>NC_056668.1:4197500-5579500 GCF_018350195.1 Panthera tigris
CCCGTGCCAGCTGTTGTGTCCCTTTGATGCCTCCCGGTCGTTGTTTGAGCCCCTCTCGCTTTCTGACACGAGAGTTTGGATACCAAGATCCAGGGGTTGGATGCGTTCATTGTTCCAGGACTGCCATTCCCTCCAGGCTTGGCAGACAGATCTGGGAAAGAGTGTGTGAGATCTGTGTGTCTTTTTTTTTCCTTCAAGTTTATTTATTTTGTGGGGGGTGGGGAGAGAGAGAGAATGAGCGGGGGAGGAGTAGAGAGAGGGGGACACAGGATCTAAAGCGGGATCTGTGCTGACAGCAGTGAGCCTGATGTGGGATTTGAACCCACAAACCGGGAGATCATAACTTGAGCCGAAGTCGGACACCTAACCAACTGAGCCACCCAGGCCTCCTCAGATCCATGTGTCTTACTGAGAAGCATAATTTCACATCGGTGCCTTCAACTACAATCTAACGCCCCAGGGTTTCTTCCAGCTTATCCATATTTGGGTCTAATTCCTCTGATGGTGAGGAGGTTAGTCCTCGTGGTCCTGAACATACGTGCACGTTTGCTCAGCCCCCGCGTGTGTGATACCCCTTCCTGCCACGCTGGCTGCTGCCTCAGCCTCTGTCCCTTCACACGGGCGGAGCCGGCCAGGGTTCTCTTGCCCCCTAGTGCACCGGCCACGTTCCCCAGCCCCACAGAATGAGGATTCCTTTTACAGAGTTTTATGCCCGGAATCAAGACTTAAGGAAGTTTTTTTCTTAAGACTCTGCTACTTGGCTTAACGTTACATTTTTCCTCCTTCCTGTCTCCGAGAATTTGGGCATTCCCCCCCCCACCCTCCCTTCCCCTCTGATCCCTATTCCATGCTGTTTCATTTAGGAGCATCTTCGGGTTTCAGGGCGCCATGAACTTTTCTCTTAGACCCTCTGCTTTAAGAAAAAGCTGCGCCTTCGTTCCGGAAGGAAACAAAGGGGTGGGTCTTATAGTTCAAGTGCCCTGCTGTTGCCCTGGGGCTAGTCCCTCCCGGGCCCCAGCCCTGAGCAGCATCAGAAAGGCATACCAGCCTTTCTTCGGCAGCTCTGGGAGGGGGAGACGGTAGGTTCGAGAAGAGAAGCCGTGAGCAGGCACAGAGCAGCACCGTCGTGCACTGACCTTAAAGTTCACAGACTGTCCCGCTCACCGCAGCCTGGGATGATGTCAAAACCAGGGGGCAGGGCGGGGGGACACGGCACCAAACGCACTCTGGTGATCGACCAGGATATTCAGGTTGGGGACCACCTGGCAAGCAAAGGTCTCGGCCCCAGCCTCTCGTTAAGATCTGCCACGGTTCACACTCCACAGAGCCGGGCACGGAGGACCCGAGTGTGAGTGCTGGGTTCCTTCCTATGCCCGTCCCCGCTCACCCCCGGCCAAGTGAGAGGCGCGGGCCCCTGGGCTCAGGTGCACTGTGACTTCGTTGCCAGCACATCTCCTTTCTCGACACACGCCTGAAGCCACAGAGGGGTTGGACACCTGGCTTCCTTAGCAAACAACTGGTTTGGCACTTGACTGCCCCACCCCCAGCGCTGATTAGCCAAGTCACCCTCTTTATCCAGGTCACTGAACCTGAATCTAGTTCTCCAGGACTCTGTTTGCCAGAGGCATTTCACTGCCGCTGAGCCTGGCTGCTGATCACAAAAGCGTGGGCGGGGCGGGCGGTGTTATTAAGGCTTCTTGTTGACACCTCAGCAGAAAGGGAGCAGAAAGGGAGCGGGCGTTGTAGACGTTGACATTCGGAGGAGAGAGGATCCTTGCCCCGAGCTTATGCTTGGGTGGCCGTGTTCTTGGAAACATAGACTCTTAAACCTGGACAAGTTTTCCTCCCCTCCCTCCCTCCCTCCGTCCCTCCCTCCCTCCCTCCCTTCCTTCCTTCCTTCTTCCCTCCCTCCCTCCCTCCCTCCCTCCCTCCCTTCCTCCCTCCCCCCTCCCTCCCTCCTCCCTCCCCCCCTCCCTTCTTTCCCTCCCTCCCTCCCTCCCTTCCTTCCTTCCTTCTTTCCTCCCTCCCTTCCTTCCTTCCTTCCTCCCTTCCTTCCTTCCTTCCTTCCTTCCTTCCTTCCTTCCTCCCCTTCCTTCCTTCCTTCCTTCCTCCCTTCCTTCCTTCCTCTCCTTCCTTCCTTCCTCCCTCCCTCCCTCCCTCCCTCCCTCCCTCCCTCCCTTCCTCCCTTCCTCCCTTCCCTCCTCCCTCCCTCCCTCCTCCCTCCCTCCCTCCCTCCCTTCCCTCCCTTCCTTCCTCCCTCCCTCCCTCCCTTCCTTCCTTCCTTCCTTCCTTCTTTCCTTCTTCCCTTCCTTCCTTCCTTCCTTCCTTCCTTCCTTCCTTCCTCCCCTTCCTTCCTTCCTCCCCTTCCTTCCTTCCTCCCCTTCCTTCCTTCCTTCCTTCCTCCCTCCCTCCCTCCCTCTCTTCCTTCTTCCTCCCTCCCTCCCTCCCTCCCTCCCTTCCTCCCTTCCTTCCTTCCTTCCTTCCTTCCTTCCTTCCTTCCTTCCTCCCTCCCTCCCTTCCTTTATTCTCAATTATCATGGGAATCAGGAATTCAGAACGTCCCCATACGGGCCCTGCACTGGACGCTCTGTGTGAGACCTCCGGGCCCGTCTCCTGTGGCTGCGCTCTAACATCTGAGATCAGGCGGACAGCGGCACTGTTGTCTCTTACGTGAAGAGAGGCACCGGATGGGCAGTCTGTTCCACGGAACGGTACTAGTCACAGATGTGGGCCACACGGGCAAAGAAAGCGTACTACCTCATGAAAACCCAGGGTCAGGAATGGCTGGACCCAGGCGTTCACAGTGTTACCTCCCCTTGATGTTGGCTTTACCGCTGGGCCAAAAATGGCCCGAAATCTCCAAGCCTAAACAGTCTTGGCTCAAGGATCCCAGTAGAAGAGCTTTTTCTCCCGATAGTTTTCCTTTCCCAATCCCCAAGCATCATTCATAGATTCTTAGACGCCCTTCCCCCACCACCCCTACGTTTTAACAGCTGTGAGAGTTGATGGCATTGTACAATTGAAACTGGCAGCATATTTTCTCCTTTGGAGGTGTTTAAGATGATGGGGCATCTTGCAGTTCATGGTATCTCAGAACCTTTGCAATATGGCGGCCCGGCTCCCTGGCTGTGTCCACCCTTAACAGCAGTCATGGCAGGCAGGGGAAGAGGATGTTCTGGCCCAGCCTGGTTGATCTCATCCCCGAACGTGGGGTTGGTAGTTTCCCAAAGGAAGGTCGAGATGCTCCTACTGGAAAAGGTGGGCTAGAGGCTGGGTGGTGACAGCCACCGGTGTCCCCACACGGGGGGCCCTCTGTGGAGCGTCCACAGAACACCCGCAGCCAGCTGTGAGTGATTTGGAGCCGTGTGGGGTGTGTGCCTTTGCGTTTTCTCAGGGAAACAGATAGTAGGCTCCCCGATCCAGAGAGCCCCTCTCAGAACCCTGGGAGAAGGGGACTGAATGTTCTGGAAAGGTGTTGGCTAGAAGCCCAATAATGCAGTCGCTGCCCGATGGCTTTGAAACCGCAGCAGGTGGGTCACAGAGACAATCTGGGGGCCACCTGCTAGATGCATCAGAGGTGGGGGACAAGCCCCAGGTGCCAGTGCTCAGTGGAGCCCCCAGACGACGTCTAGAATGAAGAGGGTTGTCTTTAGCCGCTGACCACCGCCCGGAAGGGGAGGCAAAGAGCCAGCATCCCAGCACCGGCCGGGCTCCCTGCTGAGGGGACGGGTTGGGGACAGTGTTCCTCACCCCAGCGGGACCCGCAAGGCCGCCCTCCTAATCGAAGGGAAGAAGCCACCGGATAAGAGGGAAAGGCCTGCAGGAACAGTCCCCTGGCTCAGGTAGCCACTCTGCTGAGCACAGGAGGGGAAGAACATTCTGGAGCCTCCTAGGGAGGCAGCTGCTACGGGCCATGGGGACGAAGAGACTAACAAAGACTAAGTTGTCTCCCCGGTTAACAGAAAGTGCTAAACTCTACATTTAAAATGTCTGCCTCGGGGCGCCTGGGGGGCTCATTCGGTTGAGCGACTTGGGCTCAGGTCATGATCTCGTGGTTCAGGAGTTCGAGCCCCTCCTCGGGCTCTGTGATGCGCTAGGAAGAGACAAAAGCAAGCCGGCTGCCGGACAGGAGATGCTCTTGCTTACCGGTTTCCACGTCGGGGTATGTTCAGTTAAAAGAGGAAATATAGTCGTGCGTGGTTCCTCCCAAAGCGTGAGTGGTGCTGCCCCAGGGAGCCGGGCGGGTTCGTCAAGCCTCCGTCCCTCTGTGACAGCCAAGCAGAACTCCGTCTCCCTGCGGGTGTCTTCCTTCCTCCTCACTGCCTGGCCCAGCCGTCCCACTGGGAGGACCAGGAGGGGCTGGGGGTTGGGGGGGAGGTGGCCTGTGGGCAGAAAGGAGACCTCGGCGGTGGCAGCTGTCCCCTCCGGGGCTGCGGCCACGGGACCTCGTTTTTCTTCCTGTCCTCCCTGGGCAGCTGGGGGAAAGAGGCGACACACAGTGAAGGCCCTGCTCCTTGATGAAGGCCGACCAGCTCCCCAGGAGAGAACCTTCCCCGCCTCTGCCTCTCCTGTGCCTCCCAGGGATGAAGCCGGATGGGGAGGGACTTGCCTCGTGACGGCTGTCCCTGGGGAGGGCGCAGGGCCGTGTGAGACCCCGTCCGCGCCTTCGGGGTGGTGACGCTTTAGTTGGGGGGAAGGAGAGGCGAGTGACGTGGGATGATGCCAGCGGGGTGGAGGACAGGCGGCTCCCACATCCTGGCTCTGCGAGCTCAGAGAGGGGAGACAGGGGCCAGCTGGAGCTGGTCTTTCCAGGGTGGATGGGAAGGGGGGAGAGGGGAGCAGATCTGGGGGAGGGAGGGCACCGACGGACGCATCCCAAGGTGGGAGCTTGGAAACACCCTTTCACGGAAATGGCGGAAGATATGCTGTATTTCCCTCCAGCCGGACGCGGAGGGGCCTGCCTGGTCCAGCTGGTGAAGCGGATCCCAGCCTGTGTCTGGATGTTGTCACCTGTGGACGGCCCCGGGCCTGGGGGACAGCACGCGGGAGACGGCATGGGTCCGTCAGCCGGCTGTGCGGTCTGCGGACTCTTCCTTCTCGTCCGCGATGAGAAGCCAGAGCCTGAGAACAAGCATGCGGGAAATGTCTAGCCACCCGACAGAGTGACTGTATGACCGCTGGATCTGGCAGGAATACTTTCGGCGTGAAGGCCGAGGAGACGCCCGGGGCAGAGGTGGGGACTGCTGGCCGCCTTTCGGGGAGCAGTTAGACCAGGCCTCTCCCCACCCTGCCCTGCGCCGCTGCCGGCTCTCTCCCTGCCCCACTGCAAGGACGGGACCGGCTTGAATCTGGATGCGCCTGACCCAACGACTCTGGCACATCTGGAGGGGGGCTGGGGAAGGGGCTCAGTGGAGGAAATCAGGTGGATTCCGTGAAGGGGAGAACCGGGCCAGCTGGCTCTCCAGCCTTCACCCCTCTGTCAGCACCCAGCTCCTGCAGGGGGGAGGAGCCCTCCAGCCCAGGCGGGCAGGGGCCACGCCCCCATCATCCCGCAGAGCCGCCCAGATGGATGGGCCCACCTGTGCACACAGGGTCTCCAAACATCGGTTACTAACTCATGTCTGGGAAGTAAGCGGGGAACCCACTAGACGCAAAGAATGCCCCTCACGGTGACACAAAGACACTACCCCAAGCCACCAACCAAGCCGGGGGTGGGGTGGGGGGGCTGAGGGGGGAAGAAAATGGAGACAAAGCATGGATCAGAAGAGAAATTTGTAAAATCTATAAGCATTTCAGAGAGAAAACAGGACATTTAAAAAAAATTTGGGGGGGGGGCGCCTGAGTGGCTCAGTCGGTTAAGCGGCCGACTTGGGCTCAGGTCATGATCTCGCTGTCCGTGAGTTCGAGCCCCGTGTCGGGCTCTGGGCTGACAGCTCAGAGCCTGGAGCCTGTTTCCGATTCTGTGTCTCCCTCTCTCTGACCCTCCCCTGTTCATGCTCTGGTCTCTCTCTGCCTCAAAAGTAAATAAACGTTAAAAAAAATTAAAAACATTTTTTTAATGTTTATTTTTGAGAGAGAGAGAGAGAGAGACAAAGTGTGAGTAGAGGAGGGGCAGAGAGAGAGGGAGACACAGAATCGGAAGCAGGCTCCAGGCTCCGAGCTGTCAGCACAGAGCCCGAGGCGGGGCCCGAACTCATGGACCGCGAGATCATGACCTGAGCCCAAGTCAGACACTTAACCGACTGAGCCACCCAGGTGCCCCCAAAACAGGACATTTTAAGTAGATGGAAAGCAGGACGGGAATGTGTGTGTGCACACACATTTAGAGGACAGAAGTTGAAAAATTTGTAAATGTGATGAGAGAAGACTCTTCAGGAAGGGAAAGTCAGAATCATTCCAGCATCCCTGTGACAGGAGGGCCGGGACGGAGAGGAAACGCCCCCAGGCTACAGGACAGGGCGGTCACGTGGAGGTGGCAGGTGCGCAGAGCATCCCTGGCCGGATAGCACGCACAGCACTGGCGCCACGCCCTGGAACAGCAGGAGGGCGCTCAGAGGCCCTCCCGCAGCTCCCCGGGGCGGGACTTAAACCCACAGCATCAGGCTTCTAGACAACAAAGCAGAAGCCAGAAGCCAAACAGTGCCGGCAACATTCTGAGGCAAGTGCCCTAACGTTCTCCTTTAAGCCTCAGCGTCCCGCCCACGTTCCGGGCTCCCTTCCCCCTGCGCTGCTCTCTGCACCGCCCACTACCACGCGGGAGCCGAACCTTCTAGCTGCAGAGTGGAGCTGACTTCGAGATAAGTCCGTTCTGTAGTGAGCCGTCCATGGGCATTTTGCTTTCACTCACTGTGTTTCATTTCCAGGAGCTCGACTTCATTCCTTCCAAGTCTGCCTTGCGTTGTTCAGCACGTGTCCCGTGTTCAGGTCTTAGCTTTACACCTGTCATCATTTGAAATGTGTTTACTTAAAGCCGTTATCTGATCATCTTGTTGCCTGAGGGTCTCAGGAATCTCATCTCTCTGTTTATCAGGCCTGCCGGTCGACCGTCTCCTCGTGTGTCATAATTTTGGATTGTGAGCTCATGTTCGGCAGGGCCGTGCCTGTGGGAAGCGTATGTGCCTGGGCCGAGGACGTGTTTGTAAGAGATTCGTGTTTGTAAGGCTCGGGGTCGCCCTGTGATCACTCTTATGGGGATTTTAGGGCCGGGAAAGGGACAGACCCAACAAGACAAAATTCTCAAGGGGAATTGCTTTCCATCTGGGGCACAGGCTGAGACAGATATGCCTTAGGTGGGTGTGTTTCCTCAGGGGCCCTTCAAGGGGGTCAGGTGCGGCCATAGCTCCAGGCCTTACGTCCTGCCCCTGAGACGTTCGGCCCAAGCCCCCTCGTAGGGGACGGTGCTGGTCTTCATGTCTCTATTAGCCTCTGGAGAGTCTGGTCCTTTCCTTCCTGCTATGTTTAGCTAATCATTTAAAAGGAACCTCCCATTTCGTACAACCTTCCTAGCTGTGTGGTAGAAAGTTCCCATTCCAGTCCACACAAGCCAGGGGCGCGTCGCCTCATAACTGACCATCCTAGCGATGTATACGCAGTGAAGTTTGATTTCATTCTCGGCGATAGGACTCACGGGGTGGCTGTGGGCGTGGGCGAGGTTGTTACGAACGCCGTCTTCCGCCTTCGGAAATTAATACCTAAAACGTCAAACAGGAAAAGCGAACCAATGGCGGTGTGAGCCTGTGATGGGCGAGCGCTGCAAGAAAGGGCGGTGAGATTGGACCGTGGCCACCTGCGTGGGAGAGCTGGCTCGGGGTGGGCCGGCCGTGGGCCCAGAAGCTGTGGCCTTCTCTCTGGGGGGGGGTTCCCCAAAGTACCAGAGTCAAGGGGATCCGTTGTCACTTTTCAGGGCAACTGCCTTGACTTTCGCCATTAACACGAGCTGTTTTGTGCATCTCCCTGTGCGTGTGACGGGGCAGGTGCTGGGAGCTTCCCCGCTGTCGGGCGGGAGGAGGGGGGGTGCGGATCAGTGACGGCCGGCTGACGTGCACCTCAGTGGACCCCGAGGCCCACCGCATTGATTTAGAACCGGTCGTCTGACTTTGTGATGAATCCACGCCGAC
Organism: Panthera tigris; assembly: GCF_018350195.1. Taxonomy (NCBI): domain Eukaryota; kingdom Metazoa; phylum Chordata; class Mammalia; order Carnivora; family Felidae; genus Panthera; species Panthera tigris. The sequence goes on from NC_056668.1 coordinate 4,205,618, forward strand.
TTTCTCTCTCCATGCAGCTAAACCTCTGCGCTCGTGGTGGCTTCTCGGGAAGGCAGCATGACCAGGGAACTTTCCTCCTCGTCCCTTTAGCCCCGAGTGGGAACAACCGATGTTTACTCAATGCTGAGTAACTGGGCGGGACTTCCCAAATGAGCTCGTTCCTCGTGCTCCCCTTTCTCCACCCAGACTTCGGATTAGCCTCCCCAGGAAGCAAAGGCCTTTGCCTGGGACCGGGGATCAGACCCTACCCGGGCCTCCTCCAGGTGCCTGGGCGCGTGGGCAAACCTAGCTTGGGGGGCGGCAGAAGGCACGGGGACCTTTATCGTTCCGGTGGCCGCCGCAGGGAGAGAGCACAGCGCTCGGTCAAGGCTGTGGCCTGCCCCTGCCATTCCTGACCTGGTGCCCTTGGTCCAGTCGCGATGCCGGGACACTGAGCGGGTCTAAAGTTTCATGAACCGTGAAGCGCTGTTGCAGGCACATGGCTCAAAAGAATTGCAAACAAAGACTCAAAGAAATACAGGTGCACATGCTCTGGGTGCTGTTCCCGACGGCCCGGAGGGGAGACAGCCCCATGTGCCTCAGCGGGCGGACGGACGAACAAATGTGCTCCGTCCGGACGCTGGAGTATTATCAGCCGTGAAAGGGACGGAGTCCTGAGGACGGGCGACAGACACGGAAGGTCACCTGTTACCTGATTCGATGTGCGCGAAGCGTCCAGAACAGGCAAATCCGTGAGACGAGGTTGGCGTTGGGCAGGTGCCCGGGGAGGCGGATGAGGAGACGCAGCTGAACGGGTCGAGGGTTTCGCTTTGGAGGGTGGGAATGTGCGAGCTGGACAGAAGCCGTGACTGGGGATGATGCTGGATCTTGTGTGCATATCACCTCAATAAATTTTTTAAAAACGGGGGGGGGGGGCGCCCGGGTGGCTCAGTCGGTTAAGCGCCCAGCTCTTGGTTTCGGCTCAGCTCATGGTCTCGCCGTTCGTGGGTTCGAGCCCCGCCTGGGATTCTCTCTCTCCCTCCCTCTCCCCCCACCCCTCCCCCTGCTCTCCAAGCAAAGAAAAGCTCAACAGAAGCGAGGGCCGCGCCAGCCGGAACCCGAAGCAGTGCCAGCAAATGGCCGGCGTGTCACCGTTTGCTTCCGTCCCGCCAACGAGGCGGTGGGTGAGTTGGCTCGCCAGGAACCGAGCCCGGGTGCTCCCGTTCTCCACACTGACTTCTCTCTTGTTTTGTGATTTGCCCAGTTGCTTTTCTAGGTGCGTCACCGTCACGGAAGCCAGCTAGGCCCGCTACGCGGCGCAAAGAAGCCAGACTAAAGCGTTCACTCTTTCATCCGCCTCCCCTGTCCTTGGGTAGATGCTCCTCGCGCAGGACCGCGTTCCTGCCGAGCACCGGGGGTCACCTCCTGTCCTCTTGGTTAGAAAGGGCAGTGTCGCCGAGTTCACTGACTTCCCTGCGCCTCTGGTCACCTTCTGAGGGACGTCGGGTGGTGAAGACAGCCGGCTTCGGGAAGAGGGAAGGCAGGAGGCTCAGAGGTCCCCGGCCCGGGGAGCCAGCCTTCGGGTGGCTGCTGGGTGACAGTCCTGGGGGGCCAGCGCGCTGGGGTGTCTCAGGGCCCGGCTGCTGGGAGTCACCTTGATGCTGGTGGGAAATGGTGCTGTGGGGACACAGGGAGCCACCTGGGGTCACCCCAGAGTGAGTTCTGGACCCTTTTGGGGGGCCGGCTGGGCAGTGGCTTAGAACAGCATCCCTTCCTGTGGCCCCAGCATGCGAATGAGGTGCTAATGAGGAGTGAGCCTCCTGGCCTTTTCTGGATTCTTCCCAGCAGATCCACGAGCTCTCGGGACCCGGCTTCTCTGGACTGGAGAGAGGGGCTCACACCGGGGTGGTGTTCAGGTCCCCCGTCCCCACCCTGCGCTCCTGCCGTTTCCACGCTCCCCGCGAGGCTTCCTCCCCAGGCCAACTCCACCATGGGAGCTTTATCTTCGTGGGAAAGGGGCGGCTCAGGCAGCAGGCCCCCAAACCACACCTTTTGGGGCAGTGCTTCTAAAACGGCAAAACAAAAACACTCCCCAAAAGGCCGAGGAGGTTGGCACAGAGCTTTTGGGGGCGTGCTTCCTGGTGACAATTAGCTGCGGCCGTCACGACCACCACGCCCTGGCCGTGGCGATGTTGAGGACGGAGAGGTGGGGCTGGCATATTCAGGGAGAGTCTTTCAGGTTATTTCGCTCCAATCTGACCCTTCCAGAAGGCTTCTGTGAGCTCTGACCGCCCTGGGGACCTGTGTGGCTGATGCTCGTCACCAACACCTGTCAAGGGCTTGGCCTCCTTCCTGGTTGTGGGGAAAAGAGCAGCTCAGCACCCCCGAGACTCCGTGTTTGCCAGGGCTCTCCAGAGAAACACAGCAAGAGGATGCGGGTATATAAATATTACGAGGTTTGTTGGAAGGAATCAGCTCACACAATTACGGAGGCTGCCGGGTCCCAAAGCTGCACGGGGGCCGGAAGATTGCGGACCCGAGGAGGACCCAATGTTGTGGTCCAGATCCGAAGGACAGCTGCTGGCAACATGCCCTCTACTTCAGGGGAAGTCAGCCTTTGGCTCTATTTACTCCTTCAACTGATTGGACACAGCCCACCCCCATTATGGAGAGCAATCTGCTTGACTTTGAATTAATTCAAATGTTAATCTCATCCTAAAGCACCATCACAGTAACATCCAGAATAACGTTTGGCCAAATGTCTGGGCACTTTGGCCCAGCTAGCCTGACACATGAAATTAGAGGTCACATTCCCCTTCCCCTTCTAAGCAGCCTTGTGTGCCCAGGGCAGCACAGGATTGCTAAATCGCTCAACCCAGGCTCCTACTGGGCGCCCCTTCCACTGGATGAATGTCATTGTCCTCGCTTGGCATCCAAGTAAGCTCAGGGGACAGAAGGGACTGGTTCCCCCAGGGGTACCCGTGGTGCCGGGCCACACTTCCTATCTGCAGAGAAGCATCTGGAGGGAGGGGTTAGCACAGATAACCACACAGCTGCTGGGCTCGCGAGGCACCAGAACCGCTTCTACCTAACTGGGCGCATTTTTCCCTCGTTTATCAAAGCTGGTGTGGCCTGTTGGGACCTGCCACAGGAAACTGTCACCTAGACCTACCCAAGCAAGGCCTTCCTGGGGCGGGCCGGCCCCGACCTTCAAGTGGCCTCCCCGCTGTCCTCACGGGGCCTCTCTGCACTGTCAGCCCAGGGGAAGGGCTCCCTGGGGTCCCCCCTCCCCTTGGAAGGAAGCTTCTGGGGGCCTGTCAGAGTCAGGGCATCGGAGCCAGGGGCCAACTTGCCTTGACCTTGTTCATTAAAACAGAAGCCAATGCCACCATTCCCAGGGGCCGAGGAGGCGGTGGCCATTCTGTCTGTCCCCACCGAGGACCCTGACTGTGCTTCAGGAACCAGGCGCAGCAGTGGGAGCCCGGACCTGGGCTTCTCACCCACAGAGAGGAGTGCGGTCAAAGGCATGAGGTGTTGGTTTTGGGGAGACCCGGGGCTGACCCCTGTGTAGCCCACAGTGCCCAGCATGTGAAAAATGTGGGCGGGATTGTGGGGTCCCCCCGTCCTTACAAAGGGCAGGTCCATCCCTAAGCATTGCTGGCTTGTTAAGGCTGCTTGCAGGCTTAGCAAATAAAAACACAGGATAAGAAAGAACAAGGTGCCCGGTTACATTTGAATTTCAGAGAAACAATGAATCATTTTTTTAGTGTAAGTATGTTCCAAACATTGCATAAGACAGTATTCAAAAGTTATCAATAATACAGCTTATGAATTTGTATTAAAACTTAAAATTCTCGGGGTGCCTGGGCAGCTCGGTTGGGTAAGCATCCGACTCTTGATTTCAGCTCAGGTCGTGCTTTCACGGTTTTGGGAATCGAGCCCCACGTCAGGCTCTGCACTGACAGTGTGGAGTCTGCTCGGGACTCTCTTTCCCTCTCTCTGCCCCTTTCCCCTGCTCTCTCTCTCTCTCTCTCTTTCAAAATAAATAAACATTTTTAAAAAACCCTTAAAATTCTCATTTTTACTAACATTTTATTCGAAATTTGTATTATAAAAATTATTCATGATTTTAAGCATTGCATGGGACTTATAAAAATTTACAAGTAACTTATGAATATTTATAATCTATACTTATACTTTATTAGGTATGAATGCATATGCTAAAAATAGTTTTTTATCTGAAATTCACATTTAACTTGGTGCCTTGTATTTTAGCTGGCAACCTTATTTATGGAATGTCTTCCTAGTAAAGCTTGGTAATTTGGAAAGTAGAAAACTTTGTTTCCAAACGCTCCACAATTTGGATTTCTCCCAAGTGGGTTTATTCGGCAGGCTTAGCCGCAATCCACACATACCATGACTCTATTGGCGAAGAGGTCACGTTACCTGTGTTACAAAGAATACATTCATTGCTATTGGCAAAAGTGGACAGAGAACGAGGAGATCAGGATTCTCTTCAAGATGTTGGGTCCCTTAGTCGCTTGTTTCTGTCTTTGGTCTTCAGAGGGGAGGCCTTTGGGGGTGCCGTCAGGGTGATGGGGTCCAAGGAGACACGGCCCCAGGGCGCTGAGGCTGGCGCCCCGCGGTGAGCGCTGGGACAGGGACACCGGGGCCGCGCCCGGCCACGTGGCCGATGGGCTGAGAGAGGCCGGGAGGGGGTCAGGAGGGGGCGGACCGCATGACGGGGGCGGCGGGATTCCACGGATTCTGGGTGCGGACAGTGAAGGACAACCCGGGTCCACAGGGAGCACTCAGCTCCCGTCGGCCACTGGTCAAGGGCATCTCCTTCCTGCGCTGTGGGAACTGGGGCCTCCTCCTTCCTGTTAGCACGAATCAGCTCGTGAGGTTAACTCAGGACGCAGCCTGGCGGTCCCTCCAAGAGGCGCGAGGGCTCCCGTGTTCCTCTGTCTTGCCCCTCTGGGCCTGTGTCCCCACAGCAGCCAGCAGACCCTGAGGGAACCGGACTCTCACCCCGAGGCCTGAAGCCCCCGCAGGCCCTTCATCGGCCTCTTTGGCCCACAACGTCCTCCCCCTCCAGCCCGTCTCCGGCCCCACCGCTGGTCACCGTCCCAGACCCTCCATCCCAGCCCCTGGGGGTCCGGCAGCCTGGCTCGTACATCGTACATCCGTCCCCTCCGCCTGGTGCATCCGGCCCGCAGCCCTGTCCCCCTTCCTCCCCGAGGGGCAGGGCCACTCTCTCCAGGAAGCCTCCCCTCCCCACGCCTTGGACCCCCTGGGAGGATGTGCCTGGTCACCTGATGGCACTTTCCCGCGGGTCCGCATTGAAGGGAGCAGCGAGGGCGTCTCCCCAGACATCTGTCCCCCAAGGCACCAAAGAATCCCCCAGATGGGGGCCCGTCCCAGTGGGAGGCAAGTCTTTCTCTTTCTGGCGTGTGCCAGGCGGACGGATTGTTACATGGCGGGGGCTTGGGGCGGGGGGCAGGGACGGAAAGGAGCGTGTGGTGACCCGGGGCAGGTGCTGGGGCAGGAGCTAGAGCAAGGGACTTTGATGCACTTTGCTTTGAGGAGGCGTTTGGATAATGAACTTTCACATTCATTGAGAAGCGGGAGGGAAGGATGGTGTGTGTATGTGTGTGTGTGTGTGTGTGTGCACGTGTGGAACCCTGACCCTCCAGCACTCTAAGCACAAACCGGATTTATCTGGGATCGACTTTCCGTCCCGCGTGGTGTCCCGTCTACACTGGACGTGGAGTGCAGGCGGGACTCTCCACCCCTGTACGTGCCTGGTGCCGGGGGGACTCGGAGATGGCCGCACGGCTCCCGGCCGCGGGCGCACACACACCTTCTCCGGCTGTTGCAACAACAAACTAGCCTCAGTGCCGCTGCGGGGGCTTTGCGCGTGTAATTAAGGTCCCAGATCAGTGGACCCTAAAGTGGGGCGTTGACTCAGGCACGCCTGACGCGATCACGTGAGCCCTCGGGGTCCCGGTCTAGAGGTCGGAAGAAGCGAAGTCAGAGGTCTGAAGTGGGGAAGGGGAGGGCCTGGGCGGCTCAGTCGGCTGGGCCCCCCCATCTTGGTTTCGGCTCGAGTACGTGATCTCACGGTTCGTGAGTTCGAGCCTGGAGTCGGGCTCCAAGCTGATATTATGGAGCCTGCCTGGGATTTTCTCTCCCTTTCTCTCTCTGCTCCTCCTCTGCTCAATCTCTCTCTCTCTCTCTCTCTCTCTCTCTCTCTCTCTCTCAAAATAAATAAATAAAAACTTAAAAAAAAATAATTTGGGTCCCTGGGTGGCTCAGTCGGCTAAGTGTCCGACTCTTGATTTCGGCCCAGGTCATGATCTCACGGTTCGTGGGTTCGAGCCCCGCGTCGGGCTCTGTGGCGACAGCTGGGAGCCTGGAGCCTGCTTCTTGTTCTGTGTCTCCCTCTCTCTGCCCCTCCCCCGCTAAGGCTCTGTCTCTCTCTCTCTCTCTCTCTCTCTCAAAAATAAACATTAAAAAAAATTTTTGTATAAAAAATGGTGGAAAGGAAGTGTGAGAAGGATCAACACGAGGGGCAAGTCCCCACTGCCGGCACTGAGGATGGGGACCCTAGGGGTCACGGGGTGTGGGTGGCCGCCGGGGGCTGAGAGCGGCCCTCAGCACTGCCAGCAGGGACACGGGGACCTCAGGCCTGCACCCCCAGGGTGTGGGTGAGCTCAGAAGGAGATTCTCCTCCAGAGCCTGCAGACGACAGCCCAGCCGGGCTAACACCCAACCGCACCCCACGGGGCCGGGCAGAGCCCCCGCACCGGGCGGCGTGACCAGAGGGTGCTGTCCTGGGTGCCGGTCTGTGCCGAAGGTCTCCGATCTCGGCGTCCTTTGGGAGCAAGCCGAGCAGTTGCTGAAAAGTCCGACACAAACGTGTTCCAGGCCTCGTTCGCCTCGTGATGATAAAGAACGACCCATTTATTTCATTTAATTTTGATCGGTATTTATTCATTCTTAAGTAAGCTCCAAGCCCGACGTGGGGCTCGAACTCACAGCCCCGAGATCAAGAGTCACTCGCTCTCCCCACAGCCTGCCGGGCCTCCCAAGAATCACACCTACTCGGCAAGCACCTACTTAGCACCCGATTCTAGACCTGCGCTGCCTCTATCTAACCTGCCAGCATTCCGGGAGTTTCGTGTGGTTCCGGTTTGCTTGCCAGGAACCTCAGAGAGGGATGTGTCTGGCTCCAGACTTTCCAGCCGGCTCAGAGGACCCGTTAAAACCCAGGGATCCAGCCTCCGGAGCCCCGGCTGCTTCGCCCACACCCCGCTGCCTCCGGGGCTGCCTGATTATTTTCCAACTCATTGCTGCTTTCTCCGGAGAAGCTACGAAGGTGGCCACTAAGCACAGGAGAAGGTGCTGAATGTCTTAGTCGTAGTGGACCCACCCCCGAGAGAGGTGACCCGCGAGGCCCACACAAGCCCTGCGTGCACGCCCACAGCAGCCGTATTCGTCACAGGCAAGAAGGGGAACCTCCTGAATGTCCGGCACCTAGGAAACGGATAGACGCCGTGTGGTCGGTCCACACAACGGAGTGTTACTCGGCCAGGAAGAGGAGTTGAGCATCGACGCCACACGGCTGAACTTTGCGAAGATTACGCGCAGCGGAAGAAGCGATCCTAGGACACCTTGACCTTGGACTCTGAGCCTGCGGGGCCGGGAGAGAACACACGTCTGTTGCACGAGCCTGCAGCCCGTGCCGCCTCGTTACGGCTGCCGTAGCGCATGCCTGCTCTCGGGTCACGTCAAGACAGAGCGAAGCGAAAGCTACTCCTGCAAACCCTCGATGCTGATTTAAGTTACTTTCAGGGACCGCTCTTGTATCATTCGGAAAGCAACCCAGATCCGCAAAGGCAACGCGACCTAAATTTCGAGGACCATTCGCGTGAAGAGCCTTCCTCGTCCTGCCGGGCGGGGGCAGCAGGGACCTCGGTGGTAGGAGGGGACGGCGTCGCCCGCCCGCTGCGTTGCCTGGAGGTTGGCAGGCAGGTGGAAGGCGCCCGAAACAACCCCTGTGCCGCCAGCCCCGCTGCCTTGGTCCTGTCGCACGGGGTGGGGGTGAGACGGGGCGCGGGCCTGGAGCCCCACCTTGCACGTCCTGGGGTGCTGAGCCGGCCCAGGCCCCCCTGCTGGGGTGCACTCAGAAGCCGGAGAAAAAGGACTTGGGAGGACCAGGAAGGTGGCCTTGAGGGACAAATGAGTGCCGAGAGTGAATGGTTAACAATCGGGTCCCTGAAGAGAAGTCGGGGCTTCTGCTTCCCCTCCCCCGCTCAGGGCTGAACCTTGCACCCCACCGGAAGGTCAGCCTCCACTGCAGGTGTCCCGGTCCCCCTGGCAACCAGGAAGCATCACCCAAACAGCAGGTTGCGGCTCGTAGGGAAGGGGGAGGTGAGGAAGGCTCCAGGAGCAAAGTTGTCATTTCTCCCACCGTGGCGTGAAGGTGTCAGGCCAGGGCTCAGAGCCAGATTCTGCCCAGAATGACCAAGTTCAGAGAGCAGGCCTCCTAGCTTTGCCTGTCAGCAGGCTGGCCCCTGTCAGGGTGGTGGCGAGGCCGCCGTTGGCTGCAAATAGGAGAATTCCTCTCAGAGGCCAAAGCAATCGTTTCAATCGTCTCAGACAGTGTGGAAGGAGAGCACGGAGTTGGTGAGATTTTCTTGGCTTTCCTCACAGTGGCAAGATGGCTGCAGGGGCTCCAGGCATCGCATCCTCCCAGGACAGCATCCAGTGCAGGAAGGAGGAGCTGGTGGCAAAGGGGCTTGTCCAGAAGCCCTCTGCAACTTCACCTTCCGCTGGCCAGCTGGTCACGTAGCCTCTGCTGAACATTCAAGCACTTTAAAGACACAGGAACAGGGTCGGGGGCTTCCTGAAGCTTCCAGTCTCTGTTGCAAACAGCCTGTGTCTCCCTCCCCCACAGCAGGCACCGACTCACATGCATGGGCACATACAGGCTCACACTCACGTGTGCACACACCCACATATTCTCTCTCTCTCATACACGTATCCTCTCCCCACCCCCTCCCTTCCTTAATTCCTCCTCCTCCCCCTCCTCTTCCCCCTTACCTTCATCGCCCCATCACATGGTACCCCTAACCCTCCCACTACTGCCCCCCCATCTCTCAGGCACCAGCTACAGCCTGGCACCTGCCCCCAGCCCAGGAACCGGCTCAGCATAGGAGACAGAATGATCTGTCTGCTCGGACGGGGATGGTCACCGTGGGCAGAGAGGGGAGGGGGCAGGGAAAAAAATTGAGGTTGGCTGAAAAAACAATGAGAAAATATAGAAAAGTATAAAACAAGGCACGAAAAGCCCCCTCCACACCCAGAACCCAGAGATGAGGACAGTTAACAGTTTCGTGTATTTGTGTCCAGTTTTTTTCTCTAGAGTCTAGTTCAGTTTGTGACCTGCTGGGAAGTCAGAAGCGTCACCAATTTGTCACCGGTTCCCCGCAGGAGGCCTGCTCCTCAGCCCCAGGCGGGAGGGGTGCAGGGCCTTGGGAAGCCGGGGCCGGCGCCCTCCCTGGGGAAGGTCCCGGAGGGGACGCCGGAGTGGCCAGAGGGCTTCTGGCGGTGGAAGTGGTCAGATGCAAGGTTTGCATCTGTCCACGGCGACCCTGACTGCCCTGTGACTGCGGGCAGCCGCTGGGGCCGGGAGGGGACAGGGCACCCTAGGAGGTGGCCTTGGAAAGGTGTGCGCGGACAGAGCCAGGGCGGGGGGGGGGGGGCTGGGCTCCCTCCCTCCCTCCCTGGGGCTGTGGTGTCTCCCTCCCCACCCCAGACCGGTCCCAGCCCCAGGCGCTGCTCGAGCCCGGGAGCCCAGAGGTCAGAGCAGGACCCAGAAGCAGCTGCCAGTGTAGCCCGATCTCTGATCTCTGTGGGCCAGGTCCTCATCAGGCCCCCGAGGCCCCACATGAGGGTTAATTATTCACGTGGCCCTGGGACCCATAGCTGCCAAAGTCCACTCCCCCCCCGCCACCCTGCGCCCAAGCCCACGGAAGCTGCCCTTTGAGACTCCAGTGCCAAAGACGAGGGAGACATCACGAAATATTTCCTATGAGATAGACGTTGGTGGGAAAAGGTTAGAAACTACAGAAAAGGGTAAATAAGAACATGAAAATGAACTTGCAAGGGCACTGATGGGGGGGGGCAGGTAAGCGCTATGAACATTTCACGTGTTTCCGGCCAGGGTTCCCACTAGGAAATCCAAAGCGTCTCTCCATATTTGAAACGTGTTTAATGTGGGGAACTGGCCGCCTGATGGCAAAGGAGCAGTGCGATACCAGATGACATTTAGAACCTCCAGTTATACGTGGTCCTAGGTAAGTAACATTCACCTTCGTATGTGAACGTCCCCCTCGATGCTTGTTATCTGGAACTCAAGTTCAAGCTTCACAGGGCATCCTTTCTGCCCCACAAATCTGGCAGCCCTGGGCGGGGGGAGCGTAGCCTAGAGATCAGCATCCCCAGCGCTGTCCCCCTGCCTCTGGCTCGAGAGACTGAGGGATGGATGCTGCCGGGGACCAGGGGCCAAGGTTCCCGTCCGCTCTCCCTCCACCCCACCCCCCAATCTAGAACAGGAGCCCCGTTCGTGACGGCTGGAGCCCGGCTTGCCCTCCAGCTCCCGCCGGTGCCCCCCCTTGTCTGGGTCCAGTGAGGCCAGGAGCCGGAGAGACGAGTCGTGTGTTCCCGGCTCGGCCCCTGGGATTCGAAGGGAACGTGGCCCCGAGGGCAGACGCAGCGTGCACCTGCTCAGCGGACACCCCAGTCCCCACACGACGCCCCTTCTGCGTTCTCTGCTCATGTAACCTTCAGCAGTTGTGCAGCGTTCCGGAGCGTGATGTTCTAGAAGGTACTTGGCCATTCTTAAATTGTGTGCTTAGAAACTGGGACTTCCCACCGAAACTGTCGGGCAGAGGGCCCCAGAGAAGCTTCAGGACCCTCTCCTGGGAGGCATTTTCGTGGTTTTGAGGTCGAGTTCCACCCTAAGTAAGATAGCGTTCCCAGTTCACCAGGCTCTGGGGCCAGGAGTGGGGGCTGGGGGTCCACACATGGGCATCTAGATGGGCATTGGATGCCCCGGGGGATGTCAGGAGGCTGTCAAAGGCACGTTTGGGTCACACTTGTGAACATCCTTATTTAAAGACCAGGGCTTGAGCTTGGGGTCGCGAGCACACCCACACATGCTTCTACACACACGCGACTTCATACAGCCCAGCCAGCTCTCCCCTGAGGGCCGGGTCGGGGTGACGGCGCGTTTGTAAGACTTTTGTGCCCGTGTAGGTTTGAATGTCAACCAAAGCACAATCATGAGGTGGTTCTTCCGTCTTTTGTTTTTTTAAGTTTATTTCTTCATTTATTTTGAAAGCGAGCTGGGGGAGGGGCAGAGAGAGAGAGAGGAGAGAGAGAGAGGATCCCACGCAGGCTCCACACTCAGGGCAGAGCCCAATGTGGGGCTTGATCTCACGGACTTGGAGATCCTGACCTGAGCAGATATCACGTCGGACGCTCAACCGACTGAGCCACCCAGGCGCCCCCGTGAAGAATGTGTGGTTCTTCCTCAGCCCGCTAAGCACGCGTGCACGCTTGCACGTGTGTGCACACGTAGGGCACACCCACGCACGCACCCACGCGGGGCGTGCCCTCCGTGGGTCCCGGCAGGCTGTCTGCAGGTCACGTGGCTCCACGTCCAGGCTCCGTCGGGCTTCGAGGAGGAGAAGGACGGCCCCGTGTGCGGAACCGCCCTGCCTCGCACGGGCTCCGTGGGGTTTGGTGAGACGCCGGCCCCTCTGAGCCCCGTGCCTTCCTCTGACAACGGGGCTGACAAATGCCTACTTTGCAGGCCTTCTGGGACGATAGTGAAGTACGGTGTGAGGGGTCTCGGGCACACGGTAGGTACGCAGCGAGTGGGTATTTTACGTTACCACGGGCCGCGTGGGCGCTCGTTCGGTACAGCTGGGCAGGAGGCTCCTGTCCTGGAAGGCTGGGGGCCGGCAGATGGCTCGGGGACACGGGCCTGGGGTCCTCTGCGGCCTCAGGGAGGGGTGTCTTCAGCTTTGCCGAGCCCCGGGGACACTGGTGACGAGCTGCGGTCCTGGGTAGTGACGGGCAGGATGGGGAGGGACGCCAAGGCACGGGGGGGGGGGGGGGAGGGAGGACGCAGGTGGTGGAGAGGGAGGACCCGGGACAGTCCTCGGCCCCAGTGAGAGCCGCGGGGTGGGGTGCTGGTAGTTTTAGCCACATTGGGTACGGTGTGCAAATACCCACACTGTGCAGGCTGCCGGGATATGGGCTCAGAACAAAGTCGGGGTGCAGGGGGGCTCGGGGCCCCCACCACGGGGCCCACCTGGCCTTCAGGTGCTACCTGGAAATGCGGGAATCCGCCGTCTCGACTCTGGGAGACAGGGAGGGACGGGCCAGGCGGCTCCCTGCCCACCCTCCCCTGACCCCCTGAGGGGCCCTCTTCCCCGCAGACGCCCCGGGGATCCCACCCTCGGTACCCACCCCTGTGTCCTCCTCCTTTTTCCCAGCCCCTCCCCTTGCTTGGCGTCCCTGGGGTCCCTCAACGCCCGCACGTGGGCCCAGGCTCTGCTTGGGACAAGCAGGCATGTGCAGCTGCTTCCGGCCGGCCTGCAGGGTCCTCACGGGAGGGAACCCGGTGCCCTTGAGGCCCCTGCAAGGACAGGGCCCCGTGATGGCCGCGAGGAGGGAGCTGAAAACAGAAGAAAGACCAGAGACAAATCGGCCGGCGGCAACGGTCTCCGTGTGGCTGGATCCGCAGTGGCCCCGCGGAGCCCAGCTTCGAGCTGGCAGGTGTCACCATCTCTGACGTGGCTCAGCGTCCAGTGGCCGGGACCTTGGCCGGTTCAAGGCCGTTCTGGAACAGAAGGCGCTCAAAGTGGAGCCGCGAGGTCTGAATTATCCGAGCGCCGGAGGGACGGCCGGCCCACCTGGCCTCGTTCGCACACGTTTTCTCCAGGTACCAATTTCTGGGGTCCTGGCTTCGAGACCTCAGACAGGACGACAACTCAGAAAGCCGGGACCTGGCAGGCGGCTTCGTGGACCGAAACAGCTGTTTCCACAGCGCGTGCCCCGAGGTTAGAGTCAGGAACTCCCCGCCTTTAACCTTGACCCCCCGAGAAGGTCGCCGACCGAGGGGTGTGCCGTGCCCGGGGAGGCCCATCGGCGGAGATCGCATTCCCGGGTCAGTGACCTGCCGCCCCACCTAGAACATGACCCACACGGAGACACGGCTGGATCGAGTTTCGACCCGAATTGCTCTCGAGACAAATCACACGAAGGCGTGAGCTCTCCTTCGTTGAACATTCTTATGGCCTCGGCTCTGGCAGGCGTGACTTTGTGCCCTGTTCGTGGTCACAGGCCGTGTTCCGTCTGCCCGGCGTGTTTTATTGGCACGAAAGCACAAAAACGAACCAGGGAGCTCCCTCCCTGCCGCCAGCTCCCCCTTTCTCCCCCCTTCCTTCCCTGCCCTCCTCTCCTCTATTAGCAAACGGGCCATGCGGTGGCTTGAAGTATGTGTCCCGAAGGGTATGTTGAGATCCTGACTCTCCCATGTCCGAACGTGACTCTGTTTAAAGACAGGGCGTTCACAGGGGCGCCTGGGTGGCTCAGTCGTTAAGCGTCCGACTTCGGCTCAGGTCATGATCTCACGGTTCGTGGGTTCGAGCCCCGCGTCGGGCTCTGGGCTGATGGCTCAGAGCCTGGAGCCTGCTTCTTGTTCTGTGTCTGCCTCTCTCTCTGCCCCTCCCCTGTTCATGCTCTGTCTCTCTCTGTCTCAAAAATAAATAAAAAAATAAAGACAGGGCGTTCACAGAGGCGAGCGAATGAAAGTGGGGTTGTGACGACAGTACTGAAAGAACGTGACTGGCATCCTCGTAGACGGGGAGCCGGACAGGGACACACATGCACAGAGGCGCACGCATGAGGATAGCGGGTGGAGACGCCCCGCCATTGGAGTCACATGTCTATCAGCCCCGAGCACCAAGGATGGCTGGGGCCACCGGGAGCTGGCAAAGCCGAGGCAGGGGCCCCACCTAAGGCTTCAGAGAGAACACGATGCTGATTTTGAAGTTCTAATTTCCAGAACTTCGAGAGAATAAATTTCTACTGTTGCCAGCCCGCCAGCACAGGGAGCGAATCCACTGAGTGCAGGGGAGATGAGACTCTCCTAAACATGGCCTTGAACGAGGGTCACGTTACACCCGGTCATCTGTTCTAGTTCATCACATAGTTCTGTGTCCGTCAACATTCTGAGAAACTGAGTGTGTCTTCAGGACTCCAAAGGTTTGCCTGTGGGCCGCCTGGGGGGCTCAGTCGGTTAAGCGTCCGACTCTTGGTTTCGGCTCAGGTCATGATCTCACGGGGCTCGTGGGTTCGAGGCCCGCATCGGGCTCTGCGCTGACAGCTCGGAGCCTGCTTGGGATCCTGTCTCCCCCTCTCTCTCTGCCCCTCCCCCTTCTCAAAATAAATAAACAGACTTAAAAAACAAAACAGTGTTTTGCTCGCTAAGAACTTGCCTTGCCAAGTAAAGAACCGCTTTGTAGATCAAATTTGTTAGATCTCTATTGTCGAGGATCCGCTTTGCTCCGAGACGACACGGAAATGCTAGGCGCTCGAAAAACACAGCATCGTGTTAGCTCCGCTCCCAGGGACGTGGTTGCAACCAGAGTCTGGCCCGACCTTGCTTTTGGAGCCGCGGCGTGAGTCCAGCACCCACCCTCCGGTTTGAAAGGTTCCCCTCTGCCCACGAGAGGCCGCGTGGGGGACAGCGGACGACACAGTGGCTTCCCTTGTCAACGCGCTGATGCCTGCTGTGGAACGCAGGGCGGTAATGATTCCGGCTGCAGGGTGGGACTATTTTCAGCCTTTGGCCTGGCCGGCAGGAGGCCCCCCAGGGTGGGGGGCAGGCTACCCGAAGGGTGGGGGCTGGGGGGGGCAGGGCCTCCCCCTGGAAACCCTGCAGTGAGGAAAGAGCACCCACACCGCATCTGGCACCTTCCTTTGCAGCTTGAGTTCCCTGTGAGTGTTCCCTTCTGTGGACTGAGTCATCTCCCTAAATGCGCTTGGGAAACACCCAGAAGGCTGTTGAAATGGGAAGTGGACAGTGGTTTGGGCCCTGCCCCGCTCTGATCCCTCAGGGCACATGGCCCCAACCTGGGGAAAGATGGTTCCGGCCTGTTCGGGGCCGGGCTCTGACCCCCCCCGAGGGGGCCTCGTGGCCGGGGGTGGGGGGCCGAAGGACGCACGCTGGAGTCCTGGCTTTGCCACATGTCCCTACACTCGGAGATGAGGCCACAGCTCTGTCAAGGGGTCTCGAGAAGCGGACACCCGGTGCTTAGCCCAGGAGTGGGTGATTCGATGGTGGTCACGGCCTCCTGGCAGGCAGCAGACCCGCCGGGAGGGGCCGGCCCTGTCCCCAGGCCCGGGGCTCAGCATCCCTCCCCTGTGGGACCAGCCCTCTCCCAGTGGGCGCGGACCCACCAGTGGCCTGCCTTGCTTCCTCGCCTGCAGGGCTGGAGGGGACCGGAGGCAGTGCCTGAAAGCGGAGAGGAGGCGGCCTCTTCAAAGAAACCTAAATGCCCAGGGGGATGACCACTTCCTGGCGGGCCCAAACTCCCCCAAGGTCACAGACAATCTCACTGAGGGGCTCCACATCACCCACTTGAGGTCTGTCAAAGCCTGTCACTTGCAAAACGGTTTGGAGAACGAATCCGCTTGGCTAAATGGTCTGCAGGACTTCTCAGGGCCTTGGCTGTGCTCACTCGCTCAGGGACCCCATGAGCAGGGGCCCGGGAGCTGAACTTCCCAGGGATATCTGACTTGGGCTATTTTTAAAAGTCTGGTTTATCGAGACAAATTCACGTACAGGAAGACAGCTTGGCGGTTGACCCAAGAAATACAAACTAATGTTTGCACCCAAACTTGTATACCGGTGTTTATGGCAGCTCGACTCCTAATCGCCCCTTTCTATGAGTTTCGACTGACGCATGTCTCGAATTCGAGACACAGAACATAGCTGTGACCCCCAAAGCGCGCCAGCCCCCGTTGCTGTCAGTCTCCTCCTCCCGCCCCAGCCCCCGGCCACCACCGACTGCTTCCCGGTCTCTGCCGTTGTGCCTTTTCCAGAAAGACATCTCAACAGGGTCATGGGCATGTAGCCTTTTGCGCCTGGCGTCCTTCAGCCGATGCGTTAAGCTCTCTCCGTGTTGGCGTGCGTATCTGCGGCTTGTTCCTTTCTCCCGCCGAATAGCGTCGGTCGTTGGCATCACCCTAACCTGTTTATTCCGTGACCAGCAGATGGATGTTGGGGGTTGTGTCCAGTTTGGGGCGATTAGGAGTCGAGCTGCCATAAACACCGGTATACAAGTTTGGGTGCAAACATTAGTTTGTATTTCTTGGGTCAACCGCCAAGCTGTTTTCCGAAGCGTTTTCACCTGCGTTTTCTCTAACGATGAGCGACCGGGCATCTTTTCACCGTCTTCTTTGCTGACCGTTCATCTTTTCCTGAAATACCGTTTTTTTTTGTTTTGGGTTTTGTTTTTTGTTTTTGTTCGTTTGTTTCTTTTTGCTGGACTGTCCCTCGGGAAATGCTTTCCTCTCCCAGTCCCTTCATTTTAAACATGAAGCGGAGGGGCGCCTGGGTGGCTCAGTCGGTTGAGCGTCTGACTTCGGCTCAGGTCATGATCTCATAGTCTGTGGGTTCAATCCCCACGTTGGGCTCTGTGCTGACAGCTCAGCCTGGAGCCTGCTTCTGCTTCTGCTTCGGATTCTGTGTCTCCCTCTCTCTCCACCCCTAAGCCACTCGCATTCTGTCTCTGTCTCTCAAAAATAAATAAACATTAAAAAAAAAATTTAAAGATGAAGAGGAAAGTCAGGACCGGTGAGGGCATGTGACGTGCTGGAAGTCGCTCAGTAGTGGCAGAGCTGGGAGAAGACCTCACTCTCGACGCTGGCAGGAGGCTCTGTTCCTTGAACAGAGATGAAGAACGAACCCCAAAGCGACTGAGTGGGATTGCTTGTTCCCCTCCACTCAAAATGTGAAGTCCCCCCGCTTATAAGGAAACAAATGAGCTCTATGGCCCTTGATCTGGGACTTCAGGTTAAACATGATAGATTGAACATATACATTGATTCCTGATCCTTTGAAAGAAATCCTCTAACACACCGGCGCTGGAGAAGTCAGAAAAGTCAACTCACCAGAGCAAAAGGAAGGGAGACGGGGCAACGGGCAAGGGTCGTCCGTGAAAATTCCTAGAGTCGGACTACCGGCTAGTGGCCTCCCCAAATCCTTTTCCCTTCGTCCTTGCTGACAGAATCCTGATTTCAGCGGGGGCAGTAGTGTTCCCAATTAACTTGTTTCCCCACACTCCTTGTACCTAAGGATGTCCCCGTGAGCCCTGTAACTGAAGTCTGCTGGAGACCACGGGAAAATCCTGTTCCTGACACGGGGGCCACTCCTTCTTCTTCCTTCCCTCCCTCCCTCCCTCCTTCCTTCCTCCCTTCCTCTCTTCCTCCCTTTCTTCCTTCCCCTCCTCCTCCCCCTTCTTTCTTTTCTTTTCTTTTTTCTTCTCTTCTCTTCTCTCATTTCTTTTCTTCTTTCTTTCTTTCTTTCTTTCTCTCGTTCCCTTTCTTCCCTTTCCCTTTCTTTCTTCCTTTTCTCTCTCTCTCCCTTTCCCTCTCTCTCTCTCCTCTCTCTCTCTGTTTCTTTCTTTCTTTGTTTGCTTCTTTCTCTCCTCTCTTCCTCTTGACTTGGAAGGTGGACATGAAGCTGGGGTGAAGGGGCTATCTTGTGACCATGAAAGCACACTGAGGATGGGAGTCACCTGAGAAGCGTGGTAAAGCGGAAAGGCAGAAGGAACTCGGGACAGCGCTAACATCGTGGGTCTGCTATAATAGCACGGATGCCTTATTTTGGTAAGAAAATTAGAATGTTGTTTGGTTGAGCCATTGGGTGGGGTTCTATTACATGCAGCCACATGCACTTGTATTTGGTGATGTACAAACACATTGGTGTAGCACAGCAATGAAAACTGAAGCAAAACTTCTTACCAAAAGCAACTTGCATTGCAGAACTCCAGAATGGCTAAGGAATTAGAGGTGCCAGGGTCTTTGAAAGTGGACATAAGGAGTTGGCTGAATACTATAGAATTGAAACCCTGAAAGTACGCTATAAGAAACATTTAGACCCTGGGGGTGCCTGGATGGCTCAGTAGGTTAAAACCGACTTCACCTCAGGTCATGATCTCGAGGTTCATGGGTTCGAGCCCTGCATCACGCTCTGTGCTGACAGCTCGGAGCCTGGAGCCTGCTTCGGATTCTGTGTCTCCCTCTCTTTCTGCCCCTCCCCGCCTCTGCTCTGTCTCTCGTGCTCTCTCTCTGTCTGTCAAAAATAAATAAAAACATTAAAAAAAAAAAACATTTAGACCCTAAGACTTCCTCCCTTACCCCACAGAACCAGACAAATGCCCAATACCACTAAAGAGAACACAGGATATTTACACTACAGGGAACCAGACAGGCTCCAGACCTGGTGACTCAAGAAAGAGCAGAAGAGAGGAACGATATAAGAACATTTCCCAAAACGGTAAGGGATGAGTTTCCTGATTGAAAGAGCTACCTACATTTCTAAACAATAAATGAGGAAAAAAAAACCCCACGTCATTTTGACAGTTCAAAATACTGGGGATTTAGAAAGGAGGAGAGCTGGGCACAAGCCAAGAGATCAGCCAGTCCTCCCATCTGGGAGGGCAGAGATCTCCAGAAGGGATATCTCCGTGGGAAAAACAAAAGCAACAAAACAAAACAAAACAAAACAAAACAAAACAAAAATGAATGATTACCTGGTGTGTGTGACTTCTTTGAGAGGAGCTTTTCTGCTTTATAAAATAATTTTGGGGAATAATCAGCAAGTAGTGTGTAAAAAATGAAGTACATGAGAATAAATGAAGCAATAATGAAGTCCAGGAAAACCAAAAAGTTGCACAAGAAAGAAAATATCATCTTAGTGTCCTGAGTGGCCGCATTGCAACAATATTTATGGAGTCATAGTAATGTCAACACTAATTGTTGATTTGGCCAAAGATTGTGATGTAAGTAAATTAGGAAGACCATGGGTAGGGCAAAAGAGGTTGAGAGTGTGTGTGGGGTGGTGGTAAAATTGAATTAAACCTGAAAAACCTAGAAATCATAGGCTAATCATGTTAAAAAACACAGAGGTAAAGATTAAAAATAAAAACTGTTAGGGGTGCCTGGGTGGCTCAGTTGGTTGAGCATCTGACTTCGGGTCATGATCTCTTGGTTCGTGGGTTTGAGCCCCGCGTTGGGCTCTGTGCTGACAGCTTGGAGCCAGGAGCCTGCTTCCGATTCGGAGTCTCCCTCTCTCTCTGCCCCTCCCCTGTTCACTCTCCATCTCTCTGTTTCTCAATAATAAATAAATGTTTAAAAAAAATTAAAAAAACAAAAAAGAAAGAACCACACAGATAACCACTGTGCTCATTGCTAAAAAGTTTCCTTTTTTTTTTTTTGGTAAGATGTGCTTTTTAACGTACAACAGTATCACCTGGCTGTACCACCCGCCTCTCTTAGCTCCGAACAGTTTTGTCTGCTTCCAAAATCCACTGCGCCCTCAACGGGTGGGGGTCAATGTGCTAGAGACCGAGAAGGGGCCACAAGGGGACTTCCCAGCTGCCTGACCACTGTTGGGCCGGTCACTTGTCCTTTTGAAACCTTGGCACCCTCAGCTGGAGGGTGGGGGTGGCAGTGCTTTCCCCGTTGGGTGGCCGTGGGGATTAAAGGGTCACAAGCAAAATGCTCACGCATGGTACACAGTGCTTAATTATTCTATATTAAATGTAGCTTCCCAGTGAGCGGCGGCTCCCTGAGGTGCCCCCGTGAGCTCTGCGACATGCGTTCGGGGTCAGTTCGTGAGTCACCGGGCACACCTGCGATGACTCACCTCCCGCAGGGGCTATCCTGCGGTCAGGCAGCTCCTCCCCGGGCCTGTGACAACGCTGATCCCTGGCGTAGTGAGGACAAACAGGTTGACACTGTGGGCCAGGCTCTGCTGGGTCTTTCCGGGAAGGGCCCGCTGCCCCTGGGGCCTCCGAGAAGCTGGGCAGCGGGCACACTGGGGGCCTGACCTCCCCTCCTCCCACGCCCGGACGCTGGGGTGCTTTTGGGTCTATGCCCAGATGGGATTGCTGATCATATGGCAATTCTGGGTTCAATTTTTTTTAGGTTTATTTTGAGACAGAGAGAGAGAGAGAGAGAGAGAGAATGAGCAGGGGAGGGGCAGAGAGAGAGGGGGAGAGAGAACCCCAAGCAGGCTCCACACCGTCAGTGCAGAGCCCGACGCGGGGCTCGAACTCACAAAGACTGAGATCATGACCTGAGCCGAAATGAAGAGTCGGACGCTTAACCGACCGAGCCACCCAGGCGCCCTTAGGTTCAATTTTTTAAGGAGCTGTGAACGTTGTCTTTTCAAGCAGTGATTTAGGAATGAGCGTCGAAAGTGAGACGCTTAGGGCGGGATGGAAAAGGGGTCTGCATCTTCTCGACCCTGCAGAAGTCGGGGTTCTGGCTTTGATCTTGGCCAAGCAAGTTCACCTTCGTGAGCCTTGATCTCCTCATCTGTAAAGCAAGAGCGATTCCAACCCCCCGGTGTCGTGTGGGGTTCTGAGAACCCTTAGCTTAATCGGAAGACTGCCAAAGCCCAGTGGCTCAGGGCAGGGGTCAAAAGGCCATACCCCTGCACCCGGTTTTGTGCCGAAGAGAGTCAGGAATGGTTTTCACAGTTTTGAGGACTGTAGGGAAATACAGAAGAGGCAGCAGAGGCCACACGTGGCCCGCACAGCCTAAGCCATTTACCCCCTGGCCCTTTAAAGGAACGAGCCTGAGATGCCCCTTTAAGAGAATGTGGTCTCTCAAGTCAAGGCTCAAGGTCAGCCTCCGGCCGGGTAATGAACCTCAAGACCTCGAGGAAGTTACTCTGTCCACCTGTGCCTCAGTCTCCTCATCTGTAAAGCGGGGATGACGACTCCCGGGCTTTTTGTCCCCCTCCACCGAGTCTCTGCTTGACACAGCCTCACGTAGCCCCTTCTAGCACATTCTGTACGCATGTGTCCTGTTTTCTGTGCAGCCCATCTTCCTAGCTAGGAAGCAAGGGTCGCAGGGGCAGGGATTTGTGTAACCTTCGCTCCCTGGTGCGTCCCCAGTGCACAGAGCAGCACTTGGCGGAGAGCAGGCCCTCAGTGAATATTTGCTGAGCGAATTCTGACTCCGCGGGGCGGGGGGGGGGGGGGTTTGAGAGGACAAAATGAGTTCATATGCAGCACGCAGTGAGACAGTGCTGGGCGGGTGAGCGCCCGGTGCAGAGTCAGTGCCGATGACCCCCGGGCACATCGGGGGTGCCTTCCCCGGGCCCCGCCTCTGCCCAGCACAGCGCAGTGGAGGAAACAGTCGGAGGCACGGTAGAAAAGGCCGGCGTGCCTCCCGGGGGCTGACACATGGGGTGTGGTGGCAGCCGGCTGTGGACCAGCCCGGTGAGCCAAGGCAAACACGGTCAGCTTCCTGGGGACCTGCCCGACTAGTCCCCACGCCTTCTGGAGCATCACCCAGGGGCCGGCCAGAGGTGGGGAAGCGACAGCTCCTGCTGCTGCAGTGGGTTCTGGGAGCTGGGGCCCCCCTCGGCCGCGGCCCGTGTCTGCTGAGTTGACGGGGCACAGCTCCCCCGCGACGGACGCCCCGGGTGATGACGGACCCCGTCTAATAGACGCAGGCACAGACGCTCCCACCCAGAACTTGACCCCAAGACGGTCCGCCAGCTGTCAGGGCTTCTGTGACACAGGGGACGAATGTGCCGAAGGTGTGCATGGGGAGGGGGCATGAGAATCACGGGCGTTCCGGAGAAGTAGGGAAGACAGGACGTCTCTCCTGACGTGGCCTTCTCTTCCGACCGAGGTGGTGGCTGGGGGGGGCTGATTCTGCTCTGTTATCTGCAGCTAAAAGCCCAGAAAAAGAGGTGCTGTGGCCTGTGGGAGGCTCCCCGACTCTGTCCCTAGAGACGGTTCCCAGGACAGAAGGCTTTAGATGTCACTGAGTCAACCTCGCGAATGTGCTGATCTGCCGTTTGTCGCAAGGCCCCAGTTCATGGTGGTTCTCTCTGGGGCAGGCCCGGCTCCCAGCACCGAGGCGGCTGGAGCAGGGAGGGAGGTGGGTGGAGGGGCAGAGATACACGGCTTTCTCGATGGATCAGGAAACTGAGGTCACGGAACAAGCGTCTCCCTCAACAGGAAACGCGAGATGAGCGGCAAGCCTGAAGGGCAAGGGTGATTCCGAGCGAGCGAGCGATCCGCAAAGACAGGCTAACAGAATAGCCTCCGGGCTGCAGGGCAGCAAAGGAGGAGGGCCAGAGAGGTCCACGATCCGGGGCAGGGAAGCTTTCTGGCACCTTCTCCACTGGCTCAGGGCCACGGTGAGGTTGCTGGGAAGAGGAACCAGAAAAGGAATGGCTTCCAAGTGCCGAGAGCCCTGCCGCATTTAGACGGTGCGAACGTCCGCGGCCTTGGACTTGCCCTTCGGTCATCTGGTGTAGCAAGTAAAATGGGATTTGGGTCTTGGGCGCGGAAGAGGCATTCTAAACACACAAGAATGAGCCGCCAGCAGAGAGAGGGGCCGGCTGGCGGGGGTCCTCGTCCGCCCCAGGCCACACGGCCTCACCCGTGGATGCGTTTCTGGCCACGCTGTCCACGGAGGATGCGGCAAACTTGCAAAGAAGGAGAGAGAACCTGCTTTGAGAAGTGAGTGTCTCTCCCGGCACCTGGGTGGCTCAGT
The DNA here is from genome assembly GCF_018350195.1 of Panthera tigris. NCBI lineage: Eukaryota > Metazoa > Chordata > Mammalia > Carnivora > Felidae > Panthera > Panthera tigris. Next base: position 4,228,490 of record NC_056668.1, read on the forward strand.
CGGTTGAGCATCTGACTCCGGCTCAGGTCACGATCCCACAGGTTTGTGAGTTCGAGCCCCGCGTTGGGCTCTGTGCTGTCATCACAGAGCCCGCTCCGGATCCTTTGTTCCCCCCACCTCAGCCCCTCCCCCTTTCACACTCTCTCTCTCTCTTTCAAAAATAAAATAAACATTAACAAAAAGAAGAAGGTGTTTCTCGAGGGCTAAGGCTAGAGCCCAGTGTTCACTCTGTCCTGCAGATGCACTGCCTCGATGGGCCTTCCCCAAGTCCCCGGAGCTGCAAGCTTCCCCAATCCAATGTAGAGAAGAAGCTTGTTCATGCAGGCGGTGGAGGCAGAGAGGGGACCCCAAGTTCACTCTGTCTGAAGCCAAAGTCGCTACACGTGCTGTTGGGGGAAGTTGAAATATAGGTGGTTTCTAATTTGCTTTTGGATTGTGAGCCCCTCACAGAGGGGGCTCGTCCTGAGCTCTGCCCTCAGCCATCTCAAGTCTCAGAGCCTCTTTATTTGCTGGGAGGTTCAGGGGACATTGATGGCGGGCATGTCACAGCTATTAACGGTTGCCATGGTAGCGGCTGACCCCAGCTCAGGGAGCTGGTCAGCGACAGGCACCCGGCCCCCCCTCAGAAGAGGGGTGCAGCTTGGGGAAGGTGAGCTCATGTGGAAGTGACTGGAAGGCTCAGGTACGACCGGATGTGCTATGCGGACACTCCCTTTGCAGGAGCCCAAGGCCAGAGCCAGGCTTTGCACAGGCAGTGGTGACCGGGAGACAGGCTGTGGGGGATTTTAGTGAAAAAGAAGGAAGAGGGTGCCCTCCACCACCAGTGCCTGCTGAGTCTGAGCCATCTGGGGAGATGGGGATTCCTCAGCTCTCAGCCCCGTGTGACCAGACACGCCCGGACAGACAGGACGGAGGAAGGGGACACTTTGTGGCACATGCAGCGTTCTTTGAGGGACTTGCATGCCCAGATGGGACTCTTGAACTTCCTTGCTCTTCATGGTGCCCCGGTAGGAGGCTGGCTGTCAGGTCCCAGATCCGCTAATCTGCCCTAACCTCTCCTTCTTATGCTGCTGTCTGCATTGACCCCACTGTTTCTCATCGAGGCCATCGCTTTGGATAAACTCATCTCCTTATGTCCAATCCCACCATCCTCTGGGTTCCATCCCTGGCTCTGACCTTGGGCAAGTTACTTAAACTCCAGCTTGTGCCTCAGTTTCCTCCCTGGGTGGTCATGAGGCCTGAGGGAGTTAGTGTGTGTGCAGGAAGCACTGAGAACCTGCGGGCCATTTTCATGATTGCCCTTGTTTTTCCTGCCACACTGGAGCCAGCAAGCTGCTCAAAACCATATCAAATCATGTCACTTTCTGCTTTTCAATCCATAAGTATTCTCTGAATGGTGTTGTGAAAGGATCTGTTTAGATCCTCTCCCATAACTTAGACAAAATAGTCTGCCTGTGGACGTAACAGATAGGTGGAAGGATCTCAGTGATTTCCCCCCCCAAATGGAGAGAAAATATTTAATTGATCTCAGTTCTGGGAAGGAATTGTTGGCATAAAATTAATGGAAGGAGTCATCAACAAAGATAAGAGTGTGTTTGTTTACATAAAATAAAAATCTCTTGGAATACCAATGATGCAAAGCCAAAATAAGTGGGAAATGTTGCAAAAATATCAACATAAATACAGCAAGCAAAGAGTTAACACCTTAACATCCAGCAGAACTCTTTTAAATTAATATGAAAAACACATCCCATTAGAAAAACAAAACCATCAAAAAGCATGCAATTTGAACATAAGACATTAAGGTCTGAGAACTCTGGTAACACAGAAAACATGTTACTGTGGAGGACTCGGGCCCCCCGACACCAAGCTGAGTGCTTTGCGTATCTGTCTTGATTCAGTCCTCGAAAGGGCCCGTGAGGTGGGCTCCACAGCCCCCCTCTGGTTTGTTAACGGACCCAGAGGCCAGAGGGGTTACAGAACTTTCCCCAAGCCCCCCTGTTTCGAATCAGCAGAACTAAGATCTGAGCCCATCTTCGACTCTGAAGCCTTTAACCACTATGCCATATAAATAAAATTTTAAAATAAACCAATTTGGGATGCTTGGGTGGCTCAGTAGATTAAGCATCCAACTTTGGTTCAGGTCATGATCTCACAGTTGGTGAGTTCGAGCCCCATGTCGGGTTCTGTGCTGACAGCTCAGAGCCTGGAGCCCGCATCAGATTCTGTGTCTCCCTCTCTCTCTGCCCTTCCCCTGCTCATGCCCTCTCTCTCTCTCAGAAGTAAATAAACATTAAAATTCAAAAAAAATTTTTTTTAATTAAAATAAACCAAATTTTAAAAACGTGATTTCACAAAGAGTCAAAGAAAAGCAAATCAAAACACAGAAGTAATGTCTTCAGCTATGGGACCAACATATGTTTTTGAAGCAGTGATGTTCCACTCAGGGTGGGACAGGAAACCCTATACACGGGGAACTGAGCACAAATTGTACGGTCTGTTGGGAAAGTAATTCTGAAATTCGTAGGAAGAACCTTAAAAAGTGTTCTTCTCCCTTGACTTAGAGATTTTGCTTCTAGAAATCTATCGTAAGGAAGCAGAGATATGATCAAAGATGGTGAACGAGAAGGCTTATTACAACATTACTCATAACACAAATGTGGGAAACAACCCAAATGCTCCCAAACCAAGGACTGATGGAATAAATCATGGTGTGTCCGTGGGGGAATACTATGCATCCATTGAAAAGCACGGTTTGGAAGGACACGGAAGAGCCGGCAGAATTGTAGCGGACCGATGGTGCTGTGAAATTCAGCAAGGAAGATGTTTAAACTGGGTCTTGAGGAGTAAGGGGAGATTTCGCAAGCAGAGGTGGAGGTAAGAATGCTCCAGACAGAATTCAAGGTGAGCCACAACCAGAGGTATGAGAAAGCCTGGCGTCCTGGGGTTGTGTGGGGGGTGCTCCAGGAGGCCAGTGGCCCAGGGCAGCGGTGGGCGGTGGGCACGGGACAGTCGGTTGGGCCAGGTGCGGAAGGGGCTCGGGAACCAACCAGACTTTTAGGCAATAAGGAAACACTGAAGAGCTTTTGAGAACCTCCCACCCCCGATACAGTCTGCAGGTGGACAATTTGGAAGCTATAGAAGGTACTAAATGGAACGAAACAGTTTGCTCTCATCTCACCAGCTTCGTGAAAGTGTTTATCTCCCCAAGACGAATGTGCCCGCAACATTCTGTTCTAGGACGGGGATGGATGGGCAGACATTTGACAAAAGAAATAACTGAAGTTTTTAATAGAACATCAATAATTCTTCACGATCCCTTCTCCCCCTCGAGTGTGGACACCTCAAAATTAGGGACCGTGCCACACTGAACTTTAGATTCCAAACATCAGGCGCGATGCCTGTGGGTGGACAGGTGATGGGCAGGTGGGACTTTCTTCTGTGAAGTCCTGTTTACCCAATCCCCACCGCCCCCCCCCCCCCCCACCGGGGACGGCCCTGCCACCCACTGACGGGCAGCTTGTGAAAACCTCAGAGGCCTCACTTTCCTCATCCTGGAGATGGTGACCCTGCATTTATTATAAACAGATGTGGGGACCCTCTCGGGACCCCAGGGTTGGCATGAGGATTATTCTAAGCTAAGACATCTGAGATTCAACAGATGCAGACAAAGCCTCCTTGGAGCTTGCCTTAGGGGACTAAAAGCAGCCACTTCTGAGAAATGAGGCCGCCATAATCCCCTCTCTGGGGATTTACAGCCCTGAAGAGGACAGAAAGACCATTCATACCTGTTGAAACAAACATTATCACAAATCCTCTCCTGTCCGTTGTCCTAAAAACTCATTTGTCTTTCCTAAAGAAACCTATTTGTTTTTCCCACAGAAAAAGAAGCCCATAGAAGCTGTTTCTTCCCCTCCTGTATCCCTACTAAGTTAGATGTATGCGCCTTTAACTGTAACCATTTAATGAGTCAGCTGCTTTTGTGCTGGCTCCCACGTGCATATGGAGGAAACATTTTCCTCCCGTTAATGGCTCTTGTCAGTTTACTATGCGGGCCCTGCTACAAGAACCTAACAGGGTAGAGAAGAACTTTTTCCTTCCCTGCACAGGCAATGGCCAGACCATCCATGGCGCGAGAATGACCCACAGCCTTTGCAGCGATTGGCCCGGAATGGTCAGGACTTGGTCAGTGAGTGCCAGCTTCCCTGACTTTGGTCCTCACTCCTAATTTCGGGCCAGTCAGAGAAAGCCAAATACGCTCCCCTAAACCGATCCCGTGGATGACCTGTGAGTGTCTAGGGAGCCCGTCCCGTCTCAGCCATGATGACAGCCTCCCCCCGGGGAACCCCTGAAGCTTTCCGTGTTTTCCACCATAACGTGTCTCCAGTCTCCTGTCTGTCTTTGAGTCTCTGCCGAACTCCCGTGATGGTGGCTAACTCCCCTCATGGAGCAAACTCTGGATACACAGCCTCTGTGTGTTCTCGTCTGGGTGGCCTTCATGATTCCCACAGTGGGGACAACGGTCGCTTCAGGCATGTCAGGCTCGGACAGGCTCTTCCTGCTTTGGGGCAAGGAGCCTTTCCAAGGGCACTTCTCCACCCCACGGAGCCATCGGACAAACTGGAGGAGGTTTGGTCGATGTAAATATTCTCGTAAAGGCTCTCTTCCCCAGCAGCTGCCCAGCAGAGAAACGGTGACCGATCGGGAAGAGCAAGAAAACGCTGCCTTTGGGAGCCGAAAGATGCCAGCGGTTTGGCAGGAAGGTGCAGGGCGGCTTTTACACGCACAGGCTCTGGATTCAGAGCTGGGTTCAAATCCTAGCTGTTCCCATCAGTAACCTTTGCCGGAAAGTTCTCTTGTCGCTAAAGCAGGTCTGGGGTGAGTCTGGGTCTGGGGGAGCCCCTCGTCCATCATCGTCCCTGGGCCAGCCCGAGGCTCCAGGCTGGGGCGGGGCCTGGAGGGATGTTTCCAGAGGGGCATCCCAGGGCCAAGCAGGTGCAGGGAGTGCAGCTCAGTCTGCTTGCCCGCCCCCGTCAGCAGAAGGAGAGGGGCTTCCAGCTCTTGCCGGAGGGACAGGATAAGGGAGGAACGCGGAATAAGGTCCTGGGAAAGTTCAAGACGCCTGAGCGGAGCCTCACCTCGGCTCTGCGTGAGCTGGGAGGCCTCAGGGGGAATGTCCCTGCACACAAGGGATAGTCCTGTTGGTTTTGAGGCTTCCCCGGGACGGCTGAGGTTTAGACCTCAGGGGGAGGGCCCTAGTCTGGCTGGAAGCAGAACTTTCTGGATCTCAGCCCCGCCTTTCACAAAGGAGGGAGAATCCCTGCCCTGCTGCCCCAGAGCCAGTCGGTGGGTGTGGAGTGATGGGAAATCGGAACGTGAAATGGCCTATGGGGATGAAATTCTTGTAGAAGCCCAGGCTGGGCGCCTTTGCCCTCCAGAGACGTGGGTGAGGCGTCTCAGAGAATGAGGGGAGCAGAGGGCCCCGTGCCGGGTGTCGAGGGGCCTCCATTGGCCCCGCCCCCTTTGCTTTTAGCAAAACTCCCCTCTGGAGAGACGAGGAGACACCCTCGTCTGAATTCTTGCCGGAAGCCACTGAGCAGGAATGATGGCACTCAGTCCACAACACAGGTGAGGTCCCCCATGTGAAGGGTTAGGCCACCTCGTCTACAACTTCGTCGTCAGCGAGGGGGAAGGATGGTTCCACCCCCTCCCGGAGAGGATCCACGGTCTCGCCCTCGGCCCACACTTGCCCACCTACGAAACTTGCCCTCTAGCGGGGCCCTGTTAACACTCAATGTCAAGAGCATGACCTCCGTGTTTGCTTCCTGAGGCAACTGTAACAAATGCCACGCATCCAGGGACTCACAAGAGCGCAGAGGTAGCCGCTTACAGTTCTGGAGGTCAGAAGTCCAAAATGAGTCTGGAAGGGGGCACCCAAGGTGTGGGCGGGGCTGGTTCCTTCTGGAGGCTCCAGGAGCAGCCTCGCCTCTCCCAGCCTCTCAGGCCCGCACCTCTCTGACCGCTGTTTCTGTTGTTACCTTGACGCCCCCTCACTTGGCCCTCCTGCCTCCCTCTCACAAGGGCCCTGGAGATGACATTGGGTCCACCTGGATAATCCAGGAAAATCTCACCATCTGAGGTCTTTAATCCCGTCTGTAGCATCCCTGTTGCCAAGCAAGGAAACACACACGCACGGGTCCGGAGATTAGGACACGGACATCTTTGGGGGGCAGTGTCGTAAGTCTCTCCACTGCACCCACAAAGGAGGGAGAAAAGTAACAAGACTGCCTTCGGGGTGTGACTGAAAGGAACAAAGATGCGTCCATGGGCCACGGCATCCGCTCGCCCGAGTGGGTCTCAGGAACCGCTCCTGGCAAGTGGAGACTTAGGTTAGAAGAGTTTCATGCCCGCATCGTCTGATGAGAGATCACACCCAAGTCTGATCGCAGGAGCAAACTTTTTCCGAGAGCTGAGACCAAGCTCAAACGTGTCACCCCAGGGCGACAGAAAGCACACACCTCTCTGCATCTTCCAACTGCAAACGCCGAGGGCCGGGAGTGGGTCAGAGCGCACAGAGGGCGGGGTCTCCGCACGTCTGATCCAGCGTCCTTCAAGTCTTTGGTTTTCTGAGCCCCCAGCCCGGCCCAGGTGCAGAATCTGGGGGACGTTTGCTGGCATCCGTCGGTGGCCTCTCCCAGGTACCTGCCGTCCTAGGCAGACCCGTGTCAGGGCCGTCCTGACGTCGTCGCAGGCTGGACTTCTCGCTCCGACAAGCATTGTCACGGGCCACGGGAGTAGCCGCTTCAAGGCTGGTAAGAGATACGCAGTTCTTGGTGGACACAGATGTTACTGTGGCTCACTGGCCATTGGGGGTGTTTTCCTGACAACAAGGGTGCATTTGCCCCCATCTGTTCACACTCTTACAGCAGAAGTAGGAGGGGCGGAAGCAAGTAGGAGAGATGGAAGTAAGGGGACGTCCCCTTCCAACTTGGGTTGGCACACGTCTGTGGCTGGGAAGCGGAATGGAGACCCGACCCTCTAGAAGGTGCAGCGGGAGGCAGGGCAGAGGAACAGAGGGGCGCAGGAAACGGGTGAGTGTGAGTGGTGCGGGATGACCTCCTTCCAGAACAATCCGATGGCTCTCCTGCGTTGGAAATACCTGGGGTGTGGCGATAGTTGCCTCCTGTCAGTTAGGAGGCTGCCTACTATTGTTACAGCAGAGAGAGTGCGCTATAAGTAGCGAAAAGGAACAGGAGGGAGAGCAGAAATGTTCGAGCGTCAACCACGGCCTCCTCGGCCCAGCTACTGTGACGCCAGCTGCTGAAAGAGGTTGTTAAAACCCAGGCATCCAATGCGGAGTGGGAGTGAAAGTGAGTGGGGGGAGACTCACCCTCCTTCCATCTGATGGAGGAGTTATTTAGATGCCAGCTACGTATTTCGTGGTCAAGTGGGGGGTCCCAGGAGTAGCGATCCCTACCTTTAGCTTTGCCGTGGACATCTGTCACGCCTGCCGTAAGGGGGACAGTTGGCCTGCCAGGATGGCACTTCTGACACGGGCCATCTTCTCCCCCGGGCTCTTCTGGGCTCTGGGCGTGGCCACACGCTGCTTAGTCAGCCCTGGAAGGAGGCAGTGTGAGGGAAAGCACCCCAGGGAAAGGGCGGGGACTTTCCAGAAGGGCCAGGCGGCATCAGCAGGCGTCAGTCTTGACACATGGCCGCCATGTTTGCTTTGCCCAAGTGGCGTTCTTGGGGAGTCCAGACGATGCCAGCGACCATCTTCTCTTGGCTTGACCTTCAAAAATCATTTGGCACCTGGACGCTCTTGCCCACAGCTCTCACCTCGCTGGAGTCAAATGCCACCTACCTTTTCCATATGGCTTTCCAGCACCCCCGCGGCTGCCGGCGCACCCCCACTCATGGGCCGTATCCCTGGGACCATGGATGCATGTCAGTCTTCAAGGCAAAACGAAAGCCCCTCTGCTTTAAATGCAAAATCCAAGCTAAACAGGAGAGCTGTTTCTGTGCCTCATTTGGCGGCCAAATCTGGCCTGAAATGTGCCTCATTTGGTAGGAGTTCCTGGCCTGAAATGACTATGAAAATATTATTTCATACCAGTCATCGATCCTGCTCAGGGTGAAGGGTCTTTGTTGCAGAAATATTGACAGAGCACCCGCTCCAGACCTGCTGGGGGAGGGGATTGTTTAGTACATGTGTCACTTTACCTTCTGGAAATCCAAGGATTCTGAAGGCTCTGCCCCTAAGTGTGTGAAGGGGGCTAGTGGAGGCATATAAGAGAAGAGGCTCGAGGGCATAAAATCCAACCAAGAAGCTCTCCCACCTGGTTTCCATGGTAAGCCTCACCGACCCTCAGGACAGCCCTTAGACGAGTGGCTTAGATCACCCCCCATTTTACCGATGAGGACACTGAGATATGCAGGGGTAAGTTGCCCAAGGATCCATGGCCCAGCCAGAACTTGAACTCAGACATTCTGCTTCCAAGATCGATGTTCTTTTTTGTTTTTTTAATGTTTCTTTATTTTTGAGAGAGAGAGAGAGAGAGAGACAGAGTTCCAGTGGGAGAGGGGCAGAGAGAGAGGGGACACAGAATCGGAGGCAGGCTCCAGGCTCTGAGCTGTCAGCACAGAGCCCGACGCGGGGCTCGAACCCACGAACCGCGAGATCACGACCTGAGCCAAAGTCCAACGCTTAACCGACTGAGCCCCCCGGGCCCCAGGCTGCTTCCATATCTTGGCTGTTGTAAGCGATGGTGCAATAAACACCGTGGCTGTCTGTTCTCTTAAGCCACTGAGTTTGTGGTATTTGTCACAGCAGCCACAGACAACTCATAGTCCTGGGGTGGGGCCGGCTGAGATCCTGAGGGGGGCTCAGGGGACCCAGGTGGCTGTCAGAGGGAATTGGGGCAGGATCAGCCCAAAGCCCCGCCCCCTCAGTGTCTCAGGAACGGAAAATGTGTGGGAAACTTTGCAGAGGTGGGGCAGAGCGGGGCTCTCTCCCTTCATCTTGGAGCTTCCTGTGGCGCTTGGATCGTCTACCGATGTTTTTATTTTTCAGAGTGTCCTTGGGAGTTGCTTATCAGGGGAGCTTTTGTGCTTCCTTGTTTGTCCTTATCTCCTTTAAAAGGACAACTAGGGCTCCCACCACCTGGTGAATGTCACATTTGTGAGTGGCTTACTCTCTCCTGGGGAATTTCGCATCACCCGCCCCTCCTCGCCCCCACCCCTCCCGGCTCCTCCCTCTCCCTCCTCACATTCCTCCCCGTCTGGGAAATCACCCCCTCCTCCAGTGCCTGGAGAACCACCTTCCAGTCTATGGGCCCCCAGGTCCTCAGGTGCCTTCCTAAGGGTGCATTTCCAAACAAAGATGATTCCTTTTCCAAGCAGAACACCTGCCTCTTGGTCGCTTGGCATGTTTTCACCTCATTACACACATTCACTGCATATTTATTTTGGACCCTGCCAGCCGTTCAGGGCTTTGAAGTATTTTTCCTGTCTTCACAACCAGTTCACAAAGTGGCTAGTATCAGCTCAGTTTTAAAGATGAGGAAACGACAACTGTGGGAAGACTGGCCCAAAACGAGGCCACGACCAGGGTGCCCCGGGGCTGCGGGCTCTCCGGAGGGGCTTGCTGCCCTCACCGCCACCCCCCCCCCGGGCTGCGGGCTCTCCGGAGGGGCTTGCTGCCCTCACCGCCACCCCCCCCCCCCCCGCCCCTCGGCCTCAGTGGGCATACACCGAGGCTCGTGTGCCTCTGGGGAAGGCGCGAGGCTGACTTCTGACGGGCGCGACAGCACGCACAGTATTTGCACGGGGAGTCTTCGAGATTGGTGATGATAGGTCACACTGAGCCTCCAGCTTGACTGCTGCGGCCTCAGGGCATCCTCCCGCTTGCCCTCAAAGCCAGAGGCAGAGAGTGACGGGTCTCTTCTGTCGTCGCCGTCTCTGGGTCTCTGACTGTACGTGTGCACCCTCGTGGACCATAAGTGACCTTCAGTCTCGCTTCCCTTAGCCTGAAATAGTCTCTAGTGTGTGAAAACCTGATGCGGAAATGATAAAACCTGGTGTGCCTGTTGTACGGGCTCAGCACCTGTATGTACGTGTGTATATGTGTGTATATGTGTGTGCTGTGTGTGTGCCCTGTGTGCTGTGTATGTGTGCATGTGCACACGTGTATGTATGATGTGTGTCTTATGTGCCATAAGTGTGTATGTGCACACATGTGTGCCCTGTGTGCATGTGTATGTGTACATGTGTATATGTGTGTGCGATGTGTGTGCCCTGTGTGCATGTGTATGTATGTGTACATGTGTATATGTGTGTGCGATGTGTGCGCCCTGTGTGCATGTGCATACATGTGTGTGCCCTGTGTGCTGTGCATAGGTGTGTTGTGCCCTGTGTTCACGTGTATATGTGTGTGTGCATGTATACATGTGTGTATTGTGCATGGGTATATGTGTATGTGTGTGTGCCCTGTGTGCATGTGTATATGTGTGTATGTGGGCATGTGTATATGGGTGCATGTGTATATGTGTATATGTGTGCAGGTGTGTATGTGTGCATGTGTGTGTATATATGTGTGCATGTGTATATGTGTGCATGTGTATATGTGTATGTGTGTGCTCTGTGTGTATATGTGTATGTGTGCATGTGTATATGTTTGTATGCATATATGTGTATGTGTATATGTGTGCATGTGTGTGCCCCGTGTGCATGTGTATATGTATATGTGTGCATGTATATATGTGTGTGTATATGTGTGTGTGTGTGTGTGCTCTGTGTGCATGTGTATATGTGTGTATGTATATATGTATACATGTATATATGTGTGTATATGTGTATGTGTACATGTGTATATGTGTGTGTTCCCTGTGTGCATGTGTATATGTGTGCATGTGTATATGTGTGTATGTGTGCATGTGTATATGTGTGTGTGCCCTGTATGCATGTGTATATGTCTGTATGTGTGCATGTGTATGTGTGTGTATGTGTGTGCTCTGTGTGCATGTGTATATGTGTATGTGTGCATGTATATATGTGTGCATGTGTATATGTGTGTGCATGTGTGTATATGTGTGCATGTGTGCATGTATATGTGTGTGCCCTGTGTGCATGTGTGTATGTGTGCATGTGTATGTGTGTGTATGTGTATATGTGTATGTGTGCATATATGTATGTGTATATGTGTGTATGTGTGCACGTGTATATGTGTGCGTGTGTATATGTGCGCATGTGTGTGCCCTGTGTGCATGTGTATATGTGTATGTGTGTGTGCCCTGTGTGCATGTGTATATGTGTGTATGTGGGCATGTGTATATGGGTGCATGTGTATATGTGTATATGTGGGCATGTGTATATGGGTGCATGTGTATATGTGTATGTGTGTGCTCTGTATGTATATGTGTATGTGTGCATGTGTATATGTTTGTATGCATATATGTGTATGTGTATATGTGTGCATGTGTGTGCCCCATGTGCATGTGTATATGTATATGTGTGCATGTATATATGTGTGTGTGTATGTGTGTATGTGTGTGTGCTCTGTGTACATGTGTATATGTGTGCATATGTATGTGCGCATGTGTATGTGTGTGTATGTGTATATGTGTATGTGTGCATATATGTATGTGTATATGTGTGTATGTGTACACGTGTATATGTGTGCGTGTGTATATGTGCGTGTGCCCTGTGTGCGTGTGTATATGTGTGTATGTGTGCGTGTGTATATGTGCGCATGTGTGGGCCATGTGTGCATGTGTACATGTGTGCACATATGTATGTGTGCGCGTGTATATGTGTGCATGTGTGTGCCCTGTGTGCATGTATATATGTGTGCATGTGTATATGTGTGTATGTGTGCGTGTGTATATGTGTGTGTTCCCTGTGTGCATGTGTATATGTGTTCATGTGTATATGTGTGTATGTGTGTATGTGTACATGTGTGCATATATGTATGTGCGTGTGTGTGTGCGTGTGTGTGCCCTGTGTGCATGTATATGTATGATGTGCGTGTGCCCTGTGCGCCGCATTCATGCGTGTGCATACATGTGCGTGCCCTGTGTGCTGTGCGCAGGTGTGTGTGTTCACGCGTGTGTTAGATGTGCGTCCTCGGGCTGCTTACTGTGTCCCCAGCACAGCCAGCTCTGGCACCTTATGGGACAGACGCAGTGAGCAGGGCGAACGCTCCGGCGGGTGCGGATGCCGTGTGCTGACTCAGGGGGAGCAGCCGGGTGAGGATGGCTTCCGGCTTGTTGGCGGCCTCCGGTGGGCCCGGGTTGTCCCTCAGTCCCCCAACATGTATTAGATGCCTTGTGAGGACAGCACGGGGGCCAGCGAGCGACAAGAGGTGTGCTCCCCACGGCAGCCCCAGCCGCCAAGAGGAAGAACAGACGCTGACGTCGCCCTCCGAAGGTGCAACCAGCAACCCCCCCCCCTCCCCGCCGTGTCCGAGCAGAGCTCAGGCTCCCGCACCCCGGAGACCCCCCGCCTCCTCGGCAGCTTGAACGTGCCAGACCTCGGGGCCTGGCACATCCGAGGAAGATCATTGCAGCCTGGAGGGCGGGCCTCCAAATGAGAAGGCGAGAGGAAGGAATGTTCCAGAAGAGATGGCAGGAAGCACTGGCTGGATAGGGGGCCGTGAGCAGCGACAGCTGCCCTCCGGCGTGGAGATGCACGGCCCTCCGCCCCCTCGCTCCTCCCTCCCTGCGAGCGGGCTCCCCCGCTGCCTCCTGACGCCTTGCCTGTCCGCAGGCCAAGGCCGTGCCGGGCACCGTCTGAGCTGCCTGACGTTTGCTTTTCTCATCCTAAGAAGCCGATTGCTGGTTTTCCCTCAGTCCCTCGTGGGTGTGTCTGCGCCGGGATCGGCTCAGTCTTCTGAGTCGGAGGTTAGACCCATTTTGCAGATCAGGAATCAGAGGCTCCGAGAAGGGAACGAGCGGGCCCCGGGCTCGTTCGTGAAGCCGGAGCTCGGGCCCGGTGGTCAGAGCCGCGTCCCGCTCTGGAGTGCGGTGCGCCAGCTGCCCCGACGGGACGAGGCTGGCGTGTCGGAGCTCGCCTGAGGGGCGAGTACCAGGCTCACCGTGGGGCCCTCTGCTCTCAGGAGCTCAGGGTCCAGCCAGGGATCCGGACACGCGGGTAGGTCGCGTTCCAGACCGGGGTCAGAGCACGGCTACAGGTGGCCAAGAGATGGGGGTGACCGTTGTCGTTCCCGGAGGAAGCCCCCGCTGTCGGGAGTTTGTGGGGCCGACAGGTGAGGAAGGGCCTTCCTGGCAGGGAACAGCTGGTACTAAGGCTTGGACGTGTGATGGTCGCTGCCGGGAGGCGGGGACAGGGCCGCGCAGGATGAGGGGGGAGCGCCGGGGCTGGCCCAGAAGGAGCCTGTGAGCCTTCTGGTGACCATTAAGCAACGGTCGGGGCGGCCACAGGATCTGGTCAGATTCCAGAATGTTCTCCAGCTGCTCCGGACGGGGTTTTGAGGAGAAGGAAAGTTCTTGTCCCAGGCTCGTGCCGTCACACATGGAGAGATGTAGCAAGGGCACAGGACGGAAGGGTCTTCATTTCTCGGGGCGATCAAAGTAGGAAAAGGAGGTGCAGGTGTCCTTCGGGGAGCCCTGACTGCAGGCCTTGCGCTGGGCCCTGGGCCTGAGAGCAGAGGCTGCTGGGAGGGCCCCGCCTCCCTCAGGAACTCTGCGTGGCTTGGGGGTGGGGGTGGGGGACTGCGCAGGTGTGGGGTGTTCGACTGTTCTGGAAGGGGCTCCGTGGCGCTGCCTGATGCTTTCTCACGGCTGTGCTGGGCGGGCCCCAAATACCTGCGTTTCCTCCTTCTTCCTTCCTTTCTTCTGGAGCCTCTGTTCTGGCCCTTCCGGTTCTGTGAGTTCAGGTGATTGAACCGGAAGAGTCTGCATTTGACCTTGACATCTTACCCACCTCGAGGTCCCCCCTTCTGGCCAGGATCTGCTCACTCCAGCTCCGTGGGTGGGGGGATGGAAGGAAAGGAAGGAAACACGGGGCAGGGGGAGTTTCGCGCCCTTTGTTCCTCCTCCCCAGGTACGGACTTATGTTGTAAATAACACATGACATCTGCCGCACGGGGTAGGTGTTAGTGCTCGCTCCATTTTACAGATGAGGAAACTGAGGCAAGGAGGGGCTGAGCAGCCTGTCCTTGTCCGTGGATGCGGGCAGCCACTCTGCAAAGCCGGGCCGTCTGCACCAGAGACACACTCTATCCACGAAGCCGGTGGTTTCAAGCTGGGTCCCCAGCCAGCAGCGTCGGCCACGCCTGGACACTCGTGAGGAATGCACGTTCTCGGGCCCTGCTCCGACCTGGGTTCAGATGATCGCTCCTGGGGATTTGGGTGCCGTTCAGGGGTTTCTTCGATTCGTTGCCGCCTTTGCTGATCAATTACTTGCAGCACAAGCCTTGTATGAGATGGTGGAAAAGCCACCTGTGACCGCGATAGAACCCCAGACGTCACCTGCCTTCTCAGAGCCTGTGGTGAAGAGCCCTGGCCTTGCAGCCAAAGTGTCTGCAGTTAGGGGCAGCTTCGGATAGCTCTCTGCAAGCCGGAGGAGGGGCAGGGAGCCACCAGTTAAAGGGCAGATGGGCAGGGAGCCACCGGTTAAAGGGGAGACGGGCAGGGAGCCACCGGTTAAAGGGGAGACGGGCAGGGAGCCACCGGTTAAAGGCGGCCGCACCCTTTAGTTGGGATGGGCATTTCAGGTTGGGATGACCTTGCTGGCTGAGCACGCCAGTTAAATATGTATTATCTGGGGACTTGTTTTTAAAATTTAAAGACCATAGGAGATTCGCGATGGCATCTGTGTGGACCTTGTGTCTTTGTTTCAGCATTTGAGCTGCTGGAAGATTTTTTTTTTAACTTTAAAAAAAAATTTTAATGTTTATTTCTGAGAGAGAGAGAGAGAGAGAGAGAGAGAGAGACAGAGCACGAGCAGGGGAGGGGCAGAGAGAGAGGGAGGCATAGAAGCTGAAGCAGGCTCCAGGCTCTGAGCTGTCAGCACAGAGCCCGACGCGGGGCTCGAACCCATGAACCGTGAGATCATGACCTGAGCCGAAGTTGGACGCTTAACCGCCTGAGCCCCCCAGGCGCCCCTGGCTACTGGATGATTTTAAGAAGGAAACAACTCTCCCGTGGCCCACAGCCCTGTCGCACAGGTTGTAGGCGGGGTTTGCCTCCAGAGGAGCCTAGAGCCCGTGCTGGTCCTGAGCGTCTGTCCCCTCTAGGCCACCTCCTCCCCCTCCCATACTTAGACCCAGAGGAAAGTGCAGGCCCCCGGCTGCGAGACGGATCATCTTTTGCACAAAGAGCAGGGATAAGCTGAACGCAAGCAGGGACACAAGCCTAAAAAACGCCAGCTGTCCTTTGTATAGACGCCGCGGCCCCACCCCCAGGTGCCTTCTCGGACCCGCGTCCCTGTCCACAGGAGAGGAAGGGGGTCCTCAAGTTCTGGCTAGTCTGGCAAATGGGCTGTACCTGGAGACACTACCAATTCCAATTCGTGGTTGGCCAAGGACACCGCGGGGCAGGGTGCACCCCGACCCAGGACCCGGTCTCCCACGGGACACTGGCACCGACGCTACCCCTCACGTCTTCAAGAGCGTGCTTCCCTTCCTCGGTGGGACCAGATGAATGGCCTTTGGCCTTGGACGGTCCTCTGGGCCGGGCCCTCTGGCCTCTCCCTTCCTAGCGGGGCTGTCCGTGGCCGGTCCCCGGGGCTCTGACCGCACAGCGTCACTTGCTGGCATTCTGCTGCCCAGTGTGGGTCCCGGGCCCAGCTGGACAGATACGACGACGGATTCCGGGTGTCGGGGAGACTCCACCCCGGGGCCGGGCAGCTGCAGACTCACCTTGCGGGAGGGTGTGGACTCGAAGCGGTGGGAGTAATTGCAGCTACTTTTGCAAACAATCTACCGCTGGGGGATCGTTGCATTTAATTCTCAAAGCAGCCCCGGGGGTCGGAGGGGGAAATCGAGGCACGGGGAGCTTCCTGGTTCCCGCCAGGAGCTGGCGGAGCTGGGACAGAAACCCCGAGTCTGGGCTCTCATTCCCTGTAGTCTGGGCCTGGGCTGCGTGCTGGGGACCCGAGGCACGTGAACCCGTTCTTGTCCCCAGCCCCGACCTCCCCGGTGCCGCAGTCTTCATGGGGCGTCCCGGAGATGGTGGGAGGTGGGTGTTGATGTGCTTCTGGCCGCTGGGGCTGCCCCAGAGAAGCGGCCGTACAATCCTTCCTCTCCCCCCGTCGTCCTCTGCGGAGGAGACCCGTGGCCCTCACTCAGGTGTGGGGTTGCAGACAGCCCGTTCCCTTGGCCTCCGCCAGAACCCCAGCAGTGTGCACATTAGGCTCATAAATAATTCCGGCTGGCAATTCTCCAGGGAGGAAGCAAACACCCGGCACTTAGAGCCCGGGCAGGCTGCGACAAGAGCCGCGGTGAGTCATGGGTCAGATGGAGAGGCAGGAATTCACGACAATATGCCCGGGCTAAGCCTCGCACTGGGCTCGTCCCCCAGCAGCTGTGGGGCCTGGGCCCCGAGGGTGCCCCCGGGGTGGGACGGCCACCCTAGCCTCGGCCCTGGAGCTCTCCCCCAGCCGCCCCCACCCCAGAGGACGGCAGGCTAACCTCTCTGTTTGGGCCACAGGTAACGTGCTCGTCTGCGGCCCCTGCCTGTGACTTGGACAGAGAGCGGGGACCTGGGGCGATGCCGGGAGGTGGGGCTGCGAGGCTCCAACAGGGACACCCGCAGTCTTCCTGTGTCGGGGGGGAAGGACAGTCCCTGCTGTGGACGGCACTGTTGATGGCATTTTCTGTCTCTGGTGGCCGGTGCCACCCAGGGATCTGACCCGTCCTTTCCTGCTCCCTCCGTCAGAGCTGAGCCTGGTCCCCATCCCCTTCTGCTGCCCGCCTCCCACCTCCAAGGCTTCCTGGTGAGGTCCTCCCTTACGCTACTGGACTTAGTCATCCAGAGCGCCTCCCTGCCATTGACCTCCAGCAGCTGTAAGAAAAATGGGAAAAGAGGGGCGCTTGGGGGGCTCAATCAGTTGAACGTCTGACTCGATTTCAGCGCAAATTAGGACCTCACGGTTCGCGAGTTCGAGCCCCATGTCAGGGTCTGTGCTGACTCTGGGGAGCCTCCTTGGGTTTCTCTCTCTCTCTCTCTCTCTCTCTGCCCCTCCCCTGCTCGTGCTCTCTCTCTCTCTCAAAATAAATAAATAAGCTTTAAAAAAAGGAAAATGGGAAAAGAGAAAGGAAATCAAGTCTGCACAAGAGCCGAGTCTCGGGAGTGGCCCGTGAGAAACAGGCATCGCGTGCCTTTGGTGCTGTGGCTCAGGATGTTTCATAGACTTTAATGTCCCTAAGGCTTTGGGTCCGGGTGTGACCTCTGTGAGTCCTTCTCCTCCCCAAGCCCAATTCAAAACCTACTCCTTCCACTGGCCAGGGATGTCCGTGGGGGAGGTGACGACTTCTCCCACCCAGTGTGTGCCTGTCCACCTGGGCAGGTCCCCTCCCCGTCACACAGGAGCTCAGGGTGCAGTGGGGGGGGGGTGGGGAGAGGCAGCCTGGGGGCAGGGGCACTGGGCGCCACCACACAGAGGCAGGGTGACGCCGGGTGCATCACCTGGCCTCACTCACCTGCTCCCTCATCGTTCAAGCAGGTGCCTACCTGAGGCGGTGTTGGGGGGCGTGTTCATGCGGCCCGGGGTCTGGGCATGCCGACCGCCAGCTGTTACTAAACCCCGAAAGGTTTCCTTTTCAGGTGCCGCAGCCCTGTCTCCAACTGCCCCGGGGGCAGTCACAACGCTTTGCCTGCATTCGATTGACCTGTGCCATTCTGTCTTCTCTTGTGGCGGCAGGTGCTTGCTTGCCAGCGCGGTTCTCGCACCCAGACGGGGCCCAGAAGAGAGGCGCTCGGTCGTCGGCGTGGACTCGAAGGCGGCCTGACTCGCCCTCCGGCCCCTCGCTGCCTCCACCTGCTCGCTCATTCGTTTCTGCATCTGTACGTTCGCACGTCTTTTGTCAGACCTTCCCTAGGCCAGGAACTCCACTGCCTTTGATCCAGAACCCCCCCTCCAGGCTCCTGTCCCCAGTCGGCCTGAGGAAGACTAATTTTCACCTTTGCCAAACTGCTTGAGAATAACCAGCGGAAACAAAGATGGGCTGGCCTTCTAACAACCGAAGCGCCCTGCCCATAATCCATCCGCTGGGGATCAGAGGGCCCCCTGGGCCGTGTGTGACCGATCTGTTGCTCCCCGCCACCCCCGCCCCCAGCCCTGGGGGACTCCGGGACTCTGTGTCCCCTATCTTCCTCTGGGAGCCCGGTGAGATCGGGCCCTGCCCTCTGATGACACATGACACGGGGAGCTCCTTCTGGAAGACCGTCATCAGACACAGCCAAGCGTCCCTGCAGACAAAACCAGAATCACTTTGAACTTGTTGTTTTGAGGCTGTTCCTTTCAAAGGGGCGGCAGGGCCCCCACAGGGGGTGCTCCAAGCAGGTGCCCCGTGCACCGTGACAGCCGCCAGCGTGGCTGTGACCCCACAGTCCTCCCTCGGTTGCTGGGATACTCACAGGCTTGGTGACTGGATTCTCCACACAGGGCGGTGCCCCAGAGCTTGCCCCCCAGACGGGGTCTGGCCCTGCTGCCCCGTCTCTGACCCAGCGATCTCCTCGCCCCCCGCCGGGGGCCGCGCCTCGTTCCCTTTCCAATGACATTTGCTCCTTGGGGGTCATGGTTAATGCTTGCAGCTGGCACAGTGAGCTAATTACAGCAAATCATAAAATAGCCTTTAAATGGGCTGCCCCCCGGGTAAGCCGGTGGGCCAGCGAATGTGTTCCGCAGCTCACTCGTTGGGGGGTCGGGTGGGGCAGGGGGCAGGGGTGAGTTTCCAAGTCGGATTTAATAAGTGAGTGATTAGTCTTTTTCCCAGAAAGAGGGGCCTTTTCCGTCTGCCTCGACCAGCTACTCAGACTTTGCAGAAGAATCCTTACCATTCGTGAAGCTATTACTGTGTACTTTGTTTATTTTTTTTTAATTCTAATCATTCCATCCTTGAAATCCTTATTTAGGCTGGAGGTGACCTCCACGTCCCAGAAGGCAAAGGGGAGGCTCCCTTGTCCGTCGTCAGAGAGTGAACATCTTCATTTTCCTCTGCAGAGCGTCCCCCCCCCCAACTCTGGGCTCTGGGTGTTGGGAGCTGTCACCTGCACGCCCCCCTCGAGGTGGCCATGTGCCTCCTGGCTGGTGACCCAGAGCCCCGCGTGGGCAGCCAGGAGTCCAGTCCGTCGCCTGGGGTCCAGTTGCATTACTCCTAAAATGAAGGACTGGAAATCGTTAATCACCACCGGTCTCTTCCCCATCTGGCTCATGGGGACCAAATGTCTCCTTACGCAGGCCTGCAGGAAGTTACACAGTCTGGGTCTGTGTTTCCAGTCATCTGTCAATCAACCGTGTGCCGGGGCCCTGAAGGAAAGTGGATTTCTCTCCTTTAGCCTTTGGCCGTCATTATCTCGGGAGCTTTCAACGCCCACCTTCGTTCTTACCTCCACCCACCAAAGCACAGCCAACCCAATCTGTAGACCACCTCCTCCAGGAAGCCTTCCAGGAGGCTCGAACCTCAGCACTCAGTTTCCAGGGAGAGACAACTCCCTACGGGGTTCTCGGTGGTCACATCTGTGTGCACACATTCCCCTCCCACCCCCGGCTCCTAGAATGTGGGCCAGGGAGGGGCTGGGACTGTCACTTGTTTATCTTGTCCCCTCCCTTAGATGTGGATTTGAATAGACACCTTTAAATAGATGCCGGTTGGATGCGTAGAACTTTGGCGTCGCAGAGGAGCTGGAAGGATGAGCAAAAGAAGACATTCCTCCACTTACGAAGTGGTTGGACCAAGATCCCCAAAGACCTGCACACTCGCCAGATTTATTCAGTGCCAAACAGGTGATACGTCAACAGGAAAAACCCAGCCAGCACCAGTTTCATAGGAAAAACTTACCGCTCTCACAAGCAGGAAACACGGTCTTCCAGAACCCAGTCTTGCAGGAAGCGGGTCACTTCTGTGGCTCAGCAGCGTCCACAGGACCGGGTTCACCCCCGTCTGCTCCCCAACCCTGTGGTTGGCTTGTGCTTTACGTCAGGATGCCCCGCCGACGGTCCTGAGACAGCGGCCGCTGTTAGCGTCAGATGCAGACCACAATATTCAGAGAGGAGCTCCCCTTCGAGGACAGGTGTTCTCCCCGAAGCCCCCAGTAGGTCTCTGTGTCTCGTTGGCCAGAACTGATCACCTGCCTGTGCCTCTGTGTATTCATTTTGTTTCAGTTTCTTAAAACATAGACAAAATTTTCAGGCAGTTCTAGGTTCACAGCAAAATTGAGGGGGAGGTTCGGAGGGCTCCCGTGTAACCCCCCCCGGGCCCCCCGCACTGCCTCCACCGCTGTCAGCCTCCCCACCAGAGAGGCGCACCTGCTATGGTACTTGAGCCCGCGCTGACGCGCCCTCGGCACCCAGAGCCCACGGCTGACAGTGGGGCTCGCTCGGGGCTGCTCGTTCTGTGGGTCCGGACGAGGGCGCGTCGCTGCACGTCCACCGTCACGGCATCACACAGGCCAGTTTCACCGCCCTGAAGTCCCGTGTTCTTCCCTCCTTTTGTTTTCGTTTTAGACGAGATTTCGGACCCATTCAAAAGTGGGCAGACAAGTAAATGCATGGTGAGGATGTGGAAAAGAGGGTCTCTTTTGCCCTGCTGGTGGGAATGCAAGCCGGTGCAGCCACTCTGGGAAACAGTATGGAGGTGCCTCTATTTTTAATAGAACTGCCCTACGACCCAGCAATTGCACGACTAGGCATTTATCCAAGGGATACGGGTGTGCTGTTTCGAAGGGACACATGCACCCCCATGTTTATAGCGGCACCATCAACAATAGCCAAAGGATGGAAGGAACCCAAATGCCCATCGATGGGGGAATGGATAAAGAAGATGTGGTACATATATAAAATGGAGTATTACTCGGCAATCAAAAAGAAGGAAATCTTGCCACTGGCGACTATG
The DNA here is from genome assembly GCF_018350195.1 of Panthera tigris. Taxonomy (NCBI): domain Eukaryota; kingdom Metazoa; phylum Chordata; class Mammalia; order Carnivora; family Felidae; genus Panthera; species Panthera tigris. The sequence goes on from NC_056668.1 coordinate 4,249,566, forward strand.
TGGATGGAACAGGAGGGTATTATGCTAAGTGAAATTAGAGAAAGACAAATATCATATGACTTCACTCATATGAAGAATTTAAGACACAGAACCGATGAACATAAGGGAAGGGAAGCAAAAATAATATAAAAACAGGGAGGGGGACGGACATAAGAGACTCTTAAACATGGAGAACAAACAGAGGGTTCCTGGAGGAGTTGTGGGAGGGGGGATGGGCTAAATGGGGGAGGGTCATTAAGGAATCTACTCCTGAAATCATTGTTTCACTATATGCTAACTGACTTGGGTGTACATTTCAAAATAAATAAATAATTAAAAAAAAAGAAAAGGACAATAAATGTAATGTGCCTGGCCCTGACCTCCAGATTCAGCACTTACCAAGACCCTGTACCTTGGCTTTGGCCATCTTTTTCCTTGGCTTTCTTCTTTGCTGAAGTATTAAAAAAAATTTTTTTTAATGTTTATTTATTTTTGAGAGAGAGAGTGAGAGAGTGTGAGTGGAGGAAGGGCAGAGAGAGAGGGAGACACAGAATCCCAAGCAGGCTCCAGGCTCCGAGCTGACAGCGGTGAGCCCGATGTGGGGCTGGAACCCACAAACGGTGAGACCATGGCCTGAGCCGAAGCTGGACGCTCAGTTGACTGAGCCACCCAAGCTCCCCGACAAGGAAACTTTTTAGAGTGATGGAAATGTTCTGGATCTCAATTGCGGTAATGTTACATGACTGTTAACGATCGCCGACTTGAGCAAACTACACACTTAGAATGGGTGGATTTTATTAGATATAAGTTATCGCTTGACAAAACTGGGGGAAAGTGTATTTGCTCTGCCCCAAATCGGAGCTTAGAAAGACAAGAAAAAAACCACAATGATGTTACGCAATTGTCATTTCTAATAAAGCGAGAACTGCATTTACAGAGAAAGAATTAACTACTTTCTGCCGAATAAAGATAGTGTTTGTTACATTAAAGCAAAAAAAGTTTGCACTGATTATCTGGATATTAAAGAGTAAGTACCTGCTGAATAATAATTCTCGATAAATGTTCACTTTCTTCAATTAGGTTTTAATTTTATGTGATTTTTTTGCCATGTTAGTGGCATTTTTCAGAAGGATCTATTATTTTCAGAGTTGCCTCCTGACTTTTAATTTCTCATAAAATCGCCTGGAATCTTCCTCAAAAAGACATATTCGATATGGCTGCTATATTCGAATTTGCCGATGAGTTAAACGGAATCTTCTCTGTACACCCCGATGTGGTCAGGTGAGCCAGCGTTAGACGAGTGCTGCTCAAAGAACCCTGTCAGTGCTTTGGTAACGAAGGTATTCAGCCCAGATATTTTCATAAGCTCTCCGATTTGGCTTCCATCCAGAGAATCTCTCATAAATGTTTTTATAAGGCAAAATGTGTCCAAGGGTTTTTTGAATGTTTTGTCAGATGTATATGCTGACAATCATAAGCCTACTCAATTTTATTCCGCTGTGATCGTATATATACATATACAGATATACGGGTGTATATATGTCTACCCGATTAAAATGACCTCTATCAAAAATTCACCTCATACACGGAGATACTCCAAAGGGCAATTTCAGGATTCCAAACTCATTCTCACTCACCATGCAATTTGTTCATTTCCTTTCTTTCTGTCGCAGCAATACATTTTAATAGTCTTTCTGTTTGCCATCTTTTTTTAATTTTTTATTTATTTATTTATTTTTTATTTCTTATTTTTAAATTTCTTTTTAACATTTATTTATTTTTGAGACAGAGAGAGACAGAGCATGAACGGGGGAGGGGCAGAGAGAGAGGAAGACACAGAATCCGAAGCAGGCTCCAGGCTCTGAGCCATCAGCACAGAGCCTGATGCGGGGCTCGAACCCACGGACCGCGAGATCGTGACCTGAGCTGAAGTCGGACGCTTAACCGATTGAGCCACCCAGGCGCCCCCATCTTTTTTTTTTTTTAATTGAAACAATTTGTCAAACATTTCTTTTTCTTTTTTTTTTTTTTTAATTTTTTTTTCAACGTTTTTTATTTATTTTTGGGACAGAGAGAGACAGAGCATGAACGGGGGAGGGGCAGAGAGAGAGGGAGACACAGAATCGGAAGCAGGCTCCGGGCTCTGGGCCATCAGCCCAGAGCCTGACGCGGGGCTCGAACTCACAGACCGCGAGATCGTGACCTGGCTGAAGTCGGACGCTTAACCGACTGAGCCACCCAGGCGCCCCCATCTTTTTTTTTTTTTAATTGAAACAATTTGTCAAACATTTCAAAAGAAGCAGTTTTTGATCATGTATTTGTTGAACAATCTGATCAAAGAGTTCCAACTGATTTTGAACAAAATGCAACCAGAGCCTGGCGGACCCAGTTAAGCACACCCACAAATCTAGCATCACCGTAAGCCATTTGGCGTGACTCGTGAACGACTTTCTGAAGGCTCCATGTTTCTAAAACCTGGCCGATGATGGCCTTCTGGGGGGAAGGGGCGTATCGCCACGAAAAGTAGTTCCTGTTTGTGAACTGTATTAGCTCTGTCACTGAAATTTTACTGTTCAGTTACTCTAACTCTGCATATGTCAAAAGGTTTGTAAGTTTTGAGATCTGCTGGTTTTACTTTTTATTTTATTTTATTTTATATATGAAATTTATAGTCAAATTGGTTTCCATACAGCACCCAGTGCTCATCCCAACAGGTGCCCTCCTCAGTACCCACCACCCACCCTCCCCTCCCTCCCACCCCCCCCCATCAACCCTCAGTTTGTTCTCAGTTTTTAAGAGTCTCTTATGCTTTGGCTCTCTCCCTCTCTAACCTCGCTTTTTTTTTTCCTTCCCTTCCCCCATGGACTTCTGTTAAGTTTCTCAGGATCCAGATAAGAGTGAAAACATATGGTATCTGTCCTTCTCTGTATGACTTATTTCACTTAGCACAACACTCTCCAGTTCCATCCACATTGCTACAAAGGGCCATATTTCGTTCTTTCTCATTGCCACGTAGTACTCCATTGTGTATATAAACCACAATTTCTTTATCCATTCATCAGTTGATGGACATTTAGGCTCTTTCCATAATTTGGCTATTGTTGAGAGTGCTGCTATAAACATTGGGGTACAAGTGCCCCTATGCATCAGTACTCCTGTATCCCTTGGGTAAATTCCTAGCAGTGCTATTGCTGGGTCATAGGGTAAGTCTATTTTTAATTTTTTGAGGAACCTCCACATTGTTTTCCAGAGTGGCTGCACCAGTTTGCATTCCCACCGACAGTGCAAGAGGGTTCCCGTGTCTCCACATCCTCGCCAGCATCTATAGTCTCCTGATTTGTTCATTTTAAACACTCTGACTGGCGTAAGGTGATATCTGAGTGTGGTTTTGACTTGTATTTCCCTGATGAGGAGCGACGTTGAGCATCTTTTCGTGTGCCTGTTGGCCGTCTGGGTGTCTTCTTTAGAGAAGTGTCTATTTCAATTGGAGGTGAGTTGCAGCTTGCTAAGGCTGATTTATGAATTATGTGTTCACTACAAAAAATTCCAGCTACATTTCCGGTCCACACTTTCCTAATTTAATAACGGCGCCTGTTTCCATAATGCCGAGTGACATCAACATCTGTCTGGGTGTTAGCACAACACCAACAAATGACCTCATCAATAGCGACGATTTAACTGAATTTACATTTACATCTGGCACTTGTAAGAACATCAGAAGACACATCCTCAGCAGAATAAATGCTCAGAGCTTTACTTTTATTTAATGTTTTGAATGAAAACGAGGCAATTAACTCTGATTAACTTAATTGGCTTTTCCATTTGAAGCGGCTGATAATGCTTCTCTTAACCCGGCATCACTTCACTGCGAAATTCTGCTCTTGGAGCCAACGTCATCCCAGCTACCACCTTCTGTAAATGCACACGAGAGCAGGAAGACGGATGAAATTAATTGGAATTGTCACTCGCACTCGATACACGCCGTGTCTCGCAGAGGGCGGCCACACCAGCAGCACGCACCGAGTCTCGGTCTGTCGAGCGAGTTGTAAGAGGGTCTCTAACTTCGAGGTGAGCGCTGGCTGACTCAGCAGAAACGTGTCCTCTGGGCCTCACACGGTCCGTGGTCTCACGGCGCTCAGAGTGGAGCGGTTTGGACAAACGATTTGTGTCACTTAGGCATTCGTATCAACCTTCTCGAAAAACGCCAGTCCGGTAAGTTAACCTTTTGATTTAACGTGCACCTTAATTTTTTAAAGCTCATCATGGCCCAAAGGGCTTATCACAAGCATAGAGCTGCTTGCCAAACCGTGAAATCAAGGGGGGCAGACTTACGCCATCAAATGCACGGTGAACCCATTGTGGCGGGGGTCTGACCATTCCCTACAGGGACGTGCCAGCGCCGTGCCTCCTTCCCGAACCCCGGTCCCGGCACCCAACCTATCACTTCTGGCAGCTTCCCACTGGCCTTGCCCCCTGGGGGTCCTGGAGCTCTCTGCATCCTTCTGTTCCTGCTCAGGCCGCACATCGGGCATGGGAACAGGGACACGGGATGCTTCTCCTACCCACCCCCCCCCCCAAGGCTAGAAGGGGTTACCTGCCCCGAGCCAAACTGGGCATCAGTGCATTTCCTGTTGTCCCTGAAGACATTTGAGGACAGAAGGCAGGGAAATGGTTCACGGCGGGTCCTCTTGACTGAACCCTGTGTTAAAGCCAGAGCTCTGCTCACTGCCTGCCTCTTTCTCCGCCTCTTCCTTGGCGGATGAAGTTCCTTCCTGCGGTCCCTCTGTCTTTGTCCTCCTGACCTGGCCCGACTGCCCCTTTGTTTTATGGCTCCCAGAGATGCCCCAGGTCCGACCGGTACCGTTCTTGCTCCGGCCCTAAAGTTGGCGTCCCTCCAGAGGTTCACAGTAGGGTGTGGAGGGTGAGGTCCCCCGTCAGGGCATAACCCCCTTGCTCTGATGGCCAGGAGAGGTGAATTCACGTACGTGAGGTCTCACGCCGGCTCGTGGCAAGCCTGGTCTCCTGACCCCATTTATTCAGTGTCCTTTTCCCTCCCCAGGTGGCCCCTGTGGCTTCCACGTGGCCAGCGGTGGCGGCCCCCGGCAGCCCGGTGCCTGTGAGGTGATGTCCGTAGGCTCGTGCTTCGGAGGGGACCAGCCAGGGCCTCGGGGACACACACAGCCCCAATGGCCACACCCCCTCCTTGAATAGGAAGGGAAACACAGCCAGAAACTGGGATTGTCCGCTTTTGTCCTGTAAGCTTGTGAATGACTGGTGTGTGCACATGTGTGCGTGCATGTGTGTGGGCATAGTGCCCGTGTGGGATGGTGTGATGGTGGTACAGTGCAGGTGTCAGGGGAGATGGGCGTCTGGGACCTGCCCCCAGCACCCCCTGTGCCCAGCTGCTCCCATAGGAAAGCTCTGCGGTGTCACGGCCAGCGGCAAACCCCAAATCCTAGCTCTGTTCTCTGGCTTTTAACCCCTTCCTGCCCTGGGCAAGTCTTTTAACCTGCCTGTGCCTCAGTTTCCTCAGCGCTAAGGGCCAATTAAATCCCTCCCTGCCCCTCTCCGGAACTCCGAAGGATTTGGCACAAGAAGGATGCTCTATAAATCCAAGCTGTCATTACAATAAAACCCTGGGCTCCGCAGCGGGGGCCTGATTACAAGCCCATCCGAATGTTGAGAACGGGCCTCCGGACTGACAGAGGCGGTTCTGGGCCTTGGGGAGACTGTCAGCCGCCCCCTGTGGGATCGGCTTCCCTCTTACCTGGGCCGGCTGGCCTGGCGTGCCTTTGAGGCTGGACGCGGAGTCCCTTCTGGTCTTGCTGTTGTCTCACGGGGTGCCCAGGGGTCTCTTTGCTCCCGATTCCAGGCCCGGGTGCCTCACAGACAGGGCCTGCCTTCCCGCTGCCTCCCCAGTCTGGGGTGGGGGGTGATAGGATGTCTTCCGACGCCTCGAGAAAAGATGGCCTTGGGGAGGAGGTAGGGAGAATATTCCATCAGCTGCGTGGGGTCAGAGTTCTGCTCTGTGTTGCTGACCAGTGTCCGTGAGACATGAAATCCAGCTGAGGGTGTCCCCGTAGAGGTGGCTCTGCATTTGACAAATACCTTCCAACAGGACGTCTACCTGGGGTAAATGTGGTTCTTCTCCTAAAAAGAGAAAAAGTCTCCAAAGGAACTGGACCTTCTAAGAATGACCGGCTTTCTTTTGTTTGTTTATTTATTTTTTGGTCAAATGTCAGTTTTTAGAAAATATAATTCCAAGGGCGCCTGGGTGGCTCGGTCGGTTGAGCCTCCGACTTCGGCTCAGGTCATGATCTGGCGGTTTGTGAGTTCGAGCCCCGTCTCGGGCTCTGCGCTGACAGCTCGGAGCCTGGAGCCTATTTCAGATTCTGTGTCTCCTCCCTCTGCTCTTCTCCTACTCACGCTCTTTCTGTCTCTCTCTCTCTCAAAAATGAATAAATGTGAAAAAAAAAATTAGAAAGGGGCACCCAGGTGGCTCAGTTGGTCAAGCAACAGACTCTTGATTTCGGCTCAGGTCATGATCTCACAGTTTGTGAGTTCAAGCCCTACATTGTCAGTGCAGAGCCTGCTTTGGATTCTCTCTCTCCCTCCCTCTCTCTGTCCCTCCTCTGCTCGCTTGCTCTCTCTCTCCTAAAATAAATAAATAAACTTAAAGAAAAAATAAAAAAAAAGACAATACAACTCCAGAGAAAGTAGCAGATACAAGGGAAGTGGGTACAGTACCCAGATCTCTTTAAATCAAGGGCAGAGAGGGTCAGAATAAAATGGGCTACAAGCAAAAGCCAGTAACGCATCTGTGGTCCTTTCATCTGGAGAAGCTGCGCCCTTGCTCCCCACCTCCCCCAGCCCCTCCCCACAGTGGCTGAAACGGACACAGAGGCTCTCCCCGTGGACTGCAGGCCTGGAGGGCTTCCTGGAGGAAGTGGGGGAAGTCTTCCCTTGAAGGACGTGTCGCGCTGTGCTGGGGGACTGTTATGGGATGAAGGGTGTCCTCCTGCCCCAAATCTCCATCCCTCAGAATGTGACTATATTTGGGTGTAGGGTCTTTAAAGGGGGTAATTAAGTTAAAATGATGTCACTGGGTTGGCCTTGATCCAATCTGACTGGTGTCCTTATCAAAGAAGGACACAGACGCGCGCAGGGACGACCGCGTGAGCGCACGGGGAGCAGGGGGCCGGCCGCGAGCCGCGGAGAGGGGCTGGGGAGGAACCAGGCCTTGCCCACCCCTTGATCGCGGGCTTACAGCCTCGAGCAATGGGGAAAATAAACTTCTGTTGGCACAGCCGCCCGGCCCGTGGTACTTTGTTGAGAGCTGAGCTGCCTTCTGGAGGGGATTTGGGACCCTTGTCGGAAGGACCTGCCTGGGCGTCCGGAAGGTGTCCCGCAGATGTGGCCGGAGGGCAGGGGAGGGAGAGACGTCCCTCCAGAAACCTGGGAAGGTTCCTCTCACAGAACCTCCACACCCTTCCATCTGAGTGACAGTGACTGAGGAGTGACAGCGCGGCCTCACAGGGTCTGCAGGGGCCCCGGCACCACTACTCACGTGTGGTTTTTATGGCTCCCAAGTGGGACCTCCTTTTTTCCACAAAGAGGCCCAGAGCACCCAGGGAGGGGGGGGGGCAGGTGCGGCAGGTTGTCCCCCGGGAAGAGGGGTGTCCCGCCTGTTCCCCTCGCCGTGTCGGGGCCCTCACCGCTGTGCTGGGTGGGCGGTGGGTGGTCCCGCGGAGCTCAGTGCTCCCCGGGCCCCGGCCACCCGTCTCCGCATTTGCTGCTGAACACGGGGAATGTTCCAGTCGGGCCGCCGAGAGCACCTGTCTGAAAGCCCCCGAAGCCAGAGCTGGTGCCCAGCAAATTCTCAGCGGCTGCAGGTGGGGGCTGGGGGAGGGGCGGGTGCAGCTCCGAGTCCCGGATCCCCACACCTTCCTTGTGAGGTAAGTGTTACTGCACCCGGTTTCCAGGTCCGACAAGACGAGACAGGCTGGAAGATCTCATAAACCAGACCTGCCTGGGGCAAGCCGGTGGGGGGCGGGGTGGAGTCTGGGGGACAGCCGGTGGGGTGACAGGAGCTCAGAGCCCCCGCCCCAGCAAGCTTCCCCCTCCCTTCACCCCATGCCCCAAAGACCCCCTGTGTGGCTGGGAGCTGGGGGGGCTGTTCTGGGGGCCGGTGGGGTGCCGTAGGCACCCCTGGTCAGGGGCGATGGGGTTTGAAGACACGTGAAATGGGATAGACTCTGGGGTCTTTGAGGGGGGCCTGGGGGGGCCCTCAGGAGCCGCCAGAGTTTAGGGGACAGATGTAGTCACACCTTGCCTGGGGCATTTTCTTTTGAAGAAGAACCTGACATCTTTGAAGACACCTCGGCCTCCCCTGGAGAACATCTTCTGAAGCCAGATGTCGCCGCCCCAAGACGGAACCGCTTTGGGGCACCCGGCATCCTGGCCCGAGTATGGGTCCGCCCCTGCCCTGGCTTTGGGTGACAAGGTCTCTTCCTACCTGTCTGACCCCCTCCTCCCCGTTATCCTGGACACCGTCATGCAGGGAGCTAACCCCAGTGGACCCCTCTCGGGACAAGAATCGGGCTAGGAGTCAAGGGTTCTGGGTTCGAGTCTAAATCCCGGCCCCGAACCGCCGCTTTCCCATTCCGGGCCTTGGGTTCCCTGTGGGGACACGGGGGAGGGTCCTGAAGGGTCTCAGGAGTCCCACTCGCCCTGTCTTCTACTCAAACCGGGGGATTCCAACCCACTTCTAATTTTCTTAGGGCCCCCTCACCATGCTCCCCAACAGCCACGCTTCGGGGTGCGGGATAACCTCGGTGTTTCTCACACCCCTGACCTTTGATAAGGCCTATTGACCTCACCTCTCTTCATTTTAGAAAAAAAAATTTCAGGAGAAAAAAAGTAAATCCTGTTTTCACTAACCTTTAAATGAATTTTCGAACGGTCTCATTTAGAACGCAAGCAGTGAGCCTCCGTGGCGTTGGCCGAGCCCTCGGATGTTTTCACATCATGTCACACGTGCCCCTTCCCGCTCGAGACACCGTGGAGGTGCCTCACCACGTGGAAACAGCGGTGTCATTGCACCCAGCAGCCTGATCTTACCATCAAAGGTGTCCACAAAGAAGCGGGTGCGATGCTCTCTCACTGGGTTTGTTCATCTTCGCGGACCTGTGCTTTGACATCGGTGGGTTCCTTGGGAATCCTGTGTGTGTGATCTCAGCACATTAATCTGAGGGACATCCGCGGTGTGACATGCCCCACTAATACCAACCCCATCTCAGCCCTCTTCTCCCGGAGGTGGCCCTCCCCGCTCCGGGCTGGCCTGTCCCACCGGCTGCAGGAGACACGCTCGTGTGCCTGGGCCCAGCTCTAGCCACACAGTTCCACAGAGCACAGCCCTTAACAGAAAACCTGGAAATCCAGGCCCTCAGCGGGCTGCCCCACCCCACCCTCGCCCTCACCCCTGATCCAGCTGGGGACCTGTCCCCAAGCAAAGCATGTTTCATATAGAAGGTGTCCGCTGTGTGCATAGCGATCAACAGTCAGAGTGAGGGTGGGGGACCAGCTGTGCCTGGGAGGGGCTGGAAGGCGGGGCCTATTCCCTATTCCACAGGGAACCCCTTGGTGCCCTCTTTCCCCTTCTAGAATGGGAGGCCCAGCCCTGTTCTCTTGGCTCATAGGTAGTTGCGGGGGTGAGGTCATCCTTGGAGCTCCCCAAGGAGATGATGGAGAAGGCGCTATTATAACCTTATCAGATCCTCTCTGTTGAGGCGCTGGAGGGAATCCACCAAGCCCCACCCACACCGAAGTCTCACCTCCCAACAGCCTGCGGTGGGGCCGGTGGTGGGGCCGGTGGTGGGGGGAGATCAGTGGAGAGGCAGCTAGGAGCATTCGTCCCCCTCTAACTCCCAGAACCAGCTCCAGCAGTGAGGGATGCCCTCCGGGTCCCCTGGGGAGGCGGCTTCCTGTCAAAGGTCTGCCAAGGTCAGGGGTGTCCAAGGTGAGCACAGGTGTCCCCAGCGTGTCCACCTTGGGAGGGGGGAGCCTGGACCACAGGGAGGGAGAGCAGAGCTTTGGGGTGTATAGATCTCCCCCCACCGCTGTGGGGCGGCCGGTTCCTTGGCCTTGCTGAACCTGCACACGTAAACTGGGCTTACCCCAGTTACCGTCCACTGGGGGTACAAATGCAATGAACGTGGGAAGCCCCCAGCCCAACGTGTCTGGCCCAGGGTGGCTGTCAGCGTGGAGACAGTTCCCTCCGCCTTAAAGGAAGGGTGGCACGGACTGGCCAGCCGTCTCAGGCCTCCTGGGTGGTGCTGCCCCGGGGACACACAGGACCCCAGCTCAAGCTGGTGCTTTCATCACTGGCCAGCAGGGTCCACGTAGGCCACTGGGGCCCGCTGGGACTCAGGACAATCAGTCCTCTGCCCTCTGGGAATGACCCTGCCTGGAAACTGGTCCCTGAGATCATTAGCGATGTTTGTAAACACAAGACACATCCTTGCCTTGCGGGGGAGCTGGGGGGGGGGGGCGGCTACCGTGACTGTCTGAGGGGGCTCCCTTACCCCAGAGGGAGTTGGGTTGGGGCCCTACTCGTGGACAAGGGCAGGCTTGCTGCTGCGATGACCTCCCTCTCACGCCAGGTGCCTGCATCCAGATTCCAAACCAGTCCCTTTAATTCCATAACCCGGGGGCCGGCCGCGCCCATTTTATACATAAAGTTTTATTGGAACGCAGCCACACCCATCCGTTTCTTCATGGTCCGCAACTACTTTCTCACAACAAGCAAAGAAGTTCGGGGTGGCTCCGGTTCCGGGGGTGGGAGGGGGGAAAGCTGGTGGCTAGTCTGGGGGCAGGGGGCCCCTTGACCCGGGCGGATGTAAGCGTTCTGAGCCACATGGAAGGTCGGCCTTGAAAATCTCTCGTCCGGGCAATTTATTTTGCAGCCAAACTCACGGGGCCCCGGGGCCTGAACCCAGACCCTTTCCCTTTGATGAAGTACGTTCACGTCTGGACTGTTCGTGGAGGGACCCCAGGACCCCTTCCTGGAGGCCAGTCCGAGCTTGTCACCGCCCCTCTGATGGAACCCTCCGGAAATACCTGTGGGATGAGGATAGGAAAAAGGACTAAATGAAATCATATAGACTCTTACCCACTCAAGGCAGTCACTCACTCGGTCATTTTGTTGACATTGAGAGTGTTCCTTCTGTGCTTCCAGATTTTCCTCCTCCTCCTGCTGCGGCTAGTTCCTCCTCTGCGGCCGTGAGCCCCCCTCGAAGGCCGGGCCACTGAACCGAGAGACTGAATTCACCGGCCCTGTGACGGAGCCGACCCAAGCCGACACGGTGGGACCACGGCTCTGTCAGCCTGCAAACAAGGTCAGGGGCGGCGCGGGGCTGAAACTTGCTACAAACACCCGACCCTGGAGGCATCGCGCAGCAGACACGGGCAGCCTTGGGGGGACAGAGGCCTTGTGTGGGAGCCCGGGACCCGCGTGTTAGGAGCTCTGGCACCCCCGTTATAGGGCAAAGCATAAGCCCAGGCTGGTGGGTTTCATTGGAGCTGCCACCACCCCCTCTGTGTGGGTTTATGGCTTGGGGCTGATGTGCCTGAAGGAGAGGACGGTGCTGAGACACCCCAGCCCACTTCCCCAGGGCACTTTTTAACAACTCTGGTAAAATGTATCTAAATATGGGGGCACTTGGGTGGCTCAGTCGGTTAAGCGTCCGACCTCGGCTCAGGTCATGATGTCACGGTCCGTGAGTTCGAGCCCCATATCGGGCTGTGCTGACAGCTCAGAGCCTGGAACCTGCTTCGGATTCTGTGTCTGTCTCGCTCCCTCTGTCTCTCTCTGTCTCTCCAAAATAAAGTAAACGTTAAAAAAAAAATTTTTTTTAAATACACTTCAATAAAAGTTTCCGTCTGAATGTTTTTGTCCCCCGTAATTCATGGGTCGAAATCCTAACCCCCAATGGGAGGGTGTCAGGACTCGGGGCCTTGGGAGGTGACGGCGTCATGAGGGTGGAACCCCCACGAATGGGGTTGGTGTTCTTAGAGGAGACCCCCTCCTCCCAGAGCATCCCCGCTCTTTCCCCCCCGCACCTGAGGACACAGGGAGCACTGGGCCTTCACCAAACACCGAATTAACTGGCGGCGGTCTTTGCCCTGCCCCAGGGGGCAGTTCAGCAACGCCCAGGGTATTCACATTGCTGTGTGTCCTCCTCCAGAACTTCCTGCAAAACCGAAGCTCTGTGCCCGTTAGACAACGGCTCCCCCCACCCCCCAGGCCCTGGTGTCCGCCCCGGGGAACTCGCACTGACGTCAGTTTTTCTGCAGGATAAAGATGGAGAACTTGGGCTGCGTGTTCAATGTCAGGGTCTGCACAGCTGGGCTGCCTCCGGAGACTCCTTTCTGAAGGCCTCCTGGCCTCCTGGGGGTCTGCAGGGCGGAGGCAGAGGACCCGTGGGGGTGGGAATCCCGCTGTGGGACTTTGGGTTTTAAGTCAAAGGGTGGTACAATGATCCCCGTCAGGCCCCTACCCTTCCCTGGGCTACTGCAGCCTGGGGGCCGGCCCCTCCCACTCGCCTAAAGGCCAAGTCCACGTGGCGCCCCCTCCCCTCGTTTCTTGCTCCTCCCCCTCCTCCCCTGCAGAGCCCCTGTGAGGGGAGGGGGAGGAAAGTTCACGAACACGGAAAAATCTCTCAAGTCTTGCTTGGAAACCAAGCCACATTTCTTAGGCATCCAGGCCACTCTGGAGAGGTGGGGACACAGAATGTCAGGGGACAGGCCTGGAGGGCCTTTAGCCACAGAACGGTCAGGTAAGTGCTTCGCCCTCTGACAATCTTGCATCAGATTAGATTCCTTCCTCCCTTCTTCCCTCCCTCCCTTTCTCCCTCCCTTCCCTTTCTGATTTCCTTCCCTCCTTCCTTCCCTCCCTTCCTCCCATTTTGTGGGGGGCTGTACTAACTGCTTTTACATACGTCCCTCTCCCAATTCCGGAAACTGCCTTTTAAAAAGTTCCCATTATGATTGCCCATGACAGAGAAGGGGTTGGGGAGAGCTGAAATCCCCGCCTGTGGCCGTGTGTTACTGGTGTTGGTGGATTCCAACCACTGCACTCTACCCCCACTTCTAGTGACCTGGCCGGGGTGCCTGCTTGCACCAGGGCTGGCCCCTCGGAGGTGGAGCTGGCCCAGAGACGGCAGTCCTTGGGGACAGAGCTCCACAAGACGCTGACCCAGCACGGGGACAGGCTTACCCCCATGCCACATGCCACGTAATGTTCCTCTTGTTGGATTCCACGGCTCTGGCCACCACTCCAGTCCCTTATCAGGCTTCCGAGAAGGAGATACTTCAGGTCCCTCTTTGTGCTTTGTTTTTCTCCTTGGAAGGAGAGAGAGTCTAAGAGAAGCCCCTTTACCTGCACACTGGGGCTCTGATGGGGTCCCCAGAGTGCAGGGGGGGATTTGTTGGGACTCACGTGACTCAGGGAGAGTAGTAGGTTGCCCCCCAAATCCCCCCACGACTCACCAGCGGCAGCTGGGCAAGGTGAGAGCCGGCACATTCTGGCACATTCTGGCACATTCTGCCCCTGCACACACCTGTGACCCAGCTCCCCGCCCGTGGGCCGGCACTCCTCCTTATGTTACTCTTCCGAGAACACAGATCATCCTGCCAAGGGGAACCCCAACCCCCTGGCTGAGGCCCTGGCTGGTGGCTGAGAGGCGCCAACCTGCCGGAGTGCCCGCTGTGCCCGCCTCTGCCGCCGGCTCCTGGCCATGGCTGCCTGGCGCGGGGGTGCGTCCCATTCTCCGCAGGAGGCTCTGCTGGCCTGTCCACTGGCAAGGGGCAAAATTCCCCGCTGACAGCAGGGAGCCCTATGCAGGGCTCGAACCCACCAACTGTGAGATCATGACCTGAGCCGAAGTCGAACGCTTACCCGGCTGAGCCGCCCAGGTGCCCTTAACTTTCGGCTTTTTTTTTAAGTTGCAGACCAAACCAAAAAAAGCCACAAGGTCCGAAAAGAGCTTCGGCGGTGACTGCTGATTGATCAGGTTTAGAAACAACCAACTCATGCCCCTGGGATCTGGCCGGGGTCAAGGGGAGGCCAACAGGCTGTCGGGTAGGAGGACAGGGCGAGGGCTTTCGGCTGAGTTTGCAGACCGGGGTCCCGTGAGGCAGAGCCGCGTGGCCCCCTCCTCCCTGGCAGACGAGATGGGAACTGACAAGTCTTGGGGGGAGGGGGCCCTCCCCCACTCCTTCCCCACAAGTCCTGCCGAGTGGTGACTGCGTTTATATGGCGGCCTGGTCCCTACCACCTTGCAGAGCTGGTGTGGACCGTGGGGCCCCTCCACCTTCCCGGGCACAGGGAAACCGCTGAACTGTCACCAGCGCAGTGTCACCGCAAGCAGGGCACGGTGTGGGCCCCTGCTCCCTGCCCAGGTCCCTGCCGCACCTCGCTCTCTGGAGTCCCTTCTCCGGAGCTCCCGGAAGTGACCCTCCTTCCCAGCCTTGCAGAGCCAGGGGTTTAGGGACACTGAGAGCAACCGGCCCACCGCCTCAAGGAGCGACGAGGCTGAGATGTCCGTCTGCTCCCCCTCTCCCCCCTCTGCTCCCTCCATGTCCGCCTCCCGGGGCGCCCTCCCTCCTTAGAGCAAGGCGACACCTCGGCCGGGGGTCTAGGGGAGGTGACCGAGGACTGAGACTTTAAAGGTGAGAGTTTCCAGAGCAAGGCTCCCCCACGGGCTAGCAGGGAGGACCCCGGCACATGCGGGGGGAAGATACGTGGCCCCTGCACGTGAAGGGCCTTTGCCCGGCAAGCCGGGTGGGGTGTGGGGGAGGGGAGGCGGGGACGGTGGGCGGGGAAGTGACTGCAGTAAAGCCCTCAGGTGAGTGACGACAGCTTCCAGGAGGAGAGCTGATGTCTCAGATCTACTCATCGGCCACTAAGAGTGAAACATGGGCGTCGAAGGCCCGCGTGGCGGCATCTATAAAGCGCCTCATGGCCTGTGGCGGGCGGAGCCCGGGGACCAGACCTGGGCCCTGACGGGACAGCACGTTGCTCGGATCCCACGAGCAAGAAGGGACTGGTTCTCTGGATGCCTTGGCAAGACACGCGCCTTCCAAGGGGAGGGGCCAAGCCCTAGAAAGATTCCGGAGCCTGTCGCACGGGCGCATCTTGCAGGATGACCTGGGACAGGCCGGCATCGTCCCTCCGAAGCAAAGGACCAGTCTTTGCGCTTTGCCCCTCCCGCCACGAAGCCCAAAGCACGCCGTCGGGCAGGGCTCCTCGGCTTTGGGAGACAGGACGTTCTGCGCCTCGGGATAGCTCTGTGGCCCACCTGCCGGGCTGGGAGCTGCCAGTCTGGGGCAAGGCCCAGAGGGAAGGTCGGGCCACAGTGTCAACAGGCCCGCTGCTTGGGTCGCGTGACTCGGCAAACTCCCGGCCGCCAGAGGTATCTCAGGGAGAGAGATGTCGGGAGAGCCTCCAGGGAGGCCCAACAGGCGAGACCAGGGCAGACCCCTAGCGTCCCAGAGGGAGGCCGTTCCAGCCGTAGCAGAGGGCCGCCCGTCATTCCAAGGGCACGGGGGGCGGAAAGCGTGGGCATGCCGAGGACCCAGACGTGCCCCGGGGCAGAGCCGTAGGCTGGCATAGCCTCATGCGGGCTGCTGTCCAGCCGCAGGAGGGAATGACCTTCGGACACCTGCTACCACACGGTCATCCGTGATCCTCGAGGACATGATGCTCAGCCAAAGAAGCCAGATAGAAAAGGCCACGTACTCTATGTTTCCCTTTGATTTGTTTTAATGTTTATTTATTTTTGAGAGAGAGAGAGAGAGAGAGAGAGAGGGAGAGGGAGACACCGAATCCGAAGCAGGCTCCAGGCTCCGAGCCGTCAGCACAGAGCTCGACCCGCGAACCGTGAGATTGTGACCTGAGCCGAAGTCGGATGCTCAACCGACTGGGCCACCCAGGCGCCCCTGTGTGTCCATTTACGTGGACTGTCCAGAGTGTAGACATCCACGCAGAGAGAAAGTAGCCTGCTGGTTGCCTAGACCCGCGGGGAGGGCAGGAGGGACCCGGAGGGGACAGCAAAGGGTGCACGACTCTTTTTGAGGTGGTAGAAATATTCTCAAATTGCCTGGGTGCACACACCAAGCATACCGAAACTGAATATACTAAAAAAACATAGTACATGGGTCATTTGTCTGGTATGTGAGTTACAGCTCAATAAAACGGTTTTTAAAACACGTGTAAGGAAAACGTGACAACATCAAAGCGTCCACACGAATGTGCTAAGAGTTACTGATGCCTCAGGTCAAATATGGATTGTATTCTGTCCTTGGCCCGCTCCCCTCTTGACTCTGCGCTGTCAGGGGGCCAGGATCCCCACTGACTGCAGCCTGGGCCTGGGAATGACCCCCCAGGGGCTCTGGGGCCAAAGCTGGGTCTCCTGCAACGTCGCTCTGACCTTTCTCTCTCCAGCCCACTGACTCCTCCGCATCAGCCCCAGAACTAGAAGAACAGGATTGCATCCCTGGTTCTCTGCTGCTGGCTGTGTGATCCTGGCCAGTTATGCTACCTCTCTGGTTTGTCCTCTTCCGTCACCATAAATCACTGGCAGCGCCCCGGGTCTGAGACCATCAGATCCGGCCTGAAGGCTTTCTCCATTTATACATTTGTGCTGTGTCTGTGGGTCTGTTGGGAAATGATGAGGGAGTGTTATAAAAATTCCACTGCTCTTTGCTCTTGGAATCTCTGTTCTATAAATTAATAAGGCCCTTACCAGTTTTCTCGGTTTTGCAAATTTGAATGCCTGGGAGGGGCTTTCAAGGACCGCACGGAAGAAATGTGCCATGTTCAAGAGCAGTAGCCATCCGGAGGACATCTTCCCTGACACCTTCAAGTCTCCAGAAAAGGGACAGTGCCCGCCTGTGCGGAGAGCCTGCCAGGCTCCAGCCTGAGCCCCGGGGCCGGGGGAGGGGCCTCGAGGATGCAGAGAAGGAAGCTTGACATTGTGGTAAAGCATTTTGAAATCAACCTGGCATGATGACGTTTATCCTTCGTGGGTTTCAGAAATATGGCCCTCCATCGAGGGATGCATCCGAAGACCAGAGAGCAGTTTCGCCCTTTGCTTTTTGCTAAATAGAATCCAACTCCCTGTCCCTTTCTGGAACTTGGAGGGCAGAATGCGGCGATGAAGAGGGCCGCCCTCTACACGCCCCAGACCTGTTCCTCTACCCGCTGGATTGTTCCCCTATTACCTCCTTCAGCTACTCTAAGGCTGTTTCCTTATGATCCACCTCACCCTTGAAGAGTTTATGACAAAATGAATGCACAGGGAGTCAGGCTGAAGGGGGTGGCAGGCGAGACGGGCTACAGAATTTGCAGAGCCCAGTGCAAAATGAAAACGAGGTGTTCCTTGTTCAAAAAGTATTAACAACTTCATGAGGTCGATAGAGCTTTAAAACAAGTGCGGGCCCTGGTTTAACCGGAGTTAAAATGGAGCTGGGCCAGGGGCGTGATTAAAAGTCAGTTAGTGAGGGGCGCCTGGGGGGCTCAGTCAGTTAAGCATCCAACTTCGGCTCAGGTCATGACCTGCCAGTTCGTGAGTTCGAGTCCCGCGTCGGGTTCTGTGCTGACAGCTCAGAACCTGCTTCAGACCCTCTGTCTCCCTCTCTCTGCCCCTCCCTCCCTGGTGTCTGCGTGCTCTCTCTCACTCAAAAATAAAGAATAAACACTAATAAAAAAGTCAGTTAGTGAGGCTTATACGGAGTTCTCAGCCTTTCCTGCTTGGCCTCGGTGTGATAGACAGGTTTTAGAAAACAGGAAAAACAGATTGCAACAAGTATGAGGAGTGGAGACAAAGTGGGTCCAAGATGTTCCACGAACAAATCCATTAAAAAAAACGGGCAGAGGACCTGAGTAGACACTTTTCCAAAGAAGACACACAGATGGCCCACAGATGCATGAAAAGATGCTCAACATCGCTGGTCATCAGGGAAATGCAAATCAAAACCACACTCAGATATCACCTCGCACCTGTCAGAACGGCTGGTATTAAAAAGACAAAAACTAACGAGTGTTGGCGAGGATGTGGGGCAAAGGGAGCCCTCGGGCCCTACTGATGGGAACGTAAATTGGTGGAACCACCGTGGAAAACAGTACAGAGGTTCCCCCCAAAATTAATAACGGAAATACAATGGGATCCAGCAATTCTACTGCTGGGCATTTACCTGAAGGAAACAGAAACACTAATTCAAAAAGAGATTGCAGCCCACGTTCATTGAAGTGTTACTTACAATAGCCAAGATACGGAAGCAACCCAAGTGTCCATCCATGGGTGACTGGATAAAGAAGGTGTGAGATACACACACACACACACACACACACACACACACACACACACATAATGAAATACTACTCAGCAATGAAAAAGGATGAAATCTTGCATTTGTGACAACGTGGATTGACTTCGAAGGTATTATGCTCGGTGAAATATGTCAGAGGAAGACAGACACCATATGATGTCACGTCAACGTGGGATCTAAAAATGAAAACACACAAACAAAATAAACCAGAAACAGACTCATAGACGCAGAGAACAAACTGGTAGTTGCAGGGGGGAGGGAGGCGCTGGGGGCATGGGCGAGGCGGGCGAAGGGGGCTAAAAGTACAACCTTCCAGTTATAAAATAAACCAGACATGGGGGTGGAAAGCACAGCACAGGGAATAGAGTCAGTCAGATCGTCACAACGTTGCCTGGTGACAGGTGGTCCCTGGGCTCATTGTGGTGACCGTTTCGTAATGTACAGAACCATCGAATCACCACGTCGTGCTCTTGAAACTCGCATAAAATTGTATGTCAACTGTACTTCAACTTAAAAAACAAATGAACAAACCAAAAGCCCCAAAGGGAAATGTTCCTCGAAGTGAAGCCCCAGTCCCCAACCCCGAGGGGCCACAGAAGACCGTTCCCTTCTGGCTCCCTGATGCCTTCTTGCTGCCTTCACTCGCTGCTTACCCTTCCTCCGGGGGACAATACCCAGGTCTCCCGAATCCACTCCAGACGCTTTTTCATCCTGCCAGCGCTGGAGGGTGGAGACCCCACACTTCCTGTAAGTTCCATCATCAGGAGCCTTGAATCGTGCACCCCGCCGGTGGCTGGGACATCTCGCTCTCCAGCAGAACAAAGCTCTCAGGCTCTGCTGGTTTCTAACAGACTCAGGTGAGACCATCTCCAAAGGAAATTAGTGGGTGACCCTCGATTCCAATAGGGTTTTTAAAATTATAATTTTTTTTATTTTAGAGAGAGAGAGTGCATGTGAGTGCATGAATGAGGAAGGGACAGAAGGGGAGAGAGACAGAGAGAGAGAGAGAGAGAGAGAGAGAGAGAGAGAGAAAATCTCAAGTAGGCTCCACACTCAGTGTGGCACCCAATGTGGGGCTCGATTCCACGAGGTCATGATCCTGGGATCGTGACCTGTGCTGAAACCAAGAGTTGGACACTCGACCCACTGAGCCACCCAGGTGCCCCTTAAATGATTTTTTTAAATGATTAATCTTTATTGGTGAACCTTTTTATTGCTGCTTAAAATTTCGGGTTTAAAAATTACAGATAAGTGCTTATACAAAATTTGGATCGTGCCGTATGTATTTTTTTCACAGACCATGAAAATTTTCCCAAACGAAATATTCTTCCGCATCACGAAAATAACTTTTTTTAACCTTTATTTATTTTTGAGAGACAGAGAAAGACAGAGCACAAGCAGGGAAGGGCCAGAGAGAGGGAGACACAGAATCCGAAGCAGGCTCCAGGCTCTGAGCTGTCAGCACAGAGCCCGATGCGGGGCTTGAACCCACAAACCACAAGATCATGACCCGAGCCCAAGTTAGATGCTTAACCAACTTGGCCAAAATAAACAGTTTTTAAAAATTTAAAAAAGAGAGAGAATTTGGCACCTTATGGTAACTGTCAGATCAGCCTTGTAATTGGGGTTTAAATTGTGCCATTAAGTAATTGATTTTAGACCCATGATTTCATTGGAAAAGCATAAAAGCATTTTGCTAAATCTATACACGACACTGGGACAGTCGAGGACTGATATTCACCCCATTCAAACTCTATCTGTTAGATTTAGTGGAACTATCTTAGTACATGGGGGGTTTTGCTTCTTGGAGCCATTTGAAGTAATGTAAAAAATATATATATATATATATTTACAGTGCAGTTTAAATTGTTTAAGGGAGTCAGATTTATTAAGTTTTAAATATGACTGATTACATTAGGGAGTTTAGTAGTTCAAACTGAGCTGTTCAAATATCAATCAGATCAAGCCCCCCTGGAAGTGATATTAAAATGTCCTGAATTTACAGGAAAATGATTGGATTTGTAGGTTGAACCTCAAAAACCGAAGGAAAACTGGATGTTAAAATGTGATACATTTTGAACAATACGTGTGACACTAACCTAAAACACAAAAACCACCACTGCTCTTTCTTGCCACGTGAGCATCTCTCGAGGACACTCACCTCCTCCACACTGATGGTTTTTCTCCTCACATGTGCTTTCAGACCTCAGCTCATGGGACGGCTCATACAAGGACACACCCCAATCATGCCCTTCCCACCGCCTCTCCACCGGGTCACCTCTCACCCGAGGGAATGCCACGGGCACCGGACAGTTGCCCTGAAGTTTGGGGTGGAAAATATGGCTTCCTGGTTGAATTCCTTTAAGACTGCTCTACGGGCTAGTAGACATTTTCCCTTGAACCTGACCGATTCCAGCTCGTCTATCCCCACCTGAACGCCTGGCCACCTGGAGAAGCATTAGTCCCTCTTTTTGCGCTGCAAACCGCAGAGGAATGGCTTGTTGGAGATCTCTTTCTAGGGGTAAAGATGACCGGGTTATTAAAACTCAGAAAAGTTAGCCGCGAAGTGACTCACTTGGGTGTTTATTTCTGAGCTGTTTCTCTCCCGCTGCGTTCGAGTGGGAGAACTTGAGAACTATGTCTCTATTTGTAGTGAAAGGAGAGACGGAGACAGACGCGAGGGCTGCCGTGGTGGTTGCGTGTGACTGACACAAACGCCAGGCGGGCTCGCCTCTGATGGAGGAAGCGGGACTATCGTGTTCCCGCTGATCCGGTCTGAGCCTCCCGGCGGTCACGGCAAGAGGTAGGTCAGTGGGGTTATTGTTCGCCTTGGGGTTTCCAGGAAGACTCGGACACTCTCCATCCCCTGCGATTAAGCTGTGATAACCCCGTGGGACTCTTTGCCTTTGCAATTTCCTCTGGTTCCCCCACACCGAGCCCCCTGGGGATGGCTTCTCTCCTTCTGTACCTTCGCTACCCCTGGTGAAAAGACACAGCCAGTGAAAGTCTGTCTTGCTCTGTTCCCCCCAACGTTAGCACCCACCACAGTGAGGGGGTTCCCCCAGAGAAGCAACCCTAAGCCTGGCCTGGCTCCAGCGAGCTGTGGGACCCCGCGTCTTGAGACGTTCTTTGGCAGCAATGAACTTGGTGCGAAGGAAAGTCGACACAAATTGCATTTTCAGGCGGGGCGTTTGCCGTGCCTCCCCCACAACCGAGGCACTTCTCGGCCGGATCATTCCTTTTGGGGTCGCCATTGCTTTCCCTTTGCAGGCGTCCCGGGAGTGAGTGAGGTCCTCAGCCAGCTGCTTACTAGCCCCAGGACCTGGGAGCCTCCGTATCAGACACCTGCATCTGTGTCTGGCTCGTCCTCTCTGGCCGTGTGACCTCAGCTGAGCTTAGCTTATCCAGCTGGGTTTCTCTTCCGTAACCAAGATCCAGGGACTCATTCTCGGCCACGTGGGGCACGCCGGGCCTCTGTCTTTTGTCTCTCGTGGGGGAGCATGGTCTCCCCAGCCAGCATGAGGCATACCCAGCGACGTGCTGGAAACCACGGGGAAGCCAAGGGGCCCTGCGCCTTTTCTACTGATGGGTGACAGTTCTGCCTGGGTTCACGTTAAGCGACAGCGATGTGAGTGACTCCGACGGCAGCACAGCCAGATTTTGTCCCGCAGAGATGCTGATGGCTCGTCCACCAATACGTTACTTCCCAACGGGGATGGTCGGAGTGCCCTGTAGAGCCCTGGGCCACGTGGCAACGTCCTCCCCACGCCTTCCTCCTACAGGACTGCGGACCGCTCACTGGCTTCCTCACTGTGGGGATCGATAAATCGCTAACAGGGGCTCACTTTCCCCAAGAGTCATGCCTTTGACTTCTAAGCGATCCTCCCCCACTGAGGGCGAGGGTGCCGTCGGGTCCCCATGCCTGCGCACTGGCCCTGCCCCCTCCGCCCGGCCCTGCCTCGTTCTCTGGTCTGCACTCCCCCCCCCACCCCTCGCTGATTCACCCGGCCTCAGACCTGCCGTGTTCTCATGTGACCCCGAGCCTCCTCTCCCTCTGGGACCGACCTTTCCCCGGAATCCCCAGGTCTCATCCTGCCCATCGTCCCATGTCTCACGAGCATCCAGGCGTAACGGCCAAACCGAACTCCCGATGACCCACCGCGCCCTGACCTCGCTTCTTGCCGAAGCCCGCACGTGGCAACTTTATCCTTTCTGGTTGTCCGAGCTGAGGGGAAGCAGCGGAGAGCAAGGTCCCGAGATGCCGCAGCTGGGAGCAGCCCCCGTGTCGCGTGCCCCTGAATGCTCATCTCTTCCACGTGGCCCCAGGAGCCACCCCGCCCAGCGCTCAAGCCTGTGCACGGTCCCCTCTTAAATCTGGCCGCCTCGTGACTCAGTCTGATGGACGCAGTGTGGCAGAAGTGGCATCTGCTGACCTAAGCCTCAAGAAAACCTGGCAGCCTCCACGTTCGCACCTCTGAGCACCCAGGGCCCCTGCGTACGAAGGCCAGCGGCTCTCCCTGACCGTTGCACACACAGAACTCCGGGAAAGGCCACAGGAGAGAGAGACGCCCTGGGACCGCGTGCAGGGAGATGCCCTGCCATCCGGCTGGCCCACCAGCCTGGGGCAGCCACACTGAGGACCCCTGGAGGACCAACCGAGGTTGCAGACCCCCCCAGGAAGAAGAGTGGCTGTTGTTTGCAGCTGTGGGGTTTTGGGTGATCCCACCCTCTGCTGCCTGTCGTCTCCTGTCGCTGTTCCCTTCCACCATGTCCTTCCCACAACACTGGCCTTTCCACTGTTTCTTGGACACTACCAGCACAATCCTGCCTCAGGACCTTTTCACTTGCTGGTCGCCAGCCAGAATTTCTCTTATCTCATCAGCTCTTTGGGGTTCTCCTTCACTTCTTCGGGTCTTTGCTCAAATCTCACCTGAACATCCAATTTAAAAGTGTGGCCCTCCAAACAGTCCCTCTCCTTCTCCAGTTTCCTCTTTTTCAAAGGACTTATCTCCATCTGACATATTACAGGTTTACTTCTAGTTTGTGTGTGTCAGTTTCCCCCATGAGAATGTGAGTTCCGTGAAGTACAGCCTTTCTCAGAGCACTATTTCAGCAAGGAAATATTTGGGGGAGGAAGGAAGGAAGGAAGAAAAGGAGGAAAGAAGGAAGGAAGGAAGGAAAGAAGGAGGGAAGGAAGGAAGGAAGGAAGGAGGGAAGGAGGGAAGGAAAAAAGGACGGAAGGAAGGAAGGAAGAAGGGAAGGAGGGAAGGAAAGAAAGAAGGAAGGAAGGGGGGAAAGAAGGAGGGAAGGAAGGAAAGAAAGAAGGAAGGAATAAGGGAAGGAAGGAAGGAAGGAAGGAAGGAAGGAAGGGAAGGAAGGAAGGAAGGAAAGAAGGAAAGAAGGAGGGAAGGAAGGAGGAAAGGAAGACAGGCCTCCTAGGTTGTTATATTGAACATCGGGCAGGTTGCCTAGCATATCATAGAGGACCCATAATTCGAAGTCCCCGTTCCACAGTGTCCCTTGTCTAATAAAGGAGGCGAGCAGCAGGGGAGCTGAGACCAGGGAGGCAGATGAAGAGGAGGGAAGGGCAGGAGGAGGGGATAGAGCACCGACAGTAGGCTTAGCCCACTCTGGATTTTACCTGGGGCTGGACAGGCCCCAAACCCTGGTCCTCATCGTGAATGATGGAAGAAGCCATCTTCCTGTCCTTCGCAAACCCAAGGCTTCTCCTCTATCATGCTGGCTTGTGGACCTGGGGTCAGGATTGAGAGCAAGAAGAGGACAGTCCACACCCAGCAGGATCGAGGGTCCCCTGACAGCCCACAGATCTCTGCCATGCAGGCAAGACTCAGCCTCAATAGGTTCAAGGGGTTGGGGACATCCCAGGACAGGGTCAAGTGCACACTCGACTTCTGGAGCTGCAGTTCTCAAGCACCACGCACAAGGAATCCCTGAGAAATTGTTCACACACAGATGCCTGGGCTCTCTCAGATCCTAATTCGAAAGGGCTGGGGCCAGGTTTGTGCGAATGCTAAATAAACTCCTGGGGGGTTCTGAAGCTGGTGTTCCTTGGACCACCGTTTGAGCTCCTGGGGAGTCGTTCAGAACCCACAGTGGGCAGCAGGTGAGGAGCGAAGGACTTCGGCTCCTCTGCCCATCCTCTGCTGGTTTGACCTCCCTTTGACGAAACTGACCCTAGCTTTGGATTCTTCCTCCAGAGCCCACACATGGCTGCCTGCACCACAGTCTCCCCAGCAGAGAATATCCCCAAATCAGAGGGATGCAGAGAGGGGCCTTGGGGTCATCCCTGTGTCCCAACACCCTCACCCCTGCAGAGGAGCAAATGGAGTGTAGATCAGGGCAATGAGAATGAAGAAAAGCCTCTTGGAGATGTGTAGAGTGGGACGGGGAATGTCCTTTGAGAAGCCGGGCACTGTCTCACATTTATTTTCCCAGGTGAGCCCTGTGCTCTGCATCTTGGCTGGAAACTGGAGGTAGGTCTGAGTTCATCTGAGTGACTCCAGGGCTTAACATGGGCCTGAAAAAGCCAACATTGGGTGGGGGGTTGGGAGGATAGGTGGGTAGATGAGTGAATGGATGGGTGGATGGATGGATAGATGGATGGACAGATGGATGGACAGATGGATGGATGGATGGATGGATGGATGGATGAGTAAATGGATGGATGGATGGATGGATGGATGGATGGATGGATAAATGGGTGGGTGCATGGATGGATAGATGGATGGGTGGATGGATAGATGGATGGGTGAGTGAATAGATGGGTGGATGGATAGATGGATGGATGGATGGGTGAGTGAATAGGTGGGTGGATGGATAGATGATTGTATGAATGAATAGATGAATGGATGGATGGATGGACAGATAGACAACATTAATCTTTTCTGGCTTGGGGCTTGGATTCAATGCTCCCCAGGGTCCTTGACAGTTCTACTTGCTCGGTTTCCATCACTTTGGAGGCAGAACACTCATTGTGGGGACTCTTTAGAACATTTTTTTAAATGTTTATTTATTTTTGAGAGAGAGAGACACACACACACAGAGTGCGAGTGGGGGAGGGTCAGAGAGAGAGGGAGACACAGAATCCGAAGCAGACTCCAGGCTCTAAGATGTCAGCACAAAGCCTGATGCAGGGCTCGAACACAGGAACGGTGAGATCAGACCTGAGCCGAAGTCGGACGCTCAACCGACTGAGCCACCCAGGCTCCCCGACATTGTGGGGACTCAAGCTAGGAAGGAAAGTGTGAGAGGAACTTGCCGGTGACACAAGAAGGACAAAAGGGTGAGGAGGGGGAGAAGTAGCCAGGTGGACACAGAGAAGAGATCAAGAGGGGCCGGAGAACCCAGGCGAAGTAAACTGAGTCTGGCAGCTTTGAAGATTTATTCAGTTGCAGGCCCAATTACTTCTAATAACACCTTGTGGCTCCTGGCGCCTTTCTCCTGGGAGCTCAAAGACTTTTACTGACACTGTGAAGCCGCACACAAGCCATTGAGGGAGATACTGTTATTATCTTCATCACCGCTTCAGAGGCAGGATGGCGAGACTCAGAGAAGTGGGGCGACTTGCCCAGGGTCATAGGCCGCTCTTGCGGGGCAGAGCCAGCACACAGGGCAACATTCCCTCTGTTAGCATATCCGTCCCCGGCGAGGTGTGTGGTGTGGACTGCCCTCCCCAAGCTCCCAGACAGTGTCCAGCTTTGCATTCATAAGAAGTAGTGAGTCACCGATTCTCACAACATACTGTGAGGCCACAGCTGCTGCCAGCCTCCTCCTTTCCACCCTCCTGACTGCAGGGTGAGGGAGCAGTGACTTCTCCTAAGTCCCTCCATGAGTCAAGCCTGTATTGGGAAGGGGTGAATTTCAGGATGTGGAGACCAAGCTTTAGCCTTGGGCAGAAGAAAACACCAGCTCAGGCAATGCAGAGCCTCGGAAGACCTGTGGGTCGGCTGCCTCATCTTTCTGCCCTCACTACTTGGGGCTTGAAGCCATCTTGCTCCTGCCCTCGTTGTCCCTCCCTCTGCTGTGGTGGGCTTCCCTCCTCCCAGCCTGCCCTCCCACCCGTAGTAGGCGATCCATCCATCCATCCATCCATCCACCATCCATCCTCCATGCATCCATCCATCCATCCATCCATTCACCATCCATCCACCATCCATCTACCATCCATCCTCCAACCATCCATCTATCCATCCATCCATTCATCCATCCATCCACCATCCATCCACCATCCAACCATCCATCCATCCATTCATCCATTCACCATCCATCCTCCAACCATCCATTCATCCATCCATCCATCCATCCATCCACCATCCATCCTCCAACCATCCATCCATCCATCCATCCATTCACCATCCATCCACCATCCATCTACCATCCATCCTCCAACCATCCATCTATCCATCCATCCATTCATCCATCCATCCACCATCCATCCACCATCCAACCATCCATCCATCCATTCATCCATTCACCATCCATCCTCCAACCATCCATTCATCCATCCATCCATTCATCCATCCATCCACCATCTATCCACCATCCAACCATCCATCCATCCATCCATTCATCCATCCATCCACATACCCATCCGTTCACTCATCTATCCATCTATCCATCTATCCTTCCATTCCCTACCCAGTGCTGACTTTTCCAGGCCCATGTTAAGTCCCGGGGTCACTCAGATGAACTTAGGCCTTCCTCCAGTTCCCATCCCTCCCTGCCCCCAGTGCTTAACCGAGCTCCTGGAGTTTCTGGTTCCCACCAGGCAGGGCCAGGGGTCTGCAGGTCAAGAGGTGGGCGGGCCAGCATTCCTCACGCTTGAGTCAAAGAGGTAAACTGTCAAACCAAGCAGCCCCCTCCCTCAAAACAACAGAATTCCCAGCCAGGCAGCCAAGAATGTACCTGAAAGGGCGTGATTTCTTGGCTTCCTCCCTCCAGAAGTACCCTTTGTACCTTTATTGAAATGAGAAAAATGCAGAGCATTCTTGAGCTGCTGTGGCCTCAGGGGAAGTCTTGTGCAGACTGGCAGGGGTGAGGCTGCTAATCACCTGTGCCTGGGGCAAGGAGTCCTCCTCCGGCTGGTTCCCAGGCTTTGGAGGAGGGAGGGGGCAGCATCAGTGGAGGGGACCGCCCTACTTTGAATGCAGCTACTAAGAAACCGGACTAAGAGCAAGGGAATGAAGGTGAAGGGGGCAAGGCACCAGCTGCACCCTGCTTGCAACACTGCCTGTGCTTTATGCCTGCAGATGACACCCGTCACACATGTTCTCTCTGCTTTCTCAGTACCAAAGGCTCCATGACAGTAAGACTCTGTTCTTGAAACCTTTGTAACTCCAAGGGCAAGCACAGCTCCTGGCACATTAGCAGGATCTCAAGACTTTTCTAAGAGACGGATAGATGACGGGTGGTGGATAATGGAGGATGGACAGATGGATGATGGAGGAATGTTGAAAAGTGGGTGGATGATGGATAATGGAAAATGAATGATGAATGGACAGTGGATGGATGGATGGATGGATGGATGAATGCATGCTGGGTGGATGGATGGATGGAATGATGGATGGTGGATGGCTGGGTGAATGGCTGGGTGGATGGGTAGATGGGTAGATGGGTTGATGGATGGGTGGGAGGATGGCTGGCTGGCTGGCTGGCTAGATGCATGCTGGGTGGATGGATGGATGGAATGATGGATGGATGGGTGAATGGCTGGCTGGCTGGCTGGATAAATGCATGCTGGGTGGAGGGATCGATGGATAGGAGGATGGAAAACTGAACAGGATTCTGGGATATAAGGAACAGATTTGGGATCCTTCCAAAGTCCCCAATGTAGCAGGCGATTCGAAAGCATGCTTCAAAGGGCCAAGCTTAACTGTGTGGGCGGGAGCCACCACCTTTTGTGCCCTACGCAAGCAGTATACCCAGGACTTTTGGGCCAGCCCTGAATCTTCAGGAGTCATATGGCTTGAGCAGACAGGTGCAGACTGGGGAGAGCAATGGCCAGGGGAGAAAGGAGTAGTTCTGCACCCTTCCCCTGAAATCAGGCCAAGTGGCCCCAGCTGGGTTTGCAGCCCTGGGGAGATCCTCACCTGGGACCTGCCTCTGCCCTTGTGATGGGGTTTCAGGTGGCCCCATCACACCTGTCCTTGTACCGGCATCTTTCTTCTGGCTGAATCATAGCAGAAGGCTGTGATTACATTTCCATCTTACAAGGGACATAAAACCGAGGCATTGAGAACATGCCTTTCAAGCTGTGGCATGATTTACAAGCTGCCAGGGAAGCTCTCGGCGCTGGGGGACGGGGGCACTCATTGCGTGTTGCTGCTGAAAGGAGCCCCCTTCCCAGTGGTGGGTTCTCTGTGGGGTGCACGGGGAGCAGAAAGCCGAGAGGTGAAGGAGGAGGACGGTGACCACTGTCCGGCTGGGCCAGGCTCCCAGGCCAGCTACAGTCTGCGTCAGGTCAGGGTGCTGCTCCTTCCTTCCTGTTGAGACTCTGATACTCCCACCCTCCCCCAGTCCCCTTTCCTGTCCTGTCTGGCCCCAAAACATCTTTGTTTAAGCAGAGGGGCTTTCGCTGGAATCAGATGAGCCTGAGCCTCAGGGCTCTCCTCTGCACAGCCGAGAGGAGTGCGCAGGGCTTCTGGGAGCCACAGAGTGTTGTAGACAGGGAGAGAAGGCTGCGAGGTATTCTGTAGAGGCTGTGTTTAGACAACAGGTTTGAGCAACGGGAACTGATCAAGGCAAAAGGGTCTACAGGGACGGACTGTGAATACAGACCGGCCCATTTCACAATATCCACAAGTCCTATGGGTTACTTACAACGGGGCACAGTTATCAAAAAAGGGAAGATTCCAACACTTCCTCACCTTCCTGTTTTAAAAACAGCCCCACCCACTGCCTCCGTGAGGACAGTTCCTCCTCTGCTGTCCTGCCCCCTGCTCCCTGGCCAAGCGTTCTAGAAACTTCTGCCTCCTTTGTTGTGCCTGGGGAGAATCCTTTCACACACACTACCTCCCTGCCTGCCCCCCAAGCCACCGGCTCCCACCTGATCGTCACTCCACATTTGGGGGCCCCCATCTGATCCACACTTTCTACGTGGGTGTTTCTCCGAGTTGCCTGAACAGACTGCAGAGGGAAGGCATCTGAGCGTCCACAGCTCCAGTAACTTCTTGTGATTTGTCTGCATTCTGAATACGCATTCACATTTGCACCTCATTTTTATTTAATCATTTTGTATTCTTTTCCTTAAAGGGCACCTCCAGTTTGTAGAAAGTTGAGTCCTACGAAGCCTGGGCGTGGGCCCTCAGTTCAGCCACCAGTGTCCCTCTAAGAAGAGGGGAACTGGGCGCAGACATGAGGGAGAAGGCCGTGTGAAGGCAGAGGCGGGGACCGGGTGACACATCTCCAAGCCAACGAGCACCAAGGATTGCCAGCAAATACCAGAAGCTGGGAGAGGCCTGGATTCGCCCTCGGAGCCACCAGAACCAACCCTGCAGGCGGCCGCCTGGATTTCTGGCCTCCGGAACTGAGCGAGCATACATTTCTGTGACTTTTAATCCCCCAGCTTGTGGTGCTAGGCCTCGAACGCCTTTTTGGTGGTGGGGGGCGGGGGGGGAGGATGGCTCTATAGAAATGAAATCAAATCCCAGCTTTTAGGGGAAATGATTTAGACTGCGCAGCTGGCCGCTGGGGTTGATAGTTTTGACTCTCACCCCGCGGTTGTAAACAGCGATCAGCGGGCTTTTTGCTACTGATTACGCAACAGTCCCAGTCGGGAGGAGGGGGAAGGCTAAGATCCCGTCAACGCAGCCTCCAGCCCCTCGCGCTTCGGCTGCTCCAGGAGCCCCGATGATGGAAAACTCTGTTGTTGTTGTTGTTGTTTTCTTTTCAATCGCAGTGGCCTGGATTGCTCACCGTCTCTTAGACGGTGTGTCAAGTGGAGACCAATATGTTGCCTCACAAAGTCCTTAGGAGCCCTGCGCAGAGCCTCGTGAGTCACTCCAGGGTTTTTGGAGATGAATGGCCGGTGAGCCGGCTTCTCAGGAAGATTAGCCACAAGTCGTGGCTGCGCTTGCCGGGCCGGCCGGTGCAGAACTGACTCACGTGGGCCAGGAAGCAGGCAGACAGCCTGACAACAGCTCGGAAGGCCCCGGGCCCGCTGTCTTCCCATGTGCGGGGCGGGGGGCGGGGGGGGGTGCGTCTCCCCATTTGGTCATTTCTGTTTGTTGTTGAATAAGGTGGACACTATTTCAATGGGGACATTTTATACATAGGTATATATCAGTGCATATGCTCATCTCTCTGTCCCTTTCCCCCTCTCTATACACACACACACACACACACACACACACACAGTATGTAGCTATACGTTGCATACACTATAGATACAGTATAATGAGTGGGAAGAAACTGATGGTTTTCAGATTTTTAAAGCCGGAGAGACTTCTTTATGGTAAAATATCGGCATATGTAGAAGAATGTGCAAAGAACCAAAAAAGCAGGGCTCCGTGAAGGATCCCAAAGTAAGGTAAAGCCTCCGTGACCCTCCCACAGCAGCTCCTGCGGGAATCCTTCCCCAGGGCCTTGAGAAAAAGAAACACTTCCTATTGAGGGAGGTGTGCTTAGGTGGTAATTATGGCCAGGAAGTCGTTACAGCCACAGATGGGTGGTGGAAAGCAGGAAAGTGAGGGGGGGGGTAACTCAGGGTGAGGGAGGGGCTCAGGCAGCCAGGACCTTGCCGGCCCCCAGAATTGCCCCTGTGCCCCCTGCCCCAGATGTCTCCATGGCGTTCTGGCCAGCAGTGCTGTGTCCCCGTTCATGGCTACAGAGTATTGCCATGTATGAAAGCACCACAACGTATCTGTTCCGTGAATGCCCTTCTGGGTTGTTTGAAGTTTGGCTCTGTTACAAATAGATGGCCGTGAACGTCAATGCCTTCTCTCCACCCCAGCGAGGGTGCACTGTCTACCCAATTTCCAGCCCTGCCTACCAGACCTTTTCCTCCCCAGAAGGCATATGCTTGATGCAATTCATAGGGATCAGCCTATGATCTCAGGGTCCATAAAGGGCCCGGTCTTTGCCTGGGCAGTTTCTTATCTGGATGACCAACCCCAACTTCCCCCCCTTTTCTCCTCCAGATCTTGTGAATCCTCTTACCCTGCCATACCCCACATCCTCCAGGAAGCCTTCCAAGGTTGCCCCAACCCTGTGCCTCCTCTGTCCTGTGCTCTCAGTGCCCTGAGATCCGTATCTTGACTTCCAGTCCCCACTCTGTGTGTGGTAGAACGGGTATGTGAATGCCTCAAGCTTTCTGGACGGCACTTTGTTCCCTTTCTCTCAAAGATAAATATGCTCACACTCCCTGGGTGGGCACTCCCGTTCCTGGAAACCGTCCTCCAGAAATGCTACCCAGAGTGCTTCAAGATGAATGGACCAGAATGTTCGTTCCAGTGCTGACCAGAAGCACACAGCACTGCAAGTCGTCTAAACGTCTATGGGTAAGAGAACAGTGGCACATGTGTCCGATAGCATATTCCGCAGCCATTACAGATCTGACGAAAAGACGTGCAGGGAATATAGTTAATGGGAAAGCCAGTTGTGGTACGTGTTTCATGCCCCACAACCTGGGAGGACACATGTTGGCTGTGTTCACTTTGCCTTCAGAAAGTAGGGTTGGCAGGTGGGGGACCTCCCACTGCTTCCTCTATGGGGTCTGTGTTGTTCCAACTGTCTGGTAAGCCTGAAGTTGCTTTTGTAATTAAAAAAAATAGTAATAATATATTAAAAATGTTTTTATTTATTTTTGAGAGAGAGAGAGACAGCATAATCTTGGGAGGGACAGAGACAGAGGGCGACAGAGGATCTGAAAGGGTCTCTGAGCTGTCAACACAGAGCTCAACACAGGACTTGAACTCACAAACCATGAGATTGGGACCTGAGCCGAAGTCAGAGGCTCAACCGACTGAAGGCAACCAGGTGTCCCCCCCATAATACATTTTTAAATGAAGATATAAAACTGTCAAAACTCGTAGAATGTACACCAAGAGTGAACCCTAATGTAAACTATGGACCGTAGTTAATAATAACATATCAAAATTGATTCATCAATTGCAACAAAGAGACCTCACTAATGAAGATGTTAGTAATGGGGGACACTGTGCCCCGGGGTATATAGGAATTCTATACATCTATGTGATTTCTCTGTAAACCTAAAACTTCTAAAATATAGTTTCTTGGGGCCCCTGGGTGGCTCAGTCAGCTGAGTGTCCGACTTCAGCTCAGGTCCTGATCTCACGGTTTGTGGGTTCGAGCCCCACGTTGGGCTCTGTGCTGACAGCCCAGAGCCTGGAGCCTGCTTCGGATTCTGTGTCCCTTTCTCTCTCTCTGCCTCTCCCCCACTTGTTCTCTGTCTCTCTCTCAAAAGTAAATAAAATGTAAAAAAATTTTTTTTAATTAAAAAAATAAAATATAGTTTCTTTCAGAAAGAAAGAAATAAGGGAAAGAAGGAAAGGAAGGGAGGGAGGAAAGAAGGAGGTGAAGAAAGAAAGAAAGAAAAGAAAGAAAGGAAGGAAAGGGAGGCAGGGAGGGAAGGAAAGGAAAGAAAGAGAGAAAGAAAGAAAAGAAGGAAAGGAAGGAAGGAAGGAAAGGGAAGGAGGGAGGGAAGGAAAGGAAAGAAAGAAAGAAAGAAAGAAAGAAAGAAAGAAAGAAAGAAAGAAAAAGAAAGAAAGGAAGGAAAGGGAGGGAGGAAGGGAAGGAAAGGAAAGGAAAGAAAGAAAGAAAGAAAGAAAGAAAGAAAGAAAGAAAGAAAGAAAGAAAGAAAACAATTAGTGGATACTTGGAATAGAGCCGGGATTGACAAGCTTTTTTTTCTGTTTGGGGCCAGACAGTGAGTAATTTGGGCTTTGGAAGTCACGGCTACTCAGATTTGCTATCGTCCTGCAAAAGCAGCCAGGGGCAATACGTGAGTGAGTGAGCAAGCCAGCCGCTGTGTTCCAATAAAACTTAATTCACAAAAGCGGGCAGCGGGCCGGAGCTGGAGCCTGCGGCCCCCAGCGCGGAAACAGAAAAGGGTCCTCACGGTCGGAGGAGGAGGAGGAGGCTGAGGGGCTGCCCACTCACCCCGGATGGGCGGCAAACCCAGGTTCTTTGCCGTCGCACGCGGCCCTTCCCAGGATCGGAATGGATTCCGAAGACTGATTTCGTGTCAGTTCGGTTTCGTGCGGCCTGACCCCGAGGAGCAGAGGGTCACCGGTAGCTGGAGACACGGGGAGAGCCGGGGCTGGCCATCCAGCTGGAGGAGCTTCTCTGACGACGGCCTGCCTGTTTCCTCAGCTCTGGGGCTCCTGCACACGCAGCCCCACGGCCCCCACGCACCCCTGCCTCTGCACCTGCTGTCTTTCTCCGAGAAGCTCGCAAGCGCGGTTGCCAAGGTCAGCTCAAAGACCTAGCGCTCTCACTTCCCAAGAAAGATGACAAAGGGAAATCACGCGACGTTCTTTCGGCAAGTCGTGAGGTTGTGGTGGGCGGAGAGGAGAACGGTGGCCGTGCTCACCCCGAGCCGTGAGGCCCTGCCCCGGAGTGGGACGGCGAATGGACAGACACGGCCACGCAGGGAATTTGTCCCCTCTGGCCGGAAGGGCCCGATGCGCTGGAGGTGCGGCCGCTGACCCCGCGTCGTGCCTTCGGCAGCCCTGTGAGTTAGGATAAGAGTCCCATTTTGCGGATGGAGGCACATGAGGCTCCAAGCAACTTTTCGAGAAACGATACCTTTAAAATGGCCGAAGGCTGAGGGGCGCCTGGGTGGCTCAGTCGGTTAAGCGTCCAACTTGGGCTCTGGTTACAGTCTCACGGTTCGTGAGAGCCTGCATCGGGCTCTGGGCTGACAGTGGGGAGCTTGCTTGGGATTCTCTCTCTCCCTCTCTCTCCCTCTCTCTCTCTCTCTCTCTGCCCTTCCCCTGCATGCTCTCTCTCCCTAAATAAATAAATAAGCTTTAAAATAAAATACAACAACGGAATACAACGAAACTGCTGAAGGCTGGAGCTGACCCAATCCACGGCCCTCACGTTTCACCACCTTGAGCCCCAAGCCCTGCGAGACCCTGTCGGGCATCACGTTACGTCAACCTCAGGAAGGTGCGTTTGCGGTTTCGTCAGACTCAGGCAGTGACACTGGTCGATGTTTCCAGGTTATATTCTGGGGCGGGGGCTTTGGCAAAGCTCCCAGGGGACAGGAGCCAAGTCTGCCCGTCCCCGTCGCCTTCTTCTTCCTCTCCTGGTGCCTTTGCCCACGTCCACGTGCGTGTTACACCAGCCGTGACTTAGGATGTACGTGTGTGGGTCACCACCCCATGGGCGGGCCTGATTCAGCGCCACCGAGAGACAGCACTGAAGCTGCCCACGCCCGCCGGGCCACGAGGAAGACCAGAGAGGGCCTCTCCCCGGTCCCGACTCACATCCGACGTGCAGGGAAGGGCCGCTCCGGAGAGGGGCTGATGGTGGAAGGCTGACCATCACCTGTGCCCACCCAGCCCGCCATTGCTGTCTCTCGAATGGCCACCCTCTGAGAGCACTGGACCCGGTGCCACAATGCCCGTCCCAACCAGGCAGCGTGGACGGCAGCCCCCGACGCGGAGCGATCACTGCACCCGCGCTCGGCTTTCGTCCGCTGCGCAGAATGAACGTGTCTAGCACCTGCTTCTCTCGTCTCCACTCTGCCATGTGGGCGCTGGGTCGAACAGCATCCGCCCAGAACTCCTGTCCATCCAGAACCCAGGGACGTGTCCTTGATTGGAAAGTAGGGTGCTTGCAGAGGTAAGCAGTTAAATTCACATGGGGTCATAGAGCATCAAGGTCGGCCTAACTCCAATATGGCTGGTTTCCTTATAAAAAGAGGAGAGAGGGGTGCCTGGGTGGCTCAGTTGGATAAGCGTCCGACTTCGGCTCAGGTCATGCTCTCACGGTTCGTGGGTTTGAGCCCCGCGTCGGGCTCTGTGCTGACAGCTCGGAGCCTGGAGCCTGCTTTGGATTCTGTGTCTCCCTCTCTCTCTGCCCCTCCCCCACCCATGCTCTGTCTCTCTCTGTCTCTCAAAAGTAAATAAATGTTAAAAAATTTTTTTTTTAAAAGAGGAGAAGACACACACACACACACACACACACACAGAGGAAAGCCAGCCTTGTGACAGTGGAGGCATCATTCCAAGGGTGCATATTCAAGCCAAATTTCCCCAAAGGCTGCCAGAGCCTCCAGGAGCTGGGTGCCGCGGGAAGGGTCCTCCTGGACCCTCAGAGGGAGCACGGCCTTGCCCACGCCTCGATTTCAGAGCTCAAGCCTCTGCACGGTGAGAGAGGAAACTTCTGTGGATCAACCCCCCCCCCCCCCCGGGGCTAGATAAATGGACAGGGTCTCAGCCACGGTGGGAGCCTTTGCCACCCCTGGGGGAAAAAATCTGCTGACCCAGAAGGCCAGCCGGGTGTGTTCAGGAGAAACTCCTTCCCGGCTGCACCGGGGGCTGCAGCTTTCTGTCCCAGCTCCTGTGCCCCCCCCCCCCCTGCTGTCCTCATGGACTCCTGTGCTTCTTCTCTGTCGCTCCCGGAGCGAGCCCCGCGTGGCGGAGTTCTGGTTGCACTTAAGCATCCCTGTGTCACCAGCCCCTGGAATAACGCCCTGCGTGCACCATTAAAAATAAAAAACAGTTGTGCTTCCTTACCACACGAGGTAGAAAGATCTGGGACGTTTTTCCCATCTGTGCAAATTAACCTCATTCTTCCAGGGGGCTGCACCCTATCCCATTGTGCAGCTGTGCTGTAATTTATGCAATTCAACCTTTGCTGATAAACTTGCGGGCTGTTTTCAGACTTGGCTCTTACACACGTGTTGCAATAAATATCCAGCGTGCATATTTTCGTGTCCTTGGGTAGGTGGACACACTTCCGGAAGCTGGGTCGACGTGTGTGGAAGGCTCACCTGTTGTTGTAGGACTTGGCCCCACTGCTCTCCTGGAGGCTTTGGCTGGCTTACATTCTGTCCACGGGTGTACGAGTGTGTGATTCTGCCCACATACTCACCAGAAATGCTGTCACACTTCCAAATCTTTATTATTTTTCATATTATCTATTTTTGAGAGAGAGAGAGAAGGAGTGAGCAGGGGAGGGGCAGAGAGACAGAGAGAGAGAATCCCAAGCAAGCCCCACACCGTCAGCACAGAGCCCGATGCAGGCTTGAACTCAGGGATCATGACCCGAGCCGAAATCAAGAGTCGGATGCTTCACCGATGGAGCCCCCAGACGCCCCTAAATCTTTATTTGCAAGGCTTTCGGCACACTGTCTTAGAACCAGGTTGGCCTTGGGGTGTCGTCTGGATGTCGTGCTTTCTTTCTGATGTTCACGAGTGTACGTGTGTGCCCGTGTGTGTGTCCGTGTGCGTGCACATGTGCTTATATGTTTTCATGTGTCGCGATGCATTCACATGATTGGGTCATCTGAGCGACCGCTTTAAATCGTCTGGCACCAAGGGGCTCCCGGGGGGCTCAGTCGTCGAAGAGTCCAACTTCAGCTCATGTTACGTTCTTGGGGTTTGTGGATTCGATTGGAGCCCCGCGTCGGGCTCTGTGCTGACGGCTCAGAGCCTGGAGCCTGCTTCGGGTACTGTGTTTCCCTCTCTCTCTGCTCCTGCCCCGCCCCACCCCCCCCCCCGCCCCAAAGTAAATAACATTAAAAAATTTTTTTAAATGCTATGTGAACATTTAAAAAAAATGGCCACCACACGGCCTTGTTACCTACTTACACGGGTTTTATAATCATGATCATGCTGGCATCTGGTCCCAGTGAATGAATGAAGGCTTTCTAGCTTACTATGTAGACCAAGCCCATGTCACCCGTGACGCAGACCCGCAGAGGAGTCTGATGGCCGAGGGCTCGCCCTGGACTGTAGCATCCAAGATGGTCCTCCTTTGGGGGGGCAGGGAGATTGTGGGGGTCTCTCCTTGTAGAAACTCCAGCAGTCCATCAGCGGTAAGTACAGTAGGGAAAAAACCCAACAACAACAAAAAAACCCCACGGTGTAGACTTTCTCATTGCAAGTTAATTACATTTTGAGGTACTCTTATGCTTTTAGGATCGTCACAATAGGGGACTGGAAGTTAGATGGACTTCTTTGTTTAAAAAGAGAAGTAATAGTTTGGGGGCACCTGAGTGGCTCGGTTGGTTACGCTCCTAATGCTTGGTTTCTGCTCAGGTTATGATCTCGCAGTCGGAGATTGGGCCCCACATCGGGCTCTGTGCTGACTGTGCAAAGCCTGCTTGGGATTCTCTCCCTCTCTCTCTGCCCCTCCCCTGCTCATGAGTGCATGCTCTCTCTCTCTCTCTCAAAAATAAATAAATAAACTTTTTAAAATATATTTATTTATTTTTGAGAGGGAGAGAGAGAGAGAGCATGAATGGGGGAGGGGCAGAGACAGAAGGAGACACAGAATCCCAAGCAGGCTCCAGGCTCTGAGCCGTCAGCACAGAGCCCGACGCGGGGCTCGAACTCACAAACCGTGAGATCGTGACCTGAACCGAAGTCAGTCGCTGAACTGACTGAGCCACCCAGGGGCCCCATAAATAAATAAACTTACAAAAAAAAAAAAAAAAAGGAGAGAGAAGTGATGATTTTACCACACAAAACTCAAAAGAGGGATGGAGAGACCAGGGGCTAACAAGACCCTGCAATTATCCTGCCTGACCACAGAATGACTATAAAGGGAAACTGAGGCACGACACCAGGGCACACGGTTGGGGTGGGAAGTTACTGTCTGAGGCAGGAGGGCCTCAGAGGAGGCCCTCAGGAGGGAGAGAGACAGAGACAGAGCAGGAGCGGGGGAGAGGCAGAGACAAGAGAGGGGGTCACAGAATCTGAAGCGGGCTCCAGGCTCCGAGCTGTCAGCACAGAGCCCGACGCGGGGCTCGAACCCACAAACCGTGAGATCATGACCTGAGCCGAAGTCGGACGCTCAACCGACCGAGCCCCCCAGGCGCCCCTCTGCTTGAGCATCTTTGAGCCAATCCTCTGACTGCTGGAATGTACCCCCCCACCTGCTTGCCTGTGTGCAAAGTGTTACCATGTACCAGATTATTCAACGCAGGGTTTTTAATAAGGAAGAAAGGTTGGAAGAAAGCCAACTATCCATTAACAGAAGAGCGAGTAAATGCATTTGCAGAATTTCTCTGCTGTGGACTACGGCTTATCTGTAAAAAAATAAAATAAAATGAAATAAGGAGGGGGTCTCCGGGTATGACAGGCAGACAGGCAGAATAATGGTCCCCACTGTCCTCGTCCTGATCCCTGGAAACTGTGTGTTCCTCAGACAAGGACCTGGGTTCTCCCACAGGCCTTCCAGAAGCAACCGGTCCTGCCAGCATACTAATGTCAGCCCAGTGAACCCCCTGATGGCCTTCTGACCTCCCGAACTGTGAAGTAATAACTTTATGTCGTTTTAAGCCACTAAGCTTGTGGTCATTTGTTACAGCAGCGACAGGCAACAAATATATGCAGGAATGAAACACTGAGACATTGTTTGGGGAAAGAAAGAAAAGAAGGGAGGGAAGAGAGGAGGAGAGAGAGACAGAGGAGGCGGGAGGGGGAGGAAGGGGCAGAGGGAGGGGAGGGAGAGACACAGCAGGTGGAGTTCTGGCGGAGACAGCATGGGAGGCAGGGCGCCCCCAGACCGATTCTGGATCGTTTATTGAATTTCTCTCCCTGACCGGAGCTGGTAACTTAACCTCTCTGTGCCTGGGCTCTTCAGTAAAACGGAGTCAATAATTTATTTACCACCTGACTCTGTCGCGCAGGCTAAATTGGTCACACACGAAAGTACTTAGAGCCGGGCCTGGCATAGAAAAGCACTCCATAAATGTTAGCGGGCACCACAATAGCTCGCTCTCTGCCCTGCGCAAAGACCGGGAGAGGAGCGTCCGTTTTTTGTTTGCTTCCGTTTCCCTAAAGAAACACGTGAAGGGTACCTTGGAAACCCCTCCATGGTTATCTGAGGAAGGAGGGCCGATGGAGGGGAGCCGAAGGGACTTTTCAGTGTGTGTAAAACACGCGGTGAAGATACGTGTGTGTATTTTCTAATATATGGGTGTGTTTGAATATATATTTAAGCCATGTGAATGTGTTACCTCTGCAAACACACACACACACACACACACACACACACACACACACACACAGATAAACGTGTGTACCTTTGATGCCTGCTAGAATTTCTCCTGGGGAAGGAGGCTGGCCCCTGGGGGATCTTGCAGGCATTCTGTGGGTGACGAGCCCCTCCTGGCTCCGGTCCGTCCTGCACTGGGTCCCAGGGGAGCGTGAGCTCAAGCAGCCGTCGGGTGCAGGAATTAGCTCCCCGCAGACACCTGGAACCTGCCCTCTAAGGGGTTTCTGCTCTCACTTTATAACTGTAGCAGAAGTGTCCTGATTCGTATACTGTGGCCCAAAATCCTTTGAGGCAGATGACAGACCTTCTACTTTAAATAATAAATAAATGTGCCATTGCTAACAATAGCTTTTATTTCTTGAGCTGCTATTAACTGCCAGACGGTGTGAGCCTTTACACTTACCCTCTGCAGTTGTGCTGACAACCCGGACTTTGAGATTCTTGTGCCCATTTGGCAGAGGGGGAAACTGAGGCCCGGCTAGGCTCAGTCGCGGCCCTGAGTTGCACAGCTAGTTAGCAGAGAGCTGGGATTCGAGGCGCGGTCCGGGCCTGGCTGGAGGGGGCGCCTGCCTCCGACACCCGCCACCTGGACCCCCGCCGAGGCCCCACCCTGCCCCTCCCCGCCCCACCCTGCTCTGAGAGAAGGCGACTGCACTTCTGCACTCATCCTTCCTCACCCACAGACAGCTGGTTGTGAAGATCGCCAGAATGTCCTTGCGCATAAGCCGCATGTCATTTCCTGGTCCTGCGCTAACGCTTAGAGAGAAAGAGCTTTGTCAGGTGTCTCAGCTTCCTCCTGCCTCTGTAACAAAGAACCACACGCTCAGCGGCCTAAAACACACGCATCTCTCATCGCACGCTTCTGGAGGCCGGGAGTCTGCCGCGGGCCTCCCTGGGCTAAGGCCAAGGCCCGGTTCCTCCCGGAGGCTCTGAGGGAGCATCTGCTTCCTTGCCTTTTCCAGCTTCTAGGGGCCGCCCGCACCCCTCGGCTCATAGCCTCTTTCCCCGCCTTCCCAGCCAGCTGTGTCGGGTCAGGACCTCGCACTGTGAAGGCCCCTTGTGACTTGGGGCCCCGCTGGGACAAAACAGGATCATCTCCCTGTGTTAGGGTCGGTCGCTTAGCGATCTCACATCTGCCTACAACTTGAACTCTCCTCTGCTGTGTGATGCAGCCTCTTTACAGGTCACGGGGACTGGCGCGTGGGCTCTTTGGGGTCATTGCTCCCTTGGGGACTGGAAGAAACCCCTCCGGGTCTCTGTTGTCCCCTGCCGGGACGGCTTCTCCATTCCCTGTGTTCCCTGCCTCGCCCCGTCTCCTCTGCCCCGGCGGAGGCTCACACGGGTGCCCTCCCGCCTGCCCGGCCCCGGGCGGCTCCCTGATGCTTATCCTTCCCGGCTCCTGCCGTAGCCCCTGGTGCCGTTCCCTGCTCGTTGTCTCTCTTGCTGGACCACGTGCTCCAGGGGCGACGGCCACGTCCAGCACAGGCAGTGACCCATCCAGCCCTGAGCAGGGCCCCCTGGTCTGCGAAACCCAGGCCAGACCTCACGTTCACACAGCACATCCGAAGCGTCACCTACTAGCTTGTGTCCAGCCCATCGGGCCGGCTCAGCTACGTCCGACCACAGAGGCCGGGTACCTTTTCACGACTCCTCCCCCTCCTGCACCTGCTGGCGTGCTTCTGCTTCAACTGGGACTCCGTCTTCCTGGGATCCACCTCATCT
The DNA here is from genome assembly GCF_018350195.1 of Panthera tigris. Lineage (NCBI taxonomy): Eukaryota > Metazoa > Chordata > Mammalia > Carnivora > Felidae > Panthera > Panthera tigris. Next base: position 4,290,873 of record NC_056668.1, read on the forward strand.
CCCGCCTTTTCCCCCCTTACGCTGTTTACTCGTGAGATCAGAGCTAGGAGCGACAAAGTCTTAAACACACTAATACACTTTGTTTCAAACGAGCCGAAGGAATAGTTTTGTTCTAGAGGATCCCATCCCTGTTACTTGTCTCTTTGAGGATCTTATATATAACCCCACAGTTCGATCATTCCCCTTAATTCTTTTTTTTTCCCCCCATTGCCTTACACTTTCTCACAAGGCAAAATTTATTATGACCATCCTCCCCAAGATAAGTCTTCCATCCCTCAGGAAGAAAAGGAAATTTAATAGCCATAGCAAAGGACAAGAGTCCTGCTCCGGCCGGAGCTGTGGAGCCCTCTCCCATGTACGGATGGGTGCCTTGTTCCTTTACCTTTCCCACAGAAACATCTTTCGATGTGTGGGTTTCTATAAACGTTTACTTCTATTTTCAAATTTTTTTTTTAACGTTTATTTATTTATTTTTGAGACAGAGAGAGACAGAGCATGAACGGGGGAGGGGCAGAGAGAGAGGGAGACACAGAATCGGAAGCAGGCTCCAGGCTCTGAGCCATCAGCCCAGAGCCCGAAGCGGGGCTCGAACTCACGGACCGGGAGATCGTGACCTGAGCCGAAGTCGGACGCTTAACCGACTGAGCCACCCAGGTGCCCCCCCTTTTTTTTTTTTAAATTTTTTTTTTTTTAACACTTCTATTTTCTAGTGTGGCACTATTCAGACTGCAATACAGGCTTTGGAACATTTTCCAGAATGCCCAGGGGTAGTCTTTTCAAAGCACGTTTAAGGAAACGTATGATGCGGGGGCGCCTGGGGGGCTCAGTCGGTTGAATGTCTGTTCTTGGTCTCGGCTCAGGTCATGATCACATGGTTCGTGGGTTGGAGCCCCGCGTCGGGCTCTGCGCTGACAGTGCGGAGCCTGCTTGAGATTCTCTCTCTCCCTCTCTCTCCCCCAGTGGCACTGTCTCTGTCTCTCTCAAATAAACTTGAAAAAAAAAGAAAAAGAAAATGTATAATGCCACATTCTATTCAGATCTTTTATTAAAGTAGTACACCCCCTTTTTCTAAACTTTTAGTTCTCTGTGTTTATAAAAATGTATTCTGTACATATCAAGTAGTCTATTTAACATATGTTCATAGGGGCGCCTGGGTGGCTCAGTCGCTTGAGCGTCCGACTTCGGCTCAGGTCACGATCTCGCGGTCCGTGGGTTCGAGCCCCGCGTCGGGCTCTGTGCTGATGGCTCGGAGCCCGGAGCCTGCTTCGGATTCTGTGCCTCCCTCTTTCTCTGCCCCTCCCCCGCTCATGCTCTGTGTCTCGAAAATAAATAAACATCAAGTAATAAAAAAATGAAAAAGAAACACGTGCATCAGCTATTTAAGTAGAGCCTAGAATATCATATCCACAAACGCACGTGGAAGGAAGGAATGAGCGCTTTGATGCCTGTGGCAGACCCTGGTGATAGGCTAACCGGCTGTCCACGTTCCTCCATATGTGATCAGGGCAAAGCAGATTAAAACCGTCACCCAGAGGCCACTGCGTACCTACCAGCATGGCCCAAATCCAGAACACGGGCAACACCAAACGCCGGCAAGGATAGGGAGCCTCAGGAGCGCTCACTTGCTGCTGGGGGAACCCAGAATGGCGGAGTCACCTTGGAGGCCGCCTTGGTGGCTTCTCACAGAACTAAGCACACTCCTACCATATGATGCAGCAGCCTAAGGAGCTGAACACTTAGGTCCCCGTGAAAACCCACCCGCGGTGTTTATAGCGGATTTACGCACAGTCGCCGAACCTCGGAAGTAAGTAAGCTACCCTTCCAGTGGGCCAACGGATAAACCAGCTGAGGTCCACGCAGTTAATGGGGTAGCATTCAGTGCCGAAAGGAAACGAGCTCTGAAGTCATGAAAAGGCAAGGAGGCACCTACACGCATCTCACTAAGGGAAAGAAGCCAATCTGAAAGGACGGCCTACTGTATGGTTCCGCCCAAAGGGCATTATGGGAAAGGCCAAACTGTGGAGACGGTCCAGAGATCAGGGGCTGCCAGGGGCTGAGGGTGGGGAAGATCAGGGGGCAGAACACAGAGTTTTCAGGCAGTAAGACCCTCGATATGATACCCTAGTGGGGGATACCTGTCGTCGTACGCCCATACAAGCCCATAGAACACACGGCACGGAGAGGGAGCCGAGATGTAAACCACGGACTCTGGGTGGTTATGACGTGTCAACGTAGGGTTATCCTTGGTGAAAACTGTACCGTTGAGTGTGTGATGTTGACAGTAAGGGGTCTATGAAGCGTGGGGGCAGGGGGTACATGGAAAATTCCTACATCTTCCTCTCAGTTTTATTATAAACCCAAAACTGCTCTAGAAAATAAAACCTTAGGGGTGCCTGGGTGGCTCAGTTGCTTAAACGTCCCACTCTTGGTTTCGCCTCAGGTCATGATCTCGCAGTTCGTGAGTTCAAGCCCCACGTCAGGCTGTGCGCTGACCCTGAGGAGCCTGCTTGGGATTCTCCCTCTCTCTTTCTCTCAAAATAAATAAGCTTAAAAAATAAGTAAATAAAATCTTTAAAGCATTCCATTCCCAAGGATGCTGTCTCTCTCTCTCATGTACCAGCCACAGAGCAGGAAAGTGTCACCTCTGAGGCTCCGTTTCCCACATGTCTTTGGGGCGAGGCTCCAGTCTTCACCCGGCCAGAGGCTCAGATCGACTCACTGTCCACCCTTGGATGAAGCACGTCGCCCGGGGTGTGGGGACCCGGTGCATTTGGCGGATGGGTGGTTGAATGAGTAACTAGCAGGCACCGGCTGATTTAGGACGGGCGACGGGGGGGGCCGGGAGCGTGCGTTCTGTGACCTCGTGGGAAGGCGTGGGTCCTCTCAGAGCATCCAGGCTGCAGGCTGGGACACGGTTCGCACCTGGACATCTGGAGCCTCCCCCATGAGATCGGCATTTCGTCCTGGGCGCCTCTGGCTGTCCTCACGGCCCCTCTACCGAGCACTGCAGGGGAGGGAGAGAGCTGGGATGCCCGGGCTTGTTCCCAGGCCTGAGCTGCAGCGAGCTTCCCACACTGCGCTCCAGGACCCAGATCAAAGCCCCGGCCAGGCCCTTCGGCTAGAGTTGCTGGAGGCGGGCACACATGCCTGTGAGTCTTGGCAGCGAGGCTCCCTGGCAGAGGGCAGGATAGGAATCTGCGAGGCCCTGCCTTTGTTTGAAGGACGACGCATTCTGAAACCCAGAAGCACGGGTGCCCTCCTAGAGGCCGAGGGCTGGCCCGGCTGGATGGCCCGGGTGCGGAGGCCACGTCGGGGGCCGTGAAGGGTGCGGAGCCCCTGCTGTCATTTCTGCCCCATGCCCCCAGTCCCCCCCTGCCTGTGCCCGGTGTGTGGGGTCCCATCGCTCAGACAGAAAACTTCTGCAGCGACGGGAGGGCTAGGATTCCAGCAACAGAATTCAGGGCGTTCAGTGGGGACTGGTTTTGCTAAAAAATAAAAGAAAACACCTCGTTCATGCTTGCAGTCCTCAAGATGAGGGCAGGGAACATTCACATCACCTTCCCGGATATGCAAGAATACACAGCAGGTGTTTGCAAAGGGACAAGAGGTGGGCTTCAGGATTTCTACTGCTTCCCCGCCCCCATTTCCCGGGTAGGGGTGCTTCCTTGTGTCCAGCACCCCGCGTTTCTGGGTCTGTGTAAGCGGAGGCGGCCGCGAGGCAGCTGGGTCACCGCCGGCTGAGCCTATGGTCAAGGCAAAGGACAGAGCTCCCTCGTCTGGAAGTTACAGCCCTGAACCCAGGTTCTGTCTTGCTCAGGTCCAGCCGGGGTCCAGCCAAAAGGAATCACAGACAGACCCTTCCCCTCCTCACCCGAGGCGAGCGGACTTCGGTGCAGAGAGTCGACTGGTCTGTGCGCGACAGGTGTGATGGAGCTCCAGACGCTGGGCTGCCTCCGTGGTCCCCGGGGGCTGATGATGCCGGTGCGGCACCAGAGGACTGTCTCTCTAGCCGGTGGCCTGCCGTGCCTCCCACCTCCCACCGAGACCCTCGTGCACCAGGCCCGGATGCGCCTCGGCCGGCCGGCAGCCCAGTGCAAGAGTTTGCTGTCTCTGCCTATCCAACCACGGTGCTTGTTTGATGATGCAAGCATTTTACAGCACTCCCCCTTCTCATAAAAATTAGAGGCAATTGAACAATCAAGGTGATGTAAAACACGGTGCAATAAACCACATGTCTCATAGACGTAGCCCACGCGAGGCCAAGTGGGACGTGTCGGGCAGGAGGAAGCGGATCCCGTACCCTCGAGAGGAGGCTCCCTGGACCCCAGCGGGGGCGGCTCTGAGGGGAGGGAAAGCCCGAATGGGACAAGAGGTGTGGGGCGAGTCAAATGTGTCCCAGTCGATCGTTCCTAAAGGCGGGCAGGGATTTTATTGTTTTTTTAACTCTCTGGACCTGGGGTCTGACATTTGCACCTTCGTGCCCAGGGGATACATTCCTCATGGGGGTGGGGGCTACCCGCCCCCCTCCACCCCGTTCCGACCAGCTGAGCCTCGGGGGGTCCCCATAAACCCTGCCGGGAAATGCCAGGAGAGGAAGGCATCTTCCAAAGCCGGCATGTGCAGCACTGACTTGATCAGTGCAAAGCACCCAAACAAAATAAAAGTGACAAAAAGTAAGCAGACAACCCCCAGAGACGCTTCTGAGGTGTCCCAGCAGAGGAAAAGGAGCGGTTGTGGTCCTCGGCCTCTCTCCCCGCTGGCCAGCTTCTGGAGACGCAGTGCGACTCTTAGACCTTAGTCCTTGAAGAGTCGCATGCACACAATTTACTAATGTCTGATTTATAATCTATCGCACGTACCTTCATTCTCCCAAACGCATGACCCCGGGCTGGTGGCTTCTCCCTGCTCCCGGCTTCCCTCTCCTTTCAAATCCGCTGGGGTCTTTCCATGACGGCTCTCCAATGTGTTCCTAGTATTTGACCGTGGCTCTATTCATGTCGAAACAGAATCAGCCCTTTTTAGAAAATGGGTTTGAAACATCTCAAGCCCCCGAGATCCCTCCAGGCCAGCAACGGTGCCCTCCAAAAAAAAATAAAAGATCACGCGCACAGGTCCGGGGGCGGGGGAGGGGGGGGGGCGGGGACCGCACCAACCATGCTTTCTCTGGGAGAGTGGGGGAGCAGGTGCTTGTGCCACGCTGCCCCCTGCTGGCCAGAGAGTGCCAAGTCCCACCCCCCTACTTTTGCCCCGACCCCTCTGCCTCCTACCAGCTCTGCAGCTGCTGTAAAGGAAATGTCTTCTGTAGCAGGCAAGGGTGGGGTGCAATCACAGGGGGGCTTCGACGCCTCCCCAGGTCTCTGGCCAGCCCATGAGCTTGCACAGGCTGTAAACGGAACCTGTTCTGGCCTCAAAGTCGCCGGGGCCGCCTGCGGCCCGTCAAGGGCTACCTTGTGCTCAGTGCCGGCCGGCCGGGGTCCTAGAAAGCCTGAATCCGGCCAGCCCTTGTCCTTCAAGAACTCACAGATGACTCTGCAGGCTTCCAGGCACCAAGCGCCCACACAGATCTGCTGCTATCGTTACAGGAGGCTGGAGGACAGAGAGCCAAACACAGCTCGTCCCCCCCCCCCCCAGGTTGTCCACCCAAAGGCTGAGTAGACCGTTAATGCCGCCGTAAATCAGAGTGAGTGGAAAGGGGTGGGGGAATGGGCATTTCGTTCCTTGGCAGGCGGTGGAGGCTCCCCGTGCCCCCTGTGGGTCATCGCAGCCGAAGACAGCGGCCCCAGCCTAGACCCTGCACCCGAAGCGTGAACACCTAGAAACCTCTGGGAACTTACGGTGCAAGTGTCCCCGGCCCGGCAAGCTGACATCGCTTCTCCACGGAAGTCTGGGGGCGGGGGGGCCTCCCTTCCCTCCTCAGTCACACACGCCAGAAAACCTGAGCCACGGCTCTGTCTGGTGGAAATATGATGCTGGCCACGGATGGGAGCCACAGACGTAATGTTAGCCACATTTTTAGAAGTTCGAAGAAACAGGTCAAATTAATTCTCTTTTTTAGTATTATTTTTTGTTGGTGTTTATTGACTAAGAGAGAAAGAGAGGGTATGTTCTCCTGCACATGTGAGCAGGGGAGGGACAGAGGGAAGAGAGAGAGAGAGAGAGAGAGAGAGAATCCCAAGCGGGCTCCACGCTGTCAGCACAGAGCCTGATGCAAGGCTCGATCATGACCCGAGCCCAAATCAAGAGTCAAGACGTTCAACCAACTGAGCCACCCCAGTGCCCCCAAATGAATTCCAATAGTATAATTTAACCGCCTGTAGCCAAAATACTATCATTTCAGCACATAATGATACAAAACATCACTAAGGAGACATTTTACATCCTCTGCTTTGCACCGTCTTCGAAGGCCAGTGAGCATTTCACACACGGTGCGTCCTCTGAGCAGCGGGCCCCTGGGTCTGACGGCACAGCTCTCCCGTCCCGGCCCCGGAGACAGCCGAGCTGCAAGGAGGGCCGGGGGTGGGGAAACAGAGCTGCGGACAGAAAAGGCTGCAGACTCCACCATCACCCCTCTCCCCCACAAAACAAACCCTACGCCATTGCTTTAAACTCCACTCCGCGCTGAAAAATGAATAAATAAATAAGCGTGATTTTCCTGTGCCTGCGAATTTAACTCGGATCTTCCAGAAGGCCCGGGGTGCCCTTCCCTTCCCAGGAAGACAACGTGGCAGGGTGCAGACCTGCACTGAGACCCAGGGGCTAGAAGCAACCACGTGACCTCACCGCTGTCCGGCTCGTCTCAGCGTCTAGACAGTGAGCACAGGGGATTCGCCCAGGATTGCCCAGTTGTGTCTGTGTCTCTTCTTCTCCGATATATTAGTAAGTGTTGTTTAAAGGAAAGTTTCTACTGACAGAAACTCTGCCCGTTAAAACCTCTGGCCTTAAGTTTTATGTTTCCTCTTGGGCATCTCAGCTCTGAGGACGAGCGAATATGAATGTCCCTACAACAGGGGACATTTCATTTTAGGATGTGGTTTCCCAGCTTTACCGAGCCTGACACTTCGTCTGCTGACCACCTTTTCCCGTCTTGGGGGCGTTGGGTGGGACACGCATGAGGGACGCCGGACGGGAATCGTTCAGACAGGCTGTGTTATAATCACAGGACTTTGTGTTTGGGGGGCTGATTCAGGTTCAGAGTCAAAGAAGATGCCCAGACACATCAGGGGCCTGGGACGCCGGAGCAAATGACCACAAACTGTGCTTGAAACAATAGAAATGTATTCTCCTCACCACCGGGGAGGCCAGAATCCTGACATCAGGGCGTGGGCAGGGCTGGATCCTCCTAGAGACCCTGAGGGAGAATGTGATCCTTCTAGAGACCCCGAGGGAGAATGTGTTCCATGCCTCCCTCAAGGCTTCTGGTGTTCCCGGCAACCGGTGACTTTCCTTGGCCTATAGAGGCGTCACTCGGACCCCTCTGTTTTCACGCACCCCCCACCCCCACCCCGCCATGTCCGTGTGTCCCAAGTGTCTCCTCTCTCTTATAAAGACATGTGAGATTCCTTGGATGGTGAGTGCGTCCCTCCAGACTCCACCCCTGCCTTCACACGGCTGTCTCTCTGAGTCCTTTCCTCCTCTGATAAGGATGCCAGTCACCAGGGTTAGGGCTCATTCGATAATCTAGGGTGATCTCGTCTCCGGGTGGCACGCGGGCTCTGGCCAGAACGCTTTCCTCTCCTATCACCAACTCGTACGGGATGGTGGAGGCAAGCATTGACAAACTGAGTCATGCAGGGACCAGTGTGAACAGAAAGCTTGCTTTTATCAGCTTTTTCCTTTGTGGCAGCCGGTGGGCTTTGCGCCTGCTGCAACTGTATGATGCAAGTAATAACTCGACCTGGCTCTGCCCGAAGGGGCTTCCCTCATGGTGACAAAAAGGCTGCACCGGTTCCAAGCATCACACCCTCATGCTGTGCGATCCAGGAGAAAAGAAGACTGGCTTCCAGAATGTCTCTCAAAGAGCAAAGAGTTTTGTCCCTCGGGCCTCTGTGAGGGCAGACGTCGCCCACGTCCGTAGAGCAGCAAGCAGGCTGCAGGTTCATTCCGAAGCATCTCTCTGGTCCTGGGAATTCTTTATATTGGCAACCTGAGGCCCAGGTCAGGGACTAATCTCTGGGCTCTTAGACGTATCTGGTTGGGTTCAAGCAAACCTTCGACCATTGTGTTACGTAGGGAGAGTTCCGGATGCTGGAAGTGAATCTCTGCAGAAGCCGTGTGGGGTGGTTGCCTCAGACCCGACTTTATTTCTAGAAACGATCCCTAGGAACTAGACACAGAGGAAGTGATTTATGCGTGAGAACGTCCATTTTGGATTTCTTTTTCATTGCAGGCAATTGGAAACAACCGAACTGAGACCGGTTAGCTATGATGGGACGTTATAGAACCATTTCAAGGAAGCTTTAACGACGCAGGAACATAGTGACGATATTTTGAAAGGAAAGTGTGCAGTGTAAACCCAGCGTGAAAACCACACACGTGGGGCAAAACCTGGAAGGGCATAGACCAAAAAGGGTGGCGTCTCTGAGAGGTGGGGTTATTTTCTTCTTTGTGATTCTTCTATTTTCCGTATTTAGTCCACAGGTGTGTATTTTGTGCGTGAGCGTGTGCGTGTGCGTGTGGTAGTGTCCTAAGGTGGCTGTGACAAAGCCCACGGAGTGGCGGGCGGGCAGGGGCGGGGGTGGGGCTTGCACAACGGAAATGTCTCGTCTCACAGTTTGGAGGCCAGAAGTTCAAGACTGAGGTGTGGGCCGGGCTGGTGGGGCCGTGACGGGGAATCTTCTCCACCCCCTCCCCCGGCTTCTGGGGTTTTGCTGGCGCCTTCGGGGTTCCTTGGCTTCTGGAAGCTTCATTGTCACACGGCCCTTCTCTCTCTCTGTCCCCATGTCCCCTCTTATAAGGACACGGGTCACATTGGATTTAGAGCCACACTCCTCCAGTATGACCTCATCTTGCTAATTCTTCTGTAATGACTGTCTTTCCAATAAGGTCACATCTGAGGTCCCCCCCTGGGGGGTTGAACGTGTGAATTTAAGGGGACACAATGTCACCCCTAAGTATCTGCATATATATTTTTACACACACACACATTTAAAAAATCTTTTTTTTAATGTTTATTTATTTTTGAGAGAGAGGCAGAGAGAGGCAGAGCATGAGCAGGGGAGGGGCAGAGAGAGAGACACAGAATCCGAAGCAGGCTCCAGGCTCCGAGCCGTCAGCCCAGAGCCCGACGCGGGGCTCGGACTCACAAACCGTGAGATCGTGACCTGAGCTGAAGTCGGACGCTCAACCAACTTCACCCAGGTGCTGTCCCCTCCTCTGCCGCACAGATTTCTTAAAAAGAAAATAACGCAAAAGAAAAAAGTGCCTTTTCTTGGCCAACATTTCTGCACCCGGGGAGCCGCCCGGTGGCCGCAGGGAGGATGTCGAGGCGAGAGTAGCTGGCGGGTGAGGAGGGCCGCCGTTCGGGGCCTGGAGAAGCCGGTAGCTACCGTGAGCTTCTGGAAACACAGGCAGCGTTTCCTGTGTCCTCTTGGGGCAGGAAGCGCTTGGACCCCAGCAGGTGCGTGCCGTCCGCACTGGGCCGCCCCTGACTCTGAGCAGCCACGCGCGGAGTGTGGATTCCTGCCAGCACCTGCAAGCCCTGGGGGCCGAGCAGTAATTAGGACAGAACTTTCGTCAGATTCTCCCACATAACAAGGCAGGGTGGGAAGCTTGCAGCCGCTGGATGACTCTTGCGGGCCCGTAGGGTGACAGAGCCCCGGGGAGTGCCCCCCAGGTGTTGGCACGGTGTGCCAGCGGGGAGGGACGCCCACTGGCCCCCGGGCTCCTGGCCCACCCACCGCCTGGCCTCTTCCTCCTTCCCTGCAGGCCTGAGGGAGCCAGCGAGGCCGGCCCACACGCCTCCCCAACTTGCTCTTCTGCCTCCGCTCTGGAGGCGGCCCACGGTCCCGAAGATGGGCGTTTAGTGATGTTTACCACGTCCCCGTCACTAACGGACGCACAGCAACTCGGGGCCAAGCAGGAGAACCGGCCTGAGCAGGACATCGGAGGAAACAGGAAGCATATGGACAAGGGAAGAGGATTAGAGAATTAGCCCCTCGCCCGTTGCTGACCCCTCTGTCTGCTCCCCTGACTTTCACCGGCCGCCCCCGGAACCAGCTCCGTGCTGAGCAGGGCCCCGCGTGTACACCCACAGCCCCTGCCTGCAGGGAGGCCGCCGTGGACAGCAGAGGAGACAGGTGCATGGAAGTGATCAAGCCAACCGTGTGGTAAATTCCGGCAGGCGGGCGCCTTCCGCAACATGCGGCTTCCCAGGAGGCTTCCTGGAGGAGGCAACATGCGGCATGCTAAAGGGAGTGGGTGGGCACAGACCGGCAGGCTGGCATCCCCTGGGGGCAGAGCATTCCTTCACCTGACACAGTGGGAGGCTGGACCTGTGCAGGACAGTGGTCGAAGCAGGTCTTTCCCCGGGAGGCAGGGCGGGGTGGGGCTAAACGGGGAGGTGGGCACCAGCTTGGGGTCACACGAGGAAGGCCTGGCTCGGCCAGGAGGGGCTACGGGGATGAGGGGAGTTCCAGAGACCCCGGGGGAGAAGCCCCTCCCCTTCCAACCTTGGCGATGGCCCAGGCCAGGGGAGAACGACGCTGGCTTGGCAGGGAGAAAAGAGGGACTCCTGGAAATACCCAGCAGGTGAGGGATAGAGGACACAGGTCCTGGGCCAGGGTGGAGCCAGGAGAGCCCGGGCCGTGGGGACACTCAAGCTTAGGGAGCCCCTGGCAGGACAAGCCTGGTGGGGGCGGCGAAGAGAGCCCGCGAGTCTCTCCCCGGCCTCCGCTTCCGATCTCAGTCCTCCTGCTTGGACGTCGTGTCCTGGGCCTGTCGGCCTGGTGGTGGGGGGTAGCCTGCCCGACCCACCAGATGATCGGGGGTTGGCTTCTCCGGCCTCCCCCTGCACCCACGGGTCTTTCCCCGGGGTTGTCCCAGGCCCTGCAACTCCGTGTGGCTTTCCTGTCCTTCTGCTTCTGTTCCCAGGGGGCATAATACCACCGTGGTCCGGGAGGGCTCCATCCTGTCACCGGGTCACAGAAATGTAACACGGGGATGGGGGAAAGCATGGCAGACAGCCTGGCAGAGGAGGGGCCTGGAGGGGTAGGGGTCCCTGGGGGCTGCTGCGCCCAAGGACCACACACTGGGCAGCTTGAGCCACAGGAAGTTCCTTTCCCAGTCTGGAGGCGGGAAGTCACAGACGGAGGGGTCTGCCGGCCTCTCTCCAAAGGCTGCAGGGGGAGAACGCCCCCGGCCTCTGTCTTTTTTTTTTTTTTTTTTTTTTTTAGCCTTCAGACTTTTAATATTAATTTCTACGAGGTTTGTGTCTGCTAACAGGTATGACCCAAGAACTCAAGTGTAAGACCTTAACCTTGGGCATATTATAAGAATCAGAGACCCAATACTGCGCAATAAGTGAAATAACTCTTTTTTTTTTTTTTGGATAGTATAACAGAATAGTTATTTATTTAATATGAAGTTTATTGTCAAATTGGTTTCCATACAACACCCAGTGCTCATCCCAAAAGGTGCCCTCTTCAGTACCCACCACCCACCCTCCCCTCCCTCCCACCCCCATCAACCCTCAGTTTGTTCTCAGTTTTTAAGAGTCTCTTATGCTTTGGCTCTCTCCCTCTCTAACCTCTTTTTTTTTTTTTTTCCTTCCCCTCCCCCATGGACTTCTGTGGATCCTGAGAATCCTGGCTTCTGTCTTGGCTGCTGCCTCAGGATTCTTTGCTTGCAGATGTCTCTCCAGTCTCAATCTCTGTCTCTGTCTCCTGGTATGTCTCTTTGTGCCTCTTTTCTTCCAGATCACCAGTCCCTGGATTTGGGGCCCAGCCTCGTCCAGACTGGCCTCATCGTACCTCGATTACGTCTTCCTATTTCTGAATCGGGGCACATCCGCGGGTGCTGGGGGCTAGGACTTGGACATATCTTTTTTTGGGGGGGCGGTTACAAGGAACCCACAGTAATGGGAGAAAGCCCACACACAGCTGGGTGAGCTCGGCATCATGCTTTGTGGGAGCTATTTGCAAAAACGAGAAAGGTTCCCCAGGGAACGGCGAGTGGAGAGAACCCAGCCAGCCGCTCTGAGGGCATAGCTGAGAAACCTCAAGAATGTGGAGCCCCAAACTTCCTTAACCTGAGACAGTGGGAGTCCTGGATCAAAGCCTCCTGAGAACAATGCCCCCGGCCAGTGGTGTCTTCCCCCCTCCCCCGCCGGTGTCTCATGTCAGGCTCCAACACGCTTAGGTGCTCAGCACCCGCTTTTAACCCCTGCCAGCACCTCGTAAGCCCAGCCTCCAGCTGCCCCGGGCTCCCCCGAAGTCAACGGGCAGGGGCCCCAGCTCTGCGCGTGAGAGCGGCTTGCCCGGCCCCCCGGCCGGCAGGTCTGGCACAGAGCCTTCTCGAACACCCAGGGCCTGCTCCACGAGCCTTTGCCCTCTCGTGCCCCGTGGGCAGCTGGCCTGACCAGCCCGGACAGCGGCTCCGTGCCAGGGAGGGGGCTGAGTGGGGCATCAGGAGCTGGCGGGTTGGAGTCCTGGCCCAGCCCTGGGCTCGTGTGGCGAGCCGGAGGCCACACCACCAGCCTCGGGAGGCACCTCGTCCCAGGTCGCAGCTCAGCTCTGCCTCTGCGGCCTCGGGGACGTGGTGAAGGTGCTCAGCCCCGTGGGGACTCATTCTCCTCGTCTGTAAAGTGGGCTACTAGGACCGCGGTCCCCAGGGCCGCGTGGGGTGAGCCGGCTCAGTGCCTGTTGCACACTAGTGTGGGGCCTCGGGCTCCCTCCGGGGGACCCTGGTGGCTCTGTCACTCCGAGCCTCCCCGTCTCCATTTGTGTATTGAGACGTGACATCCGGGGTCCCTTCCGGGTCCTCGCTGCCTCCTGTCCCCTTCCAGGGGACCATGTCATGCCTGCTCTGGCAGACAGGCACAGCTTCCACTTCCTGCCTTGAAAGATAACCCGGGACACGTTAACAACTTTAAGAGCTTCCTTACTTGATCAAGAATCGATCTGCATGGGGAGTGCTCCCCCGACCCAGGCCACGGGGAGGACTCCCTAGAGGAAGCGAGGGAGCAGGAAGGGAATTGTTTGATTGGCTGCAGCTTAAAGCCTTAGGTGGTTGCTTGTGATGATTGTGGTCCTTAGAGCTCGGAGTTGGCGACCTTGAGGCCTTTACAGACTCAGATTTCCGTTTGCTTAGGCGAGCCAGCCGCCCCAGCGTCGGAGCCCCCTCAGTGCCTTGGCCTCCTTGTTTACTTAATTTACAACCTGCTCAGGGGACACCCCCGGCCCCAAGGGGACCCTGCCCCTTTCTGCCCTGTGAGGACCAAGTGGTTTCTCTAGGGCAAGCCCCTGGCCAGGCTGACCTCACCGGCCGTGACCTGGACAATCTCACAGGGTGGAGCTCCCTGGGCCCCAAGGTCACAAGACCCCGAGGTCACAGAGTCCCCAGCTCCCGGGGCCCCAAGGTCACAAGTCCCCACGGTCACAGGGCCCTGGGCTCAGAAGGGCCTGCCCCCAGGGGCCCTGTGTCAGGCTCAGTACTGTGCTGCCGCCGTCTGGAAAGTTCTGTTACTACTTGAACAAAGCTCTTGCACGTTCACGTTACCCCGCCCCCACCCCCACCCCCCAGAGCATGCGGCCATGCTGCCCCCTCTACAAGGTCCTAGAGTGCCCCTCTCTCAGTCTCAGGCCTCGTCAGGGTTTACGCGAGGGGGTGGGCAGGAAAGAAGGGGCAGGGACCTCATCTGAAGAGGCCTGGCTGGGGGCGGTGGGGTGGGGGGAGCTCCTGGGCACGGGGAGGAGGGTCCCCACTGAAGACGGGAGGACCGAACACGTGAAGGACCAGCAGGGACCGGAAGGGAGGACACGGGAGAGACTGAGTCCCAGAGCGAGGCCAGGGGAGCAGGGGTGGTGGGGGGCCGGGACAGAGGAGCTCGCCCTCCTCCTCCCTCCTCTCGTAGAGGTGGGGTTGAGCCTGGACGGCAGAAAACTGAGAGGCCTCACCTGCTTGGGCTTCCTGTGCAACGGAGGGAGGTCGCCGCTGTGGGCTAGAAGCGGGCGCAGGCCAGGGACCCAGCGTGAAGACGGCCGTCACCAGGATCAGGGGAAAACACCTGTGCATCCCACGGCAGAGGGTGGCGTGGGTCAGCGGGGAGGCCGGTTGAGGCTAGCAAAGCCAGAGGGCGTGGATTTTCCGGGTTTCCTGCCTGTGAGCCTGTGGGTTTCCTGCAGGGGCCGGTTGGGGCCGGATTTTGCCAGGCGGGTGGGAAGGAGCCACAGCCACAGTGCAGGGGTGGGGGGGGGGGGTGAAGGAAGGGGATCTCTAGGCCCTGCAATGCCATGGCCAATAGCGTCTTCGTGGCCTGGGGGCCTCAGGTCACCCTGAAGAGCCTAACAACGTGGCTGGAAAGGTCCCCAGGCCCCTGTTGTGGAGGAGAGAGCACGTGACCTCCAGGAGCTCTCTGGCTGGGACCCATCAGGGGTGACGTGGTTGGCTCCTGGGGGGGGGGGGGGGCGGAACGTGGTCAGGAGGAGTGAGTGTCTCCTGATGTTGCCCCGGGACACAGGACGGCGTGAGGCTTACCTGGGTACAACCAGCGAGCTCACCCAGTGCTGAGCAGGGACACGTTCGCGGCCCAAAGCCGGGGGGACGGATTCTGGCCACCCCCACCCCGTCAGCACGTGCCGAGCACTGCAGACAGCTCTTTGCAAGGGCTCCTTCGCCCACCCTGCCCCCACCTGCCCTGCCCTAGCCTTCTGGTCTTGCTGTGTTCCTAGCCTCTGACAAATGCCGGTCTCAGGGGTGGGCGCACAGGTGCCCCGCGGTGAGGCTTTCCTGAGGGGCTTGGGGGCAGGGGCGGCGGGGATCCTGGCTCATGGCTCATTGTGTGTCCATCCGGGGCCGGGGTGGGGTGGAAACCAGGACTGTTTTCCTTCAAATACCAGCTGCTCCACACACTCTCCTGAGGGCTCGGTGGGTGTCGGATGCCCAGCAACCAGACGCCGGGCCCGGGCCTGGACGGCCAGCGCGTGGCCGAGTGGGGCATGAGCACGGGGTCCGGCCCACGTCCCTCTGTCCGCCCCTCGCCAGCTGACCATGTACCACGGAGGGCCGTCTTCTCTAATTTGACAAAAGGGTCATCGGGGCTGTGGGCGGAGCCCCCTGTGGACTACCTGTGGGAGAAAGGTAGTCCGGGCCTTTGCACGGCAGATATTCTCCAACTGGGTACTTCTTTTTTTTTTTTTTTCAACGTTTTTTTTTTATTTATTTTTGGGACAGAGAGAGACAGAGCATGAACGGGGGAGGGGCAGAGAGAGAGGGAG
Source organism: Panthera tigris (assembly GCF_018350195.1). Lineage (NCBI taxonomy): Eukaryota > Metazoa > Chordata > Mammalia > Carnivora > Felidae > Panthera > Panthera tigris. Next base: position 4,306,304 of record NC_056668.1, read on the forward strand.
ACACAGAATCGGAAACAGACTCCAGGCTCCGAGCCATCGGCCCGGAGCCTGACGCGGGGCTCGAACTCACGGACCGCGAGATCGTGACCTGGCTGAAGTCGGAGGCCTAACCGACTGCGCCACCCAGGCGCCCCTCCAACTGGGTACTTCTAACACAGGGGTGACTTCTGCGTGACTCACGTAACCCAGTTGAGGTTCCTAATACCTCACCACCGTGATGGTGGCAGAATACACCTCCCCCAAACGGCCACTTTGGAATAAGGATTATTTTGAGCTTCAGGTGCTTGAAAAACAGTGGGTGAAGACAGGCTGTCCGAGTCCCCTTCCTTCCTGAAAGCAACAGCTGACAGTCCCATGGGAACGGAGCCCTCTCTGTGCCCGGAAGAAGGACGTATTCGCGTCTCCAGAGGCGGGAAGTTCTGTACAAGCAGCCTTGTTAAAATACCTCCGAGCTCCCTTTCCGTCCCCATACATTGTAGTTATGTTCATGTTCGATTCTGTTTAATCGGGTATAAATGCATTTAGGTGCTGCCTTCTCTGGGGGGGATCTTCATTTCCTTAGGAAGGCTCCCATGGCCCATGAAACTTGCATTAAACCTGCCTCTTGTTTGTGAATTCTCGGGCCCAGCCGGAGACACTGAGGGGGAAAGAAAGTTTGGTCCCCCTACAAGTGCACGGCACCGGGCACGGATCCAGCGGGTGGATGCTGGCCGTGGTGCAGGGGCAGGGCCCTAGGGACCCCACGAGCCGGGGCTGACCTCTTTAGGGAGGTCCCCACAGGGAGCACTCGGGGTTTCTTGGGGAAGCAGCTATTTAAGGACCAGTCCTGCAGGGCTTCGGGGACAAGAGACGCAGCCCTGCGGATGCGTCCTGCTGAGCAACCTCTCGACCCTCGGCTCTGTCTGTGAGGGGGTCCAGGGCAGACGCTGTGCCTTGTGGTTCTTTGTGGTTCCCGTCACCCCTTCTGCGGACACCGTGGGGGCTTATCGTTTCCAAAGAGAAGGACAGGCGTTCGTTTTTATCTGTGGATCCTCACATGTGTCTTGTCCGTGACCAGGGTTAATCCGCGTGGAATGAGCTCAAGAAATGTGTTTCTGCAGGTGCAAAGAGGGTGTGGCTCCCTGTCGCTAGGCTAGCTATCGCCGAGTAACAAATTAACCCAGAAGGCTCAGAACATTTATTATCTCACAGTTTCCGCCGGCCAGGAGTCCGGGAACAGCTTGGCTGAATCTTCTTCTCCAGAGCCCCTCCCAAGGTTTCAGCGAGGTCGGCTGGGGCCACGGTCATCCCGAGGTCCAGCCGGGCGTGTCTGCCTGGCTGTTTGCTCACTCGGCAGGTATGGGCAGGATCTGGCTCCTTGAAGCCGGGCTGTTGGCTGGAGGGCCTCGGCTCCTCGCTGGCCACGGTCAGAGGCTGCGCTCAGATCCTGCCTGTGGACTCAGGCCTCTGCGACGGCTCCACGGTTCATTGGAGCGTGCAGACAGAGCAGGGGGTCGGCAAAGAGTCCCACCGGCTGCAACTCAGTCCTGGAACCTACTCACGGAAGTGACACCCCATCACTCTTGGATTCTGTTCGTCAGAAGCACGTCACTAGGACCCGCCCCCACCGGAGGGAAAGGGACAGTGCAGGATGTGGGCACCGGAGGGCGGCATCACCGAGGGCCATGGGGATCCTGTCCGCCCGGCACCGGGCGTTGGGGTGGAGCTGAGTGCCAGCAGCAATAAGGGACACTCACCATGTGCTCATTACACGCCAGCCCCCCGCCCAGAGCTTCCCGTGAAATGCCTCTGACGTCAGACACCCATCCCGTCTGCCTCCTCAAGTAACATCTGATAACGCACAGACTCAGAGACAGTGAGTGGCTTTTCCTTGATGATTAATGACGAGCCTCCGGCCGACCTGGATCGTCTTGGCTGCAGGGGTTCAATTTTCCTGCATCACCATCTCAGCCGTTCTCAGAGTTGCAGGATTCAGTGTGTGCAGGCTTCCTGGAGGCGGCGGCACGGGGCCCGATTGTGAAGGATGAAAGGACTGTAGCTTAATGACTTGGATGAAGGACCTTGTCACGGGGGAGATACCAGGCGCCAGGGTTAGGCTCCCCTGATCCCGGGGGCAGGATTTTGGCGCTGGGAGGGGGTAAAAGCTTGTCCTCGGGCTACGGCACATTCTGGAACCTGCTACCGTCGGATGTGTGCTTCTGCCCTGACATTCCTAACAACACCCATTGCCACCAGCCAAGGTGTACTCTTGGCAAAATGGCCCGCAGCCTGGGTTTACAGGTGACAGGACAGCAGACGGTGACCAAGCTGCTGCGACAATGCTCCAGCGATCCTCTCGCCGTGGGGCCTCCCAGAGCTAACGCTGTGAGGGCCGCGGCGGGCCGGCCTCCTCTGCACACAGGCATGACGAGCCACAGAGGCAAGATAAACAATTTACGAGGGGGGTGGGGGGTGGGGGGTACACAGGCCCATCCCGCAGAAGGGATGGCCCTCCCCTCGGCCGGAGCCGCCTGTCCCCTAGCCCTTGGATTGTCACTTCCAGGAACGGACGGCGGACCCGCTCACGGGCCCCGAATCAATGAGTCCTTTTCCCCACTGCTAGGAGGTGAAGGGTCCGCACACTGCGGATGAACGAAGATCCCCTTAAAGTCTGTCTCCTGTGTATGTCTCTTGCTCTGGATCAACAAGCAGGAGTAAAGAGGAAGTGTTTGGGGTCAGAACGCACGAGGTCCACATTGGCAACGGTCACGTCGATCGCCGCACATAATTGCTCCTGAACTCTGTGCCTTGTGGGACCCCGAGTGTGGAGCTGGGATGGCCTGGCGGGGACCCTGTGGGGCGCGAGGGCGGGAGAGCTTCCGCGGGGGCCGGAGGAAAGCGCTACAGACGGGAGGCTGGAAACCACAGAAATTTACTCTCTCACCGCTCTGCAGACCGCAAGTCCAAGATCGGTGTCACCAGGCTGCCAAAGGGACGGTCTGTTCCCTGCCTCTTGCAGCTTGGTGGCCGCCAGAAACCCTCGGCTGGTGGCCGCTTCCCTCCGATCTCGGTCCCTGTGGTCACATGGCCTCCTGCTGTCTTGTCTGTATGCGAAGCCTCCCTCTGCCTTTCTTTCAGAAGGACACTGCGGTGGCATTTAGGGCCTGTCTGGATAGTCTAGGGCAATCTCCCCACCTCAAGATCTTTGACTTAATCGCACCGGCAGAGTCCTTTTCACCTTACCAGGCCACACTCACTGTTTCTAGAGCCTAGGACATAGGTAGGTTGTTGGGGCACCGTTCGGCCTTCCACAGATGGTGACTGCAGGCTGGTGGGGTGCCCTCGGTTGTGCTGCCGGGCTCGGGGCACCTCTGCCTCCCCGCTCCAGGGGCACCTCGGGCCCATCCACACCCACAGGGGAGCAGGTGTAGACTGGCCGAGGTGAGGACTCGTGCCGGGGATCCACAGATGACCTTGGGACCCCAGAGGCCACCGTCTGCACCCCTCCTGCTGTCATACTCCGTGCATCCCCCACGCCCACCCCCACCCGGAGTGGGCAAATGCAGAGGGAGTCTGGGGCTGCCCTCTCGGGGAGAGAGACAGTGGTATGCCTGGCGTTCGGGCTTGAATCCTATCAGCGGTGCGATTTTCGGGGCCTTCGTGTCACGAGCCTGGATCCTGCTCTCCAGGGCCGTGGCTCCTACAGTGGCCCACGGATGCACACCAGCCAGGGCCCGAGCGGGTGGGGGGGGGGGCACGAGAGGTCTGCTCTGCCAGGCTCACGGTGCCCATCAGGCCGCCGCCCTGCCCTCGCACAGGCCACCCCCTCCCAGGCCACTGTTTGTTCCTTCAGCAAAGCTGCCCCCGTCTGAGGATTGTTCTGCCCCTGTCGACCCCAGGGGACTCTCCCGGGAGCCCTGAGATCCAGCTCCCTGGATGCGGCTTGCTCTATAGCCCACCCTGGAGACTAGAGACAGGACAGCCAAGGCAGATAGGTCACGGGGTGCTGACACAGCTCGTTGCTGCTGATGGGAGGGGCATGTGAGGCTCAGGGACCCCCATGCTGTGGTTTGCTGTGCTTAAGAGCAGCTGCCCCCCCCCCGCCCAGCTCTCCTTGCCTTAAAGCAGCTGCCCACCCCTCCCCCCCCACCCCCAGTGGAGCTCCTGGAGACACGGGCCTGCCCAGAAGACAGGGGTCTGTGTTCCCATGACCTAGTTAGGGGCTGTCTCCATCACAGATACTGCCCCCCCCCCCAAATTCCCTTCCTTACCCTGTATGTCACCACCCTGGGGCTACTGTGACAAAACAGCACAAGTCAGGGGGCTTGCAACAACAGACATTTATTGTCTCACAGCTTGGAGGCCAGAAGCCCCGGATCAAGGCGGAGGCAGGACCGTGCTCCCTCAGAAACCTATAGGGGAGAACCTATTCGTGTCCTTCCGGCTTCTGGTGGCGGCCAGTGGTCCTTAGCGACCCCTGGCTTGTAGCTACGTCACTGCCGTCTCTGCCCCCCTCTTCACATGGCTTCTCTCTGCGTCTCTATCCAAACTGCTCTCTTCCTATAAGGGCGCGTCTTACACGCCCGTCCCCACCCAGTGTGACCTTATCCGCAAAGACCCTGTTTCCAAATGAGGTCACATTCACAGGCACCAGGAGCCCAGACCTCAGCGTGTGTATCTTTTTGGTGGGAGGGATACAAGGACAGACTTGGAACAACAACCCCCCTGGGTGAACCCTGAGACAGAGCCCCAACGACGCTGCAGGCCCACAGCACGTCGTAAGGGAGCTGACAGTTCACTCTGTCCGTCCGGGACACAGGCTGATTGTTGTGGCCACAGCGGTCAGTCAGGAGCTCCTTGCTGGCAGCTCCAAGGAAACGGAGGATGGAAATGCCAGGATTTCACCCGGAGGGGATGTAAGGTCTCCGCGGAGAAAGCAAGGAGGCCACCCGAGCCGCTTCGGGGAGCCCAGTCTGTTCTTGGGGTGTCAGCCACTTGATTGAAAAGGTTAGTAGGTCTGTATCACAAACAAGGCTTCTGAAAACAAAGCAGAAACCCAGCTTATTTTTAAAGTTTATTTATTTATTTTGAGAGAGAGAGAGGTGCACTGGCAGCACAGAGCCCGATGCGGGGCTCGAACCCACGAACCGTGAGATCATGACCTGAGCAGTTCAACTGATGAGCCCCTGAGACACCCCAGCAGGAAACCAATTTAGACCAACAACGTGACCATGACTTTGTAAGAAACACAGACTCCCTTCCGATGCAACACGCAGAATACGGAGACAGGATTTTTTTTTTTTTTTAATGCACCAAAGTCTGAACAGTGGCTCTCTAGGGAGCGGGCATGTGGGGTGACTTCTTTCCCTTCCCTTTTTATGGGGATTTTGACCTGTGGGGTGGAAGGAACCCCAGCAGCACGGCCTGTAACACTGAGCAAAGATCATGCTTGCCCTCTCTGGAGTCTGGGACCCTGAGCTCTGGGAAAGCACCCTGTCTCCTTTGTGTGAACAAGCGGGGGTTTTTTGTTTGTTTATTTTTTGTTTTGGGTTTTCTTTTTTTTTTTGTGCCAGTTTACCGAGCACCAGGAGAGGAGCCAGATTAACTTCCCGAGGGCATACCTTGAAGTTTCCAAGATACTTGAGTCTCGGGGTAAGCAAATGCTTACCTAGGACTGTTTGCCTGGTGATCCAAGTGGCCCTTCGAGAAGTCTTTCCACCGCTGTGTCAACAGTAACTCTTTGTTAAAGTGTAAATTATTAACACATTCTTACAGAAAAAGACTCAGAAATGCCCGTTAGTGCTGTAGCCCCTTTGCCTGCACCGCTGCTGTTTTGCAACTGCTTCACACACTTACAAAGCACAGAGGCTACAAATGTCAGGGGAGGCAGGCCAGAAAATACCTCGTTTGCATTGCAGCTTTACAGATTAGAAAGTAAATGGGATGGATCATATTTCAAAGGGTTTTCTTAACACCTATTGTGGGCTTGCCCAAGGAGTCTTGCAGGTTAAGGAAGAAAGATTCTTTCTGAGAACCGAAAAGTCTGGCACCTGCCAGACCCCTTCCCAAAGCCATGCTAGAAACCCCCTTTCTGCCCCTCGGTGACTTTACAGAACTCATTTTTCTTTAAGGACGGCTGTCGCCTCCCCGGTCTGTGCGCTAATAATCAACCAGGGTTAAGTGTCACAGGAGTGGAACAGAATAGTCCAAGGACGTCATTGCCCTTCTCCAGTTGCTAGGCAACCCCTCCTTCTCCAGAGATGGACAGAACAGGTTGGGGGAGATACCAGAAAAGAAGGCTGATTCCAGGTCGGCCCCACTGCCCCCTGGAAAGGGACAAGAGAGAGGAGCCTCTCTGGAGGCCACCCACTCAAGAGGCGGTGTTGTCTTCTCTGCTCCAGAGCCCTGCATTCAACGGAATGGCTCTCGAAGCCCCTGGGTGCGGCTGGTGTGTGTTACCAAGTGTGATCCCCGGTGGAGGTGCGGGGGGGGAGGGGTCCTCTGCCTGCCGCTGTCTCATCGGCCACCTCACCTTGTTACCGCAGGACTGTCCAAGCGCTGAGCGGGGGGCTCATGGGCTCCGTCTGTTTACTGGATACCGAAGGGAGAAACGTTGCTCCACCGTGGGGGGCCTCCTGGTCCCCACGTTCAGTGACTGCAGGTTTCGAATGGTCAAATGTTTGCAGCAGCTGTCAGCTGGTGGATGCTTCGCCAGCCCCTCCAGAGGCTCCTACGGTCGATGCATTCGCGGTCCCCAAGAGCCTCCTGAGCAGGGGGCCACCGATGGCGGGGGGGACCAGCTTTGGGGATCACGCGGCTGGTTGTGGCCACTGCCGTGAGCTGATTGCAGCCTTGGGCAGCCAGCCTTTCAGGGCCCACCGACCCTTCTTTTATAAAGTGGATATTTCTGGGGCTCTGGGGTGGCTCAGTCGGTTAAGCGTCGCCTGGCTTCGGCTCAGGTCGTGATCTCGCGGTTCATGAGTTCGAGGCCTGCGTCGGGCTCTGTGCTGACAGCTCGGGGCCTGGAGCCGGCTTCGGAGTCTGTGTCTCCCCTCTCTTTCTGTTCATGCTCTGTCTCTCTCTGTCTCAAAAATAAAATAAAGTTAAAAAAGCTTTTTTTTAAAAAAAAGTGGATATTTCTGGCAGGATTCAGTCCCAACAGAAATGCTTGCACAGAGATACACATAAAAGGTGTTTATGATGACATCAGTTGTGATAGCAACAATGACAACTACAAAAGAGACAAGAAGAAAACCGTTAATAGACCAATAACGTTATTTTAACGTATCTGTGTAATGAAATACTTACTACGTGGGCACTAAAGAGAACAAGGTCGATCTATGCGTGTGGGCGAGGAAGAAGCCTTTGATATTTTACCCGGAGAAGCCAACTGATTACGTATAAGCACATTACAAAACTGTGTGTGTGGAGGGACACATACCTCTGATACTTACGTGATGTATATACCGTGAGCATTTATACAAGTTTGAAACACCCGACTATAAACAGTGGAAAACTACTGTCTCGTTCGGGGCGATTCCTGTTGTGTCCTGTTGGTGGAAAAGAGTTGTCCTTCGGGAACCGGGACCCCCAAACCTGTAGAGCTCACCGTTGCGGGGTCCGCATACACACATTCCCCACGTGGGTCACTGGGCGACATGGTGAGTGGGGACCCTCCTGTTTTCCATTCCTTGGTTTCAGACTCATGTTTTCTACCCATTCTGGACTCGGTGCCGTAAAAAGGCTGACGCGGGAAACAAAGGCAGAAGGAAACACACATAGAATGAAATGTCCTTATAACCTGTAGCCCATCGACAAAGACTTGAAGCAGTCAGAGTATATAACATTTGTCCGGGGATTCCCTGCTGTCTTTTACTATTATTATTTTTTTAAGTTTATTTTTGGAGAGAGACAGCGCAAGCAGGGGAGGGCCCGAGAGACAGGGAGAGAGAGAATCCCAAGCAGGCTTCTCGCTGTCAGCTGGCAGCCCAGAGTCCCCCTCAGCCTTCAATCCCACAAAGCATGAGTTCAGGAGGCCAAGAGTTGACTGAGCCACGCAGGTGCCCCAGAGTAAAACTCCCTACTGTTTTAATGCTGATGCTTTGCTCCAGGGAAAAAGCAGCCTGAGCTTGTCAACAGCTAAGCCTGGGGAACCTGTGAGTCTTCTTTAGCATGAGAAAATCCTTCTGGGAACTTCCCCTGGCCTTTTCCTGCCCCAGCTCCCGGATATGTAATCAGTTTCTCCTTACAATCCCGGGCCAGCTTTTCCTGCCCTCGGGTCCTGTCCCCGTGCTTTAACAAAACCACCTTTTTGCACCAGAGACGGTTTAGGAATTCTTTCTTGGTCGTCGTTGGCTCCAGACCCCCAGCACCACTCCAAAACCGCTTCGAACCCCACTGATGTGGAGTGTCTGATGATGTTCTAGATGGCGGTACGCCCTCCTCGTGAGAGGTCACCACCAAGCTGGCCAAAAGGCCATTTCAAGCTGTATTGGGCTGTATTGAGCATCGGGATGTGATGTGACCGATGGATCCCGTGGCCAAGTCCCCGCTCATCCACCTCGTTTGCCCCGCACTGAGCCCCCTGCTCCAACACACTGCCGGTAATGCTGGTGGATCAGTCTGTGAGCTCGGGGACCGCGGTTCCGGCCAAGGGCCCGCAGGCAGGGATCCCAAGCCCAGGCCCGGAATATGTGTCCAGTTTTGCTAAATGGAGATTGCCCCTCCCCGTGTCTAGTGTAGTCAGCTTGGCCCCTGTGGCTGGCTGGTCCCCTTGAGGAACTGTGCCCTCTCAAGGACTCAGTGCTGGTTTCTGTGGCGGGAAGGCTGAGCCCTGGTTCAGGGCCGGGTCAGTCTCCGGAAGAGGAAGCTCACGCTGTCGGACTCATGCGTAGCCTCGAAGGCCCTTCCTAGACCTGGAAGAGAGGTGAGGTCACAGGGCAGACCGCTGCCCCCAAAGTGCAGATGCCAAGGACAAATGCAGACAATCACAGCTTGCTGGGGCTGGAACTGCCAGGGGCCAGGGCAGGGAAGGCCAGACAGTAATTCACAGCTCGTGGGAGATTCCGTGTGGACCAGTCTGTGAAATTAAAAACTTCAGGGGACCTGGTCATGGGGGTTCCCGCACTTATGTGAGTTTCGCCGCCGAGAACCTTGCTGGAGGAAGAAGTTTCCAGCCTACCAACGAGGCTCCCTCAGGAAACACTATTAACTGGAGTTTAACCCACTAGGGAAGGAAAATACCCAACTCAGCCCCCCCAGCCATCCTGTCTCACGTAAGACAAACAAATATTGAGGGAATTTTTTGCCAGTAGACCAGCTTTGCAAGACAGTCTTTTTTTTTTTTTTTTTTTAAATTTCTTCTTTTTTTCTAATGTTTGTTTATTTTTGAGAGAGAGAGAGAGAAAGAGGTCAAGCAGGGGAGGGGCAGACAGAGGGAGACACAGAATCCGAAGCAGGCTCCAGGCTCCGAGCTGTCAGTACAGAGCCCGACGCGGGGCTCCAACCCACCGACCGTGAGATCATGACCCGAGCTGAAGCTGCACACTTAACTGACTGAGCCAGCCAGGCACCCTTAATTTTCTTATTTTAATTGATTTGGCATACGGTTTGTTCACAATAATAAACCAACAATATATCTGATCATGTATGCTTATGCATATATTACATATATATACGGAAGCATACGTGCTTATATACATATGCAATACATAAACATATATATATGAAATGATTATGGTTTTGTATTGAAACTAGGTTTCTGATGGATTTCAAGCAGTTGGGTCTTGCTTTTTTTATCCCATTTGAAGACCTCTGTCTTTTGATTTTGATGTGTAGACGTCTTGCATTCCATGGAAATTGTCGCCATATTTAAATGTAAAACGCCATCTTGCTAGTTGTGTTGTATTATGCCATCTGTTCTTTTCTCTCTCTTCTTTTCAGGTTTGGTAATTTCGATTATCCCATTACATCTCTACTTTTGGCCTCATTAGTCACACATCTTTTAGAAGTGGATTGGTCGAGAGTTTACAATTTATTCCTTTAACAGAACACAGTCTACCTCCAAATGATATTATGCCGTTCATCTGTAGTGTGGGGACACTAGCAGTGTTTTTCCGCATCATACCGTCTGAGTGAGTGTTGTCTAGTTTACTTTTACACGTCTGAAGAAACTGAGGTGCATTGTTACAGTGTTTGCTCTGGACAGTCAATTATTTGTAAAGTTTTTAATAATTATCTTCTCTCTAGAATCGTTTCTAGACCCATTGCTTCCCTCGTGTACGTCCAGGTTTCTCTCTGTTCTCAGAATCACCGGCTTGAAGAAACTTTCTTAATATTCTTGGCAGTGTGTGTCTGCTGTTAATCTCTCTCAGTTTCTGTTTATCTGAAATAATGTTTCTTTCCCTTTAATTTTTAAAGACACTTTCTTAAAATTTCATAGAGTTGACAGATTTTTCTTTTAGTGTTTTAAAGATGTCATTCCATTGTCTTTTAAATTGTTATGGAGAGAGAGAGAGAGCAGTGGCAGGGAGAGGGGCAGAGGGAGAAGGAGAGAGAGAATCTCAAGCAGGCTCGACCCTCACTGCAGAGCCATATGTGGGGCTTGGGCATTGTTGTTCTTGCGATGACCTTCAAGGTACTAAGGCTTCGGATTCCTTCGTGCTGGGCTTCCAGTGCCGTGTGCGTGGGGCGAGGGCTGGAGGCGCAGGGTTCTTGCTCCGCCCTAAGTCTCCAGCAGCCCCTGTGTGCCCCGCCCACGGAGGGGACCCTCCACGTGCCTGCCTCCCCCCAGTGACCGCTGCCGCTCCTGCGGCCGTGCCGGCCAGGCCGAGTCGGGGGCAGGAGGGCTCTGTTGTCCTGGCCCCGGGTCAGTCCTGAGCAGGCCCGCGGGCCTGGGTCTTGGAGGGCGAGGCTTCCTCACTTCCGGCTGCTCCTCCCCGGGGTGGTCAGACTCCCCTTTGTAGTGGGGGTGGGTTTGTGCGAGCTTCCCCGCCCTCCCTGTTGTAGCGATCCTCGAAGGCACCGCGTCAGGCCCGGCGCCCGGCCCGATTCCCGGCCCCTGTTCAGCGGGGCGGGTTGCCCCTGCACTTCCCCTTCTGCAGGGTGAGTCTCGGTGGTGGGTGTGTGGATGGCACCGCCCCCCCTGCGGCCTCCGAGGAGCCCCCGCCTCCAGCTGAGCTGTTGGAAAGGGGGCTCTTTGAGGAGGGGCGGCCGCGCTTATGGTTTGTATTTGCCGTGGAGGAAAGAACTTCAGAGTCTGTGAAAATAAGACAGGGGCAAGCTGCCTCAGGGAGGCACGATTTATTGGGCTCACACGGGCTGGGTTCCCTGCCGGAGACAGAGAAGGACCCCGGCGGAGACACGCAGGGTCACGGGGGGATCCGGCTCGTCCTGCTCCTCCTCGCCCCAGGGTTCAGACGATTCATCGGGAGTGTTTGACCTGCCGCGCGCAGAACTGGAGGCCCGGCGAAGACTTGGTCCTCACCGGAGGGGCACGGGCGGGGCCCCCTCTGCCCCCGGAGCAGGTGTTAGGAGACCCCTGGTCAGAAGCAGCGCGGGGAGCTACAGCACACGGGTCTGCAGACCAGGGTGGGGCAGGAGGGCCGGCAGGAGGGCACACACGCGGGCTTGCAGCTCACGGGCACGCACACGGCGGGTCGGCAGCTCACGGGCACGCACGTGGAGGACTGGCAGGAGGGCACACACTCGGGCCTGCAGCTCACGGGCACGCACACGGAGGACTGGCAGGAGGGCACACACGCGGGCCTGCAGCTCACGGGCACGCACACGGCGAGTCTGCAGCTCACGGGCACGCACACGGGCTTGCAGCTCACGGGCACACAGCAGGACGCCTGGCAGGGGCCAGAGGAGCCGCAGGAAGCCTGGCAGCCCGCGGAGCAGCTGGTGTGGCACATGTTGGCGTGGGGCTCGGCCGGTGTCCGGGAGGGAGGAGGGCGGGGACGTCTGGAGGCTCCTTGCCTGGGCCGCCTTTATACCGGGCCGTGGGCGTCCTGGCCGCCCAGAGGCACAGCTGTGGACTTCCTCATAGCTTTCTTTTTCCATCACGTTTCCCCAACAGCCTCTTGTCCTGAGACGCCCTCCCCCGGGTGATGCTCCGCTGTAAATTAAGTTTAGCTTAGAGGCCAGTTTCTTCTTCTGTAAACAGGACGTCCTGGTTCGACTTTACTTGGGGTCCTTGTTACTTCTCCAGGCTGCTACTGTGCCCGGAGCGCCACCGGTTTGACTCAGCACCGTAGCCTTTATTCCTTTTTGCCGTCAGTGGAGGCTTTGGGGCAATAGTGTGTTTTGAGCTTTTATTTTGCACCGGAAAACATTAAAGTAGGGATCTGCAAACTGGGGAGCAGAGGTCTGTGGGACAAAGGCGGCCTGCTGCCTGTTTGGCAAATAAAGTTTTATTGGAAACGGCCATGCTCGTTTGCTTACGTGCCGTCGAGGGCTTGCGCTGTAATGTGAAGTGGTTATGAGACCGACCACGTCACTGCAAAGGCTGAAACATTTACTGTCTTCCATTTATAGAAAGGTGACCAGCTTCTGCCTTATAGTCATCTATGTAATCATCGATTTGTTCGTGCAACAGACATATACTTTGTGCTGGCTATAGAGATGTCCTAGCCTCATGGGCCTTCCGGGGCAATGGATACATGAGTGCGTACAAATCAACGCCTGAAATAATTACAGAGAGGGCCGAGTCCCAGAAAGGAAAGCAGGCTCAGCAGGTAGAGAGTAATGGGGTGTTGGTGGGTGGTTGGGGGCCTCTGTGTGGAGGCGACGCTGAGCTGGCTCCTGGGTGATGCGGAGGGGTCGGGAGGCGGTGTTCCAAGCAGAGGCAGCCGTGGGAGTGTTAACGACACTGCTGCAGGATGGGCATGCTCCAGGAGCAGCGGGAAGCGTGGACGAGTGCGGCGTGGACGCTCGTCTTTAGGTGCGGGTGGACGGGTTCAGACCGTGCAGCTGGGGGTCCAGCCATCCCAGTCCTGGGCCGACAGAAGAAGAAGGACAATGTCAACTTGAAGACACGTCGGGAGGAATCATCCAATCCGAAGAAGAGAGAACAGAATTATGAAAAACGAAGAGGGTCCCTGGGACAATCCCTGGGACAATATCGGGAAGTCGAACAACAAGCAAGTTCAACACAAGAAGGAGAAGAGAATGATACTGAAGCACAAGAATGTTTTGAATAATGGACAAAATACCCAAGTTTGATCTATTAAAAAAATTCTACCTAACAGCTCCAAGAAACTCAGAAAACCCCCAAAGCCCTAGCATAATTTGGCCTGATGGTGAGGACCACAGACTCCAGAGTGAAACCCAGCAGCTTCCAATTCCTGCTGCTTGGCCGCCCCAGTGAGAACGCGCACACAGCACGGAATCCTTCCGAACCTGATTGCACATCCGTGTAAGTGGGGCACACCTGCCCCTCGAATGGTGGCAGGGACCGATAACTAATCAGTTATGAGACGATCCACGTGAGATGCTTAGCACAACACCCGGCACAAAGCTGGGACTCCCTCATTGTTATTCTTGCAATAACGTGGCCACAGCTCTCCCCGATGAGGAGCCCAGCCGTTTGGCCCTGGCCGGGGGGGAAGGCCTTGTAGGTCACTGAGTTTCCAAATCAAAACGGGGGGACCGCCCCCACCCCCCCACCCCGGGTCTGGTGACTTGGATGGTACTTGTGTGGACAGAGGGCAGGGTGTATAAACTTGGGGAGGACCTTGAACGTCCTGATGTGGAGTCCCCTGTCCCTGCTGACGGTCCTTGGCCGTCCAACCTGGGGTCTGAATCCAGAAATCGCAGGGCCGCTGGGTCACAGTGAGCCTGGGGGCTGAGACAGAGTTTCCTGAACTGAGTCACTTCCAGCAGAACCTCCAGGAAGAGACGCACACAGGAGGAAGAGGAAGAAAACAAGCAGGCAACCAGGAGGAGGGCGCCCGTGTGGCTTGTTGCCAGGACGCCACAGCCTGGGTATAAAAGCCGCCTGGGGAAGGAAGCTCCAGACCGGCCCCGTTTTCCACCCTGACTCCACTCCAGCCCTACATCGCCATGTGCCACACCAGCGGCTCCACTGGCTGCCAGCCGGCCTGCCGTGTGCCCAGCTCCTGCCAGGCATCCTGCTATGTGCCCAGCTCCTGCCAGGCGTCCTGCTACGTGCCCAGCTCCTGCCAGGCGTCCTGCTACGTGCCCAGCTCCTGCCAGACGTCTTGCCGCGTGCCCGTGAGCTGCAAGCCTGTTGTGTACCTGCCTGTGAGCTGCAAGCCCATTGTGTGTGTGACCCCCTCCTGCCAGTCCTCCGGGTGCTGCCGGCCCTCCTGCCCCACCCTGGTCCTCAGGCCTGTTCCCTGCGGCACCCCTAACTGTGGCTAGCCCGTGGCCTCCTAGGACCCCTCCTCCGTGGGGCCAGAAGTAGCTGCTGTCTGAACTCCCGGCAGGCAGACCTCGTCCACCTGAGACCTTCTGACCTGACTAGACCATCTTACAGCAAAGCCACCTGATCCCCACTAACCAAGCAGACAGAGTCACCCCCGTCCCCCGACCCCAGCCCGGGTCGTCCACACGGCACCCACCCTGGCTGGTGCAAGTGCCCAGCCTCTGCAGCCGCCAGCACTGAGCTCTAATAAATCCCAGAGTGCATGTGAAGCCCACCCGAGCGTGTGCTGTCTCTCCTTAGTGCTTTCCTCAAACTGCTTCCTCCAGGGCTCGCTCCCAGGCTTCTGGAAAGCTCCTTCTGCAGAGAAGCCACAGGGGACCAGATGGCTGTGCCCAGGGGACTGACCACTCAAAGGCGGCCCCTTGGCGCGTGGGCACTCCTAGCTCAGCCCGACGGGCCCCCAGGGCTTCCTGTGTCCCTTGAACGTGAGGTCAGTTCTCACTCAGCTCTGGGCGGGACCCAGGGTGACCCTCTGACTTTGTGAGGTTAAAAGTCCCCCGCTCGGCAATTACTATGCGAGCCCACCCCGGTCTAACCATTAAAACTGTCCGCTCCATACAGAGTACAGCTCCTCCTGCAAACGTCCGGGGGCACAGGGCTTTGTGGGTAACTTCCGTGGGCCCCAGAGATGTCCGTGTCCCCATGAACGGAATCAGCGACTGCAGCCCTACAGGCGAGGCGGCTTCCCAGATGGGGTACATGGAGGGTCTCGCAACCGGAGACGCCCTGGAGTAGCCGGGCGGGCCCGTGTCACCCCGGGGACAGGCGGGAGACGCACAGAGAGGGCGTGGTCGTCGGCACAAGGAAGCCGAGGCACACCGGGGTGCCGGGGGGAAGTTGTTTGGGAACCGAGAAATAGTGTAAGAGGAACACCATCAAGGGGGGGTCCTTCCTGCAGCAGACACATATCTGGAAACTTCCCTTATCATGAGGTCACGGGATAATAGAGGATGTGAAATTCAGGAGCGGCTCTCAGAGCACCGGCCGTTCGCAGCCCTTCCTCGTCCTTGGTCCCATTCGGACCCCACCGCCAGCCACTGTCTCACCGTCACAGGTGTTCAGTCGTTGCGTCAGGCCCTCGTCTTGCACACACCCTCCCTCCAGGACCCCGGGGCCACGGGCCCACCCACCAGGCAGCGGGGAGGCCCTCCCAGTCTCCTCAGTGATGCCTCGGAGGGGGCGACTGTCCTGGTCTCGGGCCTGACGGGTGACGGGGTGTCTGGGGTCGGGAGTTGCCCACAGACGGGCTCCCCCCAGATCTGGAGGGTCCCAGAACATGCTGCACCGTGAACGGCGTTCAAGAAGCTTCCAACGGTAACGACAGCCATCACCTCCGACTCGTTCTCTCCTGGGCAGCGGTCGCCCGCTGACTCTGTAGACGCTCTAGCTGGGAGTCGTCCCGCTGACGGTGTAGACGTTCTGTCTGAGAGCTGTCTGGCTGACCGTGTAGATGCCCCGTCTGTGAGCAGTCTGGCTGATGGTGTAGAGACGCCCCATCTGGGAGCAGTCTGGCTGACCGTATAAATGCCCCACCTGGGAGCAGTCTAGTCCGGCTGACTGTGTAGATACCCCGAATGTGAGCAGTCCAGTCTGATTGACCATGTAGATGTCTATCTGGGAGCAGTCTGGCTATGTAGATGCCCCGTCTGGGAGCAGTCTAGTCTGGCTGACCGTGTAGACGCCCTGTCTGGGAGCAGTCCACTGACCATGTAGATGTTCCAGCTGGGACTAGTCCTACTGACTGTGTAGACGCCCCTCTGTGAGCAGTCTGGCTGACCGTGTAGATGCCCCATCTGGGAGCAGTCCAGCTGGCCATGTAGACGCCCCAGCCAGGAGCAGCTTGGCTTCAGGGTGGCCGGCCCCGCCTTCTGCAGATGTGACCGACTTTCCCGGGGAGCCATCAGAAAGTCCTGGATGTTCTTGTGCCACGGGGCAGGGGTGGGGGCGGGGGCACGTCCTGCAGGGGCCCTGCCCCTCCCTCCCATGCACTATCCTGGCACCGTTGTGCGTTGTGGGTTGCCGGTTTCCACGTGAGTCAACATCCGTGCGCTGCACTCTTTTTGGTTCCGGATGAGGCGGAACTTCCTCACGTCTCTCACTCTGTGCTGTGAGGAATCCTATCTGCCCGTCTATCTGTGCAGACGGTGGAATTTTTCTTAAAATTCGAATGGACGAGGTTTTGAATAAATGTGGGGAAACTGAGGGATTTAGGAGTCAAGGCAGGTAACAATCCAGCCCCTTTCTCTTCACAGGCCCCTGGGGATTTTGCTCTGTCTCTGCTTCCCTGGGAGGGGGGTGGGGAGAGCCAGCCTCTGCGAGGAGGTACCTCCCGCTCCCGGCTGCCGGCCTCTGCTGTTCTGCTCCCGAGGGCCTCTTCCGTCTGTCCCTGGCACAAGGGACAAATAGGGAGCCTGATGCTGACCTGGTGGGTCTGGCCGGTGCTCGCTGACCCTCTCTAGTGCTAGTGGTCCACTGAGACTGCAGGCTCGTCCTCTTCCACTGTCCTGAGAATTTGTTCACAAGGCAGCGTTTTGCTCCCTGTCTCCTCAATCAGGCCTTGAAACCTCGAGCAGAATGCGTGATGCCTGAACCGACCCCTGCACCCCTCCTGGGGCCCGCGGGAATCTGCTGGTGCTCAGAGCGTCAGCCCTCGTGCCCAGACCAGCACGCAGGCGTTCCTGCGTGTGGACGCCTCTCTCCAAGGGCGTCAGCGCGGTGTTACTGGGCCCTCGGGTTCCCACCAGGTAGGGTCGTGCTGCCCCCAGCTCACCTTTAACCTGCACGGGCAGGGGGCCAGGCGTGGGCAGGGCCCGAGGCCCACTCAGGGTGCGAGGCTTCTGCAGCCGCACTCACGTGCCGGGCCCAGCCCGGGGAAGGCCTGGCTCTTCCCCGGGAGGAGGGTGGGGCCGCGGGGTGGGAAGGGAAGTGGAGTATGCGGACGGCGTCCGCGTGCAGATCTCCTCTTTCGGGGGCTTTGAACTTGGACTTGGAGGCTGCGTCTTTGTCGCTTGCTTCCACCAGGCAGAGCAAACGCTGCCCGCTTTGGTGTGGTCTCTGGGCTCAGAGGAGAGGGAACAACACAGCCATCTCTGTTTCATGATCCAGACATTTTATTGATGATGGCAGTGGCCTTTGTCACCCGGAATGCGAGCAACCAGCCCTGCAGGGGAGGGCTCCAGGGTGCAGCAGCCCTCCCACCCCCCGTTGAGGGACCTGTCTTTGCAGAAAGGGAAGCCGGGCATGTCCGGATCCCCAGAAGGCAGCAGCCGTGCGTCCACCGAGGGGCAGGGGGCCTCCTGGCGCCCCCAGAGGGGTTCCGGGGCTCCTGAGAGAGGACGTCTGTGCTCTGGAGCAAAGATGGCAGAAGGTCTTCTAGAGGCAGAAGCTGGAGCCGGTCAGCAGCAGGCAGGGCGGGGGCACGCGGGGCGGCAGAGCAGGGACACGCAGGAGGCCGGGCGGCAGCAGGAGGAGGCCGGGGCGCAGCAGGCGGGGCGGGGGCACACGGGGCGGCAGAGCAGGGATACACTGGAGGAGGGTCTGCAGCAGGGGCTGGGCTGGCAGCAGGAGGGGGCTGAGCAGGGGGAGTCCTCGCAGCACACGGGGGTGCAGCAGACGGGCTTGCAGCAGACAGGGGTGCAGCAGGTGGGCCTGCACACGGGGCGGCAGAGCAGGGACACGCAGGAGGAGGGTCTGCAGCAGGGGCTGGGCTGGCAGCAGGAGGGGGCTGAGCAGGGGGAGTCCTCGCAGCACACAGGGGTGCAGCAGACGGGCTTGCAGCACACAGGGGTGCAGCAGTTTTCCTGGCAGGGGGAGGAGGTGCAGCAGGACGGCTGGCAGCATGAAGAGGTTGTGCAGGGGGAGTCTTCACAGCAGACAGGGGTGGAGCAGACGGGCTTGCAGCACACAGGGGTGCAGCAGACGGGCTTGCAGCAGACAGGGGTGCAGCAGACAAGCTTGCAGCACACAGGGGTGCAGCAGTCTCCCTGGCAGGGGGAGGAGGTGCAGCAGGACGGCTGGCAGCATGAAGAGGTTGTGCAGGGGGAGTCTTCACAGCAGACAGGGGTGCAGCAAACGGGCTTGCAGCACACAGGGGTGCAGCAGACGGGCTTGCAGCACACAGGGGTGCAGCAGACGGGCTTGCAGCACGCAGGGGTGCAGCAGTCTCCCCGGCAGGGGGAGTAGGGGCCGCACAGGAGGGTCAGGCAGGGGGCCGGGGCGCGGCACGGGGGCTCGCAGCAGCTCTCTGGGCAGTCGTCCACCTGCCAGGAGGAGTCGGGGCAGGAGTCCGAGGCCCCGGGCAGGCAGACGCGGCTGCCATAGCTCAGGTCGCTGGAGCAGACGGACAGGGTGGACGCGGCCATGGCGGGGGCGGTGGGGCTGCAGGAGGGAGTGGGTGTGGGTGTGTGTGAGTGTGTGTGTGTGTGTGTGTGAGGAGCTCCGGCTGTCTGTCGGCTTTTATACCTCCCGGCTGCGTGTTGTCCCAGCCGACGGCTCACACGCCTCCTTCCTTGTTGGTCTGAGAGCTGCTTGCAGGGTAAGCCCTCATTAGCGCTGCTTTATTTTCTACGATTGGATTTTACTCAGTCGTCTTGTGAGTCGGTTGCAGGACGCTGTTTTTCTCTGTCCTTTGTTTGGCTCCAGAAATATTCGAGGCAGGTTTTGCTGGGTGACTGTCACGGTTTCTAACGTCACACTCATGCCGCCGCTCAGTGTGCGATCGACGTCCCCTCCGCCAGCCGCTCCGAGGGACGGACACCCAGGGCCCTTGCGGGCCAAGCCGTGAAGCGCCTACAAGGAATGTTAAGAGGGTAAGACGTGCACGAGAGAGTCAAACTTGACCACAGAACGCAGGCAATGTACATGCGCCGGGGACCCGAGAGAGTCGCGGGTGGGAAACGCAGGGACTTGGCCCCGATCCGCCATCACCGGTGTCATTTCCGCCAAAACCCAAAGGGAATCTTCTCGGCATGCAAACTGAAGATACCCAACTGCCAGAAAATATTGGCGGTGTGCATGACGGATGAAAGATCAATACGGAATTTAAAAGTCCCCACAACCAAGGCAGGAGAAGGTACAAAAGAATCAAATACAAAATTCAAAACACTCGAATTTCCAGTAAGTGTATGGAAAGCTATCTGAGCTCATTAATAAAGTTTCTCGAGTTAAAGCATAAATGTCCCACCTGTCAGATCAGCCAAAATATATAGTGTTGATAATTTCCAGTGCTGTTGAGTGTGGGGTCTCACTCCTAGAAATCCCTTAGCAGTTGTGGGGTGTGTGTGCATGTGTGTGTATGTGTGTGTGTGTGAACACATAATATAAAATTTACCATTTAACTATATATATATATATATATATATATATATATATTTTTTTTTTTTTAGGGGAGAGAGAGCGTGCACAAGTGTTAGAGGGAGAGAGAGAGAATCTCAAGATGGCACCACATTCTGTGTGGAGCCTGACATGGGGCTTGATCCCACGACGCCAAGATCATGACCTGAGCCAAAACTAAGCCGGATGCTCAACCAACTGAGCTACCCAAGCACCCGAACATTTAACTGTTTTAAAATGTACAAGTCAGTGGCATTTACCGGAGTCACAATGTTGTGCAACCCCGACCACCCTCTACTTCCAGAACATTCTCATCAATCCAGAAGGAAATCCCGCACTATCTCGGAGCCCCCCTCCCAGCCCCCGTCCGTCACTAATCTGCTCTTGTCTCTATGGCTTTTCCTGTCCCACACATTCCACAAACAAGGAATCCCGCAGCACGTGGCCTCTTGTGTCTGACTACTTTCACTGAAAATCATGTTCTCCAGGTTCGTCCGCGTTGTAGCAGGTGTCCCTGCTCCGCTCCTGTTCATGGCTGAGTAATATTCCACCAACCGGGGAGACCACATTGTACTTACCCGTTCGTCAGTCAGTGGACATTTGGTCGTTTCCACCTCTTGGCTGTCGTGAACAGTGATGCCGTGGACATTTTTGTGCAAGTTTTTGTTGGAATAGCTCTTTTCGGTTCTCTTGGGCGTATATACCTAGCAGTGGGATTGCTGGGGCAGATGGTCACTCTGTGTCTACCTTTCGACGAACCGCCAGACCACTTTCCACCGCAGCCGCGCCATTTTACATTCCCAGCAGTGAGGTGCGAGGCCCCAGTTCCTCCGCGGGCTCCCCAACACCGGTTCCATTGTGTTCGGCATGAAAAACATTGGAGCCATCCTAGTGGGCGTGAAGTGGCATCTTCTTGTGGTTTGGACGCGCATTTCCCCGATGACCAATGACACGGGGTGTCCTTTTGAGTGCTTGTTGGCCACCTGTGTATCCTCTTTGGAGAAATGTCCACCAAAGTGTTCAGCCCATCTTCAATTGGGTTGTACGTCTTTTTGTTGTTGAGCGACAGGAGTTACACATTCTGGACGCTAGGCCCTCCTCAGAGTTAGGATTTGCAAATATCTTCCCTGTGCTGTGGATTGTCCTTTCACTCTCTTGATAGCGTCCTTTGATACATAAATCTTTTTTAATTTTGATGAAGTCCAGGGTGTCTACACATTTTTGTTGTTGTTGCCCGTGCTTTTGGTTTCATACCGAAGAAACTGTCGCCAAATCTAAGGTCATGCAGATCTGCCCCTGTGTTTTATTTTTAGAATGTTATGATGTTAGCTCTTACATTTAGGCCTTTGATCCACTTTGAGCTGATTTTTGTATACGGTGTGAGATCGGGCTCGACTGTTGGTCTCTATCTATCTATCATCTACCCATCTTCATGTAGAACAAAGGGAACACAAGATAATTGAAAAATTCTACAGTTCACCGATGGTTCTGTATTCCCTATTGTAATTCCAATTTCTCTCCCATGCAAGCAAACCCTTTACCCAGTAAGTTGGGTGTCGTGAAAGGGTGGGTGCAAATTAATACAGACAGACCTCACTAAAATGGAGTGGGGGGCCGGGAGGGGGAGCTCTCAGCCCCACCACTCATCTTCCATTGCAAAGCCAACAAGAAGAGACACGCCCTGCCCTTAGCTACTACGTTACAGGAGGAGGAAGGACGTCTCTCCCTCCCAGGGCAACAGCCCAGCCAATAAGAAGCCATGACACCTCCAGCTCCCGGTTTACGCCAATGAGCTTTGTGCTTACAACACCCTCAGCCTCACTTTCATCTACAAAAGAGCCTCCGCTCCTCCATTATCCAGACTTGCCCATGGCTTTGCCCTAGCTAACTTGTCTGAGACTGTAATTCTCTGCTATTCCCAAGTACTCCCGTCTTCTTTTGCTGGTAAAACAACTAGCAGCTTTATTTTTCAGGCTCACAAGTGAATAATAAGAAGTCATTGTTCATTGAATGGATAAATGCATGAAGTGCTTTATCCGGAGCGAGAGAACGCGTTTCTAGGTCCTCACAACATCCCCATAGGGACTGCGATCACTTTTTTGGGTATTTCTGACGCGTCATCTGTACAGGAGGGTAATGACGCCTGCTGTGGCCAATGTCGCTGGTGCTGCTCCCAGATGCCCTCCGACCCCATCACCCACCACACCTGCGTGCTTCCCCTGGCTTCTGTGAGACAGCTTCTAGCAGCACCCCCCCCCCCCCATCCCTGTCCTGGTTCTCCTGGGAGCATAGCCGTCACCACACATGTGACTGAGTCTGCAGCGCCTGGGGCTTTATGCCCACCCACGCTGCGCCAGCTCCGGGCTGACAGGGACCAGCCCGGCTCCTTCCTATTGGCCTAGTTTACCTTCTTCTGCTTCCCCTCTCTGCCTTCCCCCTCCTGGACCCTCTTCCCGAGTGCACCACTCTGTGCGCGCGTCCTTATCTCAGGCTCGGCTCCCGGGAAGCCTGCTTCTCTCACGGGGCCGTTATGGGCATCAAATGTGACAGCTCACGGAGAGCTCCATGCCTGCTGGGTGTCCTGTACGGGTGACAGGCGTTCCCACCCTCGCAGCCTGTGCCGCAGTCGTCTGACTGGCCTCCTGAACACCCACTGCCCCTGCTGTGCCCACCCCACGCCCAAGTGCCAAGTCCTGCCCACGACTGGACTTCCTGGACTGCCGTTTCACCCAGAGCTTCCCCTTCGGGGGCTCGAATAACTTCACCTTCTTTCCAAAGCCTCCCGCGTCTCTCAGCACCGGCTGGCACCCCTCCTTTCTGAACCCCGACACCACCTGTCGCCTCTGCCAAACCGTGTAGCTCATGACGGTGGATTGTCTTCGTTTTTTAAATTTATTTCAGGCGTGTGAATCTGGTCTCTCCCACGTGGCGTCACCCATCGAGTCAAGATAACGAACTCTTTCGCTGAGTCAAGGCCACATTCTAACACCCCTGAAAGGGGGAGATGATCTTTCAGAACATGACATGTCGGCGTGTACCTAGTCGGCCCCTGTTAGTTTTGCTGAGAGGTACGGGCTGAGAGGTACGAGGCGTCTTTACTATGGGTGAGACCTCAGTCTTGATTCCCTGTGACCTAGGATGTGTGCGTGCGTGTGTGTGTGTGTTATTCTCTAGTAACTTTCTCCCAAATGGGCCCACGGTGAGCATCAAACACGCTGTGATGTGAATTACGTGAAATCCTCAAGCTGCACCAAGATGCCCGGATGCCCGGAGCATCACCAGATTTCTGTTTGGGTTTCACGTGCAAATAAGAGTCCTTTCCTTAAGGCAAAAGCAGTCCCTTTTTTTCCAAACAGAAAAGGGAGACCGCAGTGAACCAAGCATTGAGCACCTATCGTATACAAACGCCAGGTCTGAGGCCAGCGATACAAATCCACCGCCTGGCCCTGACTTCCTCAGCACCGACAGCCTGGTGGGGCCGCCCTGGATGGGGGGAGGGGAAGAAGGGGGGTTCTCTGCTGTTTAGAGCGGAATTAGCCCCAGCCTGTCTCCTCCACCTTCCACCCCCGGACTGTGCTAGGAGGAGTCAAGGTTGTGCACGGGAGTACTGGAAGTAAGAATCGCTGATGATAAGTAGGAGGGCAGATAAGAACATGCCCCTCCAATGACCGCCCTCAGGAGCCCCACGCCGTCCCCATCTCGGGGCAGGGCACTTTTTCCCGTATACCTGTTGGCACCTGACTGGATCCAGTAGGCGTGAGAGAAAGACTCAGGTACCTGGAATGTAAATATTTGGGTTCAGGGTGACTGAGTTCATACCAACCCCTGTTATACCTCGTGTGTGTTCTTGTAAAACAGGAAGAAAAACAAAACACTTCGGTAAAAATAGTTCTGTCTTATGTGGAAACACCTCCCCACCACCATCCCCAACAGTACGTGGCCTTGTATCAGAGGCGGAAGAGGGTTTCCAACGAATTCTCTTGCTCCCCCCTCCCCCCCCATCCTTGGTCATGTTGCCAAGGGCAATTTTTGGCAGGCTTTCTGGGCAGGCTTCCTGGGAGCCCCCCCCCGACCCTTGGCCATGTTGCCCCCTCAGCCGGGCGTGGAGACTAGATGAGGAAGAAACCTGAATTTAGAGTCAAGAACAAAGAAACGCAATCCGACAAACAGAAACTGAGGGCCAGAGAAGCAGAGATTTTGTCTCTTGTCAGGCATCTCGCTGGTGGAACCCACAGAACCACGGCCATGCCACACATCCGGCCACGTGTGGGGGTCCTGGGAGAGGTGGGACCTCACAGCATTTCAGCCTTCAGTTCTCCTCCAGGGGGCTCCTGTGAGTGTCCTTGCCACGCACCTCCCGTGTCCTCGTCAGCAGCAATACAGGGACGGCCAGCACGTCCCCCCGACTTCAACCCTGGTCTCTTCTGATCACGTTATAAAGCCCCCCATACGAACCCTCGTTCCCCTGCAAATAACACGCACCCTGACTAACCCCGGCCCCGCTTGGGGACAGTGGCCCCACGGTGCCATCAGACCCCTTGCTCTCCCCATCTCCCTCCTCTATCACCCTTACCGCTGACTTTCATTCCGCACATCATTGCTTCGTGATTACAAGGTGGCTGCTGTAGCTCCGGGCATTGCTCCCGTGGTTCAAGGAGAAAGAAAGAATGGGAGAAGGGGGATGGTGTCTGTTCCAGGGAAGTAAAGTTTCCCCAGAAGCCATAGCAGGTTTGCCAGAAGGTTCCTAGGGCCACCTCTAGCTTCAGAGAGTCTGGAAAGCTGACTCCTTTTACCTGGGCGCCTTATCTGCCCTGTTAGTTAGGACGTGGGTGGTTGGATATTGGGCTGGCAGCCAGCGGCGTCCACCCTGGTGGGTAAGTGAGGAAGCCAGAATCTCTGTCCGGTGCGGGGGGAGGGCATATGCTTTAAAAAGCAGGAAATCCAGGGCGGGCACAGGTCAGCACACGCCATCAGGCCGTGTTTTCTCCGTGTCTTACGAAAATAGTCACACGGTCCTCCCGCTAAATTTCCCCCACTCTTCAGGGCATGTTAATAGAATTTTCACCTAAAATAACGGAGGACGTTGGATGCCAGTGCATTTGTTGGAGTGGTCTGGAGAATTCCGTGTGCCCGAGAGCTCTCTCTGGACTGTGTGGGAGGGTTCTTGATAGGGCAGAAGGTCTGAGAGCGCCCGTGGCCCCCCACGTGCCCCTGAGGCCCGTCCCACCTGCTCTAGCCTGCTTAGCGGGATTTTCAGTGCAGACACTGGCTTTCTTTATTTTTTTAAATTTTTTTAATGTTTATTTTTGAGAGAGAGAGACAGAGAGACAGTGCGAGTGGGAGAGGAGCAGAGAGAGAGGGAGACAGAATCTGAAGCAGGCTCCAGGCTCCCAGCTGTCAGCGCGGAGCCCGAGGCGGGGCTCGAACTCAGGGACTGTGATATTGTGTCCTGAGCCGAAGTCGGACGCTCCACCGACTGAGCCCCCCAGGCGCCCCTGGATGCTGGCTTTCTGACCACAGTCAGGGCGGAAACCCAGTGCCCCTCAGAGCAACATCATTCTGGATCCAAGTTCCCTGACCCATTTTCCCCCCGAGAGGTAAACCTAAATCCAGGGGTGTTTACTGTTAGAAAACAAACATGCGAGAAAAAAATGGCAAATATTGACCCAGCCCTGGCAATGCGCTGGGCACGGCCCCACGGGCTCGCCGTGGCCACGAGGAAGCCGTTACAATCCCCATGCACACAGGCAAAACAAAGGTGTCTCTGATCTCCGGTGGAGACTGGGGTCCGCAGCCTCCCGGGGCCCAGTTCACACCCGTGCACGTTCCCCAGAGTCCCACCCAGGACCGCCGTCACCTGCATCCGCCAGCAGCGTCTCTGGGTCTGAGGTCCCTGGCCCCGTACACCCTGGTGGACCCTCCTGCCAGACGCCCCTGCCAGTGCCTGCGCCTCGGCCCCGAACTCGCAGCTTGCGGACCCGCAGAGAACCGCACGGCGTGGTCACCTCCCCTGGGGCTCCCGCTCCAGTCCTGCCTCGGCCCGTGTCTGGGGAGACGGGTGTTCCCCTGGACCCGTAAGGAAATCAACACAGAAGCCAGGGACAACGGGCCTTTCGTCCCAGTGTCATTGATGGGAGGGAGGGAGGCCCCAGATCAGGCCCTGGGGACAGCGGAAGACCCGGGAGGACACAAGCAAACAGACATGGAGCTTGGGGTGAGTGTGGGGGAGGGCAGGGCGCCACCGGCAGGCAGGAAGGTCACCGTTCCCCCATCCAGGCTCAGCTCCTGGTCCCCTGTGGGCTGGGAGGCGTGGACGGCCTGTTGCTGCTCTGCAGAATGTTCCCCGGGGTGGGCCAGGCTCCTTCCATCCAGGGAGTCCCCTCACGGACACCATCCCCAGCCCTCACCACCCTGCCTCCGGCTCGTGTCCCCCCATCCTCTGTGAGGGTCTGGGCTCGAGACCCCCCCAGATGTGGCCTGCTCCCTGGAGGTCAAGCACACCCAAGATTCAAGGCCCCGGGGAGGGCCGGGCAAACGCCTCTGACGACCAGGCAGTGGGGGCCTTGTGGACAGGCTGCATTCGGCTGAGGACTTGGTTGGCAGGGAGTGGACGCTGGGGCCCAGCCGCAGCCCTGACTCCCTCCCTCCGCGGCTGTCTTCGCCCCCTGGCCTGGGTCCACCTTTTATCTTTGCCCGCCGTGGATGTCTGCCAGCCTGCCAGCCCTCAGAACCAGGTAAACGAGGAATAAACAGAGGCACAGCCCTGTGGCTGGCCCCGGGGAGCCAGGCACATCCCCAGAGTGCCAGGCAGAGCAGGCCACGGGCGGGTGCCACGCAGCCCTCTCCCCTGCCCAGAAAGTACACACCGGCCTCTGGCCCTCGGGCGACCTGCCCGTCACCCATCACAGCCTCTGGGACGTGGTTCCTCAGTGATTGCAGACATCACCCCGTGGGGTTCCGCCCGACGTCAGGAATGATGCAGAGCCTTGCCCCTTGCGACTCTGGTTTGGGGACGTATAGGTGCTTTCTGACTCCCCGTGATTCCGTATTGGTGGCTGTGTCCCCGGGCCACAGGTGGGGGGAGCACCAGCTGACAGTGTGGAGAGAGCTGTCTCATAAGGCTCAGCTGCGTCCCACTTTCTTGGTCCCAGACGACTTTCAGCCAAGCCTGCCCCTGACTCACGTGGGACGCAGAGCACATTTGCACCCACCGGCTCCATGGCTGTGTCCCTCCCAGGTGGACAGTGTGCTCTGTCTGGTGTGCACCTGGGGGAGTCACTGGGCCGGGGGACTCAGGAAGGTGGGGAACTGGGTCACGTCAGCTCAGCAGGGAGGCAGGGGAAGAGCTGTCAGGAGCCCGAGTCCTCTGTGGCCAAGTGCAGTCTCCCGCTCCAAGGAGAGAGAAACTGAGGCCGGCTCTGGCCACGCCCTCCTCCCCTGCTTTTCCTCCAACCTGTCCAGTGGGCCCCTCTTTCTGGCCCTCTCCAGGCTGCAGACTTCTTGCCAGTCCCCAAAGAGGATGCCCCGGCTCCCCTTCTGCCTCCGCAGCCCGGCCAGGCAGCCCCACCCCTGGGTCTCCATATCCCCCGTCCAAGGCAGCTGGTCTTCTGGCTTCCTGAAGCCCCAAATACCTCCCGCTCTGCTCTCGGGGAAAGCCAGAGACCCCGAGCACCCATGGGGGCAGACCTGCCGAGGACCTAGGTTGCTGTTGGATGGCTTTCAGGAGCCGGTGGAAACAAGGGCAGTGCCCCTCGGACTTGAGGAAGGAAAGCCTGAAAGCCATTGACTTGGCCCCCAGCCGGATTCACCGTGGCATGTGCTGGGTTTGCCAAGCCCAACCGTCATCATTAGCATATTATCCTAAATCACTTCCTAAGGAAACAGAGCAGCCCAGACCTGGGTCCCTGCAAACCCCA
Source organism: Panthera tigris (assembly GCF_018350195.1). Classification (NCBI taxonomy): domain Eukaryota; kingdom Metazoa; phylum Chordata; class Mammalia; order Carnivora; family Felidae; genus Panthera; species Panthera tigris. The sequence continues at coordinate 4,333,979 of NC_056668.1, forward strand.
ACACCCTAACTGCCCCCATGTCCACTGTGGCTGCCCCTGGAGGAACTTCCTGGAACGGACAGTTGGTAATGTCGGCCTTTGTTCATTGATTCTGCAAATAATGGAAATTATCTTTTGCAGCCCTGACAGAACGACAGTGAATTTCAATGCACAGAGTCCCTGAGGCCGGGGAGCCCCCATTTTAGGGGAGCAGATGCCCCAGCTGTGGTGCGACAGAGAAGATGTGTCTCAGCACTTTTCTGTTTTGTTTGTTTGTTTTTAAAGAATAAGTAACTGCTGGAGAAGCTTGCTGTGGCCGTGAGATCATCTCTCATGATCAGATACATACACGTCACCACCTTTGGTGAAGGCTAACTGTGCCCCCTCTGTGATCCCACAACAACCCACACCCAACAGAAGAGGTGTAAGCGGGTATGTTTGTGTTACAAACCCTCTCTTAAAATTTTGGGCCACATTTCACTTTAACAGGTGCACCTGTTTATTCAGATCCAGTCCATCTTTCTGTATGTTTTTCTTGTTTGAAATAAATAACCCCACTTCCTGTTGTTTGAAGATGTGCAGGTTATGAAGAATAATCTTGAATGGATCACAAAGAATACAAATGACCCACTGTTGCAGTGTGACTCATAATTAACACTTTGGTCTTTGAGTTTATTAAAATGAATGGCTGTGGATTGTATAAACTGAGATATAAATATTTGAAGTGTGGAGCACTGTATGTCCGAGACTCGGAGGAATATATAGTAACGAAAAGAGAGCATGTGATAAGTCACGTTTATTCGTCATGGCTTTGAGCGAGATCGACTTCCGGTTATTTCGACTGAAGAGAGAGTTTGGACCAAAAGCCCCAAATGAAAACAATTGGGTAAAATGTCTTTGAACACTGTTTCCAGGAATTGGAGCCCTAACAAGGTCATAAAATGGTATGAGTAAAGATCCAGGAGAAGGTGGAAACCCGCAGAGAAATGGTCAACCTTGGGTGCTGCCTCTGTCCTGGGGGTTTCTGCTGATTCAGGAAGAGGAGGCCAGAATCTGAGAAGCACTTTGGCCACCTTGGGAAGCAGGAGGTCAAAAGCAGGAATCCAGGCCTGCCAAGTTTGGGTCTCCATGAGTCCCTGAAGCATTGAGTTGGGAGCCCAATGGGTCACAGCCTAGAGGTCAGAAGAAAGAAAAAGTAACTCACCCCCACATGGACCACCACTCAACTTCAAGTTCCCCAAGTGGCCCCAAGTATGTCAACCACTGAAATTGTATTAAGGTGATCCCAGGTTGATGGTACCTCCAGGTACCTGGTTGAAATAAAAGAAAGTCATCTCTGGAGAAAGGTGACATCCTACCAGCCCTCAAACTACTTCTAAGCAACCCCTGAAATACAATGTTTGGCACCCTATCCGAGATAACCAGAAACATGAGGGGACAACACACCATAAATTAGAATGAGAAAAACACCAGGCAATCAAAAAGGCACACAAGGGCTCTAGAGAAAAGAATTTTCAAACACAATCTCTAAAGTAATTATGCTTATGGTGTTCAAGGTTTTAAAAGGCAAGGTTTAAAATTCTTAACAGAAAACTGAAAACTTTAAAAAAGTGAGAACAGTTTGGGACAAAGTAAAAATTCTAGAACTGGAACACATTAATCACACAATGAGTGTGTTTTGTAGCAGGTTAGACCCAGCTGAAGAGAGAATATATAAACGGGAAGATAAGCCAAAGAAAATATGCAGATGGAAGCAGGCAGAGAAAAATGATGGAAAAGACAAAGGAGGTACAAGACGAGGGGGATACAATGAAAGCACAGCATTTCAGAAGGAAAGGAGAGAACGGACAGAGCAACATTTGAAGAAATAGAGGCTGAGGAGGTGATTTAGTTTTTCTCTTCATTTTATAGGGAACTGAGCTCATAGTTTGTATGAGCTTTCTTATTAGGAAGCTGAAGTGCTCTAAAAAAATACTCTATTATCACTCTCAGATAACTAGGGCAAAAAGACTATTTTAAAGTTATGGAAACAGAGGAACTTAAAGCAGGCCTAGACAAATTTATTTTCAAAGATCACTCTTTAATTTGACTGACAGATGAATAATAAACCTCGGATTATTTTAGCTAACACACTGTAACTGTTTTGGTGCTTTGGGAATATACTTGAGCAGCTTTTCAAGTACTTGAAACTAAAAACTAAGAATGCCCTCTGAGAGTAAAACTGAAACAGGGAAAGAGCTCATGAGGGCAAAGATATGCAAAACTTTCTTAATTGTACAGCATAGCTCCCAGAAAGCTTGACTTGACAATGACCTGAATGATGTAATGTCTTAAGTAATCTCTACACCCAACTTGGGGCTTGAACTCACAACCCCTAGATTGAGTCACATGCTCTACCGACTGAGCCCGCCCTGAGTCCCAACAATGACCTGAATGCTGTAATGTCTTAATCTCATTGGGTGTGTGAATGTGGGGCAGACTTATCAGCTAAAGGAAGCAGAGAAAAAAGATGGCCACAGAGACAGACATTGACTGGGCTCATAAAGCACAGTCCAGGGCAAGGACTGTGACTATTCCCGTACCCCAGATAAGACTCTTCCGTCAAAACATCCTTTACACCCCATTCATTCAACCAACTCCTTTGTTTGGGGTCCAGATCTACCATTGCAATTTTCTGGTTAGTGTTTAGTTTCCTAGGCCGAGTGTCCATGGTGAAAAAATTGCCCCTCAGGCAATTGTATATTTTATTATAAATTGTAAGTTATTGTTATGGTTTATACAGTGTTGTCTATTAAGTTGATTAATGTGAGTCTACTGCTGCAAAAGCATCCACTCAAAAGCCAGGGGTCTGAATCCATAAGGCTGGGAGCCAAAATCTCGACCATTTTATGTTTGTCCAAATATGCCAGACTGTGAGTCTTCTTAGATTTGTCATTCATTGTCTGGTTGCAGCTCTGGTGCTGGTGCCATTATTGGCTAACAATGGTCTTATTTTTCCAAATGCATGTATCTTACAAATCAAAGCAATATTATTACACACAAAGTAGGGTCATCATAAAACAGCTTTTCCCTCCCTTACCCCTACCCATTCCATTCCCCAAAGCTCACCTCATGTCTTCTGGAATTTTCCATCATAACTTTTAAATACTGAGAATACACTATTTATACTTTTATTGATTTGAGATATGGGGAAGAAAAAACTAGAAATTTGGTGAGCTTCTATTTTCTGAGAGTTTTCCTTGCCTTTATTTACAATCTAATTTTTGAAATTTTATATTGACTATTAGATTGGTATTTTACATACATGCTTTCTTTTTCTCTGATAGCTTCTCTTTCAGATCATGCAGCGTTTGCTTTATAATTTTAATCTGGCCAAAGTACTCACGATCATTAAAAAAATGTTTTTTTCTATCCACAGAATAATTTCTGTGTCCTTCACATTTTTCAATTCTGTTTATTTGTTATAGCTCTACTGGTATATTACAGCTTTTCCAGAAAGTCCAGTAAAAGTTGGATCTATACTTGCTTCGGTGGTAGTCAGGCTCTTGAAGTGGCCCCTGTGACCCGCCCCCCCAGTCCTGGGGCTCACACCCTGTGCGACTCCCTCCCCTTGAGTGTGGGGAGATGTACACCTTGCTTCTAACCAGTAAACACCACCGTGGTGTCCGGGTGTATGTGGTCACGATCGCATAAGGCTTCAGCATCCTTGTTGGACTTCCTCCCTCTCTGTCTTCCCTTCCCCCTTTCTCTCCTTCCTCCCCACCCCCCGCCCCAACCTCACCCTCACTCTCTTGCTGGCTTTGAGGAAACAAGGGATCTTTTTGGGTAGCCCTGGGTGGCAGGAATCTGGGGTGTCTCTAAGGGCTGAAGGTGGCCTCTGGCCAAAACTGATGAGAAACTAAGGTCTCAGCCCATCGACTACAAGGAAGCGTGCAGTCAGAGTGGCTTAGAAGACATCCTTCTCCAGTCAAGCCTCGAATGAGAACACAGCCAAGCTGATACCTTGAGTGCAGCCTGCGTAAGACTAAACAGAGAATCCAGCTAACCCATGCTTGGACTCTATTTATTACTGAAACATTGACAAGTGTATAGGAAACTGTGTTTCTGAAACTAGAAGACTATAACCATCATGAGTGTTATCAAGTTGTAGCAGCTTTTTGTATATTCTGGATACAAGTCCTTTGGTAGATGTATGGGTTAGGGATATTTTCTCCTGGTCTGCGCGTTGCCTGTTAATTTGCCTCATGATTTTTATTAGAAGGATCCCAAATGAAATCTAATGATCAAGTTTGATCTCTCATGTCCAGCGCTTTCTGTGCTCTGCTTAAAAAATCGTTGCCTGCTCGAAGATAAAGGTTTGCTTTTTTAGTTATTACATTTGAGTCAATAATCCACTGCGAATTAATTTTTGTGTCTGGTGTAAGGGAGGGGCTGAGGTGTGGTTTTTTTGTTTTGTTTTGTTTTGTTTTTTTTATATGGATATCCTTTGTTTCAGCTTCACGGCTGTCCTCTCTCCACTGAAATGCGTTGGCTCCTTCGTCAAAAACCAATCAAACAGATAAGTGTGGGTCTACCTCTGGATGGTGTTCTATTGCGCTGGTCCATTTGTCTATCCCAGGCCAATACCGCTCTGCCTTGGTTATCATAACTTTTTTTTTTTTTTTAATGTTTATTTTTGAGAGAGAGAGGAAGAGCACGAGCAGGGCAGGGGCAGAGAGAGAGACACACACACAGAATCCGAAGCAGGCTCCAGGCTCCGAGAGGTCAGCACACAGCCCGATGTAGGGCTCGAACCCATGAACTGCGAGATCATGACCTGAGCCGAAGTCGGATGCTCAACCGACTGAACCACCCAGGCGCCCTGTTCCTTTCCAATTTTAAGTATGATTCTGTGTCCATAGTTTTTCTTTTCTGTTGGTGCTCTGCAGTTTTTCTGATGTGTTTAGATATAGATTTCCTTTTTATTTACTTGCTTTGGACTCATTCGGCCTCCTAGGTCTATGAGTTGATGTCTGTGAACGGTGTGGAAAGCTCCTAGCCATTATCTTGTTGAGTATTGCAGCTTTCCCACTGTCCCTATTATATCCTTATAGAATTCCGCTTAGATAATCATTAGATTTTCTTACCCCATTTTCTGGGACTCCGTTTCTCCCAAGTGTTTTCCATCTTTTTGTCCTCCTAGTCTTCCAGTCTTAAGCGACCGACTTCGGCTCAGTTCATGATCTCATGGTTCGTGGGTTTCAGCCCCGCAGCGGGCTCGGTGCTGGCAGCTCGGAGCCTGGAGCCTGCTTGGGATTCTGTGTCTCCCCCTCTCTCTGTCTCTCAGAGATAAATAAACATCAAAATTTTTTTAAAAAAAATAATAAAATAAAATATATCCTTCCTGGGCACCTGGGTGGCTCAGTCAGTCAAGCGTCCGACTTTGGCTCAGGTCGTGATCTCACAGTTCGTGAGTTTGAGCCCCGCGCTGGGTCTGTGCTGACAGCTCGGAGCCTGGAGCCTGCTTTGGATTTTGTGTGTGTCTCTCTCTGCCCCTCTCCTGCTTGTGCACAATCTCTCTCTATCTCAAAAGTAAATAGACATTTTAAAACAAATCAATAAATGTATCCTTCAGCTTGCTTTATTAAATGTTTTCACCGCTTAACTTTTCACTTGGAAATAATTCTAGAGGCCCAAGAATGTTGCAAACAAGGGACACAGAATTCCCGAATACTCTCCACTCACTCAGATTCCGCAGATGATGAGGCCGTCCACACCTCAGTGCATCACCAAACTCCGGGGTGAAATCAATCTGATGCCACGGTCTCACCTGCATGCACAGTCAGACCCCCCGAGGGCACCCTGGATGTCCTTTTTCTGGTCCAGAGTCACAAGCTGTGTGTCACTGTCATGCTTTTTTAACCTCCTTTATTCTGGTTTCTCTTGTCCTTTTTCCTCTTTGCCCTTTAGGATCTTGGCTCTTTCGAGGAGTGCTGGCCAGTTATTTAGTACAACGTCCTTCCATGTGCGTTTTCCAGTGCTTCCTCGCAGTTGAGTTCAGGTGAGGCATTTGGGGCAGAAACGTGCACCTCATCAGGAGGCCCTGGTGTCCCTTTGTGCTGTTTCTGGAGATGTAACCTGTGCTACCTCTCCCCTCCCCCACGTAATAGTGAACTTGGGCCCCAGTAGTGACGACTTGTCATACGAGACTTTTCCCCTCCACCCACGGCAAGCTCGCTCCGGGAGCACTTGCCGGCTGGCTCCCTGTGCGCAGTGGGTTTACGTGTCATTCGTTTGTCATTTTGTCATTGTAGGAGACACCGGCTGTCCGCGTGGGCCCCCCTCGGGCCCCCCTCGGAGGACCTGATGCTTTACCACCTGCTCTGTGAAGCTCCATCTGTACCAGGGGGCCCTGTCCCCACTCGCAGGACTCACCCAGGCCCCCGGGCCCCTCTGGAGGGGAGACATGCCGTCTCCCGCTAGTCTGGATGTCTCCAGGGAGTGTGTCTGTGAGAAGATGGGCTCTAGGACGGGACACCTCCCTAGTCCGGGTGATCGCCAGGCCTGCTTTAGGAGAGGGGATTGGAGGACATCCTGGGGGCTCCATAAGGAGACGAGTGGGGTGTTAGGGAAGCTCACCCGGGCTCAGGGCAGGCACCTGAGAGCCAGAGGGTCAGGGAGCAGCCCGGAGGTGTCCTGTCTGGGGCCTGGGAACCTCCCGATGCCTCCTGGATGAGGCCGCAAGCCAACATTTTCACCCGCTGCCTCACCACCTCTGCCCGCTTGCCTTTTACCCGGGTTTCCCCACGTCCCTGGGCCTCGGTGCTCATCCTTGCTCTCTGGAGGGGGCGCCCTGCACACAGGAAGGGGACGAAACAGGCCCAAAGGCGTCAGCCTGGAGGAATCCATCTTGTGGACTTTGCCAGCACCCTGAGATCCGCAGTTCCGGAATTCACTCTCCGTGCTTAGTCGTGAGTGGCTGTGTGACCAGGGAACACTTGTGTGTTTGCGCAGCGCCTTCCATAAAATGGAAATAGTGGCCCCGTGTACCTTACAGGAGCCATAGGAACCAAGTCTAGTATGTTACAGCATTGTAAAATCACCGGAAATTCCGAGTCGCAATTCAAATGCTCGCCGCTACGTGCCATAGACTCGCACGAACCACCGTGAAACACCCAGAAAGTGCTAGTGAGGTCACAGAGCCTCCTCCCCGATGGCTCCTGCCCCTCCCTTCCGCACGGCGGTCCCCAGGCTGGGGGCTGCTCTGCTCCCCTCCCTGGAGTGCCTGCACTGTGCTCTCTGACCGCTCTCACGGCAGGAGCCCCCCCCCCCGCCCCCCACCAAGTCTGCCCCCTCCCCGGGGTCCAAAGGCCCACCCGCCCATCTCTCCCCTCTCGGTTTCCCTTCTGGGCCTGTCCTCCAGGCCTCTCTGGCTCTCATCAGCGTTTGCACCCGGCTGATGGCCCCAGAGAGGCCACAACCAGAGTTCGTATCCCAAACTGCGACCCACTAGCTAACAGAGTGTTTGCTCTGGAAGCTCAGCTCCCGGCAATTTACGGTAAAGTTAGGAAGACGCGGCTGGCGGCAGGGTCTGTGCAAAGCCTCACGGCCCGTCGGGTGACGGCCCGTCGGGTGAGGCAGAGGCTCCAGGGTGCAGAACCTGCAACGGGGAAGGCAGCAAGGAGGGGAACTCAGTCCTGCAGAGACTAGAGTCACCTGGTAGAGCCACGGCGGGGAGTCCAGACCCCGCGGCCACACCACACGGGCGACTGGGGCAGGGCCCCGTAACCCCCGGTGCACGAGCCTTGCTCGGCGCTGTGTGGCTTCCAGAGGCACACCCCCCTCTGGAGTGGGCTCCAGTCCCCAGCAGCAACCCCCCAGCCCCGGGGCAGGTCACTGCTGGTTGGTCCACCGCGACATCCTGATCCCAAACAGGACCTGGCACGTGATTGCCGAATGAGACCCCGGCCAGCCCGTCAGGCGAATGGGGCTTGGGGGCAAGGCCGGGGGGCCCGGCGTGGCCTTGGGCAACAGGAGTGCCGGAGGGCTCCAGAGCGGGGCCAGACTTGGGCATATACGCAGCCACTTGGGGTCCCGGGGGGCCTGTCACACCCGTGTCATGTTTCCTGGGCTAGGATCACACCTACTCACCATCGCCTGCCACAGAGGAGGGAGTGGGCGGGAGTGAGTGGATCCTCAAGCCAGACTTGCTCCTTCTGGGGACCCCCTTCTTTACAGCTCTTGGGTACCAGGTCACTCCTGGAGACGGGGCCCATGCAGCAAAGACTATAAATTGGACAAAGACTGTAGTCAGGCCCTTTCATTCCCTCCTAGTGTTTTAGACCCCTAAGCCTGTTATAACCCAGGTGCTTCCCTGCCCTTCTCTTTTCTATACAGCTAGTGTCAGAGGGCAAGTGAATACTAATTCTCACTAAAGTGTAAAAGACCGATAAGGTTTGTGTTAAGTTATACCTCGTGAGAAAATCCCATTTCATATAGAAACCATTCTTTAAAAGTGGCACCCAGACCATTATTGGCAACGCCGATAGAATTCATTCACTCGTTTTATTTCACTGGAGAAGCAGGTGAAAACCCCTCCCACATGTCACAGGACAGGCCTACCCCTGTGTGGGACACTGGTTCCCATCACCCCTGTCCTCCACAAGGGTTCCTAGAGGTGGAGGCCTGGGGGCAGTTACCCCAGCCCCTCCCTCCAGAAGAGCCCCACTTAGGAAATGAGAATTCAGCTCCTGGTTTGTCCTTTCCTCCTAGGATTAGCCCGGAAAGACCACATTACCCCTTTGCCCTTTGGATTAAAAAACCAGGGTTCAGGGAGCGCCGAGGGAAGTCGACAGTAGTATGCTCATCCGGGTAACTCAGCCAAAGCCAGGTCTGTTTTAAGAAACAGTTGGGGAAGCTTTAGCTCAATGGCTTTGGAAAATAGACTCTTTCATTCACCAGCTGTTGGCCTTTGGACAACAGACTTACTATCTCTAAGCTTCGACTTCCTCATCCATAAAATGGTGCCACAGATTTATTCATTGGGATAGACTTGAAAGTGTTTATGGAGGTGAGTCCTTCATTCAGCACACTCGGCCTCTGTATGAACCGTGCCTGCTTACGGGACAGCAGCAGGTGTAGACAGAGAACAACACAGACATCATCTAGTCCCACAGGCCAACTGTTAGAGGCATGCGCACCGTTAACGCATAAATTCTGGGCATCTGAGCCCATCAAAAGGTCAGGGGGAGCTTCACTGAGGGAGGAAGGCTTTGAGGCCAGAGCTGAGGGTGATTCCGGCAAAAAGGAGTGAAGCGCGTCCAGGTAGAAGGAACAGCATGTGTGGGGTCCCTGAGGTGGGAGTGAGTGAGCAGTGAGCATGGCTGGAAGGGAGAGCAAGAGAGAGGGTGTGCTTCACCTTGGAGGGTGGATGAGACCTGGCATGAGCTTGAGTTAGGGTTTCCATCCTTATTCTAAGCCCTTGACAGGGTTGTACCGAGAAAAGGATATGCTCAAACATCAGGATTCATTCATTTTTCCCCTTCTCACCATTTGTCTCCATGCATCGAATCTAAACGTCAATCAAAAGCCATATTTTCTCGAATATGGACTTTCTCGATTATGGATTTTCATCGGATTAGGGCGATGACTTCTATTACACTGCCACATCCATAAGTAACATCTTTCCTAAAGATCGAGTACAGCAGGTGGGTCCCAGAACGCACACAATGTAAACAACACCGAATTTTGTGTCACTTGAGGGAGATCCCAATGGCAAGCAGGAAACCCTGCCAGCCGGTTTGAAACGCGGCCCCTGGGAGGCAGAATTTAAAAAGGCACTGACGGTTGCTTGAAAAGACTGCAAGAGATCCCACAAAATAAAAACCGGTTTGACTCCTTTTTTCAGACTAATCCACTCCATACTTCGAGACGAACATCTGAGTAATACAGGGGCATCTACTCAGAGTTTTGGGGAGAGAAAGGGGTTAAGGAGGAAGTAAGCAGCAGGTGATGATTCTACAGGAGAATCGTGTGTTGATTAAGGGCACCAGGAAATCAGGTCACATGTCTGTGAGCCATTGGGGGTGGTAAATCATGTAGGAAGAGGAAGATGGGGGGGTTAGAAAAGAGGGGACTCCCCAAGGAAGTTCCTGCTGTGCTGTGTATCCCTCGGAAACCCTTTGAAGAGAAAGCTCTAAAAACAAAGATCAGATTTAGCAACAAGGAAGCAACCAGGCACTGGAAAAAAGCGCTAGTTCGCAGGAACAGGTGACATGTAAGTCACACCGCTCACCCCTGGAAACGAAGCATTTTGCCGAAAGACGGAGAAAGGCCAGAGGGCGTCACCGACGGGCCAAGTGTAATGTAGGAATTTCCTGGGTATTTGCAACAATTAGTCTGGTCTCGCTCAGGAAGAAACTGACCTCGGGGAGGTGAGGGTGGCAGGGTCACCTGCTTGGAAAGGCCAGACCCAGAGTCAGGGTCTGGCTGCAACCCCGTGGCCCCTGCTGCCCCGGCCGCGCCCTGACGGCTGACCACAGCCCCGCTGGGGTGGTCTGCAGGCGAATTCAGAAATGTTCTCCTTGGCGGAAAATCACGACCCCCAGGCTGAAAGTATGTGCCTAAGGGCTAACGTCAAGGAGAACCGTAGTGAGTATCTACCTCTTTCTGGAAGTTGCATAAAAATGAAGCCTGGAGGGGTGACGGAGTGCACGTGCTGTGATGCACACGGGGTATCCACTGTAAGCCCTGGATCCCTATATTGTACACCCGGAATTGTATGACACGGCACGGTAACGGTCCTGGGATTTGAATAGAATAATTGTTTAAAAACGAAGCACGAGGGGCCCCCCGGGGGGCTCAGTCGGTTGAGCGACCGACTTCGGCTCAGGTCATGATCTGTGGTTTCTGAGTTCGAGCCCCACGTCAGGCTCTGTGCTGACAACTCAGAGCTTGGATCCTGCTTCAGATTCTGTGTCTCCCTCTCTCTCTGCCCCTCCTCCCACTGGCACTCTGTCTCTGTCTCTTAAAAAATAAAATGAAACGCTAAAAATTTATGAAAAAAATGAAGCACGACAATGACAAGGGAGGGAGGAGTTGCCTGAGTCTTGCAGACACGGCCGTGAGGACACCCCCGTTCCTCTCCCGTCACCACTGGCCTCTATTACTTATGTCCCCTTCCTCTCCCCTCCGGTTTCTATGGAAGGACGGACGGATAGACGACGGACAGCAGTCCCTTCCTACTTCCTGTCAAACTTCCCAAAAGAGCAGCGTGCCCACGCCTTCACACCCCCACCTGCTCTGTCCCGCTGGTCAGTGGCCACCTAGATACACTAAACTTCCATGGAAACTTCTGGAAAGGACACCTTCTTTCCAGACCCACTTCTGCTCCACCCACCAAAGTCCCCACCCCTTGCCCAGGTCCCTTGAAACCTGGGGCTAAGGATCCACCAGCTGGGGCTCCTGGGTCCCCTGGGCCACAGGCCACCTCCGGTTGGGGGAGTGGAGACACGGAGGCAAAGGCAGGACAGAGACACGAGCACAGAGGCGGGACGGGGCAGGGGCCCCCTCCTCCTGCGTTCCTCGGGGCTGGAGCTGCGCGAGGGGCAAAGAACCATCTTTTCCACCACTGTCCTTGGGGTCTCTGCTCGGCCATGTCATCTCAGAGTTGCAGGTGCACCTGAAGGGCCCCTCCGAGGACGGGCAGGCCAGCTTCCTGGTCCAAGGCTGCCCGAGAGATAGAGCTGAGGACAGAGAGGTGGAGGGTCGGCTGGCCAGCAGAGGAGGCATGGCCCGAGGGTCAGGGGAAGAAATGGGAGCACAGAGCCAGGGATCCGCAGGTGTATACCTTTGGAGGCGTTGGAGGGGAGCGGGCGAGCGTCCCAGTGCGAGAGAGGCCAGCATTCCAAGGAGACACGTGTGCTGGCAAGGTCAGGGTCTGGGGAGGATGAGGACCACACAGCGGCTGGAGGACTGAGATGGGGGGGGGGTCCCAGGGCCACCTCAGAGCACCCTCCCGAGTTCTAGAGGGAACCCACACCATAAGACATCGCAGAGCAGGAGGTGGGAAGAGGCTGCAGGTAGCAGGTGCCGTTCCTCGAGGTCTGACCAGGAAAGGAGGGGAAGGGACAGTGTGAGACAGGGTCGTCTCAGCTCAGGACACCACAGCAGAGCACCACACGCTTCTGCATGGCTTCTGCACACCCGGCGTCTGTCCCTCCCAGTCCTGGAGGCTGCAAATCCAGGATCAGGGCGCTTGCAGAACTGGGGTCTTTCGAGGCCCGCTTCCTGGCTCACAGACGGACGTGGCTTCTCGCTGTGGCCTCACGTGTTAGAAGGCAGCAGGGAACTCTCTGGGTCTTTTTTTTTAAGTTTATTTATTTATTTTGAAAGAGACAGAGCGAGCGAGCAGGGGAGGGGCAGAGAGAGAGGGAGAAAATCCCAAGCAGGAGCCACACCGTCAGCGCGGAGACTGACATGAGGCTCGAACCCATAAATCGTGAGATCGTGACCTGAGCCGAAACCAAGAGTCAGATGCTTAACCGACTGAGCCACCCAGGTGCCCCTGGGGTCTTATTTTTTTTTTATAAGGACGCTAACGCCATTCGCAAGGGCCCTACCCTCCTTACCTGAGCCCCCAGAGGCCCCACCTTGTACGACCATCACGTTGGGGGTTAGGATTTACTGCACGGATCTGGAAGGGTGCAAACATGCAGACCGCAGCCGTTAGCGTGGACACAGTGGACACAGAGGCCACCTGCAGGAGCCACGTCCCACTGCAGGTGACCTGGCAAGGCAGCACGTGTTTGGACAGACAAGCCCAGCCCTTGAGGGGTTTTGGGGGGGTGGAGGGGTGCGGTGAGGGGCAGCTGTTCGCAGTTGTCTCGTTCTCCTGAGTGGCTGCTGGTTTGTGGAGGTTTCTTTTCCTCCTTCGAGACAGAGCCCCGACGGCATTCCATCTGGGTTAAAATGCAACACGCTGTGAGCCACGTGTCATTGTGGCCAGCGGCTCATGGCACCGGCTCGGACTGTTGGTCCTGCTGGGGGGTTTGCTTGCCCGTGCCCCTCGGCCTTGGGCTCCAGGAACCCAGGGAATAAAGACTCATTCCGGCCACCACGGTGAGGGCCCTCGATCCAAGTCTCCGGTCCTCCCCTGTCTGCATTGTTTGGTGGGCAGCGAGGGTACAGTGGGAAGAGGCTGGTGCTGTCCTGGGTGACACTCCTTCCTTTCCTCCAGAACCGTGATTTTGGCCAGAGTAAACCAAGAGAAGCCCCTGATCTGGAAGGCTGTGTGTGTGTGTGTGTGAGAGAGAGAGAGAGAGAGACAGACAGACAGACAGACAGAGACACAGAGAGGGAGAGAGCGTTGTGAGCCCATTACCCTCCTGAGACATAAGAGGTGGCTTTGCAGACCTGCAATTGCTTTCAAGACGATCCCCTGCACAGGGAGGGCCATTCTGCCCCAGGTAGAGCAGCTCTACTAGCAGGGGTGGGGGAAGGGGGCCTTTGGGACCTCTCCCCACCTCGGCAGGGCTGCAGACCTCGGCTCCCGACAAGTCGTGTGGGTTTGTTGGCTCAGAGACTCAGCATACCATAGATGCTGTGTGCCGATGGGGAAGGACTCAAAACCGTGAGAAGCCGGCTTTTCCGGTGCGCCCACACGGAAGAATCTGGTGAGGCCGGGAGGAGAGGGGGCGGGTCTGGAGGGGGCAGAGGGACCAGAGGAGCTGCCTTTCTCAGCCTCAGTTGCCCCACGTGTAAAATGAGGGAATCAAACCGGTCCAGCGTTCTCTGAGACACACGAAAAGATAACCCAGCTCTCCCAGGGGCACGCCGCTCGAGGGGTCCCTGAACGGCGCCCATAGCCCTGGCCCTGGATGGCTGTGCGTGGTGATAGCTGTCACCATGAGAACTGCGTCTGCAACACGCAGCATCGACACTCGCAAAGTGTCCTGGGAAAGAAACGGTAAACGACGGTTCCGTATTCTCACCGTGCTTCGTCAGCTGAGCGGTGGACTCCGGGGGGCTGCAGAAGTGACCCCCACTCCGGGGACGTCAGCGTCCCCCGCGGGACCTCACCTGGCTGTTGCAGGATGGAGCCTGCAGGAAGACAGGCAGGCCCAAGCCCGCAGAGAGCGGAGCAGCGTTTCTCCAAGTGTGACCACTGGCTTAAAATGCAGATTCCTGAGCCCTGTCCCGGGCGCACAGACCCGGGGGCTCTTGCATTTTGCACCATGCACGCTCGTGGTTTTTGTGCACAGTAAAGTGGGAAACACTGGCGAGCCAGGCAGCAGAATATGATTTTTTTTAATAATTAAAAAAAATTTTTTTAATGTTTCTTTATTTTTGAGAGAGACAGAGACAGAATGCGAGTGGGTTAGGGGCAGAGAGAAAGGGAGACACAGGATCCAAAGCAGGCTCCAGGCTCCGAGCTGTCAGCACAGAGCCCGACGCGGGGCTCGAACTCACAAACCGTGAGATCATGACCTGAGCTGAAGTCGGACGGTCAACCGACTGAGCCACCCAGGCGCCCTGCTTTTCTTTTATTTTAATGAAAAGATCTCACCTAAATCAGCCCAGAAACACCCCGGTGTAGACAGCTGTGTCGATGCTCGACTTGAGCACGCACACAGACAACACCCTCTATCAGCTCGCCTTCTGGACCCGCTCAGTACCGTCATCTGGTTCCTTCGGCACTTCGGTTTGGAACTCCCGTTCCAGGAATGGTTATTCGGGACGGATTTCAAGATTCAGGGCTGGCCGGGGTGGTGTCCTGTCAGGGAAGAGGCTGATGCAGGTGTTCTGGGTAAATGCTTATTGAAACGAAGTAGAAAGAAATATTTGGACAAAGGTCACTAGGCTTGCACAGAAGCCCCAGGTAATCATCTTATCTTCCATCACTGCCCAGGGCCCGCCCAAGAGCACAATAGCAGGTTATTCCATAACCGCACATACACTTGGGATTGGTCAGGCTTCCCCACTTTACCATTAAGGAAGTAAAACCACCAAACAGTGACTTGATTTGTCCAAAGTCCCCCAAGTAAGAACGCAGTTGAGACAAGAGTTTTGAATGCGTCACTCGACAGCGAGCTGACCGAGGTTCCAGATGTGAAATGCAGAAGTGGGCCCAGGAGTAATGGAGGTCAACAAGCCTAGAAATCAGCCACAGCCCTGGAGATATTTCCCGTGTGTCTAAAAGACATTAATTTGGTTAATGCATGAATTTTTTGTTTAAAATAATTGTGAAGAATGTACCTTACGTACCTTCTAAGGGACTCGGCAATGCATTACTTGTAGTTCCAGTACAGATCAGCTCCTGAGTCTGCCTGCCTTCTCTGCTGCTTCCCCCACCTGTGGCCCAGGGAATCCCTAACTCAGCGGGTCTCAACCTTGATTGCCCTTGAGGAGATCCGAGAGCCCCTGTCTTTGAGGTCTCCCCCTTATGAGGTCTGAAACATTCCCCAGGTGTTTCCAGTACACAGCAGGTGGGACTGCCTTCGCTGCCTTCTTTCTTGGAATTATGCCACCGAACTGACCTTTCTCCTCCAAACAAATGTAAGTCACCTAACAAGTGAGTGACAACAGTTCATTTGAGATAGTGCGAAGCCAGTGAAATCAGATTGTCCAATAACTACCTCACCCAAACCAATGAAGTTATTATGGAGGATTCTCCCCGCCCCCCGCCAAGCAACAACAATCCATTATATTAACCGCCATCGTTTTCACTGATTTGCGTGCTGTTGGGAATGTCTCCTGGGTTCATTTTTCTTCTTCCTCCATTTTTTTTAGGTAGCACAGTGATTTCAACCCTGGCTGAATATTGGAACGAGCTAGGGGGACGTGAAAGAGCTGACATGTGACTCTGGGTGTGGCCCGAGCCCTAGAATTTTTAAATTTCCCCCAAGGTGGTTTAACGGGCCTCCAAGGTTGAGAGGTTCAGAGTCACTAATTTTGTCATTCCTTCACCAAAAGTCTGTGCTAAATTCTTCTGTCTTTTGAAGTCTGAAGTCTGTCTTGTGCACTTGGTCTTAATAACAAGAATTAACACAGAATTCTGGGGTGAAAGTCATTTTCCTCTGCCTTTAGAAAGCGTTCACTCACCACCTGCCATCATTAGTGTGAAATGTCAGCTGATAGTCTAATTATTGTTCCTTCGTGTAGGTTGTCTGGGACCCTTGAGATTGTCGTTCTGTCCCTGATGCATTTTTACTGCAACACATCTGACTGGGGTTTCTAGTGTAACCCCCTCGCTCCTCTGTGTTATCTTTCTATTTGGAAAATTGCGTCTTTCTTCAATTTTGATAAATTGGCAGCTGTTGGGAGGAAATCACTTGGGGATTTCCTCCACCCTTCCTGTGGTCTCTAACACCAGAACTTTCATTAGATGCGTGTTTCAGTGTCTCCTATTATCCTCCATTTTTTTTTCATTTCCTTTCCAATTTTTCCTTTTTTTTTTTTTTTTTTTTTTTTTTGCCTCTCTGTCCCATTAGCATTAATTCCTTGGAGCAATCTTCTATTTCACTAACTTTCTCTTTAATGGTGTTGACTTTAGGGTTAACTGTGTTTCATTACAGTGTTTATCTCAATATTTCCAGTTTTTTGTTTTAATTTCCAGGCTCTCCAATCAGTCATTTTTCTCACCTGCTTCTTGATCCCTAGCTTTGCAATCTGTTTTGTGATCTGTTTTGTGGAGTCCTGTTGTCTGTTTCTACTGTTACCCTTGCCTCTGTGTCTTTGAGGAACGCATACAGGGAGTTAAATCCCTTTGATGATTGCTCTTTTGTTCAGATTTCCTCAGAGGCATTCTCTCATTTGTTGTACTTACTGGAAATGCCTCCAAGGCATTTATTTCCCTCCTGTGTTCTGGACGCTCTTTTGCAAGCTCCTATTTTGTCCGCTCAGGGCCTCTACTCTCTTCTATTATGGCTGATGGCTTACGGTTAACTCCACCCGTGTCTCCACCCCGGCCCAATGCCAGGAAAACAGTCTTTATCAAAAGCAATCAGTTTCTTTTTTCACCAGAGGAAAGCCACAGCCCTGCTCTTTGTTTCCTAGTGAGCCCACAGCAGGCTCCTGCCACACACAGGGCGCCATTGGTGTCCTTTCCCACTTGGAAGTGACATTCCAGTGGTACTGCCTGTGTCTAGGCCTGGACACTAATAGGCAGGTTGATTTTGCCTCTTCCATGAGTTTGCTCACTCAATTTATGGCCAATATATGTGTGTGGAATAGTTGTGTACATTAAGTATTTTGTGTATGTATATTAGGATGCTTTGGGGTGCCGGAAGGAGAAAAGCTAATTCAACATGACTTTAAAATATGGGGCTCCTGGGTAACTCAGGTGGTTAAGCATCTGACTCTTGATTTCTGCTCAGGTCATGATCTCACCATTTGTAGGATTGAGCCCCAAGTCAGGCTCTGTGCTGACAGCATGGAGCCCACTTGGGATTCTCTCTCTCCCCGTCTGTCTCTGCACCTCCCCTGGGGAGAGGGCAACCAACTTCCCTCGGTGTTTCATTGGCCAGAACCACTCACGTGTCTGTTCCTGAGCCAATTCCTGTCCACTAGAGAAAGGCCATGTGTTGGTTGGTGTAGATGGAATGTTCTGACCCATTGCTATCAAGGAAGCTGCTGTGATTGGCTTAGCTTTTCTAGCTCTGAGATCTGTCCTCCAATCACAGGGCTGTTGTTACATGGTGGGGCAGGGACGGAATGGGTGACAAGGAGACATTCACCATTTCTGCTAAGTTTGGAGAGAACAGAGGATCACCTGGTGAATCTAAGGGTATATTTCCATGACAACTCCCTTTGCTTGGCAGTCTATAGAATTCTGCAGTTCTTCTGAAGATACTTGTTATTTGAAAGTCGTGGCTTGTGGGGCGCCTGGGCAGTTCAGTCGGTTGGGCGTCCGACTTCGGCTTAGGTCATGATCTTGCGGTCTTTGGGTTTGAGCCCCACGTTGGGTTTTGTGATGACAGCTCAGAGCCTGGAGCCTGCTTCGGATTCTGTGTCTCCCTCTGTCTCTGCCCCTAACCCACTCGTGCTCTGTCTGTCTCTCTCTCTCTCAAAAATAAATAAACATTAAAAAAAATTTAAAAAAAGAAAGTAGTGGCTTGTAAAGCCTTCATAAGTCCCCAGATCCAAGACTACTACCAAGATGCAAATGCTCTCAGTTTCCTTACTAGAAAGAGAATGATTATCACAGAGCATTGCTTTGAAGATTGAATGAGATCTTGTGTCCCATAAGGACAACCATGCCAGGTGGGGAGACAGCCAGCCGGGTTCAGGTAGAGCTCTGGGACTGGCTCTTACCCTGCCCTGTCCATGATGCAGCCTGACCGAGGCAGCATTCCAGGGGACCACTGTCAAAGGCTTGGGGGGTTGCTCATGATGGTCTGAGGCCAACTGAGTACCAAGTGTCAGAGACCATGCCCTCTCTCCTTTTTTGTGAAACTTGATCTTCAGACAGTTTTTATTTCAAGATCCATCATTTAAGTAATTTTCTTCATAGGAAGAGAATGAGAATTTCCATAAACTACATCTGATCATTACATATAACTATAAAACACGATCATATATGCAATGTCTGAAACTTGTAATGATTCTTCCCCCCCTTTCCTTCTTCCTTCTTTCCCCTCCCCTGGCAGCAGTAAAATTTAAAGCCAACCCACTCTCTCTGTGTGAATCTTGCCCCAGGGAACAAAATTGTTACACAGAAAACATAGGATTACAGGACGGTGTGTGAGTGTGTGCCCATGTGTGTTGTCATGTTTGAGCACCATGTTGTGTGGCCATGTGCGTGTATGTGCATGTGTGAGTCATGATGGTACACGTGCAAGTATGTGTGAAAGCATATGTGCATGTGTGTGCACACACACAATTGTGCTGTCCACCGTGCATATATCTCCTGGGCTCCTAGAAATAAAAAAAATAAATAAGATTTAAAGACTGGCTAACTCACACACTTTTTCGATCTCAATGAACTTAATTTCAGCCAAAGGCCCAGAGGTCTGCCAACATCTACCCGTTTTCACTCTGTGGCAGAAAAGGACTCGGTCACAACAACAAAGGTGAATGAAGATCGCCTAGAAATGTACATGCCTCATTTAGTTATGTCTCCCTTAGAAAAGAATACCAGCCTGTATATACTATTTGATATTATAAACGACGCTCTATAAAACTTCAAACGATCCAATAATTTTAGTATGCTTTCCTTCAGAGAATTTTGCACGCACTTTAGTCTGTGCGGATTCAGAGGCAGCCCAGTGTCACTGCCTCCGCAAAGCTCCCCAAGCACGAGCCTCCATCCACCCCTGCCTGGGAGAGGTGGTAACACACGTGAACGCCGATGATGCAGGGCTTAATTGTGAGAGAGTTCCAGACCAAAAACCCTATTAAGTTCCAGACCAAAAACCCTATTAAGTTCCAGACCAAAAACCCTATTAAGGCATTGCTGTACCCAAACAACCTAAAACCAGGTAAGTTAATAATAAAACCAACATGGGGCGCCTGGGTGGCGCAGTTGGTTAAGCGTCCGACTTCAGCCAGGTCACGATCTCGCGGTCCGTGAGTTCGAGCCCCGCGTCAGGCTCTGGGCTGATGGCTCGGAGCCTGGAGCCTGTTTCCGATTCTGTGTCTCCCTCTCTCTCTGCCCCTCCCCCGTTCATGCTCTGTCTCACTCTGTCCCAAAAATAAATAAAAAACGTTGAAAAAAAAATTAAAAAAAAAAAAAAATAAAACCAACCTAACAGTAATTGACGAGCAAAAAGCATGAATAGTGACAAAGAAAAGCCACTGATGGTGTCAATGACCTCAAAGTCTTCAGCGATCACAACCACTGTGTATACCCCTCACTAACGTGGCTTCCCCCAAAGAAATCCTCCCCCGGAAAAGATTAGGTTTTCTTCTATGGAAGTTCGTATCGGGTTTCTCATGTTATAAGGCACTCACAATTGCTTTTCAAACAATGTTTGTATCGTGAAGCACAGTTTTGCAGAAAGCACACTTCTTTTTTCCTGGCAGCACAAGAGCCTCAAGTGACCTCGGTCCGTGCTCAGTAGGGATGCTTCGAGTGGCCACCTGGTTGAACCACTAACAGAAGATAAAGAAGAAAAGATATTTAATGAGGATCGAATTACTCCAGAAAGTATGACCTCACACTCAGAGGACTAGGGTGTTAAAAAGAAGCCTTTATTTTTTGTTTTATTTATTTTTTTAAGTAAACTTTTTGTTTTTTTTAAAGACTACGTTAAAAACAATAGGGTGCCCGTGTTGTGCAAATTCACCCACAAAAGGATTAACACGCAAAGGGGTTATGTAAGTAGCACTTACAGTTTGGGATACAGTCTCTAGGGGACGGCACCCTCCTCAGTCACCTGGCTGTTGCTCAAGGGAATTAGACCCAAGTGAAGACGTCTAACATCCTCTGGAAAGCTGCCAGATGGCACACACAGGTGTGGGTCCGCATCGTGCACGCGCACGAACCGCGCTTCAAAGGCAAGTCTTCGTTGAACTGCGTGTGGAAACTCAGTCCTCGGGTGATTAGGAATTTATTTGTACGACATCTGATCTTTTCATGCGTGTGATGGGATTAATAAATGCTGTATTGTCAGTAGAGGTTTGGCGATTCAATCTGTCAGTAAATCCTTTATGGGTTTTCTCATATGAAAGGGCCTTTGGTGGCCAGTGTCCCCTGTCTTCAGGGACATGAAGCAGCTCCGTGACTGTAAGCAAATTGGGAGGTACTCTGGGCGTCAGGACTGGATACTGCTTTTGCACGTGCAGTAAATGGGCCACAGGCTGATCGTATCTGGTGCCTCCGAAACATCAGCAATCTTTAATTTAATTAATTTTATTAAATTTAAACTAAATTAATTAAATTAATTAAATTAAATGTAATTAATTTCATGGGACCACCCACCCACCCACTGGGGCAGCCGCCTTCAAATGCTCCCTCGTATAACTTGGCATTTCTGCAAGACCATGCGGCCCCTGAACTTTCTAAGCTGCTACGTAAACACTAGCATACATTTAATCAGTGAAGTGTGGAATCCAGCCCATCGTGGATATTGACACTTAAAGAACACTTTTATCATCTTTAAAGTGCATCCAGTTGAATCTCCATAACGCAGCAATTTGACATCAGCCACTGGCCATTTATTTTTTTATTTTTTTTTAATGGTTATTTTTGAGAGAGACAGAGACAGAATGCGAGTGGGGGAAGGGCAGAGAGAGAGAGAATCGGAAGGAGCTCCAGGCCCTGAACAGAGGTGTGAGCAGGGGAGGGGCAGAGAGAGAGGGAGACACAGAATCCGAAGCAGCTCCAGGCTCCGAGCTGTCAGCACAGAGCCCGACGCAGGGCTAGAACTCATAGACCGTGAGATCATGACCTGAGCTGAAGCCAGACGCTTAACCGACTGAGCCACCCAGGCGCCCCCAGCCGCTGGCCATTTACAAAGCCAAGAACCAGCTCTTCTTGAACAGCCAGGAATTTTACGTGGATTCTTTTCTCCCCGACTTGCATCTCCACCCCCCACCCCTACAGCATCCTCAGAATATAGTCTATTAAATACGGACAGCGTTGAACTTTACCTGAGGGTTATGAAATCCCCTTACCCTTTTGCGTCCGCAGTAAGTGGTTTACTCCAAGGAACGCCCTCCCTCACGGGACTTGGTAGGACTCACAGATGCCACCTGGTTTACCGGTGACACGTCCCGGCATGGACCCCCAAATCTCCGTTCTCTGCCTCGTAAATGATGAGCTCAACTGCTCATCCCCACTGCTCCATTGAAACAAAATGCTGGTTAACTAGAGTGCAGGTCCCTTCCGGGCCACCAGACTTTGGCCTGAGCTGGCAGCAACCTCTCCTGACACTGATCAGGCTTCTCAGGCTTCCCGTGTCTCCTCCACGTCACTTCCCCACACCGTTCCCTCGAGCTTTGTCCGCTCCTCTCTAGGAACAAAACCCCCTTTCGCCTGGCTCTTGAGATGCGGCCTGAGCTTCAGAGCGATCTTGCTGTGGCCACGGTCTCCTCCCCTTGCCTGGGGTCCCTTTCCCTCCCGTGAGACTTTGCTCAAAGTGTCTCCTTACAAAGTCCGGGTTGGTTTTTGATTTGGGGGCGAACCTACTTTGTTCTCCAGAAGAAAATGTAATATCTAAGTGATCTGGAACACAGGGCACGGAGTATGGGAAAGTGGCTCTTGACTTGTCCTTATCACCTGGCTAAGGCACAGCAGGTGACAGCGATGTGAGGTACAAACTCGGACGCGGTTGTGACTTCTAGCTTCGGTAACTTTATCGGAAATGCATCTGTTAATGAGATGAACTGATTTGAGAGCAGAAACCACACACACACACGCGTGCACACACACACACGCACATGCACACACACCCCCGTCTAAGGAAAGGACACCATCTCACGTGCTCACTAGCGTGACTTTTCTACTCTCGGCGTCTGCTCGCAGGCAGATGACCTGAGCTCTCAGCGTAGGACGTTCCGGAATGATCCATCAACCTTCCAACGGACAGTATCCACAGACAGCCCAAAGATTCTATCAGTCCCCTCCCTCAAAATCCCCTCCCGGCTCTTTCCTCCAATCCTGTGACCCTAACCAACCCCAGTCAAGCCCCACCCAGCCAGACTTCAAAGTTGCAGTGAATCCCAGCCCTGCCTTGGCTTCAGTGACTGGACTCCCCCGGTGTCTCTGCCCAGCGCCCGCCCAGTCCTAGTGCAGCTGGGAGACAGGGACCCGAGAGAGTGACCTCATCCCATCAGCGGCCGCCTTGCTGCTGGGTCCACGGAGACAGTTCCCCCCCTGTTGAAGGCACCCCCAAGTTGTGAGGAAGTCACCCACCTCCCAGGTAAGTCTCTTGAGTGACATACAGGTGAAGGAAAGGAATTACCCAGGACTGTAAGGCGATGGTTCCCAAACTGGGTGTCAAGGCACCCTGGGGAACCTCAGCAAATTTTCAGGGGGCCCTGTGTCGTATTGAGAGACATCTGTTGGACACCACACAACCTGCTATTACTGAGTTGTGTGGCCCTAATCAATAGGACCCCTCAGTATTTCTTTTGGTCAGGGGTGAAGGAGTTAGAAACAGCACCTCCCCCAAGAAGATGTCACTTTGCCATGCGGATTATTTTGAGCTGAAGTCAACTGAGACCCTGTGGGCTCAAGAGAAACTTTTGCCCCTCCCTTAACTACATAGACAAGTCTCGACTGGGGGGAGGGTCTTTACAAAATAAGGGTTATTAGCAGAGATCAATTTTATCTGTCTAGCAGGGCAAACATCTAATTACCTTTTTAATGTTTATTTCGAGAGACAAAGAAAGAGAGAAAAGAGAGAGAGAGAGCAGGGGAGGGGCAGAGAGAGAGGGAGAGAGAGAATCCCAGGCAGGCTCCACGCCCAGTGCAGAGGCAGAGCCCGATTCGGGGCTCAGTCTCACGAACCGTGAGATCATGATCCGAGTTGAAACAAAGAGGCGGACGCTTAACCGACTGAGCTGTGCAGGTGACCCAAACATCTACTCTTTTTGTGGCCCAGGAGGTGCATTGCTTCCCTCTGAGGTCCCAGACCCCTGGCCCTTTCTCCTTAGTTCAGGATCCCACGCATGCCTCCTGTTGCCCAACGGTCTTTGGAATGCCCGTGTCTGTGTGGATTCCCCGTACGTACACGATCACATTTGATTTTCTCTGTTAATCTGTCTCATGTCAACCTGATTCTGAGGCTGGCTAGAAGGACCTTTTAGGGGACAGGAATTCCAGCTCCCCGGGCACCCTCTGCCTTCATCTCCACTGTGACACCTGCAGCCCACATCAGTCCCCAACAAAGGGAAGTCTGCTCCCTCATTTTCTGTTCTACGCCCTGGTCTCTCTGACGTGTTCCCTGATGGTTCCACACCCCTGGAATTTGTATTTTTTTAGGGACCATCTGTCTTTAACACCATACTATATATTTTCTTAAAAATATTATTTATTTTGAGAGAGAGAGACAGCATGAGCAGGGGAGGGACAGAGAGAGGGAGAGAGAGAGAGGGAGAGAGAGAGAGAGAGAGAGAGAGAGAGAGAGAGAGAGAGAATTCCAAGGAGGCTCCACGCTGTCAGCACAGAGCCCAATGTGGGGCTCAAACCCATGAACTGCGAGATCATGACCTGAAGCAAAACCAAGAGTCAGACGTTTAACCGACTGAGCCCCCCAGGTGCCCCCATCTGTGGTCTCCATTACCTCTTAAACCACCTGCTGGACACTGGTTTCAGTTTACTTTTTAAGCTCATATGTTAATATTCTTTGAAAGGGAGATGGTACAAGGAAAGTTCTCTGAATCTTCTCTTGTCTGGAAATACCTTTATTTTCACTCTCGCTCTGGATCTCGCTCTGGATCTCACTCAGCTGTTGCTGAGAACAAGATGCTGGCATGATGGCCATTGTCGCCCAGCACTGAGAGGTTGTTCCCTCCTCTATCGGTGACGAAAGGTCTGTTGTCTGCTAATTTCTGTCCTTTTATCAGTCATCTGTTTGCTCTCTCTGGTGGCCTTGAGGATTTCCCACCACCCCTAACGTCCTGAGGTGTTATTGCAACACCCACCTCAGACCTTGCTGTCAGTCGAGTGCTCGGTGCTTGGTGGCCACTCGGATGTCACAGCCAGAGTGAAAGTCCCCACCAATGGGCTCTGGCCAGTCAGGGACCTCAGTGCCTGATGGATCACCTGAACTTGGCTAGAATATCAAATGTTTTAGTTGGCAGGTAACTGATTTTGTGCAGCAGCTTTATTGAAATGTGATTCACATACCAGTGTGTCACCCATCGTAAAGGTGCCATTCAGTGGTTCTCCGTGTAGTGACAGACTTGTGCGTCCATCACCACAGTCAGTTTTGGAACTTGTCATCACCCTTTGGCCGTCGAGCCTACACCCACTTCTAGGCAACCACGAATGTGCTGGCTGGTGCTGTGATCTGCCTGTTCTGGGCTTTTCCCACTGACAGGATCACACAATACGTGGCTTCTTTCGCTCAGCATCGTGTTGTCGAGGGTCCCCCACGCCACAGGTGTCAACGTTTCATTCCTTTTGGTGGTGGAAGAACAGTCCAGGTAGGTCATTTTGAACCCCTGGGAAGGCTTTGAAGAGAAACAGAGGTAAGAGTTGAATTTCCCTTGAAACGAATATGGCTTAATCTGCAAGTCCTTCGAACACGTGAGCCCCTTCCAAGGCTTTGGAGGTCCTTCCTTAGTCATAAATGTGTCCCCTTTCTCTTTCTCTTTTTTTTTTAAACTTTTTTTTAACGTTTATTTATTTTTGAGACAGAGAGAGACAGATCATGAACGGGGGAGGGTCAGAGAAAGAGGAAGACACAGATTCTGAAATAGGCTCCAGGCTCTGAGCCATCAGCACAGAGCCTGACGCAGGGCTTGAACTCACGAACCGTGAGATCATGACCTGAGCCGAAGTCAGCCGCTTAACTGACTGAGCCACCCAGGCGCCCCCCCCCCCCAAAAATAAAAATATTTTAAAATAAGAAGTGTAGGGGTGTCTGGGCGGCTCAGTTGGTCAAGCGACCGACTTAGGCTCGGGTCACGATGTCACAGTTTGTGAGTTCAAGCCCCGAGTCGGGCTCTGTGCTGACAGCTCAGAGCCTGGAGCTTACTTCAGATTCCCCTCTCTCTGCCCCTCCCCTGCTCACGCTCTGTGTCTCTCTGTCTCTCAATCATAAACAAATGTTTAAAAAAATTTTTTTTAAATACATAAAATAAGAAATGCAATTCGTAACGTTTAAGGACACTTAATAAACAGTTTTGGAAGCCTCCTCTCCTCCCATAAGTGATTATCAAAAGTCTCCAGATTTATATTAAAGTAAGTGAATTGAACATTAAGCCCAAGGGAGAAAAAAAAAAAACAGAGGTTTAAAAACGTACAGCTTTGGGGGCGCCTGCGTGGCTCAGTCGGTGAAGCATTTGACTCTTGACTTTGGCTCAGGTCATGATCTCGAGGTTTGAGATTGAGCCCGGTGTTGGGCTTCGAGCTGAGAGCCGGCTTGGGATTCTCTCTGCCTCTCTCTCTCTCTCTCTTTTACACACACACACTAAATAATTTAAAAAAATAAAATATACAGTTATGGATAAATCAAACAGTGGATTTTTAAAGGTGGTTGCAAATAGTCTTGTCTGCACACAAAAAAACGTCCTCCGGGACACCACAAAATCCAAATGGAAAAATAGAAACTCCTCCTCCAGTGGTGGCTGTGAGCAGACTTTC
This sequence comes from Panthera tigris, assembly GCF_018350195.1. Lineage (NCBI taxonomy): Eukaryota > Metazoa > Chordata > Mammalia > Carnivora > Felidae > Panthera > Panthera tigris. The sequence goes on from NC_056668.1 coordinate 4,360,191, forward strand.
AGACCCATTATGAAGCCTGTGTCAGGCCTTCTGTAAACTGAATTTGCTCAGGGAGAAGCCATATCCTAAAGATCAGTTTTCCTGCGTGCCTCCCAGCATCCGAGTTTATAATGGGGCTTTGGTGCCCAGCCCCTTCTAGGAGAGCTCGCCGGCCCCGTGCCGTGGGTCTCTGTGGCTCCCTCCTCCTCTCCCTCTGCTCCCTGTCCGGAGCCAGCTCTCACATTGGCATTCAAGGCTCCTGTCCTGCCCTCGCTGGGGAACCCAGGCCCAGCAGCCGAGTTTCTCCCATACCTGCTGTGGCTCCCTTGTTCACCCGCCTCCCGGGACCAGGCTTGTAAGAACACCGTGGGAGGGAGGTCTGTACAGATTTGTTCTCACCTGTGCTTCAAGCCCCAGAGTCTGATTCCAATTCCTCGTGTCTCCAAATGCCCCTGGGTGTCCGTGCCCCCCCCCCGGGAGCCCACCCCCCAGGCCCCTGCTGGCCTCAGGCCAGGAGCCCATCTCCCTCAGGCTCTGGCTGCCTATCCCCCTCGAAAGGCGCGGTTCAGGTTTTCAGCCCACGTTCTGTGTTCTCTTCTGTGACATGATACTTCATGTCATCGCCAGGTGTTCAAGACGACGAAAACCTTTCGAGGTACCAGCCATTGTAGACAACGAACAAGTTTCAGGGCGGCTTTTATTTTCTTCTTTATGTACATATACATTGTTTCAGCGACCGTTGAACTATTTCAAATATTTATCTGCCCATGTATTATCAGACAAAAATTCAAAACGTGAACTGGGAAGGACGTCGCCAGCCCTCATCTGACTCGACCCAAGCGGCCCCGGACGCAGCGCCCGGGACTGATCACAACCCCCGCGAGGCACACTCGCCCCCGGGTTTCCACGACCCGACCCCGTAGGAGTCTGCCGAGGCTGTGGCCCGGAGTCCCGCGACGCCGGGCGACTCGAAGAACAGGAATCTCTTCTCTTACAGGCTGGAGGCTGGAGGTCCAAGGTCGAGGCATGGGCAGGGCTGGTGTCTCCCGTGGCCTCTCTCCCTGGCGTGTAGATGGTCCCCTTCTCCCTGTGCCCTCACATGGTGGTCCCTCTGTACACACACCCCCGGGGTCGCTCTGTGTCTGCGTTCCCTCTTTCTCCGACGCCAGTCAGATTGGACTAGGGCCACCCTCATGCCCTCCCTTACACTGATCCCGTCCAGCAGGGTTTACCCGGAGCCCTGGGCGGGTGCTCATGCGGTCACAGCGTTTTGCAAAAAGCACTGCAAAAGTAAGACGTTTTCACCGCGGTGCCGAGGACCCCGGCCTTTTTCTGCCCATGCTTTTCCTTCATTCCAGTCCTCTTGGTGAGGCAGCAGCCTCTCGGGCACATTTGGACGGGCGCTAAGGGGAAGCTGAGCGGGGGGTACGTTTCGGTGGGGATGAGTGATTCTTAGGTTGTCTGCCGTCGTCGTGTGAGAGTGATGCGTTAACTGTGACGTGTGGGGATGGCCTCCAGCGACGCCCCTGCCACCCACGGTGCTGGTGGGGGTGCTCTTTGGATTACCAGTGTCCTGTGTTTGTGGGCTCCAGATGGACGGACTCAGAAGCTACCATGCTGAGGGGCACAAGAAGGGTTCGTCCGGCCCCTCGATAGGCACGCTGTTTTTAAATCGCGGTCGTAAGAAGTAAGCCAAGTGCATACACCCCAGAAATGCAGTTAAGGTGTTATTATAGAGTTAACGAAATGCTTACGTTGTTTTTCTAGATCTGTGATATTGGGGTACGGTTAGCTTTTTAGCACTTGTGATGTGTTGTGCTTTCTTCTTTCATTTTAAAAAGATATCTGCTTCTGATCTGCTCTTGTAGTCGTAATTCTTTGTCTTACTTTTTTTTGTGAAAGAGACAGAGAGAGAGAGAGACAGCTCATGCAAGCAGGAGAGGGCCAGAGAGACCGAATCTTAAATCAGTGCAGAGCCCAATGTAGGGCTCGATCCCATGACCCTGGGATCGTGACCTGAGCCAAAATCGGGAGTTGGACGCTCAACCAACAGAGCCACCCGAGTGCCCCTGTATTTTACTTCTTAAAGAGGGTCCTCCCACATCAGATAAGCCTCAGCGTCCACAGACTAGGGACCCGGCCCTAATCGGGCCTCTTGCAAATATGCGTCACCCCTCCTCCAGCGGCAGGAGATGCCCAGACCTTTTGCATAAACAGCCCGTTTGTTTCACCATGACTGACGGTGAGCAAAAGCTTGGATGTGCTGATGCCCGAGAAAACCCAGTCCCATCTGCCCCCAGTTACCGGTGCCTGCGGGTCAAGGTTGTGATTTTATGTTTGATTCTGTACATTGGTTTAGCGCTCTCTTCTCTTTTTAAACCCCCTTCGGATCCATCGTGTCCTGGGACGGCTGGGGCAGGGGAGTAGGACCGGCAGGTCACAAGTCCTTGTGTGACGGAGGTGGACACCGGCCAAAGTGGTGTCATTGACATTGAGGGCTCAGTCCTGGGGGCCTGGAACCCAGACCGGGATTCCCTAAAAACTCCAGTCCTTGCCTGAATGCATATGCAGTGAATATGGACGTATCCAGCGAGGGCCGTTGTCCGAAATTTCCAGGGACAGGAAATTTGCCAGGACGTGTGCAAGGAAACACCCTCTCCTCCAGGCCCAGAGGAGCCTGCTCACGAGCCCCAGGGGTTAACACACTTCAGCAGGCATTTCTGGACCAACTGGAAAAACCAGGCCAGGCCCTGGGTGACCGCAGGCTGCCCAGTGGGAAGAAGAGAAGTGTTTCCCCAAGTGGGTAGGGAGAAAAGAAGGCAAGAAAAGAATCTGAATCACTCAGCAAGTAAATACATACCACCCAGATTCCCGCTGGTGGAACCGGTCCTGGGGGAGGCAGGCGGTTGTGGGGGGGGGTGTCTGGCCCCTCACCCCAGGCATCCTGGCTGCTAGCCCTGGCCAAGGAAGGGTCAGGACCCATTCAGTCTCTTCTCCCTGAGCCCCATTTCTACCTTCTTCTCTTCATCCCGCGTCCCAGCCGCCGGACCAGCTCCCAGATAGGACAGGTGATCCTGTGCCCTTTCTAACGACCCGGCCATGTCTCCCCCTGTGGCCCAGAAGTAAACTTAGAAATGTGGAAAACACGACCTCCCACCGTGCGAAGCCACCTGGGAGCAGGGACGGCCTCTAGGGCTCAGGCCTGGGCATGACTCCACAGGCACCGACCCTGGGGCAGGGGTGCTGGCCCTGCTGGCCCAGCCTGGCGCCCACCTCCCACATCTCACCCAGCTTGATGGTCGTGCCACGCGGTGCCCAGCCCGGCGACTCAGCTGGAGGACGTGCAGTGGACACAGGTCCCCCTCCGTCCCCTCTCCTGTCCCTGGCCCGGCTCCTGACCGCCGTGCAGCTCTGACCTACACACTCAAACTCTGCCTCGAGTGCAAAGTGGGCTATGCCCCCGACTCCCAGTATCATGCCCAGAATCTCAGGAGGTCACATTCAGGAAGTGCGGTCGAGGTGCCAGGCACATGGTTAACCCTCTTAAAACTTAAAAAAAAAAAAAATGAAACCTGTCGCCTTATCCATTCAGGCGGCTACGACACAAATACCATAGGCCGAGCGGCTCAAGCAACAAACACTTCTCGGCTCTGGAGGCCGCGAAGACTGAGTTCGAGGGGCCTGCAGACCCTATGAGGTCCCTCCTCCCAGTTCATAGCTGGCCGTCTTCTCCCTGTGTCCTCACATGGGGCCCGAGGCCAGGTTGCTCTGCCAGGGGCCCTCTGCCATGAGGGCATTCACCATGAGGTTCCATCCTCGTGACCTACTCACCTCCCAAACAGCCTACCTCCAAATGCCGCCACACTGGGGGTTAGAATCTCAACGTGCCAATTTTTGGTTCAGGGGTGAGGGAGGGGGGACACAAATACTTCGTCTATGGCATCTATGTGATTGCATTTCCGTGATAAATAATGACATTTCTAATTTGCATACTTATACTTAATCAATATAATTGGTATCACAGATTCTATATTCCAAAAACATTGACCACAAACTCTCCCATCTCAACTATTCCTCCCTATCGCTTTGGGTGCCTTTTGGGTGCTGCTGATGAACAAGAACCAACATGGCACCAGGAAATTCATTTATCCTCCCAAACTCTTCCCTGATAAGATGGCGCCTAGTTGCTATATTAGTCTAGGGTTTGTAACAACAGGAATGTTCTCCTTTAACCATATCTTCATTAAATCTCGGGGGGAGGGAAGACATTTCACACCTAGAAGTCAAGCTCTCTTGGGTAAGGCTCAAGCTTCGTGTCTACATCGCCCACACCATGGGGAAAGTAGGAGTTTAAGGTGCATAAACAACCAGACCAAAACGCCCAGGTTCCGAGAATTGGGCCACAGTCTCCTTTCTCAAGACCAGGACCTCGATGTGTTGATTCTTTGGATGCGTCACCCTGCTCACTCCCACCTGTGGCTCTGTGGCAAGCTGTCATCACTGTTATTCTGTAAAGATAGAAAGACCCTCCCCTTCCCTCTCTATCTTCTCGGTGCCGGGGACCTAGAGAACACCCTTGAAGGAATTCTGACAGTTGTCAGATGCTGTCCAAGTGTGGTCATCACAGGTTGGGCGTTAGCGGAGTCTGGTAAGTGTGGCTCTCTTGCCTTTCTATACCTCGTGTCCTGTCATCGTCCCGGTAACCCGCGAGGAGGCACGGCGTCCGCGTTAGGAGGCAGCTGAGGCTTGGAGAATTTCAGCCACCTTTCATGATTCCTCTTCATGAATGATGGTGCCAGGGTTTAAAATGTGTTTTTTAACCAGCCTGAACTGAACACGCTAATCAACCAGCCCCTCTCTAGGGAGCATCTACGTATCCCAAAGAAGAGTTCATGACTGGGATCAGGAGGTGGCCAAGGGGCCATGGCCTCATGGAGCTTTAGCTCCAGCACAACTGTCTCCCAGGTAAGGAACTGTCTTTTTAGAGACCAGAAATCATCCTGGCTACTCATTTTCTGTTTGCTTCTCATCTTGCCTCCTTTTCTATCTTACCCTGTTCCAGGCTGCCCCACCCCCATCCCCGCCTCCACTGGGAGGCACCATGATGGATTCTCTCCCATCCCCCACCCCCAAGCCTCCTCCAAATGTTCTCCTCTGCCCGGTACCCCTGCTCCACCCAGCAGCTCCCTTAAATCTGCCACAGCTCACCCCACATGCCATCTGGGCGCCTGGCACAGGTGAGCCTTCTCAGATGGGTTTCCCACTCAGTGCTTCCAAATGCTTATGTGTCATCTACAGGAGAGTCTAGGGGCACCTGGGTGGCTCAGTCGGCTAAGCATCAGACGTTTGATTTCAGCTCAGGTCATGATCTCACGGTTCGTGAGATCAAGCCCCGCGTTGGGCTTTGTGCTTGACAGTGCAGATCCTGCTTGGGATTCTCTCTCTCTCAAAATAAATAAATAAACATATTAAAAAAAAAAAAAGGAAAGTCCAGTTGGCTTTCAGTATGACTTGTAAAATGCAAGACTGATTATCAGTTGCAGATGTGGTCCCTTTGGCCACTTACCCATGGGACAGAATCCAAATCCAGTCCTCTTTTTATCCCCATGCTGAGGGCATCTCAGCGACAGCAGGTTGGGGATGAAGTTGGGAGTTTTGTCAAAATAGTGTCAAAATAATCCTTCTCAGGGGCAGCCTCCCATCCCCCAAGCCCAGAGACCTTGGGAGGGGGTGTTCAGAGTATGTTCTAGACCACCAGCATCACCCTCCCCCGAAACCACCAAAGAAGGCTCTCGGAGGCGAGGCTCATAAGTTTGTATTTCTTAACCAAGCTTTTTAGGTGACTCTTACATAGGATGGCATGTGAGAATGACTGGGGACATCACACACTCATATGTACATAGAGAGGACCTCCCTGATGGCACTTTTCCAATCTTCCACGTCTGCTCAACCCTCTTCCACTGTGTTTGTTTGCTTGTTTTAGCTGTATTCACCTGTTCAACTGAATGAAGGTAAGGTCTTGCTGGTGTTGGCTTTGGCCACCTATGCTCTGATCCATTGTGAATTGATTTGTACCGTTTTACTGTCAGAAAACAACTGCCCCATTATTTTCAAGCTCTTGGGTCACCTCCTTGTTCCTCTATGCTGGAGAAAAAAGTGCTGTTAAAAATCCTGTTGTTTTGGGGCGCCTGGGTGGCTCAGTCACTTAAGCATCTGACGTCGGCTGAAGTCATAATCTCATAGTTGGAGGCCTGCGTCGGGCTCTGTGCTGATGGCTCAGAGCCTGGAGACTGTTTCACATTCTGTTTCTCCCTCTCTCTCTGCCCCTCCCCCACTCGCACTCTGTCTCTCTCTCTCTCAAAAATAAAAAAAAAAGAGGGCTCCTGGGTGGCTCAGTCGTTTAAGCGTCTGTCTTCAGCCCAGGTCATGATCTCGTGGTCTGTGAGTTCGAGCCCCGCGTCAGGCTCTGTGCTGACAGCTCAGAGCCTGCAGCCCGCTTTGGATTCTGTGTCTCCCTCTCTCTCTGTCCCTCCCCCGCTCATGCTCTGTCTCTCTCTGTCTCTCAAAAAATAAGTAAACATGAAAAAAAATTTTAAATCCTGTTGTTTTTACTAATCTCACTGTCACAAGGTGTCCGTGCAGTCACCGTGTCCTGTGCGGTGGTGTTAGGAAGGGTTTTGTGTGTAGCTGGATAGTTTTAGGTATTGATTCATGTGTTTTCCTTACCTTCCCTCTTTCTCCCGTGGTCCAGACTAGGCTGGCTCTGGACTGGATCTCTCCCAAGCCGGAGGTGGTAGCCTCAGAGAAGTGACCAAAAATGGGTCTTTCTGGTTCTTACAGTCCCAAAGTCTAAACCCTTAGGAGAATGTTTTAGAGAGCACCCTTTTTAAAATTTTATTATTTTTATTACTTTTCATTTTTATTTTTTTTAATGTTTATTTATTTTTGAGACACAGAGAGACAGAACATGAACAAGGGATGGTCAGAGAGAGGGAGACACAGAATCCGAAGCAGGCTCCAGGCTCCGAGCTGTTAGCCCAGAGCCCGACGTGGGGCTCGAACTCACAGACTGTGAGATCGTGACCTGAACGAACGTCGGATGCTTAACCAACTGAGCCACCCAGGCACCCCTGGGGAGCACCCTTTTAAAAAACTATAAAATGAAAGGAGAAAGAGAATTTTTTTGGAGGGAGAGGAAGTTCCCTTCTCGGGGAGAAGAGGCAGGAGGGCTGGGGGTGTACGTGCTTGATATCTAGGCTGTGCCCTTTTTTTTTTTTAAACAATCTTTATGTATTTTCGAGAGAGCAAGAGCAAGCTGAGGAGGGGCAGAGAGAGGGGGGCACAGAGGACTCAGAGCGGGCTCTGTGCTGATAGCAGAGAGCCCCATGCGGGGCTCGAACTCATGAACCGGGAGATCATGACCTGAGCAGACGTCGGCTGCTCAGCCAGGAGCTCCTAGGCTGCGCCCTTTTCTAGGCAGAGATGAACTGCTTCCATTCCCTCTTGTACAGACTGCTGGTCTCCTCTACCCGAGGGGACCCACGTGCACTCAGCAGACAGCCACACAGCGTGGTCTTCCTGAGCAGCGAACGCTGGGGTCCTGCCCTCTGCCAGCACGGACCCTCCTCCTGGCACTGCAGGGCCCATGGGGCGACGTGGGGACGGCTTCACAGCTTTCTCGGCAAAACGTTGCGGGCAGACATGCCCCCTCACCTCCAGCGAACCCTCACCTCCAGCGATGCTCTGGGTTTGTGCCTTTCTTTCTAGGCAGCTGTATGGTGTCTGGGTATAAGGTTTTGTATTAAAATGAATAGATGCATTGGGCTTGAAAATTTGAGAATTAAATGTCATCAGTATGATGACTAAACCTACCTTATGAAACAAAAAAAAACCCCAGAGTCTGGAATCTTTAGGAGGGTATAGACCGATTCAAACCGACTATGGTGTCCACCCAGAAAGGCCGGAAGGACTGTGCAAGGAATATTTGCTGGGACTGATTCGTTAGCTGCTCATTTTAAAAATAAAACATTTTTAGGGGTCCCTGGGTGGCTCGGTCGGTTAAGCGTCGCCTGACTTCGGCTTGGGTCACGATCTCACTCCTTGTGAGCTTGAGCCCCGCGTCGGGCTCTGGGCTGACAGCTGGGAGCCTGAAGCCTGCTTCGGATTCTGTGTCTCCCTCTCTCTCTCTCTGCCCCTCCCCTGCTAGTGCGCTGTCTTTCTCTGTCTCAAAAATAAACATTAAAATAACTTTTTTTTTAAATTTAAAAAACCCACTAAGGTGACTGAAATCAACAAGACAGAAAGCAAAAGGAAGAAGACAGCGTGAGGGCCGTAGAGGTAGATGCAATAAATTTGCCTCGAGTTTCCTGGAAACCAAGGGCGAGGCAGAGGGAGCGCTCTGAGTCACCCAGAGAGGGAAACAGAGCAGCGCGCTGGGGGAGATGATGGTCCTTTCCAGAAGGATCAGATTCCACACCCTGATGCGCCCCGACTCCGCCTGCATAGACAGGGCTGTGTGCTTTCTGGGAAGGCCAGTAGCACTGTCCTTGTCTACACTGGCTGTTCCTTCTATAAATAACATAGAAGGAAATCCCCTATTCTTGGACTGGCCTTAAGATCGTGCCTCAAAAGGACATGAAGCGTCACTTCCTTCTCTCGCTCTCTCCTGACTCCTGACCGGTGTTTGTCACCGACGGTCCCCTAGAATTGCCCTTCCCCTGCTTTCTGGATCCAGTCAGGTGCGGTCTGGTCCTCCCTCACACCACAGCCGACTGCTTCATTCTCCCTGGACCCTGTCACTCAGCCTCCCACCCCATCACGGGCTACTCCCTCTCATTCTCCTTCCCTGGGTCCCCCTGACCTTCACGCAGGCGCCCCTGGAGCTCTGTCTCGCCCAGCACCTGGCTTTCAGCAACATCTCTGTGCTGACCCCCAACTCTGTGTCCAGTCCCTGAACTCCAACAGCATACTGACCGTCCCCACTCAGAGGGCTAAGGGCCATCGGTGTTCATTTCCCAGGGCTGCCATTGTTGAACACCACAGACCAGGGGGCTGAAACCATTTGCTTTCTCGCACTCTGGAGGCCAAGAGTCCCAGACCAAGGTGTCTGTGAGGTTGATTTCTCCCCGGGGCTCTCTGCTTGGCTTTTGGGTGGCTGTCTTCTCGCCATGTCCTCACATGGTCGTCCCTCTGTCCGCGTGTCCAAATTCCTCTTCTTACGAGGCTGCCAGCCAAACAGGATTAGAGCCACCCTGAGGACCTCATTCTCACTGAATCACCCCTTTAAAGGCCCTATCCCCAAATGCAGTCACTCCGGGGCCCCTGGGGTTTGGGGTTTCACATGAATTTGGGCAGCGGCACAATTCAGCCCACAGCAGCGTCTCCGACTCAAGATGCCCACGGCCATGTTCTTGGTCTCGTCCCCCAGATCTGCCTTCCCCATCCCAGCCGACAGCACCCCCATTGCTCTGGTTGTTCAGGCCAAAGCCCTGGGGGACCTCTCTGACTTCTCACTTCAACGTCCGCATCATCTGGCTCCGTCCCCCGTCCCCCGGTGCCAGGACCACTGGATGCACCTTCTCCAAGGACCCTCCTCGCCTGCATGGCCCCCCAGCAATTCGGTCTCATCACAGCAGAGAGCAAAGTGCTCCTTCCAAACGCAAGCCAGGCCGTGTGACCTCACGACCGCCACCCACTCCGAATAGAACCCCAAGTTCTTTTTGTTGCTCTGAGGTCTTGTGCCACCTGCCCCCCTCCCAGTCTCTTGTCTGTTATGGTCCGTGTCTCTTCGGCTGCTCCTCTGGGCTCCACACCTGCTCCTGCAGGGGCCTCTGCCTGGAAAGTTTTTCTTCTGGCAAGACCGCTTGTTGCCCTTCCTGCCCTATTGGGGGACCTCCCCTGCCTCTAGCACGAGCAGGACGCCTCTGCTGTCGCCACTCTGGCCCCTTAGCCTGGTTTTTTCCTTTTGAGCCCTCAGCACCCTCTGACTCTATGTATTTATTGTTTATGAGTTTCTGTCTTCAGTTGGATGGGGGCTGCATGAGGACTCACACGGGGCTCCCTCTGCGCCCCTGGTATGGGGCCTGACGCGCTGCAGGTGCCCCGGAAAGGTGTGTGTCTGCCCTGTGGAATAGAGGTGGGCATGGGGGGGGGGGGAGTGGGGACTGCTCTGCTGTTTCCCTCGTCACCTCTAAGCTAAGGAATTTAAGAGGCCAGGAGAGAGCACGGAGAAAGCAAAGGTGTTTCATACTTAACGGGAGTCTCTGACCTCAGCCCTCCTGGGACACGGGGACTTTGGGACTAGGCGTCAGGTGTGGACCAGACCCAGGGCCTTCTGGAACAGTCCAGGAGGGTTCCGACCATGTGCCATGCCGGGGCCAGCCACTTGGATGCCATGGCTGCTCTGTATGATCTGTGCGGGCTGTCGGCCAACTCTTCCAAGTTTTAAAGAGAAGCTCGGAAGGCTGGATTTTATGTGAAGTCTCTCCATTTTAAACTGTTAGTTCAAATTTTTTTTTTAAATTCTGTGTTTCTAGGAAGACGTGTCACACCTGGTTTGGGCCCACTACAACCAAGTAAGAGCTTTGCTATAAATCAATGTAGAGTGGCTTGGCACATTTAATCACATTAAAGTGATCGATGCCTTTATTTCTGGCCTCTAACCATATATTTAAGTCAAAGAACAATTAAGATACAAACCCATGATTCAGCTTTATAAACCACGTGGAGGAGAGCAGTGCTGTAGGGTTAGTTTATCTTACAAGAAAGCGCAGGGACAGGCTGCCTCACGAGGGGTGCATTACAGCACTTCCATACAAATTGGAACAAATCACCTCCACGAGATGTTTTCTGGCATCTCCTGGAAAACTGCCATGTTAAATACACACATCCCTCGTGACTACGGATGTGGAAGGCACTGCCTGGGTTTGTGCAGTCCACAACCTGCACAATCCCCAGGTATGGATGCCTCTGTCCAACGCACCCTAGACCTAGACTGGCTTGAGAGTTGTCTGAATTCACCCCTCCTTGGAAGAGAGGACAACTCTTGTTTGCCTACCTCTTCACAGTGCACAAAGTCTCTCTTCCTTCATTGGCTAATTGAATCTTGCGCAGTCCAGAAATGTGTTATTATGCCTCCTTTTTGGATAAAGGAATAAATTCCCAGAGACTTTAAGCAGTTTGCCTGTGAAAGTACTTAGAGGCAGAGAGGAGTATGAGCCACTTCTCTGACCTAAGGGGTCCCTGAGGTCTGGGCCGTTCCACCCGGCATGGCCCGGACCGCTTCATCCTTCTTTTGGCTGATGGGTACTCCCACTCCCGCTGAGCCCTTTAGCCCACAGAGTGGTGATCTCCAGTCCCTCCCAGGCCACTGCCGGCAGGACTGCCAACAGTCCTTTTTACAGTCAGTAAAAGAGGAAGTCGATTTTTTTTCCTTCCTTCTTTATAGCCAAATAATTTATGGTTTTACAGTCGATGTTTTGTACCCAGGACTCCAAGACTTTTACAACTGGGAACATGACCGCTGGTTTATTTTCTTTATTGCTTTGTTGAGTAATTTGTCACTGTCGGGCTACATAAGATCGTCCATTATTGTGAGGTGCAGGCTCCCCAGATACCTGCCAACACACCCAGACAAAGACCGGCTGATTGCCCCAAGGTTAGTTTGCGTCTTCAACTAAGAGCGCGGTGGGGGCAGTTTGTCGAATGCATGGGGGCCCTCCGGAAGCAACTGGGTCCAGCCGTTCGGATAAATAGGCCACCGGTCGGCGCCAAGGTCCCAGGTACTGAGTCAGAACTCCCTCGGTTACCCCCCCTTTTTCGGCTACAAACACACGGAATGGCTTGGTGGGATCTGGCAAAGCCAAGGCTGGTGGGGTCATGAGAGCATCTCGTAAGGCTTGGAAGGCTTTAGTCTGAGTCTCCCCCCACGTGAAGGAGTCCGGAGACCCCTTGAGAGTGGCACACAAAGGGACTGCCAGTTCAGCAAAGCCAGGTATCCCTAGTCTGCAGTAGCCTGCTGCCCCCAGGAACTCGCGGACTCGTTTGCGAGTTCTAGGCTGAGGAATATCGAGTATAGCCCGAATTCTTTGTTCACTGAGATAGCGCTTACCTTTTTTAAGGTTGTAACCTAAATAGGTCACTGCAGTACGACAGACCTGCGCTTTTCTGGCTGACGCTCGGTACTCCGGTTTTTGCAGAAGACTCAAGAGTTCTTTGGTGGCACTCAGGCATTTTAAATGAGAAGGGGCCGCCAACAAGATCTCATCAACATATTGCAGTAGAGTTACCTGCGGGTTGGAGATTCGAAATGGCTCTAAATCCTGGTGCAGGGCCTCATTAAAAAGAGTAGGAGAATTTTTAAATCTTTGGGGGAGTTGCGTCCAGGTGAGCTGTCTGGCTTTTCCCTCTTTAGGATCAGTCCATTCAAAGCTCATCAGTCACAGCTGTAAGGCGGGGCCTGCAGTGTCCCGGAGAGGGGACCCAGGCAGGACTTACTGGGGACTGGAAGTTTAGCTTGGGGCAAGGCTTTCGGGACGTGGTGGGGAGGGTTTGGGTGCAACTGGGTGTGGATGCTGTTGCAACACTCGGGACTGGTGGAAACAGCCCGGCGAGGAGTTTGAGGAAAGGATTCGAAGAATCTTAGGGCATCAATGGTTGATACTTGCCAATGAAGAAGTGTGGGGCGGGCGGGGGGGCTCCCAGAGGCTTCAGCAACGAACGGTCAAGCCACTTGCTGGGCCAGAGTCTCCTAGAGTGGTAAAGTCATGCTTCTAGGGGCAGCGGAACAGTTGATCTTGTTAAAGGAGACAGTGAGCTGCTTTAGGTGTGGGCCTGGGTGGTGTCGGTGCTCATTCTTTAAAGGACAGACTCACTAAAACAGAGTTTCTAAAAGCCAGCAAGAAAAGGGAGTGTCTATATCTACCTAGTTACACATACATATTGTATATATGTGCACACACATATGTGTGTATATGCACGCACATCCACGTGAGCACATATATGTGTATACATATTTACAGGCTCTCTCACTGCCTGCCCCTCTCAAACTAAATAAATAAATGTGGTTTGTTTGGGTTTTTTTTTTTTGAAGAAACAAATTTAATACGATGCTAAAGAAATAAGAGGGACAGAAGCATATTTGGCATGCAAATGAAGCTGAATAATATTCCTGGTGTCTAACCACCCTCGCCCCTGCCCCGCAAACACCCCCTCCCTGCGCTGTACCTGGGTGGGTGAAGGGAACGAGGCAGAAGCCACAGGTGCAAGTTCATCTCATCTTTCCTCTCAAACCCTCGAGGATGCCCCCGCGGGAGGTCAAACCAAACTCTTTGAACGGGTCTTCGAGCTCTGATCCAACCCGCTTCCATCTGTCGTCAAGCATCAGTATTTGTTCCTCCAGTGACATCCGGTACGCCGTCTGCGAAACGTACCCAAGCAGAGGGCAAAGGAGGGGACTCCGACCTGCCTGTGCCCACCCGCCTTGGTGCCCACCCTGGGGAATCTCCTTCACGCATGTACAGCAAGAGCCCTGCCCCACGTAGCTTGCCCGAGCACACGTAAAGTTGGGGCACAGGTCTCCCTGTCGGGGGAGGGAGGGAAAACCGTTCCCACCCTGGAGTTACTCACCGCCTCCCTCTCGCCTCACCTGGAAGAGGCTGCCGGCCTGGCTTTGCACAAGTTTCTGGTGCAAGGAACTATCGGCCCCTGAAGAGTCCTCACGGACAAGACAAGCAGCAGGTCTGCTGGGCCTTGCTCTTCTGAGAAGCAGGACGCGTGCACGGAAAGGCTTTGCGACGGCCACCTTGCCTTGCAAAGCAGCCCCCGTGTGCCTCGCCAGTCTTGACTTAGACTTTCATTCCAAGCCCAGGAAGTGGGCTTGAAATAGAGTTCTAGAGGCTGACCTTTAACGAAGTCCGTTTGACGATAAATCATTGTCGTTAGAGCTAGTGCGGCACCGGTGGGCATGCCGTAAAGGTCACGGTAGCACCCAGAGCCGGCTGGCACCTGCTCTTGCCCAGGAGACCGCAGTTACGCTGCCATTGATGCCCAACATGTTGGCATTCTTCAATGCGGCATTAAGTATTAGTCTCGACGTGATGGAAGCAATTTCTTCACTCACGGAGGCAAGCTGAACACAATCCACTGGGCCGTGAGCACAGCCGTCTTGGACGCTCCAAAGCAGACGTGTGGTTTGACACGAGGCAGAGCTCAGCATTCCCGGGCTGAGGTTGGTGATTCATTCCCCACAGAGGTTCGTTCCAGAACGCCTTCATTAGAAGTGGATTAATTCACATGTGTGAAGTGAGTCCCTTTACTTTACGGTTCCTGGAGCCACGAGTGCCAACTCGAGAGTCTAGAATATGTCCCCATAGCGACGTGGGTCTGAGTCAGGGTAGGTGTTTTGCTAGGTTTGTTTGAGGAGGATGTGGCATGTCCCGAATACCTTACTAGTTCTCCTACAGTAGTCATAGTAACTAGGCATTTAGTAGGAGCTGGGTGGTCTTTGAAACCTTTAGTGTGCCAGAACTCATTTCCACAGAGCTGTGTCTCTATGAGACTTCAGGGGCATCCAGCGGTTAAGTGACTTCTGTCCTGTTCCAGGTTCTCTGGGAGGCAGGAAGTTTCTTGGGGAGTGTTATTGGGGTCCATCCTTCTGGGAGTACAGGTGGCAGAGTCAGGCAGAGGGAAGGACCCAGCTCTGGTGCAGTCACTCCCAAGGCCTCCTCCCCCAACCTGGGCGCCTCTGGCTCTCAGGGTGGCCCATCGAGTTGTCCCGATTTAGAGACAGAGGCTCCGGTCAACTGGCCATCGGACGCGGACAGTCCCAGCAGGTGGCTGTGCTCAAGGGCCAGGCAGCTCTCTACAGGGCAGCTGTGGATGTCGTAGGCTGGGGTGGGGCAAGCGGGGGGATTAGGAATGAGGGGAATAGCGTCGGTGCAGGGACGGGGGACACACGTAGCCAGGAGCTGACCGGCGTGTAAGCAAAGATCCTGCGCTTTTGAAGGTGTAGAGCTGTATCCCTGTTCATCCACCGCCGTGAGAGGGTAGAGAGAGTCGCCTACAAGGAAGCCTGATAGCTTGGGAATTCATAGTCTGCCCAGGAGAGAAAACGTGGGGGCGAGTAAAAGGTCACAAAGCCATGAGAAAGGCCAGAGCGTGCTCCCCCCTCCCCGGCCTGGCTGGGACGTGGGGGAGGGGGGTCTCCCAGGGAGGAGGTGGGACCTCTTCTCAGCTCCTCTGTTCTCTGTGACAGGACATGGGCCATAAAGGCCAGCAGACCAGGCCTGAGTCTAGCTTCGAGGAGCTTGTCTGACCAGGACCCTGGTTGATGGAACCCACATCCTCGGGGAGCCTGGCATGGACCTCAGCCCAGAAGGGCCCTGGGCTAGCCCAGAAAAGCCTGTAATCCCTCCGCCCGGAGGCACAGATGCACCCAGATGCCCGCCCAGGCAACAGGAGGCAAGGAGAGCCCTCCGCTCTGGACCACGGGACCAAGGAAGTCCCCTGAGGGCAGAGCTGGGGCCCCCGGGACCTCTCGGGATAGCAGGGCAGGGGTCGTGGTCCTCCCCGCTGGACAGCGTCTGAGGGAAGCCACATGACCACCAAACGCTGCTTCCTCCCTCCCCTTCTCAAGTGGAACTTTCTATCGCAATTATCCTATGTTTCCTCCATCATTATGACTCAGGTGTGTTGGGGACAGTTTACGTCGTAACTTGGCCTCCAGAGCCGGGCCCAGGGGCCCCGCTGATCTCAGTGAGTGCACGTCAGCCCAGCCCCCCATTCCTACTTGGTTGCCCAAGACGCACCCGAGGCCAGAGAGCCAGCCCAGGTCTCGGCACACCCGAGGGACCCGGGGAGCCGAGGTGCCCTCCTGGAGACCCCGTGTTCCTCAGCTGTAAAACAGGGAAACCCACGCGCCTATCTTGCAATGAGGTCACTGGCATGATACGTGCTTGATAAAAGGTCGTTGTCATTTTTACAGGGCCGGGGACCCAGTGCCCACTGAGCCTTGGAGCCACGCCTTGTCGCTTGCTTCCACCACGGAAAAGAACAACTATTGAAAACTTCTTCCCTGTTTGAACAACTGGGATGTGGATTTACGTGAGGAACCCGCAGGGAGCACGGTGTCTGCATGAAGGGGCCCAGGAGTGGCGTCTAGGAGAGGCCTCGTCCGTCTCTTCGGGACACCCCGGAGGTCCTGAGCTCACTGAGAAGGTTTCAAATGGTTTCCTAAACAAAGCGCTGACGCCCTTCCGACAATACTCTGCTGGGAATCAATTCTCTGTGTCCCGCCTTCTGCAGGGGGTGTGTTCTTTCTTGGCCACTCCTTCTGACTACGGGACTCTGAGCTCGGGACTCTGAGCTCGTTAACATGACCATCAAAGTACAAAACTAGCTTCTCCGTCTTAAATAGCAGGGGGGCCCGAGGTCTTACCAACAGCGGACCACGAACTATCCCCGTCAATGGATTTGCTGTCAGAGGCACACATTTCAAAACCAGTCAGTTGGACGGTTATTCGTACATCATTTTTATTTTTATTTTATTTTATTTTATTTTTAAATTTTTTTCATGTTTATTTTACTTTTTTGAGACAGAGAGAGACAGAGCATGAATGGGGAAGGGTCAGAGAGAAGGAGACACAGAATGGGAAACAGGCTCCAGGCTCTGTCAACACAGAGCCCGATGCGGGGCTGGAACTCACGGATCGCGAGATCATGACCTGAGCCGAAGCCCGCCACTTAACCGACTGAGCCACCCAAGCGCCCCATCGTACATCATTTTTAAACTTAGGAAACATTCCACCCATACAACAGAGTACAGATACTACAAAAAGAAGGTACGAAGAGAAAAGGAAGGGGACCCCAATGTTGTCACCGTCCCGGTTAACAGATTGTCACCGACCCCAGCCTGTCAGGCTCTCGCTTTGCACCCTCCGCCATTCCCACTGGGGGAAACCACAATCCTGCATCTGGGGTTTGCCTGTTTCTTTCTGTTTCATGGTCTTCGTAGGTAAGTATATACGTATATACCTCGAAACAAGATGTCACTGATGTTGAATGTTTAGATATTTATGTGACTGGAGCCACCTGTATGTGCCCTGCTGCAACTTGCTTTTTTGATCAACATGTTGTGGGATTTATTCACCATAATGGGTACAGCTGTGATTTGACAGGAGTTTCGTGGCGTCCAGGTTTCTGCAACAGAAATAGTGCTTTTGTGAGCACTCCTGTGGGAGTTTCTGGGCACACTGCTAGAGTTTTCTTTAGGGCACACACTTAAGAGTGGAATTTCTACGGGGCGCCTGGGTGGTTAAGTCGGTTAAGCGTCCGACTTCAGCTCAGGTCATGATCTCACGGTTTGTGGGTTCGAGCCCCGCGTCGGGCTCTGTGCTGACAGCTCAGAGTCTGGAGTCTACTTTGGATTCTGTGTCTCCCTCTCTCTCTACCCCTCCCCAACTCGAGCTCTGTCTCTCTCTCTCTCTCAAAAAAAAAAAAATAAATAAACATTTAAAAATGTTTTAAAAAAAGAGTGGAATTGCTGGGTGAAAGTTTTATGTGTCTTCAACATTACAGCCTAATACTGAAAAGGTTTTCAAAGTGGTTGTACGAATTTAAACCCTTCCTCCTTTCTTTTCCCCTCCCTGCAGCTGACTCAATTTTGGTCATACACAGTATTGAGTGACTTTAATTTTTGCTCGTCTGGTGTGTCTTTGTCTTTGTGTGTGTGTGTGTGTGTGTGTGTGTGTGCGCACTATATAAAATTTGCCGTTTTAACCATTTTTAGGGGTATAGTTCAGTGGTTTTTAAATTCATTGACTTTGCGGTGTAGACATCACCGTCATCCATCTCCAGAACGTTCCATCTTCTCCAGGGGACACAATATCCCGATTAAACAGTAACCGCTCCCCCAACCCCCGGGGACTCCCACTCTATTTTCTGCCTCTAGGACTCTGACTACTCTAGGGACCTCATATCAGTGGGATCGTATACTATTTGTGCTTTTGTGTCTGGCTTATTACACTCCACATAACGTCCTCAAGGCGCCTCCACATTGGAGCACTCAGAGTTTTAATTTGTGTTCCACGTCCCGTAATGGCGCGTGTCTGTGTGTTCTCCAGGGCACTGGGGAGAGGATCTGGGATCATGCAATTGAGGGAGCTGCCAGCCGGCCCGCTGTGTGCTTCTTATCTGCACAAGGGATGCTGAAGCTTGGAGACCGCAGGGCAGGGAAGGATGCCCTCTTAGCCAGCTCGGGCTGCTACAGCAAAATACCACGGCAGGGTGGCTTAAACACAGTTCTGGAGGCGGGAAGCCCAAGATCAGGGCTCTAGCCTGTTTGGTTCCTGGTGAGGGCTCCCTCCCGGGCTTGCAGGTAGCAGCCTTCCTGCCGTGTCTTCACGTGGCCGTGCGCACAAGAAGAGAGGGACAAGACAGAGACCGAGGCGCAGACAGACACACACACAGAGGTCTCTCTTCTCATTATTATTAGGGCACCAACCCCATCAATCACCAACCCACCCTGTGACCTCATTTCACCTGAATTATCCAAAACCCCATCTCCACATACGGTCACGTTGGGGGTTAGGACTTGAACATACAAATTTGGGGGATCATAATTCAGTCCACAACAGATGTAACAAATGGGACGGCAAAGACAAGCTGGAACCCACGTGCATGGGCTGGAGGCCATGGGGCCAGACGGTTGCCCGTGACCTTGATGCAGGTGTCCTCCAGAAGCTGGGGCAAGGGTTCATCGACACAGACCTAAACACACACGCCTGGCCCAGGAGTCGGAGAGGCGGGAGGATCCGGGGAAAGGCCTGGCCACTACCTTGTGCAAGGAGGTGCATAGCTGACCAGCAACACGATACGGGAGCAGAAACCAGACCTGCTTCACTTCTGGCCTCCAGATTCCCCAGGACCCCTTATGGCCCGACCCCAACAGGTGCACACAAGACAGGGAGTTCTGGTGATGTCGTGTCATTGCAAAGCCACCTCCTCTCCTAAAAGTGCCAGAACTTTTATGTTCACACGTGTTCTATAATTCACCAGAACCGCCTACACATACGATGCGATAGAGGATTCTATCGCCATCTTTAGCCACGCGATACTCGGTCTGCATTAGACTTCTCCACCGATCTGCATGTCGCCTGTTAACACTTCAAGACACCTGTAGTTCTGTTTCTTGGCTCTCTGGTCTTCCCTATTCACTGTCTTCTTTTCCCCACACCAGCATCGTTGCACAGCTTTTATAATGAGGTCATCAGATCCTATCTCCTGCAACTGGTCTTCTGAGACCGTTTATTTGGAAATAATCCTGCCGTGTCTTTGCTCCCTGTCAGGCGTGTCTTGCCTGTTTTTGGCCCTGTGTTCTTTCACGCTCTTGCATATGTAGTTTAGACTACATCAGTGAGCGTCACTACACATGTGTCAGAAGTTTGGATGCTGTTGTGCTAAATGTGTGATGTCCATTGGAGGGGACAGTTGACATCCTTATAATATTGAATCTTCTATACATGAATTGTGTTTCTTTCCATTTATGGGGTTTTTCGTATCTTTCAGTAAAGGCTTATAATTTCCTCCATAAGAGTTTTCACATATTTTTGTAAGATTTATTCAAGGCAACTAATTTTTTGTTACCTTTGTTGGGCTTTTTTTTTTTCAACTTTTTATGATGACACGGTTCAAAGATGCAGAAAGTATGGAATATTAGTATAATGAACACATGTACACGCTCCTCCTACAGCCAATTAGATGGCTTTTTCTGATGAACCCTTTGAAATTAAATTGCAGACATCATGACCCTTCATGCCTCAATCCTTCCACATGCCTCTTCTGAGAATGACATTCTCCCACCAAATCATGCTACCATTGTTACGTAAATGATACGTTTAAAAAGAACATTCTAGGGGGGCCTGGGTGGCTCAGCCAGTTAAACATGTGACTTTAACTCAGACCATGATCTCATGGTCCGTGAGTTCGAGCCCCACATTGGTCTCTGCTGACAGCTCAGAGTCTGGCACCTGCTTTGGGATTCTATGTCTCCCTTTCTCTCTCTGCTCTTCCCCTGCTCACTCTCTATCTCTCTCTCTCTCTCTGAAAAATAAATAAACATTAGAAAAAATAAACACATAAAAAATAAATAAAAAGAACATTCCAGTGGCTAGTTGGTGACGTAGAAGAAAGGAGACTTTTTTGTGCACTGTCTCTGTATCTACATTGACAGACAGCTAACCTTTCTTACAATCCTACTGATTTCCTCTTGAATCTTTGAGGTTTTGTAGGTACACAGTCACATCATCTTCAAATAATGACAGACTAGTTTCTTCCTTGGAAATTCTCATCAGGTTAATTTCTCACCCTGGCCAAAACATTCCGTACAATGCTGAATAGAACTGGTGTTAGCAATAATCCCTTTCATTTCACCACGAAGGGTGATGTTTGTGGAGATTTTTATAGATCTCCTTCATCAGATAAGAAAGCTTCTTTTTATTTCATCTTTGCCAAGGACTTTTATTTTTTATTATGGAGGCATGCTGAATTTTACTGAATGTTCTTTTTAAATCTATTAGGGAAGGTTTGTTATTGTGTTGAACTATACTGATAGCTTTTTTAATGTTAAAGCAATAGTATATTCCCAGGAGAAATCCAACCTGATCACAATCGTTTTTTGTAAAGTGTTGGATTCATTTTGTTAATGTTTGTTTAGGATTTTTACATTTATATTCATGAGTTAGATTGGCTTGTAATTTTCCTTGAACAGTCTTTGCTGGTTTGGACCTTGATAAATAAAAGAATTTTTTGTTTGTTTGTTTTTCGATTTCTTGGAAGAATTTTTGAAAGACTAGAATAGGAAGTTACTTAACTGTTCCTTTAAAAGATTTTTTAATGTTTATTTATTTTTGAGAGAGAGGGAGAGTGAGTGGACAAATGGAGGAGGGGCAGAGAGAGAGGGAGACACAGACTCTGAAGCAGGTTCCAGGCTCTGAGCTGTGAGCACAGAGCCCGATGCGGGGCTTAAACTCACGAACTGTGAGATCATGACCTGAGCTGAAGTCGGATGCTCAACCAACTGAGCCACCCAGGTGCCCTCTTAACTGTTTCTAGCAATTAACCTGGAAAATCATCTGGCCAATTATTTGGTGTAAGCGTCTACTAATTAATAAAGACTGCTCATTATGTTGTGCACAACTTCTATATTTTTACTGATGTTTATTTGTTTGCTTGACCTTTGATGGCTATGAGAGAAGAAGGCAGATTTGTAAAGATCTCATAACTGTATAAATGTTCCTTTATACATTTTTGAAAACTCTGTTGTTAGGTATATATAAGTTCACAACTATTATATTGTCCAAGCGATCTGTTTACTTTATCATTATAAGTGACCCTCCCTTATTTCCAATAAAGCCTTTTATTCTCAGATCTATTTTGTCCATTATTAATAAAACCAAACCAGCTTTCTTTTACATATGTCCATTCTACAGATGTCTCATAAACAGCATAGCACATGTCTTAAAAATTAGATGATCAGATAATTTATATATTAAAAAAATCCATTCCTATTAACTGGACAGCATAGAGCATTTACATGTAGTATGACTACTGATGAATTTGCATACACTTCTACATGTATACTTTGTGCTTTCTATCTGTCCTGTTCTTTCTGGGTTCACTTTTCCTCCTTTTCCCTCCCTCATTCTTCTTTGCTTCATTTTGTTTGACTTCATTTAGTTCTTTCCCACTTATTCCCTTTTTTCCTCTTTGCAGTTGGACATATCAACATATACTCTATTTCTTATTCCTTTGTAATTATCCTTTTAACAAGCATATCAGCAATGTCTAATGTTAATCAGTATATTTATTCTCCTCCAGAGGAATCCAATCATTCAAATACGTTGATCTTGTTCATTCCACTGGGGATACCACTGTTTTCATGCTATTATTTTCTGATATTTTAGCTCTATTTGTTGTTGTTGCTGTTGTTTCTACTCTGCCTTTGCAAATTACACATTATCAGGGGTGCTGCTTTTTGTTGCTTTGGTTTTTTTTTTCTTTGAGAGATAAAGAAAGAGCAGGGGAGAGACAGAAGGGGAGAGAGAGAGAGAGAGAGAGAGAGAAAGAGAGAGAGAGAGAGAGAGAGAGAGAGAATCCCAAGCAGGCTCCATGCTGTTAGTGCAGAACCCCATGCAGGACTCAATCTCACGAACTGTGAGATCATGACCTGAGCTGAAATCAAAAGCCCCACATGGGACTCAATCCCATGAAGCACGAGATCATGATCTGAACGGAAATCAAGAGTCAGACGCTTAATCGCTTAACCAACTGAGCCACCCACATGCTCCTCATGGGTGCTGTTTTATGCTGTCAATGTTGTTTAGATTTATCCACATTTTTACCACGTCCTTGGCTCCCTCCTGCCTCTGTGTGTCAGTCTTTCCTTCTGGGATTATTTTTCTTCTTCCTGAACTACATCCTTTTCAAGTTTCCTTCTTGTGGTCAATACTGTCTTGATTTGTCTGGGAATGGCTTTTCCCTCTTCCTTGAAAGAAATTTTTTTACAGGATATAAAATCCTGGGTTGCCAGTCACTTTCTCCAACACTTTGAACATTTGATTCCTTCCTATGCTGCCTGTCCTGGGAGGGGGTGGGGTGGGGAAGTCTTCTGCTCCAGGAGGCTTTTCGGGTTTCCTCTTTATTTTAAGGTTTCTGCATTCTTACTATAGGATGTTTAACTATGGATTCCTCTTTTTCCTGCTTTGGATTTGTTGTGCTTCAATAATCTAAAGATTCATGACTTTTATCAATTTTAGAAAAGTTTTAATCATCACTTTTACTTCATTCTTTCTGTTGTCACATTTTGGAGATCTAATCAGACCTATTTATCTTTTTTTTTTTTTTTTTTTAAGTAGGCTCCATACCCAGCAAGGAGTCCAACACGGGGGCTTGAACTCACCACCCTCAGAATGAACACCTGAGCTGAGATCGAGAAAGACGCTTAACCGACTGAGTCATCCAGGAGCCCCGGGACATAGTTTAGATCTTCTTCCTCTATTCTCCATACCACCTAGCTTCTTTTTCATACATTTTTAAAAATAACTTAGTCCTTTTGTGTGCGTTTTGGATAAATTCTCTAGGTCTGTGTCATGGATTCCCTCTTCAGCTACTGGAATGCTTCTTTTTCTTTGGAAGTTCTCTTTAGTGTTTCTCCCTGCAGGTCTGCTAAGTTATTTTTACAGATCCTTGCTTCTTATTCATTTGTAGAGTCTCTCTTTTTTAAAATATAGCGAACATACTTATTTTCTCATTTGTATCTAATAACTCCAGTAGCTATGGTCTGATTCCACGGCTTGTTGTTCTCGCTGACTTTTTTCCTAACGCCTTCTATTTGTTGTTTTAAACTAAATTAACGCTCTCTTTAATTGTGACTGTATAGGACTCCCCCCCCCCCCCCGTGCTGAGGGTGAATAGTCAGGGTCATCCAGAGAAAACAGAACTAACAGGATAGATCCACCTCTCTCCTCTCTCTCTCTCTCTCTCTCTATCAGAATCAGCTCATGTGATTATGGAGGCCAAGAATCTGCTCTCTGCGCACTGGAGAACAGAAAAGCCAGCGGCATGATTTAATCTGAGTCAAAGGTCTGAGAATCAAGAGCACCAGTGTTGGAGGGCGGGCATACATGGATGTCCCAGGTCAGGCAGAGAGAGCATACTTCGCCCTTCCTCTGCTTCCACATGGATTGGTGAGGGCAGTGCTCAGTGTACTAATTCAAATGCCAATTTCTTCCAGAAGCACCCTCACAGCCACACCCAGGAACAATGTTTTACCAGCAAGCTGGACCTCTTTTAGCCCAGTCGAGGTGACACATAAAATCAACCAACACAAGCAGCATTCCACGAAAGAGGACCCAAGTTGGCTCTGGCCATGTGCTGGGACATCCCCAATCTAGAACCACCTTAGATTAAATTCTTGGCCCGATGTTTTCTGGTCACCAAGGTAGTGAGAATTTAGGCTCAAAACTTAAACTGTCATAGGAGGACCTGTTTGTAGTTACAAATTCTCAGGGGAGTATTATTCCTTCTCTACAGAGAGCTAAGACTAAGATACAGACAAGTTTGTTGGTCATCACCTTCCAGTGGGATGGATAGCAATTTTTTCTTTGCATCCTCTTTCTTTCTGAGAGAGCTTTGTGTGTTTTGACGTGCTGTGGTGGTATCCTAGCCAACTTCCCACCTTGCTGAAGCCTTTGACTTTGCCATTCACCCTCATCCCCTGGGCGTAAAGCTCTTCAGAACATTTGATGGCTTCAGGATGTGTGCCACTGTGGCTCCTTCCTCCCTTCCCCGGATACAGACCCACACTTCACTTTTGTGTCCGGGAAGTTCCCAATTCTTCTTGCAAATTCGGCTGTAATTTTTTTAACGTGTACTTATTTTTGAGCGGGGGGGCGGGGGGGGAGCACAAGATCCCAAGAGGGCTCTGCACTGACAGCAGTGAGCCCAATGTGGGGCTCAGACCCACAAACCGTGAGGCCATGACCTGAGCCGAAGTTGGATGTTTAACTGAGCCACCCAGGGGCCCCAGTGCAGCTGTAATTTTAAAGGACATTAACAGGGAACCCTGGGTGGCTCAGTTGGTTAAAGGTCCAAATTCAGCTCAGTCCATGATCTCATGGCTCGTGAGTTGGAGCCCCGCGTCAGGCTCCGTGCTGACAGCTCAGAGCCTGGAGCCTGCTTCGGATTCTGTGTCTCCCTCTCTCTCCCCGCCTCCCCCACTCATGCTCTGTCTCTCTGTCTCAAAAATGAATAAACGTTTAAAAATATTTTAATGAAAAAAAAAGTAAGGTTCTGCTTTCATTGTATCACAGCTACTCCCCTTGGTAAGCCATTCTGATTTGCCGCCTGTATCCATGAAAGAGGTGGCAACGTGGGCCTAACTTGGGAGCCGATGTGATGCTGTGGTTCAATGATGCCATGAAGAGCTGGTTTTCTAGTCTTCTCTATGCTGTCATTTTGGAAGGAGGAACTTTCTCCACTGCACAAGGCAGTAGGTTTCTGGACGTTCCCTGAGAAGAAAATCCCCAAGCCCCTCCCCTAAGCCCCTCACCTCACGGGCCATGAGCCAGTCGTGAGCTCATCCCTGAAGCAGGAATTCTGGCAGGGAACGGGACAGAGCGGCTGAGCCGAGACTGGCCACATGGCCACCTCCAGCGTGGAGGTCAAGTTGGCTCCCAGGCTGATGGTCAACTCCTGGGAGGTGTGTCCACTCCAACAAACATTCCCCGCAGCCGTGCAGAGAAGGAGAAACGGACGTTGCGAGAATAACCAGCAGAAGAGGGATGAACACAGAGACACATGTGCCACCTGGTGTGAAGGTGGACTAGGGGGTTTGCTGGAACATGGGCTCATTTCTGGACAGCCCTGAACACGCCATTCAAAACCAAGATAAGTGAGTGGCCAGGAGGAGACCATCCGACCCGACCTATCTGTCATTCACAACCCCGCCTGGGCAATGTCCTCTACTGGGGACAACCCGGACACCTGTAAAGTATGAGAGATGGGTGGGTGCCGGGGAATATTCGGGATGGTCCCCTCGGTGGCTGTGAGCGTGGGAGACAAAGGAAAGGTCGGGAAGGGAAGAACTTACTAGGGAAGCCCAGCTCCCCGCCAAGAAGTCAAGTGAGTTGGCAGGAGGTAGGTTTTCTTCGGCTCCCACTTTATCAGAAAGCAATCCATGTTTTGTGTATTGCAAACTTGGAAAGAGTTCCTAAGGACAGGGAAGAGCCTGCCTTCTGGACGAAGGTTTATCTCCCCCGCTTTCCTCCCCCCCCCCCACCCCACCCCTTGTCCGTGATGCTGGGCAGCCCTTTCACCACTGCTGGGGACAAGGGGAAGGTGGGGGTGACTTGGGACCCGAAGGCAAAACAAAGGCAGGCACAGGAGGGCTGGAGAGGGTCTCGGTGGTCCTTGCGTGGGGACAGAGGCCACACGCTCTGTCCAGGAGCTCCCGGGGGGGGGGGTCTCCGGCGGGGACTCAATCACTGCCCCCCCCCCCGAAGTTCCCTCCTTAACCCAAACTCGAGACCTCGGGGCCCCAAAGCGCTCGCAACGGGGGCGGTCCAGGGGACGTGGGGAGGGAGGCGCGCCCCTCAGAGCCCTACGCCGCCCTCGGCCCTCCGGGGACCTAGCCGGAGCTCCAAGGGGTCCACCCCGCGGGCGGGGACCGGGAGAGCGCCCCGGGCTTTCCCGGGAGGAAACTCCTCCTCCCGCCGCCCCGCCCCGTCCCCTCCCGGTGCCCGAGGTGCCCCGGGACCGCGTTTAGGGGTGTCGCCCTGGGCGCTCCGACACCGCCTCCCGGGATTAAAGCGGGGACTCCGGGCAGAGGAAGACGCGAGTTCCGCAGGAGGCCGAGGAGGCGGAGGAAGAGGAGGAAGGGGAGGACGAGCCAGGGGCGGAGAGCGCCGGGCGGGGAGCCCCGCAGGTGAGCGGCGCGCCGGCCGGTCTCCCGGCGGACTCTGGGGCGCGGGTCCCAGGCGCGAAAAGAAGGATCTGGGTGCCAGGGGACAACCCAAGCGTCCCCCTCCCCCCCGCGCTGGGTGGCGGCGTCTGGAGGTGAGGCCAGGTGTGAGCAGCGCGGGCGCAGCAGGTGCGTCCTCCCGCCGGCGGGACGCCCCGGGCAGGGCCGGGCAGCGCGCCCTCGGTGGGGGCCGGAGGGGGCCGGCTTCGCGCAGCCGGGAACGTCGCTCCGCGTCCCTGGCTCTTTGGTCGGAGCCGAGAGTGCCTCGGGGTCCCTCGGGGTGGGTTCCCTCGGCCAGAGCCGGCTCCAGGACCCCCCGCCTTCTGCGGCCCCGGAGCTGGGGACCAGGGGTGCGCCTTTTCCTTTGGGGGGATGAGGAGGACGGAGCGTCGCCTATCCGTTTCTTTGTTTCGGGAAAATCTCTGCAGCCCCGAAGTGTTACCTGAACTCCTTCTACTTCTTGGTTCCCTCCCGAGGTGGGGAGAAACTGGAAACTCGCTGTAGATTCCGGGAGCGATACCGCCGGCGCGGCGGGGACGGCGGGGACAGGGCCCGGAGGGCCCCCGGGCGAGGCGCGAACGGCTCGGCCGGCCGTTCCGGGGAGGGACTGGCCCACAGCCCGGATCAAAGCCGGGCCGCCCGGGCACCGGGGTCGGCAGGAAGCCGCCCGGGAGGAGCGCTCCTGGCCCCGGACGCGCGCTCCCTGCCGGGGACAAGGACGGGGCCGCCCCGGCGCTCCGGTCCACCGCACGCCGTCAGGCCCGGACCTGGACAGTGGCTGCGGGGCTCAGCGCACCGGCCTGGCCGTGGACAGGTGTCCTGCCCGTGGCCCCACGTGCTCTGCGGAAGAATTGCCTTATGGCCCCAAAGTTCGTGCGTCCACACCCCAGAGGGCATTTGCCAGCCCAGAGCCCTGAGCCGGTGCTGAAGCGGTCGCCCCCACCCAAGGGCACAGCCAGGTGGCCTGGAATCCCAAAGCCCGAATCCCTTTTCAACCCACAGGGGAGGCGGGGAACGGTCAAGAGGAATCCTAGTGGCTCATTTGGGAGGGAAATGATAGCTGGGAGGCCGAGGTCCACCTGGTGGGCAGGCATCACCAGGGGCTCGGCCCTGACACAGCGGACCCCTAGATTCCAACTGGCGCAGCAGTTCCGGGGCTAAGATGGGCACACCCAGGGGGGCGCTGGCCTTTGTGCTCCTGGCCTAGCAGCTACAGAGCCTCACCAGGCTCATGGAAACTTACAAAGGCCGCCCGGAGGGAGTTTTAAGGTGTTCAGGAACCCTGAAGTGCGGGTTGTTGACTTAGCCTGGGAGGTGGGGGGAGGTTCTCCCGGAAGTAAGGCCGGTGCCAGCCTCCCCTGAAGGCCGGTAGGGGCTGGGAACGGGGACAAAGATTACCCAGGCCCAGGAACCTGGGGACGCGGGCTCTCAGGCTGCCGCTGCTGGGTGAGGCAAAGGGACCTGGTGGGCCAGGTCGGGTGGGGGGGAGCCCCCAGGAAGTCGCTGGCTTCCTTTTCTCAGCGTTTCCAGAGGTGAGGCCTGCCTGCCTCCCTCCACCACGGCAGGCCTTACTGGGGGTTGGGGTTACCAGGAAAGGGCATGGCCAAGCAAGCAAACGCTCAGCCCAAGAGTTGGGGAGTGGGGGGCGTTCCCGCAGTGGAGACCCTCTGCCTGGAGATCAGTCATTCAACTCCTTCCTCTGTTTTTGTTTTTTGTTTTTAAATATCAACCCGGGAGCAGTGTGGCCTTTGTTCTTGGCTTGGATGAGTCAGGCCAAGCCACTTTTCCCTTCAACATTCACAAGGTCAGGCTTCTCCTAACAAGGCTGTGTTGTTGCCAGAGTCCCGGACGCTGCTTGGAGCTCGGGCCTCGCACCCGTGGCTGGCTCTGCCCTGGGCTCAGTCCCCGGAATTGCAGGAGAAAACGGGGCCGCACTGGTGTTATAATAATAACGGCAAACCTGGATGAGGCACTGTCTTCCAGCCAGGTGTCATTCCAAACTCTTTGTAGCGTACTTAATTATGGGGAAACTGAGGCAGAGAGGTGAGATACTTGCTCCGGGTCCCATAACCCCTGGGAAGACCTGGGGAAGAAGCCAGGCTGTCTGGCTCCTTAGGGCTCTGACAGGTAGTGCAGCTGCCTTTCCTTCCTCTAGAAGATGGGAGTGTCATAGAAACCGTGTGGACAAGGGCTCAGGGTGCTGAGAGCGGGGCCCAGGGAAACCTCACGCGGAAGGGACTTGCTTGGGGGCCAGGCTCGTTCCCCCTATCCTAATACTGGAGCACCTGCCCACAGCCCCACCTGGACTCGGTGCTGAATCTTCCAGAATAATCCAGGCAGACGTGTGCAGGACTCCTCCGCGGGGAGAGCTGAACTCCCTGGCTATTGGGACATTGAGGGACAAGACTCAGGCGAACATGTGCAGTAGACAAGGAAGCCCAGATACCTGGGGGCCTACCCAGAAGTGCACAGCAGGAGCCCAGGCCGGTGGCTCACTCTTTTCCACCCAAACCTGTGGCAGGGGTCCTGGGAGAGCTTCCTAATGAGATCGAGGTAATTGTCCTGGTTCCAGTCGCTGTATCAGACTGACAGTGGGGCGGAGCTTGGGAATATACTTTCCTAAGCTCTCCAGAAAATCCCAGGGCTTGGGGGCCAGGGGCAGGTCTAAGCCTTGATAATAGGAAAATTGGCAGGGTCGAAGTTAGTGGTGACCAGTTCGGTTACGTACAGGTTGGAAGCCGGCCTCTGATGAAGGAGGTGAAGGGCGTCTGGAGAGGCTCTCGGGGTCTGAGTGCTTTTCCAGTTCTGTTTTCTCTGCTGCTCTGGATCTCCCGGGGTCATCCTGCTTCTCACAGCTGCTCGGCCTTTGCTCGCCCTCCCCGCCCCACCTTTCCGGGGCACCTGCAGGGACCTGCTGACATTGGGTCCTCCCAGGATGAGTTGGTGGCCTCTGCGGATGGGGTGTGAGGGCATCACATACCTGAGCGCTGAGACCTGAGTTGGGAAAGCACCGTGAGTCCCATCCTGGTTTGGTGCTGGGGACCAGCACCATCTCGGGCCATCTCGGGGAGCCCCGGCTTGTACGCCTCCAGGGGTAGTGGGCCAGGGGTAGAGGGCCTGGGTAGTGGGCCCTCTGTGCTCTGGGCCACCCTGGCCTCAAGTACATGAGGAATCCTGGGGAGTAGCAAAGGGCTTGGCTGGTCATACAGGCAGTTTGAGGGGGACGCCGTAGGGGCAAAGCTGGCCGTCAGGAAGGAGAAGAGCCGGCCAGGGAGTCTGTCTGTCCCGGCCGGCCACTGCATGGTGGTTGGGAGCAGAGGCACCAGCACGTATGGAAATGCCACGGTCACGGGCAGCCTTAGAGGCATCGGGGGAGAAAGGCAGACGCCGATTTTCAGGTGGGAGTGCGGGCAGTCATGTGGACTGTGAACGGTGTGAACTTTGAAGAGGGAAGGTGGCCCAAAGACATGCTCGTAGAGGCGAGTCCAGGAGGAGGAGGACAGGGCTTGCTGGGTAGAAACTCAGGGCATTTTGTTGGTGTGGATGGAGCTCAGCCGTGGGCGTCCCCGCTGTATGAGGGTGCAGGGGTGTGGTAAGGGAGCACAGGACGTTTGAAGGGCACCACGTGTCGTAGCGGCATTCTGGAAGCTTTGCGATGGCAGGAGAGATTGGGGGCTCAGGGGAAACCGGCAGGAGGCCGCGGCGTCCAGCGGACATTCGACAGAGAAATCTCGTCAAGCGAGAGCTGAGCTGGAAGGAGACGTGGCCTGGGCCTCACGACCACTGATTGGTGTACGAGGCAGGAGACCCAGCATCGGAGTCCCTCCAGGTCACTGCTCTGCGAGGGGCCGTCCTGGCAGGACCCCACACCTGAGCTCATTTCAACCCTTGATCTGAACTCCGGGGACGTGGGGCCTGTTTTCCAGGGGTGCTGGGTCATTCTTCGGGTGTCTGACCTCAGGCAATAAGAGTTCATCGTCCCTGGCCCCCCCAGTCAAAGCTCAGCACCCTTCTAGAATACGCTTGGACCAATACACGTGGAGAGCCCACCTGCCAGTCTCAGATCAAACATGCTTCCATTTGAGGAACTCTGTTCTCTCCAAGGCAACTAGTTGACTATTTAAACTTCCTCACTGTTGGAAATTTGGTTTCCCGGGATTGGGTTACACCTGCCTTTCTGATACCGCTGACCGCTTTGATTCTGGCTGCGTCCTTTGGATTTACACAGACTAAACTGAATGTCTCTCGCACATGACAGTCCCTTCGCTACAGGCAAGCAAATCTTAGCTGCTGTCACGATGTGATTGTTCAGTGCCTAGCGTGTGTTGGCCACGGTGTTGGAAATGGACACACTTGGTCCTCGAAACAACCCTATTACTTTATTATCCCATTCCACAGATAGACTTGGGCAAGGTCTTCAACCCTAGCCGGGGCCTTTGCACGTCTCGGGACTCCTCTCTCCTGCAGGGACCCGGACGCCTCCCCAGCCGGCCTGTCACATTAGGTGTGCACTCAGTCTTGTGCACCTGGGCCCGTGAGGTCCCCCACGTCCTCACCTTGGAGGCTGGTTTTGTCCAGGTGCAGACTTTCCGGTTTGCGCTGTCCCTCAGATTCCGTCTTACTCCTTTGGCCTCTGGAACTCAAGAACTATCGGAACGCTTTCTTGTATGCTAGTAAGCTAACAAAGCTTAGCTGTAAGAAAAAAGACAGAAAGAAAAAAAGGGACCCGACCCAATTCCTGCCCTAAAAAGTTTGTAATCTCAACCGGGACAATGAGGCATTCATAGAAAAAGAAACTTGGAGGATGCGGGCAGAACCTCTCCTGAGGTGATGACTCTGCCTCTGTGTGCCTGCACTGTTCCTGTGTGAATCACCACGTAGGCCTTTTGTCCGATTGTCTTATACTCGTTCATGTTGACTTGCTTCTTAAACCCACCACTGTCCGATAATTTGCACCTAACAGCGCTTTGGATTTGGGGAGGGGGGGTTAAACATTTTTTTAAGTTTATTTATTTATTTTGAGAGAGAGAGAGCATGAGCAGGGAAGAGGCAGAGAGAGAGAGAGAGAGAGAGAGAGAGAGAATCCCAAACAGGTTCTGCGCTGTCAGATGCAGGGCTCGAACTCGCGAACCGCGAGGTCAGGACCTGAGCCAAAACCAAGAGTTGGACGCTTAACCGACTGAGCCACCCAGGTGCCCTATAACGGCAATTGTGATTTGACGCAGTGGTTGAGGCATAAAGGGGCTGTCCTTGATCATTTGTTCATTGGATAAGGAGTGTCTGTCAGTACTGCTCGCTTCGAAGTTTGAAGAAAGGGGTACAGGGGTCAAGGAAGGGGGGCCTCAGAAAGCAAATGCTTTCTGAGATTTCCAAAGAAGAAATTTATCGCTTGGAAATAGCTTCGTCATGTCACGGGGTGCAGGCAGGACTCCACGGCACGGTCCTGCCGAGCAGTGGCCGGGCAGGTGCTCGGGGTGACCCAGCTCTCTGCAAAGAGAGCCCCGAGTGACCGAAACCACCGTGTCGTGTTGTGTGACTCAAGTGGACCTTTCGGTGCCGGCGTGGGGAGCTGGCCGAGGACAAGGAGGGGCTAGGAGCTTGGTCACACATCTGCTCTTTTGTCACTTAAAGAGAAAAGTGCTTCGTTATGGCTGGGTTTCCGGAATCGAGGACAAGCATCTGTGTCCTTTAAATGATAGGAAAGGATGTTTGAGAAACCACGTCTCTCCCCATCTAGGCTGTCTGCTCGGCTCAAAAACCAGTTGAAGAGCTTTGCTTGGCTGTGGAAATGCGTAGGGGTTTGTGTTTGTTTTGGTTTGTTGTGTGTTTTTGTGACACGTAACCTTATTTCTACACGTGCCGGTTTTGAAGATGAACCCGACCCCGTGTGGCCTCCCGGGCGGGGCTTCTTAGAGATCCAGTTCCAGAGTGAGACCCTGCCCCTTCCTTTCTTTTCAGCCAGAGAAAAGTACAGGCAGTGTGACTCCTGTCTTCTGTTCCAAAGTCCGGGGAGGCTGATCTGGGCGCACCGGGTGTTTCTGGTTCTAAGGTTGTGTGGCTCGTGGGATCTCTGGATGAGATAGGATTATCCTGTCGTGACTTCTGGGTCCTGTGGCTTTTACGGGATCATTCATGGCTGTGGCCGCCTGGGCTCCTTCCTTCCCTGGCTTCCTCGTCTCTCTCTGTTAGGGATCTCGAATGAACAAGGAGCATGGATTTCGAGCGTTGAGTGATCATTCCTTTCAGAGGGCTCTCAAACCGGGAAAGACGCCAGAGGGATCAGATTTTCATTTCCTGAAACTTCACCCAAACCTATAACCGGTGAGACAGCTCAGAGGCGCGGGGAGCCGGAAACCAGAGGGCTGAGAATGTTTGCTTGGGCAGAGGGCTTCGCAAAGTAACCTTGGGGATGTGCTGTGATTTTTTTCCCCCAACTTGGACCAGAGGGGAGCGGGAGACACTGTATGTGTTGGGTTTTAGAGCCCTTGTTCTTCAAGGGGCACACGTAGGACAGGTGGATTTTTTTTTTTTAAGTTTACTTATTTATTTTGAGAAAGAGCCAGAGAGAGAGAGAGAGAGAGAGTCCGAGAGAGAGGGAGAGAGAGAATCCCAAGCAGGCTCTGAGCTGACAATACAGAGCCCAACTCGGGGCTCTGACTCACGAGTTGTGAGATCATGACCTGAGCCGAAATCGAAAGTCACTTAACCAACTGAGCCACCCAGGCGCCCTGGACAGGTGTTTTAATATGTGATCATCACACCATGTAGAGGCTTCCATGGGGACCCTCCCAAGTGTATACTGCTCAGGTTTCTTTCCCCGTATCTAGAACAGCGTTGCCCCCTTTTGATTTTTTAAAGTGAAAAAATCCCACAGCTATCCCTGTGGACTCACGCGTGTATTTTGGCTCTATGTGAACAGTAAAGAAATGACGTGGTGCCTGTTTATCGTGACCCGCTCAGGGAGGTTTCCCAAGATTACAAAGCCACCCTCACATTTTCATTTACAGCAAGTTAACGTGCGTTTTGAGTTTGACGAGTCCAGTGATGATCGTGGGCCGGAGTGTCGCATCTCGCTCCCCTGGGGTTTCGGGGCGGGCGGACTTGGCCGTTGGGGAGAAGTACCCAAGGCAAGTCTGCAAATGCCTCCTCTCAGTCCCCAGCCCCCCAGCCCCCCAGCGGCAACATCTGTCAGCTTTATAATCACTTTTATTTAACAGAAATGTCTGCATCTCTGACCTTTTGCAGACACCGAGGGCTACATCGGTATCCACTCATTTCACAGCTCATCAACCCGGTAGTGGGGGCTGCTCTGATCTCCTTTTGTGGATGAGGACGCTGGGGCATGGGAACGTTAGCTGACCTGCCCCAGGTCCCAGGTCCCGGAGGGGACGGGCTCACCCACTGCACTGTGCTGCCGGCCGCCGTTTGAGCACCTGCTGTGTGCCAGGCACTTTACAGGCCGTGTGAAGGCCAGAACTTTCTCACTGGGAGCACGGTCTCGTGGGTGGAGGGCTTGGAGGGCCATTTCTTGCAGTGTTCTTTGGCCATTCCGAGACAGCAGGGAGGGGCCCAGGGCAGCCCTTCCTGTGCCCACAAGAGGGAGGGAGTGATGGCCGAATGGGGGCTTTACTATAACGCATCCCGTGTGGATGGTGTTTCCAGAAATTGCTGTCACAACTGTTCACAAACCTCTGCAAACAAAAGCGCCTTCTTTTCATTACCGCCAACCTCAGAAACGATCAAAATGGTCAGTTCCGAAGTGTATTTTTTGGATTCGGGGTAGTAGGTGGTGTAATGGGCACGTGTGGACGTGTTTTACGGAGGGTTTTTTACGTGTGTTTATTAAGAAGTGGGAGATTCCACATGGCTTATTTGGAAAGTCCGGTGTGACCTCCCTCGGGTACTAAGTTCGGGACCACGTGCTCTCCGGGGGACACCTACCTCCCCAACCCCCACCCCGTCCCCATGGGCGCTCAGCAGGAGCGAGGGAGGGAGCCTCTCTTGGCCAGCTGTCGCTTGCTTGGGCCCCCTCATGAAATCCTCACTGGGGGGGGCGGGGGGGGGCGCCTGGGTGGCTCAGTCCGACTTCCGCTCAGGTCACGATCTCGCGGTTTGTGAGTTCGAGCCCCGCGTCGGGCTCTGTGCTGACCGCCGTTCCAGATTCTGTCTCCCTTTCTCTCTGCCCCTCCCCCGCTCACACTCTGTCTCTGTCTCTCTCTCCAAAATAAGTAAACGTTAAAAAAGAAAAAAAAATCCTCACCGGAACGGGACCGTGCCCGACTCCATATCCATTTCTGTGCCAGATTCAGAGAGGTTCAGGCGCTGATGCAGTGATACCTCCAGGAAGGGGTATCGCCACGAGCTGACCCCAGGTCTCTGCCCCCCCGTTAACCTCGCCTGAACTTGAGGGTCTGAGAGGCACCTCGTGCCTGCTTCTATTGCCGGGATCCTCTGTTGCAAGAGGCAGCCTGGGGATGTCTGGCCAGAGCCGTGTTAAGCGTCGCTGGCCTTGGACCCTAAAGCAGGCAAGCACCAGGCTCCTTCCGCCTGTGCGCGGGGAAGAGGCGGGTGAAGGTGAGGGCCAAGGTGAACGGGTAGAACTTCTGTTTCTTCCGGAGCTAACTCTCACCTAGAAAGCCTTCTGGTTCTTTCCCCATGGGCCTCCTAAAAACTCACCGGTATGGAAGTACCACAGTCTTATCATTCTGTCTTCTAGGTCGTCTTGAACGTTCCGGATCTCTACCATTACCTGATGCTGCTGATAAACTCAGGATGGCTTTAAACTCAGTAAGTGGTTAATAATTACCTCCCCAGCCTTTTCTTCGTGCCCTTAATTCCTGCTGTTATTTTCTGAGGTGTGTGCTGGGCAGCATTTTAAGAGCTGGCCGCAGGGAATGCATGTGCTCCATGGATGCTGGTTGGGCCTTCTCTCGGTGAGGCTGGGCGGGAGTGCGGACACAGCAGCTGCACCCCTTGAGAGCGCCCCAGAGCTGTGGGGCGGTTGTGGGGTATGTGCACTGCTCACTGGGGCCACTTCTTTTCCTGCCCTGCGGGTGGGTTTCAGGATAGGATGTGTGGAAGGAAAAGGGGCAGGAGGGTGCCCGGAGGGAGGCAGTCCCAGGGAAGGACAGCAGACCCCTGTGCAGCCGCGTGTCCTGATGACCCGGGGGAGGCTGTGACCGAATGGACCACTGGGCTGACCATCCCTCTCTCTGGACGCCCCCACTGCCAGCAACTCTGGAGACTAATGCAGTGTCCTTATCCTTGGTCCCCATTATCTCTCACTGATTTATCTTTTTTTCTCAATATATGAACTTTATTGTCAGATTGGTTTCCATACAACACCCAGGTGCCCTCCTCACTACCCATCCCCCACCCACCTCTCCCTCCCACCCCCATCAACCCTCAGTTTGTTCTCAGTTCTTAAGAGTCTCTTATGCTTTGGCTCTCTCCCACTCTAACCTCTTTTTTTTTTCCTTCCCCTCCCCCATGGGTTTCTGTTAAGTTTCTCAGGATCCGCCCAAGTCTCAGTGATTTATCTTATACCTGGGAATGCACGCGTTCAGGGCAGTTGTGTGTCATAACAGACATTTCCCGTATCTTCTATCTGGAGAATAGATCTTTACGCTTTTTCCCCTTTAGCCATTGCTGGTAGCTACTGTCACTGGATCCATTTAAAACTTCCTATCCGCTGCACAAGACTCTGCGGGGACAGGCCACTGTGCCTGCTACAACCTTCCCTGGGTGGGACAGCATGTTCTTAGATGCTTCCGATAGAGACCAAACACGTGTGCTTTTTTTTTTTTTTTTTGCCTCTGGTGCCCCATTTAGATTAGAGATTACACTGTTTCCCTTTCTGTGCACTGCTCTGGTTCAGAGTTACAGTCTTTGAACTTCTGAAGGAGAGCGTCAGTGAGTTATTAAGCAGAGGTGAACCCTGAGAGCCCGCCTTTGGTGCATTGCTGTATAATCTCGCTTCCCTGGAGGCCCCGCTTAAAATGCTAAGTGTGGTGCCTCCTCTGCTCGGAATACCAGTCCTGTCGGAGACCATGGTCCACAAGAACGGAAGAAATGAATGAGTGGGAAGAAGGCTAGGGGGGCACACGTGGCCTCCCAGCGTGGCCCAGCCGGTGGCCGATTAAGGAGGACGGATACAGAGGACACGGTGGGGGTCCAGGCGGGGTCTTGAAGGGGCAGCCGGGAGAAGGCGGCGTTTAGGCAGAGGGAGAAGAGAAGGGCATTTGGAGAAGATGGAGGGAGCCGGAAAAAAAGCTCGGGCTGGGGCAGCCGCTTGCACACCCTGTGCGCTGAGACCCAGCGGTTGCCCTCAGGGCGACAGAACCCCTCAGGCTCCCTGCGGACGTGCGTGCCCACAGCCCCCATCCACAAGCTATTTAAATGTCCGTTAGTAAACGGCGACACGTCTCTGTAAGAGACGAGGAGATAGAAAAAGAACTTTTAGAATAGCATGTATAATGTGGACCCTTAGGTAAATTTCTTAGCCTCCATCGTTCACGTTCGTCTCTGCAAAATGGGCGCATCCGTCAGTCATCCCTGCACCATCGTCGGGGGGTCCTGCTTCCAGGAGGTCGTGAATGCAGGTGCCTGGCTGCCGCTCAGATACAGCCGGTACTGTTCCCCTGAGAATCTCCGTCCCTGGGTTTGGGTATTGACCCACTCCCAGACTCCTGCACGTTTTTTCTTTAATTTACATTTTATTCTTCACTAAATTGCAGCGTTGACCGTTACTCGCTCTTTACTTCAAAAAATGACTAGTGAGCAAATACAAAAACCGTTGACAACTAGCTGGAAGTTCTGGCTAGCTCTTACTGCAGGTAAGTTCCGTGTTCGGCCCGACGGGAGTCTGCAGCAGCCTTATCAGTACCTTGTCTGAGGACGCGGGTTGGCGTGTAACCTTTAGGGCAATTGGGGTTTTATGTGATTCATCTTCTTCTTCATTGTTCAGGGGCCCCCGCCAGGTGTCGGACCTTTCTACGAAAACCATGGATACCAGCCTGAAGGCCTGTACCCCCCGCGGCCCGCCGTGGTCCCCAGCGCCTACTCGGTGTATCCGGCTCCCTACTACCCGCCCGCGGTGCCCCAGTACGCGCCGAGGGTGCTGACGCATACTTCCACGCCCAGCAGCCACACGCAGCCCAAGTCCCCGTCGGGGACAGTGTGCACCTCAAGTAGGACCCCTTTGCATCTACTTCCTACAACAGTCCAGGCGCTGGGGCCTGTCTTCTCCGGTGGCTCTGTCGCTCACCGTCCTCTGTCTGCCGGGGCTCCCCTCTCCCTCGCTGTCCCTGCCCTTCTCGCCTCAGCCTCAGCCCGCTGCAAAGCCCTCTCTTCACTTTCCTTAACCCTCCTGTCGCAGCCTTGTCCCCACGCAGGGCCTCCCTGTCCTGCTCTTGCCTGCGGGGCCTGTCGCTGGGTCTTGCGGAAGGAATGGTGAGCTAGGCCACGGGAGTCACCACCCACCCTGTCTTTGTGGTGTGGTTCCCTGGAACAGCGAGTTGTGTTTGAGATGCGGGACAAGGCCTTTGTGCTCAGCGAACGAGGTGGCTGGTGTGGTTGTCTCGTATCTCGTGGCTTTAACGATCTCGTGGAGGGGGGGCGGGGGGCGGGGGCGGGGTGCTGGGTGGCTCAGTCTGTTAACCGGCCGACTCTGATTTGGGCTCAGGTCCTGATCTCACAGTTTATGGGATCGAACGCGGAGCCTGCTTGGGATTCCCTCTCTCTCTCTCTCCCTCTTTCTCTGCCCCTCCCCTGCTCACACACCCTCTCTGTCTCGAAATAAATAAACACATGGGGCACCTGGATGGCTCCGTCGGTTAAGCGTCCGACTTCGACTCAGGTCACGATCTCGTGGTTCGTGGGTTCGAGCCCCGCGTCGGGCTCTGTGCTGACAGCTCGGAGCCTGGAGGCTGCTTCGGATTCTGTGCCTCCCTCTCTCTCTGCCCCTCCCCTGCTCACATTCTGTCTCTCTCTATACATATATATATAAATCTCAAAAATAAGCTAAACCTTAAAACATTTTTTTAAAGTACACATTTAAAAAAAAAATAAAGTAAAATAAAAAAAGGATCCCGTGGACACAGCAGAGCAGGGGTAGACCAGGTAAACGAGTACGGGTATTAGTGACGCAACAATTCGCATTTTTGTCGACGGGGTTTTTGTTTTGCAAGCACCATGTGCACACAGCTTGTACGGTCAAAGATTAGCAACAAAGTGCATTTCCACCTGCCCCCGCAGCGCATCGCAAAGCACAGAAGTGAGTCCCCGTGGCCTGTGCTGCTCGAGGCTCTGTGTGCACGTCTCTGGACCCCTGTAGCCCTCAACCAGCGCCGTCACCCTTAATTCCGCCCCGACGCTTCCGTCTGCTTCCCCCACCCTTCGCAGATGGTTCTTGTTCCTTCCTCCTCTCGTCAACCTCTACTTTTTTTTTTTAATGCCAATTGTTGAGAGACAGAGACAGAGTGCGAGCGGGGGAGGGGCAGAGAGAGAGGGAGACACAGAATCGGAAGCTGTCGGCACAGAGCCCGACGCGGGGCTCGAACTCAAGCCATGAGATCGTGACCTGGGCCAAAGTCACATGCTTAACCGACTGGGCCCCCCGGGCGCCCCAACCTCTACTCCTTTTTATTCCCACATCTCCTACCCTTCAGTCCTCCTCCTCCTCAGTTACCCCTTCTCTTTTCCTATACGGTTCCCTCTTTCCCTCCACTGGTTCCTCTCGGATCAAGGAAACGCCCGCCTCTACACTGATGTCTTTCTGGTGGTAGTTGGGGAGGTTGAGACCGTGGTTCTTAATCGGGGCTGATTTTGACCCCCACGGACACTGGGCAGGGCCTGGTCATTATAACTGGGGAGAGGCTGTGACTGGCAGGTGCCACGGATGCTGCTGAACACCTGTGGTGCACATGACAGCCCCCCGTCACGGAAGACCCGGCCAAGATGTCAGTAGAGCCGCGCCCAGAAGCCCCAGTCTTAGTTCATCATGGTGGTTGGAAGGAAGCCAGGGTGTAGACGGCTAGGGAACTCCTGACAGTGGTACCTGCCTCCCAGAAAAAAGGGGGTGGTGATCAGAAACCAAGGGTCCCCTCTTGAGGTCAGCACCTTGAAAGGGCAGGCAGACAAGGGGCGCCCACTCACCTGACACCCACATTTCCACTGTTCTGGGGGGAAACCTGGTGATGACAGGCAATTGGACAGGAATCTGCATCGTCCTTATCAGTGACTTTATAAGGGAAGAACATGAGCCTACATGTGTGACTTTGTATTACAAAACTGCCCTTTAAACTCAAAACGAGCTGAGTGAACCTACCTTTCTATTTTTAAGACCTTTTTAATTGACTTCTATAGACGCGACAGACATTTTATAAGTCTAACGTTTGGCCTTGGAAATGTTTTTTTAATTAGCAGACAGTTTTTTAGAGTAGTTTGTAGGCTTACCCAACAGCAGGGCGCAGTCCCTCTTACCCCTCTTACCCCCAAGTCTGTCCCCTCATCTTGCCGTAGCGGGCCCCGCTCGTTACAATCGATGAACCAATATGGATACATTGTCATTAAAGTCCATAGTTTTACATTAGGATCACAGTCTTTCCCTTGTGTGTCCTGTGGGTTTTGACAAACGTACAGTGGCCTGGCCGTCATCACAGGAAAGAACGGAAGTTTCAGCACCCTCAAATAGCACAGATTCGGGAGTGCAAGGGCCATTTGGGGACATAATGCATCTCTTTGCTGTAGCAACGGTCCTAAATGTTTCACGCTGCGTCCCAGTGCGTGCACTGCTTAAAGACTGGGTTTTGGAGGAATCGAGGCCAACAGTCAGTGATGCACATGCTTGGTCCTGGGC
Organism: Panthera tigris; assembly: GCF_018350195.1. Classification (NCBI taxonomy): domain Eukaryota; kingdom Metazoa; phylum Chordata; class Mammalia; order Carnivora; family Felidae; genus Panthera; species Panthera tigris. Next base: position 4,400,543 of record NC_056668.1, read on the forward strand.
TCGCTAGGGCCGAATCAACGGCAGACCGAATCGATAACGACGAAGGGGCATGGGCAGTGAGTTGTAATTAAACCCAATAGTAGCACGGTTGCAAACCAGCCCCGAGTCAGGTCTGGACCGACCAGACGCTGACTGCAGGATGCCTGTCCAGCGAAGGTGGGATCGGGGGTCCCGCTGCGCACCTGCTCCTAGTGAGAGGCAGGCAGGTTGCCCTCTGCCCCTTGAGAGGTTCAGAATACTTAATAGCGCCTAGCTCACCGGGCACGTTATTTTATCCTAGATCAAACAGCATACAGGGAAGCTCCCCGAAGCGAGAAACTGTCCTTGGCTAACGGGTCAAACTGGCCATTTGGAATTTCCCCTGTGAGCGTCCCCTGCCTCTCCGCCCTGCCCAGTTCTGGTAACTTCAGGGCTCTCCTCAGACCAGTGGCCTCCGCCTCCCTTGTGAGCCTGTTAGAATTGCAAATTCATGCCTCCCCGCCCCCAGTGGAATCCGAATTCCTGGTGATCGAGGCCAGGAACGCTGGTTAGCAGGCTCCCTGGTGATTCCTAAGAACGTGATAACAAGATGAGAGGCGTGGCTTTGAGCCCAAACAGATGGGCCAGCCCTAGTCCACCTGACTCCCGAAGCTGAACTCTCGCCCCGGGTGACTTCCAGAAGCACAGACGTGTACAGGTGGGGTTCCCCGGGCCTCCCCCACCCTCCGGGACACCCAGGTGTCCCATAAACAGAGGGGGTCGGAGGGTCTGTTGAATGCCCTCTCCGCCTCCCTGCCCTCTGCCTCTCTACCCTCTGCTCCCCACCCCCCACCCCGGAGCCACTAATTACTGGGTGTGCCGTGTCTGGCCCTGCCCTCTGAACCTTGGCTTACACTCTGACCAGCAACGGGCCCCTCGTTTTGTTTTGACTAGAGAGCGCTGATGACCCTCTGCAAATGACTTTATTCGTAGCTGAGGTGTGAGCTCAGTGCTCCTCCTCCAACCAAAAGGCTGATGTCAGCACTGCCCGATGGAACGTTCCGCAGTGATGGGAATGTTCTACACCCGCCCTTTCCGTACAGCAGCCCCCGGCCCCGTGTCTGTTGAGCGTTCGAATTTACGGAACTGTTCAATACCCCTAATGATACGTAACTGAAGTGCAAACAGCCACGTGTGGCTGGTGGCTGTCGAACGGGACGCTGTGGGTCTGTGGCATCCATTCGCTGACCTGCCTTGAGTAAGACAATTTATTCTACCTTGAACCCCAGCACCAGGGAGGTGATAGTTTGGGGACATTATTACTGCTATCTTACGCTTGTATTTTTTAAAAATTTTTTTAAATATTTATTTTTTGAGAGAGAGAGAAAGAAAGTGTGCAAGCAGGGGAGGGGCACAGAGAGAGGGAGACAGAGAATCCGAAGCAGACTTCAGGCTCTGAGTTGTCAGCACAGAGCCTGACGCGGGGCTCGAACTCACAAACCGCGAGATCGTGACCTGAGTCGAAGTTAGTTAACCGACTCAGCCACCCAGGTGCTCCTATGCTTGTAATTACTAAAACAAGGCATTTTCCCTCTTTGGGGCAATTTTTTACACTAATCACTTATGGGACTATTTTAAGAAGATACTTTTTTTTAAAAGAGCTTAACATAAGTGTATGTTACTTCATATCATGGCTTCCTGTTTTGCTTTTGTGCCCTAAATCGCATAAAATTGAGTGCGCGGAAGAGGTTGAGACCTCCCAGGATGCGTTCTTAAAATTAAAAGCCTCATTTTTAAGTGGATAAAAAGTTATCATGGGGCACCTGCGTGGCTCAGTCGGTTGGGCATCTGACTGTGGCTCGGGTCACCATCTTCTAGTTTGGGGGTTCGAGTCCCACAGCGGACTCTGTGCTGACCGTGTGGAGCCTGCTTGGGACCCTCTCTCTCCCTCTCTCTCCGCCCCTCCCCCACTTGGCTTTCTCTCTCCAAATACATAAATAAACTTAAACAAAGTTATTATCGCATGATATGCTGTACTATACAAGCAGTGGTGAGATGTGAGAGTGTACCTTCTAAGAAATTCTGTAACCACATGGTGTGCCCACCCCCCTTTCCCCAGAGGCGAAGAAAGTGCTGTGTATCACCTTCACCTTGGGGGCCGTCCTGGCGGGAGCCGTGCTGGCCGCCGTCCTGCTCTGGAAGTTCAGTAAGTGCAGGGGGGCATCCTCGTGGGGTGTCCCGCTCTCCGGGGGTGGGGCTCGTTGCTTCTGTTTGGTGACGGGGACGCAGAATCCCCATCCTCCTCCTCCAATCTCACGGTCCCCGTTGTTAGGAGTCACTTTCCCGCTTCCTCCTACCCCATGGGTCGCGGGAATCCCATGCTGTTGGTGGAGTACTGACCACGGTGGGTTTACGCGGTGCTCTGGGGCGCTAGCTGCCGCCCCGGGGCCACCTGTCCCCTGGATCTCTGTGCAGCATCACCTGCTACGCGCTGGGGCGGGTCTTGCCTGCAGCAGCTCTTTAACCACAGCCCGGCCTTTCCGTCCACCCGGGGCAGGGGACTCAGGGCATTTACGGATCCAGAGGTCACCTGAGGAAGGCGGGGGGTGCTGTCCAAGCCCAAGGCTGGGAGCCCCTCCCCGCCCCCCTGGAAGTGATGCTCCAGGGCCCCCCCTGCCTCTGACGGCCAGCCCTGTTTCCTTTGGTAGATGATGGGGTCAAGGACGCATCCGCTCCTTATAAAGACAAAGGGGGGACGTGCTCTTCTCTCCTGCCGCTTGGGGCTCGGAGAGCGGACGTTGGCATTCGCAGTGGGTGCGTGAGGTTTTCCTGGTGTCCCCAGCTGACTGGGTCTCCCTCCCGTCTCTCTGCAAGTGGAGAACAAGTGCTTGGTGTCCGGGATCGAGTGCGGGTCCTCGGGAACCTGCATCAGCCCCGCTCACTGGTGTGACGGGGTCCTGCACTGCCCCAGCGGGGAGGACGAGAACCGATGCGGTAAGTCGCAGCACTGCGTGCGCCTGGGGACGCGACCGCTCTGCCCGGGGTGCCCCGGCTCCTGGTGTCCACCGCAGAGACCGCAGCCCCATCCTAGGCAAGATGGCCAGGCCTGTGTCCGGCACGGCCACCCGGGAGGTCACTGAACCGCTACCTGGAGGCTGTACCTTTGGTCTGACCGCAGATGAGGACCCAGGCTCAGAGAGGGTGTGCTCCTGGCCCAGCAGCACACAGCAGGGACAGAGGGGGACTGCAGGGCTGGGTCACTGTGACAGGGCGCCCCCAGCTGGCCCGGGGCGTCACCTCACAGCCACTGCAGGAGCGAAGTATTTAACGTGGAGATCAGGGGGTGCAGTATGTACTTTCAAAGCCGGCTCGCCTTTAGAATCGTGTGTCTATCATCACAGAGCGGGCACCTGGCTTTGCTTTCGGTATTTTCTGTCGATTGTTGCAAGTGATTTCAAGGGTGGTGGCGTGGCTGTAATCGGAGATGGGGCCTGAGCGGGAGCGGTGATGCATCCACCGACAGCCACCCGCAGAGTGAGTCTGACCTCAGTCCGCACCGGCCGAGGGGACAGCACGCCGGCTGGTTGTTTCCCGGCCGTGCCCGTGTGGCCTGGGTGGGCGGAGATGGAGGAACGAAGCATCGTCTAAGGTGCAGGTAACTGAGCTCCACCCCTGGCTGGAGCTGGCTTATTTGTCTTGAAAAGCTTTTACGTTGCGGTCCTCCCGCGGAACATGTTAGGCAGTGTGACCCAGGCACGCGGGGACCACGGCCGTGGCGCTGTGATGCTACGTCCCCACGCCCTGGATCCTGCCGCACGCTCTGACACGTTTACATGACAACCACTTGTTTTTAAGCAAACAGAAGTTTCGGCATTGTAGCGTCAGGGGCATCGCCAGAAATCTCACGAGCGGCTTTACTCCTCTCCCGTCCTGTTTCTCTTAACTCCCGAGGGTTCCATTTAAACATGAGGCAGACTAGGGGCGCTTGGGGGCCTCAGTCGGTTGAGCGTCTGGCTTCGGCTCAGGTCATGATCTCACGGTTCATGAGTTCGAGCCCTGTGGCGGGCTCTGTGCTCACAGCTCAGAGCCTGGAGCCTGCTTCGGCTTCTGTGTCTCCCTCTCTCAAAAAAATAAACATAAAAACATTTAAACACAGGGGTGGAGGATGTGGGTCCCCTTTCTTCTCCTGGGCCTTCCAGGGTGAAGACAGCTTTCCTGAATGTCCTCTGAGCCAGGTCGTGGCACCTGTGCGGGACACTCCGCTGGCCCCGGCTGGTGGGACCCCCCAGTGGGGAAGGCTGGGCCCTGGGCCCCAGCTCTGTGTGGCCCGTGGGGCGGCCTGTGTCCATGTCCCACACCTCGGTCCGTGAGCCCCCACAGCACAGCCTTGCCGGTATCCCAGAGAGCATTTGCACTTGGCAGTGACCCCCCACCCCGCCCCCCAGCTCGTTAAATTTTCAACACACCGCCTTGCCTGTGTGTTGGTGACATATTTGTCGCCATTTTCCTAAGTAGGGGGCGTTGCGATTCAGAGCGTGGTGAAGCGATCAGGTGTGATGGCTTTTGGTGTTTTCATACGCGTGGACGGGCACACATGGGCAACCCTGAACTCTAGCAAGACGAATTGTTCAAGTTCCTCTTCCTCCCTGTCTTCTTAATGTTTACGTTGTGTCTGTTTCCTTCAACACGTTGAGCTAACGTACCCGGGCAGATCAAAATCAGGAAGTACCCGAGGATGTGCGGGAAAACACAACCTCCCCCACCCTGCACGCACACGCGCGCGTGCGCGCGCACACACACACGGTCATGTGCCCATCCACCAGCCAATCACGTTTCTCTCTCAAGGGCAACAGATATGCATCTCTCGCTTCTCTTCCGGAGAGTTTTTAGGTGAAAAAGCAAATACGTGTGTGTGTGTTTTGTATTGTCCTCACTTCCCAGTGGTCACTGCCCCGCTGACTGCACGGGCCTTGATGACACATCCTGGGACCATTTCTGATTGGGACGTGAGCCCTCGCTTTCCCACAGCCACACACTCCGTGCTCCTGGGTGTAGACATGCCTTGGGAGGCCTCTCTTCTGGGGGACCCAACATGCATGTTCCAGGCACAGGAGAATATTGGTAGGAAATACCTCCGGAAGCAAGATCGCTGGGTCAGATTTTGTAATTGGATAGACCCACCTTAACTTGGGATTATTTAATTTCCACATTGATCATTTATATAAAGCAAAACAGGTGACCGTGACATCGTGCGTGTCTTCTGCGTCGGATCAGAACACACATTTGATGTGCTTGCAGTTTGTCTACCTTGTGGGGCGGACATTATTTTCACCAAAATGCACATCTTCTGACACTAAAGAATACCGCCCGTCCGGTTGAAAATGTTCAAGTGTAGGCAGAGAGCGTTCTTTTTCCAGGGGTGCGTGTGTTCTTGAATATATATATCGAACGTATGCGTATTGTTAATGCTAGTCCGCTTTCTACATCCGTCGCCCTGGTTTCTGTGGCCATTAAATGTCGCCAGGGAAACTGGAGAACCACTCGAGGTGACCCAGTTACCGTACTGTTCTGTGCACTTGAGATCGGCTGAGAGGGGAGACCTTAGGTGTTCTCACCGCAGGAGAAAGGAAGGAAAAGAAAGCTGGATCTGTGCGAGGTGGTGGGTGCGTTTGATGGTGGCACCCGGTTCCCAGGGTACACACGTCTCAAAACACCAGGTCGTACCCCTTAAGTATGTGCAATTGTTATCTGTCCTTTAGACCTCAGTAAACCCGAGAAGTTCCTGATACTTAAAAAAAGAAAGAAAAGAACTTGAGCTTGGGACCGTTTCCAGCTCTCTGGGGCGTCAGCTGTCGTGCTCTCCTAGTTACCATTTGTCTAAGTGTTTATTTAAACTGCAGTTGGTGCACATACAGTGTAATATTCGTTTCAGGTGTACAGGACAGTGATTCGATAGTTGCATACATCGCCCCGTGCTCATCAGGACAAGTACCCTCCTTAATCCCCATCACCTGTCCTAGTGAGCATTTGTCTGCAGAGACACGAGATGGAAGGAAAAAAAAAATCCCTAAAATTACCACAAACCAAAAAGGAAACGTCTCCTTCACTTTCTGCTATGCCACGGTGTCAGTTTTATTTTTAATTTTGGAATTATTTTTAATTTTGTTTCATGTTTATTTTTGAGAGAGAGAGAGAGAGAGCAGGGGAGGGGCAGAGAGAGAGGGAGACACAGAAGCCGAAGCAGGCTCCAGGCTCTGAGCTGTCAACACAGAGCCGGACGTGGGGCTCGAACCCACGAGCCGTGAGATCATGACCTGAGCCGAAGTCAGACGCTTAACCGACGGAGCCCCCCAGGCGCCCCAGGGCCCCCTGCCCTGCACACAGTGTGCCCTTATTTTTAACACCTTACATCGGTATGGGACTTTCATTTCAATTGATGAGCCAGTTATTAGTATGTCATTATTAACACAAGTCCTTAGTTCATACTTGGCATTGTGGACAAACGTGTAATGTGTTTGCATTTGGACAGCGGGTTAGAACAAATGTGCAATGATGTGTACCCACCAGTACAGTATCACACAGAGTATCCTCACTGCTTTGAAAATCCTCTGTGCTCTGCCCGTTCATCCCTCCCTCCCCCAACCCCTGCAACCACTCCATTGTTGTGCCTTTTCCAGAATGTCCTATGGTTGGAATCATACAGTTTGTAGCCTCTTCAGAACGGCTTCTGTCACCTGGTGATACGCATTTCAGTTTCCTCCCCGGCTTTTCCTGGCTTGATAGCTCGTTTCTTTTTAGCACTGAATGATGTTCCATTGCCTGGATGGACCACGGTTTGTTTAGCCACCTCCGGGAGCTCGTGGCTAGCTCCCACATGGCGCGTGGGGATCACCCATCCAGGAAGCATTAGGAAATTATCAGACCACGGCTGGTCACGTCACAGGGAATGAGCCAGAACGTCCACTGAGTTGGGGCCACAGAAGCGGGGCAAGAATGAGGTCTGCGATAATCAGGTCCTCATTTTATATTTTAAGTCACATGTATTCCCCCCGGAGCTCAGAGCACGGGCTCACATGCTTTTGCGCATCAGTGAACGTCGTACGTCACACAGCGTTTAGCAGCCTGCCCTCCTTCACGGCATGCCGTTTTCAAGGTCATTCGTATGAATATGTGACACCAGTTAATCCTCAAGCCATATGGGAGGGACCCGCTCTGTGGCTGTGCCCCTCCTGATCCAGCCGTTCATACATGGAACGTTCTCAGAATTCTGGATTGTGGTTACCCCTAGGGAGGGAGAAGTCACTGGCATAGAGAGAGGTTTAGACGATGTCTAAGGTGTTTCATTTCCTTAAACATAAGCACTGAGGTCATTTGGGCGAAGTGTGACTGAATTTAGAGGCAGAACCTTGCACCAGGGGGGTGTGGCATGTCTCTGGTGCTCTGCCAGGTTCCGGGGTGTTGGGCAAGAACGGTCGATCTGTTGTTCAAAATGATTGTTTAAAGATCATTTCTGGGGGCGCCTGGGGGGCTCAGTCAGTTAAGCGTCCGACTCTTGGTTTCAGCTCAGGTCACGGATCTCACAGTTCGTGAGTTCGCGCCCCGAATCGGGCTCTGCGCTGATGCTCGGAGCCTGCTTGGGATTCTCTCTCTCCCTCTCTCTGCCCCTCCCCCACCCACTCTGTCTGCCTCTCTCTCTCTCTCTCAAAATAAATAAATAAAACTGAAAAAAAGACCTTTTTTTAAAAAAAAAAAAAACCTTTATCTTTTTCATTTATTTTTAAATACTAGCTTTATCAAGATATGGCTGACATGCCATAGAATTCATCCCTGAGAACATACAGTTCGGTGGCTTTTCTACGATCACCCCCTCCCCCCACCCCAGGGCCCCCCGCAACCACTAATCCACAGAGTGTTGCTCTGGATTCCCCACTCTGGGCCTTTCATACAGCGCATGGGCCTGCGTGGGCCTCCTTTCAGGGCCGATGACACTCGTGGCGTAGATGGGCCACCTTGTGTCCATTCATCCGTCCACGGTCGCTTACGTTCTCTTGCCTTCTGGCTCTTGTCTGAACACCCGCTGCCCGTGCTTTGGGGGTAAGAGCACTTTAGAGCCGGGAAGGGGTGCGTGGTCAGTGCCGTGGGGACAGGACCCTTCATGTCGCCGCCTCTGAGCCTTTGTGTGGGGGCGGCGGGGGGGGCTCGGGTGGTGTCGGGACGTCCCCCAGAATCTCACAGAGCGTCTCCTTCGCTGCAGTGCGCCTCTACGGACCGAACTTCATCCTCCAGGTGTATTCGTCCCAGAGGAAGTCGTGGCACCCCGTGTGTCAGGATGACTGGAGCGAGGGCTACGGAAGGGCCGCGTGCCAGGACATGGGCTACCGGTGAGTGCGGCCCCACCGCAGAAGCGGAGGGAAGATTCTCTCCGCCCTCCCCGGAGGGACCTCTGGCTCCTTCCCAGAGCTGGTCAGGGAAGCCAGCAGGTGCCCACCGCATCCCCCTGCCTCCCTCCCCTGCACCTGGTGAGCAAGACTCACTACCCCCCAGCCCTGCCGCCTCCTGGACCTCCATCCACTCCCGGTTCCCCGTCCGCTCCCACCCACGGTCAAGGTCACCGAGGTCCAGGGTGCCGGCCGGGGACTCCTTTTCTCAAGGAGCTCTTAAGGAGCACTGAGGCCTCACCTCCTCAGGCCTCCCTGGCTGGGGGGGGGGGGGCGGCGGGGGGCTGGGGGAGGTCAGAGGACACAGATGTGCAGACGTTCACTGCATACATGCTTGGGGGACGCACTGAGCCTTTGAATGGGGGACAGGTGGCATCAGATTGCCGTGGAAGAGAATTCAGTCCTGCCTGTGGCCACAGGGATGGGGGGAGAGGCAGGAGGGACCCTCCCTGGGGCTCCCAGCCAGGGGCTCCCCAGGGTATCCCTTGGCGTGCATGGCAGCCCTCTGGCCGCACGGGGAAAGGCTGTGTGATTGTATTGTCACTATGTCTTCCTCGGGGTGTCTCTGTGTGACTTCTGCGCAGCACTGGGGGGGTTCTCCATATGCCAGTAGTCAAGATTAATCACTGCTTGATAAGAAGCGTGACATCTTTGGGGGTGGGGCAGAGGGGGAAATGGGTGATGGGCATTGAGGAAGGCACTTGTCGGGATGAGCGCTGGGTGTCGTATGGAAGCCAGTCCGACAATAAATTATGTTTAAAAAAAAAAAGAAAGAAACTTGGCATCTTAGCCAGCGAAATCTCTCCAAATGCCATCCCCAATGGACACAGTAACGCCCCCATCGTGTTCAGGACGCGACGGGATTTTATAGCGGGGGAGTGTTTTAACATCTGTAAATTCTCTTAGGTTACATGTACTCACGTCCCCTCTGTCCTTATTTCTCTATCCTCGCCCAAACTAGATTAGAAAAAGGCCCACGGAGGGCTTTCACCTGACGCTTCCGGGTTATTGGGTCCAAAGAGGATTATTAGACAGCGTCACTTGACCAGACCTTGTGGTTTTGTTTCCCACATGCTAAGGTGTCCCCCCTAATCCGAACACCGTATGAGAGAAGTATGGCGATACGGCCCAAGGACTTGCCGTCGCTTATCATGAAGCCATTATTTTAATTGAGGTTTTCCGTCTCCTTTAGGAATAGTTTCTATTCTAGCCGCGGAGTAGCGGATGACAGTGGGGCCACCAGCTTTATGAGGGTGAACGCAAGTGCTCACCATGTGGATCTCTATAAGAAACTGTACCACAGGTATTTGGTGATTTCTTTAGTTTTCCTTTAAGAAGTTTTGTAACGAGAGCGAGCAGGACACACCATGGGGAGTCACGGTCCCGAGGTGGCGTTCTCGGACTGAGATTCCAGTATCGCTGAGAGTTTCTCTCCGGGAGGAGATCGGACTCGGAGTGGGGGTGGTTCATTCTCGGGGAGCAGCTGAGGGTCATTTGCCATTGTCTTCGTGCCCTCTGCCCTCGGCCCTGGTGGCCCTAGAAAACGTGGCAAAATGAAAACGGAGAGTCCTCCTGATCGCATTAAAATACTCCCCAGACATTAGAGACGGACGGACTGCGGGTCAAAGTATGTCTCCACGAACCCCCGAGAAAGTCAGCGTCCCAAGGGGGGTGACCAACCCATCCCGCTTCGCCCCGGGATGGTGCCCGTTTCAGCCCGGAAGTCCTGCTTCCCCAGGGGCCCCCTCGGTCCCCAGCAGCAGGGATGGCTGGTCCCCCGGCCCCCAAGCCACCCTGTCAGATGGCACCCGGCCGGGCGTGCGCGGCATCCCGGGGGGCCCGGGAGGGAGCAGCTAGTTCGGTTCAGCCTACGTGTCCTTTAGCTCGAAGCCAACTTGTGGCCCGGGGCGGGTCTCAGTGTGTCCCGTGGGTGGAAGAGACCCTGAACAGCAGATCGCAGGATTGGTGGCCCAGCTGGTTGGGAAGATGGGGGACAGGGGGTGCTTGAGCTGCTCGTTTCGTCTCGCGCGTGTTTAAAATGTTCACCGTCTCCCCAGACCGTCGTTGCTACCTGCCTGCTCTTTCACATGAAAGTCGCACGGCGTCTTTGTGTGCGAGCCCTGGTCAGCTCCCAGGTCCCCATCGCTCATGCCCAGGTGACTGGCCAAGCCGTCACCTCCCCGTGGGCCAGGTGCCAGGGGCTGCCCTTGGGGCGGGTGAGGTGACGTGGCACCCCTCCTTTCCTTTGAGCGGGCGGCCGGCGGCGGCTTTGCGTTCCCGGTGGCCGCTGGCCGTGGTGGCTGGGGGGCCGATTTCCGCCCAAGCTGCCCAGCCTGGCTGTCCCCAGGAACGTGACAGAGTGAGCCCAGGAGGAGGGCTGTGCTCACCAGGTGCACATCAAAACGGCGGGGCCGCGGTCTGCCTGCCCAGGAAGCTAAACACAGCTGCCTGGGCTCTTTGTCGACGCTGAGTGTTTCTGTCCTTCCCGGCGACACTCCCGTGCGGGATCAGGGCTGCGCGGGGAGGGAGGGCCACCACCTCCGGGACTCACAAGGTGGCTGCCGGGTGGCGGTGGGGGGGCGGAAGGCTCCCTTCTCTTCGCTTTGATCCCCGAGTCGCAGACTCCACGTGACCACACGCTGGTGGCCGGACGGCGGCCCCTCCACATGGAGGAGAGTCGGCCTCGTGACCCTCAGAAAACATTTTCTTTTCATGGGGACGTGCCTTCTCTTGGCGTTGCCATGCCGCACAGCCGACGATGCCTGGGACACACAGTGTCCGTGGAACCGGGGGGCATCTCGATGTGAGGGTGTCAGAAGCTGACTTTATGTGTGGAACTCGGGCTTGTGTCGAGTCGTTTGGGGGAGGTTCAAGGAAGCAGGGCTCTGCTCTGGATTGGATGCTGTTGGGAAGCGAGGCGATTTTGCGATTGGGACCTTAATGCCTTTTTTCCTTCTAGAAGGGGGCTGGCATGAAGCCAGGCTACACGGAGATTGGCGGCCAGCAGAGGGGGCTGTTGGTCACTGTGGTCTAGACTAGGCTTCCGGTCAGGCCCCGGGGGGACCCCCTGAATGTGGTTACGTTGGGTGCAACCCACGACCAGCTACCTCTCTCCTCCACCATCTGTCAGGGGAAGATTCACTCTGATGTGTAAAGCAGTTACAGGAACCCGGAAGGTTACAGATGACTTCCTTACAAAATTAGAGGGTGATTTTCAGTTCTGGAAATAAAAATAATAGCTCATGTTATTGGGTGCTTACCCTCACAACCAGTCTATGGCCAGGCACTGTTATCCCACTCTACAGATGGGAGAAACGACGCACAGAGAGGTTAAGTAACGAGCCCGAGGTCACACAGCTGTGACTTGAAACCCGGGCTGGGACTCAGTGTCTGCTCGATGCCAGTGTCCCCCACGTGGATGTGCTCTCCTTTTTTGACTCTTCAATCGCGGGCCCTTCTGTGTCTGGGGAGGCAGGGGGGGTGCGACCATGGGAAGAAAATGTTTATTTCTAAGTATTTTGAGGGTCAAGCATCTCGTGTATTCTAGTGACCAGAACACCCCCTGTTCTTTTGTAGTGATGTCTGTTCGTCAAAAACGGTGGTTTCTTTACGCTGTATAGGTAAGCAATTCCTGGTTTCCACCGCCCCCCTCCTTTTTTTCTCCAAAGGGAGCACCCTGTACCTTCAGAAATGCATCCCCTGCGTCTGGGGAGGCGGGGTGATGGGGTGGGATGTGTCTGAGCCTTGCGCCCGGTCCGTACCCCAGCTCCACTCAAGGAACACCTTTCTGGAACTGCGGTGTCCTGGAGATGCCTCCGGCCTCGGGGCCAGGGACGCAGCCGTCCTGCGGGGACAGGCAATCTCAGGAAACTGACGGGGCGCCGGAGGCCGAGGGTCTCCCCATCTCGTGTTTGGCTTGCTTCTGGCTTCCCAGCCTCTCTCCGTGTGGAAGGCACCCTCCCCGTGCCCTCCTCTTTGGTCCTGTTTTCGAATGAAACACCGGTCCTGCAGCTCAGCTTTTCAGGGTGAACAGGTCAAACTAGCCGATGCCCCCGGGTGGACCGCGTGACCCGGGATCCTGGCCGTAACTCCCCAGCCAGGCTCAGCTCAGGCTCTTTCAGGCACCAGGAGGGCATGGTGCTCGCCCTGCCCTCCGGCCCTCACCGTCCTCCTCGTGGGGCAGGAGGCCCACCCCCTCGAGCAAAACCTCCAGGCAGCCCCCATTTGATGGACACTCGTGGAGCCCCGCCTCCTTTGCCCTGGCGGTGACGGGGACAGGGCAGACACTGGAGGGGCTCGGAGATTTACCCAGGGAAGCCCCTGGGACGTTAGCATCCCCTCCAACCTCCCTTTCTCCCTGGGTTCGGGTCCACTGTGAACTTCTGCCTGTGCCTCTGAGGCCCCTGCATCACCCGCCCGCACGACCAGGAGCCTCTGTCCTGTGGCTCCTTCCCCGCCAGCGCTCAGAGTTTCCAGAGAGGAAGCGTCCTCTCCCTTTCTGGCAAAGAACTTGTCACAAGTAGCAGCAGGCCAGGCCAGGCATTGAGGACTCACACTCGCTCTCCGTCCTCCTTCTCCTTCCTCCCTCCTCCCTCTTCTCTTCCCCTCCTCCTGCCTTCTTTCTCTTTCCTCCCTCCTCCTCCTTCATTCTCCCCCTCCTCCCTCCTCCTTCTTCCTTCCTTCTTCCCTCCTTCTTCCTCCTCCCTCTTCCCCTCCCTCCTCCTCCCTCCTCTCTCTTCCCTCCTTCTCCCTCTTCTCTCCTCCTTCTCCTTCCTCCCTTCCCCTCCTCCTCCCCTCCTGCCTCTTCCACCCTTTCTCTCCCTCCTCCCTTCCCCTCCTCCCTCCCACACCTTCCTCCTCCCTTTCCCTCCTCCTTCTCCCTCCTCCCTCTTCCCTCCTTCTTATCCTCCTCCTCCCCTCCTCCTTCCCTTGCCTTCCTCCTCCCTTTCCCTCCTCCTTTTCCCTCCTCCCTCCTTCCTATCCCTCCTCCTCCCCTCTTCCCTCCTGCCTCTTCCACCCTTTCTCACCCTCCTCCCTTCCCCTCCTCCCTCCCTCGCCTTCCTCCTCCCTCTCCCTCCTCCTTCTCCCTCCTCCCTCCTTCCCACCCTCTTTTGCAACGTTCAGGAGTCTTGGGGCCCCTGAGCGTTCAGTCTGTCCACGACTCCAGCAGGCCCCAGGGCCTTTGCTCCCCAGGATGGCCGCCTGGGTGCGCAGGGGACACGGGTGGCGTCTGCGCTGAGCGAGAGGGGGCGTCAAGTGCCAGCGGAAGTGCTGCTTCCGGGGGGGGGGGGCTGGGGGAGCGTCCCCTCCTCCCCTCAACCGGAAACAGACCAGGACGCATGCTCTGTAGTTCAGACCCCAAACGCGTGGGGTGGTCCCCCAGCCTGGCCGGACTTCGGGTGGAGGGGCCGGGCCCACCCTGCGGGGGCGGCGGGGCGGCCCCGCCCGCGCTCACCTGTTCCGCGCTGGTCGCCTTCAGAGTGCGGGGTCACCGCGAAGATGGGCCGCCAGAGCCGCATCGTGGGCGGGACCAGCGCCTCCCCGGGGGACTGGCCGTGGCAGGCCAGTCTGCACGTCCAGGGCGTCCACGTCTGCGGAGGCTCCATCATCAGCCCCGAGTGGATCGTGACGGCCGCCCACTGTGTGGAGGAGTGAGTCCCCGGGGGCGGGGGGAGGTCTGGGGGGGGGGGGGCGAGGGTTTGGAGGTGGCTCTGGGGCCGCGTGACCTGGGGCGGAGTCTCCGATCTCTTCAAGCTCCGGTGTCCTGGCCCGTGCGTGCGGCCCGGCGCCCCCTTCGCGGCGTGACCGGGGGCCTGGTGGGCTGGAGCGCGGGGAGCGGGACCCCTTCCTGCCGCCGGCTTCGCGGCTCCTGCCTCTCTCGGGAGCCCCGTCCTTCTGGGAGGGCCGGACTCCCTGGAAGCCCGTCCTCACCACCGGAGGCCAGGGGGCTTCCCGCTGCCCTGCCCCAAGGCTCCCTGGGACCCACGGTCAAGCATCCCTGGCCACAGCGTGGCCCTCAGGACGGGGCAGCCGTAATTTACAGCGTCCGCTTTTGTGGACGCCGCTGCCCCCTCCTTTCTCCTTAAACACAGACTTTTTTGGCCACACGCCTCCTTTGGAGGAAACCACTCGGCAGAGACGTCTTTCCGACTTAGCGTGACCTCGTGCCGGCTGCGGTCCTGGCCATGCCGTCCTCTGGCTGTGTGGCCCCCGACCGTTCACGCAAGGTGTCTGACCGCAGTGTCCCCTTTGCACACCTGCAGGACAGGTGTACCTGCCCCTCCCGAAGGCCGTTGGCGGAGGGGGGGGGGAGGAGCGACGTTTGTTACCCACTGGTGTTCCCTCCCTGACTTGCTTCCACCAGATTCCGATAGCTCCCGGGATCTGGGGTTCTCCCAAAAGGGAAACACCTAGACGAAGCTAATGCCCTAATGGCTGTGAGGCCTACAATCTAGCCATCCGTATGCACTTATTAAGCACCTGTTGGGTGCCAGAAGATGCCCTGATACATGAAGGCAAGTAAGACCCAGTCCTGCAAGAACGAGGTTTGGAACCTCAGGGAGGCATTCAGGCCAAGAAACAGCGTTCTTCGATGTTCTGAGGGTTTGCGGCTGGTACAGAAGTATGGGGGTGGAGGGGCTGGGTGGCTCAGTTAGTTAAACGACCCCCTCTTGATTTCGGCTCAGGTCACGATCTCACGGTTTGTGAGTTTGAGCCCCCCATCGGGCTCTGTGCTGATGCCCACAGCCTGCCTGGGATTCCCTCTCTCCCTCTCTCCCTGCCCCTCCCCTGCTCTCTTGCTCTCTCTCTCCCAAAATAAATAAAAACACTAAAAAAAGAGAGAGGCACAGGAGGAATGGACCTCATTGTCGAGGTGCAGGGGTGGGTGGGGCCACGGCACAGCTCGAAGGGACAAGAGCCCGAGACCTCGCCGGCCTGGCCGTGTTGCTTCCAGAGGGCCATGGCACCTCCGGGACACCTGTGACTTTGGAAGTCACCAGAGGAGTGTTTCCCATTTGCATTTCTGAGGCGCTGAGTGGTCTTCGGCTTTACCTTCCAGACCACTGAACAACCCACGGCACTGGACGGCCTTCGTGGGAATTTTGAGGCAATCTTTCATGTTCTACGGACACGGGTACCGAGTGGGAAAAGTGATCTCCCACCCGAACTATGATTCCAAGAGCAAGAACAATGACATCGCTCTTATGAAGTTGCAGACGCCTCTGACTTTTGATGGTACGTGACCGCGTCCGTGGGGCTCGGGGGCGTGTGGACGACTTTGACCGCGTGTCCACGGAAGATGGAACCAGAGGGAGGGGGGTTGCGCTGCGTGCGGGGGGCGTGCGGGAGGGCCGCACCTGTGTGCTCCTGTGACGGGCTGGGGGAGGGAGTGAGCGGCACGCTTTTCCTCTACCGTCCAGAGTCGTGATTTAATCAACAAAGTCCAGACGGGCTTTCCAACCACAGCACTGCTGGCCTTCGGGGTCGGACGGCACTTTGGGGCCGTCCTGGCCTGGTCTCCATCCACCAGATGCCACTGGTGCCCTTCAGTTGTGACACGGATGTCTCCAGACGTCGAGAGACCTGCCCTGGGGGTGAAATCGCCTCTAGCTGAGAACCGCTGATCTAAAATTTGTCAGGACTTTACTTTTTCACATAAATCCTGAAAACAAGAAACTTGACGGTTTACAACAACGAAAAGCAAGCCATGGTTTCCCTTAGCTTGGGCCCCCATTCTAGTCCATCCAAGGGGTCCTCCGGAATGTTCCAGCCCACACGGGCAGAGACAGACCAGACCCTCATCCGCCACCACACCCCCCCCCCATCAAGGTGTTTGCATTCAAGTTGGGACACAATGTGGACCCAGAAGAACCGGTCCATGGGGGCCGTGTCCAGCATGGCCTCCGAGGCGCAGGCTGGGAGTGCCCGCCAGCTTCTCGAGCCTCACGTGTGTCCTCTCTGCCCCTCGTCCCCTGCCGACAGTGTATATTGTCAAATTTTTGTTCCTTGAAGGTTTAACTGTGAAAAAAGCTTCACTAGTGGCAGCCTCTTTCTTAGTTCTGTTTCTTGAAGAGTTCGGCGTGAATTTCTAGAAGCAGAGCTAGCAAACAGTTCTGTTTCTAAGCAGCTTAACTTCCAGAGAAGGGAGCACCTCGCCTGTGAGAAGGAGGGGCCCGGCAGGGACAGAACGTGGGCGTGCGGGGACAGGTCGGGGTCTGGGACTCTCCTGGGGTGATGGTGGTGGCACCGGGCCCCGCGGCGTGCAGATGGGGAGGGTCCGGGCTGAAGACGGTCGCTGCAAAGCCTTCAGTTAGACCAGACTGGCTCACGCTGTTTTTCTCTTCTTGGAACAGACAAAGTGAAACCGGTGTGCCTGCCCAACCCAGGCTTGATGCTCGAGCCGGAACAGCCGTGTTGGATTTCCGGGTGGGGGGCCACCCACGAGAAAGGTGAGGCTCTTGGCCACGCGGGTCCCACGGAGCCCAGCACCGGGCTTGGAAGTGGGGGGGCCGGGGGGTTGATCCCGGATCTGCTCCCACGCGATCAGATCACTTCGGCCACGTCGCTCAGGCTCCGTGCCTCAGTTTCCCCATCTGCTAAATGGGGAAAAAAAAACCCCGTGCCTGCCCTACCTGGCACTGTGTCCTTACTAAGACACAAGGGAAGCAACGTGTGTGGAAACTGCTTTTCGAAGCGTAGAGGCCGCATCAATGCCAGGGACGTACAGGCTGTGCGATCGCGTCCCCTTGTTGCTAACGGCTTGCCACGGAAGCCGGCCGTGCCCTCCGGGGGCTCAGGGACAGTGGGCTCGGTGAGGGTGGGCTTTCATGACCCGCGATGGCCAGCCGCAGGCCGCTGGAGCTGCGTCCGTCTGCCCCGACGCCCCAGAGAGGGGGGGAAGCTGCACAGTCGTGGTGCAGACCCGCTCAGCGGGCTTTGCTACAGTTGACTTTCCTCTCCGAGAATACTTTCCGGAGGAGGGGAGCTTAGCGGTTCCACTTTTACGAAGCGTGAGAAGCGCTTGGTGGTACAAAGAGGCCTCTCACGCACTGTCTACGTCCTTCTGAAAAGTGTTCAAGGCAACACCCAAGAGACCCTTTAGAACAAGGCGGAAAGTACAAGAGCTGGGTGATGTGGGGGCAGATCGGGGCGACGGTGGCCGAGCCGGGCGTAAAGGAAGTTAGCGCAGCTGAGCCTTACCCTGGGCTCGCAGTGGGAAAATCGACACGTGTTTGTGGAGCACCTCCTATGGGCTGGGAGGGCATCACCGCACAACATAAGACAGGAACATCTGCCCTCAGGAATGTCGCATTTCCTCGTGGATGTCTGGGGGGCGGGATGTGGTCAGTCAGCAAACAAAGAGCAGAACTGGGTGCTTTCAAACGGCAGAAAGTTGTCACGGCGGGGGCCTGGCTGCTTTGAAGGGGTGATCAGGGAAGGCTTCTTGTAAGAGGCGACACTTGAGATCTGAACGATGACGCTGTTTAAGGAACAGAAGGGTCAGTGTGGCGGGGTGGGGGAGATGGCGAGTCAGGGGTGACGGTGTAGGCTGTGGGGGGCCTCACAGGCTTTGGGGAGGACCCTGGCTTGTATTCTGCGTGAGCTAGGGAGCCGTCGGGAGCTTTTAAGGAGAATGGCATGAGCTGGCAGCCTTCTGGGGAGTCACAGGAAGGATGCAGGCAGGAGGGGGCTGACCCCAAGTGCAGGGGAATCATGTCTGGGACGCGCTGGCGGCTCAGCTGTGGGAGGTGGGCCTGGGGGCAGGAGACCATGTCTGGGGCAGACCCACCCCACCACCTTGCAGGTGGACTGAACATCAGCAGGGGGAGAGGGAGGCATCCAGGGCGGTCAGCTTCTTGCTTGGGGATCTGAGCCCCAGGGTGGGTGTGGTGCCGCTTTCCGAGCCAGGGAGGACGGGTGGTGAGGACTTGGGCTGGAGGGGTGCGGTGAGAGGCTCTGTTTTGTCACGTGAGGCCCGTGGCGCCTGGAAGAACCCCACGCGGAGGGAGCGAGATGGGAGGGAAGAGGTAGATGGACACAAGGGCCCACCCTGCTGTGGAGAGGTTTAATGGGCAAGGGAGCCGGGAAGCGGGACCGGACCGTCGGTGGAGCCCCGTGGGGCTACGGAAACACAGCCTGACCCCTGTGGGCCCGGGAGCCGTCTGGCGAGGACGGAGCCCCAGAACCAAGGCGCTGGGCGGAGAGGGAGGAAGATTCTAGAACACAGAGCGTTCCGTAGCTCCAGGGCCAGGAAGGCCTCCCTGATTGGGAAGAGCTGTGCCAAGTCCGAGCCGTCAGCTGTCGGGATGACCCGGCCTCCCTGGAGGAGGAGGAGGGAGGGGTCGTGGCCCCCCCGGTCTCGGGTGCGCACTGGCGCGTCCCCAGGAGGGAGGCCACTGTTCCACGGGAGCCGCTGGCCGCACGGCCGCCCGATGCTGTCTTCCGTCTCAGGGAAAACCTCGGACGAGCTGAACGCCGTCATGGTGCCCCTCATCGAGCCCTGGCGTTGCAACAGCAAGTACGTCTACAACAACCTGGTCACGCCGGCCATGATCTGCGCGGGCTACCTGCAGGGGACCATCGATTCCTGCCAGGTGACTGGAGGGTGTCCTCGCAGCCCCCACGGACACGGGGTCCATGTCCCTGGCACGCGGGGGGTCAGCTCCGGGGTGGCCGTGGCCAGCCGCCGTGACACTGACGGTGTAAAAGCACGCGTGTGCCCGGCCACCGGCCCCGAAAGGTTTTATTTTGTCGGCTTGGGAGCGGAACAGAAGTAAGTTTTGCAACCGTTTTAAAATACGGCCAACAATTTACTTAGTAACTAACTGCTACCTGATGCAGGCTAAAAGTCGTCACTGGAAGAGTCTCTTTTGGGGATTATATTACTGTCCCTCTTGGTGGGGGGGGGACACAAAACCCGCACACTGTGTCATAACTGCCACGGGGACCCCCACTCCGACCCCCGCCCTGACCCCATCCCCATCCCCCCGGGCGTGGCCAGTTGTGTGTGCGGGCTGTGGCTTAAACTTCCGCCCTTGCCGTGTCCCCCAGGGTGACAGTGGAGGCCCCCTGGTCACTATGAAGAGTCACATCTGGTGGCTGATTGGGGACACGAGCTGGGGATCAGGCTGTGCCAAAGCCAACAGACCAGGCGTGTATGGAAATGTGACAGTATTTACGGACTGGATTTATCGACAAATGAGGGTAAGTTCCTGTCCCCCTCCCCACCTTGCTCTCTACTCTTGTCCCAACGCCCAGAAGTCCGCGGGGTGTGGTGTGGCTGCCGGGGGCTCAGGCTGGCCAGGGCACGGAGGGACAGGGCCGGGTGGCGGGACAGACGGCAGAGGGAAGCCGGCACTGAGTAAGCATTTGCACCTTCATGGGCTGCGGTCGACTTGCCCCTCCCAGACGAGGCTACACGGCTCACTTCCGCACGTTCTCGCTCCTGCCCCGTCCTGCCCTGTCTGCCTGGAGCCCCTTCCTTCGGCAGCCTGAGTCCTTGACCGTTGCCCTGTAGGAAAAAAAAGTCCCTTGGCCCCGCTAAGCTTGCTGCTTCTGTTATAAGTCAGTCTAGGAGACAAAACGAATTTGCTGCCTTTTTGTGTCTTGAGAAAATAAAGCCGTTTCTTTTTTTCTCGTTTCCTTTTTGAACAGGCAAACGGCTAATCCGCGTGGCCTTTGTCCTTGACACCGTTCCACAAGAAAATGAAGGGGCTGATTTTTAATTCCCCGTGCGTGATGTGCTGTATTTTTAGAAATGATTCGGAGGTCCTTTCGTTGTTATTAAATAGTGTATTTGTCTGTCTTCGGCACTCTGCATAGTTCTGTGCAGGCCACAGGCCCACGCTCCTGGACCCCTGGTCTGCAAGGCGTGACCAGGCCCAGTGGGGTGTGGGCGCCCAGGGCCACCGCAGGGCAGAGGGATAGAGGCTGCCCAGTGGGGTCTTCCTTCTAAGCCCACTCGGGGGGCCGATGCACCTTTTGGATGTACCTGAGGCTGGTGACTTCTCAGTTGCTGGACGGCTTGAGACAGAAAGGGAAGAAAGCCGGGTGGGACTTTCAGGGTCAGCCTGCTGGGGTCACTGCTAGGGAGGGCCAGTCTCCCCCCCCCCCCCCCGGGGGTTTTCGCTGATCATTGTTTAGTGCCTTCTTAGCAGCCCTGGATGGTGGCTGAAAATAAAGGGACCAGCCCTTCATGGGTCAAGATGTAAAGGCAGCAAGAACCTTCTCTCCGGCTCAACAGGGTGAGAGTGTAGACAGACCCCTGGGGGAAAGGGAAGTCCTTGCAAACGCAGATGCCACTGTGTGCGGGGCTGGGCGCCCCCAGGGAGACCCAGCCCCACTCCCCCACCCTCTTCCCTTCGGATTGTGGGGTGCAGCGGAGTGGGGTGCTGTGCTGACCCTCTTGGGGCCTGCTGATTACATGGAAATTGAGGTCACCCCCTGGGAGGGGGGGGCGGGAATCAGGGATGTGTGATTAAAGATACACTGTTTCCATGTAAAGTTCCTACGTGTTACTACCTCAGTGCTCCCGGAGTCTTGGCTGTGATGTCTCTAAGTAGTTGCTACATTGGCTCTTTGACACTCTTGGCCTTGCCAAGTGGGCTGCGCGGGTGACTTGAGGCACTTTCCAAAGTGTTCCTTGCCGGGGTGTGGCGTGTGCTGGCCACAGAGAGGAGAACTGTGTGTTCTGCATTCCCTGCGGCCCCTTCCAGCCCCTTCCAGCCCCTCAGGCTTCCCCGGGAGGGAAGGGCCGGGGTTGAATTGCCAAGCGTGGAGCCTAATTGTGTGCTGAGTCCTGCTTTGGGGGGGGGGGGGGGAGCTGCCTCCTCTCAAGCGCACTGGTTTCCAAGAAGGAAATGAACGATCCCACCGCTTAGGGCTTAGCCCCGAAGGGCTAGGGCTTAACCTTGAAGCGGGAGGCAGTGGCGGCCCCACTCCCCAGATGGATGCTTCCGTTCTGCGTGACCCGCCACACCGCGAGGTGCCCGCTCCCCGAGCCGGATCTTAAAATGCATTGTCGTGGTGAGAACGTGTTGCGTCCCTGGCTTCTTTTTATGTGACGCCTGTTTGTCCTCTGTTTTGTACCTTTTTTAAACTGTAAAATTCAATTGTGAAATACTGTACAAATAAATTATACATTTGTTTTCCAAGTATTTATGGAGTCTCTGCAAATGGGGATGGTGAGCAGAACCAGTCTGCACCTCCTTGGAGGGCGGTGATGCTGGGGGGGGGGGGCGGCTGGGGGGGCGGCTGCGTGGCGGGGGCAGGGGGGAGGGGGGCGGGGCTGAGGTGAGGTGCGGGGTGGGGGGGGGGCTGGTGGATGTGGTCCCGTCGGAGGTGTCCCATGGTAACTCCTTTTTTTTTTCCAAGTTTATTTGAGAGAAAGAATGAGCAGCGCAGGGGCAGAGAGAGTGAGAGAGAGAATCCCAAGCAGGCTCTGAGCGGTCAGCACAGAGCCCGACGCGGGGCTCGAACCCACCAACCATGAGATCATGACCCGAGCCGAAGTCGGACGCTTAACCGACTGAGCCACCCAGGTGCCCCCGTCCGTGGTAATTCCCGCATGGCTGTCACCCATGGCTCCCGCTTCCCCCTGACTCAGACCCTGAGACCTGACTGTCTTCCAGATCTCTCTGCCCGGTATCCCACACATCCTCAGCCCCAGCCTGTCCAAACCCGCGCCCAGCATCTTGTACCCTGAAGCTGTCTCCCCAAAGTCCCTGTTATTTCTGGGTGACAGAGCTGCCTCCTCGGCTCTCTTGGGCGCCAGTCCCATGGAGTTGGGACTAGGACTGTGGGCAGGAGAGAAACACTGAGTGAGTTTTTTTCTCTGCCTGAGAACAGAACTCCATTCGGATCCTTTGCATCCCCCAAATCCTGCACCCATGATGGGTGATTGTTTTCATTATGTGTTAAAATTATGGAAAGACACGTGGGGCGCCTGGGTGGCTCAGTCGGTTAAGCGGCCAACTCTTGATTTCAGTTCAGGTCACAATCTCAAGGTTGGCGCGTTGGAGCCCCGGATGGAGCTCTGTGCTGGCAGTGCTGAGCCTGCTTGGGGTTCTCTCTTCTTCTCTCTCCCTGCCCCTCCCCCCCCCACTCGTGCTTTCTTTCTCCCTCAAAATAAATAAGTTTAAAAATTTTATGTTAAGACGTGTTAAAATTATGGAAAAAGTGGTCCTAAAAACAGGGAAAGCACACATTTTTGCTAGACAATACCCTTAAATACAGTGGATTCTCACTCATGGTAATTATGTTCCATAAACCCATCACGAACGCTGAATTCGTGAATGGGGAATCGTTGCTTTTGGGGGACAGAGACAAGGTCAGGTGCCGACGAGCCTCCGGTCTTTGTCAACCAATGGGTTCATGACCTTGTTTTGTGGGTGCTTCTGTTCAGAGACGCCTAATTGGATATATAGCTGCTGCACCAACACTGAGCCCGAGCAGATGGCACCATCACTCCCGAACTTGCTTATCTGCACGCGTGTTTTCCCCGTGAGGCACTTCACGGAGACCACGCTTCTCCACGACACCTGGGGCCGTGTCAAACCCAGAGATCACCAGCCAAAAGTGCAAAAATGCTGGAAACCTGGCACCAACCAGATCACAAAAGGACATTTATTGACAGCGAGAGCTGAAACGAGAAGGAGGACTCCACTGGGTGTCCTCGGCGAGGCACCTCCCCTTTTTTTGCCGCCCCGCACGCCTGTCCGCCGTAGCACCGTGAGTGCTCGTTTTGGAATTACGAATAAATGTTAGCAGGTAGGGGGACTCAGAAATAAAGGATCTGCGAAGAGCAGTGAACCGTATACCTAGAGAGTCCACTTGGGACAAGGCAGTTAACAATCTTCAGTTGTATTTTTCACGCTAGAGTCCCCGGGTGAGTGGTTTTAACTTTGGATGAGGCTGATTGCACCTCAAAGATCTAGCCAGAACGCTGGAGCTAGGGAAATATTGATATTTTTGTCTTAAAGGCTTTATAAAAGATGTAAGTTAATTTGCTTGATGTAAATGAACCCCAAACACTCATCATTAAAGGGAAAACACAAGTATTAATAAAAGTGAATCATTTGTGCTGATTTGTGTCTCTCCTTGCCACTGGGTCAGTGGGTGGGTTTCCAGCACTGAGACATGTGCCCTCCAGGGGCACCTGGGTGGCTCAGTCAGTTAAGCGTCTGACTTCCGCCCAGTTCATGATCTCACAGTTGTGGGTTCCAGCCCCGCGTCGGGCTCTGTGCTGACGGCTCGGAGCCTGGAACCTGCTTCGGATTCTGTGTCTCCCTCTCTCTCTGCCGCTCCACGACTCGTGCTCTCTCTCTCTCTCTCAAAAATAAACAAGCATTAAAATAAATTTTAGAAGCATGCACCCGCCTCAATTTGTGTCTGGCTGAGCTGTCAATGGGGGACAGTCCTGCCTCGAACCCAGGTTCCGGGTCTGCTCCCAGCTCTTCCTCTGTCCCCCTGTGGCTTCCTTGCCCCCACTCCGATTTCAGTCTCTTCCCCTTCTGATCGACGCTTCCCCTTCCCCAGTGTTTTAAGAGAAGTGCTAGAATAAAGTGACATTTAAAGATTCACTGATGTACCAGCTGCCCCATGTTTAACGAACCACCCCCATAAATGGTGTTCGTCAGTCACTGTGACCACAGAGATGCATCTTATAACCAACCGAAATCCCACAGAACCGCTTGGACTTTTCTTCCCTGGAGAAACAGAACAGGTCTGACGGAAGCCGCGCTGTGTGCCTCATTCCCTGCGACCTGGTGCAACATTCGCGGCCTGGATTCCTTTCCTCTGAAACAAAACCTGACATTTGGGGGAATTCTCTGGGTGCCTGATTGTTTGGTCCGCCTTTCCTCGAGAAGGACAGTATAACGGCAGGTGCTCTGGGGGCGCCCGGGGGGGCTCTGTCGGTTAAGCGTCTGACTCTTGACTTCAGCTCGGGGGGTGACCTTGAGTGGGGAAAGGGTGAACATTAGGCAGGGGGAGGTGAGGGAGAGGCAGTGGGCAGCTGCAGGTGGAAGGCTAGAGCGGCAGCGGGGTTTGAGAGGGACCAAAGGAGAAAGGTATTCCAGCCCCGCGTGGAGCCTCACGGACTTCCCGATCAGGTCCCCATAAAAAGTCAGGGACAGAAATGCTCGGCGGCTACCCAGTCGGGACCCCTCTCCCTCTTGAGAGCTTTGTGCTTTCTCTCATTACACTCTGCCACTCTGCTCACTCTCTGTCGTGTGCAGGACTCGTGCTTCGACTCTGTGAGACCAGAACAAGCTCACAGTTCGGGAGTTTGGGGCTGTTGTGCTGACAGCGGGCAGCCTGCTTGGGATTCTCTCTCTTCTCCTCTCTCTATCCCTCCCCCGCTTATGAGCCCACTTGTGTGCGCTCGCTCTCTCTCACTCAAAATAAATAAACCTAAAAAAAAAACCAACAGGTGCTCTGAAGCATCTTAGAAGATAGTCACGAATCCAGAAAGCCATTTGAACAAATGCCCAGCATGTGTCATGCCCCGCTCCCTCTCATAGCATTTATTAAGCACCGACAGCACATCAGACCCTGTGTTCTGGAAAACCCAGGCTTTCTATGTCAGTCTGCTCTATGTGGCCCCTCTCCTTGCTCTGCTCCAGACTCAGTGCCATCCTGTGGGCTCAGTAGAGCCCCAGACGTACCGAACGTGAAGGGTTCAGGAGTGGGCATCACGGATATTCTAGCATAGTCTTCACAGACGGATGGACCTTCCTACTAGTGCTGTAGGGTGGGCAGCAGAATCTGGAGACGCAGGGAGGCTCTAATCCTGGCAGTGTCCCTCATGGGTGGGGGCAGGGATGGCGGAGGGGAGATTGGGGAGCACGTGAACCCTTTGTCTGAGGCTGGCTGCCCTCGGAGCAAAGAAGTGACCCAAAGTGGACTCCAGGGCTCTCTCTCCCTGGGTCCTGAACACACGGGAGAAGGGACCGTACACTTCCCCTTTGTTGGTGGCGGCCTAGGACAAGCCTGGGGGAGCCCTAGACACCTGCTCTCTGGGGCCAAAGTGAAAGTGACCGCCAGCACCTCGTGAGTCCGCGGCAGGTGGGCAGCCCGGGGAGGTCCCTTCTTTGGAGCACATAGCCTTCTTCCCCCATCCCCCCTTCAGTCCCCTGCCAAATTGGAACCGCAGCAAAGAAGACCCCTTTGCGACTCCGGCGCCTCTGGCCGTCCCTGGTCCCGGCAGAATCTTCCTGTGGGCGGCGGGAGAAGTCACTCCGGCCAGGCCTGCGAGGGGGCCGGCTCCAGCCGGGGATTGCTGCGGTGGCTCCCGGCACCCCCGTGAGAAGCCGCCCGCATCCCCCCTGCGCCAGGGGCACACGCCTCGTGCTGGACTCGGAGCGCCCGCACCACGCGCCGGCCTTCGCTCTTCCAAAAGCCCGTGCGTATTGCCGGAGCGTTTCCTTTCGGCCCCAGTGAAACTGCGCCCTGCGAGCCTGAGCGGCCGTGAGCCACCCCTCAGGCGTGGGGCTGACAAGAGGGGTAAGGCGCCGCGCCACAGTGGGTGCCGGGGGGACCCCGCCGAACGCCCTTCATGCTCCCGGCAGCCTCTGTCGTGTACAGATTCTCGGACGGCCCCTGAAAATACGGGGTCGCAGCGGCGTCGGTGGAAACGGGTTTATTACACATCAGCGAAATGCAGCCTCTAGGCACACGCACACAGCACCAAGGCTCCAGAAACATCAGGCGCGTGGTAGGAAGCGGCGCAGAGCAGGAACTAGGCCTTCCAGGGTGCTCCCCATGCGCTGGTCTCCGGCGGGAGAGGGAGAGGGGTCCGGAGGGACAGTCCCCAGGTGGAGACTGGTTTCTCCTAACCAGGGAGGCGGCGGCGTCCACCCAGTCTAACTCTCCTTCGTCTTAATCCTGACCTAAGTCTTCTCGCCAGGTCCCTGCCCTCGAGGGACAAGCACAGACCACAGACGGTCCCAGGAAAGACTGGCTAGTAACTCCTCGCGCCTGTGAAATGGGCCAGCGGGGAGAGGGCGGAGCTGAGGGAGGGTCCCTCCACGCGCCCGGGGCTGGGGGCGGGGGTGAGAGCGGGTCCTCCCACACGTCCGGGGCTGGGGGCGGGGCTCCCCCACGCGACCGGGGGCTGGGGGCGGGGCTGAGAGCGGATCCTCCCACGTGTCCGGGGCTGAGGGCAGGGCTCCCCCCAAGCGTCTGGGGGCTGAGGGCGGGGCTCCCCCCCACGCGTCTGGGGGCTGAGGGCGGGGCTGAGAGCGGGTCCTCCCACGCGTCCGGGGCTGAGGGCGGGGCTCCCCCACGCGTCTGGGGGCTGAGGGCGGGGCTGAGAGCGGGTCCTCCCACGTGTCCGGGGCTGAGGGCGGGTCTTCCCACGCGTCCGGGGCTGGGGCGGGGCTCCCCCCCCCCCACGCGTCTGGGGGCTGAGGGCGGGGCTCCCCCCCACGCGTCTGGGGGCTGAGGGCGGGGCTGAGAGCGGGTCCTCCCACGCGTCCGGGGCTGGGGGCGGGGCTCCCCCACGCGTCTGGGGGCTGAGGGCGGGGCTGAGAGCGGGTCCTCCCACGTGTCCGGGGCTGAGGGCGGGGCTCCCCCCAAGCGTCCGGGGGCTGAGGGCGGGGCTCCCCCCCACGCGTCTGGGGGCTGGGGGCGGGGCTGAGAGCGGGTCCTCCCACGTGTCCCGGGCTGAGGGCGGGGCTCCCCCCCCCACGCGTCCGGGGGCTGGGGGCGGGGCTGAGAGCGGGTCCTCCCACGCGTCCGGGGCTGGGGGCGGGGCTCCCCCACGCGTCTGGGGGCTGGGGGCGGGGCTGAGAGTGGGTCTTCCCACGCGTCCGGGGCTGGGGCGGGGCTCCCCCCCACCACGCGTCTGGGGGCTGAGGGCGGGGCTGAGAGCGGGTCCTCCCACGTGTCCGGGGCTGAGGGCGGGGCTCCCCCCCCACGCGTCCGGGGGCTGGGGGCAGGGCTGGGGACGGGGCTGAGAGCGGGTCCTCCCACGCGTCAGGGGCTGGGGCGGGGCTCCCCCCAAGCGTCTGGGGGGCTGAGGGCGGGGCTGGGGGGCGTGGCTGAGAGCGGGTCCTCCCACGCGTCAGGGGCTGGGGCGGAGCTGAGGGCGGGTTCCCCCCCCCCCACAACAAGTCCGGGGCTGGGGCGGGGCTGAGGGCGGGTTCCCCTCCCCCCCACAACGCGTCCGGGGCTGGGGTGGGGCTGAGGGCGGGGCTCCCCCACGCGTCCGGGGGGATGGGGGCGGGGCTGAGAGCGGGTCTTCCCACGCGTCCGGGGCTGGGGCGGGGCTCCCCCCCACGCGTCTGGGGGCTGAGGGCGGGGCTGAGAGCGGGTCCTCCCACGTGTCCGGGGCTGAGGGCGGGGCTCCCCCCAAGCGTCCGGGGGCTGGGGGCGGGGCTGGGGACGGGGCTGAGAGCGGGTCCTCCCACGTGTCCGGGGCTGAGGGCGGGGCTCCCCCCAAGCGTCTGGGGGCTGAGGGCGGGGCTAGGGGCGGGGCTGAAAGCGGGTCCTCCCACGCGTCAGGGGCTGGGGCGGGGCTGAGGGCGGGCTCACCCCCTCCAACGCTTCCGGGGCTGGGGAGGGGGCTGAGGGCGGGGCTCCCCCACGCGTCCGGCGGCTGGGGGCGGGGCTGGGGGCGGGGCTGGAGGCGGGTCCTGGAGATGGGGGCGGGACAGGCAGCTGGACTTAACCGGGGAACTTGGCCAGGCGGCGCCGAGCCTGGGCCAGCCGCGCGAGCCGCTCCTTCAGGAACTTCCTCTTGTCGCTGGTGTCGCTTCGCTCCTTCAGGAGCCAGCTGTAGGTCTCCTTGTCCTGCAGCAGCTGCAGCATACTCTTCTGCAGCCGCTGGCCGTACACTTGCAGGATGAAGTACTGGATGATCAGGGGGATGTGGCTGGCGATACGGTTGGCGGCCTCCTGGCAGGGAAGAAGAGTTCACGGAGGGTGAGGGGCTGACGTCAGCACGCCGGCGTCAGGAGGGGCCGGGCCTGGCAGGTGCGGGTGCCCGCCTGGGTGTCTGGGTCTCGAGCCCAGCAGCGGCCTCTGGGCCAGAGGGCAGCCTGACCCCGCCTCCCTGCCGGGGCCACTCGGGCACCTTCGGCTCGGCTCGAATGGGCTTAATAAAGGTACGTGGACTGAGTACAAAAACCCCGTTTTCGAATTAAACTTTGCTGAAAAGATGTTGCAATTTTTTTTTTTTAAATCAACGCTAAATATTCAGCAGGAAAGAGGCCGGGCCGCCCAAAGCCACAGGGAGGAGGGAGCCCTCTGCGGTGTCTGCGAGCCCGGAGCTAGTTTCAAGCCCCCTTCACCCTCCCCACGCCCTGCCTGTTCCTAAAGAGCTCTTTCCTGAGATAAGGCTGATCTCTCGGGAAGCCGATTCGTCCGGTGCCTCAGCAATACCACTGCCCATAAAACAGTGGTAACATTAGCGCCCGGCCTCGTGAGACGGCTGAAAAGATTAAACGGACTGAAGGATAAAAAGTTTAAAAAGCTGCGGGGTGTGTTGGGGCACCTGGGCGGCTCAGTCGGTTAAGCATCCGACTTCGGCTCAGGTCGTGGTTCGTGAGTTCGAGCCCCGTGTCGGGCTCTGTGCGACAGCTCACAACCTGGAGCTGCTTGGGATTCTGGGTCTCCCTCTCTCTCTGTGCCCCTCCCATGCTCTGTCTCTCTCTCTCTCTCTCTCTCTCTCTCTCTCAAAAATGAATAAATGTTAAAGAAAAAAAAAAAAAGAGGAGTGCCTAGGTGGCTCAGTTGGTTGGGCACCCAGCTTGATTTCCGCTCAGGTCACGATCTCAGTTTGTGGGATTGAGCCCCGCATCTGACTCTGCGCTGACAGCACAGAGCTTGCTTGGAATTCTCTCTCTCTCTCTCTCTCTCTCTCTCTCTCTCTCTCTGTCTCTTTCAAAATAAATACACAGAAAGAAAAATGTCATGTCATAAAGATGTCAACTCTCCGGGTGCAGACTGATAAATGAATAGGATTGCGACAAGAATGCCCACAGCTCTTTTTTCATCACAGACAGAATAGGCTGATTCTAAAACTCCTAGCGAAACCAACGGAAGAAGAGGCAGGATAATTCTGCCTAACAAAGAAGCAGGGGCACAGACAGACACATGGCCGTGTTCACGGCGGCGTCATCCAGGGTGGCCCAAAGGGTGCCAGCAGCCCAGATGCACACAGACAGGTGAATGAACACGCAAAATACGGTCTCTCCATACAAAGGAGTATGATGCTACTTTTAAGAGGAAGGGCAGTCTGACGCACGTTATGGCAAAGGTGAACCTTGAGGACCTGACACTAAGCAAAGTCACCCGGACGCGAAAGGACAGAGATTGCATGAGTCTACTTAGGCGAGCTCCCGGAATCAGAAAGTCCACAGGATCAGAAGGTAGAATGGGGGCGCCGGGGCCGGGGGAAGGGCTGGAGAGGTGCGTCTCATGGGGGGCAGGGTCTCAGTTTGGGAAGGTGAAGAATCCCGGAGACGGAGGTGGAGATGGCTGCCCAACAGTGTGGACAGGCTTTGTGCCACCAAGCTGGGCACTTAAGGATGGTTAAGACAGTACATTTTATGTGATACGTGTCTCAACACAATGCGGAAAAGAAAAAGAGGAAGAGAAGTGGGCAGCATTACGGGAACAGTTCTGGCTGTGCTAGACATTTAAACCTTGTATAAAAATCCGCTAATGCAAAACAAGGTATGTGAATGTAATCTTGTTGATGCTGACATATGAAAAGTAAACCAACAGAAAGAGAAACGGGTTTCTACTGGGCCTTGGTTTAGAGGCTTGCCGTTCCAAGAAGGTCTCTGTCCTCGGAGCCCGTTAGAAATGCGAAACCTTGGCCCCACCTCACACCTGCAATCCACATCTAACCTGCAACCAGATCCCAGGAGATCTGTGCGCATGGTCGGGTTCTAGAAACACTGCCTTACGACAGATGCTGGTGAGGACGCGGAGAAAGAGGAACCCTCTTGCACCGCTGGTGGGAATGCAAACTGGTGCAGCCACTCTGGGAAACGGTACAGAGGTTCCTCAAAACACTAAAAATAGATCTACCCCACGACCCAGCAATTGCACGACTAGGCATTTATCCAAGCGATACAGGTGTGCCGTTTCGAAGGGACACATGCGCCCCCATGTTTATAGCAGTGCTATCGACAATAGCCAAAGGTTGGAAAGAGCCCAAATGTCCATCGATCGATGGACGAATGGATAAAGAAGATGTGATATATTTACAGTGAAGTATTACTCGGAGATCAAAAGGAATGAAATCTTGCCATTTGCAACTACGTGGATGGAACTAGAGTGTGTTATGCTAAGCAAAAGAAGTCAGAGGAAAGCATCATATGACTTTGCTCGTCTGTGGAACTTAAGATACAAAGCAGATGAACATAAGGGAAGGGAAGCAAAAATAAGATCAAAACAGAGACGGAGACAAACCCTAAGAGGCTCTTAAATACAGAGAACCAACAGAAGGTTGCTGGAGGGGTGTTGGGTAGGGGGATGGGCTAAATGGGCAAAGGGGCATCAAGGAGGACACTTGCTGGGACGAGCTCTGGGTGTTACACGTAAGTGGTGAATCATTACATTCTACTCCTGAGATCATTGTTACACGCCCTGTTAACTTGGATTTAAATCTAAAAAGAAAAAAAAAAAAAAAGAAACACTGCCATAAAGCATCCAAACAGTGACCTGGTGGAGATATCTGATAAGCCAAAAGATGACTATTGGCTTTATCTGTCCAGGTTTTGACCTGTCTCAACGGCTCTAGCAGAGCTGTGTGTCCTTCCCCAGCGTGAATTAGACTGCTTTTTCACATGCTTGGAAATGTACAGTAGCCACAAAAGCGTGTGTCTCTGCGAGTGGCTCCTGCCATCGCGTCCCAACCCCGAGCCAAGGGCTCCACCCACGCTCAGCTGCCAGAGTATTCACGAGAACCCGGTGAGGAGGTACCGCTCTACAGAGAAGAAAGCTGAGGCTCAGAGAGGTCAAGTAACTTGGCCAGGGCCACACAGCCCGTCAAAACCAGACGTGAGTGACTCTGAGCCTTAGCCTCGGCTCATCCGCCCGAGGCTCGATGCTTCCACGGAGGCTCACGGAGGCCGGGCACACGGGGCTGGCTGACGGTCACCACACAGAGACCCGGAGACTTAGAGAGAGGCATCCACAAGAAAAGGAAAGGGAACGAAAGCCGCCTTTCCGAGCCGCCTGCGGACTTACCTGGCGGTAGGCCAGCAGGTGCTCCAAGATTTCACACAAGGAGACGTTCCCTGAAGAAACTTCTTCAGAGATCGGACTGTTTATTTTTTTATTCCTCTTCTCATCCTCCGAAACCCTCTCTCTGACCCTCTGCAGCGCCCGCTGGTAGATCTGGTCCTGACAGTAGACAATCTGCTCCATTTGGAAGTGAAGTCGGATCGACTTCTCCGCTTCGTTTTCCAGTTCAAACTTAATGTCTTCGATTTTGGACTAGGGCAAAAGAGAAGCGGAACGAAGTTCGCTCAGAAACAAATCGCCGGGTCGAGGAAGGGGGTCCTCCCTGAAGCCCGCAGCCAACCGGCTCCTACTGGAACGCGCCACGGCCTTGCGCACCCCACGCTGGCTTATCTAGGACGGGGCGCTCCCTCCCCGGCGGGGTGTGAGGGGGCGGGCAGCGCGCCCAGACCCTGAACCCCCTGCCCTGAGCCTGGGGACCTGCACGGGCTCTGCTCGCGGGCCTCATTTCTCTTTTGGGGGCTTTCCCGTCTCATCAGGAGTATATATGCCCATCACAGAGACCACGGGGGTAAAACGGGGGCCAAATTGAAATCCATTCAATTCCGTAGGGTTCATGTTCCTGCAATTTACAGAAACTGGCTTCCAGAAGGTCTGGGAATAGATCTCTCGCACAGAAAATATCTGCCCTCCCCAGAGCCCACTGGGAGCCACCGACTATGATGCATAAGGCCAGGTGCACCCCAGACATTTTCTTCTGTGTTCATGACACCTTCCAAACAAGGTATTCTTAGTCGTATGTCGTGGATAAGGAGCCAGAGGCCCGGGCAGCTTAAGTCGCAGGCCCCAAGACCCCAGCCTGCGACAGGCCAAGCCAGTGTTCCCAGCGGTGCTGGGTGCCAGGGACCGAGAGTGTGTGTCTCCCCAAATCCGTTAAGTTGAAAGCTTAATCCCCAAAGTGATGGCATTGGGGTGGGGGGTTGGGAGATCCAGCCCATGAGAGTGAAGTCCTTACGGATGATGCCAGTGTCCTTATGAGAAGGGACACCAGAGTGCTCTCTCCCTCCCTCCCTCTGGCTCTCTCTCTCCCTGGCTTGGGAGGATACGATGGTCCTGGCAGCGATCATGCAAGCCAGGAATTGGGCCCTCGGCAGATTCCAGATACGCCACATTGATCTGGGATTTCGGGTGAGCGGCCCAGCGGTGCTCCGTTACAGTGGCCTGAGCTGACCACGCCGGGGGAGCCCCTGCTCCTGAGGGTAGACGCTTCGGGTCTCAGCTGCATGATGTGGGGGGCCTCGCTTCCTCCTGACTCCTCACTCTCGGAAAATGCCGGGTGTATATGTGGCTTCCTCAGTGAGTTGCAGGGTTGGGGCCGTTTCCCTCAGACGAGGCCATTCTCCACACACTCTGGCTCTCTTTTGTGATTTTAAATATTTATTTCCAGAGTCCGCCTCGCTGACTGCTTACTGCTTCTTCCCCTGGATCACTGGTGATGCCACTAATAAAGTTCGCCACTGAGCCTGATTCTCTGCTTCTCCGCGAAAGCAACAAAGCTGGGATGGTCTTCATCCAAGAAATCTATTTTCTAGCATCAGGCTGACTTTTTTTTTTTTTTTTTTTTTGGTTAAATCGCATGTGGTCAGTGTTACCTTGGTTGTTCTGTAGAGGTTGAAAAACTCATCAAAGTTTCCTTTCGAAATATTTGCAAAGGCAAGCTGGACCATATCTGAAGAAAGGAAAACAAGATTCGTTCAAAATCATAGATGGCTGGGGCGCCTGGGTGCCTCCGTCGGTGGAGCGTCCGACTTCGGCTCACGTCATGATCTCGCGGTCCGTGAGTTCGAGCCCCGCGTCGGGCTCTGGGCTGCCGGCTCGGAGCCTGGCGCCTGCTTCGGTTTCTGGGTCTCCCTCTCTCTCTGCCCCTCCCCTGCTCGCACTCTGTCTGTCTCTCCCTCAAAATGAATACACGTTAGGGGAAAAAAAAAGGGATTCAAATAAATAGAGTATTTTGAGACTGTGGAATAATCATCTCAGCTGCAGAGCCGACCAGAGGTGTGGACGATGAGAAAGGTGTATTTTGTGGGTGCCCCTGGTTCCTGACACCCAGCTCCTAAATCCCTTAGAAACTCCCGGGTGACAGGAGCATCTCTTGTTCTAAGAAGGTGACTCTTGGTGGGCCCCAGACTGCTTCAGGGTGAGGGCTGGTCACCAGAAAGATCGAGACCAGATTAGAAGCCTGGAACTTTCAGCCCCACCCCCACCCCCCCACCCCCATCCCACCTCGCCGCCTCTGAGGAGGAGAAGATTGAGTTAATAACTGATTATGTCTTTGTGATCATTGATTCCACCTCATTAAAATCCCCTAAACGACAGGGATCAGAGAGCTCCCAGGCTGGTGAACACACCCACGTGCCCAGAGGGTGGTGCCCCCCGCCCCCGACTCCACGAGACAGAAGCACGTGTCCCAGGACCCCCCCCCCCCCAGGCCTCATCCTCTATACTTCCCTTCACACCCTTTATAATAACCTGGAAAAGGGAAGTACATCCTTTAAAATAAACGCGTAGAGGTAAGTCAAGTGTGTTCCTGAGTTCTGTGAGCTGTTCTGGCAACTTATAGAACCTCGTGAGGAGGGGGCCGTGGGAACCCCCGAGAGCCTGTCCGGCAGGAGCACAGCCTGACGTGGGGGCAGTCCCCTGGGGTGAGCCCTTACACCGTCCGGTCGGCGCTAACCCGGTTAGTGTCGGAACTGAGTCCAAATGTCGAACACCCAGTTGGTGCCCCGGAGAATCAGAGAATTGACTGGGTTCTTGGATACTGGAAAACACCCCGGGGAGGAGAGCTCTCACTGGTTTTGATCCAAGCCTTTCCCGGGCCTGGAAATAAAACGCCGAAAAGCCAAATCAAGAACTCACCAGTTACCGTGCGTAGCATGTCGACAGCCGGCTCTTCCAGCTCTCTGATTTGCTGTTTGATAATAATCTCAAACGTCTTGTAATTGACAAACCCCGGCAGCTCTCTGCCACGATACCGATTTTCAAATTTCTCAATTTCTTTATATATCGCTTTGTACCCTGGAAAAGAACGGTGCTGAATTATTTTACAAAAATAACCCTGTGGGCTTTTCTTTTTCATTTCCTAATTTATTTTGAGATAGAGAAAAAGCATGAGTCGGGGGCAGAGAGAATCCCAAGCAGGCTCCGCACTCTCAGCACAGAGCCTGACATGGGGCTCGAACCCACATACCACGAGATCGCGACCTGAGCCGAAGTCGGACGCTTCACCGACTGAGCCACCCAGGCGCCCCACAGGTTTTTCGAAACACAATACCATTCTGGACTTTGTGAAAACACAGAGCCGCATGGAAAAAAAAAAAAAATTCAAATCGGATTTATCGATGGAAAATAATTCAGGGATAGCAATAAAAAAACAGATCTCAAGATCATTTTCCTTAGTCGTGTCAAGATGGCAAGTACAGAGCCAGGGTATAACGCCAGGGGGCAGGGAACGCAGACGTTCCCTGTATCATATAAAAAATAAAAATGACCACGAATGCCATCCAGAATCAGCGACACATCACAGAGCATGAGTACAAAGTGTTTGTAATCAGCTTGGGATAGCGGACTAGCCAAGCCCATAAGACCACATTCACGGGATCTGGTATCAGTGTTCGCTATATAAAACACTTTGTTGTTTCTTTATACTTTTGGAATTCTTTTTCTTCTCAACAAACTGGACTGTGGAGGACACTGGGGGGTGGAAATTCAGGAAGGCCCTAAGAACTAACCAGGAGGGGCGCCTGGATGGCTCCGTCAGTTAAGCATCCAACTTTGCCTTAGGTCATGATCTCACGGTTCATGAGTTCGAACCCCGCGTTGGGCTCTGTGCTGACAGCTGAGAGCCTGGAACCTGCTTTGGATTCTGTGTCTCCCCCTCTCTCTGCCCCTCCCCTGCTTGCACTCTGTCTCTCTCTTTCTCTCTCTCAAAAATAAATATTTTTTAAAAATTAAAAAAAGAAAAGAAAAGAACTAACCAGGAATCATGGTCTAGGTATCCTCTTTTGGTTGGGAGATATTTTCTCGTAGGAATTTTGTACAAACTGAGATAAAATTCACATGCTATAAAATTCACCCTCGGGGGGCACCCGGGTGGCTCAGTTGGTTGGGCATCCGACTCTTGGTTTAGGCTCAGGTCAGGATCTCACGGTTCATGAGATCAAGTCCCACGTTGGGCTCTGTGCTGACAGCATGGAGACTGCTTAGGATTCTCTCTCTCCCTGTCTCTCTGCCCCTCCCTTGCTCACGCATGCTCTCTCTCTCAAAATAGATATATATACTTAAAAAAAATTTTTTTTTAATTCAACCTAGTCAGGGCACCTGGGTGGCTCAGTCAGTTAAGCACCTGACTTCGGCTCAGGTCATGATCTCACGGTTTGTGGGTTCGAGCCCCGCATCGGGCTCTGTAATGACAGCTCAGAGCCTGGAGCCTACTTCAGACTCTGCCCCTCCCCTGCTCTCTCTCAAAAATAAAACATTAAATCCAACCTAGTCAAGTGTAGAGCTCAGTGATTTGTTAGTACATTAACAAAATTGTGCAACTGTCCCCAGTAGCTTATTCTCAAACACTTCTATCGCCCCAAGGAACCCTGCGCCCTATCAGGACTCCCTCTTCATTTCCCTCCCCCCACCCAGCCCCCGGAAACCACTCCTCTACTCTCTATTTCTAGGGACACGCCTGTCCCGGACATTTCATATCAATGGAACCAAAACACATGTGGCTTTCTGTGTCTCGCTTCCTTCACTCAGCACAGTGTCTTCAAGGTTCGTCCATGTTGCAGCACGTTTCGTCCTTCATGCTTTTCCATGGCTGAACATTTTCTATCATCTGCTGTCACAGGCTGAATTGTATCTCTCCAAAATTGGTATGTTAAAGTCCTAACCCCCAGCACCTAGGAAATGTGACTGTGTCCGGAGACGGGACCTCTGAAGAGGCGATCGCACTGAAATGAGGTCATTGGGGTGGACTGAACTCCAATCTGACTGGTGTCCTTATAGGAAGAAAGCAGGACACAGAGCCACGCAGGAAAGACCATGGAGGACACATGGAGAAGGTGATGTCTACGTGCCAAGGAGAGAGGGCTCCGGAGAATCGAAACATGCTGGCACCTTGATCTTGGATTTCCAGCCTCCAGAATTGTAAGAAAGTAAGTTTCTGTCATTTAAGACACACAGTCTGTTGTGCTCTATTGGGACGGCCCTAGCAGACCAATACACGGGTACGTTAACATACCAGCCACCCTAGTGCGTGTGAGATGGGGTCTCCCGTGGCTTTGGTTTGCATTTCTCTGACGGCTAATGACGCTGAGCGCCTACTCGTGAGCCCAGAAGCCATTTGTGTGTCTTCTCTTTAGAGAAATGTCTATTCTCATCCTTTGTCCACTTTAACTTGGATTATTTGGCTTTTTGTTGTTGATCTGTAAGAGTTCTTTGTATATTCTGGGCACTGGACCCTTGTCAGATGTGTGATTTGCAAGTATTTTCTCCGGTTCTGTGCGTGGGGGGTGGCGCCCTTTGACCCACACACGTTGTTTATTCTGATGAAGTCCCCCTTGTCTGTTACTTCTCTTGTCGCCTGTGATGTCGTGTCCTGTGCAAACACCGCCTCTTCATCCAAGGCCACGAAGGTTAGAATCCAGGTTTTCTTCTAAGAGTTTTATAGTTTCAGTGCTCACAGGTTGGTTTCTGATCATTTTGAGTTTATCTCTGTACAGGGGGCGAGTTAGGGGTCCAAATGCATTTTCTTGCATGTGGGAACCCAGTGACATGCAACTGATAACTTGTTGGAAGGAATTTAGCATCTTAAAATGAGAGCTGTTTTCTCATGGGCCGCATGCTGTAATAAGCTTGCTGAGCCATGCACGAGGGGGGTTGCTGGAAGCGAAGGACTGTTGTCTTCCCGCAGCACGGTCAGCAGCTTGGGAGTGGTGCAGAGATGGCAAGTGGCAAGTGGCAAGTGACCGCCCCAGTCTTCTACCAGGGAACGCTGTCATTTATCTCGTCCTGCCCTCCATGCCCTCTGCCAACGAACAGACGACTGAAAGGCGTGGCCGTCGAATTATGTCGACAATGGCATGATGTATCCTCTCACGTTCATTACTCAAAGCCAAGGACAGCGGCCAGTCGGAACCTCCAGTCAGCTCAAGGTACATTATGGAACCCGCCACCAAGCTGCCCAAGTAGAAGCAAAGTCACTTAAAATTCCCCTCAGCTGCTGCCGCTTTATCACTGGCCAGTATATGATTGACCTCAAGCATCTTGAAATATTAAAAAAATTAACTTCAGGTCACACTCTCTACCTTTTTCGGACTCTTGAGAATTTGGTGGTGTAGCGATGGTGTCCAGGCTATGTTTCGTTTCCCCTGCGTCGCTGCTGCAGCTACAAAATCCACTGAGATACACACGGGCTTCAAGGCCACGGCCAGCTGACCACGAAGAGCATGAGGCAGTGGCGGGCGCCATGTTGACCTGCTACTGTTGCAGGAGGGCTGATTCTGGTCGAAGCCCTTGCGGACTTGGGCAGATTCCTCTGCGTGTTCTCTAGGTGTCCTCCGAAGTCTGCAGCAGGCGCTGGCTGGCCTGGGTTCAGTGACGTTGGGCGGAGCAAAGGCACCCCCTCCCCCCTCTGGCCCTTCTCGCCATCCGCACCGCCCGCCTTGACCCACCTCGCCAGGCCTACGGCGGTGCCTGGCACTCACCTTTCTGGAACTTCTTTTCAATCACGATGCTCCACTTGTGGAATTCATGTCTGATTTTGGTGAACAGCCGACTCTCACCCTCCCCCACAGACTCCTCCCCTTGTATTAAAGAGGTGATGTCATGATTAAATGCATTGATTTTCTGTTAAGAAGGAGAACGTACGTATAAGCGGAGATGTTCCAGATACAAGTGGGGTGGTCTGGAGGCCGTGTGTAGGCTGAGGGTGGGCAAGTGACGCCTCACCACGTGACAGGGGTACCAGACCCTCCCACACCCCCAACCGCCCTCGGGGTCTCGGGTGAGCACGCGTGATAAGCAATCCATACGGCAAATGTGACCATCTGTCACTGCCCATTGTCCCTCCGCCCTGGCCCCTCTTTGGTGTTAAATGGGCACAGTGAGCCTGGGTCGGCTTTCGGGGAGTGAGAGAAAAGTGCATGAGGCACACGATCCCTTTCTGGACAATGATGTGTGAATCTCCGACTCGATGCTACGGGCAATACTCACATCTATCAGAAAAAACATTTTTTCGTGTTCGTCTTCTGGTACATCTGAGCCATACTTTTGTAATTCCTCTGTTATTTTCTCATGATTCTCCTTTATTTGATTCTCTAACAGGGGCAGAGATTTCTGAGGAAAACAGAAAAGAATGCAAAGACATAAATACGGACAGGGAAGGAGCTGGAGCCCCCAGGCCACCTGTACGGTACACCTGACCTCCTGGCTTGCTCTAGAGTGAAGGTGGAGAGGGAGGCACATTAGTGGGCACTGACTCCACCCAGGCCTCCCCACATTCCCACTCCTGGGGG
This sequence comes from Panthera tigris, assembly GCF_018350195.1. Classification (NCBI taxonomy): domain Eukaryota; kingdom Metazoa; phylum Chordata; class Mammalia; order Carnivora; family Felidae; genus Panthera; species Panthera tigris. The sequence goes on from NC_056668.1 coordinate 4,439,703, forward strand.
GAGGGGAGACAGTCTCAGGGACACGCCAAGGTGGCTACTCTGCACGGTTCCTGCATCCTGTCCAAGCAACGCCAGGAAGAGCTCCTTCCACGATCTGCAGGGACATTAGAAAGGGCCACCTGTCTTGTGGGCTCTGAAAAAGCAGCAGTTGGGACAATTTGAGATTCAACAACTTTTGTTAACAGATTTAAAGTTTTCAGGGACTTCTGTCTCTGATGACACGGTGGACAGTGCATGCTAGCGCCCTCTTCCACCGCAAACACCAAAAAATGCTGGCTGGCATATCAAAAGCATCCCTTGAGGGGCGCCTGGGTGGCTCAGTCGGTTAAGCGGCCGACTTCGGCTCAGGTCACGATCTCGTGGTCCGTGAGTTCGAGCCCCACGTCGGGCTCTGTGATGACAGCTCGGAGCCTGGAGCCTGCTTCGGATTCTGTGTCTCCCTCTCTCTCTGCCCCTCCCCTGTTCATGCTCTGTCTCTCTCTGTCTCAAAAATAAATAAACGTTAAAAAAAAAATTAAAAAAAAAAGCATCCCTTGAAGTGTATCCATGAGCTGGCAGGTACTCAGAGGCACAGACAGGTGACACGGGTGCCCAGGGGCGGACGGGGAGAGCGGGAGTACAGCCAGATTTGGCCTCGCAGGGCATTTGTAGGAAAGAAAAATTGAGGTGACATTTCAGAGCCTCACTTGGTGCTGGGGCAACGAATAAATCCCGGTGGGCTTGCTCGAGGCGGGGACTCTAACGAGCCAACGTCTTCTTACCCTACAAAGCTGGGACCCCAAAGAGCTAGGAACAACCGTGCCCTCTGTCCCCATTCCTGGGGACTGAACTCGGTGCTGAGCGGAAGGACATAAAATCTCTGCTGAAAATCTGTAACCACAAACCAGCCCTCAAACAGGTCTGCTGCCCAAACTCATACTCCCTGAGGGGTCCCCCAGGCCTCGAGCTGAGAATCTAAAATGATTCAGGCCGGAGGCTGCACCTCCCTGGAGAAACCGATTCTGAACCTGGGCTTCCATGAATACCCACAGATCAAGTTCCAGAAAGGATAGGCCCAGGGTCGAAACCCTAGTCCAGGTCATTGTGGGTGATGGCTACCAGGACCCAGTGCACCTGACACTCGAATCCTCGAGCGCTGCGTACAACAGAAATATGTGCAAAGGAAACCTTTTTAAGGGACCGCACAGGTGAAAGAGAAAGGGATTCTGTCCAGACAAACTTGAAAAAGAACCACGGAGAGATTTAAAATATGAAATCTATGACCATGACCGTTGTCAAGCCATTGCCATAGCGGCTGGCAACGAGAAAGGAACAGGTTCGTGCAGGGCGCATGAGATTTTAGGCCAAGCGGATGTAGTCTATCAGGTCCCGCCCAACATGTGGTGCCGCAGTCACACACCGTCCGGGAGCTTGCTCGAGGATCCCAAGCTGTGCTCCAGACCCGCCGAACCTGAGCCTGCAGCTTAACGAGATCCCCGGGGAGATGTGTGTGCGTGCGGACGGTGAGCGAGCCCGCGAGGGTTGGCTCTGGGTTTGTGGGACTCGAGTCAGAGAACGGACGCCTCTACATGTGCTTACGCAGATGTGCATGATGAGTTCAGTGGTCAGTCTGTCCGCCAGACAGGGCACGGTGGCCCTTCCTTCCTCCAGAAGAACCCTGCGGACGGAGAAGAGAACACGACATGCACAACCATGCTGGTGTGGCCAGAAAACGCAAGCCGGCTTTCTGCTGCAGGGAAAGGCAAGGCAAATCGAGTTATTCCCAGGCGGATGGAGCGCCCTGCCGCGGGTACCCAACAGATGTGCAGAATTGCCCTGCGCGGAACGAGGGCAGGGTCTTCATTATTTCGGACACTTCAAAAATGGCATAGAGTTGGAGAGAATTGTACACCTCAAGCTCATATAACACTGTATGTCAGCTGACCAGGACTAAAATAAAAAGCTTTCTTTAAGAAATGGTATAGAGGGATCCCTTCCAGCTGAGACATTAAATATGGCTCATGACATTTGGAACGCCTGGGTGGCTCAGCGGGTCAAGCGTCCCACTTCGGCTCAGGTCATGATCTCACGGTTCGTGGGTTCGAGCCCCGCGTCGGGCTCTGTGCTCACAGCTCCTTCGGATTCTGTGTCCCCCTCTCTCTCTGCCCCTCCCCTGCTCACACTGTGTCTCTCTCTCTCTCAAAAATAAATAAACATTTAAAAACATTTTTTTAAAGATGTCTCATGACATCTGACTACAGAACTGGTCTTTATAAAGATACGCTTGGTCACCTATGGATATGTTTTCATAACACACACACCCTTCTTCACGTAGGTAATATGCACATAAGTCTACGTAATGCATGTCGGCATAGGATTTCACAAAAATACCCCGACACGTACCTACGTAGGTGTATGGATGACATTGAACTATGGGACACACCCTTCCCCAAGACAAGAACCTAAACCATGGGCTGCTTGGAGGAAGGAAGGCCTATCCTCGCTGTATCCAAATCTGCGTTCGCCGAGTTATTATAGATTCTTTATAGTTTAAAGAACTTTTTAGGATAAAGGGCATGCCTGTTTGTGAAAGTACACTCACAGCTAGGCTCTGGTCTCCACATCTGTCAATTTTTAAAAATTGTGGTAAAAGGTACATAACATAAAATTTACAATTTCCCCCAGTGCCCCTGACTGATAATCAAACTGATGTGGCCCGCGATTGGAAAGGCCACATTTATCATATAGGAAATGTATGTCTCTGGGTCAATTTCTGAGCTTTCTAATTATTTTTCTATTCTGAGGTATTTATGTTTTCTTCCGGTATTTGTGTTTCTATTTAATTTATTTTCAATTATCGTAGCCAGTTCCCTCCCCATCTGGCTGTGGACGTCTATTTCCTGCTGTACTTTGTCAGTTCCTCTTTTGTTCTCCTGGGCAAATCCCACGGGCATTGTCAAGGTATAGACACACTCACACACCCACTGCGAACGTCTGCTTTTGGGCGGCAGCCATGTTCCCCAGGAGAAATGGAGGGCCTACGTTTTGGTTTGCCCTTTGCGGAAACACGGCCCGGGTACCTGAAATGTGGGTGGTCCTCAAAGAAGACTCTCTCTTTCTCCAGAGCCTCGGCCAGGCTCAGCTGGTCCTGGATGTCCTGCTGGCCCCGGCACTTGACGACCATGTAGCCCTTCTTCAGGTGACACACGAGGTTTTGTGCCACGTCGACCACCTTGTCCTCGGTGCCTCTGTCCACCAGGTCAGGCTTTGTCAAGATGCCTGCAAGCCGGAGCCTTTCCATCAGAGAACGCTCACAGTTTCCTCTCAGCCTTGCTCGTGGGGACACGACGGCACCCCCAACCCCCAAGTCCACGGTTTGAGGCAGAGCCCCTGGCCAGTGACAGAACTACAGCTCAGGCCCCAGGAAGATGGCATGCCCCTCCAGGCAGCTGTGGGGGGCTTGCTTCACCCAGGGCTTGGCCCTCATGCCAGAGAGACAGCAGCCTGTGACGGCCATTTAATTTCCCTTCTACCCAGTCGAAGAGTTCATGCTCTATTGTGATGACTCTCCACCGCCCCAGTGAGGCACACTGGGCTGTCAGCCCAGAGCCCGATGCGGGGCTCGAACCCACGGACCGCGAGATTGTGACCTGAGCCCAAGTCGGACGCTCAACCGACTGAGCCGCCCAGGCGCCCCACTAGCATTTCTAAACATTCTCCAGTTACTTCTGGTGCAGATGGGGCTTGGCCCACGCTTGGGGAAACACGGGTCCGGCCGAGACCAGAGGCATCATTTGCTGAGCCCACGGCCAAGTAAAGCCCTCCTATGGTTTCTAGGTTCTTCCCTCTTCTTACCTATGGTCCTGTCTCCATCGGGGTCCACCTCCTGAGCCATGCTCAGGGCCTCTGTGGTGGCGATGTCCACATTGCAAGGGACCACCACCAGGTTGATTGTCTCCTGCTTAACGATGTACTTCCTGATGAGTTGCTTGGTCTGTAAGAAAATGAAGGCGTATGAGGGCAGGGACAGGTCCCGACCTTGCCCTTGCGTTGGGACCTCCACGTCCCAGGGGTATCTCCCCGAAAGAAACAAGCCTGCAGCATTTCTCAAGCCAGAGTTACAAGAAACCAAGTCTCCCGTGGCAGAAATGGAGCTCTGGGGTCTGGGGAAAACCGCCAGATCTTAGCTCATTAACTATCTCCCAGGATTCCACAGAGGACAACCACAGGGAAAGAGAAGATGCCACCAAGTGCATGACGGTGCCCTAGATCTTAATCTCTTGGGTAACATTTGCCAACATGAAAATGCCATCATATCTGTTGCTAATGCTTTCTCTCCCCACATAAAACCCCTTCCTGTACACGCCAGCTTAGATACGCCACAAAATGTAACTCTAACCAAAAATGGGTCCCTGTATAAAACCGAAACACCGTAAAATGGATTTCCAGTTCTGCCTCCTTGCCTCGCGCTCCCCAGAACATCTCCATCTGACTTGGTGGAGGCCACGGAGCCCACCCTTCACACCTCCTGATAACCACCCTCCCAACTCAGCCCGGAACTCGCTGGTGTCCAGGGCACAGCCCCGGTCCCCCCCAGACCGAGGTTGTACCTGGCGTCCGATGTCGGCCGGCTGATTGCCCACAGCCACCCTGGTGATGCCGGGGAGGTCTATCAGGGTCAGATCCGGGACGTGAGGGGAGCTGACCTCCAGGTTGATTAGCTCATGACTGATCCCCAGTCCTTCCCCAGCGATGGCATTCTGGGCTAGGGAAGGGGGAAACGAGAAAACCTGAAGAGAGCATACAGTACAAGCATCTCCCTATAGCAAATCCTCCGAAAGCACCTTCTACCTGCCGTGCTTGGATAAGGCATATCTGGAGCAGATTCACTTTTCCGGGGCTAAAAGGAAACTCAAAGGACAATTCAGGGTTCTCCCTGCCAGTGGCCAGAACTGTTTGTGGAGAGAGCAAGAGAAACATCTCTAAAGGTGCACCTGCACCAGGCCAGAGCGGGGCCGACCTGAGCTCCTCCTGGCATGGCACCTAAATCCTTCCCCTGACGTCACTAGGAGATTAACACCAAAGCAAAATGAAAGCAAATAAAAACACATGGGCACGCTGGGACAGGATTTGGGAAATGATGGAGGGGAACGTGCTAGTTTTGAGCAAAACGAGCCCTGGCATTGACATCCTATCAAGGGACCTCATTTGGCTCCTGCCTCCGTAACGATGACAATTTCAAGATCTAAATTTATTTATCGGTATTCCCTTCCGTCACTGCACGCACGCTCCTCTCCAGGGCGACCTTCTCCCAACCGGAGAGTCTGTCCCTCTACCTCGGGCTTGCCCATGGCTGACAGGACATCACAGAATGGACTCCAGTAGAGATCGAGACCTTGCGCCTGGGGGATCCTCCTCCCTTCCTGCCAGGAACCCGTCCGCCACCACGCAAAAAGCTAAGCCTGGCCTCCTGGAGGAGGATGGCCACCGCATGGGGAGAACGCCTGGTCTTTCCAGCCCAGGGCCTGGGTATGTGACCGAGGCCATCCTCGACGGTTGGCCCCAGCCAAGCCAGCTGGAGGGAAAGAACTGCCCGGCTGATCACCGAATCGCGAGAAACCAATGCTTCCAAGCCACTGGGCTTTGAGATAGCGTTGTTACACAGGAAGGGTGAGAGGTACACACAGCGGTTTTGAGTGTTCTGCCCCTGGAGCCAATCTAAGCCCAACAATCACACAATGACGTTCTGACTGTAAAAGCATCCTTCAACTTTTGTAAAACAGTCTATAAATGCGACTTAGTGCTTCTATCTTCTTTTTTTAATACAATTTATTGTCAGATTGGTTTCCATGCAACACCCGGTACCCATCCCAAGTGGCTGCTACCTTCTTAAGAGCCAAGCTCATTCTTTGCCACTTCTGCTCCCCAAATGACTGAGACTAGGCTGTGACACACTAGGAAGAAGCGAAGGTCCACGTGGCAGAGATTATCTATCCGCCTTGCTCACTCTCAGCCACAGCCAACCCTGCCACCACTTGTCCTTATATCCTCCGCGTGTTATCTCATTTCGGATGCTTCATGGGGACAGGGTGATCTCTGTCTCTGTGGCTGGCATTCACTGAGACGCACTGTAGGTCAACCCGAGCTGGGATTGTGCAAACACATGCAGAGGAAAAGGCCTATGAAATGCTTCCAGAGAGGGTTCGGGGATGGTCCAGGATGCCTTTCATGAGGCTAACGGGGAAAGGGGTTCCCTGGCCCCACACTCAATTCTTCTTCCATCAGATCTGTGGAGTGGGGAAGCCTTTGAATAAGGGACAGATACTCCTTGTTTAAATTTTAAAGTCCACATTACTCTCCGATGCTTGTTTACATACTAAGCAAGTAATTGCTGAGGTCAGATTCTGCCCAAAGCGCTGGTCTTACTGAGGGAAAAAGAAGAGAAGACACAAGGGAGCCGGGGCCTGATGCAAATGAGGGCCGGAGGGAGGCCCCCAGGAGAACAGGACAGGCCCAGAAGGGGAAGAGGGGGACAGTGACAGATGGACCCCTTCCTCCCTCACCCAGGTGGCCAGATGTCCAAACAGGTGATGGCGAACAAATGTGGGGCACTTACCTGTATTGATTGCCTCCTCCACCTCCGAAGGGTCTGAAATCTCCGTCTCGAAGTCCTGGTAGCTGACTTTGCCTCTCCATTCATCCTCATTCATGAGCTTCTTCAGCTTCAGCACCAGAGGACACCTTGTGACAATACCTGGAGGCCACGTCCGCATCAGTCCTGCACTCTGCTGTCAAGAGTCCTAGACGGTGGCCTGAGGTCAATGCTGCGCAAACTTTTCTATAATCATCTGGGCAGGCTGCTAAAAGCGCCTGGTCCCCTTGTGTGACACTCGGATGCATTAGGTCTGGGGTGGCCTTAGAAATGTGCATATTGAGTATGCATTCCAGGTAATTTTTTGCTCACTAATGCTTGAGAGCCACCACTTTCGGCTTCTCGCTTCAACTCACTGTTTTGCCATCAGCTCGGGTGGCGCACTCTCGTAGGAAACCCCCAAACTCTGATAAATGTCCTCCGCTATCCCCCAGGATACACCCATACCATCAGGAACACATACTGCCCTCACCAGGCCCCCTGACCACGTCCCCCTGCCGTAAACTTCCAGACCCCACCCTCTCCTACATCTGACCTGTATTTCAAGGCCCATCTCAGGTCTGCCCTCTCTCCCCTGGAGCCCCACCGATCCCTTGACCTTGGCACTCAAATAGCACCACTAATCAGAGCACCAATCTTTACCTCCCATTTGGAAGGTCACCTCTTGAGAAGGGGCTCAGGAAAGACACTCACATGCACGTGGTTCTGGGCTGGGGGTGCAAGTACATATACTCAGACCTGCCATAATGCACAGGTTATACACAACCCACACAAAAATGTGCAACAAGAGGGTGCCATGAACTGACTCACGTCCCCCTCCCAATTCATGTGTTAGAGCCTCAGCCCCCAGTGTGACCACTGGGGCCACTCCTTAAAGGGGTAATTAAGGGTAAATGAGGTCAGAAGAGTGGGGCCCAAGGTGACTGGCATCCATACAAAAAAGGAAAGAGATGCCAGACGTGTGTGTGCACAGAGAAAAGGCCATCTGAGGACACAAGGAGATGGTCATCTGCACAAGGAGAAAGGCCTCGGGAGAAACCAACCATGCCAACACCTTGGTCTTGGACTTCCAGCCCCCAGAACTGTGAGAAATAAGTCTTTGTTTCAGCCACCCAGTCTGTGGCATTTTGTTATGGCTGCCTGAACTGATTAAAACAGAGAGCAAGTTCTTACCGCTGCCTCTGGGAAGGGCGACCCCTGACAGGGCCTCCAGCACTGAGCTCTTGCCCGAGCTCTGGTCTCCAATGACAGCGATGGCGGGCAGGGCCAGGTCCTGCTCCACGCCCAGGGCACGAAGGGAGTCGATGAGGTCAATGCAGGGGCGCACTTTCTCCTCATACTGGCTACATAGGCTCTTCTCGAGTCCCTGAAGAAAGCAGAATCAAAGAATTCTGTCATGGCCTGCGGGTCATGTTCCATCAGAGACAGACAACTTCAATCAACCTATCACAATAGGTGAGAAGAGATCCCAAAAGAGAGTGGGAAAGGAACACAAAGAACTATTTAAAGAAATGATAGGTAAAAATTCCCCACACTTGAAAACAATTAACTCAAAGACCCAAGAAGCTCAATGAACCCCAAACATAAGGTACATAAACTACATCAAGGCAGATTATAGTCAAATAGCTCAAAACCCGCCACAGAGAGAAAATGTTTCAAGCAGCCGGAGAACACGTTCCACATTGAGGAGCAAAGATGAAATTTATAGCAGATTTCTCATCAGAAACAATACAAATAAGAAGATAGTGGAATAGGCTTTTTAAAATACTGGAGGGAAAAAAAAATCCATCATCCTAGAATTCTATACCTCGCCAAAATACCTTTTTTAAAAATGAAGGCAAATGAAGTTTTTTTCAGACATAAAAAAGTGAATGAATTCATCACCAGCATTGGCACTACAAGAAATGTTAAGGAAGTCCTTCTGCCAGAAGGAAAATGATTCTGAATGAAAATCTGAATCCACACAAAGGAATCTACACCAGAAATGGTAACTACTACATTTTTTAGAAGTAACTTACATATCCTTAAAAGATATATGACTGAACAAAAATAACAATACATTGTGGGGCTTATAAGTCAAATTAAAATTCATGACAAAATCAACATGAAGGCTAGGAGGAGACAAATGGAAGCATACAATTGTAAGGTTCTTATTTAAATATTAAGTTATAGGGGTGCTTGGGTGGCTCAGTCAGTTAAGCGTCCGACTTCGGCTCAGGTCACGATCTCACAGTCTGTGAGTTCGAGCCCCGCATTGGGCTCTGTCCTGACAGCTCAGAGCCTGGAGCCTACTTCGGATTCTGTGTCTCCCTCTCTCTCTGCCCCTCCCCTGCTCATGCTCTGTCTCTCTCTGTCTCAAAAATAAATTAAAAAAACATTTAAAAATTTTTAAATATTAAGTTATTTACTATCACTTCAAGTTAGACTTGACAAGTTAAATATGTAAAATATAAACCCTAAAATAGGCACATTTAGTAAATCAACAAAGGAAATAAAATAGAATCATCAAAAATGTAGTTGATTAATTCAAAAGAAGGTAGAAAAAGAGGAAAGGGGAAATAAAGGACAGGGAAAATAGAAAATAAATAGCAAAATGATCTTCTCAAACTTCATTAACAATCACAATAAATATAAACGGTCTAAAACATTTTTAGAACAAACTGACTTTGAAAAAGAAGAACAAAGTTGGAGGGCTAACATTACTGATTTCAATATTTATTAAAAAGCTGCAGTAAGCAAAGCAATGTGATACTGGTATAAAATTGAGAAAGAGATCAAAGGAACAGAATATATGTTCCGAAAATAAACTGACATTGTGTATGGACAACTGATTTTGACAAAAGTGCAAGGGCAATGCAGTGGAAGGATAAAGCTTTTCAACAAATGGTGCTAGAACAACTGGGCATATATATACCCCCCAAAATAACCTTGTATCCATATTTCACACCATACTAAAAAAATAACTCACAACAGATCATAGACCTAAATGCAAAATCTAACACTACAGAACTTCTAGAAGAAAACAGGAGAAAAATCTTTATGGCTGTGAGTTAGGCAATGTTTTCTTAGATATGGTCCCCAAAGCACAGTTCATAAAAGAACCAACTGATAAATTGGACTTCATCAACATTGAAAACGTCTGGTCTCTAAAAAAGACTAAGAGAAGGAAAACAAGCCACAATCTGGGAGAAAATATTCACAAAACATATATTTGACAAAGGATTTGTACCCAGCATACATAAAGAACTGCCAAGAAATTCCTTGACAATAAGAAAACAAACAACCTGATTAAGAAGAGACTATGAGAATATGCTTTATAATATACATAAGTTTTACTAGGTAGTTCCTTTATCTTGTGGTGAGAAGCTATTTATATTTTCTGCCAGGTCAGCTTTTGTTGTTGGGGTCTGTCCTATGCATTGCAGGAGATTCAGCAGAATCCCTGGCCTCTATTCATTATTTACTCTGAGTTGTGACCATCAAAATGTCTCCAGACATTGCCACATGTTCCAAGGGGCAAAAGTGCCTCTGGTTGAGAACCACTGCCTTACAAAGTACATGAGTACAAGAGTTTGTATACAGGCAATGCTGGCAGATTTCTGCAGGGGTGAGGGGGGGGGGTCCACACTGACAAGGGCCTCCTTGACCAAATGCTAGCAAGCCCTCTTTGACCACCTTGAGCCCTCTTCTCCACTTGGCTTCTCCTGGGCTGCTGAGCCCAGACTTAGCAAAGAATCCTTCTTAGCAAAGAATCCCCTCACCTTTAAAAGCTAATCAAGCTCTTTCTCCTGGTCCCCTTGATGATAACCTGTTCTTAGTCATTCTTTCTCCTCTCCCTCACCCTTCCTGCTGGCTGTAAATCCCCACCTGTCCACCCGTACCACCTTGACCTCAGTCTCTCTCCCTTATGGCATTAGGCTGGAATAAAATCCTCTTGGCCATTTTTTTTTAACAAGCGTCTGCTGCCAGTTTTTTCTATAACAAACTTCAGAAAGGTGTGGAGCACAGCTCCACAGGGAAAGCCCTATGGTACCAGAAACCTGGGTACACCTTCGTACCCACCAGCCTCCATCTCAGCCTTCCTCATGGGTTCTTCTTTGTTTTCATTTCTTTACATCACCTATTCCCAAGAGTTTATAAAACATGAATAATAGTACCAACCACCTGAATTAAGAAAACACATAACCCCAGCCCATAAGACACTCCACGCACCCTTCCCCATCACTTTCCTGCTGTTACCCCTTCTCCCCACCAAGGGTCTCTCCATCCTGAGGCTCGTGAGAACCACGTTCTTGTTCTTCTTCGCGGTTTTACCACCTACCCATCTTTCCCTAAGCAATACATTGCTTCTTGTTGCCTGAATTGGAACTTTGTATAAGTGGGGCCGTACCATACATTTCTTCTATGACTCAATTCTTTGTTTTGCCACTGTTTTTTAGATCTTGATGCTTTGATGCTCACTTCCAAGCAGAATTCTGCTGCATGAGCATACCGCTATTGACACATTTGTCCACGGCTCACAGGCCCTTGTGTTGATTCTGGGTTTTGTTATCATAAACAACGCCATTATGAACATGGCTCTCAGAGGGCACCTGCAAGTTTGCATAGTGGTTTAGCACAAATAGAATCGCCTGGAAGCACTATTCGAACACAGATGTGGGCCCTACCCCTGGAGTTCCTAGTTCGTCAGGTCTGGGGGGAGGTGGATGTGTGGGCTAATCATGTACAGGTCAAACTTCCCAGGCCTTGCTGAGGATGCTGGTCTGGGGACCACACGCTGAAAACCAAGGTCTGTACCTAGAAATGGAATTTCTGGATTATAAGACAGCACCGTTCAGCATGACTGGAAAAGGCCAAGCTACAGCCAAGCAGGTGGGTGTGAACGGTATGAGTTCTTACTGCCCCATACGCTGCCGGTTACAGTCAGGCAAGAAACACAGTTATATTGGGGACCTTCTTATTTTTCTGTGTGCTTCAATGTGGCTTTTAGTATTGTTTAATATTGTTTAGCATTTATTATGAAAATGGAGTCAACGTGAAAGAGGCTGATGATCCATGACTTTAAGACACACGACAGCAGTAAAGGGACCTCTCTCTCAACAGTCACAGAAGGCAAATTCTGTTATCATTCCCATGTTAGAGATGGAGAACCCAACTTGCACACCAGGGAGGAAGAGCCATCTTAGAAACAAGATCACACAGCTGGAAGTGTTTGCATTGGGATAAAATTCAGATCAGACCGATTTCAGAGGCCAAGTTTGGTTCCCATCAAAAATACGTTCTGGATTCTGGGGAAAAAACGATGCCGCATGGCTTGCCGGTGAGGGAATGGAACCATGTGGTGGGTGTGGGATAGCACAGTGGCCCTTGGGCCCAGAGCGAGGCCAGTTCCTACAGGAGCCGGACAACACCCCGCCCGGCTTCCCAGGCTGAAACTGCACCCCAACCAACCAGTGTCAGCTATGGCGAAACATCTACACTACACTTGGTGGCCAGATGGGCCCCAGAGGGACGAGGAGGGGATCACATCAGCAACCGCGGCAGGAGAGATCAAGAAGCAGGCGTCCCGGGTCAGGAGCATCGCCGTCTACAAGGACAGCCCTCAAACACGGCTATTTTCAGGCGGCAACTTACCATTTCCTGATTTTTCTCTGCCTTATCCGCAAGTCCATTTAGTAACAGATGATCGGATACAGGATCTGAGTCAGTCATCTTTCCTTTAGAATTAACCATCTCCGCCCTTTATCAGCTTAAAATCAAGCACATCGGGATTAACACAATTCAGAAGCCAGGTTCATTCAGTCACAGAATCACCAGTAGATACACTGGGACACACTGTGGCCTCCTTAACTCTTTAGGGACTGAAACGAAACAACAAGGAGCCAAATGATGGATGGAGGCAGCTTAGCCGTCTTCAGGAATGGGCTCCCAGACCGCAAAAGAGTCTTTAAAACTAGGTGTTTCCTATTACAATTTTAGGTTGAACGGCAAAAATTTTTTCACCATCAATTGGAACAGTGGCAAAGAACAAAATTTCCGTGAATTTTTAAAATCCGCATGTAAAAGGAAACTTATTATAGAACCATTCCCAATGTTGCTGTGGGAATCTCAATATAATGGAAATTTGATACCCAAGATTATAGTTGAAAAAAAAAATGCCTAAACTTTAAGTTCTTTTACTCTGTTTGTTTTGCTCCTGGCTTCATATTTTTATTCCATTTCCCCCCATACGAGTGTATCTTAATGACCTTCACTTTTTTCTATTTTTTCCAGTTTCATGGGTTTGATGGATCGACATCCATCACTGTGTACGTTTGAGGCACACAGCATGAAGGTCTGAGGTACACACTTTGTGAAATGATCACCACGATGGCTTCGGCTAACATCCACCTTTTCATATAGATATGATATTTTATTTTGAAAGAAGCTAATCGTCCACTTCACCATACTTGTCTGTATCCCTCCAGATTCGTACATATATGTCTGAAATTCATTTTTCAGAATTTCTGGGGGCGCCTGGGTGGCTCAGTCGGTTGAGCGTCGGACTTCGGCTCAGGTCATGATCTCACGGTCCGTGAGTTCGAGCCCTGTGCTGACAGCTCAGAGCCTGGAGCCTGTTTTGGACTCTGTGTCTCCCTCTCTCTCTGCCCCTCCCCCGCTCATTCTCTCTCCCTCTCTCTCTCTCTCTCTCTCTCTCTGTCAAAAGTAAATAAACATAAAAACATTTTTTTAATAAAGTAAAATAAAATTAAAAAATTTCTGGGACCCCATACCTCTAAATAGTAAATTTTACACATCTAATCATCTTGGGTAAAAGTGAGCGGGAATTTTTCTATGACTTGAAACAAATTATGAGAAATGTAAACCGCCTACTTACCTCCAACACACCTTCCTTTTCCCTTGACGATGCAACGTTGACTTGTTGGATAGAAACACGGAGCTCTTCTCCCACGCCTCCTTGAAATCACACAAAACTTACAAATTAGGCCAAAACCCAGGTGAATGTATGTGACGACTCATCAAGGTAAGGTCCCATTGTTAAGAACGATGCACAGAGGCCTCACGATGAAGCGAGTTCATGGTTCCCAGAACCCTTTTGGTAAATCTTGAGTATTTTAATTCTAAGAGAGACCGATAAGGCACAGAGCCTTACTGTTAATTTACTGCCTGAATCAACGATATTTTCTGATGTTCTCTGTGCTTCTTTTCCAAGACCCTCCCCCAAGAGCTACGCGATCTTCCTTTAATATTGGGGCAGTTGAAAGGGACAGGTTAAAAAAAAAAAAAAGGGAGGTGCGCTTGGGTGGCTCAGTCAGTGAAGTGTCCGACTTTGGCTCAGGTCACGATCTCTCGGACTGTGGGTTTGAGCCCCATGTCACGGTCTGTGCTGACAGCTCAGAGCCTGGAGTCTGCTTCACATTCTGTGTCTCCCCTCTCTCTGCCCCTCCCCCACTTGCGCTCTGTCTCTCTCTGTTTCTTAAAGATAAATAAATGTTAAAAAAAAAAACTAAAAAGAAAAAAAGGGGAGAAACGTATTCCTTTTATCGTAAAGTGGGAGAAAGGTGATTTGGAAAGGCAATCAATTAGAAAGAGTATGACAATCTGGAAATGTATTTCCTAACCTCCCCCCGACCAACCATGCCTTCGGAGATGCTTTGTGCGCTCAGGGAGTCCCAGACTGGGGCCCCACATTGAAGACCACAGCTGCCTCAGTTGGCCTTAGTGCACCCAGTCAGGTGGCATCATTGGTCCCCAGGTCCTACAGCCCCGTGACCACGGGTTCAAATTCCGTCAACACAGGATTGTGTGAATGCATTCCCCTCCTCTGTTTGCTTCATATAATGACATTCCTTGGACACAAAATCTTATCTGTGCATCTTAAATGTTTGTACCTTTCATAGATGATCTTTGAAGATCAGTTTGGAGTTCAGGGGCAGGACAATCTCAGGAATTAAAGCCCGTTTCTTACTTATCAGTTACACTCGGCACCCGGCCGTCAAACCGAACCGAATGCAGTTGCCAGTTGTGGCCATGGTGGAGTCACGCTCTCAGCCCGCGTCTGCTCCTAAAACGTCTAACCCACACTGTGTGTTTAAGACAAGACTGTGGGCTGCTCTCTGAGGTAGGCACATCACCCGGAACCCCTCTCCGCTTTCATCTTCCTCCCCCCACCCCTGCCAGCGGTCAGGATGGGCTCTTCCCTCACTGCCCAGGTTGGGGCAGGGGATAGAGAAACTGCCCAGGGCGGGTCTGTGGACACTCAGGCCCCCCCTGTTCTCGGACGAGGCTGTCTGGCTGCCCCTGCACTTTGGATTTCAGAGGGTGGCTTCCAGACCCGGACACTACCCACCAGCGGCATCCCTGGAGAGTCTCTGCAGCAGAGGGTGGGGGCACCATCCAAGGGCGGTCCCGTGGGTCGCTATCCTTGTGGGAAAGCTTCCTCCAGCCCAGACCTCACAGAGGTCTCCCAACCCCTAATAAGAACCACCCACCTGTTGCGTCCTGCTGAACCCCTGACCCGGGCAGTCTGCCACTTGCCCAACACAATTGAGTCCAGTTTTTAAAATAATCCTCGTAGGACTTACACTCACGTTTTCTCTTGGGAGTCTTACATTTTTATGGTGGAAAGGGAGAACATTGTGCTCTTTAGACCTAATGCTCTCTACCAAACCACCCGGAGGGAGCTCAGTACCGGGAGGTGGGGAGAGGGAAGCCAAGAAGGAAATGGAGGGGCAGGGGGCATCCTGTCCACATGACAGGGGTTCCCGGCCAGCAGCTCTGTTCCAAAGTGGGAAAATGACACGGCTAGACATTCGAGGAGCCGTTTGGGACTGACCGCTAGGGGTTAGCATCACTTGAGCCTGCTTCTGACAACCACCTGATTTAAATTTGACCAAATGATTCCAAGAGCCCCCACATGCACAGCTCGGGCGGTCACGCGGGGTGGAGTGCAGGTGTCTCCGAGCCTGGCTCCCTCCGTCAGCCCCCAGGACGGTCTTAACTCCCTCAAAACTAGCCTGTCCCCTGCTCAGTCCCACCCCGCTGCGCTAGCAGCTGAGAAGCGGGTCCCTGGGCAGCCCCCCATTCCCTGGGTCGGGGGGGGGGGTACGTTGGGCGGGGCACTTCCCCAGATGCCGGGCCCCTCCCTCCTTGCCCCTCCTTCCTACCCGGCTGCTCGTCCACTCAGGACGCCCCCTAGCGGGGACCCTCCACCCTAACCTCCCTGAATTCTGCAGGATAGTGCAGACCCCCCTGGTCTGCGCACTCCCACTGTGGACTTGTCTGGTTTTCACTCCCCAGCAATGTGAAAACCAATAAAATTACTAAAGTAGTGGGGAGGCCAGAAGGCGGAGGCTGTACCATTTCTCCTCAATCATAGGAAGAATTGTCAGTAACAGACCCCGACCGGAGACAATCATCAATTATAGCCCCCCCCCCCCCACAGGGACAGGCGGGTACGTCATCTCCTACGGGAAACCGCCACCCCTGCCACTCAGCCGCCAAGAACCTGCCATCGCCATGACCTCTTGCATTTCTCCGGTGGACTAGGTTCAAAACAACCCTCCCCAAGCCCCTTCCAGAAAGCACTGTTCCTGTCCTTTGTTGGACTTGCCTATGGTTTTGCCATGGCTTGCGCGTCCCGGATTCCAGATCGCTGCTATTCCTGAAGAAGCCCACGTTTGCTGATCAAAGAACACACTGTTTTATTTTTAAGGTCGATAGCAGGAAATATAAACTGATACAAGCCATGGGCCACCTTCGGGGTGGGCTTGGAGGGCGCCCAGCACTGAACGTGAAACTTTCTCAGTGCACACCCCTGGGAGACCCCCTTGGGAGACTGGCCCCCTGGGAGACCCCCTTGGCCCCCCTGCCCTCCACGGGCCCACCTCCTCAAGCAGAAAAGTCCTCGAGGTGCGGGGGGTGGGGGGGCGGGCTGTTTCTGATAAGTCATCCAGGAGTCTTAGCAGCCTGTTGGTCAGAAGCAGAATCAAGCGGGCTCTGAGCCCAGCCAGTATTTCCATCATCATCGTCACTGTCACCGTCACCATCACCATCATCACCGTCCTCACTATGACCAGCTTCTGCTCCCCCATGCGTCCAGAGAGCTTGTCTCTGCACCCAGCCCTCCCACCCCAGCCCCCCAGCTTGCAAGAAGGTGCTGCTATCCAGGAACGCGACCCTCACCTGTCCCCGCGCAGCTGCCAGGGCCCCTCGCCGCCGCCGCCGCCGCCGCCTCCCGGCTTTTATGCAGCGCCCGCTCCGCCCCCTCGCTCTCGTCGTCCCCGCCTCCGAGGAGAAACGAAACTCAGGGGATGCGAGGGAGCTAGATCCGCCTGGTGCAGAAAGGAAACCGAACCCATCACCCCCCACCGCCTCTCCCCACTCCCCCCACCCCTGCCCGGTGCCTGTCGGCTGCCGCAACTCCTCCCGGGGCTCCGCGCGCCCAGCCCCATCCCAGGCCCGCGCGTTCGTGTCTCTGCAAGCTGGGAGGAAATGCAGATTCTGGGGCCCAGACCTGCTGACCCAGAAACTCAAGTGCAGGGCCCAGGAAGCCCCCCACCGCTCCGAGAGCAGTCTGAGAACCGCTGCCCTACTGGCCTTGAGCCACCCGGAGCAGAATGCAGCCTTGAACCTAGACACGCCCATTCCCTTAAGCCTGGTCTTCCTTCCCAACCCTCTTATAACTGGCACCGATAATTGGGCGTCTGAATTCCTGCTAGCGGTTCACAGGGATCATTCCGGCACCAGCAGGAATTCCCAAGCGCTCTGCCAATGGCCAACTTCCCCTTCCCCATGCAGACAGCTATTAACCGTAAAAATAAAGGTTATTTTACCACCAAAAGATGGGTTTATTTGGGAACAGTAGAGAATTGCAAATTGGGACAAGCAAGCTGTGGCAAAACCACACGCGAGTCATTTTACGGAGAAGTTGGAGGAAGTTGGGACGTTTTGGTTTTTTTTAATGTTTATTTCTTTACTTTAAGTTTATCTTGAGACAGAGAGAGGGAGAGCGCAGAGGAGCAGAGAGGGGAGAGAGAGAATCTGAAGCAGACTCTGCTGCTGTCAGCGCCCGAGTCCAACGTGGGGCTTGAATCATGAACCATGAGATCATGAGCTGAGCTGAGATCGAGTGCTGATGCTCGACCCACTGAGACATCCAGGTGCCCGGGGAGGAGTTGTTTTGAACGAAAGACTGTTGGAGAAGAGCAGGCATTGGGGTGATGGCAGTTTGTCCTTGGCTGAGCTGCAGGGGCGGGGCTTTCCGGTAGGAGATGCGGCGCACACGTGTCTCCCCGCTAGGCGCCCTCCCCCAACTGATGGCTCTGTCCTCCGGGGAGTCTTCCGCTGGGTCTGTGATTGATGACTCTTCCTGTCATTGACCCGGAGTGATGCCCCCCCCCCAACCTCCCCAGCTAGCAGCCAAGTCCACTTTCGTGAGTTTCCCTTTATTCATTTTCGCCGGACCCACACCATCTTCCTCCTCGTCCTCCTGGAGCCCTCTCTGGAGTTGGGCTCACCTGATTTCTCCAGGAGAGAAATGGGTGGAAAGTGGAGGCTGAGGTCAAGCAGCCTCCAGAGTGGCCCTCTGTAGATGGAGAGTGACATATCCTTTTGGAAGGGGCTGGCCACCTACCTCCATTCTCCTTAGCTCAGCTCAGAGTCCCGGACAACAAGCTCCCCAAAACTGTGATTAGGAAGGGTCGCCCCCACTCCGTCCAAAGACCCAGAACCCACCCCAGCTCCAAGTCCTGGGGTCGGCCAAGCCTAGATGGAAACAAATTCAGCGTGGCTCACCCCGAGAAGGGGAGGAGGCCCCACAATACAACTCTCTGGCTGAAGTCCCCTTGTTCTGCAGGGTCCATTGCTGGGTCCCGGCAGCCCCATCCAGGGTGGCCTGCTGGGAGACACATACTCTCCCCGTAATTAGCGAGGAACGTTTGTCCAGCCACTCATCACCTCTGGGCCTCAGTGCCTTTCTCACTAGGAGGAAGAGTGACACCCTTTCCTGATGGGCTGTGAGCAGGATGGAGGAGGGAATGTGCCATCCGTACACGGAAAAGCGAGAGCAGCCAGGCAGAGACACAAGACTTCACTGCGAGGAGGGATGCGACTTTTTCAAACCACGGGAGGCTCTCCCCAGCCCCCCTTGTTGAGGAATAAAACCAGAAAGCGCCACGGGCGAAAGCGAAAACCAAGTGGAACCAGCCAACGCCAGGGCCAGGGCTAGGCGAAGGTGAGTGGCGTGTCTGGTGTGCCAAATGTAAGGAGCCGCTCGCGCGCGCGCTCTCGGTGGCGCGAGCGGCTACTTACACTGGCGCCCGGACGCTCCAGGAGCCTCCCTCTCATGACTCCACTGACTCCTGGTCTGAGATGTTGGTACCTCGCTGTTTCTAATTGGCTCCTTATATGAACTTCCCTGAAGAGCCCAGGGGCTTGTTAGGGGTGAAATTCGGAAATAATAAAATAACAACTCATGTGCACCGTGGAAGTATGTGCTACGTGTCAGCCTGTGAGAATAAGTCACCTTCACAACCATCCTATGAGAGGAGTACGGTTATCACTCCCATGTGACACACGAGAAGACAGAGACCAAGGAATTAGGCCACCGTTGGGTGCCCTAACTAGGAAGCAGCCAGGAAGTGGGAGAGCTAAGATCACAGTCTAAGGTTTCACTCCCTGCGCTCTAGAATCTTCCCCCACCATCCTAAAATCAACAAGATCCAGCTCCTGTCCTCCAGAAGCTCACAGCCTTCCCCCTGAATTGCTGACGATTCCTTCTCCACCAAAGAAACACTGATTACATTCTCTGAAGTAAGTGTCAAACCCTGAGCCTTTGAGAATTAGCCTTCAGGATCAGCACCCTAGTCAGACATCCCTAAACGCGGCCGGCAATTCTGGTGGCCTGTCCTTCCCCCTAGGCTCCCGGAGACATTCTCCTGCCCTGCCAAGTCCCAACTGTGATGTTCTCTGTCTATGCAGCTGCCCCTGGGAGCTCCTTTCAAGCCTGGGTCCTTCATCCCGGCTCGCCCTCAGCTCCTGGGGCTGCCACCATGGCACAGCTGGCCCTGCCCTCTTACTACTGTCTCCTGTGCACAAAAATAATCTGGCAAAAACACAGCATCCACAAGGGAGCATAGTAGTAGGCAAACAGTCACACTGACCCCACCCCCTGCTGCCAGCGCAGCCCAGGGTGCCCAGGGAGCTCCAGATCCCTCTGGTCCTTGTCCAGCCCTCTCTCCAGCTGCCAGCCTGGCCCCGGGCCCGCGGAGGAGAGCTGGTGCTCATGGAAAGCTGTGACAGAAAGCTTCCACGCCATCGCCCCCTACCTCCAATCCAGTGCATGTCCTCGACTCCCTGCGGGGAGTGGACAGCACCCTGCTTAAATGCTGCGGGGTCGCCCACTGCAGGGGTGGGGTGGGTGGGGTAGTCCCAACTGCTCAGCTCGGTGTGCCAGACCTAGCCTCGCCTGGCTCAGCCCCACCCCCACTGCTTCTTGTAACACCTTGCTCACTACACAGAACTCCTTCGGCTCAGGGATGCTCCTCCTCCTACCCCTCCCTGCACACTGGGCTGCTTTCCAGGTCACAGCCTCCGGCCATCCTTCCCCAGACCCGGCGGACTTGCTTCCCGGGCGCCCCCCTGTTCCCTCCCACCCGCACCCACCCACCTAGCATAGTGTCAGCACACAGCCTTGACCTCTGTGAACGCCCATTTCTGCCCCCAGGTTGTCCACAGGGCAGCTCCGGGCCCGAAGTGTTGCTGTTGTCCTTGGGACCTAGCAGAGTTCGTGGCACATAGCATTTCAACGGATGTTTCTAGAATGAACTAATAAACGAATGAATGGTGAGTCTGAGAACCGGCTCTGATCTTGCAGACCCGGTCCTCAGACGACCTCTGGCGAATTACCCTGAGCATCTCCTCCCTGATCTTCCGTTTCCCAGTCAACTCAGGTTCAGTTTCAGTTTCTTTTCTCCTTCTTGGTTCCCAAAAAAGGAAGTGAAGAGGGAGACTCTAAGATTCCAGGAACTAGAAAGAGACAGAGAGAGAGGCGGGGGTGGGCGGTGCCGGAGGCGGAGGGGCGGTGCCAGGGGGGCGGAGCCGGAGGCGCGGCGCCTGGGGGGCGGAGCCGGAGTCGCGGTGCCAGAGGCGAAGGGGCGGAGTCTGAGGCGGAGGGGCGGTGGCGGAGGGGCGGTGCCAGGGGGGCGGAGCCGGAGGCGCGGTGCCGGAGGCGAAGGGGCGGAGTCTGAGGCGGAGGGGCGGTGCCGGAGGCGGAGGGGCGGTGCCAGGGGGGCGGAGCCGGAGGCGCCGTGCCTGGGGGGCGGAGCCGGAGGCGCGGTGCCGGAGGCGAAGGGGCGGAGTCTGAGGCGGAGGGGCGGTGGCGGAGGGGCGGTGCCAGGGGGGCGGAGCCGGAGGCGCGGTGCCGGAGGCGAAGGGGCGGAGTCTGAGGCGGAGGGGCGGTGCCGGAGGCGGAGGGGCGGTGCCAGGGGGGCGGAGCCGGAGGCGCGGTGCCTGGGGGGCGGAGCCGGAGGCGCGGTGCCGGAGGCGAAGGGGCGGGGTCTGAGGCGGAGGGGCGGTGCCGGAGGCGGAGGGGCGGTGCCAGGGGAGGAAAGCAGAGACCAGGAGGGAGCTGAAACCCAGGCGGTGAGGGCGGTGAGGGAGGTGGAGGGAACCGAGCCGGAGGCGGGGCGGACGGGCGGACGGGCGAACGGGGTGGGACCGGTGGAGGCTCTCCGGCTGGGGTGCCTCTCGAAGGCCCAGCGCAGCCTGGACACGGTTCTGGCGGTGCCGGGGGAGGGAGATGGGGAGGGGACGGTGACGGTGACGGAGAGGAGGTTGGGGTTGGGCCGGCGCACGTGAGGCGGCCCCCGAACCGCAGAGGTCGCCGCGCCCACCTCTGACGCCGTCCTTGCTCGGGGGCAGAGCAGTGCGCTCCCGCGCGGCGTCCCTTCTGTGCGGCCCGGAGCGCGGAGTCCAGGGTACGTGGTCCCTGGCCCCGTTTTTGTTTTCTCCTCCATAGACCCTTGCCATGGATCGGTGCTTCTCAAAGGAGGGCCCAGCAACACTGGCTTCACCTGGAAGCTTGTCAGACCTGCAGGGTCGAGGGCCACCTCAAGATCACTGAATCCATCTGAGTTTCAAGAGGGTTCTCCAGATGATTCGTTTGCAGTTAAAGCGTGAGAACCTGGAGCCTGCAAGGTTGCTATTTATTTGGTCCTTAAGGCCAGGGTCCGATTTTGCCTTCTCCGCGGCCCTCTCCGTGCCAGAGGAGATAGAAACTGAAAAGTCTGGCGAAGCTGAGCTGGTTGGTGGCCCTGGGCCCCGGCTTGGTGTCGTGTGGCCCACCCAGCCTGTAACCACGGGAAGGCTGGTGGCCTAGCCTTTTCCCGGGATACAGCCAGCTGTCTTCTCTGGCATTCGCCTGGTGATCAGCGCTCTGTGAAAGCTTATCTTTCAGATAAAGGAGGAAATAGCGCTGTGACCTGCCCTCCCAGGACCTTTCCCAGGGAGCTTATGGGAACTGGCACAACCACTGGAGAATTCCCCCTAATTCTCAAATTCCACCCCAGGCCGCCTCCTTCCTCCTCTGCCTGCAACCAGGCTCAGTGTTTCATAGTCTAGAAAGTGGGGTGCTTGCTTCGGTGGCCGGTATATGGTGTAGGAAATGGAGAGACCCCCAACACAATACCTTTGTTAAAAATGCCACCTTGTGGCTGTGGAGCATTCCCCGGATATTGACCTCCCGCCCCCCGTAAGATAGCAAGCCAATTTCTTTACACACGTGGTCTATAGAAAAAAATCAGTCAGCTAGGAAATGGGGGCTCAGAGAGGTGGGTTCTTGGCCCAAATCACACAGCTAGTGAGAAATGGAAATCCCTTTCCACGCTTTCATGAGCCATCCTGTTCTTTCTGTTGTCACTACAGTCACCCGCCAGCCATCACTCATTGCCTCAAAACAGCACCCGCCGTGTGCCAGGTGCCCCAGGTGCCATGATGGAAACAGGCGCGTGCATTGAAGAGTCGTTGCCACACTACCTGTCTTCACACTCACTTGGGCAACCTTAAAAAAAAGTCATTCAATTCTATTTACAAAATGCCATCCTGATCCTGATAATCCTATAGACCGTCCATGTGGGTTGCCATGTTGTGGTAAAGTCCCAGCATGCGACGTGGCAAAGAAATGATGTCTTTGGCCAAAGGCCACCCAGGGCCTGAGGCCTGTCCACAGACAGGAGAGTGAGCTTGGAGCCCGTATCAGTTTCCTGCAGCTGCTATAACAAATTGCCACAAACACAGTGGCTTACAACAACAGAAACTCTCTTACAATTCTGAGGCCACAAGCCCAAGGCCAGTTTCACGGGGCTAAGGTCATGGTGTTGACGGGGTCATGCTCCCTCAAGAGACTCTGGACAGAATCCTTCTGCTCGCCTTGTCCAGCTTCGAGAGCTGTGTTCCTTGCTCTCTTTAGCTCGTGGCCCCTTCCTCCACCTCCAGAGCTGGCAGGGTGGTCCCTTCCGATCTGCTCCTTCTTTGCTTTGCCTCCCTCTCATGAGGACACCTGTGATGGCGTCTGGGGCCCACAGGGACAACCCAGGGTCACCTTCCAGTCTCAGTCTGTAGTGTGCCCAGACCTACAAAGACCCCTTTCTCCATTTAAAGAACCTGACACCAGAGGAAGGAGGGTGAAACTAAGAGAAAACAAGAGCCTTATCTGGGGTCTCAGAATGACACCTGCGAGAGCACCGATCCCAGAGTGACCAGAAAAAGTGTCCCGCTTGGGTGGGGAAAGCAAGGGGGGTTTTATGAGAAAGAAGAAGAATCTCCTATTTAGATAAACCAGAGAAGAGAGAAAACCTGTTAATTCCGTGCTAACCAGCTGAGCAGTTTTCAATCACCGCCTAATCGATTCTTCTCTGCCTGCAACCAGGCTCAGTGTTTCATAGCCTAGAAAGTGGGGTGCTGTCAACACAAACTGTTCCTGGCCTGCATTAGTTAACTCTTTGCTCTTCCTAAAGTTCTGTCAGCAGTTTTGTGGTCGAAGGCCAGTCGTTCTACAGGATGTGATGAACGACTGCTTGTGAAACAATTACAGATGCTGGCCTGGTTTGAGAGCTCATTGGTTAGAAAGTGAAATGGAGCCTCATCATGGAGCCTCTCATGGGCAGAGAGTTTGTATGGGTCCACATCGCTATTGCCGGCACCAGGGATTAGAGCCTGGCTATTTGGGGGGCCGTTATGCAGCCCACCACAGAAGCTGGACCAGCTCTGTGAGACCTCCCCCCACCCCCCCACCCCCACACACACACACACGCACAGCCAGAGGCACCTGCCAGGGCCCATGTGAATTCTTGATCTGAAGAAACCGAGAGAGGAAATTTTGGGGGTAAAACTTGGGATAATTTGTGAGGTGACAATAGATAACCCACACACCATGTCACTGAGCATGACCAAAGGGGCATTGGAGGCCCTCCCCCCGACCAGGGGTAGAAACAAGATGGGGGAATCCGGATTTGTTTATCCCACCGGGTGATACCTCTTCATGAATACCCTTCGGCCTCATCACTGCGGCGTTGATGGAAGGGAACACCACCCCCCTCACTGCCGCCCCTGTGAGGAGCATCGGGGGGGGGGGGTGTAAAGACGGGGTTGTGGATCCGTGCACCGTCAGCCCAGACTGGGGTTACAGCATGTGTCACCTGCCGGGGCAGTCCTGCAGCACCAGGGCCAGAGAAGGGAAAAGTCTGAGAGACGGACTATACTCACACGGCGGCCAGACCATCCGTAAAAACAGAGCTCTTGCAACAATCTGTTCTCTGCTGTAACCGGCCCCAGGGGCCAGCCTCCTGGAAGTCAGACTTGCAGAAGGCAGACCGTTTCCTACCCACGATCTCGAAAGTGAAGCAACAACCTCTACAGCGACTCGCCCCCAGGTGACCAGGGTTTGCTGAATAACTGACAGCTTCCCTCAAATTGTGTCCCTATTTCTGATTTAGGACCCACCAGAGAAAGCCGAATATATATGCCTAACCAGCCACAGGGGACGTCTGCCTCTAGCTCGCTGCCCTCAGCCCCCACCCAGTGCTCACACGGAGCCTTCTCCCTGCCTGTGAGGCTTTGCCCAAACCCCTGAGCGACGCTGGCTGACCTCCTCCTCCTCGTCGTCATCAGCTCTCGCTAAATACCTTTGCTCCTTCCCCCTTGGGTGGTCTTCCTCTATTTCCGCACTTGTTAGGAACAAAACGCCAGCCCACAGGCGCATTGCAGGAGGAAACGTACGTGTGTGCACATGTGTGCCTGTGTGTGTGAGTGAGTGACCCCGGGATAAGAAGGGAGAGCAGAGAACACGCCTGTTCCTTTACTCCCGTGTTTTGTGCAACGAAGGTCCCCCACGGATGTAGGGGCGGGTGTGGCAACAGGCAAAGCCGGTCTCCCCTGTTGGCTCAGCTGGACCACATTTCCCAGCCTGCCTTGCAGTCCTCTACACATCCTCTACACTCTCCCGTTCCTCACCTGCTGGTCAGATGCAGAGGGTCTGGTGGGGACTCGAAGGAGCCGGCGATGGTGGGGCCATGAGGTAGAAGGATGCTGGTGGCCCAGGGACAGTGTGGCTCAGAACCCTGCCAGTCGGCCTAGGACATCCGTGATGTGAGCGAGGGGCACGGCTGGGTCGTGGTAAGCTGCGGAGGTCTTGAGGTGCTTGTGGTCGCCGTGAGCTTATTCCGATGGGAACGTGGGCCCCGCACTCAGCCCCACGCTCCGACCTGCTGGGAAGCCAGGTGTGGTGGGCTACCTCTTCAGAAGCCACGTTCAAGGGCTAACCCCCGAAGCCTCTACGGACCTAGAGAGTACAGAAGAGAGGTGTTTGATGAGCGGGAAGAGTCGCTGGATTTGGGGACAGGTAGCTCATAGAAATGGTTTCACTTAATGTTCCTAAAATTCCCCTGAAATTAACTATTGCTTAGCGTGACGAAGAAAATAAAATTAGCCGTAATCCTCCAATCTAGAGATGACCACTGGTAGGAAGCTCGACATTTTTTAAAAACATGTATTTTTCTGTGTGCCTGGGGGGCTCAGACGGTTGAACGTCCAACTTGGGTTCAGGTCACGATCTCGCGGTTCGTGGGTTCAAGCCCCACGTCGGGCTCTGTGCTGACAGCTCAGAGCCTGGAGCCTGCTTCGGAGTCCGGGTCTCCCTCTCTCTGCCCCTCCCCTGCTCACCCTCTGTCTCTCTCAAAAATAAGTAAACATTTAAAAAAACATTTTTTTTCCTTATAAAACTTCTCTTCAGGGCTTCACATAGCAATGGGAGCTCATCGCAGCCAGAGAAACAGGACAGATGACAATCAGTATCACGCCGGCTCGTTTCTCCTGGGGGTTGTAAACACGACCGTGGTCAACAGTGGGGAGCAGGTGGCACAGCCAGATTCCTCTGAGAGTGACCAGCTCAGGGACACCGTCTCAAACGACCAAAGTCTGGAGCTAAGCCATAGCAGCCGGTCACCCTCATCATGCATTTGTTCAACAAGATGTCATTCATTAAGCAGCTACTAGGTAACAGGTGCCATGTAAGATCCCGGAAATACCAAAGAAGAATATGATACGGACCTCCCCACTCTGGGGTCTTATAATCTGATGGTGGGGAAGATGAATTAACAAAGAAAGAGAGCAGTATTTGAGAACCCCGTAACTGGGGAGCTGTGGGGCCCAAGGCCCGGAGAGCCATCTCTCCCGGCAGAGGGGACCGCCCCGGGCGTGAGTGCCTGTCAGACCCAAACTCTGGTGCTGCGTGCAATCCAGCGAAGGTGGACAGGGAAGGCGACAGAGTGCGGTCCCAGATGCGGAGCCACTTCGTGGGCCATCTCACGGTGAATGCACGGCGGGAAACACCCCAAAGCATTGCTGCCCTTTTGTGCATCCGCGCCCTTTAACTGGATGATTTCCGGAGAGCGTGAGCCGGTCAGTTTTCTCCTTAAGGAATCTCCTCTCGGTGGAGGCATCGCTGGGTTCCTGAAGCAGCCGGGAATAGTGGTCTGTCTCCTGTAGTATCTGCATCGTGGCTTTCTGTAAGCGAGTGCCCGTTTGCTGCAGCATCAAATATTGAATTACGAATGGGATCTGCTTGGCCAGACGTTTGCTGGTTTCCTGGAAGAGGGAGGAAGAAGGGTCAGCCGGAGGGGTCTCGGCCTGTGCTTGCAGGGAAGCCTTGGGATTCTCGGATGAGTGGATAGTTGCCTCGAGAGGTCCCGGTGGCCCCGTCCACCCCACTCCAGTGGTCAGCATCCAACCACGGCAAGGCGCTCTCTGTGCTGCCCCGAACTCTAGGATCAGGCATTCCCTCTGGCACTATGAACCCACCCTGTAAGCTGGCAAACCCATAGCACGTTCTGGACATCCCAGCCTTCACAGGAGCTCCTCCCCCTCCTCCACCCCCATGAGAGACCTCTGGGCCCCTAGATCCCCTGGCCCCTCCTGGGAGCTGATCAGGATGTGCTTCAAGGCTCACCTCGTTCCCTCTCTTCACAGGGATGCCCAGTTTGCCTGGCAGCTGGGCCCCACATCTGGGTAACTACTTTCTATTCTGATGAAGAAAAGGCTTCCAGAGTTGGGCTTCTTTGCGGGTTAAAAGCCACCTTCCGTTCTATGCACCCCGCGTGGGCAGAGGGTTGGAAACCTTGGAGGTGACGGGGCTACGGGATCTAGGGAAAGGGTTTTTCTTTCCTGTCTTGTGGAGTCAGTGAGTTCGAGGCTGCTCCAGACCTGAGTGCCTTCTGAACCTCAAGGAAAACCAAATTATAACGAGTAAAGTTAGTGCTGGTTGTATTTTGCTGAATTCCAATAATAGTGGCTTGGTAATAGATGCATAGCATGAAATATAAAGAATTCTGCGGTTGGAACTGGTTTTGAGTAAATGCTTTGCCGCATCAAAAACCTGATTCTGGGGCACCTGGGGGGGGCTCAGTCAGTTAAGCTTCAGACTTCGGCTCAGGCCATGATCTCACAGTTTGTGAGTTCAAGCCCCTGTGTCGGGCTCTGTGCTGACCGCTCAGAGCCTGCTTGGGAATCTCTCTCCCTTTCCCTCTCTCTCTGCCCCTCCCCTGCTCTCTCTCATTCTCGCTCTCTCTCTCAAATATAAATAAACTTTAAAAAAAATTTTTAATAAAGAAAATAAAAGCCTGATTCCCAAATTAATTAAAAGTCCCTTGACAGGGTTACTGTTAAACTATAACTGAGATAATATGTGAGTATTTATCACTGCAGAAGGGATTTAATACACAGTAGTGGCCCCTCCCACCTTCTCTCAGTGACACAACTGTCAATCAGAGCGCCCGGCATCTGCTGGGCAAACACCCGTGGCACTGACCTACACGCTCACCAAGAAATACGCACTCACGCGCACAACTCGATCTCAGTGATGGGCGAAGTCAAAGACCGATCATTTGAGAAAGACCTTTTCTACTCAAGGTCCTGCACAGGATTGCCCACTGGGTTAAAAACCTCTTCCCGGACTCTGTTCAGAACCACGCGGTAAATCTGGTCTTGACAAAACCAGCTGTTCCATATTCCAAACTGAAGTCGGACCCGATTTTCTGCTGCCTCTGCTTGTTTCGTTTTCATGTCTTCAACTTTGTCCTGGTTGGATAAGAAAGAGAAACATGTTCCTTCTTTTCTCGCCCTTGTTTAAACATCGTAGGAGGCACTATTGTGTTGAGATGGAATTAAACACAATTCAAGTCAGAGAAGGCCTGGCATTTTACATGGTGACTTTAAGAAGGCCCTCGGCAGCCCATGCTGCTGTCCTCATCCGTCCTGTCCTCTGTCCTTTGCAGGTCCTGCCCTCTCCACTGCCGTGGGGCCTCCTCTCCAGCCTGGAGAAATGATGATCCAGGACAGGGCCTGTCCCCCAACCCCTGGTGAGGCACCCGGGGGGTCAGACACAGCCCCTAGGAACGGTGGAGCGGTCATAAGTCAGGTATCATTTTTACCAACTGGCCAAAGAGATAAAAGACAGTCAGTTGAGTCAGTTGTTGTGGGAAAATGGCAGAAATCCTTTTTCCTGCTCACCTGAGTTGTGGAATGAGATTCAGACCCACCGACCCAGGCCTGGGCAGAAGAGGGTTTTTATCTAGAGCGCAGAAGGAAGCTGGACATCCCTGGCACCCCATTACTGAGAGGGGGATCAGAGTTGTTGAAGGGGAAACCCACACAGCTGTGGCAGTGTGTTTAAGTCCAACTTATAAAGATTTTGGAATAGGACTAGTGGACAATTCGGTCTTTGTAGTAAAGATTCAAAGAACGGGTCAGACAGCAGGCACAGTCATGTATTCAGAGGATCAGCACTAAGCCTACATCACCCTGTGCTGCAGAAGGTAATGCAGAAATGAGAACTCGGCCGGGTGCTTCCTTCCATCTCTCCCGGGGAGCACGAACTAAGTCCTCAGCAGGTGCAAAACAGCAGGTGCTCCTGGAGCGGCCAGCCCAGCAAGCCCGCAGCTATAACCTTGGCCTCAACTTAAAAAAATTTTTTTTTAATATTTATTTATTTTTGAGAGATAGAGATACAGAGTGTGAGCAGGGGAGGGGCAGAGAGAGAGACATACACAGCCTCTGAAGCAGGCTCCAGGCCCCGAGCTGTCAGCACAGAGCCTGACGCGGGGCTCGAACTCACGAACTGTGAGATCATGACCTGAGCCGAAGTCGGACGCTCAACCGACTGAGCCACCCAGGCGCCCCCGTGGATAATATTTCTAACTGCAATACCAAACAAACCACCGTGGTGAATTCTATAAATTCCCCAGACATTTTAAAGATAGGAACTTTTTTAAATTTAAGTCTGGCTTACCCACTGTACCCTAAGGCAATGTTTCTAAATGGAGATTTTTTTCTTTTCTTTCTTTAAAAAATTTTTTAATGTTTATTTATTTTTGAGAGAGAGAGAGAGAGCATGAGCAGGGAAGGGACAGAGAGAGAGGGAAACACAGAATCCAAAGCAGGCTCCAGGCTCTGAGCTGTCAACACACGGGGCTCGAACCCCCAAACCATGAGATCATGACCTGAGCTGAAGTTGGACACTTAACGGACTAAGCCACCCAGGTGCCCCGAACGGAGGTTTTTTTTCATAATGAGAAAAAATTTATGATCTGATAATGCTAATTTAAAGAAAACTGACTTTTTTTTTTAAATTTTCAAGTAGATTGCGTGCCCAGTGTGGAGCCCAATGTGGGGCTTGAACTCACGACCCTGAGATCAAGACCTGAGCTGAGATCAAGAGTAGGATGCCTAACTGACTGAGCCACCCAGACGCCCCAAGGAAAACTGACTTTTAGGAAACCAAATTGTTATTCTATGAAAATACATTTCAGTTGAGGGTATTCACCCTGAGAGAGAAGCTGAGTGTTTGTAACTGGTAGAAAGCGCTGGATTCGTTCAATGGAAACAGAAACCTATTATTATAGCACTTGCAGATCTCCTGAGGGCACATCCAGACACGAAGAGTGCTGGTTTTATTACGTGCTAAAACAAAGATACAATGCACGCGTGCGCGCACACACACACACACACACACACACACACAAACACCCTCCTGGCATCAGGGCTACAGCAGAATGAAAGTTGGAACTTCCCCAGGCAAAGCAGGGACACTCTTATCAAACCACTGACCCGTGTGCTCGCTTCGGCAGCACATACGAAACCACTGACCTCTTTGGTCGGTCGTGCACTAGGGGTGAAGACAAGAAGGGAAGAGAACTAAGTCGAACTGTCCAGCCTCAAAACGAAGAAGCCAGAGAAAGTTGGAGGCGGTGGAATTGTCTCCTGGTGCGGGCGGGGCTCCACGTTGGTGGCTGGGAAGCAGTTGTAGGAAAGCCTAAGGGGCCCCGTGGTCTCTCGCGTGGGCATGTTCATCTGTCTGCACGCTTCTTATGTGCCAGAAGTAGCTTCTGGTCTTGGTAAACATGACGCCGTGTTTAGGCGGAGCCTCGTCCTAGGACTTGCCGTTTGGGGTATTGGCTGTAAGTGTGAGAACCCAGTTTTTAAACTCCTCCCTGATTTTGTTGTAGAAGCAGGTCTCGTTCTGCCTTATGACTTCTTCTCCTAACTTTCCGAGGTCCTGATTAAACACCTTAATTTTCCGAAAATGAGAGTCGTCGATCTGAGCCGTAACCGCATTGAAGAGCTGGGACCTGCCTGGGGCAGCAGCGTGTGGTGTTGGGCTGGGGGCCGCGAGAGGATCCCATCGGCCACCCAACCCTCCCATCTCTCAGGCAAGACAAATGGAGGGCAGCTCCTGCGTAACGGGGCGGCCAGCACACCACAGGCAGGGACGCGAGGAGGGCCATCTCAGGATGTGCTGGGCCACCAGGAAGGATGCGGCCGTCTAAAGGGAGCGGGTGACACAGACGCCAGTTTCTGTGCCTGTCACCTGGAGTCCCCAGGAATCCTCATGGATCAGAAAGAACATTTTATCTGCTTCATTGCTGGGGATGCCTCTCCACACAGGTGCGGCCTCTCTGTCGCCCTCCGGTGGCTCTCCCTTATTTGCTTTTCTAACGACGGGAGTGATTTCTGAACAAAATAGCGAACGATGACACTCTGCAGCTTGATGGAACTGGCTGACAGATTTCTTCCATACGTGGGCCGAATCCCCTGTGACAGCATTCGAGGGGGTCCGGAATTTCTATTTTTGTGCGAAGTTCGCTAAGACGGGCCCCTGTTGTGGCGCCTGGGTGGCTCAGCTGGTTAAGTGTCCAATGCTTGACATGGGCTCAGATTATGATCTCGCGGATTCGTGAGATCGAGCCCCGTGTTGGCCTCTGCACTGACAGTGTGGGGCCTGCTTGGGATTCTCTTTCTCCCTCTCTCTCTCTCTCCCTCCTCTCCACCTTCTCTCTCTCTGTCTCAAAATAAACAAACATTTGTAAAAAAATGTTTAAGTTTAAGATGGACACCTGTTAAAGAGCCCAAGGATGGCTTTGCATGCAATACAGCTCAAATGACCTGGTGTGCAGTTTTGTTATGTCACTGGAGTGGGGAAGTGCCAAGAAGCGGCCGGGCTTGGGTTTGGCTTCGCGCTTTGTATTTAGAGAACAAGTACACTTGAAAATAACATAAGCTTTCTTTACGAAAATGCTCTGTCAGTGATCATTTGAGTGTTATAAACTGATAAACGGCGCTTTGGTAGGGGATGTGGCCTGGATATTGGTGGCAGGCGGGGTACAGTCCTAACCAATCAACGATGGCGATGATAATGAATGGGAGGAGAAGGAAGGACACAGAGAGGCACCACAGAGGGTTGTCTTTGGGCCAAGCACCCTCCACATCTCAGTTAAGCGACCCCCCCCCCCAACTGCAGGACAAAGCACGTGGCTTGGTTGCTTCTCTGTTTTACAAGAGAGGAATCTAAGGCTCAGAGAGGCTAATGGCCAGATACCGTCACGGAGCGAGTCAGTGGCGGAGGGTCCCAGGGCACACCCAGCTCACCGCCTCCGCAGCCCGTGCAGGTGGACACAGATGCCTGAGTGCCCAGCGGGCCCAGCTTCTGCCTCGGCGAATGAGGTCCCCGAGCCAGGCGGGAGGAGTGTGTTGGGGTCTAGAGGCAGTTTGTGGATTAGCATACCGAGGCCTCGTAAAATGCGGATGACTTTGGATGACACCAGGAAGTCATAAGGTCTCACAGGTGCTTTGGAGGGGGGGAGGGGCAGTTTGAATCTATAGTCAGAAATGTATGAAATTGTTTCCTGATCCTTCAAATCATCATTATCATAATCGTTATGAATTTTTAAAAATTAACTTAAAATATCACAAATGTAAAATTAAAGTTTGAATGTAGACGATTTAAACATTGTGAAATGTACTATCAAAAACGGCTATCAAAATGCAACGTCTTTTTGCAAAACACCAAGGTTTTTGTCAGTTTGACAAGGTTGTGTCTTTTAGACAGGGATACGTCTTTCGAAGCCCTCTTCTGTGAACCGAGGGGAATCCCACTAGAGTTGGGGCTCCTCAAGGTATGTTCCCTGGATCACCTGGGAAGTTAGAGGGGCAAACTCATTGCCCCCTCATCCCCCTGATTTATTGACCCAGAAACTTGGATTGGGACCCAGGAATCTGAATTTAAATAAACTTTCCAGGTGATTCTTTTTTTTTAATTTTTTCAATGTTTACTAATTTTTGAGTGACAGAGACAGAGCACAAGCAGGGGAGGAGCAGAGAGAGAGGGAGACACAGAATCCGAAACAGGCTCCAGGCTCCGAGCTGTCAGCACAGAGCCCGACGCGGGGCTCGAACTCAGATCATAACCGGAGCCCAAGCTGATGCTTAACCGACTGAGCCGCCCAGGCGCCCCCAGGTGATTCTTGTGCACATTGCAGTTGGAGAACCACTGGCTTCTTTCTTCCAACTCAATGTTCTTGGGAGTACGTGTTTCCTGGCTCAGAAGAATTCGTTGCTTTTGTCTGACAGGCTGGGAAAATAACTGGCTGTTTCACTGTCAAGGTCGACAAAGTGTGAACCTGTTAAAAGGATACATTTGCTGAGTCAGTGTTCATTCCTTTTGCCCTCCTAAATGGTTTATAGTTTTCTTCCTTCCCTTCTTGCTTCCCAGATTGATCGGCTCTTTGTTTCGACATTAGGCAGTTGTTACTTCCAGTTTCGGAAGCTCCCCTGTGAGCCCCTGGCCACGAGCGATTTGGTTTCCAGAACGTGCTTGTTTCTTGGCTTGTGTGGGCAGCTCAGTGGGGTGTCTCAACCACCTCAGGACGGAGTGCCTTGGGTAGGCTGTAACTTTTGCTACTTGCAACTCAACCCATTGAAACTCAACCCGTCGACTCACACTGACAAGGCAACGTGAGCCCATGGGTAAGTCTTCCTGCCAGACGGGGCACCGTGGCCTTTCCTTCCTCCCAGGAGAGCTCGGAAACAAGACGGAGCACAAGGGCATTCACGAGGGACCCTGGTGTTAATGCTCAGGGAAACCTTGCTGCAAGGGAGTCGGGAAGCCAGAAGGGGGAGCTCTCCCTCCATACCACTGTCCAAGAAGTGTCCCTTACAGACCCGGCAGAGGACTCCTCAACAGGAATCATCAACTGTAGGCCCCAACAGGAAGAGACGTGCACGGCATCCCCTACAAGCGACCAACCACCCCCTGCAGCTCAGCCAGGGAAAAGCCGTCAGCACCCTGAACGCGTGCTTTTCTCCGATGGACTGAGTTCAAAACAACCCAACTTTCTCCTTCTTCTGTATAAAATAAAATTCTTCTCCTTTGTTTGTGGGACTTGCCTATGGTTTTGCCATGGCTTTTTACCCCCCAAATTGCAATTCTCTGTCATTCCCAAATAAATTCATTTTTGCTGGAGAAATAACTATTTTATTTCTAAGGCCAACAACCTATGTGAGTGATCATTTTGCCAATTCTGGGCTTTATAAGGGGGTCGGTAAGCTCACCTCCCCAGGATGACACATGCCTTCAGAAAAGCCAGGTAGTGCATTAGGGCGACAGTTGCTAATTACAGAGTGAGCCCAAACCTAAGCAAGCATGGTGTTAGGAAGGCGAAATTTATTTTCTCTTTACCATCCCAATAAATTCATGAGGTATGTCACCTGTTTTATCTACAGGAAAACAAAACAAACTTAACTTCGTAGAGGTTATGTGACTTGCCCAAACTAGTATTTTATTTCTTGTAATACAGAATTACCTCCAAATAGCCAAATCAATCTTGATAAAGAAGACTAAAGCTGAAGGCATTATACTTCTTGATTTCAAACAGATTGGACAAATCTACAGTAATTAAAACACTATGGTACTATATAAAGGTGGACATTCAGACCAATGGATCAGAACAGTGAGCCCAGAAATAAACCCACACACATGCAGTTAGCTGGTTTTTGATGGCGGGGTGGGGGCGGGGGGGGGGGGTAGGTCCAAGAATATACCACGGGGAAAGGATAGTCTCTTCACCAAATGATGATGGAAAACTGGAGATCTACATGCAAAAGAATGCAACTTACACTATACACAAAAGCCAGCTGAAAATTGATTAAAGGCTTGAATGCAAGACCTGAGATGGTAAAACTCCTAGAAGAAAACATAGGCTGAAATCTTCACGATATTGGTCTTAGAAATTATTTCATGGGTATGATACCAAAAGCACTGGCCACCAAAGCAAAAACAGATAAGCTGGACTACAGCTTAGTGGAAGTGGAAAAGCTTCTCCACAGCCCTGGAGACAACGAACAAAGGCAAAAGCAACCTACAGAATGGGAGAAGATATGTGCAAACCATATAACTGATAAGGGGCTAGTTCCCAAAATACTTAAAGAGCTCCCACAATTTAACAATGATGACAACAATAAAATCCTAAAAACCTAATCAAAACTGGGCCCAATACTTGAATAGAGATTTCTTCAAAGAAGACATACAAATGGCCGATGGGTCACGACCTCATGGTTCGTGGGATCGAGCCCTACGCTGGGCTCTGTGCTGACGGTGTGGAGCCGGCCTGGGATTCTCTCTCGCGCTCCCTCTGCCCCTGACCCTCTCTCAAAAATAAATAAATATCAACATTTAAAACAAACCACACAAGTGTGAGCAAGGACGTGGGAAAATTAGAACCCCTGTACACTGTCGGTGGCAATGCCAAATAATGCAGCCGCCGTGGAAAGCCATAGAGATGTTCCTCAAAAAATTGAAATATGGAGCAACCGTGTGATCCGGCAATCCCACTTCTGGGTATTTGTCCAAAGTAGTTTAAATCAGGATCTCAAAGAGATATTAGCACTCCTTTGAGGATGCTGGCCCGATCAGAAGATGTGGAAACAACCTAAGTGCCCACAGGTGGATGAATGGATAAAGAAAATACACACAAAGGAATAGGATTGGGCTTTTACAAAGAAGGAGATTCTGCAGCATGTGACAGCATCGATGGACCTCGAGGACGTTGGGCTGAGTGAAATAAGCCAGCTACAGAAGGACGAAGACTGGACGATCCCACTTACGCGAGCCATTTAAACAAGCCAAACTCACCGAACCAGGGGGTAGAATGAGGGTTGCCAGATGTTGGGGGAGGGGAAACAGGCAGTTGCTAATCAACAGGTGTGACATTTCAGTTATGCAAGATGAATAGGTCTAGACGTGGCCATACGACATCGTGCCTGTAGTTAACAAGACTGTATTGCGCACTTAAAAATTTGTTAAGGGGCGCCTGGGTGGCCCAGCCGGTTAAGCGTCTGACTTCAGCCCAGGTCATGATCCTGCGCTTTGTGGGTTCGAGCCCCACGTCGGGTTCTGTGACTGCCTCAGATTCTGTATCTCTGTCTCTCTCTGCCCCTCCCCTGCTTGCACTCTGTCTCCCAAAATAAATAAATATTAAACAATTTTTGTTAAGAGGGTAGACCCCATGTTAAGTGTTCTTACCCCAATAAAATTAAATTTTAAAAAATGTACATGCTGTTTTCTAAGTGACGGCACAATTCTAAGGGCTTTACAAATGTGAATGTATTTCATCAGAAAACGATTGATGGTAAAGGCCCAGAGAGGTTACATGGCTTGCCCAAGGCCACACACCAGGCAGTCTGGCTGCAGAGTATTTGTTATTTACGTGAACTCAGGGAGGATCGCTGGGGCTCATTTTTCCGACACCACTCTGAATGCTTCTCACGTCAGCGGTGAGTCCCCAGCACCTGGGCCCTCAGGATTTACAACCAGACGCACGATGACCGACCACTTCAATGCATTTGCTCATCCAAGACTTGACTTTCCCAAAGACCTTGAGTGGTGGTTTTCAAAGTGTGGTCCCTGCACCAGTAACATTGGCCTCAACTGGGAACTTGATAGAAACATAAATTCTTGGGCCCCACCCCAGACCTGGTGTGACTATAAAACTTGTATAATTTTATCTCTATCACTTGGTAACCTTACCTTGGCCGGTTCCGGAAGGCAGGGCTGGCTCCCACGGAGTTCTGTTCTAGGACCGTCCTGAAGAATGTCACCTGAAATACCGATGTGTCTGGAAGAACATTTCTTCCTTCGTTGCCTCCGCCAACGTCAGCTTGTTCGTGATCTGATCTCCTGCCGGCTCCACACGTCGCTATCCCGTAACCCTTCTCAAGACGGGACGTGATATTCTACACCACACTCACGACAACTTTTCGGTGCCTTGCCCGCTACATCTGCTTTGGTCGGGATTCCTGTGAGATGGTTAGCGAAAGGCAGTGGAATGTTCCGTTTTCTCCTCAAATATACTTGAAGGCTGTGAGGCTCTGGGATCCTTCTTTGGCCAGGACCAGAGAAGCCTTCTGTTGCGATGGCCCCGCGCCTGACACCCTCTCGGTGCATTCCATCGCCACCCCTCTTATCTGCGTGTTTATTGTTCTTTCGCTATGCAATTCATTAATTGCCTTGTGGGATTTATCGAACAAACATTCCCGGGCACCTGCTGGGTTCCAGACACCAGGCAGCGCGCATCATCATTACTGACCGACGCCCACCGGATTGCCCGCAAGGGCTCGGTCCCTGCTGTGCAGAAGGTCGGTGCCCCTCTCAGGTGTCTCCTGTCACAGAATCACGCTGCCCTCCTCCTGTGGGTGCCTCCATTGACATTGTCCTCCCGGCCTCCCTGTCTCCCCGCTGCCCCCACATACCCTCCCACTTGGATTGGATCGAAAGCTTTGAATTCTGAGTATTTCTTTCGATTCTTGGGGCATCAAATGGCCACTGCATGTTTCTGTTTGTTTGTTTGTTTGTTTATGTTGGGAACCGAACGTCATCTTCTGCTATTTTCGTCCTTGTTTTTAATTTGTGGTTAAGTCTGGCCATCTGGCCTATCATTTCCTGAAACCTTCCTGGCCTCTAAGCAGCTGAATGTCTGTCTCTCTGTTTTACCTTCCTATTGGCAGAAGTTGTCCTTCTTGTTACTAACAGAGCCGACACATCTCTGAATGTACGCCCGCACTTCCCAAAGGAAAGGAGAGGACCCTCCAGTGGGAGACGAGGTAGCAAACCTGGGGAAGCCCCTCCTGGGAGCCAGCAATCATTCAGGAATGCCTACATCCCTGTCCTTTATCCTGAGAAAAAGTGGGGAGATAATAAAGAGTGAGACTTGCTATCAGAATTCACGCTAGGGGGTGCCTGGGTGGCTCGGTCGGTTGAGCGACAGACTCCGGATCCCGGCTCAGGTCAGGATCTCACCCTTTGGGAGTTCGAGCCCTGCAGTGGGCTTTAAGCATCATCTAATATCCCAACTATTGCGCCACAGAGAAGGGAACGGTCACCCGTTTTTAGATGCTTTAGGGTTTTTTTTTCTCTTTTTAAATTAACTCCTTCCTGCATACCTTGCACATTCATATGGAATTGAAAGATGCTTATTAAGCACGCTACTTTAGTTGAGGAAGCGGCAGTGAACCAGACTGCAGAGTCCCTGTTGTGTGACTACCCCGTCACCTTCCAGCGGGTAAAAGCCAGATACATTAGTCTTGTGATTTGCGAGAAATAAAGAAACATACCTTGAGAGTAACGCTATTGAGAAGCGTTACGCAGAGAAGTGACATCCGGTCATGTGCCGGCAAATGAGTGCAGGTGGGTGTGGGTGGTGCGGTGCTGGGCTGAGTGGACAGAAGGCCTCTGGGAGGGTAGCGTTATGGGTTGAGATCTGCACACCCAGCCCTGTGAGGAAGGAGAAAGAGCATTCCAGGCCCTCGGGCTCACAGCTACACTGAAGGGTGGTGGGAAAGGCAGAGTGGAAGGGAACCATGCGCACAGAGGCGGATGGAGCCAGGTCACAGGAGGGTTTGTCGTCCAGGAAAGGAGCCTAGGGTTTTGTACGTGGCGTGGACGCATTAGGGTAGAAGCAGAGGAAGGGCGTGACTTCATTTACCTGTTCAAAGGTCAGTGGAGGGTGTACTTAGGGCAAGGTGAGAGCCAGGAGGCCAGCAGGAGGATGCTTGAGTAGTCCAGGCAAGAGAGGAAGGGGGCCTGGCCTACGTGGTGATGGAGCGTGGTGGACAGATGTGGTTTTGGTTTTGGGGACAGAGTCATCTGGACTCCAGATGAATTAAAAATGGAAGCAGGGGAAGGAGGAATCAAGTGTGACTCTTAGATTTAGTTCTAGAACTGGGCAGGCAGATGTGGTGCTGGGAATAGGAGGAGAAGCCTTGGGAGGGAGGAGGACTGAGGCAGGGTGGGGTATCAGGAGCTATGTTTTGGTCGCACGAGATTGGAGACCTTTGACAGACATCCAACTGGAAATGTCAAGTCTAGGGAAAGGGAAGGGTCACAAATTTAGATCTGGGAGTTGCCAGCTGATAGAGATGAGCTCACCTGATAAGCTTGCCTAAAGAGCACGTGTTGACGAGGGAGGATCTCAGAGCAAAGTTTTGGCTTTCCGACTTTAGGGATCAGAGAACTGAAGAAGCAACCAGACCAGGAGACTAAGAATGTGACCTCCAGTGGCCAGTGAAGGAGGAGACCGAGGGAGAATGGTGAGCCAGAAACCAGCAGGCTGTGTGCTACAGCAAAGGAAGGAAAGATTTCAGGAAGGAGGGAATACGGTCAGCCATGTTGGCTGAGGTCGAGAAAGATGGGGACAGAGAAGTGACCACATGTTTGGCAGCACGGAGGGCACCGGTGACCCTAACAAGTGCCATCGCTGTGCCATGGTGGCGACAGGAGTCGAGCTGGAGCTGGCTGTGTAGACAGTGTGCAGTTAGCAATGGACGGGTGGGGAACCAGTCTGGTGGAGAGTTTGCAAATATACTGACTCACAGCTCTTTTTGTAACTTGGTATTATATAAACCACCACTCTATTAGTCACCAAATTTGTTCGTTTTCACCCTTTTGGAAGTACTGTATAGATAATCCATTTAGCTTCCTATTAAAAAAATTGTGGTAAAACACACATCACTCATGCATACAAGAGAATCATTCAGCTAATGAAAGTATGATTCTCCTGCCTTCACTCCACCTTCAGTTACCCTGGTTTTGAAACTTACGTGCGTTTTAAAAAATTGTGGTGAAATAGGCATCACATACACGTTACCGCCGTAGCGACTTTAAATTGTACTCTCATTGTTGTGTGACCATCCCACCAGAATTTTTTTCATCTTGCAGACCTAAAACTCTGTACTCGTCCATTAAGTCCCAAGTGCCCCACCCCACCCCACTTCTACAAAGATTTTGATATCCAGATAGATCTCCCTCCCAGACCGATGATATTACCTACTGTGGCCATCAGTAAAACACCCTTCACGACTTAGGATTGAGAGGAGAGAAAGAAGGTTGACCTATGATGACTGATGACCCAAAGCCTGAGTGTTCTCTCTGGCTCAGTGCGTTTGTGATGCTTGGAGAAGTCAACAGCTAACAGGCCGCAAGCGTGGTCCAGCGCGTGGTGAAACGTTATACTTGAGGGGTTTGCCCCTACTGTTTATTTCTGTCCTTACTGGAAAACCAGGCATCTATGTGGGAAGAAATGGGAAAGGCGGTTATATGACGAGTGTGCATTCAGTCAAGGGAAATGACCTGCAAAGTTCCAGGAAGGTCAACTCGACGGGTAGGTGGGATGGTTGGTGGAGAAGGGATGTTGAATGGTAATATTGCAAATTAAAAAACATAGCAGCAACCGTTTGTTGAGAAAATACTATGCGCACAGACCTAAGTAGCATTGTGTACAGTATTTCTTCATGGAATCCTTCCAACAAGCCAGCACATAGGTACTTACTGGGAGTACCGTTTCATGGATGAGGAGACCGAGGCCAGGAGAGGTTAAATATATTACCCAAGGATATGTAGCCAGAAAGTGGTAGAACAAGGACTCAAACGAGACAGTGTGTGCTCTTAAACCAAGTTCCCTGTAATGCCTTCCAGGGTGACTTTTTTTTTTTTTTTTTTTTTAAGAAATTTAGGAGACCCCAGCTGCCTACAAATTCTGCTTGAATATACATTCTGCAGGCCCTCTTGTTCCAACATCGGCCCAGTAGAATGTTCGCTGAGACCTTATAAAGGTGCTTTCCATGCACCAATGGGTCCCAAGAACTTTACCTGTAGCAAGGCAGATCTGAAGGGCCAGTCATTTTCTCCTTTCCAGACCATTGTGGGATAGCAGATAAGGTAGTTCTCGCCCCCACCCCATCCAGTATGGTTTGTGAATGCAAATGAGGGGCAGAGGAAGAAGGGTGAGGAACCCCCAAATTCTGGCCACGCCTCTAACCCTGTGAGTGGAGATACCCATCCACAGGGTGTGAATGCATCCTGAGCCCATGGAGCTTCTCCTGGGAAGAGCTCTTGTCTCTAACGGTGCTGCATTAAGGGACCTTCTAAATATATAAGAAGTCTCCCCCTTCTTACCCGTCTTCTGGAAGCTAGGTTCTTTCTTCTTACCTCTGGCCCTGTCTCCATCGGGG
The DNA here is from genome assembly GCF_018350195.1 of Panthera tigris. Classification (NCBI taxonomy): domain Eukaryota; kingdom Metazoa; phylum Chordata; class Mammalia; order Carnivora; family Felidae; genus Panthera; species Panthera tigris. Next base: position 4,480,723 of record NC_056668.1, read on the forward strand.
TCCACCTCCCGAGCCACGCTCAGTGCCTCTGTGCTGGCAATGTCCACGTTACAGGGGACCACCACCAAGTTGATGGTCTGTTGCCTCTGGATGTATGAGTGCCTTGATCTGATGACAAAAAAAAAAAAAAAAGAAAAAAAGCACACAAAGGAAGAGTACATCTCTGGGCATCCAACAATACGGCCAGACAGGTGTGATGGTGGAAAACCGGTAACTGAGACCATGACCTGGTTTTCATACTCCTGGGCGTTGGCTTGGCCAATCCCTTCCACAGGAAGGCCTGCCCATCTGCCTTTACTATGTTCTCTGTTGATTTCCTACTTTTCTTCAAAACCCACCACTGGTGGGGCGCCTGGTGACTCAGTCGGTCAAGCCTCTGACTCTTGATTTTGGCTCAGGTCATGATCTCACGGTTCTTGAGTTTGAGCGTCAGGAAGTCCCTGCACCAAAACTGCTTTGAATTCTCTGTCTCCCTCTTTCTGGCTCTCTCTCTCTCTCTCAAAAATAAATAAATGTTAAACTTTTTTTTTTTTTAACCCACCACTGGTATTTCTTCTTTCCCGAAGACTCTGCCTCCTGTAGCCAGACGAGACCTCTCCTTTTATAAATCTCTCCTGTGATGCTTCTAAGATTGTGCCTTCTATGACAGTGTTTGTGTACGTGTTGTATTTGCCCCAAAAGCCCAGGGGTGCCTTTGTGACATGTCATGTGCCATCTCAGTGTCCCCATGCAGTCCCGCAGAGGTCCCCAAGCCACAGGTGCTCTGTGCCTGCTGTGATAGGATCTGATGTCAATAAATGTCTCTACATGTGCTCATTCCTAATATTAAATACTTTTTCTGGAGTCTGTTCTTGGAAGGGGTCACTCAAATTAGAGAAATCCAATAAAATTTCTTAGAATCTGCAGAGAGAGATATGAGCAGATAAGCCTCACACACCAAATTTCAATCATGTTTTTGCCCACAGACAATACAAACAAGGAAAGGCTGACATCTAGGGACATATTTTTAAAAATAGTTTGCTACAGGGGCGCCCGGGGGGTCTCAGTCAGTGAAGCGTCTGACTTCGGCTCAGGTCATGATCTCACGGCTCATGAGTTTGAGCCCCACATCGGGCTCTATGCTGACAGCTCGGAGCCTGGAGCCTGCCTCGGATTCTGTGTCTCCCTCTCTCTGGCCCTCCCCCACTTGTGCTCTCTCTCTCTTTCTCAAATAAAAATAAACATTAAAAAATTTTTAAAAAATAATGAAATAAAATAGTTGCTCCAATTGACACGTGCTTTAGCTCTCATGATGTCCCATAAAATTATGTTAAGCTGCACACAGAAGATAATACTGCATAGCCACAAGTAGGAAATTTGCATCACATAAGCACAAGCTAGCATCATATAAACAATTAAGTGCCGGGGCCAGATAAAGACGACAAATATAAACAGGCCAAATTAAGTCCTAACCGTGGGAAAACTTCACCGAGGAAAGTTATAGTCGACTTCGGGAAGTGAATTTTAACGTGAACTGTCCTTCAGTTAAAAGGCATCTTCTCGTTGGTCTTTATTCCCCCTGCTACCCCCATGCGTAGCACGCGGTCTGATGTCTGTGAGTGAACAGACCATCCAGCGTTCTCCACCTCAGCACCATGGACAATTTGGGATGGATGGTTCTTTGTGGCAGGGGCCATCGGGTGCATTATAGAAAATCTAGCTCCATTTCTGGTCTCCACTCACAGGATGCCAGTAGCAAACCTTCTTTCCCAGGTTGTAACGACCATAAATGTCTCAGACGTTGCCATTGCCGACGTCCCTGGGGATGAAGTAGGCTTGGGGTAGAGACCACTGTATGAAACACATATCTTCCCATGCATTTTGACAGGGTCTTGGGGAGTGGTAACTGCTCCCCAGAATGTCTGCCAGCAGAGAGAGACCCCATAAAGATCACCTTCTAGTCATGCATCAATTACGGGCACTCATAGGCATTAGGTCCATTCCAGGGTCTGGAGATTCACTATTACGCACACAGGCACTATCCCTCAGGGGTTTGTGCCCCAGGAGGTAATGTAGACAACAGACACAAGGACCAGGTCCAGGGTATCGGGCATCCCGGAGAAGGTGGCATTTGTCAGAACTTTGAGGGAAATAGAGAACGTGCCACGTCAAAGCTGGGCAGGGAGAACGTTTCAGAGAGAGGGAAGAGAAGGTACAAGGACCTTCTGGTAGGTTCGAGGACCACTGAGGATTCAGGTGTGGCTGGAGTGGATGAGGGATGGGGCACAGTGATGGGTGTGGCCAATGAGCGAGTGGGGCCAGAGCACATCAGCCGCTGGATGCTTTTATTTGTAAGTTAATTTCTTTATTTTGAGGCGGAGAGCACAAGTGGGGGAGGGGCAGAGAGAAAGAGGGAGAGAGAGAATCTCAAGCAGGCTCTTGCTGTCAGCTCTGAGCCCGACACAGGGCTTGAACTCACCAACCGCAAGATCATGACCTGAGGCAAAATCAAGAGTCAAACGCTTAACTGACTGAGCCACCCAGGCGTCCTGGCCATTGGAAGCTTTAATGATGATGGACATGGAACCACACTGGAGAGTGTTGGGGAGTGATAGCCTCTAACCTGTGTCCTAATAGCTCTGCCCCGTGCCCTGGGCACTGCTACCCCAGTCTCCTCCCCAACCACTCAGCACAAGGGCAGGGGAGGCACACCAGAAGCCCTGCTGCTGCCCGCAGAAACCTAGAAGTCTCCTGAACTTCAGCTTGGCCCACTCCCAAGTTCTAGAAAGACCTAGAAGTCTCCCGAACTTCAGCTTGGCCCATTCCCAAGTTCTAGAAAGACTTGCCTGCAGTCTGATGTCCTGGGGCTGGTTTCCCACGGCCACACTGGTGATGCTGGGAAGATCAATGAGGGTCAGATCCAGAACCTCAGGGAGGTGATCTCCAGCCTGATGAGCTCATGGCTGATGCTAACTCCAAGGCCAGCTATGGTGTTCTGGGCTGTGGAGGCGCAGAGACGGGAAAGCCAGCCTTCAGATTAATGACCCATCCGAGGAAAAGCAGTGGTAGGAGGCTCCAAATGTCTCTGGTGCTTAGAAAACACTTCACAGAAGCCTGGGGAGTGGTCTCTGAGGCCACTAGTGTGGCCATCAAACACAGAGGTAGCATAGATATTCACCTTCCGAAAGCCTGGAGGAAAACATACCGACACGTTCATGGTGGGGTTACAGAGGGATTCTGTTCTCTTTCTTTACCCTTCTTGATATTTGCCAGTGACCGCGGCAGTGGCTTAAAATACACCCACAAATTCTTCTACACTCTTCCCTCCGAAAGGTGAAACCTTGAGCGCGAACCAGACATAGGGACTTCTGTCTAAAGATAGATGTGGCGGAAGTGACCGTGTGGGACTAGCAGTAAATGTGTCGTGACTGCCTCTTGCCTTCTCTTGCATGGCTCGCTCTGGGGGAGGCTGGCAGCCCCATCCTGAGGACACCAGGGACCGACGGAGAGGTCCACAAAGTAAGGCACTGAGGCCTTCCGCTCACGGCCACGTGAAGAGCGGCTCACCAGCCACAGTCGAGCCTTCAGCCGATGCAGACCCCGACAATACCTCAACCACGGCTCCCCAGGGACCCTGAGCCACAGCCCCCCAGCCGAGACCCTGTAGTTGCTGACTCTCACACTGTGGGAGAGAACAAATTCTGTCTTCGAAGTCACCAGGTTCGGGATAATTTGTTATGCAGCAAACAGATAACGCACACAGGTATATACTACTTTTATGAGAAGATAAACACAGACACACACACGCTAACACGTACACAAAAGCACGTACCAACACACACACATAAACGCACACTACGAACACACACAGTCAATTGTGTGTTTAGCACAGCGTGTTTCTGGGCGACGTAGACACCCCTCTACTTCCCGATACTTAAGGAAAAGCCCATCTGCCTGCTTCCTGTCTGTTGGAAAGGGGGGGTCGATCGGAAGGCCGGCGGTCAGTCTGGAGCTAAGCAGACCCCTGAGAAGAGGGGACCTCCCAGGGTCAACCCCCGGCCACCCCAGGGTCTGCCAGAGGGACGGCAGAGGAACTCAGGGAGTGGGACCCCTCAGCCGAACAAGATCACGTAAGCAGACACACCGTGTCCGTAGTACCCGTGTCCCTGTTTAACACCACCTGCCACTTCTCTTAGGTCCTGGAACGTTTTGTAGGAATCCCCCTGCACTGTCTCTTGGGGGGTAAGAGGTATGGAAGGAAGGGATGGAGAAAAGGAAGCAGAAGGAAAGCAAGATTATTTCTTCCCTTACGTTCATTTTTGCAAGTAGATTATTTCTGTAGAGTCTTCACTGGAGGTTCAAAGGACTTTTTGAGAACGGCATCTAATTTAGGGGATACCGAATATGTATCCCAGCCTACACGTAAATCATACACAGTGATGGGCATCTGGGCGGCTCAGTTGGTTAGGTGGCCCAGTCTTGATTTCAGCTCAGGTCACGATCCCGTGGTTTGTGGGTTCGAGCCCTGCGTCAGGCTCTGTGCTGACAGCCCGAAGCTTGCTCGGGACTCTCTCTCTCCCTCTCCTCAGCTCTCTCTCAAAACAGGCAAATAAACTTAAAAAATACTCAGTGATTCCATCCTGTGTCTCAGATTCCTCCTTACTGTGGAACCGATGGCGACCTTTAACCTGCGTGGGCGGGAAGGTCTACTTGTGTCCGGGTTCCATAAGCCGTCGATTGTCCTAAAAGTTTTAAAAAAACAGTTATGTCATAGATATGACAGAAACAATCTATAATAGTGCTCAAAAAATGAAAAAAAATTTATCCTTGAGCTGGACTTGAGCCTTGTCCGTGGGCAGGACAGTTCCTGTTCTAGAGGATGGCCAAAGGATAGGGTCCCTGGGCCACAAGTCCGACGGCGTGCACACTTGGTAACAGAGACCCAAGTGTCAGTAAAGATGGCCCCTCAGTGCCATCGGCAGGGACTTCCCATCACATCTGCAAGCCAAGTCTCAGTGCAGGGGCGAAGGACAGGCGTGGTAGTGGAGAAGTGACAGGCAGATTTGGGCCCCGGGGTTCTCCACGAGAGCTTTGCAAAGCAAATCTCGAGGCCGGAGGGAGGAGATATAGACAGAGCTAAGAAAGTCCCCCCACCCGCCTCACTTCTGTCACCCCCTCCCAGCTGCCCGGCTCTGCACGCACTTGGCTCGGCTGCTACTCACAGTGATGTCCAAGTGGCCTCAGGCCCAAGGGGGCACCAGACATGCCATGACGTGCTCTTGGGAGCAAGCCCCGTAGGTGAGCTGGAAAAAATGGGAGTCTTCCCCCGGGTTGTTTTTCAAAACCAGAAAAGGGACCAACGAGGATATTTTGTGCGCACACACTCAGAACCAGGACTAATCCCGCGGAGCCCCGTGTTCGGAAGGGTCCCCTCCTGGTTTGCTGTCTGCTTTCACTATCTTGAGAGTCTAAGTCATTTCGAACGAGGGGTCTTGCTGTTTTATTTTGCTCTGAGCCCCTAAGTCGTATAGCTGGCTCTGCTCTGAGCCTGGTTTCTCAAACTCGAGTGCACACGACCCATTTTGGAGCTCGGTTCAAGTCCAGATTCTGACTCAGCAGGTCTGGGGTGTTTTTCCCCAGCCATTTCTGCAAGCCTCCAGCAGAGGAGGTCACACTGAGGGGCCAGGGGCTAGGGGACGATCTTGAAACGAGATGATGTCCAGGATGATCTAGGTGAGGGGAGGGTATCGATGGCAGAAATCAGATACGTGGGGCACGCGAGCCAAGGACAAGACAAGGACAGAGGTCATTGGTTACCAGCTCAAGCGTGGAGACATAAGGATGATGCTCCCCAGTCACCTCGTCTTGTCCCCGTGGGTGTCCTCAGTCCTCAACACCTCCCGGCGTCCCACTTCCTTCTCCTCTTGGAATTAGCCGCCGATCCACCCAGGAACAGGAAGTGAGTCCTGGAAAATCTGGCCTGGAAGATCCTTCTCTGTCCAGCAGCCTTGTGGGGTGGTCATCCATATTTGGGGGTGAACACAAGGACTGGGGGCAGGACTTCTCCATTCTGGAGGGGGTCTCTCTGCTCAGCCATTCGAGGCCTGCAGACACGAATTCTCAGGGAGCTGAGCGCGGGAAGCCACGGAAAGGCCTCGACCCCGGACGCTGTGTTACCGGTCACATGGAGCCCCGCGTCCCACAGGGCCCGCTTTCATCATCTCCAGAGCAGTGCCCCAGGACAGCGGTGACCAGGACAGCCGGGAGTCCCGCGGGGGCCTTTCTCAGAGGAGGACCAGCACATGGAAAAGCCTGGAAGGAAGAGGCAGCGGGCTCCCCGGCGGGGACCGAAACACCTGGTGGGGACCAGGCAGCAGAGGACGAGCCAGGACAGTGAGGGAGCGGCCATCAGAGCCTCACCTGCAGAAACCCCGTGCCTCCCACCTTCAAGGATCTCCTTCCTACCTGGGAGGGGTCCTGAGGACCGGCCGGAGGAAGCCGATTCTCTCAGCACCAGGTCACAGGTCCTGAGCAGTTTTCCAAACATTCCAAGTTCGCAGGTGCCTTGTCCTCTCACCCCCCAAGGGAGATGCCCCAGTGTCCCCAGAGTCCTGGACTAAAATTTCTGTCCCTGTCCAGGGCTGGGAGGTGATGGGGCCGCCTGGACTGGGCGGGCACAAAGGAGCACAGGCCCGGGGACAGAGGCATCGGCAGGGGAGTGTCTCCAGGCCGACCGTGGCCACGTCCCCACGGTGCTGCTCTGTCCGCCACACGAGCCGGAGTCGCGGCTCAGGGTCTGAGGGCCCCCAGGACTCCCGGGCTGGAGACAGGCCTCGGGCTTTGGCCACAGGACCTGCATTTGTCCAGGTGGCGGCTGAGGAAAGGGGACAGATGGAAATGTGGGGAGCAGGGGGATCCATGCGTCTCCAAGCCCCCTCACAGTTGCGGACGGTGGGTGCAGGGAGAAGGCAGCAAGAGCCAGGGCAAGAGTCTGGACGTCCGAAGGAGGGGGTTCAAGGGAATTCTCAGTGGGCAGTTTGCACAGCCGGAGCTCAGAAAGGCTGGAAGCGCCCTGGGCTTCTTGGGGCCGGGCGTTCCTGTCGCCGAGTCCTGAGCACTGATGTATCCTTTGTATTGCTGGCCCTATAAGGGCGTTTATCGTCTCCTCCAGCCTGGGGACATGCCCAGGGGTCACATGCCTGCCACCGGCAACCAGACCCTCCACCATGTTGCCCCCTCTCCCCAAAATGCCGACCCCGCGGCAGAGCAGAGGGACGACTGCCCCGGATCCTTCCTCTCTGGTGCATCAGGTGTTCCGCCGGGCTGACCGGGATCCCACAGGACCCCCTGGGATCAAGGACTGGGCTGCCAGTGACCTGGAGGGAGCCCAGGCCGGGGCATCTGGCGAGGCAGCTGCTGTTGGGGGCTGTGCAGGATCTGGGCAGCCCACTGGGGTCCCCACACCCTCCTCTGTGCCCAGGGCGGGGGGTGGCCCGGGCAAGACGGCGTCGGTGGTGCCCAAACCCTGGGTTCTGGTTGGGTCTGGCCTCTGACAGCACTGGCAGGAGATGGGACCAAGGGAAGGGACCAGGACGGAGCCTCCCCCAACCCACGAGAAGGGTACTATCTCCTTCCTCCCTTTTTTTCCTTTATTTTATTAAATCGTAGACGTACAAAATCACTTTTTTTTTTTTTTTAAGGAAAACATCGTGTCTTATCACGCTATGACCCTGGCTAATCGCTTTTTCCAAACACTGAGAAAATTCTTCGGAACGACTTCACACGGCACCTGAGACTTACAAGCTCGGTGTCATCAAAGACATGCCTGCCACAGACCACTGGACAAGGTCTGGAGTCAGGGCTGGGCCGTCAGGTTCCGGGCCCCGACGGACACAGGCCCAGCGACGGCTAAGGATGCGAAAGGGGGTCAGAGACCTGGGGGCAGCCCAGGCCATGCCCGTAGACCTAAGCCTCCCGGGGCCAATGTCTGAAACGCCTGGTACCCCCAGGATGCTTTGTGGCCCGCGGGGAGAGCAGAGCCGGCCCAGCTCTGCCTACCACGGCCTCTGGGGAGGGCGACCCTGACAGAGCTTCCCACAGGAGCTCCTGCCCCAGCTCTGGTTCCCGATGACAGCGATGGTGGCCGGGGCCAGGTCCCGCTCCGCACCCAGGGTCCGCAGGGAGCCGATGAGGTCAGTGCGGGGGCTCACCTTCTGCTCTTACTGGCTGTACAGGCCGCTCTCGGGCCCCGGAAGAGGCAGACCGGACTTCACGGCCTTGGCCTCTGATCGGAGTCCCATCATCATCCTTGGGAATTTGGGGCAGAATTTGTGCCTCTCCTGATGCTGGGCTGCAGACGGGAGGTGCGTGTGCCTCTGGGAGGTCCCTGTGTTCTTGTCCCGCGCAGGATTTGCTTCTGCTGATGTGGGATGTCTGGCGGGGGAGGAGGCGTCTCACTGAGCAGGGAGAACGTACCCAGGGTGGGAGCTCCTGGCCAGAGGGAGGACAGGAGCCAGGCCCTGGGCTGCTGAGCAGGGGTGGGGTGGGGAGTGGGGTGGGTCAGCAACGGTCACAGTGATAATAGTTGCAGGGAGAGCTCCCAGGAGGGAGACCCCAGCACCCGGAAAAGAAGCCCCCATACTTGCTGCCCCAGAGACCGGGCGCCCCTGGTGCATGTCAGAGGTGCCTGGGGGACTGCGGGGCACCAGCCGTACTGTTGGGGTTAGACCACGCTTGCAGGTTTATGGCCGCGGTTGGGGTGCTCGCCTCTGGCCGGCGGCTGGAACGCACCCTTCCTGAAGGTCCCTCTACGTGACTTACCTTTGCCTTCCGTGGGCCCCTGCTTCCTCCTGGCTGCTGAAGGTTCAGCGTCGGCAAGTTGAACTTCTTGGTGAGCTAAACTGGGTCCTGCCGTCCCACCTGCCAGTCTGGGGGATACATCATGTGCCCTGCTGCTGTGCCGGATGGCGGTGGCTGTCGCTGGACGAGATTCATTTCTTTTTTTGCACATTGTCAGGAAAAGAAAAAAAAGGAAACAGACTGTGCCTCGGGCACGGCCAAGAACCGTGGGCCTTAGGCATTAGCTGTCATGCAGTCCGAGCTGGTGGGTGGGTTCCCCGCTGCTCAGCACCTCCCGTCTCCTTCACGAGCTCCGCAAAGACACAAGTTGGCAGAGTGGCCCATTGTCCCCAGGCGGTCCCCTCCCAGGCTGGACCTTTGCCAGCCCCCCCTCGCCCAAGCCCACACAACCCACAGACACAGGGGAGACTGGCAGCCCAGCAAGGCCCCAGTCCGCAGGAGAGGCCGCCGCAGTAAACAGGTGCAGCTCACAGCTGGGGTCTCGGCGGCCCCCGGGGCGTGGGGACAGGGGCAGAGAACTTCCTGTCATGTATTGGTTTATTATGCTTTTAAAGCCACCTGTTTACGAGTTACGGGAAGCTATTTAGATCTAAGGGTGCGTTTACTTACATAGAGGAAGCTGTGTTAGGACGTCATCCTTGACATCTGTTGTCACTAAGCAGTCGCTCAGCAGCTGACGGGCGCCACTGGGGACTTACGGATAAGAATATATGGACAGGTGTGCAGAACGCAGCGGACATTGAAACTTCAAACAGCGAGAGTTTGTGAGGACCCACTGAGAGTGTTCCGTCTGGGCAAGGCTACCCTTTGCTGAGCTCGAAAGCTCTCTGCAGACCTGGGAGCACTGGCTTTTGGAGGAGCAAGGCCCCTCTTTGCTGGCAGGGGTGAAGGCCGTGCAGTGGCCCCTCCAGAGGGGCCGTCTTGCCCGCCTCCCCCCGCTGCTCTGGTCCCCAGCGCCATGCTCTGGAAATCAGGGGACTTCTGCTCTGTGCCGGTGGCTGGACATCAGCTCCTGGTGGGCTAACTGGATCGACTCTTCCAAGAACCAACTTGTAGAAAGCAACCTCAACTAAATTTGGACTTTGTTTCTGTCCCCTTTGCTTGGACCAGTAGGGTAATCAATCTATCACTAGTTTGGAGTATGTCATTTCTTTATTGGCCTATTAAGAGATACTGTCCTGGGACTCCTGGGTGGCTCAGTCGGTTAAGCAGCCAGCTTCGGCTCAGGTCATGATCTCACGGTGCGTGGGTTCAAGCCCCGCGTCGGGCTCTGTGCTGACAGCTCGGAGCCTGGAGCCCGCTTCGGATTCTGTGTCTCCCTCTCTTTCTTCCCCTCCCCTGCTCATGCTCTGTTTCTCTCTCTCTCTCTCAAAAATAAATAATAAACATTACAAATTTTTAAAAAAGAGAGAGAGATTGTCCTGTATGCTGTAGGCTTGTCCCCTGCAAAATATTTCTATAAATTGTAAGTCCTGAGTTACTGGCAAAGACAATGTGAGCCTCTGGGCATAACTCCGCATTTCCACAGAGGGGGTCAAACGTTCCTCTAGAGAGGTGGGCTCCATGTCACTTGTGGCTGAGGACCAGACAGGAGACCATCAGGCAGGAAGAGATGGGAGGTGGTATCTCTCAGGCCCTCTGGAAGCTAATCTCTGCCCGGCCCTCACTGGTTCTCGCCCAGACTCGTCTGGAAAAGGTGGGTGTTTGGTCTCTCGCCCTTGAACGTCCATGGCTGATGATCACATAAAAGTCAGCACTGTTAGAAATAGTCGGCCTCCCGGCCTCCCCAGTGCTGCTCCCAGGCTCTTGTCTCCCTTGTACAGCAGCCTTGTGTGCTAGGACCCTGTTGGACTTTCCAAGCCAAGAAATTAAGTGCCAGGGCCCCCGGCTGGCCCAGTCAATAGAGCACTTGACTTTTGATCTTGGGATCGTGAGTTCAAGCCCCACTTTGGGCAGAGAGCTTACTGAAAGAAAAAAAAAGAAGAAAACAGATTAAAGTGGGGGGGGGGGTCAGCTACTGGTCTAAGTCAGGACTCAGACCCACCCCGGGCCACTCCCCGTCACAAACCCTTCCCCGCTATGACCTACACGGCCCATCCTTCCGGGAACAAAGTGGCTGCAGTAGGTTGAATGGTGTCCTTGGAAGAGCGAACGTGACCTTATTTGGAGAAAGAGTATTTGTAAGACCTGGACGTGGGACTAAACCGAGCCACAGGTCAGAGGAGGCAGAGGGAGACTGGAGACACAGATCCGGGGAGAAGGGAGAGACCAGTGTAGACGGAGGTGGGTCTAGACTAATGTGGCCCCAAGCCGAGCATGCCAAGGACCTCAAGGAGCCACCAGGAGCTGGGAGAGGCCTAGGTCCCTCCTCAGAATGTCCAGAGGCACCAGCCCCACTGATGCCTCTATCTGGACCTTCTGGCCTCCAGGCTGTGAGAGGGCACATCTCGGTGGTTTTAAGCTGCTGAATGTGGGTAATTTGTGAAGACAGACTGAGGAAGGTCACAGAGTGGGGACGGCCTGGGGTCTCCAGGTGAACCGGCTGGGCTTTGGGAAGTCCGCTCACGCGCCTCGCCCAGCTGGACTCCTTCCGCTCAGCCCAGCCCCTCCGTCCTCGAGACACTGGGCGCAAGTGTGTTTATTTACCGCACCTGCCTTCTTCCTAAACCCCCGGCCTCGTCCCATCTCTCTGTGGGTGACCTGATGGATGTTTACACAGGCAGGGAGAGCAGGCGGCGTGGACGGAAGGCAAGGACGTGAGAAGGCACGGTCGTCAGCCAAAGCCAGAGTCCCAGGTTCGGGACTGACGGCCACCAGGCCCAGGACCCAGAACCCTCTCACTTTCAGCGTTCCGTCTGTGTGCCCTGCAGGCTAAGGCACGGATTTTCACCGCCACCCTGTGCCTGCGGGGTTCGTGATTCACAGACCGGGATGCAGAACTGCAGGGAAGTGAGGCGCTCACCAGAGGCCACCAGCTGCTAAGTGGTGGAGTTCAAACCCAGGCGAAACCAGGAGTTGGAGGATGGCACCCAGTCCCAGGTAGGAAGACACGGGTGCGAGCGGAAGACACAGGAGCCGCGTCCCACCACCTGCGCTGCCTGGGCTTACCTCGCCCTCCAGCCACACAAGGGGTCTCTCTGAAGCTGTAGCGGGGCCGCCAGCCTGCACCCGCCTGTACCTGCCCTGCACCCGCCCTGCTCCCAGGTATGCACCCACCTGCACCTGCCTGCACCCACCCTGCTCCCAGGTATGCACCTGCCTGCACCTGCCCACACCCGCCCTGCTCCCAGGTATGCACCCGCCTGCACCTGCCCTGCACCCGCCCGCACCCGCCCTGCTCCCAGGTATGCACCCGTCTGCACCTGCCCTGCACCCGCCCGCACCCGCCCTGCTCCCAGGTATGCACCCGCCTGCACCTGCCCTGCACCCGCCCGCACCCGCCCTGCTCCCAGGTATGCACCTGCCTGCACCTGCCCGCACCCGCCCACACCCGCCCTGCTCCCAGGTATGCACCCGCCTGCACCTGCCCTGCACCCGCCCACACCCGCCCTGCTCCCAGGTATGCACCCACCTGCACCCGCCCGCACCCGCCCTGCTCCCAGGTATGCACCCACCTGCACCTGCCCGCACCCGCCCTGCTCCCAGGTGTGCACCTGCCTGCACCTGCCCACACCCGCCCTGCTCCCAGGTATGCACCCGCCTGCACCTGCCCTGCACCCGCCCGCACCCGCCCTGCTCCCAGGTATGCACCCGCCTGCACCTGCCCTGCACCCGCCCGCACCCGCCCTGCTCCCAGGTATGCACCCGCCTGCACCTGCCCTGCACCCGCCCGCACCCGCCCTGCTCCCAGGTATGCACCCGCCTGCACCTGCCCTGCACCCGCCCGCACCCGCCCTGCTCCCAGGTATGCACCTGCCTGCACCTGCCCGCACCCGCCCACACCCGCCCTGCTCCCAGGTATGCACCCGCCTGCACCTGCCCTGCACCCGCCCACACCCGCCCTGCTCCCAGGTATGCACCCACCTGCACCCGCCCGCACCCGCCCTGCTCCCAGGTATGCACCCACCTGCACCTGCCCGCACCCGCCCTGCTCCCAGGTGTGCACCTGCCTGAACCCACCTGCACCTGCCTGCACCTGCCCACACCCGCCCTGCTCCCAGGTATGCACCTGCCTGCACTTGCCCTGCACCCGCCCTGCTCCCAGGTATGCACCTGCCTGCACCCACCTGCACCTGCCCGCACCCGCCCTGCTCCCAGATACGAACCTGCTTGCACCCGCCTGCACCTGCCTGCACCCGCCCACTCCCAGGTATGCACCTGCCTGCACCTGCCTGCACCTGCCCTGCTCCCAAGCATACACACAACCTGGGGGGGAGCACAGAGTTAAGCCCCTTGAGGCAACCTGTGACGTGTGCCGGCTGTGACAACTTTGCTCTTCTCTCACCTCTCTGATGTGCACGTTCTTGCCCAGCTCCCTAGGGAGTCCAGTGGCCCGCGTGGGGTTGGCTGCACCCACCCAGACCCTACACCTGCTCCCTGGGAACCCCTCCCTGCAAATCTCCGCACAAGGTCCTGTCTTAGGCTCTACTTCCGGGAGGCGGCGACTGAGTCAAAGCAAGGAGAATCAGAGAAAAGCAAGCGACAGTGCTCTCTCTTGAAGATAAACTTCATGGTCAGATTTCGGGATACATCATTAGAAACCAGGATTAGTTCTGGTGTCGCTCAGCATGGAGGAGGCGTCCGGCACCGGGACCTGGGGGCCGGACTAGCTGTGTGGGTGCGCTGGCCACATCCCCTCATTGTGACACCCCGTGAGGGTGTTAGAGGGCTGAGGGTTTATGCAAAGGCGCAGCACCGGGCCAGGCGCAACGTGGCTCCAAGAGAAAGCCGGTGCCGGCCTTGTCATTTTCTCCTTCTTGCCACCCCCTTCCCGGGCGCCAGACCCCAGGGCGGGAAGGGCTGCTCCGGCCGAGGAGAAGGCCCTGGGCTCGGTGCCGGCAGACCGAGGGTTCTCCCCACACTTCCTTCCCGGCTGCCAGGGACCCCCGGGGAGGAGGCCCCCCCCCGTTTCTGTCTTGCTTTCTGTTCTTTTTCATTTTTGTTTTAAACTTCGGAGTTCAGAGAAGCAAGGTGTGACGGGAGGCTCGGGGCCAGCCTTTCTCTGTCTCTGAAGCTCCCCCCTCCCCCTTTCTCATGGAGGGGGTGCTCAGAAAGCCAAGCCTGGGGGCAGCTCCTTTAGGGGGCGAGGGGGCCTGGCCCCCAGGTGTTGTCGGAGCCAGAACTGACACCTGGGCTTGGGCTGGAAAGAGGCAGGGAAGGCCCTCCTATGAGGGGTCGGTCAGTCCCACTGACCTGGAGACCTCACGTGAGGAGGGATCCCCAGGGAGGGGCACCCCACCTACAAAGTCGCTCTCTGTTTACTTGTCACCCGTCACCTCATGACAACAGGTACTGTGCCTTCTGCACTGCTGAGTCCCCGCCCCAGGCTGGCACCGGGCACGTGGCAGGTGCCCCCTAGACTTTGGCTGCATGAACGAATGGGCGGGGGGACCGATACTCCCCTGCGGGGGCTGCGAAGGCTGTTGTTCTAGGGGAGGATTTAGGGGTTCCTCATCCCCTCTCAGAAATAAAACTGGTATCACGCTCCTCCCCCACCCACCCCCCCACCCCACCTTCCCATCCCAGTTCAGGCCACTTCTGACCTTCCTGCAGCCCTGGCCAAACGCCTCCCCAGCCGCTCTGCCCATCAGCCCCACAGCCCCCCCTCGGCAAACACGTGGACTCTGCCTTCGACGCGTCCAGCATCTGATCTCTCACCACCTTGACCCAAGCCACTGTGGATCACATGATCAAGCCATCTCAATCACATGCTGACCTGGCCACCCAGCCTGGTGGCTTTTTACCAGAAGCGGCCACTGACCCCACAATCCCGGAAGGGACCCCGCTCCCGGGGGCCCCCGTGAGTGCAAAGCCCCCGCCTCAGCCGTGCTCCCCCACCCCCCGGCCATCCCTCCCCACCAAGCCTACTGGCAGTGTGCTCCCACCAAGCCTACTCGCCGTGCCCCACCCCCCGGTGGCCCACTGCCTGTCACGGCCTGGCCCCTGAGCCCCAGCCCTCCGCTTATAGGCAAAGGCAGAAGCAGAAGTGACAAGAATCTCCCCACCTGGAGCTCAGTAGCTTCTGTGCACCGTGCGGTCCTGCCAGCCTCGTGCTTTCCTGTTTGCTTTGCATCCCACGCGGCTCGCAGCCTGCGCCACCTCCCTTCCCCCCTACGGAGGAAAAGCGACCGTGAGGTTGTTCAGCAGGGACTCAGGTACTCATCACGCCCAGGTCCCTTCCCACAGCCGGTGCGTCCTGGGCTGGAAACCCCTGGCCGTGCACCTGTCAGAGGAGTCGCGTCGCCGGGCACCAGCTTCAGAGAAACGGGCTCCAAGAGAGCCCCTCCCTCTGATGGGGGACCAAAAAGAAATCCTGGTTATTTAGAGGGATTTTGCGTCTTCCAGTTTTTCTTCATTTCTCTGAGTTTTAGCCTTTGATAGTGTCAGCATCCTACGGTTTCCTACTTTAACACGTTACCATCTTATCCGGGTCCCCCACCCCCCACCGATCATTTGTTTTACCAGACTGCCACTCCCCGTCGTGCCTGCCCTTCAGCCAGTGTCCAGACACGCTGTCATCCCATGTCCACTGACACCAGCTCCGGGCGGGTTCCCGGACCCAGTCCCAGCGTGGGGGTCCCCGCACAGGACCAAGCAGTTCTCGGGCACCAGCGGGAGTTGAGCTCTGACACCGGCTGGGAGGAGACAGCAGGGGACCCCACAGGCTCAGGGCTCAGCCCCACAGGGCCGCCCCGCCCCCCACTCCAGACGCCAGCCGCGAGCCCCGGGCTGTCCTCTGTCCTTGTGACAACCACGCTGTGACAACCACTGGAGGCTCCAACGGCCTCCTCCTCGGAGGCTTCTACATCACCAGCGCGGCGAAAGGAACTCTGGGAAAACTTCACTGTTTCCGGTTTAGTAAAGAATGTGATAAGGGGCACCTGGGTGGCTCATTCAGCGTCTGACTCTTGATTTCAGCTCAGGTCGTGATCTCACCGCGCTGAGCATGAAGCCTGCTTGAGATTCTCTCTCTCTCCCTCTCTCTCCCTCCCCCCTCCCCCCACTCTCTCTCTCTCAAAAAAAAAAAAAAAAAGGGATGTGATAAATGATAGAAGGGTGAGGTCCCCGGAGAGGGCCTGGAGCTTCCCCGCCCCCCCCAACCCAGACACCATTCACCCGCCCCTCCACCTGTTCACTAGCCCAGATGCTCCCTACTCAGTCCTCTCGGGGGTTTTATGGAGTCTTCATTACTCAGGCATGACTGACTGAGTCCTCAGCTATTGGTTGACCCAACCTCCAGCCCGCCTCCCCTCCCCGGAAGTGGGGGTGGGGTGGGGGCGGAACCGGAAGTGCCAACCCTCTCCCCTCTGGGCCTCCCTACACCAGCACCTGCCCCAGGGTGGGGTCCAGAGGTCACCTCCATCAGTAAATAGAAGACACCTTTATCACCCTCAACGCTTAGGAAATTCCAGTGGCTTTTGGAGCCGTGAGCCAGGAACTGTGGACAAAGACCAAATATATATGAAAAATACATTCCGGTCATCAGAATGGCCAAATATATGTTTCTTATGAATCATAATATCATACACGTAAAAGATCAAGAGTCAGACACTCAACCGACTGAGCCACCTAGGCACCCCTGCTTTTTTGTTTGTTTAAGTAAAACTGCCATCAAGAACAAATCCATCGACTTATTTAACCTCCTTAAATAAGGAAATCATGTAAGTTATATTAACCTCTATGAGACAAAAATACAGTAAATTACTTTGCAGAGGGCCAGACTGGAGACGTTCTCCCTCCCGGTGAATCGAGTGCCCCCTTACTCCAGAGAGCAGGGCACACCCATCTGTGCAGCCTGGCCCCTTGACGGCAAGGAGGCTCACAAGCAAATCACCAGCGGTCGTAGGGTCGTGGGCCTTGCCGTGCTCCATGGCTTTGTCCCCAGAGTCTTACCAGGTTTCATTCTTGTTTTATGGTTTTGCGAGCAGAAGGAGTTAGGGGTCCCCAGGAAAAGAAAGATGAGACATCGCTTTCTTGACATAAGAAAAGTCGTTTTGGGCCCCGGACATCCTGCGATCCTGACCGCTGCTATTTGCCCAAAGCACATTTTTGCAGAGCCTCCTGGGATATGTTGGAACTCCAGAACAGCCCCCAGCAGTTAACCATTTCCAGGGAAGAAAAGAAGGCAAGAACGAGCAGCCACCATCAGGCCAGGAGGCTGCCTTAATGGCATCAGGGACGAACCATCAGCCCCCGCGCTGGTTCCAACGTGCAGACTGGCGCCACACGTTCTTGAGTTACCAGTGCAGGATCTAAACCCCTGTGAGTCTTACTAACACTCCCTGCTTTACACCTAATCTGTTCGCCACAAAGGCCACTCTTTGCCGGGAAGTCTTGGCATCAGGGTGTAAGTAACACTGTGAAGGCACCACACCACACTACGTGCCATGATACAGGGTAGCAAATGCTAGAAGGCAGGCGCCCTCTCCTCTCGGGGGGCCAGTTTCCCAGCACCCCACTCGGGTGGCCCTGCGCCACCAGGGTCACAAGCAAGCAGGCACCTGAAGTCCCAACACCAGGCTTTGGGGCTCGAAGTCTGACACCAATTCCAATACATGAGTTTTTTTTAATGTTTATTTATTTTTGAGAGAGAGAGAGAGAGAGAGAGAGAAACAGAGCATGAGTGGAGGAGCTCAGGGGGAGGGACCGGAAGTTCCAACACTAATCATAGGCCAGCCCCACCCTTAGATGCTTTCCAAAGTGACCTTATTAGCATAACAAAAGACCACACTATCTCCTTGTTGGAAATTCCCGGGGTTTTAGGAGCTCTGTGCCAGGAAGACTAAATTTTATGTGTGTGTGTGTGTGTGTGTGTGTGTGTGTGTGTGTGTGTTTTCCTAGGGGCATGTGGGTGGCTCAGATGGTTGAGCATCTGACTCTTGATTTCTGCTCAAATTATGATCCAAGGGTAGTTGGATGGACCCCCGTGTCGATCCCCCCCCCCCCCCCCCCCCCGCCGCCCCCAGTGTGAAGCCTGCTTAAGATTCTCCCTCTGTCCTCTCCCTGGCTCATGCTTTCTCTCTCTCTCTCTCTCTCTCTCGCAAATAAATTATTTTTTTCTGATATTGGTATATATGGCAAAATGATCACTGCAATAAATCTAGTTACATCTGTCTCCATACATAGCTTCGTTTTTCTTACCATGAGGACTTTTAAGATCTACTCCCTAAGCAACTTTCAAAGATGCAATGCAGTGTTATTAGCTACCCTATTACAAACTCTGGGGAGGTAATATATAGCAGCGTGACTAGTGTTAATATACCTTATAATCACAATATCACAGGGGCACGAGCTCCCGCCCCACCTCCAGACGCGTGTCCACCATCAACGCCGAGCAAAGCGTCCCAGAAGCCACCCCTTTGTGGCCACGGGGCTTTTGGTCAGATTCAGGATGGGGGGCTGCCCTGGGCCCCCAGGCCAGCCGCCTCGTCTCTAGAACGCACTCTCTGCGTCAGCGGGCACCAGCACAGGCCTTTCCAAATCTCACGTGGGGCAGCCTCGGAAACTTGCCTTTTTGTCCCCTGCCTGCCAGCACAAGCCACCCTTCCTGGGAAGTCCTTTGAAAAGGCCAATTGCTGCATGAGGATGTCGTGAATTCCTCCACCCCCCCCCCATCCCCACCCCCCAACCCCACAACCCGGCCCTGCTGTCACCTGTGCACCTTCAGGACAGAGACCAGGTGAGTCACCCGCCCTTCTTCCCTTCACTCCCACGTGGCGTGTGGACCACTCCTCCTGAGCGGCAGTGAGAGAAATGACCTGACACCAGGCCCCAGAAATGAAACTGTAGAAACAGCACCCTCCCCGGTGACTCAGGAGGAGGTCCTCAGCCCCCAGCTGCACATCGGGGTCTCCCGCGGGGCTTGGGGACACAGGGTCTGCTGCCCAGGGAAGTCGGATGCCTGAGAATCTGCATCGCTGATGAGTTCTCAGGGGAGGCTGGTGTCGGGCCACAGTCGGGGACCCAGCGACTTAGAGCAGCCGTGTCCTACAGGACATCTCGCGACGGTGGGAACATTCTGTTCTTTGCTCTCTGATACAGACGGGCGCCACTCTGGCTGCTGAGCCTGAGGACCTGAGCGTCTTACTCTGTTTCATTCTAATTCACTTAAAGAGCCACTGAGCGTGTGGCTCCCATACTGGACCGTGCCCGGCAGGCCTCTGATCTAAAAGTTCTGAGCTGCCCCGTGGCAGCACGCCTGAGCCACCCAGACAGTTGTCACCCTCTCCCCGTGTTAAGGGCTGCAAACCCAAAGAAGGGAAGTCCATAACCCATTCGTGCAACAACCCATCTGCGCAGTGCACACCCTAGAACCCCTGGTGGGTCCCCTGCTTGGAGAGCTCTCCGCGGGGACGGGAAGAGAGCCGGGTCCAGACTAAAGGCGGCTGCCGCCCAGGAGCTCAGCTTTGAGCCGAGCCAGTTGACCTTCTGGTCCTAGGTTGTGTCACCTGCAAAGGTGCAGGCGTGTGCCCCAGCGGTCCTGAAGGCTCCCCGTTCTGTGACGGAGTGGAAGTGAGTGTGGACTTCCCATCCCGAGAGCACGGCTGTCAGGGAAGCCCAGGAGCCCTCGGGATGCCGGGGCTGTGCAAGAAGCGGGGTGCAGGCCTCAGTCTCTGATCCTCCCCCCAAAACGAAACATTAGAAACCACGGGGGAAAAAATCCCAAGCACTTCTTGGTTCGTTCATTTGACTTGCTGCCTCTGTGAGCGAGTTTTCCTTTAAAGAAGGAATTTAAAGGCTTAACAGATGTTTTTAGAACGCTGGCACTGGGAGCCTTCGAGATCTGTATGCTGTAGGCTCCGAGGCTGAGCTAACTCCAGAGCCCCCCGGGGGAGGGGGGGACGGGGCCGCCGATTTGCAGCGGGCGCTTTCCTGTTTCCCCGCTGACGCCTTGTAGACAGCTTGGGGCGCGTCTGCAGCTCCAGGAAAGGCACAATGAAGGCACCGCTCGGAGAAGCTGGACAGAGCGGCTCCAGCTTCTGCAGGGGCAGCGGGGAACCCCCGTCGGTGTCCAAAGAGCACCCCCTCCTGCCGGCTCCTAATCCCAGTGGCCTCTCCAGGAGGACGCGGGGGCGCCTGAGTGTTCAAAGTGCCGGGCGGGGGTCCTTGCAGCCGGTGGATGGGGACGTGCCCAGCTCACGGGGGGTGACAATGGAGCCCCCACCCCAGGGTGGGCGGGCGCGAGGAGTGGTGGAGGGTCCACAAGCAAGCGGGCTGGGCACATGGGACAGCCTGTCGGCCCTCACGCAGGGTGCCATCCGTGGTGGACTGGCCCGGGCCGGCAGTGGCAATGTGTGGGCCAGATGGGACAAAGGTCCACTAAGGGGCTGGTGCATCCCAGCTGGCGACGCCCTTTTCTCCAGGAAAGGCTTGTTCAGGAGTAAGCTCCGTTCTCAGTTTTGCGGTGTTCGGATCAGACGCATCTTTTTAAAAAAATTTTTTTATGTTTACTTTTGAGAGAGAGAGAGAGAGACAGAGAGCACGACTGGGGGTGGGGCAGAGAGGAGACACAGAATCGGAAGCAGGCTCCAGGGTCTGAGCCGTCAGCACAGAGCCCGACGCGGGGCTTGAACTCATGGACCACGAGATCATGACCTGAGCGGAAGTCAGATGCCTGAGCACCCAGGCACCCCAAAGTCCAAGGCATCTTGAAAATGGAGATGCTGAGGTTAGTGGGGGTAGCGGGGCAGAGGCTTGAGGCCCTGGTAGCCTCTCTGGAAGGGGCAGCTGCTTCCAGACTCCCCTGCTGCTGTGCTTGAACCTGCCATAGGGAAGGGCAGGGTCTGCACTCCTCCGGGGAGGGTTCACCCCTGCTCTGCCCCAGAGAGGGGCGCTTCGACCTACCCCGGCATGCCCGTCTCTGGCTGGCTGGCACGTTTTTCTTTTTTTCTTTTTAATAGACTATTTTTAAAGCAGTTACAGGCTCAAAGCAAAAGGGACAGGAAGGCGCAGTTTTCGCCCACCTCCCGGCGCCCCCACACGTGCACAGCCACCCCCACTGTGGTCATCCCCACGAGAGTGGTGCCATGGTCCCGGTGGAGGAACCCGCCCCGACACAGCGCCCCCCGGAGTCCACGGTTTGCATCAAGCTCTCTCGGTGGTGGGCGTTCTGTGGCTTTGACGTTGACAGGTCCTCTGAGCCCCGCCCGGCCACCCCACCCCACCCCGAGGCCTGCCCGCGGCCCCCATCTGCCACCCCCTCAGCGACCACCTCACTGTCTCCAGCTACCTCTGGTCCAGAGCCCCTGACTCCTCCTGCAGAGGGGGCCAAAGGGGCTTCCGGGAGGTGGCTGGTGAGGACACTGGGCTCTGCGGGGAGGAAGCACTCCCCAGCGCGGGGCAGGGGACACCGTCAGCACAGCCGTCCCACGGCTGACACTGTTCCTGGGCCGTGAGCCGCCCCGTGCAGACAGGGAACAGATGCTTTCAGGAAAGTTCCGCGAGATCTGCCGAAAGAAAACCCTGTGGCGGGGCCTAGCCCGCAGCAGTACCCCAGGCCTCAAGTGTCACACGCACTAAGGTGAAGCCATCCCACCGGCCATGTTATTTAACGGAATACAATGGAAGCTCAGGTAGAAAACATAAACCTGATGAGGAGGACATTTTCAGGAAGCTCTGTGTTTGGCGGGCAGTCAGCTTGGCCAAAGAGCGTCAGCAGGTGGCACGGTGAGAAGGGACATGGGGACCTCCCCAGCATTGGCGCCCGGGGGGGCCATGACCACGTCCACACTCAGTGCCCTTGTAAGCAGGAGACAGGACAGGGACGGTTCAGGGTCCTGTGCCCCTGGTGGGGACGCACCAGTGAAGGCCACCGCAGGTGCCCGAAGAGACCGAGGGGCCCCAGTGCTGTGTCAGGGTGGGGGTGTCACGGGAGCCTCGCATCCCGGGGCAGGACTGTGGGATGTGCTAGGCCAGGAGTGCCCGAGGCCTCATCAAGTTCACGGTGCTATGCAAATGTAGTGATCCCAGTCAGAATAAAATATGCTCCCTCCCCGTCTTTAGTACAGAAAGGTCTATGGGCACGAGAGTTTAGAACCACAAGGCAACTGTATCCGTGTCCCTCGGGCCGCATACAGCCTGTGTGACTTAAACAGCAGACGCTGACTCTCAGTCTGGAGGCCAGAAGTCCTAGGGGTTGCCCTGACCCTGTGCCCTCCACGGGCTCCCGGGGAGTGTCTGCTCCAGGCCTCGCCCCAGGCTTCTAGGGGTTTGCTGGTGTCTTCGGGGTTCCTTGGCTGGTGGAGGCATCGCCCAGATCTCTGCCTCCATCCTTACGGGGCACTCTCCCTCTGTGCGCGTCCGCGTCCCCCTTTCCACAGGGACACAGTCACGTGGGCTCATGGCCCACCCCACTCCATCTAACGCACTGCATCTGCAATGACCCGATTTCCAAAAAAGGGTCACGTTCGGAGGCACCAGGGGTTAGGATTTCAACGTATGAATTTTGCGCGTGACTTCCTTACCCCCAAGCCCCATATCTCATGATACATCCTCCGGTAAGTGGGGGGTATACAGTTGTCCTCCTGACAGCAGACCCTGCTCACCCTGCCCGGGCTCCTCCCTCCCATCCCCACCCCCAGAGAGACACCCCCGCGTTCATGGCAGAGACTGGGTCTCCCTCACTTGCACGATGCTGGTGCCAGAAGGCAGGTGCGGCCAGACTGCTGGGGCAAATGAGTAAGTTCACGGACCCCCAGGAAGAGTTTAAGGGCTTAGCTGGAGTGGACCAAGGCAGCTCTGGTAAGCCCTCTGTGCGCAGTCTCCTGGGAGAGCCAGGTCTGAAACGAGGGTGTGCCTGGTGCTAACACAATAAAGGTTTTGTCTGTGCAGGGCTGTCTACGCGAAGCTCGCTTCCCCCAGAAGCTCCTTTCCAGGCCAGACCCTCCCTCCCCTCACAATTCCTACCCATGTCAGCCTTCCTGCTCATTAGTGCCCTCACTAGATAAATCCCGGCGTAAAAACACCGTGTGCCAAGGTTGTATCCAGCTAGCAAATACTGCTCGGTTGAAGACAGACTCCAAATACTCATCAGATATTGACCGTTGGTTAAGATGCTCGGGTCATTCCACACGGTGTTGGTCTATACATAACCTATTTATTAAGGTCGCGCAACGTTAGCTTGTTTTTTTCGGTATGCAGCCTTCTATCTGTACCTCTGCAGGCCAGCCAGAGTATCTGTTCCTTGCACTGTCAGAGTGGTTGATCTGTGTAAAAAAAGAAAAAGAGTTTTCTGTATCCACCAATCTAATTAACAAATATTTAATGTGTCAGCGATGAGCAAAGTCATAAAAAGAGAATCACTTCCTAAAATGGGATTCGCTCCAAACTACTCTGGGTACTTGATTATTTTTTTCTCAACATGTTTCTTAATAATAATGGAGAAAAAATAATAATATTGGAGCCAGGGGGGCGCCTGGGTGGCTCAGTTGGTTAAGCGTCCAACTTTGGCTCAGGTCATGATCTCGCGGTCTGTGAGTTTGAGCCTGCTTCGGATTCTGCGTCTCCCTTTCTCTCTGTTCCTCCCCTGCTCGCGCTCCCTGTCTCTCTCAAAAATAAATAGACATTAAAAAAAGTTTGTTTAATAATATTGGAACTAGGTGTTAATGCAGCTCTAGAACTTTCTTCAATGATGTAGATATCTATCCAGGAGTCTATGCTATCCCATAGAGTCACGTTTGGGTTAGTGATTACTGAAAATGTGGCTACTATGACTAAGGAACTCATTTTTTTTTTTTTTACTTTTTCAAAAATGTTTATTTACTTGGGGAGAGAAAGAGAGAGTGTGCACACGTGTGTGCGAGTCGGGGAGGGGCAGAGAGACACAGGGAGAGAGAGAGAGGATCCCAAGCAGGCTCTGGGCCATCAGTGCAGAGCCTGGTGTGGGGCTCGACCTCATGAACCGCGAGAAATCAAGCGTCCAATGCTTAACACGCTGAGCCACCCAGGCACCCCTAAATTCTATTTAATTTAAATAAATGTAAATGTAAATGCAAATTTGGCCAGGAGCTGCCTTATTGGACAGCATAGCTCGAATGCCTACTTTCCAATTCTCTGGGAGTAGGACTGTATGTTTTCCAGGGAAACTGTACAGTCCCTTGCTCAGCAAATGTGCATCCTGAATGGGCTTTAGTTTTTCACATCTTCGATCCTTTCACAGATAACGGAACGCCTTAATCTAAAGCACAGGAGGGATCACACGCATCGTTACGGAACTGTAGTTTCCATAACTTTCCATGAGTTTCATTCCGGTTTTACATTCCTTTTTTTATAGAACAGATTTACTAAGATAAAATTCACATTGAAAGTGTAGAATCAGGGGCACCCGGGTGGCTCTGTCAGTTAAGCGTCCGACTTCGGCTCAGGTCATGATCTCACAGTGTGTGAGTTCGAGCCCTGCGTCGGGCTCTGTGCTGACAGCTCGGAGCCTGGGGCCTGCTTCAGATTCTGCGTCTCCCTCCCTCTCTGCCCCTCCCCTGCTCATGCTCTATCTCTCTCTGTCTCTCAAAAATCAATACACATTAAAAAAATTTTTTTAATAAAAAAATAAATAAAGTATAGAATCAGGGGTCCTTCCTAGCCATTCAGTGGCCTGAGCAGGGGAAGCTGTGGACCAGTCCTCAGCGACAGGCTGACTGCTCAGTCTCCAGTGGTAAAGTGCCAAACAGGCAGAGAGGGCACCTGCCCGCCTCAGGCCAGCATGACCTCAGGAGCCGGAGCAGCCCGTTCACCCTGAAATTCCTCTTTGGTCACAGCCCCTCCAGCAGTGGCCTGCTCTTCCCTTACAATGTCTTCAGGCCTCCGTAGAAGCGGAAATCAGGCACAAGTTCCCACAGCCACCCATGCGCAGAACCTTCCAGGCCGGCGTCCCCCCCGAGTGAGCTCCCTTGGCGTTGCATGGGATGGTGACCGGTCCACACAGCGCAGAGGAGAGTTGGGGCTGCACAGAGCGACGGGAAGCAGGTTAACATGAGATGCCTCCCTGGGAGGCTGGTAGTCAGCCCTGGGGTCCACAACCGCCACCCGTAACCGCCTGGATCTGCTTCCGGAGGGTTCCAGGAGCGAAGCGGCCAGCTGCAGCCCAGCTCGCTGGCCAGGGATTCCTGGGTGAGAGGGATGCTGACATCAGCCGGGTTTTCAATGGCCACAATGGCACGAGCTGCCAGCAGAAGCTTCTCCCGGTTCTCCTCAGGTTCATGACATAGACGCCACCACTCCTCCTTCTGTGGAGGTGCTGTTCCACCTGGAAGTCAAGGTTGGTGCCGCCTAGGTGGGTTCCTGCTGCAAGGAATTCAAGGACATCCTCCTCCTCTGCCTGCAGGACGTCAAGGTCCCGGACGCCGCGAGTCTCCCCGTAAGATATCACAGGGATGCGGAACGATGACGGACGGATCCCTCCCTGGGTAGCTCGGAAGAAAGCAAGCGTCTTACGTTTTAAGATTCAGTTTGGTGTGTAGAGGGCTGGTGGAGGCTTCCAAACGAACGCGGGAATGACCCTCGGGCTGTGCCCTGGAAACAGCAGGGGGCTGGATGTGACAATGGCTGGGGGCCACCCAGGGCTCCGGAGGCCCATCCCACACAGCCAGACGTCACCCTCGGGGAAGTCCACGCAGCAAGTCCGCATATCCAAATCAGGAAGACGTGTGAATCCCCCGACAGTACCCGACTCGAGCTCTGGGTGAGACGAGGCCCCCAGCTCGGGCCTCGCCGGCATCTGAGCAAACCCCCTGGAGTGTCCCCAAGCCGAGGCTCTAACAGCCCTCGCAAGACCCGCTCACGGGTTCAGGTCTCATCCGGATACCCTTGTAGCCACTGCAGCAAAAATCTTCAACCCTCCCATGCAGGGAAGACACGCGTTTTCCCCAAATTCCCTTCGAGCCCCCCCACCCCACCCCCCTGCCCCCCCCCCACCGTTTCAAAACACATGGGTTCTCTGAACTCAGGACTGCGTTTGGAAACCCGCTCTTTCCTTGATTCCTCCTCTTCCAGAAACTTTTTCTTGCAGAGAAGGCTGGAGAGCAAGGGCCACTGCTACTTTGCAATTCAAATGAGGTTTTATTTTAAGTGTCTTAGCTGAACATTAGTAGGGAACCTGTTTGTTGAGATGTTAACGTTGAGTTAGAAGGGATTCAAGCCTCACGCCTGGCTTTTCTGATACTGAGGACCCACTCAGGCACCAGAGGGCGGGGTGGTAAGGGCAGTGCGCCCCTAGGCGGCCCGGCTTGGGCTCTGGCTGGGGTCCCTGACCTGGGGCAGGTGGCGTGGGGGTGGAGCCAGGCACCCAGAGAGGCTGAGGGAGCTGGTGGAGAAGAGGGGGGCGGCGGGCAGGTGGGGAGGACACAGGGTGAGAGAGCTGGGGCAAGGGCCTCCAACCTGCCGCGCAAATCAGGGCAACGGGTCCAACCCTTCCTGTGCGTCAGAATCACCAGCCAGCTCCCACCCTGAGACTCCAGTCCGGCTGGCCTGCATACGGCCTGGGCATCAGTGTTTTACGGAGACTCAGGTTGGGGACGGCAGGTTGGGGGTGGACGAGTGCGACTTGGCGGGGCAGGGGAAGCTCCCGGAAGTTGCTCTCTGCTCATCGTTCCCACTCAATCCCCAGGGACCCTTATGTGGCTGCGCCTGGCCCCTGGCTCAGCTCACCTCATGGAGCAGAGTGGGTCCAGGCGGCCCTGGCCCAGACAAGCGCTACCACGCGGAGCCCAGGGAACGCCCTTCTCATTAGGACAAGTCACTGAGGTCCCTGCTGGGCACTGGGTGTCCGGACCCAGTCATTAGTAACAAGAAGTCTACACTAGGGCGCCGGGTAAACACTCCTAACGTGTTCTGCGAGGCTGGCTTCCTGTCGGTGAAAGAACCTGAGAGTTACAAGGGGAAACGTGCTTTTTTAGAGGCGTGCTAAAATAACCCCGACTGCCCAGCCTCCAGAGTGCTACGGCGGAGGGCATCAGAGAAGCCGAGGGCCTTCCCTTGGGAGCTGGTCGCGAGTTACCTGGTTGTGTGGCCACACTGAAGCCCCACCTCTCCCAGCCCCCCTCTCCAGCCAGGGTGGTCCTGCGAACGAGGAGAGACCCCCCTGCTGTCTGTTTCTGCGTGTCTCCCTTCCCAGACCCGTCACCACACCAGAGGGCGCCAGGAGGGCACCTGGCCTGAAGTCAGAAGCAGCCTCTTACAACGGCCTCCAGACGCCCACTGCCTCCTTGGAGTCTCCGGCTCCTCGAAAGGAGGCGCCTCTCCTGCGCAGGAGCAGCTGGGGCCCTCACTCCGATGCCGCTAACCCTTCCTGTCCAGAAGCTGTCGTGTGTCCCAGCGAGCGGCGACTCTGCAAGGGGCTGTGTGACGGTCCCCAGGGGCGCCCGCTTGTGACCCCCAGGACAGGTGCCGATGCTCCGTTGGAAGTTTCACAGGCGACCGACTTCCTGCGTTAGAAACCTTATTCTCTCGGTCTTTGCTCTCCCTCCACAAAGAGGACACGGTGGGGGGGACTCGATGACGCGTGGACTTCTGGCCACAACACCGATGAAGGCTGCATTCATCCAGGGTGTGTCTGGCACCCGCTGCTTTAAGCCCATCTCGTGCACAGGCTGGGTGAGTCCCCAGACCGGCGCGGCTACGGGCCTCACGGCCGAGGCGAAGGACAGAGAGGCTTGTCCCGGACTGCGGAGTCTCAAGCGTCCTCGACTTTTAAACAGGCTTGGGCAGGGTGAACTTGAGTCGCGCGCCTTTTCACGGTGTAACGTGAAAAGGGTTACCCACACTGTGCGATGGGCTCTTTCACCTAGAAGGCATCTCGAACACCTCCCCGTGATTCTTCCCGGACTTGGGAATGCAGAGTCCCAGGCCACGAGCCCACGCGGCCGGCCTGGCGCAGGAATGTCTCGGAGGTAAGCGGCCGTAACCAACCCACAGCCTTTCAAATCACAGAGCGCGCTCTACGGACCATTTGTGGGAAAGGACCTTTGAAAAACACTTACACTTTCTCTCTGAATTTCTTCGGGAAGTTGAAGGTCTTTGGCTGTGAGAAATACCCAGCTCGACCTGAACTGTATGTTCCTGATGTGTTTACTTCCGAGTCCTTCTATGACCTTCTTGGCGTCCTCCTTCAACCTGGGGGGAGAAGGGAGGGCGTGTGAAGGTCGCATGTGGAGACACCAGAGGGTCACCCCTCTTTGTCCTGGGAAAGGGGCTTCTAAAGCAATCTACCTCCTCCTGACGTAAACAGCGGGAGGATATCGGATTTCTAAACACGTGACAGCATCAGGGACTCCTTAAGACCAGTGTGGGACGCACAGTTTTAACTCTCGATTCTCAAAAGCCCTGTGTCTTGGGGTGCAGTCACGTCCTCGCATCCAGCCAACGTAACCATTGGGCTCTGCTGTCCCTCCTGTTTCCTGACCACAAAATAAGCAGACAGAAGTTGCTGAAAGATGAAAGCAAAGGTCAGAATGGTCCCTTTCATTTTCACAAAGGTCAGTATCAAAAAAGAAAACAAAAAATGGAAAACAAGACCAACCATCGTAAAAGCGTGCAAATTTCGAGTAAGCAGAGGAAGGAAGGCAGCAAGGAAAGGAAAAAAACAAAACAAAACAATGAGCTCAGAGTTTCCCCGAGGGAGCGAAGTCGGAATTTTTCCACGTGTGCACCAGATAACTTCAGTCTGGCAAGATACTCTATTAAAAATAAGGGCTGAGGTCACATAAAGCTAGGAATGCTGGGTTCGGGAACCACCTTGGAAACGCAGCGCACAGAAGCACTTGGAGGTCCTTGGAAGTCTGGCAGCGAAGGTGCACGCGTTTACCCAGAATTGCGAGAAACGCGGAGCCGGATGCACCTCTCCCTACGGAAAGTACTGTGCGTGTGTGGGCGTGTCTTTTTCATTCTATTGGTGCTCCTACAGAGAATTTTCTCAACTCCCTTTCCTATTTCTGTAAGTCCAGCCCTGGGTTTAAGCTTTTCTGGGCCAAGTGTTAGCTTTCCTGTGCTAGTTGTGGTCAGTGGTGGCTCGGTCTTGCTACCTGGAAAGATCCTTTAGCTTCTAGTACTGACTTACTCGCCTGGCTACTCACGGGTTTTTTTTAGGAACACAGGCTGCTTTGCCAGAGGCTCCTTAAGAAAGCATCCTGCCCTTTGGATTTGTGTTCTTTCCTACAGGATGCTCTTCAGGGGCCCTGTTGCTGGCCTGGCGCTCTCTGCCAGCTGGCTTCCCCCCTGCCGCTGCGACAAATCTGTACACGCTCACCTGCTGGCTCCATCATCGTGGGTCACCATGAAAAGCAACGACTTTGACGGTGCGCTCTGAATAAAGTTTATCATCTGTCCGGAGTTATCTGTTGGGTCAAGGCAAATCAATCAGTTTTAGGGTCTTCCCGGTCCACTGGCCCCGGACGCTGAGCCTCCTCTGCTCTTAGCTGCTGTGTTTGCTCAGAATCTTCCGGTTCCTGGAGCTCCTCCCACGACCACGTGAATGGTACTCCTGGTCCACGAGTGAGCGGCCGCTGGGCTCCACGGAGCAACCAGCAGACGTGAGGGGCACGGGCGGCTCCTTAAGATTCTATGACTCGACCTTGAGACCGCAGCACATGTGGCCCGTTCTCTGCAATGACTAATGAAGCCCTGACCCGAGAGGAACCATCTGACAGCAGAGTGGCCCCAGGACACTCATATGCAGAATGGGGGTGAGAAATCAGACGTGCTGACCAGACCGGGCACGGTAGGTCTTGCGGGAAGAACAGGAAGGGCTAATCTCAAGCCCCCGTGGTTTCACCACGGGGGCTTGTCATTTACAGTGACGCTTCCGTTACTTACAGAGTAAAAATGCGTAGCGCCCAACAGGTGCATCCAGCCATCTCTTAATTTCTCTGTTGTCCTTATAAAGACTTGTTTTTAATAAGCTTCACTGTTCAATAAAAATATAAGGGGCTGCTATATCCTGACTGACCACTGCGGTCAAGTCCAGTGCATCCCAGGGATGTGTGTGCCTAGCCCAGCGGGACACCATGAACAGGATAGGGATAATGATGCTGTTCAGGGATGGAGGCTAATCACATTATTTTACACATATCTGATTTTAAAAGAATGTTTTCTCTTTCCCATTATCTGATGAAGGAACAGAAGAAAAGATCCAGGACAAGCGTGATCAGAGAAGACATTTTCTAGACAACACCTTCAAACTTCACCATATGAATCCAGTTAGAGACAAGGAGGGCTTGTGTAAGAGTGTTCTAGAATATTCACATGAGCTTCTGGAACGTTTTTAGTAGACAAAATAAGAATGTTTGACATTTTTATCTGTGTTTTCTTTTTAATCTTAATGTTTAGAATTCATTTTAATTTTCATAGGAAGAGTTTTCTTACCTCCTTCAAACATATCAAAATACTGTGTTGCCGTCACTTTCCCAGTCATATCTAAAAATAAAAAGAAATAGTTTTTAAAAGAAAGTTCACTGGACCCCGGGATGCATTTGTGGCACCACGGTGCTCAAAACGACACATTCCTCTTTCCAGGAAGCATGGCTGCTGTGGGCAGGTCAGGTCATGGCTGAACAGCTGTTCTAGAACTTTCCTCCTGTCTGCTTTCAGTTAGGTGGACCCTACCCTTTCCTGCCACACCCACCTCTCCCACACAAACACTGGGGTGCCCACCTCAGCCCTCTCTGCTTCATATTTTAATTTCCCAGCCGGATTCCCAGAGCGGGCACATTTTCTCTGGTTCCCACAGCCCCGCGATCAGGGGACCGCGTGCTCAGCTTGCTGTCAGGCACAGGACACACACAAAACCCATTCCCCAAGCCTGCAACAGTTCTCACGGTCATGGGCCCCCAGTGGCAATCGTGACAGGATGTCTTTCCCAGCTCTACGAGGATGCCAAGCTCGGCTTCCCCTGAGGCCCAAGTGGCATTTTCTCACAGAGGTGGGGACTGGCTGCTGGTGCCACCCTCTGCAGGGCTCGTAGGAATCCAAGAGCAACGCCAGACCGGTCTGTGCCCCCACAGCATGCTTAGCTGGTTTTAACCCTGCCTTCTGTGGGCCCTTTTTATTTTTTTTGGTTTTTAAAAGCCTATTTATATTTGACTTTTTAAAAAAGTTTATTTATTTTTAGCAAACTCTACACCCAACATGGAGCTCGAACTCACGACCCTGAGGTCAAGAGTTGCACACTCCTCTGACTGAGCCAGCCAGGAGCCCCCCCCCCCCATTTTTTTTTGTAGAAACCACAAATAATCTGGATAGTGAGGCATTATAAAAATAACCCAATAATTTAAAAACGCATTCAGATATAAGCCTAGACTAGATCGTGTACAAAAATCATAAAAAACCCAAGGTATCTTTGAAAACCCAATCATGGGAGCTTTTAGAGAAGTTTAAAAGAAAACATTTAATAACTCACAGTTGACAATGGCAATATTTATTCCTCTTCCAACATTTCCAGTCTTTTCTCCTATAAGCCTGAAATATAAATAAGGGTCAGTCAGAGTCCCTTTCTTATTAAGCAATGAGTAGCCCTCCCCATTCCATAAAATCTTCTCTCGACAGAGACACTGCCATTGGTGCTTACCAGCCCATCACAGATCCGCACCGGCCTTGGCCCAGCGCCCTTGAAAGTCACCCCCATACTCGCTCCGCACATACCCACCTCCAAGTTTCCACAGACTTGGTCCCTCAGAAAACCTGGAAACTGCCTTTCATCTTACAATCCAGACAAATGGCCAGGAAGAGGAAAATCAAGTATTTGTGTAGCGCAGGCTCTTGACAAATATTGTTTCACTGAATCCTCGACCATCTCACCACCATTCATTTTTCCATCTTACAGCTATGAAGTCCTAAGAGGTGGGTCAGTTGGAAATGGACCTAACTCAAGGCTGGTACCCACGTATACACCCTCTGTCCTCGTACTGACGGAGGCTTTGCTTGACTCTTGATGATCCTTTTATCCAGCCACAAAACGGAACCCAGCTTACCTCCTCAAAGAAATGCCTTAGATCACGTCACTTAATTTTCACTTTTAAATGGGAGAATAGGAAATGTCAACTTCAAATGAATTGTGCCCTAAAACCAGTAAGAAGACTGACCTTCCTGGAGATGGTATCTATTACTGAAGATCCTGGAAGTGTGTGTGTGTGTGTGTGTGTGTGTGTGTGTGTGTGTGTGCATGTACCCTCTGTCAAGTTTTATAATCAGCGATACAGTCACAAAAAGAAGCTGGAAGTTTCCCTCCTTTTCCCATGCTTGGGAGCAGTGAATATGGCACTATAATATGTTGCTCTTGACATGTTTACCAAAACTCTCCTGGGGGCTTTCCAGGCTAAGTCCTTTTTGGAGGCATAGCTTTTTGACAATTTTTGAGAATATTCTATAGTATCTTGAAAAAGAAAGAGAAACTTCCATTTGTGATCATGGAAAGTGGGGTCACCTGAACCTAACGTCTCAGAGAGAAAAATTTAAAAACGGGACTTGAAGAGTGTATCTACTTGACTGTACTGGAGACCTAACAAGGAAGTGAAGAGTTCCAAAGCCAGGACGTGGGAGAACACTAAGTTTCAAGCAGGTGAGCTCAGCATGTAAATCTACTTTGCCTCAGGAGCATTTGCTAATTCCAGAAAAAGGGTCAAAAAAGAAGAGTAGCACTTTTGACAACCATGTGAGGCTAGTGGGACAGAAGTTGGAAGCTGGGCCCACCAAACGGAAGGTCATGTCAAATCCTTCATCTTCTTTGGGTTGGGATCAAAAACAGATGACTCTTAAAAACAAGAATGAACCAGAAATAGATCAGAACTTGAATAGCTGCCTCCAAATTTTAAGTCAACTGGGTGACCCACGCCCCCACCAAGTCTCAATCCTTAGCACTTATTCAGATCATTCTATTCTGCTAATGGTTCCAAGTCCTTGGTATAAGCAAACACAAATCCCCAGAAGAATATATCATCTAATGCCTTAATTAAGAAAAAATCACCACAACTTCTCAAACGCATGGTCTGTCACACTATCAAATGTCACCTGGCACATAAGGAGAGATGCCAACGTAAACAAGTGTCGATGAGACAGGAGAAAATAATAGAGAATAGTGACGATGTGTGAGGGTTCCAAACAGATTGCCCAACAGACTTTACGATAAAGAAGATAATAAATGAAACAATATAGATATTATAGATAATATAGATATAATATAGATATAGATAATATAATATAGCTATAGATGTAATATAGACAATAAATGAAATTTTTGAACTGGAAACTACAAAAACTGACATGAAGATTAGAAGAAGAGTAAAATGAAGCTCTAAAACTAAAATTGCTTAACAATCGGTAGTTAACAGAGGGGTTTAACAGCAGATTAGGCACAGAAGAACCGGTGAACTGAACCACAGTTCAGAGGAAAAGAGCTCTGTCTACAAGGAAAACCAGAGAGATACAAGGATGGAAAATACAAAATAGACTGAAGGCTATAGAGAATATAATAAATAATAAGATCTGTCATATGTTTCGTTAGGAGTCTCATAGGAACAGAAGGTTAATGGAGAAGAAGATGCAACGTCCGAGAATTTGTTAGATGCATGAAAGCCTTCAATTCACACATATTTAAGAAGCACAATGAGGGGCGCCTGGGTGGCTCAGTCGGTTGAGCATCCAACTTCGGCTCAGGTCATGATCTCGCAGTCTGTGAGTTCAAGCCTACGCAGGGCTCTATACTGATGGCTCAGAGCCTGGAGCCTGTTTCAGATTCTGTGTCTCCCTCTCTCTCTGCCCCTTCCCCGCTCATGCTCTATCTCTCTCTGTCTCAAAAATAAATAAAAGTTAAAAAAAAAATAAAAAAAAAGAAGCACAATGAACACCAAAGAGAATACAGCAATAATAACAGACACAGCAGGGTATAAGTGCTGAAAACCAAAGACAAGGAAAAATCATACAGATAATAGGAGAGGGAAAAGAAGGCTGTTACTTTCACAGGATTAGCAATTCAGTTGTTAGCTGACTCTCATGAGAAACAATGGAAGCCGGAAGACAATGGAATGGTATCTGGATGGGTTGAAACAACCTGGAACAAACATCTTTCAACAATGAAGATGAAATAAAGATACTTCAACATACACTGAGACAGTTCCCCACCACCAGAAAACACAGAAGCTTTTGTTCTGTGTCTTTTGTTGTAATAAACCTTATCTATAAGTATTAGCTGTTACTGAGTCTTACTAGTCCCCCTAGAATATCACTGAAGTTGAGGGTAGCTGTGCGACCCCCCCAAAACAATATCCAACTGAAGTATATGCACATGTGCACAAGGAGATGTGTAATTATATTACACATTTGATGTCCCAGTGGACCTATTTCAGCCTGTTTTCAATTCTAGAATTTCTTTTGTTTTTCTTTGGATTGTATTTCATTTTTGAATATGCAATACATTTATGCGGTTCAAAAAATCACCGTTATGTGCACAAAATAAAATTGCACCCAAAGAAATCTTCCCTACATCCTCCACTTTGTTCTCCTCATCCCCTGTTCTCATTTCCATTAATTTTTCTTAGTTTCTGATTTACTCCTCCAGTGTGTTTTTATGTCAAAAATAAGCAAATTGCATGTGTATGATTAATATATGTTTACGCCTGTGTTTTACATATAGGTATATATACACATATGAGTACACTTATGTGTGAGTGTATTTACGTAGATGTGTGTATTCCTTATCATATTATTTTATAACCAACCAGTAAATGTGTTGCTCTGAGTTCTGTGAGCCATTCTAGCAAATAACGAAACCCAAGGAGGAGGTCACGGGAACTCGGATTTATAGCCAGTCAGTCAGAAGCATAGTAACAATCTGGGACTTGTGATTGCATCTGAAGTGTGGGGGGAGAGAGTCTTGTGAGACTAAGCCCTTAAGCTGTGGAGTCTGAGGCCATCTTCAAGTAGACAGGGTCAGAATCGAGTTGAATCATAGACCACCCAGCTGGGGTGGCAGATAATTGCTTGATGTTGGGAAAAACCTACCACACATTGGGTACGGATGCACTCAGAGTATCGTGTGTAGTGTAAGGAAAGCAATGGGGTTTTTCTTTATGCACCCAAAATAATGGGGCTTCTTGAGAAAAAACAGATAACTTGAGTAGCTCTGTATTTATTAAAGAAATTGAAATGTGCAGTTAGAAATCTTCTCACAAAGAACACTCCAGGCCAGAAGGCTTCACTGGGGAACTGCACCAAATCCTTAAATAAATAATACCAATTTTGTACAAACTCTCTCAGAATATTGAAAAGGAGAGAATACTCACCAATATACTCCACCCTGATACCAAAACCAGAAAAAAAAATAAGAAGAAAACCACAGACCAGTATCTCTCATGAATGCATATACAAAAATTTTTAACAGAATTTTAGCCAATTGAACCCAACAATATAGAAAAAGGATGATATATCACAAGCAAGTGGGACTCACCTCAGAAATGCAAGGTTGGCTTAATATTCAAAAATGTAATTTGCCATATTAGCAGACTAAAAAAGACAAACTATATAATCACTTCAAGAGATGCAGAAGGGACACTGGCTGGCTCAGTTGGCTGAGCGTCCGACTTCGGCTCAGGTCACGGTCTCACAGTCTGTGGGTTCGAGCCCTGCATCGGGCTCTGTGCTGACAGCTCGGAGCCTAGAGCCTGCTTTGGATTCTGTGTCTCCCTCTCCCTCTGCCCCTCCCCTGCTCATGCTCTGTCTCTGTCTCATAAATAAACATTAAAAAAATTAAAAAATTAATTAAAATTAATTAATTTAATTAAAAAATTAAACATTAAAAAAATAGAGGTGCCTGGGTGGCTCCGTCGGTTAAGCGTCCAACTTCAGCTCAGGTCATGATCTCACGGTCTGTGAGTTTGAGCCCCATGTCAGGCTCTGTGCTGACCGCTAGGAGCCTGGAGCCTGCTTTGGATTCTGTGTCTCCCTCTCTCTCTGCCCCTCTCCCACTCATGCTTGGTCTCTCTCTCTCTCTCTCTCTCTCAAAAATAAACATTAAAAAAAGAGAGATGCAGAAAAAAACATGTGACAAAATCTAGTATCCATCACTGATTAAAAACTCTCAGAAATCTTGAGGTAGAAGGAATTTCCTCAACTGATAAAGGGTTTCTATGAAAAATCCCTAATTAACATCATATTTAATGATGAACGATGGAATGCGTTTCCTCTATGACAAGGAAAAAGGCAATGATGTCTACTCTCAGCATTTCTATCCAGCATTGTAGTGGAGGTTTTATCCAGTGTAATCAGGCAAGAAAAAGAAAGCAAAGGCATTCAGATTAAAAAAGAAATGGTAAGGGTCACCTGGGTGGCTCAGCTGATTTTGGCTCAGGTCACGATCCCAGTGTCGTGGGCTTGAGCACCGTGTTGGGCTTCATGCTGAGCATGGTGCCTGTTTGAGATTCTCCTTCTCTCTCTTTTTGCCTCTCCCTCTGCCCCTCCCCTCCCTAAAAAAAATTCTTTTTTTGTTTTTAATGTTTATCTTTATTTTTGAGACAGAGCATGAGTGGGGGAGGGGCACAGAGACAGGGAGACCCAGAATTGGAAGCAGGCTCCAGGCTCTGAGCTGTCAGCACAGAGCCTGATGCGGGGCTGGAACTCATCAACTGCGAGATCATGACCTGAGCTGAAGTCAAACGCTCAACTGACTGAGCCACCCAGGTGCCCCAAAATCTATTCTTAAAAAAAAAGAAAAGAAGTGGTAAAACTCTCTTTTATTGGGGGTGGGTAGATGGCATTATCATCTACATAGACTATCCAATGTAAAAACAAAACTACTAGAACTAATAAGTGAGTTTAGCAAGGTTGTGGGATATAAGCTCATTATCCAAAAATTAATCGTATCTCTATTTGCTAGTAATAAACAGCTGGAAATTTAAAAAAATTTTAAGTATACTATAGCATCAAAAATGAAATACTTACAGGTAAATATAGTAAAAGAGCTGTAAGATGCGTATACTGAATACAGTAAAAACATTACTGAGACAAGTTGAAGAAAATTTTAATAAATGGAGAGCTAACTATGTTTCTTGAGTAAAAGATTCAATATTGCTAAAATGCCAATTCTCCCCAAACTGATCTAGAGACCCAATGCAATCCCAGTCAAAAGCCAATAGTTTTGTGTAGAAATGTGTAAGCTGATTCTAAAATTCATATGTATATGGAAAGGATCTAAAATAGTCAACATAATTTTGAAAAAGAAAAACAAAACTGAAGAAATTATGTTACTGAACTTCAAGAATGACTGTAAAGCTACATTTATCAGGGCAGTTTATATAATGAAAGACAGACAAGTGGAAGGGAATGGAGAGTCCAGAATTAGATATGGTCCCTTGATTTTGGCCAATGGTACAAATTCAGTAGACAAAGACGGTATTTTGAATAAATGTGCTAGAACAATTGGATATCCACATTTAAAAGTGATTTCAATCCAGACTTCACATCATATGCAAAAATTAACCCCAAATGGGTATCTCACAGTATATGTATTGAAAAATCTAAAATTATCAAATTTCTAGAAGAAAAATACAAGAAAATTTCTGTGACTTTGGTTTGGGCAGACAGGATCTTAGATAGGACACAAAAAATATGATCCTAAAATTAAAAACTGGTAAATCGGACTTCAATAAAATTAAGAATTTCTGCTCTTTGATAAACACAGTTAAGAGAAGAAAAAAGACAAGCCACAAACTGGGAGAAAATATTTGCAAATCATGTACTTGATGAAGGACTTGGATACAGAATACATAAAGAAATCTGAAAGTCAATAATAAGAAAACAACCCAGGGGCACCTGGGTGGCTCAGTCAGTTAAGCATCCAACTTCAGCTCAGGCTCATGGTTCATGAGTTCAAGCTGCGCGTCAGGCTTTCTGCTGCTGGCAGCACAGAGCCCGCTTCAGATCCTCTGCCCCCTTGTCTTTCTGCCCCTCCCCCATGTGTACGCTCTCTCACTCTCTCTCTCTGGAAAATAAACATTTAAAAAAAATTTTTTTTAATATTTATTTTTGAGAGACAGAAGGAGAGGATCAGAGCGTGAGCAGGAGAGAAGCAGAGAGGGACACACAGAATTGGAAGCGGGCTCCAGGCTCTGAGCTGTCAGCACAGAGCCTGATGCGGGGCTCAAACCCATGAACTGTGAGATCGTGACCCGAGCCGAAGTCAGGAGCTCAACCGACTGAGCCACCCAGGTGCCTCTTAAATAAATATTTCTTTTAAAAAGAAAACAACCCAGTTAAAAAATGGACAACTGACGTAGATACTTCATCAAATAAGATATACATATAGCAAATACATACTCAGAAAGAGGTGCTACGTCAGTAGTCATCAGGAAAATGCAGATTAGAAACTTAGGTACCACTGCACACCTGTTAGGATGCCCTAGATTGGAAGGACTGAGCATATGAGTGTTAGTGCAGCATGATGGTGGATCAACTCTCATACACTGATGGGAATGTAACACAGGACAACACTTTGCTTTAATACTTAAAATGTTTCACCCCATTTTCTTCTTGTTTGCCTGGTTTCTGAAAAAAAGCCCAATATAATTCTTCGCCTTGTTGCTTTATAGGTAAGGTGCTTTTGCTTTTTTTTACTTTGTTTTATTTGCCTCTGGCTTCTCATACGATTTTTCTCCTTGTCTTTGATCCTCTGTAGTTTGACATACTTAGGTGTAGATATTTTAGTATTCATCTTACTTGGTTTCATTAAGCTCCCTGGATCTGTGGTTTGGGGCCTGTCGATAATTTTGGAAAACTTCCAGCAACACTGCTTCAAATATTTCTGTTCCTTTCTCTTTCCCTTCTTCTGGTACTCCTATTACACATTATACCTTTTTACTTGTCCCACAGTTCTCGGATATTCTGTTGCGTTTTTTTCCTTCAGTCTTTTTTTTTTTTTCCCTTCTCTTCCTCTTTCAGTTTGGGAATTTCTATTGACATATCCTCCAGCTCCCCAACTCTTTCCTTTCTTGTATCTGGTCTACTGATGAACCCAACAAAGGTGTTTCTCATTTCTGTTACAGTAATTAATTTCCTTTGATTCTTTCTTAGGGTTTTCATCTCTCTGATGACATTGCTCATCTGTACTTGTATTTTGTCCACTTTTTCAACTGGAACCTTGAGCATATTAATCATAGTTGTTTCAAATTCCTGGTCTGCTAATTGCAAAATCTCTGCTATGCTTGAGTCAAGTTCTGATGCTTGCCCCGTCTCTTCAAACTGTGCTGTTTACCTTTAGTGTGCCTTGTTACTTGTTTTTGAAAGCTAGACATAGTATGGCAGTTAAAAGGAACAGAGGTACCCTGATGAACCTGGATGCAAAAGTCCTCAATAAGATACTAGCCAACCAGAGCCAACAATACATTAAAAGAATTATTCATCATGATCAAGAGGATTTATACCCAGGATGCAGGGCTGGTTCGATATCCACAAAATAATCAATGTAATACATCACATCAATAAAAGAAAGGACAAGAACCACATGAGTCTCTCAACAGATGCAGAGAAAGCACTTGACAAAATACAGCATCCTTTCTTGAGAAAAACCCTCAGAAAGTAGGGATAGAAGGATCATACCTCAAGATCTTAAAAGCCATATGTGAAAGACCCACCGCTAATATCATCCTCAATGGGGAAAAACTGAGAGCTTTCCCCCTGAGTTCAGGAACACAACAGGGCTGTCCACTCTTGCCACGGTTAGTCAACATAGTTTTGAAGTCCTAGCCTCTGCAATCAGAAAACACAATGGAATAAAAGGCATCCAAAATGGCAATCAGGAAGTCAAACTTTCACTCTTTACAGATGACATGATAGTCTATATGGAAAACCTAAAAAGATTCCACCAAAAAATTGCTAGAACTGATCCATGAATTCAGCAAAGTTGCAGACTATAAAAATCAATGCACAGAAATCGGTTGCATTTCTATACACCAATAATGAAGCAACATAAGGAGAAATCAAGGAATCGATCCCATTTACAATTGCACCAAAAAGCATAAAATACCTAGGAATAAATTGAACCAAAGAGGTGAAAAATCTATACACTGAAAACTATAGAAAGCTCATGAAAGAAATTGAAGAAGACACACACAAAAAATGGAAAAATATTCCATGCACCTGGATTGGAAGAACAAATATTGTTAAAATGTCAATACTACCCAAAGCAATCTACATGTTCAGTGCAATCCCTATCAAAATAACACCAGCATTCTTCACAGAGCTAGAACAAACAATCCTGAAGTTTGTATGGAATCAGAAAAGACCCCGAATAGCCAAAGCAATCTTGAAAAAGAAAACCAAAGCTGGAGGCATCACAATTCCGGACTTCAAGATGGATTACAAAGCTGTAATCAAGACAGTATGGCACTGGCACAAGAACAGACACTCAGATCAATGGAACTGAATACAGAACCCAGAAATGGACCCACAAGCGTATGGCCAGCTAATCTTTGACAAAGCAGGAATGAATATCCAGTGAAATAAAGACAGTCTCTTCAGCAAATGGTGCTGGGAAAACTGGACAGTGACATGCAGAACAATGAACCTGGACCACTTTCTTACAACATACACAAAAATAAACTCAAAATGGATGAAAGACCTCAGTGTAAGACAGGAAGCCATCAGAATCCTCAAGGAGAAAACAGGCAAAAACCTCTTTGATCTTGGCCACAGCAACTTCTTCCTCAACACATCTCTGGAGGAAAGGGAAACAAAAGCAAAAAATGAACTACCGGGACCTTGTCAAAATAAAAAGCTTCTGTACAGCAAAGGAAACAATCCGCAAAACTAAAAGGCAACCGACAGAATGGGAGAAGATATTTGCAAATGACATATCAGATAAAGGGTTAGTTTCCAAAATATAAAGGACTTATCAAACTCAACACCCAAAAACCAAATAATCCAGTGAAGAAATCGGGAAAAGACATGAATACACGCTTCTCCAAAGAAGACATCCAGATGGCCAACCGACACATGAAAAATCCTCATTATCACTCATCATCAGGGAAATAGAAATCAAAACCACAATGAGATACCACCTCACACCTGTCAGAGTGGCTAACATGAACAACTCGGGCAACAACAGATGTTGGCGAGGATGCGGAGAAAGAGGATCTCTTTTGCATTGCTGGTGGGAAAGCAAGCTGGTGCAGCCACTCTGGAAAACAGTATGGAGGTTTCTTAA
Organism: Panthera tigris; assembly: GCF_018350195.1. Taxonomy (NCBI): domain Eukaryota; kingdom Metazoa; phylum Chordata; class Mammalia; order Carnivora; family Felidae; genus Panthera; species Panthera tigris. Next base: position 4,521,893 of record NC_056668.1, read on the forward strand.
AAAACTAAAAACAGAACTACCCTACGACCCAGCAATTACACTACTAGGCATTTATCCAAGGGATACAGGTGTGCTGTTTTTTTAATTTTTTTAATGTTTATTTATTTTTGAGAGAGAGAGAGATAGAGAATGCAAGCCATGGAGGGGCAGAGAGAGAGGGAGAAAGAATCTGAAGCAGGCTCCAGGCTCTGAGCTGTCAGCACAGAGCCTGATGCAGGGCTTGAACCCACCAACCGTGACATCATGACCTGAGCCAAAGTCAGACACTCAACCGACTAAGCCACCCAGGCGCCTTCAGGTGAGCTGTTTTGAAGGGATACATGCACCCCCCATGTTTATAGCAGCACTATCGACAATAGCCAAAGGATGGAAAGAGCCCAAATGTCCATCGATGGATGAATGGCTAAAGAAGATGTGGTATATAGATACAATGGTGTATTACTCGGCAATCAAAAAGAATGAAACCTTGCCATTTGCAACTACGTGGATGGAACTGGAGGTTATTACGCTAAGTGAAATTAGTCACTCAGAGAAAGACAAAAATCATATGACTTCTCTCATATGTGGAATTTAAGATGCAAAACAGATGAACATAAGGGAAGGGAAGGAAAAATAATATGAAAACAACGAGGGGGACAAAACATAAGAGCCTGTTAAATACAGGGAACAAACTGAGGGTTGCTGGAGGGGTTATGGGTGATGGGCATTAACGTAGACACTTGTTGGGATGAGCACTGGGCATATACATAGGGGATGAATCATTGGAATCTACTCCTGAAATCATTATTGCACTATATGCTAACTAACTTGCATGGAAATGAAAAAATAAGTGAATAATTTTTTTTAAAAAAAGGAACAGAGGTAAATAGAACTTTAGCGTGAGTGTTTACGTTCACCTGACTAGGAGTGAGCTGTGTTTGTTATTTGCTGTGGGCTGTAGGTGCCAAAGGCTAAAATTTCTCTCCTATGTCTAAGATATGCCTAGAGACTCTCTTTTTAAAATTGGGTTTAGCCTTGTGGTTCTTTTACACTGTAACCCTCTGTTTTGTTTTGTTTTGTTTTGTTTTGAATGTTTATTTATTCATTTGGAGGGACAGAGAGAGAGAGAACAGGAGGGGGAGAGAGAGGGGGAGAAGAGAGAATTCCAAGCAGGCTCAATGCTAAAAACCATGAGATCGTGACCTGAGCAAAAATCAAGAGTCAGATGCTCAACCAACTGCAAACCCCTGTTATGTCAAAGGAGCTTCTTTTGTGTGACGTTAAGATGTGGGGGAAGGGGAAATGTTGTACAGTCCCAAGACTGAGTCTCAATCTTTTGGGGAGCCTGTGCTACTTGGGCGGTGGGCTTCACAAGAGGCCATATTGTTTCTTTGACTCCTTAGGTGAGACAGGAAGGTTAGAGGGGGCTGGTTTAGAGGGGGGCCCTCTGGTGTTGGGTATTTTCCTCCCACAAGTCAGTTAGTATCAGGGAAAACCCACATTGGTTAGACTCTGGCAAAAAGTTTCTCTTGAAGGCAGGCCATCGTGAAGGAGAACAGAGCCCTGGGGGCATATTTCAGACCGGCTGTTTTCCCTTCCCCCTGACAAAAGCAGGAGGGGACTTTTTCTTTGATCTTTACTCTGAGGGCCTGGTGGGGTTCCTGGCAGAAAAACTCAGGAAAGTGTAGGGATTCCTCCAAGGTTTGGCCTGCAGGAGTTTTAATCTCTCAAAACGGTCCAAAACCCCCGTCAGCAGCAACTGACCAATTGCCCCTGAAGGATTCCTGCCTGATGCTGGCTCCAAGCTGACGTGGGATTCTGGGGATCTTCCCGTCTCTCCCGTTTTCAGGCCGGTGGTTTGCCCTGTGACCTCAATTCTCGGGTATGTGTATGTTTTCATGTATAGCATAAAAATTGGAGGTTTATGTGCCGTGATCCAATCTAAGAGTTGTTTTCCCTTAACTGGCAGCTTTCGGACCACCTGCTATTATGTGAGACCTACTAGTTATTCGTCATACCATCATACTTGGGATGTTTTCTGGTTTTGTTGCTTTCTAAAATTTTAAAATTTTGCTTTCACTACACAGGTTTTTTTCTTTCGTTTTTTTTTTAACGTTTATTTATTTTTGAGAGAGAGAGAGAGAGACAGAGCACAAGCACGGGTGGGGCAGAGAGAGAGCGGGAGACACAGAATCGGAAGCAGGCTCTAGGGTCTGAGCTATTAACACAGAACCCGATACGGGGCTCAAATCCACGAACCACGAGGTTATGACCTGAGCCGAAGTTGGACGTTCAACCGACTGAGCCACCCAGGCACCCCATAGAGTGTTTTTGGCTTTGTTAAAGGTCATATATTTTAAAAATAGCATTTTAATAAGTGAACAGATAAAATATGGAGAAGATTTTTTACAAACACACAAAAAAGACTACTTTAATAGGTAAAGAATCTTGTAAACCAATAAAAAGGCCAGTGACAGAGGTGAAAATGGGCAAGAGATACGAACAGACAGTTTACAGAAAATCAACACAAAGGCTCTTAGCTTAAAAGATCCTCAATTCACTCATGGCAAAAGCAATGAAAGTAAAAATCTCATCTGAGACTTCAATTTCTATCTCTCAGAGTGGCAGAGATCAAAGTCTCTGTCAACATGCTGGGCTAGACAGACTATGGGGGAACGGTCATTCTCACTGTGCTAATCTGAATCCTCTGAGAAGCAGCTATCCGAACAGGATAAAATGCACAAGAATTTGTATCAGGGGAACTGCCTACAAGAGGAGAGGGGGAAGGGGCTGAGTTAAGGGGGGAGAGCCATCAGCTGCAATACGAGTCTGACCCTAAGCCAAAGACAGGAGGACGGAGCCATGCAGTCTCAGGAGGGTTCAGTGAGGCCACCGGGGCATCTAGAACCCAAGCCGGCCATCGGTCCTGACTCTCCCAGGAGTGGGTTTGCCTGGTGCCCCTCTGCTCACACGGATTTTCTCCTTCACCAAACTCTCCCCTGAGCTCCTTTTTTAACTAGGCCTGACTTCGAACGTTGTGCTCATGTCTGCATTGTCCAATTTTAGAAGAACTCTGCTAAGTCAGTTTATCCGGATCCCCCTCCCTTTGATAGCTGGTCACCCTCCATATCTGGTTGGGTTTGCTATCCACGTGGTGTCTGATCGCCCGGCCCGCCTTCAGCAAAACACAGGAGGGGACCAGGAAAGTGGAAGGCGCCATATCTTAGAAAAAAGAGTTAAAATTCCAGAGAGGGAGACAAGGCCGTCCCAGGATGACGGTGGATAGGGGTGCCAGACGGCAGCTGCACGGTGACCCGAGAGCAACCTGGCTGACCCGAGTGGGTCGGAAGGCTCCAGAAGAGGAACTTGGTGGATATCTGATGGGACATTAGATTTGTTTTTTAACTAGAAGAACATTTTGGGATTAAACTGATGTAAGTAACAGAAAACCAAGCAAGCTGACAACCAACAAAAAGACAAGGAGACACGATGGTTGTACACGATGTGATTCAGCCACGAAGAACCTTCATTTAGCCGTGTTTAAAAAAAACAAACAGGGAGTCCTGGGTGGCTCAGTCGGTTGAGCATCTGACTTCGGCTCAGGTCGTGATCTCACCGTTCGTGAGTTCAAGCCCCGCGTCAGGCTCTCTGCCATCAGCACAGAGCCCACTTCAGATCCTCTGTCTCCCTCTCTCTCTGCCCCTCCTCTACTTATGCTCTCTCTCTCTCAAAAATAAATAAATATTAAAAAAAAAAAAAGCAAACAAAACTGGAGGCCACCATTTGAATATATCCCTAAACCAACCATCACAGTCACGTAACCAAAACTTGACACGGAGACACTGACTCTGACCTTAAAATGTGACCTTTCCCCACATCTGGGTGACTTTTCAGCTGTGAACAAGTAAGGTCATGCCTCCGGAAGGCATGGCCGTCTCCAGTGACAAGTGACCCTGGACAACAATGCACTAACTCACGCCTGCCTCGTAAACGCCGCTGCGACTACGGAGGCCTGGGCTTTCTGACCACGGTCGGTTGGGAGGTCTCCTATTCTCCAACCGTTTCCCACTCAGTAACATACTCATATCAAGGAAAAGTCCTTTGGATTTTCTCTTGACGGTCTTACTGATGCAAATGCTGGGGTTTGATCACACTAAAAGGCGTGGGTCAGGACTATGGTGTGGAGGAAGACAGCAGTGGGCGGTGTGGGGGGACCGCTCACCTACTGAGTGGCCGGCCCACAGATGATGCCTAACCTGGGAAAGCCAACAAGGGCCAGCCCAAGGCTGCCATTAGAGACGGGAAGTAAGGAAAGAGGCTGCTGAGAGATGGAAACTGCTGTCCCTGGGGCCGGCACGGCTGCGGTGCCCAGTAAGGGCTGGTGGCACTAAGGAAACGAGCGGCAGAGAACTGCCTTGTCTTTCTACATAAATTGTATTTTTTCTTCATATGATGATTACCACAACCCAGCACTTCTTGCTCCGTGAGTCGACTACAAAAAAACCACAACGCTATGCCTGGCAAGTGACGCTCCGTAGGCCTCTGCCTGGGTTTACTCCCCTGTCCCTTTTAACCTGCTTTTATCTGAGTCTATCCTGCTTTGCACCACGCCGTGTTCTGAAAACCATCTGGAATACTGTTTGAAAGCAGGCGAGCTACATTTGGGTCCCGCCTATTCATATCGTGAGTTGTTCCGTTAGACTACTGGACTCAAGCCAGTCTACCCAGCACACCCCTGGACTCCAGGGCAGAATCCTGGCTCTGCCACGAGCTCTGAGTGACGAGGGGCAGGCTGCTGAATCTGTGAGTCGGTCCCCTTGACTGTGCCATGGGGATGACAGACGGGACACCTCACAGGAAGTCGCCTGAAGTTAACACATACGTGCATTAGTGTGTCCTAGGTTGGCATGATGCTGTTGCTTTGGCACCATGGTCAGGGGAAGGCTTCAGGCAGTGTGGACCAGTGGGAACCCGGCGCTCTGGGTCTAATTTGGAACAATTCCCTTCTGGTGACGTGATTCTGGGTGAGCATCCCTATCCCACTGTCCCTACCCCTCCCAGGTCCCCCTCTTCCTTTTTTTTTTTTTTTTTTAAGCTTATTCCTTTAGTTTTGAGAGAAAGAGAGTGCAGGGAAGGGGCGGAGAGAGAGGGAGACAGAGAATCCCAAGCAGGCTCCACACTGTCAGCGCAGAGCCTGACATGGGGCTCGAACTCACGAGCCGTGAGATCATGACCTGAGCTGAAATCAAGAGCTGGACACTCAATGGACCGAGCCCCCCAGGTGCCCCTCCCCTCTTCTCTACCACAGGCTCCTGCTCGGTTTTCAAGCCGAATCCCCACCTTGTCTCCTCCATGGACCTCTCTGGCAATCCCATTCAATGGTACATTTGCTTCTGGAATATTCCACAACCACCCACAAAATCACCATATCGCCTTCACCACGGAAGACTGAAAAATCTGTTCTCTCCCAAGTATAACAGTTCTTGGTGGGGAAGGAGGGGCTTGGCCCCCAGGAGACATGCGGCCGTGTATAGAGACACGTATGGCTGTCACAACCGAATGGGGTAGCCTATGGTATCCAGCAGCTGGACGTCTGGGATGCTACTGAACCCACGACACAGACAAGGTCATTGGTCCACAGGGTCAGTGGTGTTGAGGTGGAGAACCCTGGACTGTGACATCAGCTCCTTGAGCACAAGAGCCATGTTTACTGTCCTATTCTGCCACCGAGTGCCCCACCCGGGGGGTTTGTGTGAAGGAATGTTTACCGATAAGCCCCCCGGGGCTGAGTAAAGCGGGCCTTGGGTGAGTGAGGGACCCCCAAAGGGCAATGTGCTTTCCATCCAGTCCCCATACGGAATGGGGAATGTGCTGAGACCAGGCAAGGGAGGGGGGTGCCGAGTCTTTGGCTCGTGCCCTGGCGTGCTACGCTCCTTGGGAGGATGAGCTAAGTGCAGAGACGACGAATTAAAAGTTGGAGAGAGGGACGTGCATCTCTCGCAATGAACCAGCTAGCAACGAGAAAGGAAGGCGAGCCCAGTTTTGGGAAAAGGGTGGATGATTGGGAAAGACTTCCTCCTCCGTGTTGGGGAAAGCCCACGCTCTCTCTCCTTTGTAGTAACTATTCATGGCCTAAGCATCCTTAAGCTAGGTGTTACGGATTGCACTGTGGCCTCTCAAAACCCACGTGCTGATGTCCTAGCTCGCGGTACCCCAGAACGTGACCTTCTTTGGAGGAAGGGCCTTCCAAGAGGTGACTAAGTTAAAATGAGGCCATTAGGGTGGTCCTACTTCATATGACTGGTGTCCTTTTTAAAGGGGGGAATTAGGACACACACACACACACACACACACACACACACACACACACAGAAGACAGCTCTTTGCAAGCCCAGGAGAGAGGTTGGGACAGACTCCCCCTCACAGAGGGAACCAGCCCTGCCCACACCTTGACCTTGGGCGACCAGCCTCCAGGACTGTGAAAGAATGAATAAATGGCTGTTGTTTAAGCATCCGGTCCGCGGTGCTTTGTTAGGGCCCCCCGGGCAGAGGCAAACACTAGGCCAGGGCAGTTCTAAGCGCCGAGATTTATTTAAGCTATCGTGGGTCAGGCTGTCAGGAAGGAGGTGTGGGCTGCCAGGAGAAACGACATCTGCTTTAATCCACGAGGGTGAGGACCATAAAAAGAAAAGGGAAGCAAGGGGCGCCTGGGTGGCTCAGTCGGTTGACTTCAGCTCAGGTCACGATCTCAAAGTTCGTGGGTTCGAGCCCCGCGTCGGGCTCTGTGCTGACGGCTCGGAGCCTGGAGCCTGCTTCGGATTCTGTGTCTCCCTCTCTCTCTGCCCCTTCCCCGCTCACGTTCTGTCTCTCTCTCTCAAAAATAAATAAACAGTAAAAAGAATTTTTTTTAAAGAAGGAAAGCAAGACGGCATCTGCTGAATTCTGGCATGTCTATGACTTTGGAGGGCTGTGCCACGCGTTCGAAGCAGGGCACAACATGGAAGCTCGGCGCTGTCCCACCCGCAGGCAAATGAGAGCTCAAGGCGGGGACACCCCCCCCCCACAGGACACAGCAGCTGTCGCCCCCATTCCCGCTTGGATTCCCAGCCTTTGCCTTTCCCTCTGAGGGCACGCATGCCACGGGGCTGGCCCCGGGGAAGGGAAGGCATCACGTGGGTGTCCTCATCACAGGTACTCACAGCTCGTCTTCAAAGCAGATTTTGGCATACTTGTCCCTGCCGCCCCCGCTGAGCAAGCGGTAGGCGTAGGTGTCCGAGGGGCACGGGGTCCAGTGGTCACATTTCTGCCTTTTAGGGGCTGGGGCTGCAACAAACAGGAACATAACGGTTAGCATCTTGCAGGTACTTGTCAAATGGACCCACTACTCGACCGTGAGCAGTGGCCCTTCGATCCCAAGACTCCACCCTGGCAAGTCCCACCTGGAGTGGGGAAGGGAGTCACCAACTTTGCATTGGCAGCGTCTGAAATTCCCCTAGAGATACAGCTGGTTTAACCTGCATGTGTCTTTTTTTTAATGTTTATTTATTTTTTAGAGACAGAGAGACGGAGCACAAGTTGGGGAGGGGCAGAGAGAGGGTGAGACACAGAATCGGAAGCAGGCTCCAGGCTCCGAGCTGTCTGCACAGAGCCCGACGCGGGACTTGAACTCACAAGCCGTGAGATCGTGACCTGAGCCGAAATCGAAGCTTAACCGACTGAGCCACCCAGGCGCCCCTGATCTGTGTTTGTCTTAAAATAACAAATATGCACAAGGGAGAGGATGCTGGGTGGGCATAACAATTTCAGAAGGTGAGGGAGCCCCTGCCCAGGGCCGGTTCCCTCACTGACATTCTTAGCACACAATATGGAAAGAAAGCTCCCTTGGGTCGAAGGGGGCTGGTGAGCAAAGCAATAGCCATCTATGGCTTCTGCATTTACACACCCTGACACACACACACACACACACATACACACACACCTGCTCTGGCCACGTGACCACTGTCCTTCCATATGAGCCTGAGACACTGAGTTTTTCCGCCAGGGGGCGACGAGGTCAGCGCTGGCAGGCCATAGAGATGTCTCCCCAGCACCCCTACTTCACAGGGGCAGCACCTCAGGAGCCCAGCTGGCCCTGGGACAGCCCCGCGCCCCTCCCTCTGCCGGGTGCCATGTGGCCGTCCCTACCACGTGCCCTTCTCTGTCTGCCGTCGTCCACAGAACCCGCCGTGCTGTGCCCAGTTCAGATTTAAATCCCAAGTCCCCCTCTCGCTTGTCCAGTTTGACCAGAGGAGTGATCCGTGCCTCTCTGACTGAGGACGCACGGCTGTGACAGCCGGGCGGGTGGTGAGGCCCTGGGAGGCCCTGCTGGCGGGAATCCGGGTGCAGACACGCACGGGGAAGGTCCAGAGCTGGACGGGCAGAACTTCTAGGGGAGCACAGAGAAGCAGGTGCCCCGGCTGGGGATGGGGGCCCACGGAGCTCTCCAGGGAGCACGTGCCCCATCCACAGCTTCCCCTCCCTCCTCGCCTGCCCCGCCCCTGAGACCTCCCCGCTGCCCAGCTCTCTGTTCTCTTTTCTTTCTCCTGGCCCTCAGCTTATCCCCCAGTCCCCTTCCCCCAGGAGACGGTGTCTGTCTCCTCTCCGCCGTGTTTCCAGCCCCCAGGTGGGATGTGGTAAACGCAGCGGCTCCACTGTTAGTTGACCGACTGAGTGGGCATCTGCACCCCCCGGGTGGGGGAGAAATCTCCTGACTTCAGAGACACCCAACTCTGTCCCCACCCCGCGCCCCATGCGAAAGCCGCGAGGGACCGTAGGGCTTTCTGGACACGTGTGGCTGCAGGCCCCGGTCCACCTTCACCAACCTTCCTTCCTATCGAGTCTATCTTTTAACACAAGAAAGGACCATGGGGTTTTTTACCTTTCCTTGTTTAATTTCTGCCGGAGAAAAATAAAGTGAAAGAAAAGGACAACAGTCCACGTTTTCACTCTAAAGAGTCTTGAGACTCTTTTTGGCATATCTTCCTCCAGACTTTTCTATGCATGCAGAGGGTATCTGCAAAGTTGGTAAACATAGATTGTATATATTCAAGCGGTACGTTACTTCCATAAGTGTTCACATAATGTACTCAATACGTTTTTTTCCCAATCTCTAAATTTAAAGCGAGGGGTCCAACCGTGAATGTGAAAAAGTGCCAAAAATACAGTATCTTCTCTGTGTCTCTGGATTTGGGGCACTACAGTATTTATTTTAGGTCTTTTTTTTTTCTTCCAATTTAATAAGAATACCCATTACTTCAAAGTTAGAGGTAATTTCCCTAAAAACGCACCGGGCATAGTATTTGAAAACGTTAACATACTGTTTAAAAGGAGATGTGTGCGGCAGGGGTCTGGGTAGCTCAGTCAGTTAAGCATCTGACTCTTGGTTTTGGCTCAGGTCACGATCTCACGGTTCGTGGGATCGAGCCCCGCACCAGGCTCTGCACTGACAGTGCGGAGTCTGCTTGGGATTCCTTCTCTCCCTCTCTCTCTTTCTCAGAATAAATAAATAAATAAACATTTAAAAAATAAAATAAAAGCAGGTGTGCCCTGTCTCCTGGCTTGCAGACATCCTGTGTATACAGCCCACCCAGAGAGAATATTCTTGAACGGGGATCCACATACATCCTACCGGGTACTTGCCTTGCCTTAACGTTGGTGTCCCTGTCCCTTTAACAAGCACACAGACTTGCTCCCTCGTGCGCGGACCCTGCTGTTCCCCACACAACTGGAACTAGAGTCACCGAAGCAGCCCTCTGCTCTTGGAGAAGGACACTGCTTCCGGGTCTTGCCATCACCCCAGGCTGTAGGAGGGCCCTGGCCATGTGGTCCTCTCAACCTAGAGCTGAGAAGGAACTACGTGTGTCCTGAACGCACTGAGCATGATGACAGGAGTGCCATGTTGACTGACGGAGGTGGCCAGTGTCCCGTGTGCCCAACGGCCACATTGTGCCCCCCGGGAATGTGGAGACAGAACGACAGCAGATTAGTACAGTGATGGCAAGGGTTAGAGGAAAAGGGATTTTGGATTGTTCTAGAGCCAGGAGCCGGGACTCCACCTGGGAGAGAGACCTGGTGAAGGTCAGGAGGAAACAAGGGCTGGATGGGGCAGTGCGGGCTGGGTCCCAACCTGAGCTGTTCTGTTCTCCTGTTGCTGTCCCCTCTGCCCCGCCTGGCTGGGGCTCAGGGACACGGACAAGGTGACTGGCGCAGCAGGGCAAGCACAGTACAGACTTGACCCGCCTATCCCTCCCGCCCTCTCACCCCAGGCCTGACGCTGGAGTTTCCCAGCCGGGCCGTCCTTGGGAGATGGGGAGGAGGGCTCCCATAAGGATGTTCTCCCGTGGCCTCCTCCTCCCCTGGGGTCAGCAGCATGACCCGACTTGCTGTCTGCACGGCGGCCAGCTCCCCTGGGGGCCGGGTGGGCTGGGAGCAGGGCCCCACGCTTTGCCGGGAGTGCCATGGGCCGGTCTTCCAAACCTGTGGCCCCGCCACTCACACGCCCTTGCAAAATGCAGGTGCTGCTCGTGTAGATGTGTGTGGGTGCGTTTTCTAGAAGGGAGGCGTTGGTTTTCATAGGATTCTCCAAGGAGAATGTGGTTCTTGTGACCAAAGTGACGTGGAGATGCTGTTTTCTCACAGGGCCTGGGGACGGTTGTGTAGCATTTTAAAAAGGTTTTCTGGGGGCTCCTGGAGGGCTCAGTCGGTTGAACGTCCGACTTCGGCTCAGGTCATGATCTCGCGGTTCATGAGTTCGGGCCCCGCATAGGGCTCTGTGCTGATGGCTCAGAGCCTGGAGCCTGCTTCGGATTCTGTGTGTGTGTTTCTCTCTCTGCCCCTCCCTCGCTCTGTCTCTCTTTCTCCCTCGAAAATAAATAAACACTAAGAAAAAATTTTTTAAGGTTTTCTTAACCTTCTACCCATTCCCTAGAAGCACAAAATACCATTACGTGAACAAAGATCGTATTCGTTATTTGGAGTGGGGGTGTGGAAGGACAGAAACATCGTCTCAGAAGACAGAGCTCTGTCCAAACCCTGCCTCTTCCCCACCATGCTCCCCAACCAGGTTCACTCCTTGACAAATTCGCAGAGTCTGACAACACAGATAGGTATTCAAAAAATACCTGTTAAATACCCGACACTGTGTTACATCTAGGTCCTGGGCACTTTTCCTAAAATTCATTCCCCAAAGACTGAACAGGAAAGCCCTCGTGAACACCCAGAAGCTGACGCCCAGCCAGCACAAACAGCCAGCCTGCTGGTCAGTATCCTGCTTATGGGTCTCCCAAAAAACCCGCTTGTTGTTCTAAGTAAGACCCGATGTCCTGACGGGCGGTGTGGTTCCCACACGGCCGGCCTCCTGCTGGGAATTTCAGTCCAGAAATCATTCTCTTGCTGAGGGAAGTCTACCTTAGTTCTTATCCGTACATTAACTAAAGCAAATATAGGTTCTTAGGCTCCACCCTGAACCCAGATTTTTGATTTCCTGGAGCAGGGTCCAGGAACCTGTCTTCCTGAAGTACTTCCTGATTTGGGAACCATGGCTACATTCACCCCTTTAAATGAGGAAGGTGATTCCAGAAATGCGATCCTGCCGTGTGCTCCAGGAAGAGAGGAAGGGTGCTCCCGGGCGTGTGCTGAGGGCATTTCAGCCATGTCAACTCGCCTCATTGTTCTATAGGAGATGAAAGTCCGGTCCACAAAAAGCAAAGCCCAGAAGGCACCCAAAGAGGGCTGGTGTCTCTCATAATCAGTGGTAATGATTTCTCAGATGCCCCCAGGGCGGTGACAGGTGGTAGACGCTTGGCACACCCACCGGTTCCCCTGGCTCAGTGATGCCAATGCAGAAAGATGCTGAACCCCACGGGGAGACTGTGTGGGCACACCGCCGTGTCACCTCCACTGAGCTTCTGTCCCCATGTCCCCCCAAAGGGAGTGGCATTGCACCTTCACTGAGGGGGCATGGGATTAGAAAGCAGGAAACGCAGCTGATCCCGGAGGACACAGCACCCTGGAAGGCAGGGTTGATTTTGGAACTGGAAAGAGCCAAAAATGCAGACGTAGACCGCATTTACAATGTCCCCTCAGCGACAGAGGAGGGATCTCGAAGACACTGACAACTAGTTAAGAGCAGAATTAGAAGTGGTTTTTCGGGGAACCTGGGTGGCTCAGTCAGTTGAGCGTCTGACTTTGGCTCAGGTCATGATCTCTCCGTTTGTGAGTTCGAGCCCCGCGTCAGGCTCTCTGCTGCCCACACAGAGCCTGCTTCGGATCCTCTGTCCCCCTCTCTCTCTCTGTCGCCCCCTCTCTTACCCACCCCCGTTTATGCTCGCTCTCTCTCACTCTCTCTCTCTCTCTCTCTCTCTCAAAAATAAATAAAGGTTAAAAAAAAAAAGTATCTTTTTCAGGGGCACCTGGGTGGCTCAGTCAGTTGACTGTCTGGCTCTTGATTTCAGCTCGGGTTATGATCTCACGGTTCGTGGGTTCGGGCCCCGCATCGGGCTCTGGGCTGACAGTGTGGAGCCTGCTTGGGATTCTCTCTCTCCCTCTCCCTCTCCCCCTCCTCCGCCCCTTCAAAAAAAAAAAAAATAAACATTTCTTAAAAAGTACTTTTTCTGGCTTTTTTGTGCAACGGTAGCCATTTAGCGGTCGTCAGCTCCTCTCACCTCGGCTGAGAATCTAGGAAGGCAGCTCACCACGGCTGATTTGCCTGGCTTGGTCCCCTCTCGCAAGAGTGCCTAAGAAAATGATTCGACGACCTCGTATCTGGAGTATACGAGAGAAAACTCCAACAGGATCCTCCTTCCCCTTGCTCTCTCCTGAAACTGGCCTTCGCGGCCTGGGGTTGCAAGCTGTGTGTGGGGCACGCGGGGCCTCCCACCAGATGCACCCCTCGAGTGACGTACAAATTCTTCCACGGACACTTACTAAAATACCTGTTAGACATCAGGTACCGGCCCCAACCTGACGGGACCGCAGTCGACGCAGGAGCTTTCATACACGCAAACGCGGGAGACGGAAGGTAAGCTAGGACAGGTCATGGTACATTGTGACATGTGCCGTGGGGTGCGGGAGGGGGGTGATCAGGCATCAGTAGCTTCACACGTACCCAAAACTCCCTGCAAATCAACAAGAAGAAAGAGAACCACCGCAGAGAAACGGGCAAGGCACACACGCGCAGTATACGGAGGAGGGGACAGGGCACAGGGACGAAGGCCTGGCGTTCCCAGTCGCCGCCTGCCACGGAACCACGGGCCCCGGGCCGAGGGGTCAGCACCTTCTGATGCCAAGATACACTCATCAGCAGGACAGGACAGTTCTGTCTGCGATCAGGTATCCAAACAGAGAGATGCTGTCACCACGAGACGCTGGTTGGGAGAATGGACTGGAGCGGAAAATGGGGCGAAGGGGCAGGAAAAGTCAAACCAGGGCCGCCTTTGCCCAGGTAGGCGATAACCTGGCATGTTAACTCCCTCACCCGGGCAGAGGGTCAAAGACGTGGGGAGGAAGGGCGGTGGGGGGAGACTGAGGCCTGAGGGGAGAGAAGGAGCCGCAAGGCGCTCTGTCCTCCGGGGCGAGCACGGCATCCTTCACAAAGGAGCCAGGCCGACGCAGTCAGTCCTCTCACCAAACATGAGGAACAGGGTGGCACAGGGCAGCCGGAGCATGGATTCCCATCGGCCGGGTCGCGGAAACCACCAGATTCAGGGGTACTTGGGATGAGCTCAGATTTACCGTCTCGTAAAGACGGCGGGGAGGCAACATCCAACGTGGGGACGGTATGAGCCCAGCAGAGCACGGACTCGCGGGGTGAGAATTAACTTCAGAAAACCCAAAGCCACCACCCCCGGGCTGGGCGGCTGTGCCGGGAGGTGGGTCATTTTCAGAGAATAGTTTATGAAGTGGAAAAGCAAACCACGGATTAGGGGGAAAGCCCGAGGTTGAGGGGCGTCAGGGCCAAGTGAGGGGGGCTCAGCCCACGTGGCCTCGGGCACGGGGGTGAGTGCTCTGTGGGTGCCTCCGGCTCCTGGGCCCCCGTCCGTCCGTGCCCAGCACCGATCTCACAGGCCAACACGCTCCTTCCTCTGCTTCAGATCTGATCAGACATGGGGGGGTCACTGAGGACATGAGAACAAACACTCCCAGGAGGGTGTTCCCGTCATTCTGCTGAGCCAAGAGTAACAGAGGTCCCTATGCTGATGGCAGGAGCTACGCTCACCTTGAACCCTGTCCAAAGCCAAGGATGACTAGGTCCCTGTGTGCTCAACAGGCACGGAGGAGTGCAGGTGTCCAGAGGGACCCAGGGGTTCGCTGAGGGCTGTACAGGCAGTGCCTGGCCAAAGGGTACCTGTGTTTGCACGGAGGCCACTCCCTGGGGGCTTGGCAATGGCACGAAATGAGCCCCACAGCAAAGCCCGCAGAGCCCCAAGGACGACGCGGTCCCTGTTAATGTCTTATCCACGCGAGCCCTGAACCACCAATCGATCACTAGGCTCAGCCCCCAAACTCTGAGCCCACCAGACGCCCAGGAAGTCATGTGTCCCTCCAAAGTGGAGCCGACTGCCAGCAGGAGCCAGGACGCAGCCCTCACACCAGCCGTGCTCAGCCGCTCTCCCGCCACCTCTGGGTTTCCAGGAACCAGATAGCGCTTCAGTTGCAGGGGAAGGTGACAGGGCCTCCCCCGGCCTGCGCTGGGGCGGGGGGGGGGGGTCTGGGAAACCACACGAAGGAGCCCCACTCAAAAGGCAGGCCTCAGAGGCAGCTCCTAGAGGCAAGCCCACGTCCAGGACGGACGGCACATTTTGTATAACAATGGGGACGATGAGAAAGCCCTTTGAGGGTGTCTCCCATGTTCTCTATGCGTGTGGGCCCCACCTGGCACTGAGCCTCATCCAGTCTGGATACTGTAAGCGTATCCAATTGCATGCACATTCACTATGGAAACTTCATTTAAAATAAAAACAGTCATAATCACTTCCTAGAAAGTTACGGGTTTTTTAAAATTTTTTTTATGGGGGCGGTCATAAAAGGGAATTAATCCAAGGGCGCCTGGGTGGCTCGTTGGTTAAGCGTCCGACTCCTGATTTCTGCTCAGGTCCTGATATCGTGGTTTGTGGGATCGAGCCCCACATGGGGCTCTGCACTGACATCAAGGAAGCTTCTTGGGATTCTCTCTTCCTCCTTCTATCTCTGCCTCTACTCTGCCCATTCTCCCCCATAAATAAATAAATAAACAAACAAATAAATAAATAAATAAATAAATAAATAGCTTTTCAGAAATGCGATTAATCTGAAAAGAGATTTACAAGTTTTTTTTAAAAGATTTTATTTGGGGAGGGGGGGGTCTCCTGGGTGGTTCAGCCAGTTAAGTGTCCGACTTTGGCTCAGGTTATGATTTCATGGTTTGTGGGTTTGAGCCCTGCATCGGGCTCTGTGCTGACAACTCAGAGCCTGGAGCCTGATTTGGATTCTGTGTCCCCCTCCCTCTGCTCCTTCCCCATTCACTCTCTCTCTCAAAAATAATAACCATTGGAAAAAAAGATCTCTTTTTAAGGAGGCCCCACACCCAACATGGGGCTCAATCAAACTCATGACCCTGAGATCAAGAGTCATATCCTGTACCGACTGAGCCAGCCAGGCACCCCCCTTGCTTTTGCGACTTCTTAAAAATCATTACCCGGTTTTTTATATTTGCGCAAATTAATTTTGTAGGACCCATTTCTGCATTGGAAACGTGCCAGCTTACCTACTTACAATGAGATTTCGAAAAAGGGTACGAATCACTACCTGAGTGCCCCACGCCTTTTCCTATGGAGACTGTAACGGAGATTTTGTGGTTTCACTTCATTCCCAGTTTGCGTCGTATTCCAAATGCTTATTTTTATCTGACACCTCCTGGACATGAACTTTCTTTGTTTTCCTAGCATCATAGTTTGTCGTGGGGTCTCATATGGGGATGAGCAGGGGTACCCTACCTTGGAAAGGTGTGGGAGCCCAAGGGGCGAGTATTACCCCCCCTTCCCCCCCTCCTCCTCCTCATCATCACCATCACCATCATCATCATGATCAACTTCACCAACATCAAATGGCCAGCTTGGGCACAGCTGAGGCCAGACGCCCCCTCACCACCACGGCTGGGTTTCAGAACCGTGAGCTGACACATCTCATGGAACTCACCCTTGAGGACGGGCCTCTCACCAATGCTCCGGATGCTATAAGCAGCACTGGACAGGGATACCTCCGGAATGAGCTCTGCGAGCAGGTACCCAGAATACCAGGCGCATATGGACGCGAAGAGGAAGAACACAGCCTTCAGAGTGCCTGGGGACAGACAAGACACAATGGTGGATGCCCGGGGAACAGGTGCCACCCTAGCCCCCTTCCTGCACCACGTCTGCAGGGCGCTCCGAGGAGAAATTACTCCTGGGTAAGCGGGAGCCGGGTCAGGCCCATGGCTGCCTCGATGAAGCCATGATGGCTTCGCAGGCGCTGCTAAGACTAAGCATTTGTCGCCATAGCAGCGAAAGATGCAAACAAGTTAGGGATGTTTCCTATGCCCATTTTTTATATTTGCGCTCGGTCTGGGTCTCAGCTTCCTCAAATGCTAACATCAATGATTCATTAGTGGCTTGCGGACTGAAAATCCCAGAGGGTGGGGACTTTGTTTTGTTTATGCTGAGAACAGCACCGGGAGTCCCTGTAACACTGGGAACAGCCACCAAGCCTGTCATTATCATCACAGACAAGTTGGCGGCGAAACCTAGGTCTGGCAGAAGGAGAAAGTCCCTGGAGGGAGTCTTTCCGGTTGACTGGCTCTGGTACCTTCCTCCCACTTTTTTCTAATGTTTTATTATTTATTCTTGAGAGAGACAGAATGCGAGCAGGGGCGGGGCAGAGGGAGAGGGAGACACAGGCTCCAGGCTCTGAGCCGTCAGCACAGAGCCTGACGTGGGGCTCAAACCCGCCAACCGTGAGATCGTGACTTGAACCGAAGTCAGCCGCTCAACCAACTGAGCCACCCAGGTGCCCCAATTTTTTTAAAAAAAAAGGTATCACCCACTCCTAGGTCAGGGGAAGCCTAGGGGGTCAACTCCTCGTCCCTTCACAGACAACCTGCCACCAGTCCTTTCTGATTTCAGCCCCCAAATATCTCAAAGATCAGGACTCAGTTCAGGATCACCCACAGTGCCAAGATGGAGGCCCAGCATAAAAAGGCAGCACGAATTTCCCGATCAGCATTTAACTATGTGTTAATGGGTCCAGTCCTAAGAATTAAGAAAAAGCAGGCCAGGGGGGAGGAGGAGAGGAGAAAGAAAAGAAGGTGGAAAAAGAAAAGGGGAAGGGAAGGGACACCCCCCCCCCCGCCTGGCCCACCATGTTCTGGCTGCCTCACGTCTGCACCCACTCAGGCCAAGCACCTAGAAATAACTGTCCCCTCCCACAGCCTTCAGGCCTCACCTCCCACAGGTGGCTCAGGGCGGCCGTGCTGGTCGAGGCCTCCCAAGTCCTCCACGCTGCCAGCGCCCTGTCCCTGGAGGGCAGACTCCCCTGTGCATGGCCTCTCCAGACGACCCTCCTGCTCCATGACGGGGCTCCCACTTTGTGGGCACGGCTGGCCTTCTCTGCCGGCTCTCCCTCCCAGGGCGCAGCCCGGGGCCTCTCCTCAGGACCCCGGGGCCGGCTCACCCAGACGATCCTCTGAGTTCCTGGTAGGGGCGCCCCACCGCGGACCTGCGGTCAGCACCCTGGGACGTCTAGGCTGCGCATTTGGCACGTTCCGGAAAACCCTTCCTCCTCCCTGCCCCCCAGGTCTGCTCCTGACCCGCGTGCGGCCCATCCCAGTGCACGGACGGGGTCAGGTGCCAGGCAGCTGGGACCCTTCCTCCGTGGCACGCTTCCCCGCCCAGCCCTGATGGAATCCATCGGCCAGTCTCCATGGGTTTACCTCCACCATAAATCTCACCTCCCCGGACTTCTCTGCCTCTCTCTAGCCTCCCCCTCCCCAGGCCACGACCATCCTCAATCTTCCCTCCCGCTGACAGGGAGAGAAAAGCCCACACCCGCCTGGGCTCCCAGATGACGTGTCCATTTATCACAGGGGGTACGATAAAGATTATGTCTGGTCTTTGTCCCTGTCCCTGGCAAGAGATCCTAAAACCCTTGCTATCTCTTGTCTCTTAGGAGTGTCTGCGGTGTTCATAAAGGAGCCCCTTTCAAGCACACCTGAGCCCGTGCTAAGGAGGTGACAAGGAGGGAGGGGAGGTCCTTAGGTAGCTTTTAGGGAGGGGCTGGCCCAGCATGTGCTGGACCTCCAGGAGAGGAAAGGGAAGGGAGTCCCACCTGGGTCACCTGGTCATGTAACCGAGGCATAATAAGATCCAAGAACTCTGGACTCCCGAACCTTGAAGGTGGGTCCCTTCCTGTAGCAAACATTCGGGTGTGTGAGGACGGTAATGTGCCATCAGCCCACGGGGCAAAGGCCCAGAACTCCGAGGCCGGGGCCCTCCCAGCCTTCCCCCCAGAAGCTTCCTCGTTCGGTTGGTCCTCCCGATCCGCGGGTTGTCCACTGGGGATGTTAACTCGAGCCGGTGTGTGTGCACGGGGGCGGCTCCTTAGCGCAGGGGGTCGTGCTGATGGGACAGGATGGGAGGCTTCGGTTTGACCGTGATGAGTCGGTCTTTTTCAAGTGTGACCTTCGACGTCAACTCCCTCCTTCCATTCTGCAAACCCCGCGGTCCCGAAGGTTGCTAGAAGGTTCTGCGGGGATGGCTTCTGTTGTGAAGCACCTGGGGCAGTTGTGACCACCGTCATTGGCAGGACTGAAGGGACCCCTCAAAGCTGGAAAAACCAGCCACAGGAAACAAAATGAGAGCCACAGGTGTGGCCGACCCTGTTCCTGCAACTCCTGGGTTTGTTCTGTACCAGGTCACACGATTCGCGGGAGCCCAGGCCCTCTCCTGTCTCACACGTTTGTATGAGTTTGTCCCTCCGACTACAGGGTGCTCTCCTCCATGACCCCCAGCCTTCTCTCTCTCTCTCTTCAAGGCTCCCCCCGACCTCAGTGCGGCCTGCCACACACCCTCATACCAGCCCTTCATATGCCCTGCCAGCATTGCACACCAAGGGTCCTCCAGGAGAGTGCACGGGCCATGGGCCACGTATGTTCCAGAATATTCCGTTGGATGCACATCGAGTGAACAGTGTGGTAGGACTGCTGGAAATATGGAGTCAGCATTAACGGTGTCAGGTTCAAAGCAACAATAGTCCACTGTGTCCTGTGTGTGTGTGTGTGTGTGTGTGTGTGTGTGTGATCACGGCTGGGCTATTTTATCCAAGTGTCACATTTAAAGAAGAAAACTGGCAACGAGAGATTCTTCTCAGGATCTTCCAGGCGCCACGTCCCGTGTGAGATCTTGGAGTAGAGGTGCCGTTTAGCGTGGAGAATTCTGGAACGGAACATGATGCTACCTTCCAAATGTGGAAAGGACAGCGACAGGGGAGGGAGACGTGATTTCGTCCCCAGCTGAACAAGGACAAATGAATGGAAGTAACGGGGAAGAAAATAAGGAATGAATAAGGAGCCCGTGCATCCTCGTAAGCAAGAGTATAAACCGTGGCCGGCCTGCCTTGCAAGGCAATGAGCTCCCGACCCTGGACATTTTCCAGGGCTCCTCGGAAGGCTATGGAGTGTGTGTGCTTCAGGTGAGGGGCGAGCCAGTGACCTTGCAGCTTTCTGGGGTTGGCTGAGAGAAGCCGAGAGCTAGAGCCAGAACCACCTGATGGCAGGAGGGGAGACCAGGCAGCACAGGCCGGGGCCAGTCCACCGTGAGACCTAGGCGGCAGGTGCCGGGGATGAGCTAGACCATCAGCCAGTGCACAGGCCGGTCACAGTCACAGAAGCATCCCGGCTGGCAGGGGAAAGCAGGCCCGGGAGCCTGGACAACGTCCAGACAAGCTGAGGCACTTGCATCAGGAGCTCAGTCCCTGGGGTGAGTGGAGAGCAGATGGGACACGGGGCAGTTTGTGGCGATAGCCTCAGACCCTGGGCAGCAGAGAAGAATCCAGAGCCCCAGCAGGGCACAGGTGAGGACTCATCTTGGGAAAGGTGGGAGCCAGACCTCAGCTAAGACGGCTCCCTGGACCTGCGTGGGAGGGGGTCCGGCAGCTTCCGAGGAGGTGGGGGGGATGGTGAGGAAGTATGCAGAGTTCAGGAACCTTCTGTGACCCTGTAACCAGGATCCGGCCTCTTCTTGTAAAGTAATGAAGTCCTCGGTGGCTGACAGATACGTATCCTATGTGCTTCCGTGTGGCAGGCATCACACGTGAGAGCTAGAGCGAAGGTCAGTTCCAAGCACAGATAGGGAGTCAGTGAAACTCCTCTCCAGACATTCTCGATCACTGTGTACTCCTGCCTCTGTGTGTGTGTCCTGCCCTCATCGGCGCCCGCAGATTCTCGGGGTCTCGGGCCGGCCCCGGCCCCTTCACTTACACTGCAGAAGACGGCAGTCCCAGAGTTCACGCTAAGCCAGGCTGGAGGCAGGTGGCTCTCAGGGCTCGCCCTACCCCTCCAACCCGGGGCGGGGGGGGGGGGGCCCTGAAGAAGGCAATTCTGAGCCCGTAAGAACACACCTTCTTTGGTGGGACTTCTTCAACGTGAAGTAGGACGAGGAAGCTGTCTGTCCCTAGCAGGCTCGCCGACACGAACCCAAACCCCCGTCACCCTGGAGGCAGCCACACCTGCCCCTCTTGTCCCCGGTGGGGGCCGAGCAGGCTGGCGTGGCTGAGCCCTATTCATCCTACTCGGGACTTGGCTGCTGTGTGGCTCCAGGCTCAGCCGGCCTCAGTGTCCACAGTTGTCGCTGTCCTGTTGACTGGGGCTTGGGGGCAGAGAGACTGGCAGGTATGACACCCGAACACCACAGTAGGTTTGGAAGGTAACCTGCCTTGTAAGGTTCGCACACCAACGCCCTACTTCTGCGGAGTTAGGACAACCACCACCGAGCAGCTGCCCCACTGGCGAAGGGCGGTGCTGGCTTAACTCACTTCACCCATTCAATCTGAAACTGTCCTTCCTGTGAACTTTCTGCCTGGGACAGACCCAGGGCCGGACTGAAGTAGCCAGGAAAATGTCGCTTCCAAGAACGTTGCCAAATCCTTAGCTCACAAAATCCAGAGCAACACGGTTCTGAGTGACCGCAGGTGACCTTCTCTCATAACCACACACATCCATATAAATACAAATCTGGTGCCGTGTCAGAGCCTTGTGTGAAAGGACCACATGATTCGTGCAATGACTCATAGGGCTATGTGTGAAAAAGGTGTAGGGAGGGGAAAGCAATCTGAGAGTATTCAGCATTTTCCATCAAGTAACCGGCAAAATATTGTAAGAATACAATACAGAAATAATGGGGGGAAAAATCTTCCCAAATAGCTATCATGAAAGCCAGTGTCCTGGGGGAGATGTTTGCTCCCCCCACAAAAAGAGACATGTATTTCCACCCATGTATCCTACCATCCACACGAGTTACCAAAAGCCATGTTGTTCATAAACAACCAGTTTTATAGATAACGTGACGATTCCACACAGTAAAGAAAAATCTTCAAATCCGTCTTTCCAAACTTTGGGTCCGGAGCTGCGAAGGTGGCCTTTAGAACTCTCTGGAGTTGTGACCACACAGCTGGAAAGCTAGTGCCAGAAGGAAAGGGGTCCTTGACCCCCTCCCAGCAGACAAGCTGTCCCCCAGGGAGGGGAGGGGGCTGCTAAAGAGGCCAAGAGATCTTTCCACTTCTGAACTTCCCCTTTTTGGGCAAGGTCTGCAGACCGGCTCCAGGAGGAATCCGGATCCCTCAGATTATAGGAAGGAAACAGCAAAACCAATCAGAAAGGAGGCAGGTGGGGCAGGTTAACGCAGGAACCCAGAGCGCCCTGTAAAGCCAGGCAGCCAGGCAAGTGACTGTGGACAGAGGCCACGGTCAGGAAGGCCGGCTTCGGGAGACCAAATGACTGGTGGGATGACCGTTTTGTTTTTCTTTCCCTTTTCCTATTTCTCCCGGGCTTTCTGCGGGTCTCAAGTCGTTTGGTATTTGGAGAAAATAACAAGGGCCTTATAGAGAGTTGCTACCAGAACTGTTACAGTCAGTGACATGGGTCACTCCCTGTTAGTCCCTCCCCATGTCCCGCCCACCCACATCCCCCAGGGACTTAAAAAGGCTGCCTCCCGGTGGCGCCTAGGTGGCTCAGTCCATTAAGCGGCTGGCTTCAGCTCACGTCATGATCTTGCGGTTTGGGAGTGAGTTCGAGCCCTGCGTCAGGCTCTGTGCTGACAGCCTGGAGGCTGCAGCCTGCTTTGGATTCTAGTCTCTCTCTCTCTCTCGCTCTCGCTCTCGCTCTCGCTCTGCCCCTCCCCTGGAACCTGCTTCAGACTCAGTGTCTGCCCCTCCCCTGCTCTCCGTCTTTGCCTCTCAAAAATAAATATTAAAAAAAAATTTTTTTTTTACGGCTGCCTCACTGTCCTCTCCACTTTCCATAATTTGCTGGGCTGGTCAGTTTGACCTGTGGCTAATGACCCCTGATTCCAGCCACAGGACCACCAGGTGGAGCCCACAAGTGCCTCTAGCCGGCAACTGCCCGCCCCCCTTGCTGGCGCCTGAGGTCCTGGACATCCGGGCCGGCACACGCCCTTCCCCGGGACCGAGCCCCCCGTCCTCCGGGAGCTCGTTGGGTCCGGCTGTGCCTGCGCTCACCTGAGACCTACTTTCCAGGCAAAGCGTCAGACTCCCGGAGCCGGGAAACGGTGTAGGTCTTACCTGCGCCGGGAACCCCGGCCAACTGGCCCCTGTTGGATTCGCTTTCCGCATTTCAGATCCCGGGGCTACGAGGAGACCCGGCCCCAGCGCCGGCCCCGCCCTCGGGCTCGGCCGCGGCAGGCACCGGGAGGGGTCCCGCCTAGGCGAGGGGGCGGGTCTCCCGGCCGAGGTCCCCTCTTCCTCCTGCGGTGGACGCAGCACTCACCGGTCGTCCCCGGGCGCATCTTCCAGGTGCGGCTCCCTGGGGACCCGAGGGACCTCGCTGGGACCGTGTGGCGAGGAAGGCACCGAGACGCGCCCTCGAAGCGCACAGCGGCGGGGAAGGAGAGCAAAGGGCGGGCGCAGGGGCCGAGACGGAAGTGCGGGCCGGTGCGGGCCGGGCGGGTGCTGGGCCGGCAGGTGCCTGCAGATCCGGCAGGTGCGGGCCGGCAGGTGCGCGGGGTGGCGCCCACGAGCTCCAGGCCGGCAGCCCGGGCGGGATGCTCCCTCCGCCCCGCCGACAGGGGGCCAGGAGTAACGAGCAGGGTTTGTTCCTGAGGCAGGACACTGGGTCCCGGAACGGTTCGCGGCCTCAGCTCCCAATATAATGTCTCACAAGAGGAAACAGCTACAAAGACAAGCATGTCCTGAGCCTCTGAATCGTCAAAGCCGAGTGCTAGCAGGGTCCAGGCTAGCGGTCAACAGCCCCTGGGCCAAAGTCATGAGGCTCCTTGCTTCATCCAGAACGTTCCCGCCGCCCACCACAGTCCTCCACCTCGTGTCCTTTTTTAACCTCAGGGCCTGCCTGGGGAAATGTGGCAGGGACAGTGCCCCCGGGCGCCATCGGTCAGGGTCACGGGTTTGCAAGCCCTTTTGTTCACAGGGAGTCCCGGGGCGGCCAGGGCCGCAGTCCGGCAGGTGTTCGAAGAAAGCCTCCCAGAAGACGCCCCAGCTCCTAATAGGAAGAGTCTCTCTCTGTGTAGACTCACATTCCAGACACCCATCGGGTTTTTACAGCTCTTTGGAACACACCGTAGTCATCGTGGCCTCAGACCGCCAAGGGCAAGTTAAGGCTCCAAGGGCAGTTGGTCACCTTCGCAGAGCAAGAGTGTTCCAGGTGGACAGGTCTTTGCAAAAAACCCACTCCCACACCCCCGCGTCCGTGGCCCCCACAGTTCTGCTGGTCCCTGTTTCTCTTCTCCGGAAAAGCCCAGAGGCCTCGACGGTGCAACACAAAGTCCCCTCACCTAGTCCCAGGATACGCATCAACCTGTGGGCTGTCAAAAGGGACTTGACCGTGACCCTTCTCCATCGTGGTCTTTGTCTCCTGAGGAGCTGCTGTGTGGCCCCATCCAGGGAGCCTGGGGACACATGTCCTGTGGACAGTTTGGCTTGAGTCCTCCAGGTCACCCCCTCCCCCAATGGTTCCCCACATCAGGGCGATCCGAAGACGGGGTCTCCCAGCTCCAGGGCTTGAGAACTGTACCATAGCTTCAGCATGGCACATTTCCCTTGGGATGCCGCTTCGGGGCTGCTCTCCAGCTGCTCCTAAGTTACATTGAGCAAGTGCATCGATTCATTAAAGTGGATGTTGGGGGGCGCCGGGACGGCTCAGCCAGTTGAGCATCTGACTCCTGATATCGGCTCAGGTCGTGATCTCACGGTCGTGCTGCCAAGCCCCCCGTCCGGCTCCACGCTGAGCATGGAGACTGCTCGAGATTCTCTCTCTCTGCTCCTCCTGCCCTGTTCATGCGTGCACACACACATGCTCTCTCTCTCTCTCTAAATAAAAAAATAAAATAAATAAAAATAAAAATAAAATATAAACATAAAAATAAATAAAAATAAAAATAAAATAAAATAATTTAAAAAAATTTTTTTAATAAAGTGGATATTGGTTTCATTGACCAAGAGTCTCAACTTTTTGTCTTTGGCTCACCTGATTTCGGAGATTGAGCGTTTATGTCCTGTTGTTTCCTTTCTTTTTTTTTTTTTTTAATGTGGTAAAAAAATACATAATATAAAACCTACTATCTTTTACCACATTTAAAATTTTACATTTTAAGTGTACAGCTCAGTAGTGTTCAGTATATTCACATTGTCGTGCAACAGATCTCAGGACATTTTGCAAAACTGAGACTCTGTCTCCGTTAATATCAGCTCCCCTCCCCCCATCCCCCGGCTCTTGGCAACCGCCATTCTACTTTCTTTTTCTATGAAGTCATCTCCTTTAGATACTTCACAGAAGTGGAGCCTCCACCATTTGTCTTTTTATGACTAGCTTATTTCACTTAGTATGACGTCCTCAAGGGGCATCCGTGTTGTGGCACGCGACAGGATTTCATGCTTTCTTAAGGCTGAATAATACTCCGTCGTGCATGCGTTCCACATTTTGTTCATCCATTTATTTGTTGATGAACACTTGGGTTATTTCCGCCTCATGACCACCGTGAGTAACGCTGCTATGAACATAGCAGATGGATGCACATGTCTTTGAGACCCTGCTTTCAATTATTTTTGGGTACACACCCTGAAATGAGATTGCTGGATCCTATGGCAATTGTATTTATAAGTTTTTAAGGAACCACCGTGCAGTTCCCCTCGGTGGCTACACCATCTTATATTCCTAATATAAAGTATTGGTGTGCACATATTCCAATTTGTCCACATCCTCACCAACACATGTTTTGTTTTGCTTTTAAATTTTTTAAATAGTAGCCATAAGGGCTATGGGCTGGTATCTCACTGTGGTTTGATTTGCATGAGTCTCTAATGATGAGTGATACGGAGCATCTTTTCGTATGCTTTTTGGCCATCTGCATATCATCCTTGGAGAAATGTCTGTTCAAGTTCTTCGCACATTTTGTAGTCTGATTTTGTTGTTATTGCTGCTGAGCTGTAGGGGTTCTTGAAATATTCTGGATATTAATTCCTTATCCGATGTACTGTTTGCAAATATATCCCCTGATTCGGCAGGTTTCTTTTCTGCTGTGTTGATTGTGTCCTACGATGCACAGTTGATAAGTTTGATACAGTCTCCTCTATTTTTGTTGTTCTTGCCTGTGCTTTCAGTGTCACGTCCGAGAAATCATTGCCAAAGCCAGTGTTGTGAAGTTTTTCTCCTGTGTTTCTTCTAGGGGTTTTACTGTTTTAGGACCTACATTAAGGTCCTTGATCCATTTTGAGTTAGTTTTCGTATGTGGTGTTAGGGAAGGGCCTCACGACATTCTTTTGATGTGGATGTCCACTTTTCCCAATACCATTTGTTGAAGAGACTGTCCTTTCCCTATTGAATGGTCTTGGCATCCTTGTCCAAGATCATATGACCATATATGCAAGGGTCTCTTTTTGGGCTCTCTGGTACATTCCATTGATGTATACAGAATCTTTCTTTATGCCAGTACCACGTTTTTGATTACTGTAGCTTTATAATAAGTTTTGAAATCAGGAAGTGTGAGCCTTCCAACTTTTTCTTTTTCAAGATTGTTTTGGATATTCAGAGCCCCCTCGGATTCCACTGGAATTTTTGGTTGGATTTTTCTATTTCCGTAAAAAAAAAGCCACAAAACATCATTGCGATATTGATAGGGCTTTCATTGACTCTGTAGACTGTTTTGGGTGGTAATGATAGCTTAATGATAATAAACCTTCCAATCTGTGGACACCAGGTGTCTTTTCATTTATTGGTGACTTCCTTCCTTTCTTTCAGCTACGTTTTCTAGTTTTTAGTGTATAAGTTTTTCTGCTTCCTTGGTTAAGTTAGGGTTTGTTTTCATTTTGCTCTAATCATCTGCATTAGACCCTGTTCCCCATTCTCAGCCGGTCTGTAACAAACATGTCTAATCAATTCTCCCTAGCAGCTCCCATTATTTGAGAAAAAAAAATGATATAATTTCCATTTCTGCTGATCTATACTAAGGAATTTTTTTTCTTTTATAAAAAGTAAACGCTATGTATACTAACAGTGAAAAATGTAAAAAAAAAATCTATGAGGCTAATAAAAGGCGGGATGACTATTTAAATAAATTACTATTACCCACTTGGAACTCAACTCAGGAACTTAAAATGATTGGTATCAAGATTATATATTACTTGTAATATACATGGAAAATATACATGAAATTTACTTTAAGTGAAAAAGCAGGAACAAAAGCAGACATTTATGTCTATAAGAAGACTAGACGGAAACACATAAAAGCAAAAAACCTGTGGTATTTGCCTGTGCGTACTATAAAGCCACATTACCTAAAAAAAATTTAAATAAATAAGCACTACAAGATATGGAAGCAACCTAAGCGTCCATCGATAGAGAGATGGGTAAAGATCTGCTGTAGATATATAATGGGATATTACTCAGCTATAAAAAAGAATGAAACCTTGCCATTTGTGACAACATGGATAGACTTGGAGAGTATAACTCTAAGTGAAGCAAGTCAGACAGAGAAAGACAAATACGACATAATCTCACTTCTATGTGGAATCGAAAAAACCTACCAACCAACCAACCAACCAACCAACAAAAACCAGAAACAGACTCATGAATACAGAGAACTGGTGGGTGCCAAAGGAGAGGGAGCTGGGGGGATGGGTGAAACAGGTGACGGGGACGAAGAGGCACAAACTTCTGCTTGTAAAATAAGTAAGTCCCAGGGCTGAAAGGTACAGTACAATATTGGAATGCCTTTGTATGGGGACAGACGGTAACTAGCTGGCAGTGAGCGCTGTGTAGCAGTAAGGCATAGAATGCCGACTCATTGTGTCATACACCTGAAATGAACACAGCACACAGTTCCCCCTCAATTCCTCATGCGTCTGTGGGCCACTTGGGCCACAGGCTCATCGGCACAGCCCTTCCCCCTCAACAGGTCCCTTCCCTCCGCTAGGTCCAGGGTTCCCTCCCCAGAGTCCCCAGAGACAGCTACTGTCCCTAGCATTCCCCGTGGTCCTCAGAGCCTGTCTCCGCATACGCAAGCCTGCGTATATCTCCCTCAGCCTTTTTACACAAAAGATATATTGTACGTGGTGTTTCACAACTTACCTTTTTATGTTAGAATATCTTAGAAAGCTTTGTACATAAACACACCCGGGCTTTGCTTATTCTTCCTGAGTGCTGTGTTCGATTCCATGGTTGGGTGAAGCACGTCTCTGTTACTTTTTTTTTCTCAAAACTTTATTTAAATTCTAGTTAGTTAACATGTAGTGTAATATTGGTTCCAGGAGTAGAATTCAGTGATTCATCACTTACACACAACACCCAGGGCTCATCACAACCAGTACGCCCATCACCCATTTAGCCTATCCCCCCCACCACCACCTCCCCTCCATCAACACTCAGTTTGTTAAGAGTCTCTTGTGGTTTGTTTATCTCTCTCTTCTTTCCCCCACGCCCTCCACCATGGTAAATCATATCTTTAAGCCACACCTTTTATTTTGGGATGAACATATTCTTTAAATAGGTGTAGAAGGGCAGTTTTGGTTATTTTTAGTCTTTTGCACTATTAACAATGCTGCAGTGAATAACCTTCATGTATCCACGTTGGCATAAATATTGAGAAACGTTAAAAACAGATTTTCTAAAAAATGACTGCTCGGACTTCAAGCTATACTACAAAGCTGTAACCATCAAGACCGTGTGGTACTGGCACAAAAAAAGACACTCAGATCAATGGAAGAGAATAGGGAACCCAAAAATGGACCCACAGACGTGTGGCCAACTAATCTTTGACAAAGTAGGAAAGAATATCCAATGGAATAAAGACAGTATCTTCAGCAAGTGGTGCTGGGAAAACTGGACAGCGACATGCAGAACAATGAACCTGGACCACTTTCTTACACCATACACAAAAATTAACTCAAAATGGATATAAGACCTAAACGTAAGACAGGAAGCCATCAAAATCCTCGAGGAGAAAGCAGGCAAAACCTTTTGATCTTGCCCGCAGCAACTTCTTACTTGACATGTTTCTGGAGGCAAGGGAAGCAAAAGCAAAAATGAACTATTGGGACCTCAACAAAATAAAAAGCTTCTGCACAGCGAAGGAAACAATCAGCAAAACTAAAAGGCAACCACCAGAATGGGAGAAGATATGTGCAAATGACATATCAGATAAAGGGTTAGTATCCAAAATCTATAAAGAACTTATCAAACTCAACACCCAAAAACCAAATAATCCAGTGAAGCAATCGGGAAAAGACATGAATATACGCTTCTCCAAAGAAGACATCCAGATGGCCAACCGACACATGAATAAGTGTTCAATATCACTTATCATCAGGGCAATAGAAATCAAAACCACACTGAGATACCACCTCACAACTGTCAGAATAGCTAACATGAACAACTCGGGCAACAACAGATGTTGGCGAGGATGCGGAGAAAGAGGATCTCTTTTGCACTGCTGGTGGGAATGCAAGCTGGTGAAGCCACTCTGGAAAACAGTATGGAGGTTCCTCAAAACATTGAAAGTAGAACTACCCTACGACCTAGCAATTGCACTACTAGGTATTTATCCAAGGGATACAGGTGTGCTGTTTCAAAGGGACACATGCACCCCAATGTTTATAGCAGCGCTATCGACAATAGCCAAAGTATGGAGAGAGCCCAAATGTCCATTGATGGATGAATGGATAAAGAAGATGTGGTGTATGTATCTATCTATCTACAGGTAGATATATGTATCTATATACGTATCTATCTATCTATCTATCTATATATATATGTATCTATAGATATACACACACGCACACACAATGGAGTATTACTCGGCAATCAAAAAGAATGAAATCTTGCCATTTGCAACTACGTGGATGGAACTGGAGGGTATTATGCTAAGTGAAATTAGTCAGTCAGAGAAAGACAAATGTCATATGACTTCACTCATATGAGGACTTTAAGACACAGAACAGATGAACACAGGGAGGGGAAGCAAAAATAATATAAAAACAGGGAGGGGGACCAAACAGAAGAGACTCTTATTAAATATGGAGAAAAAAAGAGTGTTGCTAGAGGGATTGTGGGAGGGGGGATGGGCTAAATGGTAAGGGGCATTAAGGAATCTACTGAAATCATTGCTGCACTATATGCTAACTTGGATGTAAATTAAAAAAAAAAAAAGTGATTGCTCTGGCATACTTTCGTAGGTTTAAAAGCCATTTGTGACTTGTATTTCTTTTTCAGGAACCATCTAGTCATATCAATTGCCCAGTCTTCTATGAAGCTGTTAGCCTTTTTCTTTTTGAGTTGTGGTAGCTGTGAGAAATACTTTGTTGACTAGATAATACATTTATATAGTCCAATTTTTTTTAAGTGTCTTAAAAGATATATGGTGATAAATCACCTCCCTACTCACATATCCTCTTTACCTAGTAGAAACCCGGAGTTATTAATTTCTTGGGTGTCCTTCCAGAATTTCTTCCGACATACCCAACCAAACCCCACCGCGCGCGTGCACACACACACACACACACACACGTGAACAAACTGTCACATACTCTGCCCCTGCCCCCACCTCTTGCTTGTCAAGGTATCTTGGAGAGTTTTCACTTGTGTCTACAGAACTCTCCCTCGTTCTTTCAACAGCTACAAAGCATCTGACAGCGTGGATGGACCATAATTTATCTAGCAAGCTCCTCACTAGAGACATTCTTTTCCACTTCTCATTAGGACTAACACTGTAACAAGAATCTTGCACGTAGAACTTTTCACTTATATGAAATTAATAAAACAACAATAACAAAACTATCTTTGATGTTGGGGCGCCCAGCTGGCTCAGTTGGTAGAGCAGGGCAGTCTTGGTCTGGGGGTCACGAGTTGGAGCCCCATGCTGGGCATAGAACCTACTTAAAAAAAAAAACAACCCTAGAAGCGGAACTGCCGAGCTTCTGCTATTTGTAATTTTGATAAAAGTTTGCCAAGACGGACCTGGATGGCTGTTGTACTCATTGACAACCATGCTGATGCACGTTTGTTCCGTTATAAAGTCTTCTCCAGGATAATTTTCCCTACTCTTGATTTTCACTTTACTTGCTTACTTGGGAAAGCACTGCCATTTAAAATGGGTCTCCCCTTATTAAAAATTTTAAAAAAGGGGGGGCGGGTGCCTGGGTGGCTCAGTTGGTTGAGCGTCTGACTCTTGGTTTCGGCTCAGGTCATGATCTCATGGTTCCGTGGGTTCAAGCCCCGCGTCGGGCTCCATGCTGGCATCACGGAGCCTGCTTAAGTTTCTCTCCCTCTTCCTCTCTCTTCCCTTCCGCTACTCATGCTGTCTCTGTCTCTCTCAAAATAAATAAGTAAACATTTTAAAAAATTAAAAAAAATAAAACAATTATCTGATTTTTTGTTTTTACAGCTTTGGAGTTTTGCCTTACTTAGAAAGGCCTTTCTCCCCTTCCCCACAGTTTCTCATTTTTTGATTAAAATATTTGATCCCTCCATATTCACTCTGATGGAGATTTTATTCTCTTCCCATCTGGCCAGCTGGTCGCTTGCTATTTGTTGAATGATCATTTCCTAACATTGACTGAATTGCCCCGTCACCACATTAAGGCTCAAGTGTACTTGTTTTGATGTCTGGACTTTATATTCTGTTCTCTCCGCCTCGTCTCCTTCTGCTCAGGTATTAGTGATCGTTGCGTGTTCACTTTACCGATGAATTTTGGATTCAGCTGTCACTGCTCATGTTGGCTGTCCCACTCCAGCCACAGAGCCCCCAGCATGGGACACACTCTGATCTGGAGGCTGGACTGAGAGATCTTTTTCAGCCCTCACAACAGCCTAAAGGGAAGTTATCTTAACCCCTTTACAAGTGGTAAAGTGAGAGGCGCCTGGGTGGCTCAGTCAGTGAAGCGTCCGATTTCGGCTCAGGTCATGATCTCGTGGTTTGTGAGTTCGAGCCCCACGTCAGACTCTGTGCTGATGGGTTGGAGCCTGGAGCCTGCTTCGGATTGTGTCTCCCTCTCTCTCTACCCCTCCCCTACTCGCATTCTGTGTGTGTCTCTTTCAAAAATAAGGATTTAAAAACAAATTTTTAATGGTAAAATGAAGCATCAATTGTCATAAAAGCCATCAGTTAGGGAGTGAGGATTCCAAAGGATTCTAAGTAAGTCCGAATGTACTAAGTTCTCCTTGAGTGTATTTGCTTGCTGAAGTCACAGCACAGGACAGACCAGGGCCTTCTAATGGCAGTACTCTATAGTCACGGCCCCTAAATTCTGTCTCCTTGGATCCTCAGAATGACCTGGCTTCCAAATTCTCCATCTCAAAAATCCATAGCACATAAAATGCTAAGGCCTTTTAACTCTTCTTTCAAAGAATTACATTTAGCCTCTTAACAACTAAGCCAGTTGTTTTTCTTACTGATCCCATAGCTGGAGACTCCACATGTTGAAATGCCTGGAAATTTCTGGAAACTAACTTCCCTTCTTCTCCTGGGGCAGGTGTTAGACGTCATCACTGTATCTCCGCATCACTCACCCTTTATTCTGCACCCTCTTGTTTCTCTACGCTGCACTATGTTTATTTAGCTTTTTGTGACTTTCCGGTCACTAATTACATAGCTCTATCTAATCTGCTGTTAAACGTGGTCATTTGAGTTTGTTGTTATTGTACAGACTTTTATTTCTAGAAATTCGATTTGGTTCTTTTTCAAAGCTACTTATAATAGAACTTTATATTATATAATTTTCTGTTTCCTGAAGGTATCTTAAAGCCTGATTTGACTTTAATCATAATTAGTGTAGCCAGTTAACAGTCTAGAGCTATAACCTAGAGATTATTACAGTCTATAATCTGATTATAATTTGTTTGAAGTCTTTGCAAGCTGTTTTCCTGGTTTGTAGCTCATGGAGATTTTTGCCTGACTGGCTGTGCACTGGACATTGTATTTGAAAAAAAAAATGTGTGAAAAAATGTCTTCGGGCCAGTGAAAGTAATTTGCTCCTGAAAATATTTGTGTTTGTTTTTGCTGGGATCTGAGTCATGACCACTCTGGGACCATCTATAAAAATATACATATAGGGGTACCTGCATGTCTCAGTTGGTTAAGCATCCGACTTTGGCTCAGGTCATGATCTCAAGGTTCACGAGTCTGAGCCCTGCCTTGGGCTCTCTGCTGTTAACACAGAATCTGCTTCAGATCCCCCCTCTCTCTGCCCCTCTCCTGCTGGCCCATGCGCTCTCTCACTCAAAAATGAATAAGCATTAATATATATACGTATATATATATAAGTCAAGGCTTGAAAACTCATGAATGACCTAGTTGATTCAAAACTGGCTATAATTCAACATAAGCTGTTCATTTGAGGTTAGTGTCTACCCTGATGGAGCTGGGCTCCCCGCCCCCCCCCCACTTTTTTTTTTTTTTTACATGGAAGGTCTGCTGTCATACTCCTTCGTGCTAATTTAGGGGATTAACAGTGCCCTTGGATAGAATGCGGCTTCCTGGCATGCTGCCCCCAGAGGTGGGGGTGCCTCTTTGGGGAGCATAGGGAGGTGGTGAGCTCAGTCTGGAGTAGGGGGCACAAGGTGACTGGGATGCTAGAGAAACATCATGGTAAACAAGGAGGAACGCATTGTCAACAGGGATGCCGTCAACTGTAAGGGACAACGAGCAGGAGACATAAGAGATAAGGGCAAGATCAGTCTACCCCCGTGACTGGTGGCCGAGGATAATGAGGACTCCTACATGACACTGACACATGCCCACAAAGGGGTCTCTGCAGAGAAGCCTTCCCTGGGCACCCAAAAGCATAAGCCCAGAGCCCCACTCCTCTCGCCCTATCACTCTTCTTCAGTGCACTTAGCAGCAGCCAAGTTCTTTGCCTTGTTTGGGGAGCCGCTCAATGTCTGCCTCCTTCATCAGCACATAGGCTCCACCAAGCGGGGCCACAGCCCGTGCACTGCCGGCCCCCGGGTGCCCAGCACAGAGCCTGGCACAGAAGCGTTTCTCAACAGATCTCTGGTGAACACGCGAGTACGTACGTGAACTAATGAGTGAACCAAGGATTCCACTGAATGAGACACAGGTCGGGAGGGCGGCAGACCGAAAGGGGAAAGGAGTTAGGACTCTGATTTAGGTACTGAGCGAGCAGGTCAAAGGCTGCCCAAAGGCAGAGTCCATAAACAGGAGGATTTACAGGAATCTGGAAAGAAGGAAGGTCACAAACAGGAAAGGAGTCATCCAACTAAAGGTAATAAAGACCCACCTGAGTTTTCTTCTGACCACGCGAGGGGCCACAAATGGAGGACACGGACAGCAGACAATGACTGTGGCCACACCGCACTGTCTTAGAGGCAAAATATATACCAGGTGTCTTTTTTTTTTTTTTAACAATTTTTTTAGAGCAGTTTTAGGTTCATAGCAAAATTGAACGGAAAATAGAGGTTTCCCATAGTCCCCCCTCCCCCACCCCGTCAACATTCCCCACGGGAGGGTACATTTGTTACAAACTGATCAATCTACACAGACATGTCATAATCACTCAGAGTCCACCGTCTACACTAGGATTTGCTCATGGTGTTGTAAATTCTGTAGGTGTGGACAAATGTACAGCGACAGGTTTCCAGCGTCATAGTATCACACGGAGTAGTTTCATTGCCATAAAAATCCTCTGGGCTCTGCCTGTCATCTCTCCCTGCCCCCCAGCCCCTGGCAACCACTGATCGCTTTACTGTCTCCCCAGTTGTAGCGAGAATGTCCTACAGTTGTAATCACACAGTACGTAGCCTCTTCCGCCTCTTCCGACGGGCTCCTCTCACTTAGCGATCTGTGTTTAACTTTCCGCCCCATGTCTTTTTACGACTTGACAGATCATTTCTTTTAGCACTGATTAACCCATGGTTGTTTTGGATGCACCCGCTGATCTCTTCACCGACTGAAGGACATCCTGGTTCCTTCCAAGCTTTGGCAATTATCAGGAAAGTCCCGAAAAACAACGGTGTGTGGGTTTTGGCGTGCACGTAAGCTTTCAAGTCCTTGGGGTAAAGATCAAGGAGCGTGACTGCTGGGTCATTCAGGAAGAATACGTTTAGTTTTGTAAGAACCCCCCCAAATCGTCCAAAGTGGCTCTACCATTTTGCATTCCTGATCCATATCCTCACCAGCATTTGGGGTTGTCAGTGCTCTGGGTTTCGCCTATTTTGAACAGGTGCATAGAGGTGTCTGTGTCTTAATTTGCACCTCCCTCAGGGCATATGATGTGGATTATCTTTCCATTCACTTATCTGACATTTGTATATCTTTGGTGAGGTGTCTGTTAAATCCTTTGGTCCATTTTAAATTTAGTTGTCGGTTTTCTTATGGTTGAGTTTTTAGAGCTCTTTGTATATTTTGGGTGACAGGTCCTTGTCAGATGTGTCCTTTGCAGATATTTTCTCCTGGACTGTGGCTTGTCTTTTCATTCTCTTGACACTATATTTTGGAGGGCAGACATGTTGAACTTCAATGAAGTCCAGCTTATCAATGATTTCTTTCAGGATCGCGCCTTTTGTGTTGTATCTAAAACGTCATCACCATACCCAAGGTCATGTAGGTGTTCTCCTAGTTTATCTTCTGGGAGTTTTATTGTTTTGCAT
The DNA here is from genome assembly GCF_018350195.1 of Panthera tigris. Taxonomy (NCBI): domain Eukaryota; kingdom Metazoa; phylum Chordata; class Mammalia; order Carnivora; family Felidae; genus Panthera; species Panthera tigris. Next base: position 4,557,264 of record NC_056668.1, read on the forward strand.
TTGACAGTTGTGTCTGGGATCAGTTTTTCTTTTTTTAATGTTTATTTATTATTTATTTTGAGAGGGAATGAGATTGCGTGAGTGGGGGAGGGGCAGAGAGAGAGGGAGAGAGAGAGAATCCCAGTCAGGCTCCGAGCTGTCAGTGCAGAGCCCGATGCAGTGCTCAATCCCACAAACTGTGAGATCATGATCTGAGCCAAAATCAAGAGTTGCAATCTTGACTGAGCCACCCAGGAGCCCCCGGGATCAATTTTGAGTTAATTTTTGTAAAAGGTGTAAGGTCTATTTCTAGATTTGGGGTTTTTTTTGGGGGGGGGTTGGGTCTTTTTTTTTTTTTTTTTTTTTGCATGTGGATGTTCCATTGTTCCAAGATCATTTGTTGAAAAGACTATCTTTGCTCCCTTGTCTTTGCTTCTTTGTCAAAGATCAGCTAACTATATGTGGGTCTATTACTAAGCTCTCTAGCCTGTTCCATTGATCTACTTGTCTATTCTGTCACCAACACCACAGTGTCTTAATCGCTGTAGCTTTATAGTAAGTCTTGAAGTTGGGTAATGTCAGTCCTGCGACTTTGTTTTTCTCCTTCAATACTGTGTTGGCTATTCTGAGTGGTTTCCTTCTCCATATAAACTTTAGAATCAACTTGTCAATATCCACAAAATAACTCTCTGGGATTTTGATTGACTGGGATTGCAGTGAATCTACAGATCAAGTTGGAAAGAACTGACATCTTCCAAGTATTGAGTCCTCCTATCCATGAACATGGAATATCTCTCCCATTTACCTTTTCTTTGATTTTGTTCATTAGTGTTTTGTAGTTTTCCTCATATAGATCTTGTACATATTTTTTTTAGATTTATACCTAAGTATTTCATTTTGGGGGGGGTGATAATTAAATGGTATTATAACATTTTTAGAACTGCTGAGATTAAATGAACTGATATATGGAATGTGCTGGCACAGACAGCCCGAAGCTAGCAGGCACTGAGACATGTTATTGTTTATGCACACTGCACTTCGTCCTATAAGGTACTGAGGGTTGCCAGAGAGTCTGCTGAGTTGGGCGTGAGGTTGTTCAGAGTCCAGGCCAGCTGACCAACCACAAGGAAAGTAAAGGCTCTCCATGTCCTGGGAGGTCTCCTAGGAAAGCCATAGGACAATGGAAGAGCCGACCCTTCCAAGTTCTTCCAACCTTGGAAGAGGAAATGTTCATCTTTTTTTTTAACATTTATTTATTATTGAGGGACAGAGAGAGACAGAGCATGAGCAGGGAGAGGGACAGCGAGAGAGGGAGACACAGAATTCGAAGCAGGCTCCAGGGTCTGAGCTGTCAGCACAGAGCCCGACGCGGGGCTCGAACCCACACACGGCGAGATGTGAAGTGCCTGTGATCTGTTTCCTCACGCCTCCCCGGGGAATGGGAGGTTTGTGAGAAACAAAACCAAAAAAACAAACACCCAAACTCATTTCCTTTGCTGCTGGTTTTCACTTTTTATGAAACAATTTTTGCTGGCTACAGTGGCTGAAATTTGGAGGATGAATAGCATGGAAATCGGATCAGACTGACCCTGATCTCCTAGCTCCATCTCTCGGCAGCTGGCTGGTCTGGGGTGGGAGCTACTTTGGAGGTGCGGAGCGGATGTCCACAACACCCACCCCAGAGGTGAGAGAATACAGAGAAGGTACCAGAACGATGCTGGATGTAAGAAGGGAACCCATAAATGGTCACTATTATTATTTTTAAGAGATTTTAGGAGTTATTTTATTTCTCACTGTCACAAGCAACCAAGAGGAAAAATTAGCTGAATTTCAGCTTTGATCTAGAAAAAAGTTGGGGCGCCTGGGTGGCTCAGTCACTTAAGCATCTGACTCTTGATTTCGGCTCAGGTCATGATCTCATGCTTCCTGATACGGAGGCCCCCATCAGGCTCTGCTCTGACAGTGCAGGGCCTGCTGGGGATTCTCTCTCTCCGTCCCTCTCCGCCCCTCCCCGGCTATCTCTCAAAATAAATTTTAAAAATAAATAAATAAATAAACGGGAAAAGTTAAGTAAGAGACTACCACAAACACACCGTGGGACACCTGTCCTAGAATATTCCGACGAGAAAAGATGTTTCCTAAAGGTAAGTCCTTTGGCAAAGAACACAAACCATGTCAACAGCGCGCGTAATGGTCCCAAAATGCTAAAAGGAGGAAAACACAGGATTTCTGAAACTCGGTGACTGGGAAGCGGGACCAGCTGCCATACGTTGGCGGTTGGGAACCTGGGGAGCACTGCCCTCGTCCTCCACCGCACCCCAAGCCGTCACCCATCACTGCCGGGCCCCCACGCGGAACCCGCAGCCCCACTTTCTCTGCCACCCTCCTGTGAGGCACCCGAGAGACGGCGGCCCCCTTCCCAGCCCCCCAGACAGCTGCCCCCCCCCCCCACCTGGGGCGGGATCGGAGCCTCTCTCGGGATGAGTGACGCCTCACTTGGGACACGTCCTTTCGGGAGGGGGGGATCCTCGGAGAACTGAAAGCATCAGCAGCGAAGGGAAGGGCAAAGCGTCGCAGAACTCACCGCAGTCCTGCACCAACACCGGGGTCCCCCGCGGCCCCACTGCCCCGCCCGTCCCGCGCCACGCGGTTCTGGTGACGTCACCCAACCCACCCCCCCGCCCCCCAGCCCCGCTGGATGACCCGGATGGCACCCGCCGGGGAGGGGGGGGGGGCCCTCCGCTGCCTCCCCTCCTTTCCGGATGCCCCCCACGTGTCTCGTCCGCCCCGCTTTCAAGGAGAAGCACGGGTCTCGGGCCCCGACCCCACGCGCGACCCCGGCCGCCCACGTGGGGTCCAGCCCGGAGGCCCTGTGTCGGGGCCGGGTGTCCCCGGCGGCCGAGAAGGGCCTGAGTCCTCCGACCCTCGCGCCGCATCCCCGACGTGAAGGGCGGCTCCCTTCCAACCCCGGGGTCCCGCCCCTGCCCCGCCTCGCCTCGCCCCGCCTCACCCCGCCTCACCCCGCCTCGCCCGCGCGCTCTCACCCTGCCGCCGCCCTTCTCCGTGGGCCGGAGCCGGTGTGCGCCGCCCCGCCATCCCCGCCGCGGGGGGCGCCTCTCCCGACCTCCCCCCTCCCTCCTCCCCCTCCCCCTCCCCGCCGCCTCCCCACCGCGCAGGCCCCGCGGCGCCGAAACGGGGCCCCACCGCCTCTCCTGCGCCCCCCGGGTCCCGTGGGCGCCACCCCCGCCTCTCCTGCTGGGCGGACCCCGGGGAGCCACAGACCGACCACCGAGGCCTTCCCTCGGCCGCCCTGCCGTAGGACCCCCTCAAACTGCCTTAGGCTTTTCTGCCCTGGGGGTCGCTGAAACTGCTCAGCCGAAGGTCCCTGCAGGAGGGTCCCACAGCCAGAAGAGTGTGCCCCACAGCGGCGGGGCCTGCGAAGGGCCCCCTGCGGGGTAGTGTGAGAGCTCTCGGCCTGGAAGCCCCGCCATTGCCTCCAAGCCGGCCGTGGCTTCCTCCCTGCCCTTTATAATCACCACTCATTGTTGGAAGGTAAGAGGAGACTCCCTGGAAGGACTTTAGAATTAAAGTGCTTCTGAGAAAATGCTCCATTAGCTGTCTCAATCCTGCCCGCGCGGTACTTCCGCGTATAAAGTGGGATCAGGGACTTCTTTGGTAGACACCCCGGCAGGCCCGTGGAAGGCAGGGCCTGTGTTTTCTCTGGGTCCTTCTCTGGGTCCCCAGTCCACCGCCCTGGGTGGGGCACTCGGGGAGCGCTGGGCCACCACGCGTGTGCTGAACGAATGCCTCTTAAAATGCAAAGCTGGCCCAAAGTCCAGGCTTCACCTAACTCCACTCCTTCTGAGCAGCTGTACCAGTCGGCTCCGGCCAGAACAGAACACCTCATACTGGGCAGCGAAAACAGCACAGGTTCATTTGCTTCCAGTTCTGGAGGCTTCAAAGGGCAGGACCAAGGTGCATGAACATTAGGTTCTTGGGGAAGTCTCTCTTCCCCAGGATAACTGCTGCTCTGCTGTGTGCTCATGTGATAGAGAGAGAGGGAGAGAGAGAGAGCACTCTGGTGTCTCTTCCTCTTCTTGGGCACTAGTCCTATCAAGACCCTCATGACCTCATCTAGGCCTGATTATCTACCATTGCACCGGGGGTTAGCACTTTAACATCCGCGTTTTGAGGGGACACAAGCCTCCGGTCCGTAACAGCATGATATCCAAACCCAGCACCCCGCAGCCTTCCAGGAGGAAGTTATGGGGAGTTCCCGCCCCATCCCCCGCCGGACCCCTGCCCCTCAGTGCTTTCTGTTGCAGATGAGGACATTGGGAACCCAGTTAAGTGACTCGACTGTGGGCTATGCTGTGACTCCTGTGCTATGTATAAATCCTGTCCCTTTGAAGTCCCGATCTTCAAGAGCCCCATGTTGGATTCAACTGAGAGAAATAACAAGGTAGTATTTGGGGCACCACACTTGTGGCAGAAAACAATGCTTTGCACTCCTACCAACCAGTAAACTGTAATTTGAGTTCAGGTCACAGGGATCAGGAAGACGGTTGATGTCACACCTTCAGTTCTTCCTGTCATCAGTGTTGACAGGTAAGGTGTGTTTGATCAAGGATTTGGCTGGAGGAAAGCTGTTTTCTGAGAGAAGCAAAACCGGTACGTTCTTTCTCACAGTTTGCTCTTGACCTTAGTGAACGGAACAAGTCAGAAGGCCTGGTTAAGAATGCAGAGCAGGGGCGCCTGGGTGGCTCCGTCGGTTAAGCATCCGACTTCGGCTCAGGTCGTGATCTCACGGTTCGTGGGTTCGAGCCCCGCGTCGGGCCCTGTGCTGACAGGTCGGAGCCTGGAGCCTGTTTCGGAGTCTGTGTCTCCCTCTCTCTCTGCCCCTCCCCCACTCATGATCTGTCTCTCTGTCTCAAAAATAAAATAAAACATTAAAAAAGGTTAAAAAAAAAACGCAAAGCAAAAAGTCCTCGGTCACATTGCCTTAGAGCAGCCTTGCCAAGCAGCCTGGCTTACTTTGTCCCGAAAATGGTAAACCTCCTTTGAGATGCGAGCAAAAAAGCTGGTTTTCCTTTCTAGAGTGAAACAGTGATCGTCAGTGATCAATTAAATTAAATACATATGATTAAATTAAATTAAATTTAATGTGATTAAATTAAATACATATGCACACGTCTTGCTTAGAGGCGACGAGAATTTTCAAAACTTGGTTTTTAAATATTTTTTATGTTTATTTATTTTTGAGAGAGAAAGAGAGAGACTGAGAGCGAGGGGGGGAGGGGAAGAGAGGGGGGGAGACACAGAATCCGAAGCAGGCTCCAGGCTCCGAGCTGACAGCACAGAGCCCGAGGCGGGGCTCGAACTCGCAAACCAAGAGCTCGTGACCTGAGCTGAAGTCAGATGCTTAACGGACTGAGCCACTCAGGCACCCCAAAACCTGTTTAATAAGAACGCCTGCTTTCCTTCTAAAGGGAAAAACAAACGAAGTTGTTACTCTTTCTTTGATTCAACTTCTTCCCATCACCGTGCACCTTTTCTTCCGCCCGGTGTCGTAGAGAGGACGTGAGTGGATGAATCGACATTTCCTGCGGACCTGTCGCTTCGATGATTTCAATTTACAACCACAACAGTGCAGGAGGGCGAAATTGCTGTACCCATTTCACAGATGAGGCCGCTGAGGATCAGAGAGGTGCGGTGAGTTGCTCAGTGTCCCACAGCTGGCAAGATGCAGGCTGAGGGTAGCGTGACGGTCCGCTCCTTTGTGGTCCTCCAGGGGCATCCATCACCCTGCGTCGTAAGGATCTGGTCCCCTCATCTGCGAGGGCGCGAGCTCTCCAAGCCTTGTTTGTCCGGCAACTAGAAGGATCCTTGGCACACACTGCAGATTTTTCATGCGTCTGAATGAATAAATGAATGAACGAATGAATGACCGCGTGAATGAGCGAACAAATCAATTCTGTGGAAAGTGGAATAACGGTGGAGATTTCATGTGATTCGAACGGATAAGTTCCAGGTTCTGATCCCAGCTCTGCCTGTTTTCTAGGCAGCCCAGCCCGCTCTCCCGGCCCCTCATTTTCTCGCCTGTGCAACCACAGGACGATTGTTGTTATTAACCATTCACCCCCTATTTTCATAAAAATGAGGTGAAAACTCCCGTGTAGTGTTTGTGCTGCCGGAAGCCAATCACGGCCACGGGATGGGGGGAGGGGGCAGCAGGGGACCCGTCAGCTCTCCCCGGGGTGGAGGCTGAGCGCGCCCCCCCCCCCCCCACGCGCACAGAGTGGCCCTCGGGGTTTTCCCAGGTCCTGACGGAGCAGAGCACAAAATTTGGTTTGTGTTCGGGCTGCTCCACACCCTGGCAGCTGATGTTAGTTAAGAACGTGCGCTGTGCAGCCAAGCAGAGGGCGTGTGAAAAGTCCCAAACACCAGCCCTCGCCCCCAGCCCACGGCTTCCATCGCAGCGGTCAGTGCTGGTGGAGGCCTGCTTCTCAGCCGGGGTTGCACAGCGGACCCGCGAGTGCATCTGACAAGTACAGAACCAAGGTCTCACCCCCGAGATTGTGATGTCATAGTCTGGGAGAGACCCCGGGAACCGACATTCTTCGAAGAACCCGAGGTAACTCTCACGTGTCCACGAAATTAGGTCCTACTGAGTTGGGATGTAGGGTTTTTCAACCGGGACACTATTGATGTTTGGGGCCCGATAATTATCCGCCGCGGGCTGTCCTGGACAGAGCGGGAGACTCAGCAGCACCCCTGATCTCTGTCTGCTGGTCGGCCAGCAGCAACACCACCGGTCGTGACCCCCAACAATGTCTCCCCGGTAGGCCTAAGGGCCCCCAGTTGAGAGCCACTGGATTTGAGAATGAGGAGGGGTCAGGCACCCGGGTGGCTCAGTCAGTTAAGCGTCCCACCTCGGCTCAGGTCATGATCTCCCGGTTCCTGAGTTCGAGCCCCGCATCGGGCTCTGTGCTGACAGCTCGGAGCCTGGAGCCTGCTTCGGATTCTGTGTCCCCCTCTCTCTCGGCCCCTCCCCGTTCGTGCTCTCTCTCTCTCAAGGATAAATAAACACTAAAAATAGAATGAAGGATGGGAGGAGAGAGACTACCGTGGTATTTGATTCCCAGTGGGCCACCCCAGGTCCTATATCACCTGGGAACTTGTTAGAACTGCAGACCCCACCCCCACTCCACCTGAAGGGGGATCCTCACATTCTCAAGATCCCTGGTGACTCACGTGCCCGTGAGTGTCTGAGAACGCGGCCAGGGCTCCAATGTTGCGATCGCTGGGAAGCAGCCGGTTTATCGCAATAGTAATTCACCGTCAGCATCCAGAGAGTAGGACATCAGAGCCTTGGAAGGTCAGCGTGCAAGGGGCGGGGAGCCACTGGAACCTCCCAGACGTGGTGGTTTGCTTCCCTGCATCAGAGCTCCGCTGGGCGAGTGGCAGGGAGGCAAGGGAGAGGTTGTCCCTGGGGTGTACCTAAGATGAGCTTTGCTTGATGGGAGGGCCGTGGGTGGGGACAGCCCATTGAGAGGAACCCTAATGACCGTCATCACCAGGGAACTGGGTGAGCAAGTCTGCCATTGTCACAGGCAACCCTACGTTGCCCTACGTCTCCCTCCTCGACACCGCGCAAATGACAGTCATGTGAGGCCGGTGCTTCCTGCCGAGTGAAGGGGCCTGGCCCCTGGTGCGGTGAGGGTGAGGGAAGCGTGGGAGGGACTGAGTTGGCCTGGCCAGGGCCGTCAGGGCACAGCGTGGCGGGCACAGCCAGGGCCACAGCCGCCGGGGAGCAGAGGGCAGGCCTGCCAGCTGGCTTTGCACTCTGTCCCCTGACAACCACGCCTGGGTTGCCCTCCGGCCTCCCCCAGACACCTGTGTGGGCGAGAGCTGGGCGGGACACGGGTGTCAAGGGCAGCTTGGAAGGGCAGGGAAGTCACACAAGGGCAGCCTTGGGGATTTATGGAAATGGGATGGCGGCCCCATGATAATTATCCTGACTTCTCTCCCCTCCCCCACCCCCCAGCACTGAGCACTGACGGCAATTATCTCAGGCACTTCACTGTGAACTTGCTCGTTACCTAACCCTTCTGCCCTGGGCTGCAAGCTCCATGAGGAGAGGGTCTTTGACTCACTCAGAGCTGCCTCACCAGGGCCTTGGGTGGGACCTGGGCCACAGTCCCCACTCCCTAAATGTTTGTCCAGTGGCTGGAGACAGGAATGGAATATAAGGTAGACAGGCATCAAGTTTATTTTCATAACCGCAGAGGCCGCCTCTTCCTCCTTCCTCTTCCTCCAATAACTTGCTTTTCTTTATACTTCCCTACTTTTGTGAAGTTAGTTTTAAGTGTTCATTTATTTTGAGGGGGAGAGAGAGAGAGAGAGAAAGAGAGCAAGAAGGGAGGAGGGGGAGAGGGAGACACAGAATCTGAAGCAGGCTCCAGGCTCTGAGCTGTCAGCACAGAGTCCGACGCGGGGCTTGAATTCATGAACCATGAGACCATGACCTGAGCCGAAATCGAGTCTGATGGTTACCTGACTGAGCGAGCCAGGCACCCCATTTACCTGCTTTTTAAAAAGTTACTTGAGGGGCGCCTGGGTGGCTCAGTCGGTTGAGCGTCCGACTTCAGCTCAGCTCGTGATCTCACAGCTCGTGAGTTCGAGCCCCGCGTCGGGCTCTGTGCTGACAGCTCGGAGCCTGGAGCCTGCTTCCGATTCTGTGTCTCCCTCACTCTCTGCCCCTCCCACACTCATGCTCTGTCTCTATCTCAAAAATAAATAAACATTAAAAAAAAAATTTTTTTTTTTAAAGTTACTTGGGAGGAGGCACCTGGGTGGCTCAGTAGGTTAAGCGTCTGAGTTTGGCTCAGGCCATGATCTCACAGTTTGTGGGTTTGAGCCCCAGGGTGGGCTCCCACAGAACCCACTTGGGATCTTCGGTCCCGTTCTCTCTTCTGCCCCTCTCCACCCTTTCTCAAAATAAACAACTACAAATTTTTTTTAATAAAATAAAAATTTTTTAATAAATAAAATTAATTTTTTAAATAAATTAAATATTTTAATAAAATAAAAGGTTACTTGGGGTTTCCCTAGCAAAGGACCCAGAGGGGTGTCTCCATCTTTCCGTTGCCAGGGGCCAGGGGCCAGGGGCCAGGGGTTTGCTTGCATTCATTCTCTTCTCTTTCAGAGACGTTAAAAACTGCTTGTAGGTGTGCCTGGGTGGGCTCAGTCAGTTGAGTCCGACTCTTAATCTCAGCTAGTTCATGATCTCATGGTTCATGGGTTCGAGCCCCGAGTCAGGCTCTGTGCTGAGGTCGTGGAACCTGCTTGGGATTCTGTCTCTCCCTCTCTCTGCCCCTCCTCTGCTCTTTCTCTCTCTCTCCCTCATAATAAATAACATTAAAAAAATAATAACTGCTTATGTCAACACTTCCTATTTCTTCTAAGAGTTCAGCTTAGCAAATGCTTCCATCCATCCATCCGTATATTCAGTGACAGAATAGGGACAAAGGTGAGGAAAAGCATGCCCCGGGTCACCTACGCCTGAGCCGCCACGGGGAGGCGGGTGTTGTATCCCCATCCTTCAGGGAGGGGTTATCAGACGGGCCCCGTCCCCCTTCCACTCACACAGCTGCTCCCCGGGAGCCTGGGAGGCCCAGGCCTGAGGCTTGGAATGGGGGCCAGTTTTAAAGGATGAGGGAAAGAAAGGCCTTATTGACAGCCGAGGCAGGGATCACGACACAGGCCACCGGGGCCATGACAGGCATAGACCCGGGCTCACAGCCTCCTTCCTTCCGGAGGGTTATGTTCAAAGCGCCGATCCCTGCTAAATACTCGGCTGGGTGTGTGGGTGGGCGTGGGGAAGGGGCTGGGGGGTAAGCGGATTCGTGGGGAGGGCCACAGCACTTTCAAGGGTGGAACCGACAAGTTTTTGCCAAGTGCATGGCACAGAAATGGATCTCAACACACGCCCCTCGTCCACTGAGGGTTTTTACCGTCTGGAGACTCAAAACGTTTTAATGAGGTTATAAAAAGCATAGAGAAACCCAGATAAGCTACCGTGCACTCACTGATCTAGAAAAGAGGCATCATCTACCCCCAGCCAGGCATGGCGCCCGATGCCGCAGCCTGCTTCCCACCAGGCTGGACACAGGCCCAGCTAATCAACATCCTCGGGGGGAGGGCTTGGTTTCTGTCCCATCTCAGGTCCTGCTGAGACGGCCTTCCTTCCAGCGGGAGGGGAGACCTGGCCGGGGTCTGAGAATGAGGGGCAGCAGTGTGTTTCCTGAAGGCAGGGTTGGGGGTGAGGGTGTAACCTAGGCCTTGTTACTTAAGGGGGACCCTATCAAGGGAGCTTGTCACAAAGGCCCCGCCCCTCCTGGGTGGCTCAGTTGGGTAAGTGGCTGACTTCAGCTCAGGTCGTGATCTCACGGTCCGTGGGTTGGAGCCCTGCGTCCAGCTCTGCGCTGACAGCTCGGAGCCTGGAGCCTGCTTCGGATCCTGTGTCTCCCTCTCTCTCTGTCCCTCAAAAAATGAATGAAAACGTCAAAACACGTTCAAAGAAAAAAAAAAAAGGCCCCACCCCAGACACAGAATCCAAAGGCGAATTTTAACAAGATCCCGCCACGATTCGCATCATGTTAAACCCCGAGAAGCTCTGGCCCAGAGAATTCTGTGCAAAGAGTATCTGCGGTCTTGGGGGTGAGGGTGAGTCTGGGGCCATTATGGGAACGAGCACGGGGCAGGTGAGTGGCAGCCAGGAGAGGTTTGAAGACCACTGTTTCCTCCATCTGTCCTCCTGAGGGGCCAGCAAGCCGGGGACTAGAGCGTCCCTGCTCTCAGCCAGCTCCCAGATCCTTCTCCTCCTTGGCACGGGTGCTTGTCCCCAGTGCATGGAGTGCAGTCAATAAACAAGATGTAACTTAGCGACTCTGAGCAGAGAGATCTGCTCCTTCCCCGGCCTGCTGGGCCGGGACGCGCACTTCTCCTTGAACGTTCCTTCCTCACACGTGCAGGGCTCAGCCTTCGTGCTCATCCAGCACAGCAAACCTGAGACCCCGAGTAGAAAATGGACCAAGAAGGGGCGCCTGGGGGGCTCAGTCGCTTGAGCATCTGACTTTGGCTCAGGTCAGGATCTCATCGTTCGCGCGTTCGAGCCCCGTGGTGCTTCTGATCCTCTGTCCCTGCCCCCCTCTGCCCCTCCCTCGCTTGCGCACTCTCTCTCGGTCTCAAAAAATAAAAAAAGTTAGAAAAAAAGAAATACTATTTTTAAAAAATGGACCAATGAAATGAAGCAACCGTTTGCAAAATAGGTGATACACAGAACAAAAAATGTAATGTTGCCAACAAGCGGGTGCCTCTAAAACTAGGCGGGGCTTGACAGATAATATTAATATATGTCAGGCGACCAGTCTCATCCCACTGCTGAGAGGAGTATGAATTTGGGTATCTTCCCGGAAAAGTATCCAAATACCGACAGAGCGGACAGACCCTCTGTTTCCCAGGACCCAGGGCTGCTGTCTGCACTACCTTACGGCACTGCGAGAGGGATCCAAGGAGAACGTGGGGTCCGGAGAAAACAAGCCCAGAGACGACAACACGAGCGTTTCCCGCTAACCCGTTCAAACGATCAAAACACGAATTGGGTGCTATAATGGTTGCCACGCAGGAATCTGGCGTTCCTATTCTCCCATGCTTCTAAGTTAGGACAAGTTACCATTTTCTTTCTTTTTTTTTTTTTTATGTTTATTTATTTGGGGGGGGGGTGCGGAAAGAGAGGGAGACATAGAATCCGAATCGAAAGCAGGCTCCAGGCTCTGAGCTGTCAGCACAGAGCCCGACGGGGGGCTCGAACCCCTCAACTGTGAGGTCGCGACCTGAGCCCAAGTCGGACACTTAACCGACTGAGCCACCCAGGCGCCCCACGACGAGTGACCATTTTCTAGCATGGTTTAGAACTGGTTCTGTCTGGACCCGGGTGCTCCGTGCTTCCTGCACTGCCACGACCTCAGTAACAGGTCCTTCCACTGAGCACCTGTTACGTTCTCGGCGGGGCGGAGTCAGCCAGCATTGGTTCTGGTTGCTGGGACGGTCACGTGGACCCAGGAGGGTGCCACAGGGCAGGGTATACAGAGATGGGAGTGCAGCAGGTGTGTCATGGGATAGAGATTCAGGTCAGGCTGAGGCTGGCCCTGAGTGCTTGAATTTGCCTTTTTTCTTCCTGCTGCTGCAGTAAGCCAGGGGCGGTGTTTAGGCTGGAGGGGATTCAACCCAGAGAGAAGGCGGTGTCAAGGTGGGACAGGCAGACGGCCAGGGTACAAACAAGGAGACCAACTCAAAAGCCCAGAAGACGGGCACCTGGGTGGCTCGGTCGGTTAGGCATCTGACTTTGGCTCAGATCATGAGCTCGGGGTTTGTGAATTCAAGCCCCTCATTCGCCTCTCTGCTGTCAGCACAGAGCCCCCTTCGGATCCTCTGTCCCCACCCCCCTCTGCTCCTCCCACACTTGTCAAACAAACACTAAAAAAAGAAAAGCCTAGAAGACAGATCACTGGAGCACCTGAGTGAGAGGGGGATCGATATGAGGCCTCTAGAAGGTAGAGCCAAGTGACTAATGACCCACCCAGGGTGGGGAATGGAGGACCAAGAGGACAGGAGAATGACTCAGGTTTCCCGCCCAGGCTGTGGTGGGGCTGCCATTGACCAAGACAGAAGGAAGGATGGAGGGAGAAGGAATCGAAGGAAGGATCGAGGGAGAGGGACAGCAAGAAATCAATGGGCAAGATTTTCAAATGTATTTTTTCATGGTACTTGCTGATTATAAATATATATTTAGGAAGTACGTAACTTGTAAAAGAATGGTTTAAATCACCTGTAATTCCTTCGTCAACGTTTTGGTGTTTTTCTCTCCGGTATTTGGTCTGTCTCTGTCTGTACGTGTGTGTGTGTGTGTGTGTGTGTGTGTGTGTACATTTAAGACGGTGATCTCACTGCATAGACAGTTTATATCATTTTTCTCTTAGTATAATCATTTCCTGACCTTAAAATTATTAAAATAGATTTTTAAAAGTTGCCTTGCATTGTACCCTATGGGTGTATAACAATTACTCTATTCTGTTAGTGCTGGACACTTGGATCACTGCCTTTTTTTTCCACCTTGAAAAACACAACTGGGGGCGCCTGGAGGCTCAGTCAGTTAAGCGTCCAACTCTTGATTTCGGCTCAGGTCATGATCCCGGGGTCGTGAGGTCGAGCCCCGCGTCAGGCTCTGCACTGGTGTGGAGCCTGCTCTAAATTCTCTCTTTCTCTCTCTCTCTCTCTCAAAATAAAAAAAAAGAAAAAGAAAAACACAACAATATGTTTGTAATAAAATCTTTATTCACGTTTCAATAAAAAGGTTTAAAAATATCTAAATAACCAAACGAAAACGTTCCAGTAGTAAAAAAACAAAAACAAAAACAAAAACAACGCCTCCCCCCCGCCGCCAAAAAAACCCCCATTGAAATGATATAAAAATATATACAATAAATGGCAAAGGCCAGACGCCCCGGCAGGTAAGTCAGCAACTTGCCCTTCTTGTCCTGGGAATCACAGAAGCAACATGAGAAACACGAAAGAATGGGAGCCACAGAGCTTTGAACTCTGTATTTCTCCGGAAACCAGGAGCGGAGATAAGCCCAAGGAGAGATAAGCTGCCAAGGTTAGAGCCAGGAAACCCAGGAGGCTGTGTGAAACTCACATGCTCTGTCCCAGTGGGACCTCCTGTGGACAGCTGGTCCCCTGCTCCCCCGTGAGGGAGTGGTTTGAAAAGGAAATCGAGGTGCACCTGGGTGGCTCAGCCGGTTGAGCGTCCGACTTCTGCTCAGGTCGGGATCTCTCGGTTCCTGAGTTGGAGCCCCACGTCGGGCTCCCTGCTGTCAGCACAGAGCCTGCTTCAGATCCTCTGTGCGCCCTTCCCCTGCTCATGCTCTTTCTCTCTCTCTCTCAAAAAGTAAATTAAAATATAAAAAAAAATTAAAGAAAAAAAAGAGAGCAGAACCGATGAGCCGATGTTATGAGAAATAACATGTGGGAAAGCTTCCCATCTAACAAAGAACGCTTTCCAGAAAAGGGTCTTCAGAGAGCGGATGACAAATGCGAGCGTGCCTTTCATCACCAATTAAAACAAAACCAAAAACACCTCACGGAAGCAATTCCTTCAGGGAAGGAGACCCGTAATGAAGGAAAGCAAAGCAAACGTTTGAGGAGAGCAAAATGATAGGAAGAAATGAAATCCAAGCTGACCAAACTCAAGAAAGACGCAGAAGAAAAAGACAAAGTCATCAGAAGACACACACGTGGGGGAAACAATGCTTAGGAAACCAGAGTAGGCAACATGGTTCGAGAGAAATGAGGCCGGTAAAAAAAACTTGGGGGAATAAAGCAATATTTTTCAAGTATTATAAAGTGATGGTTATCAAAGACGAGCAAGACAAAGATCCCATATGTATAACTTAAGTTCACATACAAGTGGGGAGGGGCCAAAGCATCGGATCAGAAGAAACATTTAACTTTCCTGGACCCCAAATGGTCAGCATGAGACAGGTCATTATATACACATTAGAGAGCTTTTGAGTTAAGAGTCTTTAGGGCAGCTAGGGAAAAAAATGTCAAGTCATATAAAATAGGAGGGATAAAAAGCTGGTATCTGTTTCCCCCAAAGCCATGTTCAAAGCCAGAAGGCAGCAATGCTGTGCCATAAGGTGCTCAAAAAAGAAAGAGGGGTGCCTGGGTGGTTCAGTCAGTTAAGTGTTAGGACTCTTCCCCCCGCCCCAACATTTATTTTTGAGAGAGAGAGAGAGAGAGACAGAGTGTGAGTGGCAGAGGGACAGAGAGAGGGAGACACAGAATCTGAAGCAGCTCCAGGCTCCGAGCTGGCAGCACAGAGCCCGACTCAGAACCTCAAGATCATGACCAGAGTCGAAGTCGGTCACTCAACCCACTGAGCCACCCAGGCGCCCTGGTGTCAGGCCTCTTGCTTCCGCCTCAGGTCATGGTCTCCCAGTGGGAGGTCAGGCGCGCACTGGGCATGAAGCCTGGTTAAGATACAATTCTACCCGCACTCAGAGGAAAACGTATTGCCACAAAGCTTCTATCAAGGAAACAGAATGAAAATAAATGCATTAATCATCAATCAAGAAGATATGTAAGCAAAACAAAGAGAAAAGAGATTCATAAAACAGAAATGAATAAGGACAGTAAACAGTCGAATTAATCGGTAAAACTTTAAAACAATAAACCCTTCAAAAAATAAAATGGGTAAGTCATGAGCTAACCTGACATAATAAAAAAAAGAGCACAGGGAGGGGTGCCTGGGCGGCTCAGTGGGTTAAGCATCCCACTTCGGCTCAGGTCATGATCTCACGGTCTGTGGGTGCGAGCCCCGCGTCGGACTCTGTGCTGACAGCTCGGAGCCTGGAGCCTGCTTGGGATTCTGTGTCTCCCTCTCTCTCTGCCCCTCCCCCATTTGTTCTCTCTCTCTCTCTCTCTCTCAAAAATAAAGAAACAAAAGTAATTTTAAAAAAAGAGCACAGATACACAAAACGAAGAATAAAGGAAAAACAAGTTACAAAAACAGGCAAAATGGAGAAAGGAACCATAAGACTGTTATGCTTAACTTGTAAGGATAATTTGGCACCCTGAATTAAAATGCATAATTTCATAAGAAGATATAATTTATCAAAACTGATTTTAAGTCAAGAGAGAAAATCTAAACAGACTGTTTCCGCGGAAGACACAGAGAAAGGAGTCAACGTGCTAGTTGGCAAAACATCAGACACAGAGAATTCTAAGGAAAATCTACCAAACGTTTTAAGAGCCAGTAATCCCATTACCACACATAAGCTCTCCCAGAGTGCAGGAAAAGGGTAAACATCCAAATTATCTTTATGAAGTGAGCGCAGCATTGATAACACCTGGCAGGCTGCAGAAAAAGGAAACGATAGACAAAACACAGTTGTGAATATGGTTCAGAAGGTGTTAAGTAAAACACGAGCAAACAGAATCAAAAGAATCAAAAAGAAAAACATGTCACAACCAAATACAGGTTATTCCAGAAGGGCAAATGGTTCACTATTAGGAAATCCAGAAATATAATTCACAATATTATTAAATCTAAGGAGATAAATCACGACATCCTCCATAAATGATAAAAAAAAAAGTACCTAACATAACTGTAAAATTTATGATAAAATTCTCAATAAAATAGAAACAGATGGAGGCACTGTAGGTGGCTCAGTCAGTTTAGCATCCAACTCTTGATTTTGGCTCGGGTCATGATCCCAGGGCCATAGGATCGAGCCCCGTGTCGGCTCTGCGCTGAACGTGGAGACTGATTGAGATTCTCTCTACCTCTGCCCCTCCCCAACTTGTGCACACATGCGTACGTCCTCTCTCTCTCTTAAAAAAAAAAAAATAGGTGGTATAGCAGTTGGGGTTCTCCAGAAAAACAGAACCAAGAGGATGTATAGATACATAGATTTATTTTAAGGAATTGGCTCACGTAATCGTGGAGCTTGGCCAAGTCCAAAATCTGGAGGACGACCAGGCAGCCTGAAGACCCAGGAAAGACTCCATTGGCAGTTTGAGTCTGAAAGCTGTCTGGAGGCAGAATTCCATCTTTTCTCTCTTAAGACCTTCAACTGAGTGGACGAGGCCCACCCGCAGTATAGAGGGTAATGTGCTTTACTCAACGTCCACTCATCTAAACATT
This sequence comes from Panthera tigris, assembly GCF_018350195.1. Lineage (NCBI taxonomy): Eukaryota > Metazoa > Chordata > Mammalia > Carnivora > Felidae > Panthera > Panthera tigris. The sequence continues at coordinate 4,574,014 of NC_056668.1, forward strand.
AATCTCATCTAAAAAAATACCTCCATGGCCACACTGACACAAAGTTAACTATGAGAAATGGATACTTCCTCAACATAATAAATCATCTCTTTCTCAAGTAGTATCAGGTTTAAAGTCATGAAAGAGGGGTGCCTGGGTGGCTCAGTGGGTTAGGTGTCTGACCTCGGCCCAGGCCATGATCTCACAGCTCCTGAGTTCGAACCCCGCATCAGGCTTTCTGCTGTCAGCGTGGAGCCCGCGTTGGCCAAACTAAGGAATTCACTACGAAAGCACGATACAAAATCGGTATATAGAAACGAGCAGATTTGGGGGCACCTGGGTGGCTCAGTCGGTTGGGCGTCCGACTTTGGCTCAGGCCATGATCTCACAGTTTGTGGGTTCAAGCCCCATGTCAGGCTCTGTGCTGACAGCTCAGAGCCTGGAGCCTGTTTCAGATTCTGTGTCTCCCTCTCTCTCTGACCCTCCCCCATTCATGCTCTGTCTCTCTCTGTCTCAAAAATAAATAAACATTAAAAAAACTAAAAAAAAAAAAAAAAGAAAAAAGAAACGAGCAGATTTCATATTCAAAAACGACAACCAGTTAGGAGATGTATGTAACTGGAGAAAGATCTCATTTGCAGTAACAACGACAAAAGATTAAACACCCAGAAATAAATTTAATAAGAAATTGGCAAGACTTTCACCAAGGAAACTTTAAAACGTCCCGAAGGAACAAAAAGGGAGAAATTAATGACTAGGAACACATTTCCTCTTCTTGGATAGGATACCTCAAGAGCAGAAGGGTGTTGAGTCTCCCTAAGTTCCACTGCAAGTTTATGAGATCCCAATAAAAATTCCAATATATGTTTGGGGGAGGCATCTATACAAACTGATTCAACTGTTCATATGAAAAAATAATAGGAAACGTTTGAAAAAGAAGGGCAGTATGAGGGGCTCCTGGGTGGCTCAGTCAGTTAACCATCCGATTTCAGCTCAGGTCACGATCTCACGGTTCATGAGTTCAAGCCCCGCGTCGGGCTCCGTGCTGACAGCCCAGAGCCTGGAGCCTGCTTCGGACTCTGTGTCTCCCTCTCTCTCTACCCCTCCCTCTCACTCACGGTCTGTCTCTTTGTCTCTCTCAAAAATAAATAAATATTAAAAGAATTTTTTAAAAAAAAGAAGGGCAGTATGAACACAGTAGCCATGACTATGAAAACTCGTGTAAAATTATAATACAGAGGGGGCGCCTGGGTGGCTCAGTCAGTTAAGCATCCAACTCTTGGTTTTGGCTCAGGTCATGATCTCACAGTTCATGAGACTGAGCTCCGCACTGGGCTCTGCATTGTCAGAGGTTGGGATCCTCCCTCCCTCTCTCTCTCTCTCTCTCTCTCTCTCTCAAAATATATAAACATTTTTTTTTTTAATTCTAAGACTGAAAAAGAAATTGTAACACTGAAACAACCAGGTGCTGGCAAGTCACAGAACAGACCAATGGAAAAGAAACACAGGGGAAAGAAAGAGAACGCACAGCACAGGGAACAGAGTCCGGAAGGAGGCACAACCCCACGCATCATTGGAGGCACAACCACACACAACAATGATGTGTGCGATAAAAAGGCATCGTAAGTCAACGGAAAGGGTGAGCTATTGAAAAAGAGTGAGAACTGGGTGCACCTCCCAATGGGAACGCCACACCTCACACCTTGCATGAGCTTCTTCCAAATGGATTGAAGGTGAAATGTTTACCAAAAAAGCAATCCACAGATATAATCAGAAGAAAACATGTGTATAAGTCTCTTTATAAACACCCAGGTGGGAAGGCTTTTCTAACAGACTTAAATCCAGAAGGCTTATCAGAAAACATTGTGTAAAGTTGAGTATGTGTGAGAGTGCACACCTTTCTCAAAGGCAAAAACAAAACAAAACACAACAACCCAAACCCATCATATTCAGTCAAAAGACGTGACGAACTGGAAAACAAAATTGCGACTGATAAGAACCCCCCCGCCAACCTGTCTACTTTATTATTTTATCTTATTTTATTTTATTTATTTTTAAGTAGGCTTAACACCCAGCACAGAGCCCAATGTGGGGCTTGAACTCACGAGGCTGAGACCTGAGCTGAGATCAAGAGTCGGATGCTTAACCAACTGAGCCACCAGGTGCACACCACCAGGCCCTCCCCTAACATCTTAAAAATGTTAAAAGCCATCATTTTAAAAAGCCATCATCCCGGGGGGGGCGGGACTTCTTATGCTACCAAGATTAGCTCAGTTACTTTGTATACCAACCCTGGGAGGGAGCGTTAGCATTAACACCATTTCACAGCTGGGAAATTCAAGCAGGAAGGGTTAGTTTGCCAAAATCACACAGCATGAAGTTAACATGTAAGGAGACTTCGGTATGTAAATCCTGTAATATACACCGATATACACGTGATGGTTCCCCAGAAGTTGACCAACAAAGAGTTTTATGGAAAAATGGCCAAAAGATGTGAACAGCTCATAGGAAAAGAACTCAGTTGGCTTAAAAAAAATTTTAATGTTTATTTTAGAGAGACTGAGCATGAGCGGAGGAGGGACAGAAAGAGAGGGAGACACAGAATCCGAAGCAGCCTCCAGGCTCTGAGCTGTCAGCACAGAGCCCGACGCGGGGCTCGAACCCATGAACCGTGAGATCATGACCTGAGCCGAAGTCGGCCGTCAACCGACTGAGCCGCCCAGGCGCCCCAAAAGAACTCAGTTGGCTTTTAAATGCATAAAAAGATATCCAAAGTTGCTCATAATAAAAGACATGCAAATGAGAACTACACTGAAATGTCACCCTCCACCCATCAGCTTGGCAAACATTCTGCAAGTTAAGCTACCAGCTTCCTGATGAGAGAATAGGCACACTCATGCATTACTTGTGGGAGCGTAATCTGGAATAACCCTTAAAAAGGGCAATTCGACAGCGCTTGTGAGGGTTACACACGTAGCTGCCTTCTGACCCCGCAACTCCCCTCCTGGAAACTCACCGTACACGTGGACCTGCCCACATAACGATGTTTGTACAAGGTTATTCATTGCAGCCACGTTTGTAGAAGCAAAAGAGAGCAAACAACCCAGATGATGTCACCAAGGGACCAGTTGCATCAAGAACGTACATGCATACTGCAGACGTGGAGCATCTGGGAAATACACGGGAAGCAATCTCCCAAGGTGAGCTATGTGGGGGGCAAAAAAGAGAGAAGCAGAATGGTGTATACACTTACCTTTTTATATCAAAAGGAGAGAGAAAAGAAAAGCGTGTGCTGATCAATGCCTAAAGAAAAACTGGAAGGCTACACGGCAAACTCCTCTAACAGGTTACCTTGGGAGAGGTGGAGAGCAATACAGAAGAGAAAAAACCAGGCAGATGAGGAGTCGGGAGTGGGAAGGAGACTTCTCATCACGCTGTGTTTTGGTTTTTGAACTCTGCGAACATACAACCTATGCAAAAAGTAGGGAAAACGACAGCTCAAACATTGTATTTTATGCCATAACACACACACACACACAAGAACACAGAAGGCACAGATCTCAGAAAGGAGATAAGATTACCATCATTTGAAGATGACCTCATCGTCTTCCTGGAAACCCCCCCCCCCCCCCCCCCAGACAAGTCAAAGCAGAACAAAACGTGTTAGAAACAATAAGTTGACTGATGTGGTCAATTACAGGATGAACATAGAAAAATCCCATTCATAATGATGACAGAAAATTCAAAACCCTGGGGAATTAAGTTATCAAGAAATAGGTGTGGATCTACATGAAATAAAGTCTGCTCGGGACAGGAAAGAGGACAAGTCGAGACAAAACAACCCGCTCCATTGGGTTCAAAGTCTTCATTTCGTAACGATGTAAATTCTCCCCAAATTTATCTATACATTTAGCACGGTTCCAAAACAAATCTCAACAGGATAGTTTTAATAACATCACCCAATATCTCTAAAGGATATCTAGGAGAATCAGTATACAACGTTGAGCAGGATGACTAAGGGGGGGGGGGATATTATATATTAATTCTATATTAATTCCATTAACCATCCTATATGTTAAAACCGTATTAATAAGTGTAGGGGTGAGTCGGGGGACCACTGCTTTTTATGAAAAGCCTCCTGAGATTATTTGAATTTTTAATAATGATGCCAATGTAGGACTTGAATAAAAACTAATTAAAAATCCCTAAACTATTCCTTTCACCCAGGATTCCCAATTTTTGAGGTAACAGGTTCTGGTGAATGTCATATACTCACTAGATTCTTACATTTTACACACTCGCGTTCCTATTCGTTTATTTCTCTTGAAAAATGGATGCGATACTGGCAAATCATTCAGCAAACCGCCTCTCTGTCTGCATCATTTCCTGGTTTGTCCACATTGCTATTTCTTGAGGATAGATTCCAGAAGTATCCATTCAGAGGGGACGTGGGTATTCTTCAGGCTCACTGGAATGCCTGCCCCAGCTTACACGCTGCCCCAGCACCGTAGATGGCTCACCTCGTAGGCAGCGACTGGTCATTAAAACCTGGGTTCACTAGGGGCGCCCCAGTGGCTCAGTTGGTTGAGCGTCCGACTTCAGCTCAGGTCATGGTCTCATGGTCTGTGGGTTCAAGCCCCGTGTCGGGCTCTACGCTGACAGCTCAGAGCCTGAAGCCTGCTTTGGATTCTGTGTCTCCCTCTCTGTGCCCCTTCCCCACTCATGTTCTGTCTCTCAAAAATAAATAAATGGTTAAAAAATTTTTTTAAAAACTGGGTTCACTTGATTCCTAAGTATGTAAACTTCTGCACACATTGTAAGATCGATCAAGCGATTTCACGTTTCGTGACCATTTTCCCATTTGCCAGCTTTTGTGTTTTTCTTCTTGGCTCTCATGTTCTTCTTGGTGTTTTAACGGGTAGCTGAGGTTTGTTTTAATGAGGTATGGTAAGACAGCAGAAGCAGAAGGGGCTGTCATGAAGGAAGATCCCTGGAGACAGGAGGCGTGGCATGCCATTCAGGGCCACAGGGGGAGGCAGAGGGAGGAGGAGGGGGAAACAAGAGCCTTCACTCTGGTTTCCAGAGGAAGGAATGGGCAAGGCAGGGTTAAAAGGGGCTGTCTGGCCAGACTGAATGATCTCAGCAGGCCCTGGGGCACAGAGGTTGTCCTTAATTGTCTGGTACCTGACCCTGGGGTGATCCGGGTGGCAGGGGGGGTGGGGAGACAGTGGCCCAGAGTGTGGGAACCAGATAAAGGAGACCATTGCGGGGTATGGGCTCTGGCTTGCTTGGGTCACATTTGGAGCCAGTGTCGTTTACTCTGGAGTGAGCTGCTTGCTCTCTCTAGGAACTGGCGAACTCCGGGAGCCCAGTCTCTCCACAGCCAATAAGGTACCACATGTCCGAGCGTCAGAACACAGAAAATAAAGACATGGTTAGTACCTTTGGCTTTACTGGCATGAAATTTTTGTATGCGAAGGGCAGCAGGTCTTTTGGTTTTATTACTATTTTTCTTTTCTTACCATGATGACACGCTTAAGACCTTGGCCTATGGGCAGCTCTTTCTGCCCACGGGTCCTGTCCCCGTGCTTTAATAAAGTCACCCCTTTGCACCCCCCCCCCCCAAAAAAAAGACCTTGGCCTACGGACTCTTCTCCTGTGGGCGAGAGCTTCCTTTCCCCAGACCTCTCAATTTCTGTCATCTGTCCTCTCCGTACCCTTGCCTTCCACGCACAGTTCACAAGATATTTTTAGTAACGATGTGTACCTGCTTAGGGCCTGATCTGAGGAAGGAAATGTCATCATGTACCTGATCAGCCAGGCCAGAATTCATCGTCCAATGAATGTTTGCTTCATCCTTCTATTTATAAATACATACGTATATGCCAATGTGTAAATACACAGATATTTCTCCCAATACCTACCCAGGTAGCGTTTTTATTCTAGCATTCATCAGTTCCCATTTTTAAAAATAGTTTTCTTGTTGATTCTCCATTTTTAACCTCATGAAAACAGTAGCAGAATATGGTTGTGATCACAGGTCTGGTAATCAGACAAGGTGGTTTTTCAAATCTGGACGCTGCCACTGACAGCGAGAACCCGGAGAGCTTACGGCACCTGTGACTCAGTTTCCTTCCCTGTGCGGCAGCCAAATAGGCTAGGAGGTGAAAATGCACATGTGGGGATCACCCCCCAAGATTTACTACATTTTCTAGCATCTTTCGAAGATTCTACTTCAGAGTAGAAAGGAAGAGTAAACATCCTTGGATAGTTGTGGGGTATAGTTTCATTTCATGCACACACTTGATGAAATTTGCCAACAAAGGTACACAGAATGAAAAATAAATAATTAAAAGCAGAAATGTTATTTCACAAAGTTTGGCAACAGCACCACCTAGTGATGAGCACACAAAACCACATCTTCAACACGACCCACCGCTTAAGGAAGGGCAAAATATGATAAACCAGCATAGCAAAAAAAACCACACTGAAATCAAATGATCTCTTTCATTATAAGGAAGCAAACGTCCTGTTCTCTTTCTCCAGTGACTATTGCTTCACTTACTAATGGCTTGAAATTCCCTTCCTCCCCCACCCCCTCTTGCCTAGGTATCACCAAACGCATCTATCATTGAAAGGGGGTCTTTCAAGGTTTGGCGTAGCGGCTAGATCACAGCTCGCGGGTGACATCTGTCTTCGTTCATTACTTCTGCTTCCCCCAAGTTGGCAACATCCCTGTCTGGAAGCTGAACCCACTCGGCTGGCCCCCGATGCTTCTGGAAGCTATGGCTCGGCACCGCACCTGGTGAGACAGTGTGGTGCAGATTTGCTCGGCAGGTGGACAGACCAGGGTCCCTTCCCAGGCGAATACTTTTCTGGCTGTGTGTTCCTGAGCGTGTGACCTGGGGCTGGTTGGTCTGTCGGATTCGGACACCATCTCCTTGCAGGGTGAACAGGGCGGGGCGGGCAGGGGATCCTGTCCAGTCCTTGTGACCCCTTAAACATGCTGATCTATAATACATGGTTTAGATGGTTAGACGTGGCCTCACGTCCCGAAGTGCTCTATTCTCCGCCAGGTACATCATCCCCCTACCCTCAATTTTATCTTTCACGCTTCCCAGGAACCCATCTGGCAGCAGTGGAGGCGAGCGGAACATGACACGCGCCACGGCCAGCCACGTCGGAAGTGTGACTCGAAAAGCATGAAAACGACTCCAAGCCCAGTTAAGTCGAAAGCGGTGTTTATTCAAACAAACCAAGCTCCTCTGTTTCCTTCCCAACGGGATACATCTTAAAGTGGGGGAGGCCACAAGTATAAAAAGACAAGGGCTTTAGAAAACCCGACTGTGAGGTGCCCAACCACGTGGACCGTGGCCGTGGCTGCGAAGCCACTTCCGAGGCGGGGCGCGTACCTCCTCACGCCAACTGCTGGCCTGGCGCGCCCTCGGTTTCGATCACCGTGGCACGCCCCCAACGGAGGGACATCCCAAGAGGGACACAAAAGACAACCTTCAGCCTTGTCAGAAATGCAAGTTGCACGGAGCCGTGCACGGAAGTTGTTCATCTGAGACACGCACGCCAATACGGTCTGCGAAGTGCTGCGGTCGGCACCACTTGAGAATCCGAGGTTTGCAGCTTCCCGGCCCGAGCAGGCACACCCCAAGGCGGCAGCAAAGTCACCCTTCTTACGGGGGGGGAAAAAAAAAGTCACCGCCTCCAGGGACCGGACGTGGAGATTTTAAGCCTGAAGTCTCCCCGACTGTGCAAATGAACAGGAGCAGTAGGAAATACCTCATCGCGGATGGCAAAAATTCACCTTTCATTCGCGCGTAGCAGATCCCAGCCATCGCTCCGGGGTTGAAACACGCTTATTACCAAAGTACAGCTGACCTACGAGCACTCGCTCAGGCCGCCTCCTCCCGGGTTCCAGGTACCTCCCGGGCTAAATAGGGTTGCCAAGCTCACGGATACAAGAATGTTACACGTGACACATTAGATGCTGCATGGCCTCCAATTAGGAAAGTGAGAAAACGATCCCGATTGTAACTCCCAGCCACAAAGCACACACGGTTATTTAGGAAGGCGGATGGACCCTCCCGGCCCAGCCTTTGGCTACGGGCAGATCTTCAAGAGAAAAACGTGCGGCCACATCACCCAGCACGATGAAGTTGAGAAACGCCAGACACGTGTACGTAACACTGACGCTAAGAAACCCAGAGAAGGCTCAAGACTAGGGAGAAACGCTGTACTGATTGGCTGAAGTCACGTGTCTTCATGACACTCAAAACTCACCCTGGGAACTCACGAGACTAGAGGTTCCGCAGACAGGCTGGCTACAATCCGATTGTCACTACAATCCGGCCGCCCCGCCCCCAGGATGACATTCTCGTGGAAGCAGGGCGTGGGCTCAAACGGCGGCTGGGGTTCACTAGACACGTGGGGAGCCTAGGGAACTGCGCTGATTCTGAACAGAACCAGGGTGAGCTGCGAGATGTATGGCCTGTGAGATGCCACAAGGCCACGCTTGTGCACAGGGGCACAGGGGCTGACGTTTCCTTCTGCAAGTGTCTCCGACAGCAGGCGTCCCCAGAGGAGGAGTGCGGTCAGGGACCTGTCGGATTCTTCCTGAGTCAGGGGGCTGCCCGGCAGGGTTGGGCGGACGTGACTGTGTCTGAGTCGCTCTGGCTTTCAAGGCAACTGTCTGATGCCCACACCCCTAAGGTAACTGCCGACCACCCGCTCTGGCTTCGGCCCCTTGACCCTGCCCTAGGAACATCCCAGTGTACAACCTTGAGTCTATAGCCTAAGGACTAGGTCTTGCTTGGGAGTTCATGTGTCTCTAGTTGCGTTAGAATACAGGTGTTCTAATATGGCTGTAAAGCAAGTTTCCCTTTAGAGGTTCCTTTGGAAAATTCTTGGAAAGTATGGGTGCAAAAAAAATCATTTCCAGGGGATGGAAATGAATTGCCTATGACATCCTGGGACGTCCTCAGTTTGCCCAGCAGATCCTTCACAGCCATCTGCCGACAAAGGATCTGGCTTCCTACCCCACCTCCCTTCTCAGATTCTAGAACCTTCGAAGTCCCAATCACCCCTTCCCTGGTCCTCGAATGAACCAATCTTCACCTGGCTTGGGCAATGCGAAGTGTAAGGGGCCGCGTTATCACGTTGCCCATGCTGACACCTGACCCGTGACTCCGGCTTGAATGTTCTTGAAGTTTCGGGCTTGCTGCTGTAGAAAGTAAATCCCACCTGCCACTGATTCAGCAACTCTAAGGGTAAGAAACGTGAGGATTCCCGGAATTAATTCGAGCAGCTTTTCCCAAACTGCGAATTCCGCTTATGTTGTCGCCATACTTTGGATTACGTGTTTATTTCCCTTCCCCACTCGCAAAATGTATTTTTCCAGCTTTGCCACGTAACTGGTCAACCGACAGAAGTTCTGATCGGAAATTCTTAAAACCTACTACAAATGTATTCAAGAGCTTCTGCTGTATGGAGTCTTCTTGGCGCTAAAAACCTAGTCCCTCTCTTGGCAAAACCCAAATTCTACATTTTATAATGTTTAGTTGTTTTTCCTAAAACAGAAAAAAAAAAACCTCTTGGTGGCAAAGTATTGGCTCTGAACAGTTGTGATATCAATTCTAATGAGTCTGTTCAAGACAAGAACATCTGGGGAGTCCACCCAACTATCTGGTTTCCACTAAGAAGAATAAGTTGGTGAAACTCTATTATTGATGCTTATGGAACAGGTTTTTGGGCGGCGGGGGGGGGGGGGGGGGCAGGGTTTTATCTCCCGTGTCATCATGAGGCCCTGGGCCAGAACTCAGAACTGAACTGTGACGGTAATCCACCACACAGGGACCTGGAGAGAAGAACGTGACAAATTTTCATTTCCACGGGGACCTATTAAATGATCAAACAGTCCTTCCTCACTTCTTAAATAAGACAATGCTAAGTCAGAACTGTTTGCAAGATCTATCACCCACGGCTCTGCGGAGATGTCAGCGGTGGGGGCACTGCTGGGGATGACTTTCGTGATTCTGAGCCATAACTGACCCCACCTTGATCTCCAACCACAACACTCTACATTTCACAAGGAGTCTGGTTCCAAGTTTTCAGGAGTGGGCTGCATTCACGAAGGACAGCATTCCCAGAAGTCTCATGCAAGGGACCCGTTTCTTTAATGCCAGATACTGGTTTTTGGTTTAGAAAAAATACAGAATAGTGTGGTACCAATCACTGTGGCGCTTTTTAAAACTCCCGGGGGTGGGCGGGGGGAGGACTCAGTCCTCATCTTGTTTCTTGCTAGTTTTCAAAGAGCTCTAGAGACTGAAGACAGGACTGCATTTGGGACTTCCAAATAACTTACCGAGAATATAAAATATCACCCTAGTAAAAAAAAAACAACAACAAACCTATGGTTCACGGAGAAGCATCCCACTTCTCATGGGAGGGTTGACAAGGTTTGACAAAAGCATAATGCTAAGTTGCAGCTTTCAAGAAAGGACTGTCTTCCAGCATTTTCCATAGCGTGGTATAAGGTAAAAATGACACGGTCAGACAATTGCTACTTCCCTTCCTGTTCAAAGCAGGCTGGCTAGAAGGTTTCCCAAGCTCCGTATCAATTTACATAACTCGAGGAGGTGGGTGTCATGAACCAGGGTTTTGACTCAACGTCCAATTTTCGACAGCAAAGCATGCCAGAAAAATGTCCCACATTCCACTATTTCATTCTGGTTGCTAACGTACACTTTTGTAATCTAAGCATTTCCATTAAAATGTCACATCCCATGACATCTGGGATGAAAAGGTGGCGAAATCTGATAGGAAACCCACAGCATTACAGCAAACTTCATCAGCTACCCTAGAGCTTGAAACTGACTTGCTGTCATCATGCATTCTGGGGACAGTGCCTGCTGGTCTAACACGAGCCCGGAAACCCAACACGAGAGACTGGACAGAAGATATCCGTGTGAAGGACGAGGCAGCAAAACCGCCCGGGTCACCTCTGCAGTTCCCTCGTTTTAGTGCACGAGCTTGGATTTTCACCGCCAAGGGAAGACCCGGTCTGGGAGGACCGCCATCACTTCCGTGCGAAGTGGACCACAAAGCGGGAACCCATGAAAAAGCCAACAGGACAAGAGAGTTAGGCTTCCAGAGATTTCGAACTCTGAAACGTGATTACTACATGATTACTACGTGTCACCTAGCCGAGACCGGACCTGATGATGAGCATCCGATAAGGGAACCCCCCTCCTGCCATCCCATCTCTAGAGGGCCTCCTAACCTGCCATGTTCCAGCTGTTTCCTGAACAGAGCACAGAAGATTCACGCTCTAAGATCAACTCAAACCTTCTGTTGCTGTAGTGTCCACAAGGACACCATGACACGTATACGTGGCCCCACATCTCTGTGGTTGTCTATTCCTCAGGACGGATGTGCCCTGGTCCAGTGAGCAGAGCAGATGGCTGACCCCCCCCCCACCACCGCGATGTAGCCTATTCTGAATATACGTGACGGTCCAGCCAGAGCAGAAATGCCAGTTAGCCCTCCCAGTAGGATTCCTGCATCCACCCAACTCACCCCAATAGCAATGCAAAGTGAACATGGACTTGGGCACCCAAACAAGAGAGGGGATATTGGCTTTGAGCTGTGAACGCTTCTAATTACATCTGATCACAGCAGGCTGACTACAGAGCATGAAGGATTTCTTCTTTTTTTTTTTTTTTTTTTTTTTTTTTTGCGAAGAAATTAGTTTATCAAATAAATGATAGCAAGAGGGAGGTTCCCCAAATAAAGATCACACTGCACACCCACCTCGTCGCCGGAGACCGAACACGCCAAAGGAGAGCAGCGCGCAGGTCACGGATTTGTTCTCGCGGGTTCAGATGGCTACACTGGAGTCTAGGGGTTCTGCAGATGCGGACACATGGTCTGGAAGCACGGGAAAAGCCGAAGTTCCTTCAAGTCCTCCGCACATCTTGTGTCTTCCTTCCCCCTGAGTGTTGGTCACCAGGACGGGCATTCGGCCATTTCCCTACCTTCCTAAAAGGTAATAACCCAACCTACCTTCAGAGATCTGGAAAAAACAAACAACCAAGCTGGCGAAATAGGATCTGTTTTTCTCACCCAAACCCCACTTGTTAATTTTAAGTACGAGTACGCCTGTGGGATGATGGCCAGCTGGGTGACAGAACAGCACCTGTCACTCTCACCCAGCGGAATGATGATTCTTCCAGCCGAGGGCAACAAGGGCAGCAAGTAAGCTGCCTGCGGCCCCCACCCGGGCGTGGGGCCCCGGGCAAAGTCTCAGCAGAGGTAGCTTCTTATTTTCAGACCCACGGTACTACACAAGTACGAGCACAAAAGAGGAGGCTTCCCTTGATGGACAATACGCTTCCCGTCTTCAGAAGAGGCTGGTGAAGACCGTGGAGGGATGTTCTTCTCCCGGAGGATTCGCGCTCCCATTCAGACCAGAGAGAGACCCAGAAAAGGGTTCTGTTTCCAACTCCGAAGCGGGCAGGATGGTCATATCATCAGGCCCCAGGATGCTCCTCCTGCCGCCATATTGCAAGGCTCCGTACACTCTGATCCACGTTGAGGCCTGGCGCAAAATACCCTTCCATGCAATTAATATGAAAAGCTTCCCATCAGCTAGGAGGAGTTACGAACCATACGTACTCCCTTCTCCGGAGACGGGAGGAAGGGGAGAATGAGCCAAAGCGGGTCTTGGCCGCACACTTAGCCAGTCTGGCATAACCAGTCACAGAAAGCCTGAAGCCCAATTCACTCTGTTTTGGTTTAGAATGAGGTGTTTTTTATTATAATTTTTCTTGGAAGTGAGGGAGAAGAAGGAAGCTTTAAAATCAAGAATCAAAATACAGTGAATCTGGAAGGCATCTGGGAGCAGAACAGATTTAAGACTAGTGGTTACAGGAAGGAACCCTGCCTTATGACCCCGGCTGCTGCACCTGAAACGGAATTCTCCTAACAGAGAGTTCAAGGTCGCGCACGAGCTCGGACCCTGCTCTTCATTTCCAGCGATGCCGGACGAGCGAGGACTCGTCATTGACAACCTCGGGGTCCGGGGGCAGGCGCCGACACCGGAAAGGAAGTAGCAGCAGGACGATCAGGGTAAGAAGGATGATTCCACACACGCTCATGAGAGTGTAGGAGACAATCCACAAAATGGGCTCGTTCAAAGGCAGGGCGGGGACGCAGTTGCTGGCTATGTCGTCTGTTGAGAAAGGCCCAGAAATTTCAGACACTGGAGCACCGGCAATTTCTGGGGAGACAGAAAGGGGGAAAATCCACAGCTGTGAGGGGCGCAGCCCGTCTCCGCCGTGTAACGAGAGAGAGAACGCCTGCTCTGTGAGACCGTGGCCTCACGGGTCAGGAGCCAGTGGCTCAGGCAGGGGACCTCTGCGTCAGCACGGTGTCACGGCGTTCAGTGCCCGCACCCGAGCACGGCACGTCCCGCGGTCTGCAGGTGCTGCACCCACGTGGGGGAGAGCGATGGGCAGAAGGGCACATCCAGAAGCCTCGGGGGCCCCGGCGAGGCCTGGCAGGGCCGCGGGGCCCGGCGGGCGAGGGTGCATCGCCCAGCGCCTGGGGAGGACGACCGAGACGGGGCGGCTGGGAGGGAAGGAGGGGAAGGAAGTAGGGAGGACAGTGGTATCTACGGCGAGGAGCTCGGCAGAGCCTGCCCGAAGCTCGGGGATGTCCCCGGTGCAGTCCACCTGACTTCATGCCGCCTTCACGTCAGCCTGCCCCACACTCCCGCTGGGCTCCAAGACCAGCCGGCCAGACCGGCCTGCCCAAGAGAGTCTTCCCTGCCCCGCGTCCCCCCTGCAGTGTGTGAAGGGCCCAGAATCAGGAACGGTATGTGAGTGCGACACTGAATTCGCACGAGGTCAGGAGGGTTCGTTCGTTCTTCCCTCCCTCCCTCCCTTCCTTTTTCTTTTTTCTTTCTTTTTCTTTTTTTTTTTTTATGTAGGCTTCATGCCCAGGGAGCCCACCCAGGTGGGCTCAGTCAGTTAAGCGACCAACTTTGGCTCAGGTCATGATCTCATGGCTCATGAGTTCAAGCCCCGCGTCGGACCCTGTGCTGACAGCTCGGAGCCTGGCGCCTGCTTCGGATTCTGTCGCTCTCTGCCCATCCCCCGCTCGCTCGTGCGCTCTCTCTCAAAAATAATATAAACATTAAAAAAATTTTAGGGGCGCCTTGGTGGCTCAGCCGGTTAAGCGTCCGACTTCGGCTCAGGTCATGATCTCACGGTCCGTGAGTTCGAGCCCTGCGTCAGGCTCTGTGCTCACAGCTCGGAGCCTGGAGCCTGCTTCGGATTCGGTGTCTCTCTCTCTCTGACCCTCCCCTGCTCATGCTCTGTCTCTGTCTCAAAAATAAACGAACATTTAAAAAAAAAATTTTTTTTTAATTAAAACAAATTGTAGGCTCCATGCCCAGAGCAGAGCCCAACATGGGGCTTAAACCCATGACCCTGAGATCAAGACCTGAGCTGAGATCAAGAGTCGGATGCTTAAGGGACTGAGCCACTCGGGCGCCCCGGAGAGGATTTCTCAAAGCAAGTCTGGGGGTTATCAGTACTGCATTTCTCTACCATCAGATTTATCTGCCCCTTTCAGAAGCACAGAATTTATGTGGCACTTTACGTTTTACTTGGAAAAAGAGAAAGGTCTTGCCACCCGCTTCACCCATGTTTAATCGCAGAGATGCATATTGAGGCGCCAAAAAACACTGTCACTAAGCATTTGATTTTTCTGTAACTGGAAGCCTCAAGACCCTAAGGTCTGCCACATAACATCTTTTTTTGGTGAGGAAAGAAAAAGTCAAACTAACAATGGAATGATGGCCTTAGAAGAAGGGTTTAAAATGGGGGAAGAAACAGACGTGATTGGAACATTTTCCTGCTCATGGGGATTGTGTGTGTGTGTGTGTGTGTGTGTGTGTACCCAAGAACACAGGGGCGCTGGCCTCCTGTCCGTCCAGACGGCAGGTGCCGCGGCTGTGGTCACCATTTAAACAACAAACTCTTTGGCCATTTATATTTCGATTATAATTTCTGCCTTTTTCTCCTGAGCCGTAAGAATCCTTCACGTAGTAGAAACAAGTGGCAAGTGCCTTTCCAGAGCAGGTCCTCTGTCTTTTAAAAAGCGTGTTTACTTTATAAATTGGGAAGCATGCTTAGCGCACGTACCAAAACCAGCACCAGTGCAGAACGTGAGGCGATGAAAATCACCTAAAACCACTTTTGCTTCAAGATGGAGTAAGAGGGGCCGCATTTACCCCCCCACACACCTGAAACAACTAAAATACTGGACAAAATATGTGATGAAACAAAGATTCTGAAGGTATTGCAAACTGCGCAAGGAGCCTAAATCCCGACGGATAGAGGAAAGTGGCCTTGAGAACGTTTCTGGGTTGTGGTGCAGGGAGGGGGACACGGGCAGAGGTGGGCAGCCTTTGGGGCGGGGGCGGGGCAGGGCTGGGAGGTCCAGGCAGGACTGAGGGGAGGGGCAGGGCAGAGGGGCAGGGCTGCAGGGACAGGGCAGGGCTGGGAAGCAGGGCAGAAGGGCAGGGCTGGGGGTGGGGGGCAAGGCAGGGCTGGGGACTGCTGGGGTTCACAAGGGCAGTGAAGGGCAGGAGGCAGCTGTAGACAGAAATTCCACACACCTCCAGAGGGCCCCCGCTGAGCCTTCAGCAGAGAGCTGACAAAATTGAGCGGAGGGCCCAAGATCCACTTGAAAGGCCTAGAAGGAACAGGGCTTGGAGCTCCCGTGCAGAGCTGACTACTGTATCTACTGCCAACCGCTTCCTGTCTACGCCGTGTCCCAGTGGAAAAAAACCCAAACCCAACTCGCAGGGCATGAATCAGAGTACTAAGGGTCTCTCCTCCATCACAGGGAAAGGAACCATAGACTGCACAGCGCTCTGGTCTGATCTTAGAGGCTTAAAAGCAACACGGGCCACGGGCGCCTGGGTGGCTCAGTGGGTTGAGCGTCCCACTCTTGGTTTCAGCCCAGGTCATGATCTTGTAACCGCTTTTCTAAAACGCGGGGATCGCGTTATGGCAGATGGAACCCACGATCAGGGCTGACAGCAGTCCCAGCACCCGGTTGATTAGGTC
Organism: Panthera tigris; assembly: GCF_018350195.1. Classification (NCBI taxonomy): domain Eukaryota; kingdom Metazoa; phylum Chordata; class Mammalia; order Carnivora; family Felidae; genus Panthera; species Panthera tigris. Next base: position 4,590,141 of record NC_056668.1, read on the forward strand.
GAGAATGAAACCAAAGGAGTCTGGCTACCGGGGAGGGGCTCCTCCGCAGGAGGCCCGTTTAGACAAACATCCAATATACCCGGAGGCAGTTTATCAGCCTGATTAGTAGCCAAACACATTCTGCAAGAGGCCCTGAGATCGGGAGCCTGCTTTAGGGCCATTCACAGCTGGACGCAGGGTACCTCAGTCTACCTGTTCTGTTTCCTGCAGAAGAGAGGACTTCAGTAGTCAGTAGGGGACTCTGATGAAAAATAGTAAAGGCAGAATTCCATCATGGTCCAAGCCACATTCCGACACATATATAGTCCTTACAGACCACTTCCTAGGAAACAGTCCTTGGCTGGGTTTTAAGTCGGTCGGGTCCTAGTTTCGGCCGGCTCCCAGTGGAGGTCCCAGGGCCAGAAGCAGCCAGACCAGGGATGTGGAGGGGATCACATCAGACCAATGAGGAGGAAATCTCATACGGCAGTCGTGAAGGTTGGCAGCCGTCCTGGTGACTTAGGTGGCTGTCCCATGCCCAAGACAGACAACGTCGTACAAGGACAGGGATAAAGAGAGGGCCTCCAGCTCCTGGGTCTTACTACCAAATCGGCCAGGGTCCTAACTTCCAGCCAAAGGGCCGGCTTTGTCCTCCCCGTGGAGCAGCCCTGGACTAGAGGATTACAGCCCGAGCGATTGACATCAAAGTGTTCCATTAGGACCAAACTTCTCGAAAAGCCCCTGAAATGAGAGTAAAGGAAGAAGAGAGAGGACTCACTTGGTTCACACCGAGGCGCAGAGCCCAGAGGATGGAAAGACTCACAGCCCCACGTAAGGGCGCCGAAACGATGAAATTACGGAGTGGGTTCGTGAGCAAACGGCTAAGAAAGAATTCTTGCGACATCTCTGGTGCAAAAGGTGATTTTCTTCCAGCTCGGGGACAGGACCCGGGGGCAGAAAGAGCTGCACCGGGCTTGTGAGGAGTGAGTGGCCATATACTTCTAAGTTAGTGGGGGTGAGGGGCGGCGTAAGTCTCTAAGGAACTTGGAAGCTAGGATTTCAGGACCTTGAGGGGCTCGCTGCTGCTAAGATGAGGTTACCTTCGGTCTTTGATAAAACAAAAACACCAAGGCAGTAAGGCAGCCAGGAGCTCCCTGAGCAAGGTCACACTCGGCACGTGTCAGTGTCAGTGGGCTGCGAGCTGTAAGGAGATTTAACTTCAGCTACATTTCTCTTGCCTTTGTTTCCCTCATCAATCTCGGGGTTCCCGAGATCAAGCCCCACGCTACCAACACAGAGCCTGCTTGGGATTCTCTCTCCCTCTCTCTCTGCCCCTCCCCTGCTCCCGCTCTATTTTCGAAAATAAAAAAAAATAAGCATTAAGGAAAAAAAAAAAAAAAAAGCAAGACAAGGCAGGACTCTAACTTAAATGTGACCCAGGAACAGATCTCAAGCATATTTGCAGGAATACAGGAGTATTCAGCACTGTTTTGGATACCTGGACCCAACTTTAACATGCTGGGGCTTAAGTCACCAACAGGCAATTCTCACACCCCAGCTGGGTGTCCACGAATTCAACTCAATTCTGACACTGTCTACCCGGAAGCAGCATCAGATCCCACAGGTGAAGGGCTCAGTCCTACAAAGCTGTCCCCCAACCCCCGACCTTGAGACATCAGTTAAAAGCCCAGGTTGTTACCTATGCTTCTGACTGATGAACTACAGACTGGAGGTACCAACCACCCCCACCTTGAGCTTCATTCATTTGCTAGAGAGGCTCAGGGAACTCAGAGAGACTGGGTACTTACTGAATTACTGGTTTACTAGAAAAGGACAAAACTCAGGGGCAGCCAGATGGAAGAGGTGGCCAGGGGGAGGTGTGGGGGGAGGGGGAGGAGCCTCCGTGCCTGCAGGTGCCGCTCTCACCATATTTCCACACATCCACCTGCCCCGAACCCTCTCCTTTTGGATTTTCATAGTGGGTTCGCTGCACAGACCCGATGGATGAAGTCACTGGCCAGTGGAGATGGCTTCGGTGACCAGCCCCTCCCTCCCTGCAGGCCAGGGGGAGGGACGGGAAGTTCCAACACTAATCACAGGCCAGCCCCACCCTTAGATGCTTTCCAAAGTCACCTCACTAACATAACAAAAGACAACACTCCTCGTTGGAAATTCCCAGGGTTTTAAGGAGCTCTGTGCCAGAAATGGAGGCAAATACCAAACACATATTTCTTGTAACCTGTAACATCACAAGCATCCAACAAGGTGGAATTCACAATGTCTGGCCTCCAATAAAAAAAAAAAAAAAGAAAAAATCACCAAGTGTGCAAAGGAGCAGGAAAACACAATTCATAATTCACACAGAAGTAGAAAAACGCAGTTCATACCAAGGGGGGAAAGAATCAATCCTATGAAACTTGGCAAAGGAATGACACCCATGGTGGAATTCGTAGACAGGATATTGAAACAGCTACTATAACTGCGTTCCACTCAGGATGCTGGAGGGAATATCGGGCGTGAATAGAGACACAATAGCTATAATCACGTCAGACGTGTTAAACAGACAGACAGCAGCTATAAGACCTAAGTCAAATTTCTAGAGATGAAAACTGCAATGTGCAAGAGGAGAAATGCACTGCATGATATTAATGGAATATGTATCCGCAGGAGAAAAAGACCAGTCAACTCGACAACTTGAAACTAACCATGAAACACAGAGAGGGCAAAATCCTGAAAACATAAACAGAGAACGTCGGTAAACTGTAGGGCCACACTCAGAGGACCCAGATGAGGGGAGGGATGGGAGGCAGAAAACATATCTGAAACAATGATACCCCAAACCTTTCCAAACTTCAAGGAACCAGCAAGGTCACAGATCCAAGAGGCTCAGAGATCCCCAAGCATAAGAAGCAGAAAGCAGATTACACCAGTGAACTGCTGAAAACCGGTGACAAAGGGAAAATCTTAAAAGCATACAGAGCAAAACGAAACATTCTGTACAAAGGAACAAACAGAATTAGAGCGACTTTCACGTCAGGAGTAACACAAGCGACAAGACTGTGCAGTGACAGCTTTCAAGTGCCGGAAGGGAAAACCTTGTCAATCTAGAATTCTGTACCAAGCAACAGGGTCTTTCAAAGTGAAGATAAAGATGTTTTCTGACATACACCAGCTGCAAGAATTTATCACAAGAAGAGACACGCACAGCCTTAAGAAAGAAGGAAATTCTGGGACACCTGGGTGGCTCAGTCAGTTAAGCATCCTAACTCTTGATTTCAGCTCAGGTCATGATCTCAGGGTCATGAGAACTGAGCCCCCGCATCAGGCTCTGCACTAGCAGCAAGGAGCCTGCTTGGGATTCTCTCTCTTCCTCTCTCTCTCTCTCTCTGCCTGTCCCTGGCTCTCTCTCTCAAAATAAACTTAACACACACACACACACACACACACACACACACACACAGATAAACCTGGAGGACATTATGTTAAGTGACATAAGCCAGACAGAGAATCTGGCTGGATCTCACCTACACGTGAAATCTAAAATAGTTCAACTCAGCAGCAGAGAGTAGAATTGTGGGGGTAGATCTTAAGTGAAGGAAGGAAGGAAAGAAAGAAGAAAGGAAGAGAAGAGAAAAGAGAAGAAGAAAAGAAGGAAGGAGGGAGGAAGAGAAGGAAAGGAAAGGAAAGGAAAGGAAAGGAAAGGAAAGGAAAGGAAAGGAAAGGAAAGGAAAGGGAGGGGAGGGGAGGGGAGGGGAGGGGAGGGGAGGGGAGGGGAGGGGAGGGGAGGGGAGGAGAGGAGAGAGGAGAGGAGAGGAGAGGAAAGGAAAGGAAAGGAAAGGAAAGGAAAGGAAAGGAAAGGAAAGGAAAGGAAAAGAAAGGAAGAAGGAAGGAGGGAGGGAGGAAAAAGGAAAGGGAAGGGAAGGGAAGGAAAGGAAGGAGACAGTACCTTTGTGAGGTAGGTGATGGATATGTTAGCTTCCAGGGATCATTCCACAACATACACATCTATCAAAGCATCAAGTTGTATACCTTAAATGCATATAGCTTTCATCTGTCAATTATATCTCAATAAAGCTGACCAAAAAAAGGAAGAAACCATCACAGCCAACTGCACCAAAACCACGGCAAAGCCAGCCCTTCGAGCAGAAATCGGTGATGTCGGATGGAAACTGGGATCCACACAAAGGGAAGACGAGCCCAGACTCGGTGACCACACGGGCAATTATAACGTCTCTCCTTTTCATTTTAAACACTGAAGAAGATAACTGGCTGAAAGCAAAAATAACACCAGTGTAGGGGGCGGTTTCTAACACATGCCTAAGTAAAACGTGTGACAGCAACATCGGGGGACAGGATGGCGAGAGACCATGCAAGAACACTCTAGGTCCCTTTCCTACCCGAAGCGGTCCCCTGTGTCAATCAAAGCCGCAGGCTACGAACCCTGTGGCAACCACCACCACACAACAGCCACAGCTCATAAACTCGCCGAGATCAAGAGAAACAAAAATATTCAATCCAAAGGCAGCAGAAAAAGGCGGGGAAGGGAGAGAAGAGGCCAACAGAAAACAGGTAGCAACGCAGGAACAGCATTCATTCCCACATGAATCATCACATTAAATATAATCTAAGCCGGGGGTCGGCAAACATTTCTGGGAAGGATCGGATAGCAAATGTGTTAGGGATTTTGGGGCCGCCTAGGATTCCTGTCCCCTTCTGTCCTGATTATTTTCACACCCCTTTAAAAATGTAAAACCGGGTGCCCGGGTGGCTCAGTCAGTGAAGCGTCCGACTTCGGCTCAGGTCACGATCTCACGGTCCGTGGGTTCAAGCCCTGCGTCGGGCTCTGTGCTGACAGCTCGGAGCCTGGAGCCTGCTTCGGATTCTGTGTCTCCCTGTCTCTCTCTCTGACCCTCCCCCGTTCATGCTCTGTCTCTGTCTCAAAAATAAATAAAACATTAAAAAAATAAAAAAATAAATTAAAAAAATGTAAAACCATCTTCAGAGGTCGTAGAAAAGACCTCCACCCGCCAGATCCGGCCTGCGGGCTGCCATCTGCCAACCTCGGGTCTCAACGCCCCAGCGACAACGCAGACGCCGTGGAATCAGATATGAAGCAAGACCCGACTACTCGCGACCTGTAAGAAGCCCACTTTAAATACAAACACTCAAATACGTTGCAAGTCACAGGGTGGAAAAAAGACGGGTCAGGCTAACGGTAATCAAGAGAAATGCAGTGGCCGTGTCAGTTATCAGACGCCACAGACTCAGAGCAAAGAGGACTGCCAGGGACGAAGGCACTCATTTCCAAAGGGTTCAGGTTCAACGCACCAACAGGGCACAGCCATACTAAGGGTTTACACGCCTCCTAAGAATTTTGAAATGTAGGAAACAAGAATAAGGAACCTGCAGAAGTTTAGGGAGACCCGCCCTTACATTCTCAGCAAGAGCGGAAGCGGGCAGGAAGTGAGTGCGGGTAGAGGCCACCCCAGCAGTACGACCCGCAAGCTTGACGCAAGCTTGACGTCACTGGCAATTACTCCGCCCACGCAGCGAATATTTTAATTTTTTTTCACGTCTATTTTTGAGAGAGAGGCAGAGAGTGAGCAGGGGAAGGACAGAGAGAGAGAGAGGGAGACACAGAATCCGAAGCAGGCTCCAGGCTCTGAGCCATCAGCACAGAGCCCGATGCAGGGCCTGAACCCAGGAACCGCGAGATCATGACGAGCTGAGGTCGGACGCTCAACCAAGGGAGCCACCCAGGAGCCCCGAATATACCTTGCTTTCGAGAGCACATTTAACCAACACAGGCTACATTCTGGGCCACGAAACAAGTTTCAAGACATTGAAAAGAATTCAGTTCAGGGGCGCTTGGGTGGCTCAGTGGGTTAAGCGTCTGACTTCAGCTCAGGTCATGATCTCACGGTTGGTGAGTTCGAGCCCCGCCTCTGGAGCCTGCTTCCGATTCTGTGTCTCCCTCGCTCTCTGCCCCTCCCCCACTCATGCTCTGTCTCAAAAATAAAAACACTTAAGAAAGTTTTTTTAATAAAAAAAAAAAAAAAAAAGAATTCAGTTCATACTGTGTTCTCTGACCACAGTGGAATTAAGTAAGAAGTCAGAAACAGAGGGGCGCCTGGGTGGCTCTGGCAGTTAAGTGTCCAACTCTTGACTTTGGCTCACTCAAGTCACGATCTCACAGTTCGTGAGTTCAAGCCCCACACGAGGCTCTGCTTGGGATTCTGTCTCTCTCTCTGCCCCTGCCCCGCTTGTGCACGCACGCGCTCTCTCTCTCTCTGTCTCTCTGTCTGAAAATAAGCCTAAAAAATTAAAGAAAGAAAAATCAAAAGAACGGGGCAGTCAAGTATGTCAACGAACAGCACACATGATATGATTTCACTTAGGTTAAAAGAGAAAACCAAACAACAACAAAACCAAAACCAAGCCCAGATCTCCTAGGTATTTTATCTGTAAAATGGGAGATGGCAATGGTACCCACAAATCACAGTCTTAGTGAATGGGGACCAAGCTAATAGAAGGCACTTAGTACAGTGCCTGGGGTAAGGGCAGTGCTTCCTAAGCACCACGTGTTAATATCTTGTTATTTTAAATCTTTCATCAATGTCTTGGGTTAAAATTGTAACTATGTGTTTTCTCGGTTCTATCTTCCAGAAGACCCAGTTGATAATGAGCACCTGAGGAAGATCCATCAACTTACCAACTATAAAAATTATCATGGCTGGGGTCTTTTCTGCCATGGCATGTAAAATAAAGTGATGGTACCGAGACGCCTTTCGAGCAGCCGTGGTTCACTTGGAAGAACATTCTGGAGCTCCAGGACAGGCATTCTAGACCCAGGGCCATTTTGTGCTGCAACTACACGAAAACCTCTTACTAACTACCCCAGGCCTCGGTGTTCTTTTGAGACCGCATGATTCATGTCTTTGGGGCCCCTTGGCTTTGCAATCCTTTGATTATATTCTAAGTAGATGGCAGAGGCCTCGCTCTGAAACTGTTCTTAACAGCTAACTTTCCTATTTTTAAACATGAATATGTACCAGATGATCCACTTTCAACCTGCACAAGGAAATTCACAGCGAAACGACTGCCACAATCCATGGTACGTCTCAAGTTGTAAAAGCTCAACTCTATACAGCTCTTGGGTGTTAAATGTCTCAATCTATAAAAAGACATGAGTGGTATTTCAGAAGCTTTGGATACATTAAGAGAGATCTGTCAATCTTAACGCTCTGTTATCCTTCTAGCTCTAGGACACTTGGCCCAGCCAACACAGAGGCATCTGAAAGCGCACCGGCCTTGAATGTCTGTCTGTCTGTCTGTCTGTCTGCTGCTGACTTGTGAGACTATCTGTACGCTGAAGCCCCAGGCCGGCCAGCACTATGACACGCGGTGACCACCGCCGTATTTATCCGGCTCCGATCTGAGACCAGAATAGTGATTCTTTGTAGGGGTTGGGGGGGGGGGTGAGGCGAGGAGAGGCAGGGCAGCACAAGAGAAGCATCTGTGGATCTTTTTCCAAAATAACCATCACCCTCCCACCTACCACCATTCTGATACACCCTGGCTGAAAAAGGAGGGGAGGGTGTGGGCCATCCTGTATTTTAAAAAGCTCCCCGGCAAAGTCCTCAAAGAGCTCCCACTCGCTGCTCTCCTTCCCACCCTGTCCCAACCCTTAGAGACAAGCCGAATCCCATGGCGGAGTGTGGTGTGACAAACACCAATTATTACGGAAACCCAATAAAAGACATCAAGAGAAAAGGGAAGCTCCCAAAGGTTTGGGCTCCACCAAGTGCTAGCTGGCACCGAGAGAGAACGTCCTCCTCCTCCCACACAGAGAAAAGATGATAAACTCATATTTTTAAATATGTAGATGAGCCTGGAAATAGGTGCTAGGACTGGGGATCCAAAGCCCAGGGACAGGGGTGCGGAGGGGGATGGGAAAAAGACTTGACCCCGGCACCACGGAGGGGGCTGGTAGAGGCTGGCTCGCTGGGGGAGGGAGCCGGGAAATTTCTGCCAACCAGGAAGCCGGACTCTGCCCGAGGTCTGGGGGCCGGAAGGGCAAGGAAGAACCTCCTGCGAGAAGCAGAGCTTCCCTGCCACCGCCTGGAGCAGGGCTGGCATCGAAATTTACACAGCTTGGTGTAGAAATCCTGAAGTGCTCATCGCCTCACACTCAGCAGAAACAAATGCAAAATTGGTTTATGGCAACATTTTTACAACCCAAGGTGCACTGAACTCTCTCCAAAGGGAAAAAAAAAAAAAGCTTTCCCACTAAAGATAAGCTCACAACAAGTAGTTGCAAACCAAGTGAGAAGAAAATCTGCCACGAGAGAACAGCAGACACAAAACCAAAGAGATCAGCTCTCCGTAAACGATAGGAAAACAGAATATGCTGGAGATTACACAATAGCGGTGTTTAAAAACTCACTAAAATACTACCAAGGCTTTTTAATCAGGCTGATTGAAAAGTTCATAAAGGAAAATAAAATTGAGAAAGAACAGCGGGGCGGGGGGGGGGGGGGCGCTTGGGCGGCTCAGTCGGTTAAGCGTCTGATGCTTGATTTCGATTCAGGTCATGATCTCACCGTTCATGAGATCAAGCCCCTCATCCAGCTATCGGCGTGGAACTTGTTTGGGATTCTCGGTCGCCCTCTCTGCCCCTTCCCCACTCATGCATGTGTGAGCACATGCGCGCACACTCTCTCCTGCTCTCTCAAGAGCAATAAATTTAAAAAAAAAATACTGTAAGATATATCGATTGAACAGAATAGAAAATCCAGACATACAGACCTATCTCCCCGAATACTTACTGGAATTTGGTATGTGATAACATTCAAATCAGTGAAGAAAATGTGGATTATTTGGGAAAACGTCATAGGAACATGGGATAATCATATGGGGGGAGGTTTAATCCATACAAACTATGTCAAGGTAAATCAAACATAGAAGTACTTGTACAAATCACGAAATAATTTCAATAAACAAGGTCATTTAAAATGTGGCTTTAAACCTAAGGGCCTTAAAGGAAAAGACTGACATATTTAAATACATGAAAGCATTTTTTCAATAAAATCCATTATCAGGGGCGCCTGGGTGGCTCAGTCGGTTGAGCGGCCAACTTCGGCTCAGGTCATGATCTCGCGGTCTGTGAGTTCGAGCCCCGCGTCGGGCTCTGTGCTGACAGCTCAGAGCCTGGAGCCTGTTTCGGATTCTGTGTCTCCCTCTCTCTGCCCCTCCCCCGTTCATGCTCTGTCTCTCTCTGTCTCAAAAATAAATAAACGTTAAAAAAAATTTTTTTAAAAATCCATTATCAGCAAAGTTTCTAAATAATGTAGAATTGAAATATGGATTATAGCTTTTTTCCCTCCAAATAGCTAATTACTCCATTACACCACAGAGATTCTACAAATCAATAGAAAACAACTAAAAATCCGACAGGAAAGAAAAAAAAGGGGAAAGGATATGAGTGCCTAGTTCACAGAAAATGAGAAACAAATGCCCTAGACATTTACTTATAAAAATAAACTCCACCTCACGCATACAAAGTCATACAAATTAAAAACTACACTGAGATAACCTTCATCCATCAGATTGGCAAAATTCCCAAAGGGGTGACAACACCTTGTTGGTGACGCTGACTGGAGAGTCAGGCCACAGTATACGTTGCTAGACAAACGGTACAGCCAACGCAGAAAAGAGCACAACCTCCTTAGAAGGCGATGTGACGATACCCATCAAGATGACAAAATCTTAGGGCACCTGGGGGGCTCAGTTGGCTGAGCGACTCAGGTCACGATCTCACAGTTCGTGAGCTCGAGCCCTACCTGTATCGGGCTTGCTGCTGACAGGGCAAAGGCTGCTTCAGATCCTCCGCCCCCCCGCCCTCTCTCCCCCTCCCCTGCCTGCACACTCTCTCAAAAATAAATAAACATTAGAAAGAAAAGATTCTTATATGTTTATACCCTTTAACCCAGCAATTGTACTTTCATATGTGAGAATAAACACAGACAAATGGCATCCACTGCAACACTGTCTATAACAACAGGAGACTGGAAACAACTTCAATGTATCCATAAGGAATTATTAAATGAATTAAAGAAGAGCGACAGAAGATTATGAGGCTCAAACAATAATGGGGAGAGGGGGCGCCTGGATGGCCCACTCGGTTAAGTGTCCAACTTCGGCTCAGGTCATGATCTCGCGGTTCAAGAGTTTGAGCCCTGCATCGAGCTCTCTGCTGTCAGTGCAAAACCCACTTTGGATCCCCTGTCCCCCTCTCTCACTGCCCCTCCCCTGCTCGTTCTCTCTCTCAAAATAAATAAACTTAAGAAAATAATGAGGGAACACTTGAAGTCTTTATAATTGCCTCTAACAGAGCGGGGCGCTATCTAACGCATTGTGATTTGAACATGATCTGGCCGTTTTCAAAAATTAAATAAAATAATGGAGATAAAGGGAATACAAGTCACAACAATATTTACAGAACAAAATTTACAGAGAAGTAAACGTGTCTATTTGAAAAAGTACACAGTGGAATTGCCAGAAATGAAAAATACAGTCGATGTAATTAAAAGCTCACTGAATAGTTTAAGTGGTCGACTGAAAACAGTTGAAGAGAGAACTAGGGCACTACGGGATGTATCTGCGGAAAACTACACAGAATACAGCAAAGGTAAAGAGAAGAAAGTATGAGTGAGAGGTCAAGGGACATGGAGGAAATAAGGAGAAATCTCGAAATTTATCTCAGGAGACCCAAAAGAAGGAACTAGTAAAAATGGCTGTGAGGTAATAGTGAAGGAGGCACGAGCTGAGAATTCTCTAGGATTGGTGATAAAAAACACGAATCCTTCGATTCAGAGAGCACAATGAGTCTTGAGCAAGATGAAAAACCATCTATACCTACATACATCATGGTGAAACTCCAGAAGACTAAAAATTTAACCTAAGTCTGAACAGCAAGCAGAGGAAACCGATGACCCCTTTTGGTACCACAACTGAAAGTGACTTTTCATCAGCAGTAATGTTGGCCAGAAGATGTTGAAATACCATCTTCAAAACACTAAGGGAAAAACGGTCACCCTAGAATTCCACACATAGTTAAATTATGAGTCAAGAATTAGGGATGAATGAGGGGCATCTGGGTGGCTCAATTGGTTGAGCATCCAACGTCGGCTCAGGTCGTGATCTCACGGTTTTTGAGTTCGAGCCCCACATAGGGCTCTGTGCTGACAGCTCAGAGCCTGGAGCCTGCTTTGGGTTCTGTGTCTCCCTCTCTCTCTGCACCTGCCCTGTTCATGCTGTGTGTGTCTCTCTCTCAAAAGTAAATATTAAAAAAAAAATTTTTTTAATTTTTATTTATTTTTGGAGGAGAGAGAGAAACAGAGCATGAGCGGGGGAGGAGCAGAGACAGAGAGAGAGACACAGAATCAGAAGCAGACTCCAGGCTCTGAGCTGTCAGCACAGAGCCCGACATGGGGCTCAAACCCACAAACTGTGAGATCATGACCTGATGGACGCTCAACCGACTGAGCCACCCAGGCGCCCCCTAGAAATTTTTTTTAACTTGGGGGAAAAATGAAATTTAAAAGAAATCCTAAATTACATTCTTCAGCATAAGGAAAACTGCTGTGTCATAATGTTTATCCATTTTCCTTTGTTGAGCTTTGAACAGTTTTTAGTTTGATGAAAATGGCGGTTTTATGTAACAATGTAATTAGTGAATGATGTGCTTTAGTTTGTTTTATGAATAAAGCTGCTTCTGGTCAGGTCTTTGGGTGGAAACACACATTCATTTCCTCACTGCATCTACCTAAGAGTGCCGTTACTGAGTCATAGAGTAGGAATATGTTTAACATTAGCAGAAAATGTCAAACCGTTTTTCCATTCATACTAAACAATTTCAGCAAAGTGAGAATCCCTTAACGGAGGATTAGAAGGGAACTCCAAGAGCCTACTCCATGCACCAGACTATAGGACTGCTCTCACAAAAAATCCAAGTGACTAACAACTATTTTAAAAGGAGAATTTTAGCAACGTGACTGGATAGAAGATTAATATACAAACAAACCCTGTGTTGCCCGTATACCAATCAAAATAGGTACCTAAGCAAGAGGTATATGCATAAGAACTTCTTGAAGAAAACTGCAAAAACTCTGTAGGATATAATAGAAGACCTAAACAAGTAAGACTTAGCACATTCAGGAGGAGAAGACTTGTATAATAAATATTTGATTTTGGGGGCGCCTGGGTGGCTCAGCCAGTGAAGCATCTGACTTCAGCTCAGGTCATGATCTCGTGGTTCGTGAGTTCGAGACCCGCGTCGGGCTCTCTGCTCACAGCTCAGAGCCTGGAGCCTGCTTCAGATTCTGCCCCTCCCCTGCTCGCACTCTTGTCTCTCTCTCTCTCTCTCAAAAATAAATAAACATTAAAAAGTAAATAAAGATTTGATTTCTTCTCAAGTTAATCTGTACATCCAGTGCACTTGCAATCAAAATCCCAATAAGGTTCTTCAGAGATCTTGACAAGCTGAACAAAAGGACAAAAGTAGCCAGGACCATCTAAAGAAGAATAAGGAGAAGAGGTGAGCCCCTGCTGGATATTAGGTCTTATTATAACTACAGATATTAAACTATATGTTATACCACAGGGGCAGGCAGCTACACCAGTGGGATAAAAGAGAATGTTCAGAAATAAGAGATCCAGGGGCACCTGGGGAGCTCAGTTGGTGGAGGGTAAGACTCTTAGTTTCGGCTCAGGTCACGATCTCACAGTTCGTGGGTTCAAGCCCTGAGTTCAGCTCCACACTGATAGCACAGAGCCTGCACAGAATCTCTCTCTCTCTGCCCCTCTCCCACTTGTGCTCTCTCTCAAAATAAATAAATAAACTTAAAATAAAAAAAAATAATAGATCCAGATTTATACTGGGTCTTGGTATACAACAAAGATGCTATTAAAATTATTTAATTATTTAACTTGAATCCAAACCAAGCCAAATTTATAGAAATGTGAGGTTAAATGAACATGTTAAATGATACCATTAGGAAAAATCCAGACAAATCTAAATATATCCTACAAAACAACTGTCTTTTGGAAAAAAAAAGAACAGCTAAGAATATCATTTTGGGGGTAACTGAGGAAATCTGAATATGGTCTAGATACTACACAATATTACAATGTAAATATTGTTGGTTTTTTAGGAGTCATAATGGTATTATGGTTATATACGAGCCTGTCCTTATTTTTAAGAGATATTTGTGGATGAGGTATTATGGAGTAAAATATTTAGGAGTAAAATGTCATGATATCTGCAACCTATTTGCAAATGGCTCAAACAAAAACTACATACATACGTATACTAATATATATCAAAATATAAAAATTATTAAATCTAGATAGTGTGTATTTAGAATGTCATTATTTTTAGTCTTTTCGTATATTAAAATTTTTTATAATACAATATTGAAAATATCAGAGGAGAAAATATATTCCATAAATGGTACTGAGAAAATTGAATGCCCTTATAAAAATCAGATTCCTACTTCACATTATGAGAAAATGGGGGGAGGGGAAGTATACAGTATCTTTAGAAAAAAAATCTCTATTTTCTTAGATTAAAGAAAAATTTCTTAAATAAGGTACAGAGTAAAAGCCATAAAGAAGAGATTGATACATTTTATTTCCCTAAATGTCGATAAATGTAAGTGAAAGCTAATAAAAACAAGTAAGAGAAATCCAGAGACTAGCAGATATTTACCACACATTAGCCCCCCAGAATTAATGGATCAAATATTAAGACTGTGTAGCCATCAATAAAAGAGATGGTAGAAAAATGTCCCTGGGGCGCCTGGGGGGCTCAGTCGGTTGAGCGTCCGACTTCGGCTCAGGTCACGATCTCGCGGTTCGTGAGTTCGAGCCCCGCGTCGGGCTCTGGGCTGATGGCTCGGAGCCTGGAGCCTGCTTCCGATTCTGTGTCTCCCTCTCTCTCTGCCCCTCCCCCGTTCATGCTCTGTCTCTCTCTGTCCCAAAAATAAATAAACGTTAAAAAAAATTTAAAAAAAAAAGAAAAATGTCCATAAGCTATTAGAAAAATTCACCATAAGAGAGAAAGCTCAGACACCCCGAAAACATCCAAAGTTGCATCATCTCAGAAGTAATCAAACTGTGACACTATTTCACACATACAGATTGGCAAAAAGCAAAAACCAAAACAAAACAAATAGAATAGAATAGTTTGAGGAAATGAAAACTCTTGTAGAATCCTGATGGTCCAGCTACCTTGAGGATAAATCCAACAGCAGCCAGTAATTCCAAAGACTGGCATACCAAACCATCTAGAAATTCCATTTTCAGAAGATCTCATTCACAGGCAGAAAGATGTTCGCTGCAGTAGTGTTTATAACTGCAAATATTAGAAACAATCCAGATGTTAATCAAGGCAGGACTGGGTAAATAATCTGGGTATATTCATACAAGAAGATACTATACAGCAGTCAAAACGGGTGATCTCCCATCAACACGGAAAATCTAGTAAATGTAATGCTGACCGATAAAGCAGGTGGACAAAAGATATATATTATTATATACAGTATTGTGTAGCATTCCCATACATTTCATTTTATTATTTTTCAATAATTGTTTCCTTAAATTTTTTTAATGTTTATTTATTTTTGAGAGAGGGAGAGAGAAAGAAAGAGTGTGAGTAGGAGAGGGGCAGATTGAGAGGGAGACACAGAATCCGAAGCAGGCTCCAGGCTCCGAGCTGTCAGCGCAGAGCCCCACGTGGGGCTTGAACCCACAGACCGCGAGATCATGACCTGAGCCGAAGTCTGACGCTTAACCGACTGAGCCACCCAGGCGCCCCCGTATACATTTTAAAACACCAAAAACCCACGACCAACCAACCTATGTTGGTTGTTATATGGTACTTATTTACAGGTCTATGGGAGACAGCTTCTAAGGTGACGCCGACGATCCCCGCTCCCCGGTGTTTACGCTTGTGTAATCCCCCTCCCACAGTGCACCAGGGTGGTTCTGTGCAACCAACAGAATAGGGCGGAAGCGACAGTATGCCCTTTCAAAATTGGTTGGAAAAAAGACTGTGGCTTCTGTCTTGGTTGCTCTATTGCCCTTCTACTCCCTGCAATCGCTTGCTCCCGGGTGACCAGACGACTGTCCTAAGTGTGCTCAGGGAAGCCTGGTGTGAGATCCAAACGGCAAGTAAGGTCCGGTTGGCAAGGTCCAACCACAGGAGTGAGCTTCCAAGAGTCCCCTCCAGCCTCACGAGAGACCCTAGACCACGGAGACCCTAGACCAGAACCACCAGCTAAGCCACTCCTCGGCTGCTGACCTTCAGCACCTGCACAAGGTCATCAAGTACTGCTAAACTGGGGGCTAAGTTGTTACCAAGCAAGAGATGATGAATGCAAGGTACTCATACCTGTGTAGTGAAATGTTACGTGCGTAGTAATTATAAGAACGTACACCGGTATCAAGCTAAAGGGTAATTCTGGGGAAGGCAGTGGGGTGGGGCTCTAACTCCATTTACTTTGTTTCCATGACAAATTTTTGAAGAAAATACGACAAAAACGTTAGCATTTGTTAAATCTGGGTGTTCCAAAAGTGTGTACAAAGCACATGATTTCCTGTGACTTAAATCATTTTCTTTGTTATTTAAAGCAGGTTAGGAATTAAAAATAAACACTTCTAGAAAGAGAAAAAAAAAGCGGTGTCTCTCTTCCATTTATTACAGCACCACAGACCACTGTCTGGCTCCTAACTGCAGCTTGGAGGGAAGGAATTACTTTAATGGCTAAACGGTTTGCACGGGAGAGGAGACATAGCCGCGTGTATTCCCATGGCTGGTGAAATCAAATGTTTAAGTACCAAAACCCTAAATATATATTTTTTAAATAGTAACAGAAAAACTTCTTTAAGCACACCTACCAAAGGATTCATGCTGAAACGCAGGAACGAATGTTGCTTTGCCTGGAGACGCTTCATACTAAACTATTTCCAACAGCAATTCACTTAGGAGACACGGTGATTCCGCTCCCTGCGGTATTAAGTGGACGATACACGGCTGTTGCCATAGTAGCCTCTACTTTAATGGTATTTAACAAGAGAACAGAAATTGTGAGGCAAATTGCTTTCGTTCTTAGTTCTCTGGGTTATAAGAAGTAAAACATTCAGGGGCGCCTGGGTGGCTCCGTCAGTGAAGCGTCCGACTTCGGCTCAGGTCACGATCTCACGGTTCGTGAGTTCGAGCCCCGCGTCGGGCTCTGGGCTGACGGCGCGGAGCCTGGAGCCCGCTTCGGACTCTGTGTCTCTTTCTGTCTCTGTCCCTCCCCCACTTGTGCTCTCTCTGTCTCTCAAAAATAAATAAATGTAAAAAAAAAAAAGTAAAAAAAAAAAAAGAATATTCACATCCAGGAGACAGAGTAGCATCTCAGATTATACACTCCCAGGTAGTGCCCAGAGAAAGGTCTCCCCCAGGGATACCTCACAGGCTAAAAACAGTTAATGCGCTCTCAGAGATAAACATTATCTCAAGGACTCTGAGCCTGCTCATCAATAAAGTCAGAGGAATCTGCGTTAACGTTTAAGAAGGTATTTGCAACAAATATGTACGTGGTGTTGGGCATTTTCTTTTTTTTTTCTTATGTTTTATTTTTGAGAGAGAGAGAGAGAGCAAGCGGGGAAGAGAGACGAGGGCAGGGGGGCGGACAGAAAATCCAAAGCGGGCTCCATGCTGAGAGCAGAGAGCCCACTGCGGGGCTCGAACTCACAAAGCATGAGATCATGACCCGAGCCGAGGTCGGACGCTTAACCGACTGAGCCACCCAGGTGCCCCAGGGTGGTTTTTTTTTAGACAGCACATGAGTAGGGCCAATATTCCGGATGTAAGTTCTCCTTTCACTATTTCTCTTCACCCACTCTCCAAATTGTTATGTTACCCTTCAAGAACGCCAATGTGTCTAAACGAGGCTGTGATGCACCGTGACGCATCGCTGACCTGCCTTCTTAACAAGGATCCCAATGTTACGACCACGATTTGGGTAGCGAGTAATAACTGAAACCTCCCTCTCCGGAATAAATCAGCGGAGATCGTTTGACACTCTCCCCCAAATTCTCCCGTTGGTTTTAGATCCCAGGGAAGGTCTGGTCAGGGTCGAAGCGACCAGCACAGTTAGTCAGCCTTCCTGCCCATCCTGTCGCTACGTCTAGTGCCTAAGGATGCTTTCATCTAACCCACACACCTCCACCCCTGCACTGCATGGTGGTCTTGTATTTCACCCCAGCCTCTAATTTTCTTCGGTTCCACCTCCCTGTTGCCCACTCTTTGGCTGCCTCACGTCTGCTTAGTTTTTTTCCTCTCCCTTGGCATGTTACCCACCAACTCTGAATCCAAAGTGCCAGGATTTGTGAGTTCCCTGGAATCCTACCCAGAAGCACCGTGGCACCCGGCCACTGCCTGCTCATGCGCTCTCCATGCGTCTGGGCGATTCCATCCGAAGCCACCTCCAGCCCTGGCCTTTTCCACACCAGCCTGGGCTACTGCTAGACGTACTCGACCCCCCGCCCCCACCCCGCTAAACCATGCGCTGTGCGGACACCCCATTCTAGCAAATTGTTCATCTACAGACATTCTCGAGTTTGGGGGGATTACCCACCCATCATCTTTCCTGTCCTCTCCTGGTTTCTCTGAACACCTGCCCCACTCTCTCAAGCTCAGCTCTGCAGAGCCACGCTGCTGACTCACCCTCAAACCAGCTCTCCAAAAGAATTCTAGGAGAAAAACACGCTCCTTGATCTCATTATTTTAGGATTTCAAGAAATAGCAATGATAGGCATTGACTTATTTCACAACGAAGATTTCTTGGAGGGAAAGAAAAACACACAGCTTACCCATGAATCTGCTTTATTTATTTTGATTTCACTGTCAAAAACCCTGTAATTCATCCCCAAGGCCACGTATGTTTATTCTATGGTGTGAGATACCCTTTTTTTTTTAATGTTTATTTATTTTTGAGAGAGAAAGACAGAGCGAGAGTGGGGGTGGGGCAGAGAGCGGGGGAGACACAGAATGTGAAACAGGCTCCAGGCTCTGAGCTGTCAGCACAGGGCCCGACGCGGGGCTCGAACCCACGAACCGTGAGATCATGACCGGAGCCGAAGTTGGAATCTCAACTGACTGAGCCAGCCAGGCGCCCCTTTGAGATACCATTCTAAATTTAACCCGAGAGACAACTATCACGCTAACATTTACAAGCACTCCGCATGTGTCAAGCACAGGACTAAACGTCTTACGTGGATTGTCTCGCTTACCCCTCTCCACAATCCTACCGTACGTCTTACTGGTAAGACCGATCAGTGACGACAGGCCCGCACCGAACAATTCAGTAGCAACTGACACGCTACCAAGAATCGCTTCCAATAAAGCGCTCCGGTTAGGGTCCTCTGCCCAACGCACGCGTCGCTTACCTGCACAGGGGCTTGCTGCAAAGCCCACCCTCTTCCGAGCTCTGTCAAAGACCACGTAGAAGCCCTCCATCACGGTAGCACCGATCACCAGCGCGTTGGTGGAAGGTGAAATGCCGAATCGGTAACATTCATAGTTCAGGCCAGCCCCCATCATGGGCTGGATGTAAAGCTACATAAGAGGACAGAGCAAACAAACAAGGAGGGGCATGAATCGGGCAGCGTCGCGGAGCTGTCGAGGTCACGCCGCGTTCGGGACCCCCGCCCCCGCCTCCCAGGTGCTGTGGGGAGATACACGGTGGGGTGGGGTGGGGAGGGGTGCGGGGGACATCACCCTGCCATCCAGAAGCTGAGAGCACAAGCGTGGTGATAAGCGTCGCTGAAAGTGACGAAGGCTCCACCTGTAACTCCACGGGGGCGCCACGGTGAGGTCCGTCCGGCCAGCCAACCAGCCAGCTCTTATTGACAGAGCACTTGGCATGGCTTAGATACTGCCTCAGGGCCAGCACCACAGGGCTGATGGACACCCCGTGCCTGCCCCCTCGAAGCTCCCCGTCTACGGAGGAGGCAGGAGGTAAATGTGGAGTCGGGGGGAACCGCTCCGACAGGCCCCTCCACGGCAATGTCGCCCAGCGAACTCTCCCCCTCAGACCTCTTCCTTCGCTTGGCTTCTGAGAAAGGGCTCTCTCCTCTTCCTCCCAGCTCACTGGCCGCTAATTTCTTCACTGCAAGCATCGGAGAACTCCAGGGCTCTGGCCTCTCCTTCTGGCTGTCCCCCCGGGTGACCCATGTGGCCCCGTGACCCTAAGCACACCCCTGGGCTCTATGCTGACCCCCAAATCTTGACCTCCAGGCAGATCTCTGCTGCTATAGCCACACTCTTATGTCTTCCTGCCCATTCGCCACTCAACCGGCATCTCAAATCTAATATTAAAAAAACTGAACTGGGAACATTTCCCCCAAATGTGCCTTTTGTTTAAGGTCTTCTGTCTCAGTAAATCCGTGATTCACCCAGTGACTCAGGCCCTACAACACCGGGCCAGGATCTCTTTCCCTACATAGCAGGCCTTCCTCTGAAATGGAATCCGAATGCAATCATCGCTCCCATCCCCATGGCTACCGCCCAGTCTGGACCATCGGCATCATCTTCTCTCCCGAGCAACGGCAAAGGCTCCTAACTGGCCTAGGACACTGTCCTTGTCATCCTCTGCCAAAGGGAGCTTCCAAGGAGGCAGCAAGGCAGAAGCAGGAGGATCTATTCCCTCAGTCAAAGAGAGAGAAGCCGTCAGAGTCAGAGAGAAGATACAGCACGCCTCGTGGAAGAAGGGTCTGTCATGGCTGAGGGCCATTTCTCGCAGGGGCTGTGAAGTTCAATAAACACAAACATGGCCCTTGAGGTCCTTGGGGGGGGGGGGGCAGGGCACGGAGGGGTGGGGCACGAGTTCCAGAGGAAATGAGTCAAAACTTAAAACAATCAGAGAGCAAATCATCCTTGCATCAGTAAGAAGGCTCCCTTTGTTCTTTTAACAGCAAAGTATTCAAATGCAGGCAACCGAGAGAATACAGTGGCTTAGTAACACAAAATACCAAACATTTGGAAAATAAAGCGTAAGATTACAACAGAAGTAGGAAGAAGGACCTTCTTGTGAGTACTGACCGGCCCTAAAGGGCAAAAGCACGAGGAAAGATTTGGAGGGAAAGGTCTGGAGCCCTGGGTTTCATTGCCAGAAGGAGTGTGTGTGTGGGGGGGGGGGGGCACGGGTATTTTCAGAGGGGGCAGCAGGGAGGGGCTGTCCCAAGGAAGGAATGGTTTGCCTCCAGGCTACACCCTGATAGCAGGAGGCAGGACAGAGCACCAGCCACAAGGAGTGACTACACGAGAGCAGGAAAGGAAACCAGAAGAAATCAGGCTGCAGAGAGAGTATCTGATCAAAAGGACCCCTGAGGAAGAGGAACATCACTGCCCCGGTCAGTGCAGAGAAGGCGAGAGGGAGGGCGGCTGCAAGGCAGGGAGGCGAGCAAGGACATCGCCTGCTAGACAGGGAGCGGCTGCTGCGTCCAGGGAACAGCCTTGCCCTTAGAACCCTGCCCGACTGGTCTGTCTGTCTCCAAGCCCTCCTTCAAGACAAGGACCCATTCATTCCGTTCCTCACTGTATCCTGGTGCCTAGGCTTCTAGGGTACGACAGGCACACAGGAGGACCTCAGGAGGTGTGTGCTACGTTGAGTGAGAGGGGCTAAGCATCAACACCAAATGGAAAGCACGACTTCCCAGGATCAACTTAAATTCGGCAAAGGCAGGGGACAGATACACTTACCTGCCATCAAAGCACCCTCACCTAAGGTTCTGTAAGCAAGCCCTAGGAAAGTACACAAACACGCACACACACACTCCCCCAACTGATTCTATAATAAAACCCAATCAATCATCACGTTGTCCTGTAACAGACGCTACCGATACAAAAACACGCAGACTGAATCTGGGATCTTTTACTCTTCCTGCGCGTCTCCCGGACGACTTCCAGTAAAGGTTCCAGACTGTAGATGCTGGAACATGCTAGGAGAGCTGCAGTATTGCTAGATCTCAGAATAAACTGTCTGCCTCACGCGAAAATAGCACCCATAGACCAATCAGGGGTAGACTGGCATTATTTACATTTTTAGGGTTCTGGGGAAAAGAAAACCAGAATTCGCCTGTGGGCTGGGGTTGGGGGCCGCTTTTGAAAACTGGCCAAAACAGATTCAGCCCATGTGCTTTTGGAAAAGAGCGCCGGAGACGGACAAAATTTCAGGGATGCCTCTGACACAACTCTTTTCTGCCCTAGCCAGCATATGCCCCTCCAGTACTGCTGTTACCAGAGGTCCTAGGCAGGGGCCCCCCATTGTAAAACTTTGGGGACAAGGAGCCCTGATGGTTGCCCTAAATGTTAGGAAGTGGGGGGCAGGCGTATTAGGAGATGCTCCCCCCCCCACCCCCAGCGCTGACCCTGAGGGGTGTGTCAGTGGCACCCAGAGCTTGTGACATTCTCAGCAGGCGACAGTTCACAACTGCCCATCCAACCGCCTGCTGTGGACATAACAGATTTTCCGCCGAATGCCTGTTTTCTTGGTTTCTTAGGAGTCCCTGATTCTGGCAGCCAACCCCATGCCATTAATTTACCATTACGTGCTCACCTTTGTCCTGAAGCTAGGATTCAACTTTAGTTACAAACCACGCTGATGAAATGATGCCTACCTCTCGAGGTGTGCCCAAAATGCAATCACGGCGCGCAATTATTTTAAAGACACAGAAAACACAGCACCGTATGCAGTGAAAATGTCTCTGGCAAGTATCATGAATCCTCTTTTATAGTTAAAGGGACAGACGGAGAAAGGGCGAGGCGATCTGCTCAAAGTTACAGTGTGAGTCAGGGGCAGAGCTGAGAACGTAACCGAAGCCTCGGGCTCCGGCCGCGTGCATCCTCTGTGGAGCCTTCTCCCGAGGCTTCTGGGCTCTTCCCCACTAACCCTCCATTCCTGAAAGGCACATCCCCCCTCCCCCCATATACAGTCGAGAAGGAAAAAGGCAATATTATCACTTCCTTTTTTCCTCTGAAATGACTCCTCCTTCCTTACCCCCCCCCCCATCCCATCCTTTATCCCCAATTCACCAAGTCACAACAAAGGCACACTCATCCGGTCTGTTCAAAAAAGTTACTACCCACTAGCCTCCCCGGCCCAGTCATTCCTGGGAAGGAACAAGGTCTTCAGTCTCCTGGTTCTTATCTTCGAGGAATTAATGTAGCTGAGGGAGAACTGTAAGGGTGTGTGCGTGTGCTTTTAAAGAAAACAGAAGTCAAATGAAAAAGGCAGCAGCATAAAACACACCCTACAGACACGACTAAACAACATGCATTATGAGTCTGAAGGGCAGCCTCACAACGGGTTATTCTGCTCAGCGGAGGGTCAACAAAAGAGGGTTTGTCTGAGTTGGATCTTGAAGGATGGGAAGAATCTCAATATGCAGAGGGAGTGGGGAGGAGAGGGCATTTCAGGCAGGGGCTTGGCAGGAGCAAAGGTTAAGCGATCGGAGCGAGCACAGAGCCCTAGAGGACGGTGACCGGTGAGTGGTGGGTCAAGGGCATAGCAGGGCGCAGGCTGGAGGGCGAGGAAGGGTCCAGCGAGGCCCAGAAAGCCACCGGGAATGAGGACGTCAGTACGCACGGAGCGGGGACCACTGATGGCTCACGGCAGGCAGAGCAGGCTCGGAGCGGCCACATAGAAGATTACGTGGCAATGTTTTTAGGGGAGAAAGAAGGGGGCTGGGGTACATGGAGGGCACTTGGGAGGTTCCCGAAGGGGGACCAGAGCGAGAGCCAGAGCGAGATGGAGCAGGGCACAAAATGCTGCTCGATTAGAAGCTTAGGAAGAGGAGGGGGCGCCTGGGGGGCTCAGTCGGTTGAGCGTCCGACTTCGGCTCCGGTCATGATCTCACGGTTCGAGCCCCGCGTCGGGCTCTGTGCTGACAGCTCGGAGCCCGGAGCCTGCTTCACGTTCTGTGTCTCCCTCTCTCTGCCCCTCCCAAGCTCATGCTCGGTCTCTCTCTGTCTCTCAATAATAAACATTACAAAAATTAAAAATAAAGTAAAAAAAAAAAAAAACCACCAAAAACCAAAACACGTACTGGTGCTTTGGTGGATACTGCAAAAATGTCCTCAATTCCCGACCTTGCCTTGTTGCCGGGCCCTTGCGATGGCACTGCGCTGCCCCTCCTGTTGGGAGGTGGGCGCACTTCCCCCACCCGGGCCCCCAGGGACAGCAGTGCACGGGAGGTGATGGCCAGCTGTGCGCCTGCTCCGGGGGCTCCTGCGTGTCTCCCCTCTCTCTCTGAGCCCCGCCACCCCCGTGCGTCAGCCACTGGACGGTGGGAGTCATCTGGGAGCCACTAGACTCGTGAGCGAGGCCACCCTAGACCACCCAAGCGAGGCCCGGCCAAGCACGCCGACGAGCCTGCGGAGACCAGGCAACCCGCCCAGACTCACGCTTGCGGATAGGGCTGCTGGCTTTTGCGGTCACCTGTCACACGGCATCACCGTGGCGATCGACACCCCACACAGATGTGCTATCTGCACCGGCACGTCCCGCACCAAGTGCCTGACTTCCGCAACGGGCCGCGCTCCGGGAGAAAAGCACACGGGCCGGTTCGTACCTGAGGCAGGATGGTTAGGCGGAACGATCGGCTGGAGTTCTCGTCTCTCAGGTAGATGGAGATTTTAGGGAAGTAAGACCAAGGCGTCTCAGAATTCGTCCAGCAAGCCAGCTGGGACCCAGTCCAGAAACCATCAGAGAATTCTGGAATCTGGACAGAAAGAGAGCACGTGAGAAACCATGACTCGGCTGGCGCGTCAAGAGGAAACCGCTCCCAGCTCTCCTCTTCCCCTCGCCAGATGCCCGCGGCGGTAAACAACGTTTCCCCGGGACGGCCTGGCCGAGACGGCAGTCTTCTGGAAGGCGAGCGGTGATGACGAATCCCCAGCTATTAAGATCCCGCAGGCACACGGAGTCCTAAGTATCAGGCGCTGTTCCGAGCCCCCTGCAGCAGCAATTCCTTGAATTCTCAAAAAACCCCACCAGCACAGTATCACCCAACCCCCCCCCCCACCCCCCCAGCACTTTGTGGGCGAGGAAACCGGAGCACAGGTGAAGTAACGCGCCCAGGGTCACAGCAGTGGCCAAGGACCCTTTAGGAGAGAGAACCTTCCGAGCCTTTCGGGCATCGCCTCTCCTTTGAACTCCAAGCGCGGAACTCATCCCGGTGCGCAGCCCTGTGGGGGGCTCTCTGCTCTCCGGCGATATCGTTCTGCTCCCCCAGACGTCAGCTCAGACGCCCTCCCGTCCAGGAAACCCTCCCCACCGTGCTGCTACCCCGTCATTCAGCTCTCCCCCTCGCTCTTTCTTCCTGCGGTGGTTAGAATTTGACATTCGTTGGTGGACCTGCCGAAATTCTGTTTCCTGCACCACAGTCCGAGTCCTTTAAGGACAGAGGCCTGCTGTCTGTCCCACCTGGCAGTTCTAACACCGGGCCCCCAGGAGAGACTCAGGAAGCATTCGCGCGAAAAGCGAACAGCCAAGGCCACACAGCGCCCACCTGGGCCTCCCGCCCCGGGTCTGGACGGACAACGCCACCGGCACATGCCCACCAGTTGCCGAGTCCACAAGTCAAACGCAACTAACTCCCATCAGCTCACCAGGGCGAGCGTAGGTTCCGGAGGACATCTACCCGCACCTGCCAGCTCAAAGAGGGAAGAACCGTGCCGGGTGTGTCTCTTCGAAAACGGCCGGCAGAGCGAGGGCCCAGCTCAGGTCAGAACGAGAGAAGTGTGCGACAGGAAGAGCTCTGGGAGTGTATGTGACAGGAACAGATCTAGGAGAGCCTGGGACAGGGGCACGGCTGGGACTGAGTGCGATGGAGCAAAGGCAAGAAA
This sequence comes from Panthera tigris, assembly GCF_018350195.1. Classification (NCBI taxonomy): domain Eukaryota; kingdom Metazoa; phylum Chordata; class Mammalia; order Carnivora; family Felidae; genus Panthera; species Panthera tigris. The sequence continues at coordinate 4,615,078 of NC_056668.1, forward strand.
GCAAGGGAGGGGGCGGAGCCAGGAGGCATGGGAAGGGGCGGGGCCAGGAGGGCAAGAGAGGGGGCGGAGCCAGGAGGGCATGGGAGGGGGCGGAGCCAGGAGGGCATGGGAGGGGGCGGAGCCAGGAGGGCATGGGAGGGGGTGAAGCTAGGAGAGCACCGACTTGGAGTAACAGGTGACTGTCAAGAGAGCATCTCCAAGAACCTGAGCTGAGCTAAGGGCGGGGGTGGGGGGCCAGCACGAGATGTGTCTGAGGGAGGGAGGACGCGCAGAGAAGCTGCCTCAATGGGTAAAACCGAGGTCAGCAGTGGAGGCCGGTGGGGCGGATCGGAAGGAACAGAGGGGAGACAGAGGAAATGATAGTGCCCTGGCATCTTCACCAGAGGCCATTAAGAGAGATCTGAGCTTTGTGGCAAGCCAGTAAGGGGTCCAAGTGGGATTTGCACAGGCCACTGGTTCTCGAGTCTCAACTCCAGGGGGCGGGCCTGGCTAGAGTCACTGATGGGTGGTGATGGGGCATAGATGGAATCCCTCCGAGAGAACACAGGGAGAAGGGAGGGGCCTAGGACCCACCCTGGATCAGGCTGGCAAAGGAGACCCCATGAAGAGGGTGCAGGGACCAGAAGTCCAGGAGGAGGGTGTTATGGAAGCAGAGAGGAGGTAAGACAGGTAAGCAGGGATGGTGTGCAGGCCAATCGGGGCAAGAACTGAGAAAACTGGGTGTTGCTGCACGAACCCTGAGTGCCGTGTACTATAGGACCACACCCGGCAGGTGCAAGCCCCCCTCCACCCCATTCTGGGCCACACAATGGGGAGAAAATGCCCCAAAGTTTTTCGTCCTCCCACGGAACATCCATCACGAAACTTAGTGACTGATCTGTAAAATTTCTAATGTTGGCGTTAATATATTTTCACCTTTTATAAAAGTTAAGTCGAGTGGAACTGTGTATCAGAGGGCAGAATCCCCTGCCAGTGCAGCTGAGAAGGGTGGGGCTGTCATCTGCTGGACCCAGGGATGAGCTAAGACAAGGGCGGCCGGGCCTGCACCCGGGGAAGGGGGCCCCACGTCAGTGCTGGGAGCGGCTCCGATGTGCAGACGGAGGGATCAGGCCCGGGGGGTGCCCAGTAACTCACCTAAGGGGTATAGCTCTGAATCGGATGGGGGACCATCTACCTCCAAAGAGGTGTCTGTGAGTCCGAGGGCCTCCCGGAAGGCTAAGTTACGTGTCCTCGGGGGACAGTTTTGACCCTCAGATCACAGAGTTTGGGGTCAGAAGTCATCCAAAAGCAGGTGTCGTCCCGCTTCTGGATTTTACAGATGGGGAAGCGCTGGGCAGAACACAACGGCACTTCCCCTAGGAGGACGGGGAGCCCAGGTCTCTGCCATACACGGAACTCCCCATGAGGCTCCTCTCAAATTACAGACCTATAAACCACACATTCCCAAAATCCCAGCTGAACAATCCAGGCCACGAGCCCAACATCTGCACTGCGTCTAACTCCCCAAAGCCGGCCATTTCCCGGGGCGCCTGGGTGGCTCAGTCGGGTAAGCGTCCGACTTCAGCTGAGGTCATGATCTCGCGGTTTGTGGGTTCGAGCCCCACATCGGGCTCCACGCCGATGGTGTGGAGCCTGCTTGGGCTTCTCTCTCTCTGCCCCTCCCCCACTTGTTACACACTCTCTCTCTCTCAAAAATAAATAAACTTAAAAAAAAAGAAGTCAGCCATCCCCTCAACTGGAAAGAAACCCTACGCCACGACAGGCGAGAACACTGGCCACCTGTGGTCCACGTGCGCTGACCCAGGGACCCCGTCTGCCCTCCCTGGACTTTCTCAGCCCAAGACAGAGAGCCTGCCCGGGTCCTCCCCTCCCTGACACAGGCTCTGAGGTCACAGGGTAATTTTAGACACGGCAAACACATTCTGTAATCTCATTCCTTCTACCTCCTGCTTTTCTCACAAAGTCCGTCGCCGCTGAACGGGGGCTGTGACGCCGTCTGGGGTCCCAGCGCCTGGCAGGCGTGGCCCGCTCTCTCCCCGCGGGGCTCACACAGGGGCTGGGGTCGTGGGCCCCGCACAGGCCGGGGCTGGCCACAGGCTGGCTGGGGTCACACGTACACACACACGCATCGAGCATTTCTGCAGGATAAGCCCGAACACATTTACGGCCCAGAATACTCCGTCTGAAGAGGCTCATGTCAGGTCTGCTGAGGACATTTTCACTACTGAAGAAAATCAGCATATGGCTCCTTATTTTAAGCATGGTCTGATTTTCAGCCAGCGTTCTGAATTTAGGGCACTAAAAACTTTACTTGCCACTTTTTTCTGATTCAGCAGATACGAGACAAGAGAGGAGCTTTACTCTGGCTTTTTGACCGCTGCTGCCTGGAAATCCTCTCAGGCTCAAAAAGGGCCTCGGCCCGACGTCTGTTTCACGGCCCCTCTTCGTCCTCTCGGATCACCTGCCGCTCTTCCCATGACGGTCTCGGACTCTTGAAGTCTGGTTCAGGACGACCAAAAGCCCCGTGCTCCTCCCCATGCTTCTTCGAGAAGCTGTCACAAAGCAACTGCTACGCATGTTCCGATCACTGGTTCTTCGAATCCGGCCAGTGGAGCAGTGGGACGGTCGGGCCGGCATTCGTACCAGGAGAAAGACTCTGGGTGGGAGACGCGCGCTTTTGGTGACCTTGCAAGCGTGGCCCTGTGCAGACAGAGGCTTATGAAAACACCCAAGAAGCTGAGGGAAACGTTTGGCACGCGTCCGAACAAGGAGCAGCAGCGGCACCGTGGTTTGAACATGAAACAGAGGCTTCCTCTCCCCGAGCATCACCGTGTGGGGGCTTTCTACCTCGGCCCTCACGACAGCCCGGCGACGAGGGCACGGAGACTCCGAGGGCCCGAATCCCACCCCGGGCACCTAGCTACGTTCAAGCGCATCAGACCCCTGAAGCTGTGCTCTTCCCCAGTCAATGCCTTTGGTCCATCCCGTTGCCCCGAACCAACTGGAAAGTTGGAGCCATACTGGAACACCCGTCAGCCAGTTCTCCAAAATGCATGCCGCCCTTGGCCGTGGTTTTAATCATGATTACGCGGGCTTGATTTTGATTGACCTTCGTCTTCTGTGAATCATATTCTTTTACAGAAGTAAGGAATTAAAATTCCAGCACAGCTTGGATGAAGGCCAAAAAAAAAAAAAAAAGAGTACAATTTTTGGTTTATTTGTTTTGTTTTACAGGCTGCAAATATATCCTTGGTCTACCGTGTACTTTAATACAGAGTATTACCAAGTGGATTTTTTTTTCTTAGATTAAAAAAAAAAAGTCCTACATCCACTACACTATTATTTGAAACACTAAACAGCATTGCACCTTCAAATCCAAGTCCTCTGAGGTTAAAGTGAAGAAATTCTTTGCTGGTTAAGAGTAAGACTGTGAATTTAATAAGTCATAGTTTAAAAAAAAAAAAAAACCCAGCCCCTCAAAATCCTCGGATGACGACTATTGGAGTACGAAGCAGTACCCCTCAGCACGTGGTCATGACCTGGCGGTCCCCGAGATTTATCAGCGCCCCGAGGACTCACCAGAGACGTGCGGGCCACGGCTTCAACGACCGCATCAAACACCTTCTGGGGCAGGCGCAGAAGTGTGGTGCCGCTATCCACGATGGCTTTGTCTGCATTGTACTAGAACAGAGGAGAGTTGGCGGGGAAAAGGCACAGACATGAAACTCCATAATCGATGCGTGGCTGCAGCCTGCTATTGCTGTCATTGCTACATACAGGTCCAGGCAGCCGTGGTCCCTCACTGGTGGCTAAATTCCTTTCCTATTCTTGGAACTTGGACACTAGCCCAAATGCTCACTTCCCGGATAAGGAAACTGAGGCCAGGAGAAGGAAGTGACGTGACCGCCGTCCACAGCTCTCTCCATGCAGAAATTCCCCCATTTGGGGGCGCTCAAATGTCCTCGGAGGAGCCCCCGAGGGCAAAGACCCACTTGGCTTTCCAGACGGGCGCGACATGTTAATTACCACGTATACAAATCCTACAGTCAAGTGTTATCCCACAAATGGAGAAAGAGAAGGACAGACAGTCTTTATTTAACAGACACCTGCTACCTGCATTTGACGGAAGCACAGCCACGTTCAGGAAAAGGCTCTCACACCCACATGTGGAAGTTGTATTTTATTGTAGGCCCTCCCATTTGGTTCTACCGCCGGATTCTTTGACGGCAGATAAGGGTCTCTGACGACAAACCGGCAGATAAGGGTCTCTGGCGACAAACCGGCTTTGGGGCCTATCGCAGTGCAAGGGAGCACCGCTTTATCGAGCTCTGACGGGCGTGCGTTTGGGAACTGGTGGCGGAAGGCACGGACCGTAAGGAAGCGATGGCAGGTGGGGATTTAATGAAATGCTGTGGTTTTTAGAAACCATCCTGAAAGCTCGTTTGGTTTTGTATTTTTCATCCTGAACATTCTACAAACCAGGCCCACCTCGTCACGTTGTCCTCCTCATAATGCCATCGTGGCCACAAAGGAGCCAAACGCAGACAGGGTGTGAATACGGCTCATACGTGACTTGGTGCCCCAGCTCTACACGTGTGCCTCCCGCGAGGACAGGCGAGGTGCGCCCCCTCGAGTGACAGCTGAGCGCTGGGGGGGGCGGGGGGGTGGCGAATGGAGGATTAAGCTGATGATCTGAGTTTCATTTTGCTTATTTCTAGCCCCCACCCGCCCCCCCGCCGCCTTTCCCCGTCGCACTGACGAAACCTGCTTATTCCATTCTCTTCAACACAGTCCAGTCACCATCAGGCCCAGACGAACAGTGAAAGCCGTGGCCCCTGGACACTCCTCCGCACACACCATTTTATGCTAATTTTCCCCTGCGAAGCCAAGTGACTGGAAGGAAACAAATTTTCTGGAAGGAGGAGTTCATTATCATACAAAAAGGCCCTGTAACTTTTAATGTAATGAATCTTTGATTTATCTTTTAATGTAACGGACCTTCTATTTTTCTATTCGGGTCCCAGCGGTAGTATTTAAGCGACCCAGCCACACAAGGGTAGACACAAAGAGATCATGGTGCAAATACCTCTCTGCAGTCCAGATTAAGGCTCTGGCCTCCAATTTCCAATTTCAGAATTTCTATCTGGTAATACCACTCCTCCTTAATAGGGGTATACCAGATGTCTCCTTTGTACAAACTTGGTTCAATTCCACCCAGGACCTGAGAAGAAAAATATTTACGGGGGTAAGAAAAAACACGTAGGCATAGCAACACGTTACACAGAGAAAGCATGAGATCAGAAGGTGAATCCTCACTGGGATCAGTACCTTCACATTATTGTGATGTTACAAAACAGATAGCTATGCTTGAAAATTAAACAAGGAACGTTTGGGGGCCATGTATCCAAAGGTCCAACAATATCATACCCTAGTCTAATCGAGATGCTCTGGGGGTTTCCATTATGTAAAGGAAGTACACACAATTTAGCCTTTTGGTCTCGAGACTTCGCTTCCTCCAAACACATGAAGCGAAATAGTTAACTGCATTGATTGACGGGAATTTAGTTCCTCAGAGGACTTAGACTTACTGTCTTGCAATTGTGCGTGGAAAGCAGAACAAAAGAGCTTCCCTACCCAAAACTGCACGCTGTCAAACTATAAAACATCGCCCCATGAATCCTAGGCTGCCCTCTATCCAGAAAAGGGGCTACATAAGGTATTAAGATCGTGTGTACTCGGGGCGCCTGGGTGGCTCAGTCGGTTGGGCGTCCGACTTCGGCTCAGGTCATGATGTCACGGCCCGTGAGTTCGAGCCCCACGTCGGGCTCTGTGCTGACAGCTCGGAGCCTGGAGGCTGCTTCTGCTTCTGCGTCTCCCTCTCTCTCTGCCCTTCCCCCACTCACGCTCTGTCTCTATCAAAAAATGAATAAACGTTAAAAAAAAAAAAAAGACTGTGTGTACTGTTAGCAAACGAAAGCAACTGGGCTTGCTTCGATTAGAGGGGTTGTGGGCACGTGCCCTGAGGTGCCCTTCTTGTACATCGTCCCTGTCACCTCCTGCTTTAGACATCGGGGTGCAGGGCTCATTGAGGGGACACCCAGGCCACAGCATATCCACAGCGCTGATGGCTTTGATCTGTCTGTGTAATAGAAAGCTTTCCGCTGTGCGCGCACGCGTGCGCACAGAGAGACAAAGGATATACAGGTGTGCCTGTCTCCCCACCGCACTGATGACATCACCAGCATTTCCCTCTGCTTCCCCAAGGCAGAGAAAAGCCCGCTCACCGCACCCCCTACGGTTCCTCACCTGCCCCTCCCCAACCCGCCAAAAACTGTTACCCTTCAAAGAAAAAAACTTTTTTAAGAAGCTTTAATGGATTTGGGGGAAGCAATGACAATCATCAGCTTTTGGATGGCAAGGTAATTAGGAAAGATAAAAATAATTCCCAATTGTATCCGTTTTCTAAAGCTTCTAGAACAAAGGTTATCAAAATTCCACAGGACTTCTGCATGCGCCCACGTCTCCTATTCCTATCAGGGTGTCAATAAAACAGAAAAAACTGCCCGATTGATTTGTGATTTTTCCCCCCCTTTAAGACTAAAAGATACCCACAAGACTACCTCCGTTGGTACCGGATCCAGCGACGGGCAGTCCCGCCCCACACATCTGCATGGAGAACACGTTGGGGATTCTCGCTTGTGCCACCAGAGAATCAAAGAATGTCTCCAGGGAACTTGACGGCTGTAGGAGGGAAAACGGCGACAGAACAGATGAGTGACCCAAAGCAGACACCACGCGTGACGTACAAACTGTTTTCCTAATTTGTCTCATGCTAAACAACAAACAAGCTGCAGTAATTCAGAAAAACCTACAACAGACTTCCCACCAGGCGGCATTTTCCCCGCTGGAGCGGCTCTGTTGTAAAAATAAGACAGTATTTCTAAAATTGGAGCGATACAGTAGATTGGCGAGGCCCCTGCGCGGGGACGGCACGCAAAAAGAAGAGGGTATTTGTAGAGCAAGCACGACACCGTCTCATTTGTCACCACGACTTTCCGGGAGGCAGGGGTAAGACGTGGAAGTAGGTCGCCGAGATGGGTGGTAAACTCTAATCGTGGCCATCTCAGAGTAACAAGAGAACGGTCTCCAGGTGCGGCCTTTGTGGCTTCAGAAAACGTCACTCACTCCTTTCAGCCACGGTCGTCTGGCGCCACGAGACATCTCTGATCACAGCACCCACTGAACGCCGGGGAGCAGGAAAGCAGCAGGGAAGGGACAGTCCTGGGATCCTCAGGTTGAAAAGCCCCTATTCCCTGCTGGGCCCAAGCGGCCCGTGCCTCCCTTCCCGTGGAGCTGGCAGTCACTTGGGCACCCCCAAGTCTCCAGGACTCAGAGGAAGAGGCACGGTGTGCGAGCAGCTCTGAGCTGGGGATGGGCCTCCCCCTGGCGGTCTCAGGGCAGGTCAGGGACCTCCGGGCAGATTTTTGACAACTGGGAGATACCAATCACTTGGAGTTGTTAGTTTCTTAAGTTTATTTCTTTTGAGAGAGAGAGAGAGAGAGAGAGAGAGAGAGAGAGAGAGCAAGCTGGGGAAGGGCAGAGAGAGAGGGAGAATCTCAAGCAGGCTCCGTGGGGGTCAGCACAGAGCCCAACGCGGGGCTCGAACCCACAAACCGTGAGATCATGACCTGAGCCGAAACCAAGAGGCAGGCGCTCAACCGACCGAGTCACCCAGGCGCCCCTCGGAGTTGTTGGTTTTTGACAGAAACTCGCCTGTGGTGGCACAGGTGCCACTGGCACATTCTGACCACTGACGGTCACCGTCAGAACTATTTGCTACCTGTAAGAATTAAAACTGAAATTCTGGAGGGAGTAGGAGAAGAGCCTGCTGGCAAAGAGAAATCTTCCCACGTATTTAACTCTGTTGTCTCTGGCCTCCTAGTCCTGCTTCCACGACTCTCTGCCAGGAGTCGGCACAATCTCTGTACGCGAGGTGGGCAGAGGACTTGGCATCTGGGTCGATGACGGAGAGACAAAGTCCCCTCCTGCAGGAGGCCGGGTGTGGTGCTGACCCAGGCCGCTGTGCCTCCGGTCACCCGCATGGGAGGCAGCGAAGTAAATAAACGCTGCCTGGAACTAAATTCTGGCTCCATCCCTTGCCAGCCGTGTGACTTGTTCCTTTGTTTCTTTATCTGGAAAATGGGAAAATAATAGCCTCCTAGAGCTGTCGTGGGACTCAAATGGGTCCATACGCACAAAGGACTTGGAATAGTGCCTGGTGCCCGGCAAGGGATCCATTGTTACTCTGTCGAGTCACTTTTCAGGAGGACGGTGCCTCAGGATCCCTCTTGAGGTTTAAAAACATACAGGTGCCAGGATCAGCCAAGAGAACCAGATTCAGGAGGCGTGTAGGGGGACCGAGACACCACACGCTGTGGTGGCCGCTGAGTGGCTCGGCCAGTCTCTTCCAGACCCCAATCCAGACTGCGCCGCCTGGCACGGGTGTCCCGCCACGCGCCTCGCCCCACCCATCCCGCGACTGTCTCCCCCAGGCTGGGACGGGACCCCATCGCTGGTAATCTCGGAATTTCACGCACAAAAAGGTCACGTGGGGAGTCCGGACACCCCAAGGGACCCCGGAGTCATTACTTCCCAGGAAGTTTATTATCAACATTATCAATTCCGGGAAATTCAGCTTCATTCTACCATCCTCCAAATAATCCGCCGTGACACCAACCGGGCACACCTTTCGCGGTCAATGTCAGGTAAACACGGAATGGTTTGTCCTTGGTCACGCTGTCAGGGAAATCGCATTTAGGAAGGTAGGTGATTGGGGCGCCTGGGTGGCTCAGTCGGTTATGTGTAGGACTCTTGATCTCGTCGTGGTTCATAGGATCGGGCCCCGTGTGGGGCTCTGTGCTGACAGCTGGGAGCCTGCTTGGGATCCTCTCTTTCTCTCTGCTCCTCCCCCTCCTCTCTACCTCTCAAAATCAATAAAAATAAACTTAACAAAAAGGAATGTAGGTCAAGAGTCTGCAGATTTCCCATTAAGCTCGCCACACAGTACTGAGAGGAAAAGGGGGCTCCAGAACCCCCCCGGGTCTGCAGACGGGCTCTGGGCAAGGAAGGTAAGCTTCTCTGACCCTCAGTCTGCACAGCCATAAAATGGGAGAACACGGCCTTCCAAAGTTGGCCTCATGGGGAGGTCTCGAGATTCAAGGGAACCAACATCCTGTGATGTGCCTCACGGGCTGTCTCTGAGAAGCCACAGGGTTGGGAACCTCCCCCGACCCCTCCCTGCTGCCCCCTCCCCGCCTGGCCCCCCTGCACCGTTTACTAGCGGGCTTGGGCTGGAATAAACGTCCTTGCAGGGAGAGAAAACAGGCCTCCCCTCCTGGGCCCTCACGGACCGCGGGGGGCTCCGCCGTTACTGGGTGGGTAGGTCCTACATGCGTGTGCCTTGTGGTTTCACACTCCGCTCTGGCTCCAAGCCTGGCACCGAACAATGAGCAGGGCAAGGTGTGGTGCCCACTGCAGACTAGGTGGGGTGACCTCCCGCTTTGCTCAGGTGTGCACAGCCCGAGCCCCGGGCACACCCTGGGTCCTAATCTGCTGGCCTCTGGCTCCCTTCCTGATGGAAATCCCCCGGCCTGTGAGCAAGCCCGCCCCCCCACACTCCTGCACACCAACGTCCCTTCCTCTGGGCCGGCCTGAGTCCAAATGTTTGGAGAACATTCAATTCTGTCTTTCCCATTTTGTGCAGGTTCTGATGCTGGAGAGCGAGGGTTCCACGCTTTCCCCCCGCGCCTCCTGGGCCACTGGCTGGCGGTCCCTAGGACGTGCGTTCAGGCCCCACTCGGGCTCCGGGGGGGGGGGGGGCTCCGCAGGGGTGTCTGCAGCCACAGCAAGAAAGCACGACGCTCTCCTCCGTGGTGGGGAGCCTCCCGGCTGAGGTTCAGGACCTCCTGCAGGCTCCGTGTCTCCACGCAAAGATGCGAGTTTAATAAATGTCTTTTCGGGGTGCCGGGGTGGCTCAGTCAGTTGGGCATCCAACTTCGGCTCAGGTCATGATCTTGCACTCCGTGAGCTCGAGCCCCGCATCGGGCTCTGTGCCGACAGCTCAGAGCCTGGAGCCTGTTTCAGATTCTGTGTCTCCCTCTCTCTCTGACCCTCCCCCGTTCATGCTCTGTCTCTCTCTGTCTCAAAAGTAAATAAACGTTAAAAAAAACAATGTGTTTTCTTTTGACCCTACGCGAAGAAAAACCCGTCACCACCATAATTCAAGTGATTCAGGTTCTGTTAACATTTTTACATGGCAGAAGTAAAATAAGCAGAACTAAGACAAATGAGGGAAAGTGATGCTTGGGGTGTATCTTGGCAGGAAAGTTCGAAGGACTGCACCGTTTACCTTAAGCTTCAAAGATGCCCAGAAACACGATGCACTGTGTGACCACGGTCTGCCTCCACCACGGGAGTCTCACGGACCGCCTGCGCCCCGCGGCCCGGACCCACCTGCCGCGCATCCGAGCACTGGCCCCAGACGCGTCCCACCTCTGACGCACTCAGGCCCACGCTGGCCTTACCTTGGCCAGGGCAGCATACGCGAGTCCCAGAATCCCGTTCCATTTGACGCCGGGCAGAAAGAAGTTCTCTGACTCGAAGATAGTGGCAATGTTGACAAGAAATGAGCTATTGAAGCCTTTCGGGATGGTGACCACGTCCTCCCCCACGAAGCCGGTCCAGCTCCCTTGCGTGTACTTCACGGTGACGTCAAAGCCCTTGGAGCGGTACGTGCTGGACCTGGCGGAACACGAGGGAAGGCATCGTATTCGTCTGTGAACCCGCGTGCTGACACGGCGGCCGGTCACCGTGGCGGAGACGGCTGTGCTAAGCGCCGGGGGGGGGTTTACGGTCAACTCTTCAGGACTAACAGTGGCCCTGCTGACCAAGTGGCATTTCCCACAAGACACGATCACTAGCATTTGGGTAGCAGTGGTTCCGTGCCACGTGTGAGGGAGGTACTGGGGTCGACATCTGCCCCTGTGAAGCCAGTAAGTCAGGGGCTTTACTTAACTGGATGAGCCTTTGAAGGCAGAAATCAAACCTGGGCATCTGCCTGGCCCTCTGGCTTCACAGGGGCCCTGCAGTGGCTTCTCTGTGACACAGGGAGGGGCCGCGGGCTGTGGCCCGGGGTTCAGATTCACATGTACAATCAGTGTGAAAATACCAAGTGATCCCCTCCACCTCCACGGCCTTCCTCCTGATGTCACAGGCTCCTTCTCCCGGTTGTCCCCAAGGCTCCAAAGCTTATTATACTCATGCCAAAATATGGGGGATACCAAAACATGAAGGGATTCAGACGATGGTCAGGGCAGAGGAGAATCCTGCCCTTGGGGAGACCGACAGTAAACAAACGAATCCACAAAATTCCAAGTGGTGATAAAGAGTGTTAAGGACTCTCCAGAGAATAAATCGGTGGGGGGAGGGGGGGTTGGCAGTGACGTGGAGGTGACCCAGGCGTCTGCAAAGCAACCACATGTGTGTGAGACACGCACAAAGCCAACGAGCCGCATAGGAAGGACTTTCCGGAGGGAGGACAGCAGGTGTCATGGCCCTGTGGTGTCCCAACCTGTAAAGTAATTCTCTTACCCCGCTGAGTTTAAAAACTCTGCTGATTTACAGCAAAGGACCCAAAGAAGGTCTCTAGGCAAATATCTGAGCATTCACACCACACTCACCCTAGGAAAACTGTCCACTTCCTCAGAGAAGTGTCAAATCACCAAACAGATCAGTGGAAAGTGCCCCCATTTGCCTGTGGTTTTTATTTCGCTGATTTATCACTGAACACTCAGTCCTTGTTGTAGGATTACATGGACTAATGCAGTCTTGCCTGAGGTCAGGAAGGAAGTTAAATAGGAGATGATATGACCTCTTTTGGGTGGGGGGTGGGGTGGGGGGTGGTGCGCACATCTCTTAAGCTTTAAATATATTTGACAGTTTTTAATTCGGTAATCACGCTTCTGAGAATTTGATCCTAAGGAAACGCCCATGATGCAGGTGGAGACTCAGGTACAAAGACAGCCATTATGTTTTATCTATAATAGCAAATGGTTGGAAACAACCTAAGCCCCAGTAAAAAGGAAACAGTTTAGCAAACCATATCTCTATGATGGAATATTACATAAAACCGAAACAGACTAAGTCATTTTCAACGACACAGGAATAAGGTACAAGAAAAATGTCGGTGGCTCCCTTGGGTGGTGGGGTGTGTAGGGGAGACTCCCCTCGTTTTTTAGGCCCATCTACAATTTCTGCATACTTAACTTCCACAATCAGAAAAAAAAGAGTTATTTTTAAAATGTCTGGCAGACATGGGGCACCTGGGTGGCTCAGTCAGTTAAGCATCTGACTCTGGATTTCCGCTCAGGTCATGATCTCGCACTTCGTGGGTTTGAGCCCCGCGTCGGGCTCCGTGCTGACAGTGTGGAGCCTGCTTGGGATTCCCTCTCTCCCTCTCTCTCTGCCCCTCCCCTGCTGGCATGCGTCGGAGTGCCCTCTCTCCCTCAAATAATAAACTTTACAAACTGGCAGAAGATTTTTGGAGAAATTTGATCTACGTTAGCTTCGTAATGGGATACAAACTGTACAGAACGGCTGCTTTTAACATTTGCCGTCTTAGATCGCTCTGCCATGACCTCTAAGGGGCGGCAGCATTAAGTGACTCGTGTGCACCTGTCTCCTGACAAGGGAGAGCACAGAACAGTGAGGGTGGAGGGGTCCACGCACGCGGAGAACTAGGGGACCCATCAGAAGTCGCACGTATCAGGCAGTCAGGTCGCTGAGACGCGGGCACCCGAGGGTCGCTGTGACGCCCAGTTTACCGCGAGCACTAACTCAGGGGTGCCCGGTGTGTGGCAGGGGCTGCACGCAGCGACGGTGACCCGCAACGAAACCACAGAATTATTCGGGCCCTGCTGACAATCTCGGGTCATTCCTCGAGTCCGCAAATCCACCAGTGCTAACGAGAGCGGCTACCTAGGATCCACTCCAGGGTCAGCACACTGTTTCTGGAAAGGGCTAGGAAGCAAGTGCTTTACCTTTGGCGGGTCATGTGATCTGTTCCAACTCCCCAGCTATGCAAATCTAATGAGGACGGAGGCCACAGACGGTACATCAACAAGGCCCGCTGTTGTATTCTAATAACGTTTTATGAACAGAAACACAACAGCAGGTTGGGTCGTAGCCTGCGGGTCCTGGTTTGCCAACTTCCGATCTGAAAGATTAATTATCTCGGGCGCCTGGGTGGCGCAGTTAAGCGTCTGACTTCGGCTCAGGTCAAGATCTCGCGGGTTCACGAGATCGAGCCCCGAGTCGGGCTCTCCGCACTGTCAGGGCAGAACCTGCTTGGGATTCTCTTCTTCCCTCTCTTCTCTCTCTGCTCTTCTGCTGCTCACGCTCTCTCTCTCTCAAAATAAATAAAAAAATAAAAATTTAGAAATAAAATAAAAAGTCTGCCTTAATAAATGTTAAATGATTAGTTATCTCCCCAAAACCACCTGAAGTACCACAACTGTCTTTTGAGAAGTTGTTTTATTTCTACTGTGCCCAGAGTATAGAACACTCATTAGAATTTGCTAATATCGTCGGAGTCTGAGCCAGCCTCTTACATGTATTTGGCGTGTTTTCGACACTATCCTGACCAGCTTGCTACTCCCCTCATGCGGGAGGCATTCTGGATATTTCAGTGCTACCCGCAGAGCTGAGAGGCAGGTGATGTCACGCTGACTGCGTTCAACCGCTTATTAGCTGTGTGATACGGGCCAGGTTGCTTAACCTCTCTGTGCCTCTGGCCGAAAGGAGACAACATAGCACCACACCTCGTGCGGTGGTTTAAGTTTGAGGAACAAGAGTTAATACTGGAAAGCGTTTAGAACAAAATCCCTGGGACACAGCAGGTACGCAACAAAAATAGCTGCCATTATGATAATTATCTAATCACTTGCTATCTTTATTCAATCTAGGAACTACTATTAGAAGAGGTAAGAATTTTTTTCCCTGAAAACGCTCCTACAGAGTTACTCTTACTGAATACCCAAAACGGTCTCGTTTGGAAGTCCAGCCATCCCTCGGAAAGGGGGTTAGTCTGTCGAACGGCTTGGTTAAGGTGGTCAGGAGCGGCGGAGGGGGCTTGGTGTCTAAAGGCAGAGTTCTCCTGAGTCCTAGAGGGGTGCGGTCCAACAGAACTGGCCGCAGATCGGTGCTGTCCAACATGGTAACCGTAGGGGCCACTGAGCGGTAAAATACGATCACAGGGTGACTGAAGAGGTAAACTGGTTTCACCTAACGTTGCGTATTTTCAACAGCCACATGCGGCTAGCAGTCACCCCTGTAGAAAGCACAGCTGTGGATAACGCGAGAAAAAAGTAAATGCACGCTGTCCGAGCTCCCCGAAACGAACCTCAAAGGGCAAACACCTCAGGGATGAATGGTAAGCAACGCTGAGGGTTATGGACGTATAGTTTCCAGGACTGAATTAAAAAAGAAAAGTCTTCCTCTGCCTTCATGCTCTAACATCCTACTCGTTGGCACTAAAATGCTGTGGCTCTCAAGGGCTCCGCTCACTAATTAGCGACACTGAGAGAGAACCCCACATTGGCTCCTCCCGTGGCATCCATTCTGGGCGCTCAGAAACCCCAATCCATCAAGGATGCAGGCAGCCAGGAAAAAGTCTGCCCACGGCAATAAAACCCACTTGGAACCGGGGGCGCCTGGGTGGCTCAGTTGGTTGGGCGACCGACTTCAGCTCAGGTCGTGATCTCACAACTCGTGAGTTCGAGCCCCGCGTCAGGCTCTGCGCTGACAGCTCAGAGCCCGGAGCCTGCTTCGGATTCTAGGTCTCCCTCTCTCTCTGCCCCTCCCCCACTCACGCTCTGCCCCCCTCTCTCTGTCAAAAATAAATAAACATTAAAAAAAAACCCACTTGGAACCCAGTTCAGGAGGCATTCTGCCTCTGAGTATTGCCCGAACACAGGAGTGGAAAGTGAAATCAACGAGCAGAGGAGAAAAGAGCCACAGAACATTGTAGTGTTTTGAAAGAAACCCCCTGTCGTTTTCAGAGGACATAAAAAGAGAAGGTGTAAGGGCAGAATTGAAGAGTGGGGTCCTGAGGTCTGACCTGGTTCTCTTAAACCACCGCACCCCGGGAACGTGGAACCTCCGGAAGAATGCAGCCAGGGGCTCTTCTGCCTGTTTGGGGGTTTGGAACCTACCTTTGGGGTTGCTGGGCTGGCCCAAGTGACCAGATACTCCCTCCCCTTCTCTGCTCGCTCTGGGAGTGACCGGACCAGAGTGGGTGGGGCGACTGATGGCCCTTGGGGCTGCTCAGCTAGCCTGTCTATCCTGGAGACTCGTCAACACCCTCAACAGTGGCCAAAGCTCATGGGCTCCAACAGTCCCGTCTGGGACAGGCAAACAATGGGTGGGCTTGAGAAATGATCTAAATCATCAAATGTCCGCATCGTCGCACACAGAGACATGAGGCATTTCTTGGGGGCGTCAGGGGTCCAGCTCAGCCTCCTTCAGTTGGTCACCGGTAGTCCCCTAACATCCTAATTCTACCGACAGGCATCGACTGCTCCTTTGCCACGACTACCCTGGGGGCTTCGCCCCCCGCATGGAGTATGGGAGGAGGAGACATTTTAATGGAAAGATGTTTAATTTCCCGAAGAGATTAGTAGAAGGTCAGGGGAATGAGTATGTTGGCTCTTTAATCAAGCCAATTGGCCGGAGGCTATTTTATTGGCTAAAAAAGAAGTACATCTAAAGAAATACACAATCTTCTTTTTGCCATGTAGAAATTCATCGGAACGTTTGCCACCATGAAAGGCGGGCTTCTGATGGGAAAAAGCTACACAAATGATTAATGGTAGTCTGACAGCTCATTCCATAAATCAAAGAACTCTTGTCAAAGAACCCCAAGCCAAAGCTCCAATTACTGGGAAATGTTTCAGGAAGCATTAAACCTGAATATCCAAAGACTGGGGGACTTGAATCAGAGGCTGACAAACCCAACCAGGAACCTTATTATAACTGAGGGAGATCAGAGGGACAGGCAAACACAGAAACATCATAGAGCAGGCAGCTACATCTCAGAAAAGAACCCTTTGTCAGAAACTAAGAAGGGAAGGGAGAACGTTCTCTTGGCATCCATCAAATACAATGGGGGAAAGCATACCGTAAGCCAACTGTAAAGTCAGCTCAAAGCAACAGGCAAATTAGTAATACATAATTTACACAGAAAACGCTCCTATCTTTCCAATATTAAATCTGCGTCAAAGAGAAGCCTGGGAGAAACATGGCGGGGCGGGGGGTGGGGGCACAGAGGAAGGGAGAGAAAAGAACGTTGGCGTAAATCTGAGCGAGGGCTTAACCTGCAGACGCCCGCTGTTAGTAGGGGCGCCACTGACTGAGCAGAACCGGCCCCAAACTCAGACATGTGATGCTTCACGGAACAGTCCTCTTAAAAGGCCGGCCAGAGGCCCAAAATGTGGGTGATGTCTTCTGGGTACTGAGAACTTTTCAGCATCACCTGTGAACCAAGAAGGTGGGCTCCGGTCTGGGCGACAGAGCCAGGGGCGTCCCCCGCCCGCTGGTAGGTTCTGTTATCTCTGCTCGTCCACGTGTGGACAGCCCAGGAGACCCTTGAGGGCCCCAAAAGCTGGCAGGGAGCCCTCAGCCCTCCTGTGCGAGTTAGCGGGAGGGAAGGCTTGGCCATCGGGGGAGCTACAGACGTTCTCACGAGTTTCACCTTAAACGGGGCTCAACACCTAAATATGAAAAACAGAAACATCTGCCGCCTGACCACAAACCCGGCCGGCAAGGTTAGCGGCGAGGTTAGAAAGACGTGGCCTCCCGAAGCCTGAGACGGGACCACCGTCCGGCCAAACCGTGAACAAAGCAAAAGGTAAACGAGAAAAGACCCCCGCAGGCTACGGTCGGGTAAATACCGTACACGGTTATTTGTAACGTTGCCTGCGACCTACCCCGGTTTCAATAACCGCATCTGCGCGGCAGAAGGGACTGGCTTGCAAAGTGCTCTTTTGGCCTTTATTGATCCCTGGCTGCGGGCGCTTGCCCGAGCACTACCGTCTACCCACTGGGAAGGGAACACTCATCCACAGGGTTAAATCTGCACACTTGAGGGGCGCCTGGGTGGCTCAGTGGGTTGAGCGTTCGACTCTTGATTCCAGCTCGGGTCATGATCTCACGGTTCGTGGGTTCGAGCCCCGCGTCGGGCTCTGTGCCGACAGCTCGGAGCCTGGAGCCTGCTGCGGATTCTGTGTCTCCCTCTCTGCCCCTCCCCTGCTCGTGCTCTCTCTCTCTCTTTCAAAAATAAATAAACATTAAAAAAAACTTTTTTTAAACATTGCATCCTGGAATCTAATGTGAGTACACACGTCTCTCAAATGTTGGCTTCACTCTGCTGAACTTTCTCCTACTGTCTCTCATGTCTGCAAATCCGTGATGAAAACCAGAACTACCCCAGGGGAGGAAAGCCACTAAAGACACAGCTGAGCCTCGAATACGAGGTTCAGAGCACAGGGAGTGTGCTGCACACGCGTGTTCTGAGCACAGGGTAGGTGTGGGGACACCAGGTACGTGTCGCGACTACAGCCTGCAGTGTGAAGAAGACGGAGGGCTAAGGTTGCTGTGCCACCCAGATACATTTTTTTACGTATTTTTAATATGCATTTGCACTTTCCAGAAATGCGAGTCAACCCGGGGAAGGTGACACTTTTGGGGGAGGGACAACTTTACCAAGATTCTTCGCCTGTTTGTTGAATCATGTCACCAACCCAAGCCGCTCTGGGGGTCCGAGTCCACTTCAACCCCCCTTCTCCCCGTCTGCACTGGCTGCTGCAAGGCCCCCGGGGATGCTCACAGCCTCGTGTGCCCCCACCTCCCAGCCCTCCCCCTGCAGCCGACCCAGAGTGTGCACAGACCAAGGTACCGACCACCTCTGTCCACATGACCACTTTCCATCCTCCCCGTACGGTCCCGGGGCGTCTAGACTTAACATATGCAGGTAAGCGATACTGCCTTTCCAATTCATTCAGGGCATTCCCAAATACTTGCTAGAAAAAGGGGGTGTGCCAGGGCTGAAGGTTCAGGAACTGTTGACCTAGAAGCTTGATCTTGGACAAGTCTCTTGGCCTCCTGGGCCTCCTGTGCTACGTGAATAAAATCAAGGTCTGGACCAAGTCCAAGTCCTGCTCTAGGACGAAACGGTCCAGACTGAGCAGCTGGGGGGAGAGGATGTGGATGGACGGCCCGTCAGAAGGGGAAAGGGCAGAGGGTAGCCCCCAGCCCCGTGCACACGCACGCGTGCACACACATACGCCCCCCTGCTGCGCATCTGTGGCTATAGCAAAAGCTCTGGGGCACCCACAAGTCTTCTTCTGTCATAAACGGTCACTGGGTGGGAAGTTCGCCCCGGAATTTCAGTAATGACAGGTTCTCGGTGCACGGGGTCATACACTAAGCCACAGGCTCTTCGAAGGACGGGCCCACGGGGTATCTGGTGGCCCCACGAGGCCTGCCTAGCACCTGCCACCACTGCTCTCCAGCTGTGCCTACAGAGGACCACATCTCTTGTGCCACCAAAATGGAGACCGAGCTGTGGCATCGGGAGAAGACAGGCGGGCACTTCTCCCACACGGGGCGACGTCTCCTGCCTTACTATCGACGCCCACAGTTTTCTGAAGCTTCCCAATTGTTATTTTCCCTCAACCAAAGTTGGGGGAACAGAGACTGTGGACGAGGAAAGTGAGCAGGGAGGCACGTAGAGGACGGGCAGCAGGGCACTGAATGTGGAAGCTCAGGGTCTGGCAACGGCTCACCAGCCCGAAGAGCCAACCGCATTCCCCTTGTTTGTTTTCTCTGTTTAAGGTTAAATTTTAGGGTCACAAAAAGAGATGTGAAATCGAAATGTGCATGGCATTTGGGCAGCAACGGCACCCAGAAGACGGCGACTCTGACCCCGTGGGCTCCTCTGGGGCCCAACGCTGCCACGAGGCCCCGGGGGCCGTCCCGGGAGCCCAGCGGGGGCTGCCCGATGCCATCCAGGCTCCACACTGTTCTCAGGTGCCTGCCCCACAACGGCAGGCTTGGAGCCCTGTCCTCAGGCCGAACGTTCTGTGCTCCTTTCTAAGCGAGTCACAGAAGTGGTCCCAGTGAACCACACCTTGACCACCATTGAACTTCGGGACAGCAAACGTGGGTCTCCGAGCAAGCCCAGGCCGCTGCCCGGAACAGCCTCACGCTGATGCCTAACGCTCCCCTCCCGGCTCGAGCCCCTGCCACATCAGGACTAGAGGGGCTCGAGGACCGTCAGAGGACGGTGTGCTGTCTGCAAACCGGGTGTGACTACAAAAAGGCCAGCTGACTCAGATTTTTATCAAGTCGATGCCAGGAGAAGGCACCACAGCTGGTAGGAGAATCCTCCTGTGGATTCCCCTGGCAGGAGTTCATACCTGTGTGTACACGCATACCCAGACAAGTACACAACTCACAGGAAAACACACAACCATATTCTCACAGCGAGATCGACACATACACAACCGTGTACACATATGCAAATATCTACATACACACAGATGTCTACACATGCACACAAGGGACCCACAACCATATGCACGTATGCAAATATCTACATACACACAGATGTCTACAAACACACACACAACCATATACACAAATACACAACCATACAAACATATGCAGGTATCTACACATAACACAAAAACATATGCATACACATAAATATACAATAATCATAGACACATACAGATATGTACATATACACAGATGTCTACACATACACAATGATACACAGTCATATAGACACATAAATATACACACAACCATATATACATATGCACAGATATCTATACATATACACAAATATATACATATACATACAACCATACACACATATGAATATACACACAACTATTTACACATATGCACAGATATCTGCGCATATACACAAAGACAATCATATACACATACACAGATATCTACACATCTACATACCCACAGATATATACACAACCATATACACATACACACGAATATACAATCATATGCACAACTATACACACGTATGTAGCTATCTACATATACAAATAAATATTTACATACACATAAATATACACACATACATACACAGATATCTATACATATACACAAATATATACATACACAGATATACACACACCATATGCTCAAATATACATACAACCATATACACATATGCACAGATATCTACACACATACAACCATATACACTTACACAGGTATCTGTGCATCTATATACACACAGATATACACACAACCACATACACATACCCACAGATATATACACAACTATATACACATATACGCATATATAGAACCATACACACATACGCAGATATCTACACACACAAATATTTAGATACATATAAATATACACACAATCGTACACACACGATATCTACATACACACATGTCTACACATACACACAACCATATATGCATGCACAGATATCTACAAATACACACACAAATGGACATGCAACCATATACGTATACACACAAATAGATACACAACCATACACACGTATGCAAGTATCTACACATATACACAAATACGCACACAATTATATACAAATATCTACATATACAGATGTCTACAAATACAAATACACACAACCACACACACAGACGAGTACATACAGAACCATATACAGATATCTACACCTACACAAATATATACACACAAATACACACAACCATACAAATGTCTATACATACACAGAAATATGTACACACACACACAAATATACACACAAATGTCTACACAAATAGATGCATGCACACAGGTCTACATATACACAGATATCTAGGCATACAAATATACACGCAGATGTCTACACAGACACACGAATACATACATACACAGACCCCCCCCTTTAAACAACACAGCCTTTCGGCTTCTCTTATGCCAGTGTCTGCTCAGTATTCACGCGGTGCCCCGAAACCCTGCCGCGCCCAGCCACGCGCCCGTCACTCACCTCTCCGTGTCAAAGTACGAGTCTATGTAAGAATGCGGGGCACCTGCCACGGCGAAGTTGCTGCTTCCAGTGTCCACGAGAATCTGCAGCTTTTATTTTGAAGGGGAAAAAATAGAAACTATCAGGTTACTGGAAGAAGGCAGTGTTCTCGAAGAATTCTTTCTGAAACTAAGCACCAAGAACAAGGTATTGCTTGGAAAAAAACTTGTATCAATGAGAAATTTGTGTTAAAAGTCGTTATGAAATTGAAATCTGAACAGTCCATTAAGAAGCTAACAGCAGGGAGGGGCACCTGGGGGGCTCAGTCGGTTAACTGTCCGACTTTGGCTCAGGTCATGATCTCACAGTTTGCGGGTTCAAGCCCCGTGTCGGGCTCTGTGCTGACGTCTCAGAGCCCGGAGCCTGCTTTGGATTCTGTGTCTCCCTCTCTTTCTGACCCTCCCCTACTCACACTCTGTGTGTGTGTGTGTCTCTCTCTCTCTCGAAAATAAACATTAAAAAAGATTTTTTTAATACACAAACCTTAAAAAAAAAAAACTGCTAAGAAACATAAGCTATTGATGAGATAACCCAGGTGGGTAAGTATTTACCTAGAATTCTCTCAACACTTACACAGCTGCTCTGGGAAAAACCCTCAGTTTTGCCAAATCCAGTGTTTTCCACGCTTCTCTCACTTGACCCCCTCCCTCAGCAGAATCTTGCCCAGTCAGCCACTCTGTCCTGGAAATACGGTGTTCGTTCTGGATTCCGGGACTCTACGCTCCCAGTTTTCCTCCGACTTCCTGCCTGCCCACTTCAGTCTCGCTGCTGGGTGCCTCTCCTCTGCCCCGTGTGCGGGAGTCCCCCACAGGTTGGCCCTGCGACCGCCAGGCACCAGCCACACTCGCCCCGTGGCAGCGACCTCATCAGTCTCACGGCTTTGCCCTCCACACGCCCGTGACTCCCCTACATCTCCCACGCGGGCACCCCCAGGCCTTCCCCGCTCAACACCTCCACTTGGATGCCCAACAGCCATCCGTTAGGGGTTGAAATGTGTCCCCCAGAAAGTCACACCACGGTCCTAACCCCCCAGAACCTGTGACTGTGACCTGACTTGGAAATAGGGTCTTTGCGGATGCCATTAAGATGAGGTCATTAGGGTGGCCGTCATCCGACAGGACTGCGGTCCTTACAAGAGGAAAACACCATGTGAAGATACAGACACACAGGAAGAAGGCCAGGGGACAGGGGCAGAGACTGGACAGAGGCAGGTGCAGCCAAGGGGCACCAGAGACTAACGGCCATCACCGGCAACCAGCAGACGCAAGGAAGGACTCGACCCAGAGTCCCAGAGGGAGGGCGGGCCGGCCGCCACCTTGACCTCAGACTTCTGGCCTCCAGACTGTGAGCGGAGACATTTCTGTGTCAGACCACCCGGTCTGTGCTTCACTATGGCTGCCCCAGGAAACAAACACACTGTCTCACGTCTGACGTGTCCAGAACCGAGCCCCCGGCACCCCCAGGCCTGCGGCGTCCATAGACTTTGTTGCCATTTTGTTAACGGTGGCTCCGTCGCGTCAGCTCAGGCCAGACAGCGTGGCGACACCTTCACCGCTTCTCTCCCCCAGGCCCCACATCCAGACCCCCTCCTCCGGGCTGTATTCCGCGCCTGCCCGTCTCTCGTCACCTCTGCTGGGACCAACGTGGCCAGTGGCGTGACCGTCTCCCGCCTTTCCCAACCAGCGTCCCCGTCTCCTCCCTCGGTCCACTCCACCCAGTGGCCACCGTGACGCTACAAAAGTGTAAGTCAGAGTGCACCACCCCCTGCCCTCCCTGGGCTCGACAGCCTCAGTCCTCACACCGGCTGCCAAGTCCCCGGCGCCCCGACTTCACTCCACCCCCACCATGCTGTTCCGTGGACATTCCAGACTGGGGCCGTCCCTGCCCCCCGACCCGCTGCCTGTGCCGAAGTGGACTGCCCTCCCGGGGGGACCCAGGATGTGGCGTGCCCTCCCGGGAGGACCCGGGTCACGGAGTGCCCTCCCAGGGAAGCCGCAGTGCACATCCCCCCATGTCCTCCAAGGCCTTACTCAACGGGCACCTCTCAATGTACCCTTCTGAATGGCAACTCCCTGCCTCTGCTGGGCACCCCCTTCCCTTCCTCCCTCTGCTCCCATGACGCTCATGCCCTCCTGGGGTAACAACAGCAATGGCAGGCATCTAGCAGCACCTACTATGTGCCAAGGACTCAGCACCTACTATGTGCCAGGGACTCCTTACAGCGCTGCATAGACACTAACGTGTTGAACCCTCACAAGGGCCTTCTGAGGGCAGCGTCGACACCCTTATTCACAGATAGGGCAAGCAGGTGCAGAGGGGCTGACCAACCTGGTCACACGCGGGTGTGTGCGTGGCAGGGCCGGGTCTGAACCCACGCCGTCTTACTCCAAACACGTTATTTTAACCCGCCTACCCACTTCCTGGCTCTAGGAGCTGCCCATTTCCCCTTCACCCCATTAGCGTGTGAGCTCTCAGGCAGGGATATGTGCTATTTTGTTCGCTGCTCTGTCCCCGTGCCCGGAACGGGGCCAGACACAGAGCAGACGCTCAAATATGTGTTGAGTGAACAGCTAAATGATTCTCAAAGGTTAAAAAAAAAAATCAAAGACACCAACTTTTCCTTTGAAAGACAATACAGATTCGGGAAAAAATAAACAAGGTACAGTTGGGGCGCCTGAACGTGCTGTGGGCAGGCTCCGTGGAGGCCCTGTTTTAGGCTGCCAGGCAGACAGCAATTCTGGCTCCCGCTTCGCCGATCGAAGTGCCCTGGCCTTCCCCTGCAGGAGGCTGTGGAAATGGCCGGGAGTAACGACCCGTCCTGGGAGCACCTGCCCTGGAGCCGTGGGCACAGCGAATGCACTGCCCACGTTTTCCCAAACAAGAGCCAATTCTGTGACCTCAGAGGGTGCCCTTTCCCAGCACTGAAGATCCCATCCATGACACTTGGCGGAATGGCGGGCAGATCTGGGGCCTGAGGCCTGACGTGACTCTAAAACGTACTGAATAACGAGATGATAAAAATCACTCGATACGCCTTAACTTCAGGAAGTGAATTCTGCCCTTCGTCTGCATCTACTAACACGGAGTCACTGGAAAAGGTGCAAAATCTCACTCCCCTACAGAGAGGAGATGTCAGACAGCCTGCAGTTTGAATAAAAATCATCTGGTCCCCCGTTCAAGCATGTGATGCCCAACAGCCCCGAGGCTGTCGCCAAGTCTGCGTGTACTTGGGCTGGACCGGAAAGGAGCTGCAGAGACCTCGAGTGCCTCCAGCAGTCAGGGCAGGTGCGCCCGGGGGAGGAGTTCGTGCGCAGGTCAGCCGGGAGGGCCGGATATTCCTACAGGGCAGAGCTCTCCGCTCCCACTCTCAGTGTCAGTGACTCAACACAACATGATCCTCAAAGCAGGCTTATCAGAATCTCTGTGCAGGTTTTTAAAAAGTCCCTTCACATTGGGGCACCTGGGTGGCTCAGTCAGTTAAGCGTCCGACTCCGGCTCAGGTCATGATCTCCAGGCTCCTGTGCGGACAGCTCGGAGCCTGGAGCCTGCTTCCGATTCTGTCTCCCTCTCTCTCTGCCCCTCCCCCACTCATGCTCGTGCTCTCTCTCTCTCTCTCTCAAAAATAAACGTAAAAAAAATTTAAAAAATAAAATAAAAATAATAAATAAATAAACGTAAAAGCAATCCCCTCAAAATCAGTTCTTTTAAGACAGGAACCCATCCCACATACGTCCAACTCAATACATTTTTCCTAATCCTATGGCTTCCCATGTCCCATTTCCATTTTGATCCTGTAGTTTACGTTTTCATGGAGGCCTCACACTCAGGATGGCTGATGAAATCGTCGGCCGCTGATGACTGGGTCAACCTCCAGCCCGTCTGCCCTCCCGAGGCGAGCCTGAACTCCAACTCTCCTCCCAGGTTGGTTCCCCGTCCCAAGAGCAAGCTCATCAACGTCACTCAGGTGTGGGCGGACGGGGGCTTGCTCTGAATAGCAGTCCTATCCCTGGGGGAGCTCCTCGGGTTTCAGGAGCTCTGCCAGGAACTGGACCAAGATCAAACATAGATTTCTTCTAGTAAGTCGCAGTATCACATATGGCCAATGTGAAAACAGCAAAGGATGGCACCTTTACCCATCCTGGGAACGAACTGCCAAAATGCAACCTGTCAAGCACCAAGGCTTTTGTCCCAGCAGCAGACACTGGGTCCAAGCTGACACACGCTCAGCCGTGCAACACACGGGATCCCGCTTCCAGATTTAAATGGTTCCGGAGGACAAGAAGAGCTTCTCAAGTTGCTTGGAGGAAAGCAGCAGAGAAACAAAGGAGAAGGGTAAAACCCCAGGACTCCTTCATGAGGCCAATCGGGGAATTCGACACCTTTAAAAACAGAGAGTGAGGGGCGCCTGGGTGGCTCGGTCAGTGAAGCATCCGACTCTTGATTTCAGCTCAGATCATGATCTCGTGGTTCACGGGTTCGAGCCCCACGTCGGGCTGTGCGCTGACAGCGCGGACCCTGCTTGGATTCTCTCTCGGCCTCTCTCTCTGCCCCTCCCATGCTCATGCTCTCGCGCCCTCTCAAATAAATAAAAGAAGAAAGTGTGGCAAGACCTATCAATCACCCGAAAAATAAAACAAAACAACAAAAAACAATTTCACAACAGTGAGGAATACTTCATCTGTCATTAAATCACAGACGAGAAAACTCTAGAATCCTGAACATGAGCATCCTCCCTGCCCACACTCATGGTCGGTCAGGAAAAGCGTGCCACCTTTATGAGCGCTTCCGGGTCTCCACGCACCCAGCCACCCAGCAGGAAAGGCCGGCTGCCTGGGGGCATCCCACCTCCACACCGAGTGCTTTTTCACAACAAGCGTGGTCAGAGGCACAATCGCCTAGGAGAATTTCTGGGTAGACATCCACCCCCCAACAGCCTCCGCATCTTACCAGAACTTTCACACACCCCTGCGCTTACGTCTACCCCAACAAACAAAGCCCTGTTTTGCAGAGGCAGGGGGACACGAAAGCAGAGAAAGCTGCACCAGAATACAGACTCCGTTCTTTTACGCAGCCGACTCCTAACCGTCCAGGCATCTGGTACGACCCTCTCTTTCCCAGCGAGTTCAGCAGGGCTCAGCTTGCAAGAAAACTCAATTCGAGTCATGGCTCGGCAAAGCCGGCCACCTCAGTCATTTCTGGAGCAAAGGATCTGAGGAGAGAAATCACCCCAATAAATGAGGCAGTCCAAAGTCAGGCAAGGGACGGATGTCCAGGGAAACCACCGTGGGTTTGTGTTGCAAGTAACGTCTCTGCACAGCAGCAAGCCGACACTTTTTTCTGTGCGACGATGCTGGAGACAGACGTCGTGTGTGCTGACGTCCCGCCAGAGCTCCCCTTTTGGGAGGAATCCAAGCCACAAGGGAAAAAAGGTAGTGCCACCTGCCCCGTGCCTCTGCTCTGCAACAAGCTGAACCTCCGAGGCTCAGGGTACCGGTTTCTGAGCCTCACTTCACGCATTCACACTGCCTTCTGCGGCATCCTTCATCCTGAACTTCCAAAAGCATTTTCTGCCTCCTTGGGTTCAAGTCCACACACCCATGATGGTCTAAACCCCAGGACGCTCAGCCCCATCAAGGGACGTTGAAGATGCAGACAGATTAACATTTAAAAAAAAAAAAAAAAAGGTCCAGAACTGCAGGAATTAACAGGACAAATTTTTTGTCACTCCGTAAAAGCAATAAAAACTCCAAACACTCCCTGGAGCCACTGCCCTGTGCCTCCCAGCACGGCCAGGCATCACTGAGCTAAACTTCCGTCTCGATTACAAGCGTGTAAGCAGCACAGGCAACTACTGACCAGTGCCCCTGGAAGCTCCAGAAATATTACCTTCCTAGTTTTCCCACCACAGCCCTCCTTTCTCATCCCCCCTGCAGATACTTCCCTCCTCTGTGCTCTTGGAAACGCCGTACACGTTGTTCCTAGGAATTCTGTGTCCCCAGCCCCTGGTGCACCATTTCCACACTGGACGGCGCCCCCACGGTCTTCTCCAGGGGACATCCCAGCACGGGGCACCCTGCAGGGGAGCAGGGCCTGGGTGGGATTCGCCGCTTCGGCCCCAGTACCTTGGACAGCGCCCAGGGCATCTTGGCCGCTGGAAAGCCGTGAACAAGTCGCTGCGTATTCTGGGCAAAAGAAACTTGTTTATTCATTTATAAGGCAAGTCTGTATTCCACACCCACCAATAATACGCAAAATATCAAGAAGGCAAAAGATCTGAGACCGTCTATTCTAGAAGACGAGAGAGAAGACGTAGGAGACTCCTACTACCCCTAAAGCAAACACTTTCCCCTTTGGCGTGTACTTCTTCAACGATATTCTCCAAGCCCAGCAGCCCCAGCTAAACCCGCGCGATGCCATTCTACAAAATAATCCTGAAGCAAGGACACCATTCGGCACACTGGTGGGTGAGGACTGGACAGGTTTCGAAGTGTGAACAGCCAGTGTCTTCACGACAATGTGCTTCTGAGCCACTTTGCTGAGCGGTGACAGAGCCCCGGATCCAGGGGGCCCCACCTCTCACAAGCCTGCATCTGGGCAGGACTCCACCTCGCTGCCTGTGCCTCGCTGCTCCCTGGTGCAGACTCTCAGTGAGCCAGCAATACCTGCTTGTGCCAATCACACATGCAACTCTCTGCAGGAGGCGGGAAGACTGAGGTCAGTCCTCGGTGCCACCACCACAAACTCCAGGACATCCCAAGGGACCTCTGGCCAAGGACTGGTTCCAGAGCAGTTTGAATCTAACGGGTTCTTCAGGACATTCCCTTTAGGAGTGTCCTTGGGGACAGTCAGGACTTTATCCTCACACCATGGACTGCCTAGACAAAGCTCACTCATTTTTAAAATGGCACCTGCTGTGGGGTTTTATTTTCCTCATTGTGTGTTGGTGTGACGACAACAGGAGTCCGGGCTGTCTGGGTCTTTACTGGCCTTCCTTTTCTCCAAGTAGCTTTCCTTTCAAAGAGCTTGAAAGTTGCTTGAGGGCAAAACAGATTTTCCTGCCTCCTTTTGTCATTCCCCACAATGACTACCTCAGGCATCTGCTAATCAGCTGACCTGTAGGGGTAAGAACACACCTGGGAGAAGGTGCACCTGCCAAGAAGCTGGAGGGAGATCGAGATCAAACTCCTGATATGTGTGCGCAAAGTATCTAGGTTTTCTAGAAATGGCTAGGGTGGGCTCACTTCATGTCCCAGGTGCTCTACAAAATAACCACACGTTTACCTCTTAAATATCCAAGGATAACCAATGTTAGAATCAAGATGATGGGGGCACCTGGGTGGCTCAGTCGGTTAAGCATCTGACTTCGGCTCAGGTCATAGATATCATGGTTCATGGGTTCCAGCCCCGAGACGGGCTCTGGGCTGACAGCTCGGGGCCTGGAGCCTGCTTCGGATTCTGTGTCTCCCTCTCTCTCTGCCCCTCCCCTGCTCGCACTCTCTCTCAAAAATAAATAAACATTAAAACATTTTTAAAGGAATTAAGACAACAGCAGAGGTTCTGGTGCCCTCTCATGTGCCCTGGTATTTACTGGAGCTTCCGGTACATTCTCTAGCTGCAGCAGCAAAGACCCTTCAAGCATCCAGGGCGGCATGAAGTGCCAGGAAGTGAACACAGCATCGGATGGCCTGAGACCTCCACCTGCCGGCTCCTCACCTGGACAGCTGGACAGCGCGCTCTGCCGCCTCCCAGAAGTCCGGGCTGCCCCAGACCCAGCTGTTCCCTGCAGTCACGGGCTCCTCCCTGCCTCACTGCCTTGCCCCCACCAGTGTCTCAGGGCAGGGAGAAACGCGAGAAGGGTGACTCCGGCAAACCTTGCCTTATGTACCCCAGAGACCAAATATGCTTAAACTCAGAGACCCTGAACGGAACGAAAGCCAAGTGTGGTCAGGAAAGCGAAGAGCCCTCCAAGACGACCCACCTGACCGTTCTACCACCAGCCGAAACCTACATCCAGACTGTGCGTGTCTCCCACTGTCTGTCCCTCCTTAATCTTCTGCTGATGCATGGGGCAATCACCTTGCAGAAAGTCATTTGCTCGTCACTGCAGGAGGGCAAAACATCGCGTTAAAGGAAAGAACTGGGTGACGCGTCCAGTTAGCGATTAGCAGCTGGAGATCTCTCAGATATCACTGTCTCTTTTTCAGCAGGTTAATAGATAGGAAAATGAGCAGATCGTTTAAATAATGGCTCATTGAACACAACGATCCCTAATTACATTAGCCGCCCATCTGCTGAAGTCGGCCGGCAAGCAGAACCCGCAAGCAGCGGCATTTTCTGGCCCAGCTACGCGGGCTGTTTGCCCACAGTTATTACGCGTGATTATAGGCGCTGATCTTGTTAACCAGGTTCTTTCTCCGCTTCGGTTCTGGAGATGAATCTCATTTACTTAAACACATCTTGTTGAAGAAAGCAAAAATAATTGCCACGCGCCATTTCTCCACAATCTAAAATTAAGGTTGTTTTATAAAGAACGGGGTGGGGGGGGGGGAAATCACTTTCAAAGGGTTCCACTTAACACAAACAGATGTTACCGAACTCAGCTAAGAGGAGCTTGATTATACGATTTATTCAGGCTCCGCGCTCACGCACGCTTGGGCTTTCACTACTGCAACGAGGCTCCTACTAGAAAAACACACGTCAAGGGCCACATGGATTCCTCAGCTCCTTTTGGAGGAAAAAAGAAACAAAAAAAAAAACCAGCAGTGAAGGTTTTCCACAGGGTGCTCAGGGCTTGGCAGGTTAATTCTGGCCGTACAGGTGGAGGTTAGGAGCGCGGGATCTGGGGTGCGGGAGGGTTGATGCGGGGGGTCCCTGTCTTAAGAACCGAAGTGAACCCCAGATCAGACACGGCTGATCTCCTTCCGGACACAGGAGTTGCGGCTCCCTCTGCAGTGAAAACCCATCCCCGGGGTGGTTTTACCGCAGGGAGGGAGGGTCCCTGAGTTTTGAAACTTTCCAGACACAACCCCCGCCCCGGTAGCAAGACTGGAGAGGCGAAGGGTGGGGGAGATTTCATCACACATCCAGAGCCCGGGCCCTTAATGGTGTCCACTCATAGGCTGCTGGCTTCAGGTTCATTTTCCGCCAACGGTCCCAGGATACGGTCCCAGGATACGCTCTGCACCTTCTCTAAAGCAGAGCAGCATGACAATACAGTGGCTTCAGGGTCTGTGACGCCTGGATTTGGGCGCCGGCTTAGCCTCCTACTGGCTGGCTGTGGGAGCTCAGGTAAATGACACACCCTCTCCGGGCGTTGGCGTCCTCATCCACCCGTGAAGCGGAAGGCTAAAGGCTGCTGTTCTGAGGGGCACCTGAGATCGTTCACGTGTGGTGCGCCCAGAATTGTGCCCTGCTCACCGGGATGTTTTAACTTCTCAAAGGGGTTGGAGCGACTCTGTCCGCCCTCGTCTGCGGGCTGACTTGCATCGCGGTGTATCAGCGCCAGAACTGGCACGGGGTCCCCAGCAGCCCTCCCCAGGGGGGGGCACTGCAGCCACTCCCCTGTAGCAGGCGGTGCCCGCGTGAACGTGGCCATGTGCTGAAACACCGGGGTGCTGGCCCGGGCGCCAGGAGCACCCACACTCGGCTCAGACTCTAAACCCCAGGGCCAGCGAGGCCGCTTCACTCCACCAGTCCTTCTTCCACACTCGGTCCCCTGGGGAACTGGGACCCTCCACCTCCTTTCCTCTTCCCTCTGCCTCCATTTCCACGAGTCTCTGTGTCCCGTATGTTCCACGCGCCGGACCTTTCCTCAAGCTGTTCCGCTTCCTCTGCCTCCTTGGGTCACCCCAGCGGCTTCGATGCACTAGCCCTGAGCACAGAGCTCAATAAAGGTTTGCTGAGTCAATGAATGAGTGGTGCCATCTGTACTCAGAGCTGGAGTCAGTTAACTTCCGCCCTCCAGATGGGTTTTCCTAGGGTCTGATTCCCTCAGGGCTTCGGGGGTTCCACTGGGCTCCCGGTTTCTCTCCCACGGCGCCTCTCGTGGCCGTCCTTACCCTCTGGGGCCACCGCGGAGTGGAACTCACACTTGGGTGATGGGTGATGGGTGACGGGGGAGGGGGGCTGTGGCAGGACCCACCGGGCCCGTGCCCCACCCTCAGCAGCCTAACCGCCCTTCGCACCTCAAGGCTAACCAGCAAAGGTGATGTTGGTGAACAAGATCCTGGTGAACAGCCTGCACAACTCTGAAGCTCTGAGTTCTTGCACACGCTTCTCCCAGCCAGCCCCCGGGAGCGCAGGAGGGCGGCAGAGAGATGGGCTTTCCCCGCTGATGGGAAGTCCACGTGACCTGGCCCCGCCCCCACAAGGCAAAAGAACCCTCTAAGCACCTAGGGTCTCAAATACCCTTTTGTCCCCCGTGGAAGACGCAATGGCGGTAGAGCGTGCGGGCGCTGCCCGGATTCCCCACTGCCCGGCTGCGAGAGGTCACCTGGCCTCTTCCCCCAAGGTCACGCCCTTCCTGGGGACAGCCACAGATAATGACGAGTGACACTGGATAACAAAGGCCTGGCCACGTCCGCCCAACTCGGGAGGGCTCTGCAGGGCCCTCCTAGTGCCCGAGTGCCCCGGGGCGGGGCAGTTGAGGCCCTTTGGGCTTCATCGGACCCTCTGCCCACTCCTGCTTCCTCGGCCCCTCGTGGATCCTAAGAGCACTACCATGAATGCCCCGCAGCTACACTCTGCTCAGAGCCTGCTCCTCGGAGCCCAGCCCACACCGGCCCTCTCGGCTGGACAAGTGCTCCAGGAGCACTTCTCCAAGGGCTTCCCTCTGAACAGAACCTCAGTAGGTACCTAAGCCTGGTTCGTAAATGGGGAGTCTCCAAAGCAGAGGCCTGGGCCTGTCTCCCAAAGCAGACAGAGCCAGATGCCTCCCCAAGCGTCAAAGGCGAGGGACAGAGGCCCCCCCAGTGAAGCGGTGAGATCTGGTCTCCACTTGGCCACTAGCTGGCTGTACAGTCACTTTTAAGTTCTATGCAGTTAAGTAATCGCTACACCCGACGTGGGGCTCCAATTCACGAGCCTGAGATCAAGAGTCGGAAGCAATTCCAGCTGAACCAGCCAGGCGCCCCGGGGAACAGTCCTCTTTGGCCCTGAGTTTGCTCATCTGTAAAACGGGAGGGAATAGTTTCAGCCTTCGAAATCTGTGCGCCTAAGTCTAGCTGTTGCCCACAGAATTCAGACAAGGAAGGACATTTGGAGCCTGGGTCTCCCCCTGCACACTGGGTGTGCCCCTGCACACCCCACAAGGCTGGGCTTCCTCCGGGCAGAGTTGGCCTAAGGCTCAGCCCCCGGCAGCCCGGACAGGGCATCAGCCTCCCGGGTCCAAGGACAGTTTTCATTGTGAGTAGCAACGGCCTCAGAGCGCACTTGGAAAGAGGCAACAGAACCCTCTAAACCCACCTCCAAGCCCTGAGGAAGCTGTGTCTGTGGGTTTCCGGCTCTTGCTCTCAGCCTCACCTATGAACGTGGTGTTCTAGGCCTCCGCCTGTGCTTTAGGCGGCAGAGACTGGAGACAACGTCGACACGCCAAGTCCTGGGAGTGGTCAGGCACGCAGGGCTGCCCTGACCGGTGACCAGCAGCGCCAGGGCCAGGATCAGGAGCCCATGTGTCACTGGGCTCACCGTAGCCGGTGTCAAGCCCGAAGAAGGGTGGGCTGTTGGCTACATCTTCGAGAATCAAAACAGTCCGGGGGTCTGGTTCTCTGCCCCTTGGACACAGAAGTCAAGCACAGACTCCTGGGGGCACTGCCATAAGCAGCCTCACATCGACCAAGCTTCTGGAAGAGCAGTTGGAAGCCACAACGCTCGCTTGTTTGCAAAGGGATATTCCGTGACAGGTGGCCTGGATGATTCCATTTGCTTGCCCGGCCCCTCCCTCTTGTAGGTAAACTGGGGAGGGGGCTGGGGAGGTGGAGGCCTCTCTTCTATGGAGATGTCACAGCCCTGGACACCTCCCAGGCTGGAGTCTCCCTTGGCCTCTGGGCTTATGTAAGCTACCTGTTGTCAGGATGCAATTACACTGACAGAGGAAGGCGGATATTTAAGCAGTCACGTGCCAGAGTTACAAGGCTAGACCTCGTTTACTGAGGCCAATGATAATAATGATTCTCTTTGTCATGGAGAAGAAAATTCACGCTAAATGGCGCTTTTTAAAGAAAGCACTATTAAAAAGTTCAAAAGCAGTGGCTGGCTCAGTGACTTTGGCTCAGGTTATGACCTCACGGTTCGTGGGTTCACGCCGCGCATCAGGCTCTGTGCCGACAGCTCAGAGCTGGAGCCTGCTTCAGATTCTGTGTCTCCCTCTCTCTCTCTGCTCCCTTCCCTACTCACTCTCTATCTGTCTCTCTCAAAACTACACATTAAAACAATTTTTTTAAAGAAAATCATTAAACAAAATAAAATAAATAAAAAGCTCAAAAGCAGGTATGTCCCATATTCGGGTGACTGTGGAGGGAGGGAAACTTCTATTTCCAGAAGGCAAGGTAGCCTCTTCCTTCCCAAAGAGACAACTAACCGCTCAGTCCCCAAAATCCGTTATAGGTTTCCAGGGATCTTAGGAGACATCGTTTTAGCTTAAAATCAGCCCTTTCTGCACATTTTCCGAAGGAGGTTAAGCAGACTCTCATCAAAGGTATGACGTCTTAACTCTCAAGATATTTCCGGAGTTTCACTAAATGCTCCCTTGTGCTCAAGAGTTGGTAACCGCAATTGAGAAGCCATTTCAGATCTAAACTTTCCGAAAACAGACACGGGATTAACTTCGCCCAGGTTCCCACGTTCAAGTACTGCCAGTTTTTACTCAACGTTAGGAAGAAAGACAAAGCGTTTACACTTTTACTGCAGCAACAGGCAAGACCGTCAAGTTACCGTTATTATAAAACGGCTACTTTTGGCCATTATTCTAGACAGTAAGAGTCATGTTCTTAATCGTGGTGAAATACACATAACGTTTGCCCTCTTAACCATTCTGGAGTCTGCAGGTCAGCGCTGTTACGTCCATTCCCACCGTTGTAACAGCCACCCCCCGCCGTCCACCTCCAGAACTTACTCATCTTCCCCAAATTGAAACTCTGTCCGCTGGAAACACTAACGCCTCATTCCCTCCTCCAGCCCCCACCACCCTACCTGCCGACGCTGGGACTCTGACTCTCTAGTGGGATCCCACAGTTTTTCTCTGTGTCTGTCAGGTTTCGCTCAGCATCATGTCCCCGAGGTTCATCCACGCTGTAACCGGTGTCAGAATGTCCAGAATGCCCTTTCTTTTCAGGGCCGAATAATAATCCACCGTATGGATATATCACATCGTGGTTATCACTCGTCCGCCAACAGACACCCACGCTGCTTGCACCTGTTGGCTATGGCGCTAAGGCTGCTGAGAACACGGGTGTGCAAATATCTCTTCGAAATTCTGTTTCAAGTCTTTGGGGAAGATTGTTTTTTCCGATAAATATTTAGTGAGCAGCTACCATGTGCCCGGGGCCACGGTGACAAAGAAGATTGGGTGTTGGTTGAGTGTCCCACTTTAGTTCAGGTCATTGTCTCATGGTTCGTGAGTTCGAGCCCCGCATCGGGCTCTGTGCTGACAGCTCGGAGCCTGGAGCCTGCTTCCGATTCTGTGTCTTCCTCTCTCTCTGCCCCTCCCCCACTCACGCTCTGTCTCCCTCACTCTCAAAAATAAACAAACATTAAAAAAAATTGTCTTTTAAAAACAGCTTTCTCTTTTATGATGGCCTTCAGTCTCTGCTGAATCAACTGTAGGACGGGAAATGAATGAAGCACACACAATCAGAGATTAATTACTTGAGGTTTATCCAATGAATTAAAAGTTTAATGTCTAAGTCCTTTCCCCTGCTACACAACACACTTAAGAAAAATAACTCCCTCTGTTTTATGATGCTGTTTGTCAAAGGTACTGTAGTCAATGTTAAGTGTGTGAAACACAAAAGAATGAGACTAGGGACGTGAAATGCCGACTACACAACCTGTTACTGTACTGTGAATAAACAGCGCTGAACTCGAGTTAAAACTCACCGGCCATGGGAATGCAAGCTGGTGCAGCCACTCTGGGAAACAGTACGGAGGTTCCTCAAAAAACTAAAAATAGAACTACCCTACGACCCAGCAATTGCACGACTAGGCATTTATCCACAGGATACAGGTGTGCTGTTTCGAAGGGATACAGGCACCCCCCGTGTTTATAGCAGCACTATCGACAATAGCCAAAGGATGGAAAGAGCCCAAATGTCCATCGATGGGTGAATGGATAAAGAAGATGTGGTATATATATTCAATGGAGTATTACTCGGCAATCCAAAAGAATAAAATCTTGCCATTTGCAACTACGTGGATGGAACTGGAGGGTATTATGCTAAGCGAAATTAGAGAAAGACAAAAATCATATGACTTCACTCATATGAGGACTTTAAGAGACAAAACAGATGAACATAAGGGAAGGGAAACAAAAATAATATGAAAACAGGGAGGGAGACAAAACAGAAGAGACTCCTAAATATGGAGAACAAACGGAGGGTTACTAGAGGGGTTGTGGGAGGGGGGATAGGCTAGATGGGGGAGGGGCACTAAGGAATCTACTCCTGAAATCATTGTTGCACTAGATGCTAACTAACTTGGATGTAAATTTTTAAAAAATAAAAAAAATAAAATTGAAACAAAAAGCAATAAATATAAAGATCCAAAAAAAACACAAAAAACCCTCACTGGCCAAACGGACTTGCCAGGTTAGCCTCACACAGTTTTATGAAAATACACGTTCAATACGATCATGGAAGTGCTTTGGAAGCAGACAGTGTGACTTAAACCCTAAGCGTCGCAAAGGCACGAAAGCCATCTAGCGACACTGATGCTTCTACGTGATGAGGGGCAGGGTAAGAATCCTCGTACTCAGCTTACCGTGGAACGGGACCGAGCCTCTGCAACGACACCTTCTCAAAATCGAAAGCATTAAGTCCGTTTTGCATCATGTCTTTGCACTGCTGTCTGATGGGCCCAAACCGGGAAGGTGTCACCCAGAAAGGCCATTGTTTTGGGTTTGCTGGCCTTTGCTAATTTCAGGCCAGCCATTTAAGAAACAGGCTACTTCTATGTGATTTGTAAAAGGCTTTGATGGTCTTTTCTTGTGAAACCCACGAGGGGAAAAAAGTGTTTTAATAGGCATATGGCGATCAAAGAGATCATTCTCCGCTAAAAAGATTTTTTAAAGCCCTTCCAAGTAAATTCCTCTCAGGAAAGACATTAAATCTCCATTGATCTCCACATTTTTACGGTGTCCAGATATTTTGAAAGAATGCTAACCCAAAAGAGAAGTGACAGATGCCTCCCTCTTTTGTCTCCACGCCAGTGAAATACAGATATTTCCCTAATTAGGGTACAGAACAGCCGCACACAAATCTTCCAGAACATTCTAGAGGCAGGAAAAACTAAGACTTGGCTAAAAAAGAATGCAACATACTAACCTCGGCAAGATCTCCGACATACGTGTGAGAGAACCCTTCTGTATGACATCTAAATGCCCTTGATGCAGCAAAGGTAGAGACAGATCCCACCCACCCCTCCCAACTCCCACCCACCCCTCCCAACAGCCACCACCACCCACTCAGGATGGCACAGCACTGATGCCCCAGACTCTCTTCCACATCGTCAGCACATCCCCCCAGGATCGCTCCCACCTGCTTACAAACTGGCTGTTCCATTTCCCATCTGGACAAATGCAACAACCCACAACTGTCTTCGCCTGAGAGCTTCCTACAACCGTGGCCCCTGTGCACCTGTAGGGAAACCCCTTGCAAGAGGTGACTGTGCTTGGGGCGCCTGGGGGGCTCGGTGGGGTAAGCGTAGGACTCTTGGTTTTGGCTCAGGTCACGATCTCAGGGTTCGTGGGTTCCAGCCCCACGTGGGGCTCTGTGCTGATGGCGCGGAGCCTGCTTGGGATTCTCTCTCTCTGTTCCTCCCCTCCTCTCTGTCTCTCTCAAAAATAAATAAACTTAAAACATTTCAAAGAAAGAGGTAACTGTACTTATTCACGGCTTCAAAGCCCTCTGCTTCCTTCTCTCTTGAACCACTGGGGACAGCTCTTACCCACATCACACGCCAAGACCAACCACTAGACCTCCCGCCCCTTGGCCATCAGGGCATTTGGACCTTTCCTGAGTCCCCACCTTCCCCCCCCCCACGACCACTTTCCTGTTCCCCTCCCATCCCCCTACTGCTCCTCCTCGGGCCCCCAGACTATTCCTCCTCACCTCCCCAGCCTCCAAGTTCTGGGGTGTCTCAGGGCCCGTCCTCGGACCTCACCTCTGCATCCAGGCTCACGCCGCGGGAGACCACGTCTAATCTCATGGCTTCACAAGGCTGCTCTCACGGTGACACTCTTGTGGAACGCCACGTGCATATTCAGCTGCCACTGAAGGGATCTCAATTTAGCATTTCCAAGACTAATCTCCTAATTTTACCTTCTTGACCACGTAGCTGCCAGCCACCTTTCCTCTTACTGACACACCGGCGTGCTCCACATGGGGCCTCCTGGGGGCACCTCCAACACGCAAGCACACATCCTCCTCAGGGCCTTTGCCCCGGCTGTTCCCTCCGCCTGGAA
This sequence comes from Panthera tigris, assembly GCF_018350195.1. Lineage (NCBI taxonomy): Eukaryota > Metazoa > Chordata > Mammalia > Carnivora > Felidae > Panthera > Panthera tigris. The sequence goes on from NC_056668.1 coordinate 4,652,908, forward strand.
CACCCTTCCCCACATACCTCACTCCCTCGGTCTTCAGGCCTCTGCTCCAGGGCTGCCTCATTGAAGACCCCTCCCCTGACCACCCCGCAGCACCCAAGAACAACCCCCCACGCCCAGCATGCCTTTGTCTGCGTTTCAACCCACCTTCCAAGTAGCAGCGTATTTACTGGATCGGTCTCTTCTCCCTAAATGTAACACCAGATGTACTGTGGCTGTGGCTCACTGCTGTACCCTCCGTGCCTGGGGGGGGGGGGTGCACCCCCCCAGGGGGGTCACATGACCACTGACATGTGTCGATGCGCATCAAATATCTGCTGAGTGTGCTTTGTGACAAGCGAGTTAGAGTAACTGCCTTACCAGTTAACCAAACTCGGACACCAGGCTGCATTTTATTGAGAAACATAAAAACAGAAGAACTGAATCTAAGGGGTCACCGTTTTGTCCACTGGAATCATCCCAGGAACCACTATATATAATCTCCAACCCAGAGAACAGAACTTGGAATCCATACCATTCTTTGAATGCTTATTTATTTTTAGGAGACAGCGCACGAGTGGGGTGGGGGGCAGAGAGAGAGGGAGACACAGGATCCGAAGCGGGCTCCGGGCTCCGAGCCGTCAGCCCGGAGCCCGACGCGGGGCTCGAACCCACGGACCACGAGATCACGACCTGAGCCGAAGTCGGACGCTTAACCAACTGGGCCCCCCCAGGCGCCCCTGAAGTGTTCCTTCTCTTTAATACAGGAAGGATGCAGAGGACACTCATCATCATGGGCCCTGAGTGACGTACCAAATGGCTGCATCACTCTACGGCACGCCGGAACCTAACGTAACACTGTGTTAACTATACTTCAGTAAAGAGCACCTGACTCTCGACTACGATCCGCGTCCACCGCACACCCGTGCCACGATACACACAACACTGGATGACAGTCCCCCCGCCCACTTATCACAAACGCCTGCGCAAACAATTCACAGTCAAAGTCGTCTTACGTGATTTCACTATTCCTTACGACATTAAAAACCACATGAAAGCCAACATCAGCCAAGACCGGATTTGTGCCTGATAAAGACCCGCACACTCCCAAGCACGCTGTCCTGTGCGGAGCACGGAACTGTTAGCATCCCCCGCAGGTTTTAAAACAATCAACTTTTAGGGGCGCCTGGTGGCTCAGCCGGTTAAGGGTCGGACTCTGGGTTTCAGCTCAGGGCGTGAGGTCACGGTGTCGTGGGTTCGAGTCCCGCGTCGGGCTCCGGGCTGACAGTGTGGGGCCTGCTCGGGACTCTCTCCCTCTCTCTCTGCCCCTTTTCCCTGCTCACGCTCTCTCCCTCAAAAATGAAGAAATAAACTTAAAAAAAAAACAAACAATCAACTTTTGGCGTTAATCACTAACAACAGGCCTAAAGGATGCCGGGAGAATATGGATTACATGCTTGCGATTGCAGAAACTGACACACTGTTTCTCCTCCGCTGTCAGAATGGCTAGGCCTCAGAGACGAGTGTGAACACACACTTGGGAAAAGCATGCCACCTCCCGATCTCCTGCTCTGATTTACACGGGAGCCCGCGGCCGTGGCCCACAGCTCCTACCCAGCACCCAGGCACACCTCGCAGCTCCCGCACAAAGTGGACGTTCGCACCGGCCGTTCTGTCTTAAATCTCCTCTCCCCGGAGGATGCCTCTGCCAGGTTTGAGATCAATGAGCTGCGAGACAGGCGAGACGGTAAGAGTCCAAGCTGAAAGCCTCATACGCTTAAGTGCCAGGCCTCGTACAAAACATTCCAGTCCTTCTGGTTTCAACTGCTCAGAAAGGCAGGTGGCTGGCTGGCCCCGGCCCCGGCCCCCGGATCACTGGCCATAAAAGAAGCCATAATTTTCTGATGCACCTGAATGTCACAATTTCTCCCAAGTGGATGTGTCTTGATTCGCGAAAAATAAATAAGCTTAACTCTATTAAATGTGCTTCTCCTGGGCGCCAGGGGCGGCTCAGTCATTAGCATCTGACTTTGGCTCAGGTTGTAATCTCACAGTCTGTGAGTTCGAGCCCGCATGGGTGAGCCCTTGCCCCACGAGCGGTGAGCTTGTGCCCTGGGTGAGACCAAATCTCTCCTTCCCTCTCTCTCTGCCCATCGGGGGATTCTTCCTCTCGCTCTCTCTCTGACCCTCGCTCACCTGCACCCTCTCTCTCAAAAAATGTTTCTCTTAAATCTGCCATTAGTGCAGTAAGAACACAGTCGTTTGACCTGTAGCGTGCTATCTTAGCATTCGCTGATTGAAGAATAAAAGACTTAATAAGAGCTGGGGTTTTTTATTTGTTATTTTGAGGGAGAAAGAGAGAACACCAGCAGGGGAGGAGCAGAGAAAAGGAGACAAAGAATCCCAAGCTGGCTCCGCACCATCAGCACAGAGCCCCATGCGGGGCTCGAACTCTCGAACCACAAGATCATGACCTGAGCCAAGAATGAGAGTCGATGTTTAACCGATGGAACCACCAGGTGCCCCAGACCTGTTTTTTATGGTCCAGAAAATAAAGCCTGATGGGATATCACAGCAAAAGAACATTTCTATCAGGGAAGGCCCGCCCCCCGTCCTCCTTCCTTGCCCGGTGACCAAGGGCAGTGTGGGAAAAGCGGGGAGACCTCCGGACGGCCACGTGCGCTAGGACCCCATCCTGCACTGGGACGGAGGCAGGGCGCGTCAGTTGGCTCCGACTAGTGTCTTAACAGAAATTCATCTCCTCATAGCTCTGGAGGCTGGAAGTCCAAGGTCAAGGAGTCAGCAGGGCCGGTTTCCTCTGCAGCCTCTCTCCTGGGTCCGTGGATGGCCACCTTCCTGCTGCCTCTCCAGGTGGCTGGTCCTCTGTGCCCGTGCACCCTGCCACCGGCGCCCTCACCTCTCAGAAGGTCACGGGGCAAAGAGAACTAGGGCCTGACAGCCTCTTCTATGCAGGCACCTTTCAAAGGCCCTACCTCCAAATACAGTCACATTCGGAGGTACTGGGTTTAGGGGGGGCACGCAGGGGAGACACACAATGCAGCCCTAACAGAGGCCAGGCCCACACAGCGCTGGGACACGGCCCGAAGATCACACGGTTTCAGTCCAAGTCCCCATGCGCAAGCATGCACAGACATCCAAACCCAGAGTAAGACGGGAAGGACAGATGGGATGACCCTTGTCTTCTCTGCTTCCCGGAGCTTCTGCAGCTCAGGACACTTGCCAGAGACCAACTGAGGCACGCGGTGCCTGATTTTAAAGTTCCAAAGATTTGCCTTTTGTTGTTCCTTTTTTTTTTTTTTTTTTGAAGTAGGCTCCACGACCAAAGTGGGGTTTGAACTCACAACCCTGAGATCGAGGGTTGCACACTCTACCGACTGAGCCAGCCAGGCGCCCCTCGAGTTCCAAAGATTTGGACAGACTCACGCAGTAAGCAAAGTGCTTCGCGTGTCCCCCTCACCAGCTGCAGGAAGCTGAGCACACATAGCAGGAGAGGGGATTCTACTCAGGGTTCACAAGAGGAGGCTGTCTGCAGGGGTGTGGGGAGTAGGGAGAGACTGTCCACAGGGGTGTGGAGGGGGAGGGGCTGTCCACAGGGTATGAAGATGGGAGGGGCTCTCTGCAGGGATGTGGGGGGTTGTCCACAGGGGGAGGGGAGGCTGTCAGCATTAGTGGCTGGGGAGGGCTATCTGCTGGGGTGTAGGGGGTAGGGAGGGGCTGTCCACAGGAGTGGGGAGGTGGGAGGGGCTGTCTGCAGGGATGTGGGGGGGGGTGGTGTGCGCAGGGGGTGGGGGCTGTCTATAGGAGTGGGGGGGAGGGGCTGTCTGCTGGGGTGTGGGGGGGTAGGGAGGGGCTGTCTGCAGGGGTATGGAGGGGGGGAGGGCTGCCCACAGGGGTGTGGAGGAGGGAAGGGCTGTCTGCAGGGATGTGGGGGGGTGTCCGCAGGGGGGGGAGGGGTGCTGTCTGCAGGGGTGGTGGGGGAGAGGCTGTCTGCTGGGGTGTGGGAAGGGGTAGGATCACAGAGCCAGGTGTCCAGGGGCCTGTGGCCCAGGGAGGAGGGGCAAGGTGGGCCGGGTCCTGGAAGAGGTCAGGGCTCGACAGTCACCGTGCTGGAGGGAAGCCCAGCCACCCTGAACCCGGAGGGGAGAGGGGGTGGGATTTCCACACCAGCTTCTCTCACCCCTCATCCCAAGCCAAGGGAAAAGGGAGCCTGAGCGGTGCAGTTCATAGAAGCTGGCCCCCAGACCGCGTCCCAGGAAAACCAGCTCCTCCTTGGGGCCCCCCGTGTGGTGCCATGTGCACTCGGTCACCCAGATCAGATGCCACCCGCACAGGCGTCCCTAGCACCTTGCTCCTAGCCGGCCTCCTCCCCCTCCTCCCCTTTCCAGCAGCATCCACCAGAAGGAGGCAGGGAGGCGGGCAGGAGTGAGAACCAGAGGGAGGACGGAGGGGAGCCAGCAGGCTGGGGGGGGGGTGCCCACACGCCTCCCCACCTACGCAGGTGGGAAAAGTCAAGCAAATCCAAGCCGCACCCTGACTTCTGCGGTTGCCCGTAAAAAAGCGGACAGCGCCACAACTCAGGCGGGCGTAAGTGACACCCGCCGATGGGAAAGGGGAGACACCACACGCAGGCTCTGCCCGGCCATCGCTGCTGGGAGTTGATATTTATGGTTTAGATAAAGCTTCCGACCGCCCGGCGCTATCCTGGGGCTGCTCCGGGAGAGGCGCTTATTAAACAAGGCAGCCCGCACATCTTCCAGAAGGCCGGGCGTCCGAACAGGCTGGCGGATGAACCAACGAATGCCTCTTTCCTGGGCGTCTATGCTATTCCAAGACACCCACGAACTCAGCTCATCGATGAGCAGTTTCTCTTGAATGGAACCAGCCCCACCCCCCCTTACAGGGCACCCGAATTCTCACAGACTAGTGACTCTGAAAATTGGTGGAGAAGTTAGTCCGTCAAGAAAAATATTCTTGGGGCGCCTGGGTGGCTCAGTCGGTTGAGGGTCCGACTTCGGCTCAGGTCACGATCTCGCGGTCCGTGAGTTCGAGCCCCGCGTCGGGCTCTGGGCTGACGGCTCAGAGCCTGGAGCCTGCTTCCGATTCTGTGTCTCCCTCTCTCTCTGCCCCTCCCCCGCTTGCACTCGGTCCCTCTCTGTCTCTCTCAAAAATAAACATTAGAAACAGTTTTTTAAAAAAGAAAAAGAGTTTTGAGTACTCAGCCCCATGCATGTATACATCTAGGACTTACATGCTAAGAGCAAGTTTAGCAGTGGTTCAGGGCACAAGATCGGGGCCCAGACCAGCTGTTTTCAAATCCTGGCTCTGCTCACCCACCAGCTATGCCTCAGGTTCCTCATCTGTGAAATGGGGATGATGAATCCTAAACTTTCACCTTCCCTAATGTCAATCAGTAGTTCTAGCAAACTAACCAGAAGGCGCTACTTCTCTCTAGGTGGTTGGTTTTTTGTTTTTTGTTTCCTTAAGTAATTAAAATTCTTTGGAAGATTTCTACACAGGTAATAAATGGTCTCCAAGGGTTCAAAAGTGTTTATGCACATAGCAAACATACCACTTCCGGTGGCAGAAGTTAAACAATGATGGAAACATTTAAAGAGATCATCTTTGGGGGTGTGCCTGAGTGGCTCAGTCAGTTAAGCGTCTGACTCTTGATTTTGGCTCAGGTCATGATCCCAGGGTCATGCGACTGAGCCCCACATCGGGCTCCACACACAGCACGGAGTCTGCTTGGGTTTCTCTCTTTCTCTCCCCTTCTCCCCTGTTCATGTTCCCACTCTCTCTAAAAAATTAAATTAAAATAAGTAAAGATACCATCTTCAGGAGACTTCTCTCCTTAGGAGTTTCTTACGAAAAAGCCATTTCTAATGCGGTGTGAAAATATCACCTTAAAAAGGGACCTGTTTTAATTGCTTATTATTTTTTGTCAGTATCTGCTAAGTAGCAAACCACTGCCAGTCACCCTGTAATCACAATAAAAGCCAGCCAGTCTGCAACGGTGGCTTTCTGGGAAGTGAAAGCACGTAACTTTATCTTGAGAGGTCTTGATCTTTCCAACATACCAGACGGATAATGTGCTGGAGCCTGCAGAATGTTCTGCGGGCTGTCAGCAGAGAACAGGTGACGGAACAAAGGCAGTGCTCTCGGGGCCTCTGTCCCGCACCATCAAGGGGGGTGGGGGGAGGGGAGACAGGCGCCTACACACGCCTACCTGCTTTCCTAGACGCATGCTACCCTCTTTTCTCCATCTGGCTTTCCTGACTTGAAGATGTTTTGTTGTGGTTGTTGTTGTTTAGCTTATTTATTTATGTTGAGAGAGAGAGTGAGCACAAGCAGGGGAGGGGCAGAGACAGAGGGAGAGGGAGAATCCAAAGCAGGCTTGCACTGCCAGCACGGAGCCTGGTGTGGGTCTCGAACTCATGAACCGGGGAGATCACGACCTGGGCCGAAATCAAGGGTCTTAACGGACTGAGCCACCCAGGAGCCCCTCCTCACTTGAAGTTTTGAACGACAGTCCTCACTCACAGCTGCATCGCGTCCCACAGTGTAGACCAACACTTCCCTCCGGGAGTCGCCTTTCCACAAACATCCGGGTTGTCTCCAACGGTTTGCGGCTGCAGGTGACATCACCATAGCTTTGGGGGATGCTTTTCATGCCCTCCCCCCATAACCTGTGTAAACCCGCAGAAGCAAATTTGTGAGCCAAAGGGCAAATGCGTACATAATTCTGAGACATTCCCCAACCCCCCTCCATAGCCTTTGTATGATGGCGTCATATTTTGGTAGAACGTTGTCGTCACACGACTGCCTTCAAACACGCTCTGAAACTTGCTCTTCCCCATCCTTGAATGAAGTCTTGGGCAAAGGCTGCATTCTTCCAAAAGCTTTGTGGGAATTCATTCATTTTCGGGCATGATCGGCCCAGCCCTGTCTAAGGACAAAACTCAAGCTCGTCCAGTATGGTAGGCCCGCCTTAGGCTCAGAAATCCACCCTGGGGAAGGGGAGGCATGACTGGATTTACTTCTGTTTCCCCACCTGGTTCACAATAATGCCTGTGATCTCCCCAGGACTGGAGCCAAAGGAAAGGGGGGGTTGAGGGAAGAACACGTTCACCTGACTTCGCGACTGGTACATCCTGGAGGTGGCCGATGTCTACACCCTCAACCCTCATCCTGCGGGGTATTCGGTGGGTTCCTCAGAGAGCCGGGAGCTCCCCCGCCCCCATGCCCACCACAGAGAGCTCCCACCTGCCGGTGTGAGCAAAACCACCGCCAGCCAGCTGGCCACCTAGGCCCGCTCATCTCAACTCTGCCACTGTAGGGTGAGACGACTTACAACACATAACCATCATCCATATGGCTGCATTCCAATAAAACTTTACAGAAACAGGCAGATTTGGCCCATGGGCCTTAGTCTGCTCGCCCTCTCACTCCTCCTGGTGGTCCTAAGCGTCTGGCCAATAGCAGCAATAAAGACATTAAGGAGAAGACTTTTTTAGACTTGTCCTCCTCTTCTTGGGAGAGGTTAAGAAGAATGACAAATTGCATTAAGTAATTTTTTAATTTTTACCTTAGAGAGCATACAAGCAAGCGAGAGGAGCAGAGGGAGGGAGGGAGGGAGGGAGGGAGAGAGAGAGAATATCTTAAGCAGGCTCCATGCTTGGCGTGGAGCCCAAAGCACGGCTTGATCCCACAACCCTGGGATCGTGACCTGAGCTGAAATCAAGAGTCGGGACACAACCCGCTGAGCCACCCAGGGGCCCCTCAAGTATTTCTTTTTTTAATTAGTAAGCTATTTTTTTCCCAAAAACTTCTGATGGCACATCATTTGGAACATTTTTGGCTGCAAGTAAAAACCAGATTTCAAGCGGCTCAAACAAGTGGGGATTATTCTCCACGTCCAGAAGTGTCTAGAGAGAACTGGTATTAGATCAACACCTCACAGAAAACCAGCGTCAGATCTCTGCTGCTCCCCCCAAACCTGTCTCTCAAGGTCAGACGCTGGCTACCTGTTGACAGGCTTTCACCTTCATCAATGGCAGGAAGGAGCAGAAATTATAATCCCAGCCACATCCATTGTTTCGATCAGGAGAAGCTTCCCAGAAATCGTCCAGGAGACCCCAATTTACGTCCCACCGTCCACCGCTATGGGCTGAGTCACACAGGCCGCCGCAGGCCAGAGAGGAGAGGATTGGGAAGGTGTTCTGATCTGACCACCCAAGTGGAAGTATCGCTCACTGGTCAGGTAACAGGGTCACTGTCACCGCCATGTTTCAAAACCTAGGCACGCATGTAAATAACAAAAACTCACTCTATACGCGGTCCACACACACAGCCTTCCTCTTGGTCTTTTAACGCTTCCCTTTAATTGATTTACTTTAATTTTTTTTTTTAATCTTTATTTTTGAGAGAGAGAGAGAGAGAAACAGAGTGTGCGCAGGGGAGGGGCAGAGAGAGACAGGGAGACACAGAATCCAAAGCAGGCTCCAGGCCCTGAGCTCTCGGCACAGAGCCTGACACAGGGCTCAAACCCACGAACCAGGAGATCATGACCTGAGCCCGATTCGGACGCTCAACCGACTGAGCCCCCCAGGCGCCCCTACGTGATTTACTTTTTTAAAGTAGGCTCCATGCCCAGCGTGGGGCTTGAACTCCCAACCCTGAGACCGTGAGTCACATGCTCTACCGACTGAGCCAGGCACTCCCAACACTTGCCTTTTAAATATGAACAGTCAGCCACTAATCCCCGGACATCTGAGGAAAGAAAGTCTGTGGCGTGTGACACAGACCAGACCAGGCCCCTAAGGGCAGGATTCAGGGGCAGCAGAGAAAAGGCAGGAAGCGGGAAGAAAATTTCCAAAAAAAAAAAAAAAATCGCAAGTAATTTCCTCAGAGAAATAGCAGATATGCAGTTTTGGAACAAGAATAAAGTACAAGCATGAAACGGAACATTCAGAGGAACAAGAAAGCGCTCTCGAAAGTGAAAGTGAAGGTGGCAGCCGAGAATCTGCCATAGAAGCAAAGACCAAGGGATGGGGACAGGAGACCGAACCAGAAGTTCAACATCTGGGCAACTCTTTTTGGTCCCCCCAAAAAGAGAGCGGACATTTTAACTAGAAAATCCCTCAGAACTGAACATCCTGAGCTTCTAGACCGAAAAGACGGCGTGCCCAACATTAAAAAACCAACCAACCAACCAACAAAAACAGCCATTCGAAGGCACACTGCCATGAAATTTCAGACAACCAGACCTCAGAACGCCGCTTTTCCGGTATCTCCCTTAGCTCACTATCTCACACTTGGTTCGCTTACAACGAATCAGACACCAGAGTGCCGGGGGGGGGTGGGGGGGGGGTGGGGCTCAGTCGGTTGACGGTCCAACTTCGGCTCAGGTCATGATCTCACGGTGCGTGGGTTCGAGCTCCGAGTCGGGCTCTGTGCTGACAGCTCGGAGCTTGGAGCCCTGCCTCCGAGTCTGTGTCTCCCTCTCTCTCTGCCCCTCCCCTGCTCGTGCTCTGTCCCTCTCTCTCTCTCTGTCCAAAATAAATAAACATTCAAAGAAAGAAAAACAGAGAATCACAAACCACAGCTGCAACAGCGTCCGTGTGGAAGGCAAGGTGACCCTGCAGGTTGCGGAGGGATGCTGTCTGTCCGGCTGGAGGGGCCAGAACGGCTGGGTCTGTATTCACTCCTGGGGCGGGGGGCAGGGGGGACCTGAGGTGGGGCCGGCCCCCAGGCAGCCACAGGAAATGTGTGCCGCTGACTGGGAGCCCCACGCACGGCACTGGCAGAGCTGGGGTGGAGCGTGAGGCTGAGATCGGAGGCTGGGCAGGCCCCCGCCTCCCTGGAGGCCTGAACACAAACACTAGGATGTTTCACTTGTCCGGCCAGCGGCATGGCTCACAAACCCAGGACTGGGATGAACAGGTCCCCTAGTGAGTGAGCTAGTGAGTGAGCCAGCGAGGCACCAGCTCAGAGGTGGAGGGGAAGGTGGGGATGGTCTCCGCCCTCTATAAAGAGCCCAGCTCGAGGCCTGCAACCCCACCCACCCAAAGACCACCAGTCTCTCCCATTTGGGTGGGGCAGATGGGGTCACAGAAACTACCAGGTCCCACGCAGGGGTAAGGGGCCAAAATGCACATATGTCTACAGACTTTAGGGCGACAGAACATATCTTAGGTATTTCTGAAATGAGCGTACATTCAAGGACTGGTGTCAGACAGGGTGCCTGGGTGGCTCAGTGGAGCCCAACTCTTGATTTCAGCTCGGGTCATGAGCTCCCAGTTTGTGGGTTCGAGCCCCGCGTCGGGCTCTGCACTGGCAGCGCGCAGCCTGCTTGGGATTCTCTCTCTGCCCCTCCCCTGCTTGCCCGCCTCCCCCACCCCTCAAAATAAATAAATAAACTTAAAAAAAAAAAAGAAAAGAGAAAAGAATTGGTGGTGGGGCACCCGGGTGGCTCAGTTGGTTAAGAGTCTGACTTCAGCTCAGGTCATGATCTCACCGTTCATGAGTTCAAGCCCCGCGTCAGGCCCTGTTCTGAAAAGCTCAGAGCCTGGAGCCTGCTTTGGAATCTGTGTCTCCCTCTCTCTCTGCCCCTTCTCTGCTCGAGCTCTGTCTCTGTCTCTCAACACTGAATAAACGTTAAGAAAAAATTTTTTAATTGGTGTTATATACGCTATACGTGCACAGCTGGATGATAAATCGTTAGGCTTCGGTAAGCTTGTGGATTTCACGAGAGTGTCAGGGTGTCTGGGACCTGACCCTGTCCTGTACCCCTTGCTTCACTGCCTTCAGACATCGCAAGGCACCTGGCACGCAAAAGTGTTGAAGTCTCGGGTTCAGAGCACTCGACCTTCAAAGGAGGTTTTGTGGTTGTTTTTAACCTCAAAACATCATCTCCCTTTGCCCTCCCCCCCACCAAGCATTCTCCCTTGCTCAGTGCCCACACATCACATCCTCCTCTTCTGGAAAAAAGTTCAAAGTACGCGTCTCAATGAGAAGCACACTCTGGACTGACTCACAGAGGCTTCCGTGAGTTAGATTCTAGAGCGCTTTAGGAAGTTAGGATTTTAAAGCAGCGTTTCCAAACTGCTTTGTGAAAGGCCGAAATGATGCCCTCAAGTACATTCACTGACGGAACCGTATTCCTTCTTTCCTTGCCCAGATATTGGCCTAACCGGTGCCAGCCACAGCTCCAGTGGGAGGGCTGCAGCAGCCGCAGCAAACCCCGTGCTGAGCCAACAGTTCCGTGCATCTGACCCTCAAAGCCCCAAGTGCGCGGCCCCTGTGACCGCCTGGAGGCCTGCTCTAACCAGCTGTAGGACCACAAATGCCAAAGGTTAGCCGTTAGTTCGCCCACTCTGGAGCAGCCTTGGGCACACACCTGCAGGAGCAGGGGTGGGGGTGGGGGAGCCCAGCGCCCTTGCCCTTCACCTGGGACCCCCAGTCCGTTGGGCATCCTCTCAGAGACCCTCAGGGGGCTCGTGTACCGCTGCCCACACCTGCAACCTCTGCCCGCACACTCCCCTTCCCTTCTCCCCTCCCCCACCCTCTACACATGAATCCCGGGACCACCTGCCAAATACAGCACCCATCCACACGCTTAGCTCCATCTGTCCCTGGGGAACCTGACCGAAGGCACTGTTAGAAAACAAGCAACGGTCGTCTGGCGTCCCACCTCCCTTGGGCATGCTGAGCGTCATTTTGCTTTCTTTTTTTAAATTTTTTTTTCTAAGTTTTATTTATTTATTTTGAGGGAGAGCATACAAGCAGGGGAGGGGCAGAGGGAGAGAGAGAGAGGGAGGAGAGGGGGGGATCCCAAGCAGGCTCCGTGCTGTCAGCGCAGAGCCGTTCGCGGGGCTCCCCGCGAACCGTGAGATCATGACCTGCGCTGAAATCAAGAATCGGACCCGTAACTGACCAAGCCACCGAGGCGCCCCCGTAATTTTCTTTTTTAATTCAGAAATTCCTGGCTAACCATGGTTAGCTCGCCCCACCCACTCTTCACTCCCTACGCACACACACACGCACACGCACGCACGCATACACACACACACACACACACACACACACACACACACACACACACTGCCTCTCTAAGGACTCTGTTCTAATAAAATCTAACCCCAAAGCGCAATTTTAAAATAGAGGAAAGACAGGGGTGCCTGGGTGGCTCAGTCGATTAAGTGCTGGACTTCGGCTCAGGTCATGATCTCACAGTTCGTGGGTTCGAGCCCCGCGTCAGGCTCTGACAGCTCGGAGCCTGGAGTCTGCTTCGGATTCTGTGTCTCCCTCTCTCTCTGCCCCACCCCCACTCATGCTCTGTCTGTCTCTCTCTCAAAAATAAACCAACATTAAAAAAATTTAAAAAAAGGGGCGCCTGGGTGGCTCAGTCGGTTGAGCGGCCGACTTCGACTCAGGTCATGATCTCGCAGTCTGTGAGTTCGAGCCCCGCGTCGGGCTCTGTGCTGACAGCTCGGAGCCTGGAGCCTGTTTCAGATTCTGTGTCCCTTTCTCTTTGACCCTCCCCCGTTCATGCTCTGTCTCTGTCTCAAAAATAAATAAACGTTAAAAAAATTAAAAAAAAAATTAAAAAAAGAAAATAGAGGAAAGATGAGCTACTCCCAAGGCCGATGCATCCGTCGGCAGCACCCAGGGCCCACGTGCATTCGCGGTGAGGGACCCTGCCCAGTGCACAGCCCTTGCCTTCGCCTGCCTGGCCTCACCTGGTTCCCTCCACGTCTTCCCACGCTGCTGGCCGCAGCCAAACTGCACTCCCCGCCCCCGCCCCCCCAGAGAACAGGGCCTGGCACACAGCAGTCACTCAATAAATGTGCCCAAGGAGGAGACCCGCAGTGCTGGAACAAGACAGGGCTTTGAAGATCAGGGGAGGTCCACGGGCGTCACGAGCAGCCACTGTTGGCGCGTGCCCACAGCAGATGCTTCTCGTGGGCATTCTCCCCTCACTGCTCCCGGGCCGGCGCGGGTGGCAGGCCAAGTTACCAGGATTTCTCACCCTTGGCATCGGTGACAGTTCAGACCAGACCATCATCTGCCATGGGGAGCCGTCCCGTGCCTCCCTTGCAGGATGTTCAACAGCGTCCCTGGCTTCCACTGGATGCCCGTGGCAACACCCAAGTTGTAACAACCAAAAAACATCTCAAGACAGTGCCCAATGTCCCCGAGAAGGCACAACATCCTGGGATAGAAAACCTCTGGGTTAGACCTATTTGCTGCCAGGTGTAAAAGCTCTCTTCCCACCCCCACTGGAGAGGGGCTGGGAAGCACAGAAACCAGCACCACCATATTCCCTTTCCACTTTAGCAAAAATAACCACCGTCCCACTAAAGGGAGGGACAGCAAAACAAAATCAGTGGCTGGAACCACTTCTAATAACTTCTGACTTGCCCCGCGTCTTACAGAGCAAGCTTTCTGGAACTCGTGTATCAGTGAGAAGTCTGGCCTCCCCAGACTGCCCGATCCACAAGCCCAACAGTTAGGGCTGATCGGCAACGAGGTAGCCACAGGATGGGAGAGGAAGCCTTGAAACAGACATCAGCCCAACCAGGAAACCGGATGTCTGCTGCACCCAGGAACTGAAAAAGGAGCGCTTGTATTTACGTACTTTTTAATTTCCATTTTGTTCTCCTACTAACTCATTTTTATCGCTTTACAAATTATTGCCCCGTGACAGACTGAAAAGTTAAAAAGGACACCGTCAGCACACGCGCCGTGAGAGCACGGTCCCTGGAGAAAACGCTCTCCTCGTTTCCAACCTGCCAAACACAGGAGGCTTCTGGAAGGCAGTCTGCTTGAGGTTGCTGAACCCGCAGAGGAGACACTGACCAAATAACATTTAGGAAGATGAAAAAAGCGACTCATTCCAGGTTCCACGCAGACAACCACCACGCAGAGGAGAAGCTGGCCTCTGTCCCGCTCGCAAACAGCGTCCCCGGGCTGGGGCCGAGTGCCTACTTAAGGGGGACCAGGGGAACGGGGCAAAATGCAGAGGACTCAACCATGACACGGGGGCTGGGTCCTGGGAAACTACTTCGACCCAGCCCTACCAGGCACTCTTAGTCCCTCCCGGCCAGCTGTGACCTGTGACCCGTGCCCTCCCCTCCCCCCAGGGTGCGGAGCCAGATTCTGCTTTTTAACAGATGCCCGGGTGACTGCACACAGCTGAATATTAGAGCTTTCGCGAGCGCTCAGAACTGAAACAGATTGTAAACGTTGCGTGTTAGAGCCTCTGAAGGGATCTCAAGTCACCAGGTCGAATTTACAGATGAAGAAACTGAGGCTCTGAGAGGTTCTCCCACACCAGCACTTGGCAAGCAGCACCTCTACGGTCAGCACCCAAACACCTGCTTCCCAAATGACTGCACAGCTCCTGCCGGCTCCCCAGCGGCCTGTCTGGCTGAAAAAAGCTTATGGTTTCCGGGCGCGGCCTGATGTAGTGGAAAGGGCTCTGGATGCCCACGGAGGCTTCTGGAATCCACACCTACCTTCCCCGAGGAGCGTGTCTTCTCACCAGGGTCCTGGCTGTCCTAACCTCTCTGCTCCCGGGAAAACTTTTTGATTCGGTACCTTCCCCCGTTTTCCTCCACGGCACCACTTTCTGAGGGCCTGGCTTGTGGGCTGACTTTTTGTTTGTTTCTGGGGTGGGTTGCAGGGCTGGCAAACTGAAGCAGTCCCCCCACATACCGCCAATAAGGCCACTTATTCAGCGCGCGTGCGCTTTGGAGGCGCTCCTGGCACCGGGGAGCGCGAGCCTGGCCTTAGCGAGGCCAGGTATAAATCGTGGTGCTGGAAGGAGAGAAGTTTCCCACCGCCCTTTACGGCTCCCTGGAATGATGAAGCTGGCCCAGGGCAGCACCGTTTTACTCTTCAGACAGTGCTCTCTATCTTCCTAAAACGGCAGTGCTGAGATTGTGTATTACCAGGTACAGGTATATGACGTGCCATATAATAAAGATCCCAAAACGTCCAACCTGTGACCGGTGCTGGCTGGTGTGCACAAACTGATAAACAAACCTCCTAGTTGAGTGTCTTGAATGTGGTCACACCAGCAAGCCAGGAGCATTTTGTCCTCTTTGGGGATCCCAGGGGCGAAAAAAGCTACCGAACAGCAATGGGCAAAAAATAAATAAATAAATAAATAAATAATCAAATCGTCCGTTTGGGCCAGAAGAGGACCCCCAAGGGGTGGCCAATCCAGCCATGCATCACACACCAGTTCTCCACGGCTCAGGAAAGGAGCTCAGGATACCGGCACACACCCTTACTCATACTCTACCTGTAAATACGGGTAGACGTAAATACACACGATGTCACAGAAGCTAAGCGGGGCCATCCACCTGCCTCACAGCCATTCTGTTTCCAGGTAGTATCCACGGTCACTAGCATACGATGAGCCCCGGTCAACATCGAACCCAGGCTGGGCAAGCAGAACAGAGTGAGCGGAGGAATCCATGGCATATGGCAATGGAGCCAAGTGTGAGCAGAGGCCTCACTGCTGGTCATACAAGGAGGCTCTTGGGTTGGAGACAGAAGTGCCCATCGTTGTGAGAAGGGAGAGGATTCATTGTTAGAAATACCGACCCCCGGGTGGCTCAGTCGGTTAAGCATCTTCTGACTCTTGATTTCTGCTCGGGTCATGATCTCACGGTTTGTGAGTTCAAGCCCTGCATTGGGTTTGGCACTGACAGTGTAGAACCTGCTTGGGATTCTCTCTCTCACTCTCTCACTGCCCCTTGCCCAGTCTCTCTCTTATCTCTCTAAATAAATAAACTTAAAAATTTTTTTAAAGAAATACCAAATAAACGCCATGCTGTCTAGTTAAATAGTAGGTTTATAACCTATTGGAAATATGTACAACCCCCCTTCCCCACAATGGAGTCCCAAACCCTTAGACATTTCACTTCTGGTTCTTCTTCCCCCCTCTGTCTCACGGGCTTATTTTCGGGGGCTTTGCAATGAGCATGCACCAAAGAACAAAGGGAGGAGGGACTGAAAGTCTCTGTGTCACCTCAGGGAATGTACGTTTGTTCCAACCAGACCACTTTTGGCTTTCCGTGGGCATAGGCGACTTCCCGGTAAGGCTGTAACCACCCCCCACCCCCCCACCCCCCGTAGTGCTCAGCCAATGAGGAACCAGGGAGGGCCTCACCTCTGTAGTGCTCAGCCAATGAGGAACCAGGGGAGGGACTTGCACGCGAGGAGATAAATTGTCTGCTGTAACTGCCCTGAGTGTGCCTGTCCATCAGACACCTGTTCTTGCAAGAACGTTGATTAAAGCCTCGCTTCACTGTGCTTGAGTCTCCGCATCCCTCCTTTTTTTTTTTTTTTTTTTTTTTTTTTTCAACGTTTTTTATTTATTTTTGGGACAGAGAGAGACAGAGCATGAACGGGGGAGAGGCAGAGAGAGAGGGAGACGCAGAATCGGAAACAGGCTCCAGGCTCCGAGCCATCAGCCCAGAGCCCGACGCGGGGCTCGAACTCACGGACCGCGAGATCGTGACCTGGCTGAAGTCGGACGCTTAACCGACTGCGCCACCCAGGCGCCCCTCCGCATCCCTCCTTTGATTGGGTCGGTGGGCTTATTTCTAACATCATCGCAATGGACGCACCAGCTACTCCTGCTGCACTCTGCCTGGGGCTGGGGCAAAAGTCAGCGCCCACCAACCCCCACGCTCAGCCTAGGTGGACCCCGAAACCCGGGCCAAAGGCTTGACCTGCTCATACCGTGTCTGTGATATAAAATAAACCCAAGGGCTGCCAGGCGCCACAGGGAAGGGAAAAAGCCACCGCCTTGAAACTCCTGTCCTCGGGTTCAACACAGCATGGACTACCACCGTGGAGAAATCACTCATCTCGCCAGCTAACCTTAAACCTCCCCTTTTCAAGTTTTAGTTAGGAGACGCCAGCAATCATTCCAGGAAGAAGCAGGAAGCCCAAAGGAGGTTAAGCCCACCTATCTGCAACAAAGGAAGTCAGAAGTTGAGAAAGGGCTAGATATGACAGGTAGGAGTACTACAAGTGAAAGGTGTGTATTCTGTATCTAATATGTTCAATAAAGACGGGTGACACATGCCTTATAGTCTTTAAAACATGAAATACAAGCTTTCAAGCCTTTTACATCTTTGTTGTTCCCAACATGAGTATTTCTTAGTCATAGGTATTTAAAATACCAGCGATCCGAGCTTACACAAATGGACTTTGCTCAAGTTAGGCAATGATTCTGGCAACTCGAGAATTTGTGCAACGTGACAAGAAATGTTTAAAAAATATGTTGAGTCCTGGGGCACCTGGGTGGCTCAGTCAGTTGGGCCTCAGACTTCGGCTCAGGTCATGATCTCATAGTTCCAGAGTTCGAGCCCCGCGTCGGGCTCTGTGCTGGCAGCTCAGAGCCCAGAGTCTGCTTCGGATTCTGTGACTCCCTCTCTCTCTGCCCCTGCCCCGCTTACACTCTGTCTCTCTCTCAAAAATAAATGAACATTTAAAAATAAATAAATACATAAAAATAAAATTATTGGCAACTGAAACATGGGATAGAATGAAAGAAAATACACAGAATGACAAACTCAGAATGAACTTCTGGATTAAAACTCGTGTCCCGCTGGGGCGCCTGGGTGGCTCAGTCGGTTTCCCCCACAAAAATTATGTAGAAATCCTAACCCCTGGCGCCTGTCTTTACAGATGTGAAGACACTAAGATGAGGTCAGACCGGATCAGGGTGAACCCTAATGCGATGACCGGTGTCATTCTAAGAAGCAGCAAATTTGGACACAGAGACATACACGGCGGGGGATTTCCTGTGAAGACGGAGGCAGAGGCTGGCTGCTGGGGGAGGCAGGAGAGGGAACGGGATCCTGGCGACACCTTGATTCCGGATGGCCGCCCTCCAGAGCAGTGAGCGAATGTATTTCTGTTGTTTAAAGTCACCTAGTTTGCGGCCATTTGTCACAGCAGCTGCAGGAAACTAAGAACTCAAAAAGATCGCCAACCGATAAGAGCAGGGCAGCACAGGGCGGCCGATCGCCTGTCCTCGGTCACGAGTGTGTGATGCCACAGCGTCCTGGAGGCTCCCCGCAAAACCCAGGTATTTTTTTTGAAAGTCCAGATGCAAAAGAGGGGTAGTGGCCCGGGGAGCTGGGCAGACCCCACGGATCGATACCCCAGCTGGGCCTCTCACCAGTGGGACCACGGACAGATTGCTGGGCCTCTCGGGATCTCGCTCTCTCCATCTGAAAACTACTAAGTCAAGTCACTTACCCGCCCTTCGCAGGGCTGTTTGCAGGATTAGAGGAGGTGACCTGTGCAGAATGCTTAGCGTGGGGCCCAACATCCAGTGAGCCTGAAATAAAGGTTGGCTATTAATATTAACAGTTGCTAGCGACTTCTCAGACGGTCCCTCTAAGGTGCTTTGCGCAGATGTCTCGGCCTGGCCTTTCCATCTTCCGCAGGAGGACTTGGATCATAACTCTTTCTCTAGAGCTCAGGAGCTGGCACCTTTCACTCACAGAAGCTGGTGGGAACCTAGCCTTGACTTTCTTGTTCTTTTAACCCCAGACACGTCATTGTCCGTAATATTTACCATCTCATTGTGTTCCAGCAAATGTATTCTCGGGGGACGCCGGGGCGGCTCAGTGGGTTAAGCGTCCGACTCTTCATTTCGGCTCAGGTCATGATCTCCCGGTTTGTGGGTTTGAACCCCGCATCAGGCTCTATGCTGACAGCTCAGAGCCTGCTTGGATTTCTGTCTCTCTCTCGCTCTCTCTCTTTGCCCTATTCTCTGCACGCACAAACACATGCTCTCTCTCTCTCTCTCCCTAAAAAATAAACATTAAAAAAAACAACAACACTTATTCTCGGTGCCCATCCCTTTTTCCAGCCTTGCCTGCAGTGAGGCTTAAT
This sequence comes from Panthera tigris, assembly GCF_018350195.1. NCBI lineage: Eukaryota > Metazoa > Chordata > Mammalia > Carnivora > Felidae > Panthera > Panthera tigris. The sequence continues at coordinate 4,671,835 of NC_056668.1, forward strand.
GTAATTCAGGGACACTGGATTGCTTGTTCTAAAAAAGACAAACTCCTAAATTGCATATCCTTGGCACATATTTTCAATCCAAAGTCTTCCAAACAATTGTGTACTAAGAAGTGATAAGCCAACATGCCGTGATTAAAATGGGAGTCCCCAAAATAATTTTGTAGCTCTTTACATTCGAATGGTTAAGTATGAAGATCGTATTTCTGTCTGTTTCATCCCTATTGGTGGAGAGAGGACAGAACAATCCTTCAACAGAAACCCCGGAGGCCTTTTGAGGCCATTACCAGGTACAGAGCTGCAGACCCCCTAGCATCTCCAGTGGGTTTATCGTGTCAGCATGGAAGCCTTTTTTTTGTTTAAATAATGGAAATTGCTATAATTATCATCATTTTAGCATGCCATTATTATTAATACGACCAAACCGTATGGTTCAAGCAGAGGCGGGTTCTCTACTGTTCAAACGAGGTCACATGATGGTATCCAACACCTGGCCCGCATCCCCATGCCCATGTGGTCCTGCTCTCCCATGGGCTTCGGGGCAGATGCCCGTGATGTCTTGAAGAGTGTCAGGCAGAACGACAGACCCCCCCCCCTCCAGTTCTTGATTAAGGCATGCGGGGACCGAGCACGTGTGCGCGTGTCCAACAGTTGGCTCTCCCTTGGGAGAGCAGGGACCTGCGTGGCTCTGGTTCCTGTTGACCTGTGGCTCTCCCCCAGGCACACCTGGGTCCAACTCTTCATCATGTCGCCCTGAAGGAAGGGAAAGGACGAAGGGGCCGCGGGGGTTGGAGTCCCTCTTTGGTCACGTTATTAAGTCCCTGACACCTTGGGGTTTAAGGTCCAGGGAGCTCTGGCTGGACAGGGAGGGTACTTGGAGGCCAAATTTTTCTTTTTAAAGGGAAACGGAGGGGTGCCTGGGTGCCTCTGTCTGTTGAGCGTCTGGCTCTTGCTTTTTCGGCTCAGGTCAGGATCTCACAGTTTGTGAGTCTGAGCCCCAAGTTGGGCTCTGTGCTGACAGCACAGAGCCCTCTTGGGATTCTCTCTGTCTCTCTCTCTCTCTCTCTCTCTCTCTCTCTCTCTCTCTGTCTCTCTCTCTCTGTCTCTCTCTCTCTCTCTCTCTCTCTCTCCCTCTTTGCCCCTCCCCTGCTCTCTCTCAAAAATAAACAAACTTTAAAAAGGGAAAAGTAAAATAAAGGAGGCGGGAAGGAAAGGGAGCAGGTAGGCAGGGGCCCAGTGGTTCGGAACTCAGCTTCTGGACTCCAGCCACCTGGGCCCGATTTCTGGCTCTCTTTCTTGTCCCGTCCCCTGGGCCAGCCATTCAACTTCCTCAGGTTTGTTGTCCCATCCCCTAAATGGGCATCAGAACTGGGAGGTGGTTGTGAGAACCCCCAAGGAGAGCACCCGTGAGACACGCAGCAGGCTGCTTGCCACGAGGGGAGCCCTCCGAACGATCTGCGACTGTTACTTCTCCAAAAATTCTTGGTTATTTAATGCTTGAATTTACAATTTCATTTTTCTCTCCACCTAAGCAAGTTTTATTTTAGGCTTAGGAGAATCAGCAGAGAATAAATGCATAACTCTTGGCCATTAATAGAGCAGGAAACCTCACTCCAAGTTCAGAAGTCACCCCAGGGCCTGCTGCAAACACCCTGCTGGTGGCCAGAGACATTTCGGGAGGAGACAGGGAAGAAATGAATCCCAGTGCACTTGTCACTAACACCTATAGTAGGCATTTGGAAAGATCGTACACACGGATGTTGCTATAAAACAGCTTATTACTAAATCAGGCCAAGAAGGAGGAACAGAATATTTCATTCCCCGTCAAATGTAAAAATTAAATCTGGATTGTTAAAAACAGCCTTCCCTGGAAACATGCTAATCTTTAACTGAGACATAACCTTGAATGAACTACTCCCTTGGCCAAGGTAAGGATACAAACACGAGGCATTCAATACATTCCTGTTATTTAAACTTCATCATTTTAAAGTAAAGGTCACTGGGGCGCCTGGCTGGCTCAGCCTGTAGAGCATGCGACTCTTGATCTCGGGGTTGTGAGTGCAAGGCTCACGTTGGACCCAGAGCTTACTTAAAAAAATAATAAAATAAAGGAAAGGTCACTGCATTAATTAATAAAGAAAAGCTATCATTTATGAAAGTTTTTGTTGTGAGAGCCCCAGAGAAAAGTTTTTTTTGTTTTTTTTTTTTTTAAGCTTTTCTTGAGACTTTTTTTTCCCCCATCCCCTTTCTAGTCCCCGGAGGCAGACTTCAAACCCCCTTTTATCACAGCACCCAAACTGCCCTCATCTTTTCTTCAGTACAAAGAATTCCTTTCCACTCAAAAAATTAACAGGAGCTCTTGCCCTCAAGGCACACATTCCCAAGGGGAGAGTCATTTCCGGTCCCAAAACATCATCCTTAGGCCACAAAAGAGGTTGATCGTCAATATCTTGAGAAATCTTGGGAAGGCAGAAAAGTACAAAGTTCCCACTACCAGCTGGAGTATTCACGTGGTGGCTTTGACCAGCACCAGCCTCTGCGGTCAAGTTAAGCTTCCTCAGCTGACTCCTTCCCCCTCCTCCCTCCCCACCATCCACCCCGGGAGCCACCACTTAGACGAAAGGCAAAAAGCAGAGTCAAAGTTTTGAGCTGAACACATTTCTGAAGGGTTTTGTTTTTTTTTTTTTTTAAACTAATTAAGCAAGTATAGAAGTTATTCTGCAGAGTTTCTTTTTTTAAAAGAATTAGCATGGCGCATCTTTCCTCTTCAGAAAAGTCTTGAATAATTTAATTAGAATTACACCCAAGTCATGAGTATGTTCTATTTATGGGGGAATCATAGCTGAATTAAAACCCAAATGACAACGTTAAAAATAAAAATAAAGTATCTTGAGACTGTACTCAATTGATAAGAAAAACCTGACTTCACATCACACTTGGATTAGGTAATGTGTTAGGAGGAGGAGAGCCAACTCGACTCCTGAAATTTTCCTGTTCTTCAGATTACCGAGCCTGGGGCCACTGGGTTCTCGTTACAAAATTAAAAAAAAAAAAAAAAAAAAAAAAGTGCTAATAAATGAAAATCAGATTAAGAGAAAAAGAATGCCGCTCGGTTTTATTTTTATTTTGTCCTCGGGAGGCCACTCGGTCCCCGGCAGCCTGGCTCAGCCCCCGTTTGCTCCGCAGGCGCCGGACTGCGTTTTCATACATTCGGCAGCCACGTGTGCGGCCGCCGGGCTCGGTGCAGAGAGGCTGGGCGGCCGGACCGGCGAGAGCACGCCAACGCGCCAACTCCGGGAGAGGGACGCGGCCACGCGGCCCCCTCCGCCGGGCGCACGCACACAGCCTTCTCCCCGGGCGCTGCGCCGCCGGGGCCGGCCACGGGCTCCCGTGGCCATGAGACAGCATGGGGGTGGGGGGATCGTGGGGAGCAGAAGAGGAACCCGAAGCGAGCCCCTTGGCGGCCTCGGCATCGCGCCCGAGGCCCACGGCGCCGGCTGCCCGCTCGCCAGGAGGGCTGCCCCTTAGAGGCGCTCGCCGCCCGGCGGCTCGGGGCGGAGGACGCACAAGTTCTGAAACACTCGCGCACGCCCTCGGCAGCGCCCCGGGGCAGGACGCCCGGCCGCCCCGCGTCCCCAGGGCGCGCGCCCCGCTCCCGGCCCGGCGGGGGCCCCTCGGCGTCCCGCCCCGCCCCCCAGCTCTGCCCTGCCGGCGTGTGGTCGGGGGCGACGCTAAGCCGCGCGCGGGCACCGCCGGGCGCCCCCCGCCCCACCCCCCCCCACGGGCCCCCCGGGAAACCCGCGGCTGCAGCCTGGGGGACCGCAGGGGCGGTGGGGAGCGGGCGAGCGCCCACCAACCTACCTTCTGCGGGGGGGTCCCGATCAGCATCTCCAGGTAGTAGCCGCGGCCGGAGTCCCCCTGCAGGTTGTCCACCATGGCCAAGAAGTTGGCCGCGCCGCCGGCGGGCTCCAGGGCGAGCGCCAGGCCGTCGGCTCGGGGCGCGGCGCGGGGCGCGGCGGGGGTCCCGGGCCCGGGGGTGGGCGCGGCCACGCGGAGGGGCAGCGTGAGGGGTGCGGGGGCCGGCGCCGGGGCTGCGCGCAGGAGCCAGTGGGCCAGCAGCGGCAGCAGCAGCGCCCGGGCCTGCGCGCCCATGCCCGCGGCGGGGCCCGGGGGGCGCGCGCGGCCCGGCCCGTCCCGTCCGGCGGTGGCGGCGGCGGCGGCGGCGGCTCGGAGGTTCGGCGCGGGGCTGCGGGCAGGGCCGGGCGCGCACGGGGCGGGCGGGCGGCGGCGGCGGCGGCGGCGGCTGGGAGGAGCACCGCGGGAGGAGGACTGCAGGAGCGGGAGGAGGCGCCGGAGCCGGAGCCGCCCCAGCCCGCGCCGCCAACTTGAGCAAGTTGGTCGCCGCTGCCCCCTCTGGCGGGCGGCGGCTGCCCCGCAGGGGCCGGGCCCCTCCCCCGCGGCCAAGGTCACGGCGGAGTGCGGGGTCCGCGGGAGCGCCCCGGACGCGCCCCGCCCGCCCTCGCTCGTCTCGGGCCGCGCCTCTTCCCCGGGAAACTCGAGTCCCGAATTTCCTCGGAACGCGCCCCGCTGCTACGGCCAACGGATGTGACGAGGCTCATCTGATACCAGGGGGAAAGTTTCGGGAACCCTTAAAGGGGCAGCAAGGGCCTGAACTGGCCCCGGGACCCCGCGCGCGAGGGGGCCCCGCAGGGGCGGGGGGGGGTGAGTGGAGGGTCAGAGAGGAGAGTGGGGAATTGTCAAAGAGCCGCGAGCGTCACCAGGAGTCAGCGCCTCCCCTCGCCAAGTTCCTCCCCGCAGCACTTCAGCCCGGCGGAGTCTGGCTGCCTCTCTGGGCATTTTCCGTGCGCTGAACACCCACCCCCATCCCCACCCCCATGCCTGCTCACTCCCGCTTCCTTGTCCCCACTCCGGCCCCCCGGCAGATTTGGAAGAAATCTGAGTGGAGGCGGGGGTGGGGGAGGCAGGGAGGACGCGAGAGCTTTGGAGACTTCTCCCTAGGAATCTTGGGGGTGGAGGGGATGGGGCTTGGATGCCTCTGCTGGCTGCCCGAGCCTCGGCTCCCCCTGGCGCCCACCGTCACCGCCCGGGAGGTGGTGTCCGCTTCTGGCTTTGGGCTTGGGCTTCTCCGCCCCACGCTTGTCCGTAATGCAGATGGGAAGCTGGCGGGAGCTGCTCCCTCACCTCCCCCAGGACTCCCTCAGTCCACCAAGCGAGTTGCAGTCACGATGCAAAAATCAGGGCCGCCAAAGCTGCACGTTGCCTTTCAACCCTCCGCTTCCCCCTCCGCCAGCTCCCGGCGGATTATCTAATTAATACTTGTTTAGCCGCAGACACCAAGACCAAAGAAGGGGCTCAGCAGTGCCAGCAACGAGGGTTATTTTATTTTAGGTACTAAACGCGGGGTGGGGGTGGGGGGGGGTGGTAACAGTTACACAAACTAAGGTCCATTGATTTCCACTGAAACAAGGAGCAGGCGAATCTTTTCTACCTCCTCCAGCTGAAATATGCCGGCTGTTTTAAAAAACAAACAAGCCCGTCTTCAAACAGTGGGAAGGTTGGAGCAAAGCTTCGCTCCTCGCTGTAATTTCCAGCTACTTCTAGCCAAGATTTGATTTTTATTCCTGTCTTCTCGATTTTAGAATCAGGTCTCGCTCTGCAAGAGACCCATATGTCAGAGATCTTCGGTTGTGCGTATAAAAATCACATTTTCCCCAGACTGTATCCCAACTTTAACAAATCCCCAGCCTCAAAAAAGAAAGGCCTAGTAGGGCCTGTGATATAACCTAAATTGATATCCCCATAAATCTGCATAGTAATTCCAGAGCTATTATATTCATATATTCACATTTCGAATTCAAGGTTGTAGACGAAGTATAATTTTTAAAGAATGATTATTTATACTCCTTGGTGTCCAGTCTTGAGGGGGTCCAAAAAGAAGTGCAGACAGTTGTCGGAAGAACACAACCTTGGGGGAAAAAAAAAAAAAGCACATGCAATTTATTAAGGACGTTGGCATAGGGGCTACCTGACTGGAAGTTCAACATCAGAGACATTTGCTCTCATAATTAAAAACCACCAGGGAAAATTTTGAAAATCAAGTCTAATTAAGGTGTGTCCTTTGTGGGACTCCGGCCCCCGCCTAGTGTGAGCATTCATGAGCTTTTCACTTTGAAAACACCAGTTTAAGTTTACGGGGAAACAGACGCATTAAGATCTGGTCACAGGGGACCTCATGTAGTTTTCATGGACGCTGGAGCGGTCTTCTCAGAAACGAATAGGGCTGAAGTGACGGCATCTGATGACTGTCCCCGTGGCCGTCCCTGTTACGAATGGTCTCGCGGTTCTGGACCCGACCCCTACTCACAACGAGGGTGCAGCCTGGGTCTGGGAAACAATAGTTTTGCCTCCCAGGTGTTCTCCCTGGAACCTTATGTGGCAGGCCTGTCATTCCGGAGCTAATTAGGGGTTCTTTACGCACTCCCCGAAGCCCTTCTCTAAGAAAGAAGCTGTGTCCCAAAGCATTGGTGAGCGGCAGGGAGAAGGTGGACCCCTCACACCCCTGCAGCATCCCAGCATTCCCCAAGAATCTCTGTAAGAGCCACCATTTCAGCCACACTTTCTGGGTGGGGAAACCGAGGCCTACGAGTGAGACTGGCCCACCCCTCCTTGCAAAGAGCAAACGTCCTCACCCAGAAATGCCTGGCACAGCTGAGGGTGAGAAAGGGTCTTGCCCTCCTGCCCAAGGAGCCCACCAAGGATTCCTTCCAGGAATACGTGTTGCTTGGTCACGAAGATTGTCACCGATGTGTTTGTTGACGTTCATTGGTTCTTAGCACTAACTCTGAGCTCCTTCTATACCAACAATTCTCACACTTTTGGGTCTGAGGACCCTCTTACTCCCTTAAAAACTAAGGACCCTAGGGGCGCCTGGCTGGCTCAGTCAGTGGAGCATACGACTCTTGACCTGGGGGTTGTGAGTTCGAGCCCCACACTGGGTGTAGAGATTGCTTAAAAATAAAATCTTTTAAGATTTTCTTTTTATTTTTAAGTAATCTCTAGACCATCTCGAGTTGTGGGGCTCGAACTCACAACCTGGAGATCAGGAGTGGCACGCTCCCCGGACTGAGCCAGGCAGGCGCCCCAGGAACTTTTGTTTATGTAGATCATACCTATCAATAATTACCAAATTAGGAATTAAAACAAATGTTAACAATATGCAATAATGCACTTAAAAAATAATGTAACAAACCCATTATACAACAACATAAAATAACATTTTAATTTTTTTTTTATATTTATTTTTGAGAGAGAGAGAGAGAGACAGTGTGAGCAGGGGAGGGACAGAGAGAGAGGGAGACACAGAATCCGAAGCGGGCTCCAGGCTCCGAGCTGTCAGCACAGAGCCCCACGCGGGGCTCGAACCCACAGACTCTGAGATCATGACCTGAGCCGAAGTCAGACACTTTTACCGACAGAACCACCCAAGGTGCCCCCATCAAATACCATTTTAACGAAAACGAACTTTTTCAAAAAGTGAGAAGAATGATTATTTTGCATTTTTGCAAGTCTCTTTATCTGGCTTAACGGGAGGCAGCTGGATTCTCATATACGCTTCTGCGTTCCGTCCATTCGGAAACCTCTGGAAAATTCCACCCAGCCCGCAGAACCGAAGGAAAGTGAAAAAGACGAGTAACACTTTACCGTCATCATGAAAATAGCGTTGAGCTAAAGGGCCCTCTGAAAGGGTCAGACCATACTCGGAGAATCAAAGGGCCCTTCCCTGTGTCTCTCCCAGGGCCTCCCAGACGGAGCAAGACGCCAACCCCCTACGGCCCAGGGGAATCTTATCAGCTCATCTCTTTAGTATCCTGTGGTTTCCTTTTCTGTCTGCCTCATGGTTCCTTCTCAGAAACTTACAAACATGCAGACAGCCCCCACTTCCCTTTTGGTAAAACCCATCTTGACCCCACTTGTGAAGGCTGCTGGCTTATCTCCTTCCCTGTGCAGCCACCCTTCTGGAAGGTGCTGTCTGCCTCCTTATCTCTACTTCTACCTCCTTGCACTCCTCACCCTAACAGAGCTTCACTCCTGGATGGACGGGCTTGTAGACAGGTCTCCAGCTTTATTCCTACCCAGCCCCCGGGCGGCCCCGAGCACTGGTTCCTGGGCACCAAGCCTGGCTGCTCCGTGAGGCACCTGTGGGATCCCACCTGGCAGTCGGTTTGGGGCCGGCCTCCGGAACGGCTGGTTTTAAATTTTTTTTTTTTTTTAAACGTTTATTTATTTTTGAGACAGAGAGAGACAGAGCATGAACGGGGGAGGGTCAGAGAGAGGGGGACACAGAATCTGAAACAGGCTCCGGGCTCTGAGCTGTCAGCACAGAGCCCGACGCGGGGCTCGAACTCACGGACCGCGAGATCGTGACCTGAGCCGAAGTCGGCCTCTTAACTGACTGAGCCACCCAGGCGCCCCTAGGAACGGCTGGTTTTAAAAGCTCCCCAGGTGAACCAGGAAATAGAGCATGGGAGAAAGGGAATAAGGTGTCCGACTGAAGAGATCTGGAGACTTGTGGTCCTGAATTGATTTGGAAATTCCAGTAGGTACTCCTGAGGTCGTTCTTACTTAAAAAAAAGTAAATAAATAAACCTTGGGGCACCTGGGTGGCTCAGTTATTAAGCATCTGACTTCCGCTCAGGTCACGATCTCATGGTTCGTGAATTCGAGCCCTGCATCGGCCTCTGTGCTGACCGTGTGGAGCCTGCTTGGGACTCTCTCTCTCTCTCTATCTGCCCCTCCCTTGCTCACACTTTCTCTCTCTCTCAAAATAAGTAGATAAAACTTAAAAAAAAAAAAAAAAAGAAGCCTTGCTGTGTCTACTGGAAACGCCTACATACGATGAACATCTGTAGTGCCTACATTAGGGCTTCTGAATATCACATCCCCCACCCTCTCCCCGTAAAGCAAAAGGTGGCTCCCCAGAGAAGGCTGATCCCAGGTCTGGGGACGAAACTGAGCATCGTGACCCTGGAGCGTCTTGTCTTACCAGGAAGCAAGGCTGTAATCAACGGCTCTGGAGGCTCTGTCCAGAGCTAAGGCAGAGCCTGGACGATTCAAACAGCATCCGAAGTGGTAACTGCAATGGCTCAAAACACTTCAATTATCTTGAAACCTATTCGATCACAGTGTTCTTTGAAAAAGTACATTGATTATTTTGGAAACATGCTAAGGAACCCAATGCGTTATTTTCAAAAACTGGCAGAGAGGGGCTCCTGGGTGGCTCAGTCGGTTGAGCATCCAACTCCTTTATTTTTTTGGGGGGGGGGGATTTTTTTTTAAGTTTATTTATTTATTTTGAGAGAGAAAGCACAAGCAGGGGAAGGGGGAGAGAGAGAGAGAGATAATCCCAAGGAGGCTATGCACTGTCCACGCAGAGCCTGATGCAGGGCTCAAACCCAGGGACCACGAGATCATGACCTGAGCCGAAGCTGAGAGTTGGACTCTTAACTGACTGAGCCACCCAGGCGCCCTGCATCTGACTCTTGATTTTGGCTCAGGCCATGACCTCAGGGTTCATGGGACCAAGCCCTGGGTCGGGCTCTGTGCTGACAGCATGGAGCCTGCTTGGGATTCTTTTTCTCCCTCTCTCTCTGCCTCTCTCTCAATCTCTCTCCTCTCTCTCTCTCTCTCAAAAAATAAATAAATAAGCTAAAAAAAAAAAAAAAACCGGCAGAGAGGGAAAAGAATCACGCATCTATTGTCTTGACTTTCCTGTACAAACTACACCTCAGTATAACCAAATAATTGATGAGGGGAAACTTCTCTTCACAGAAGGTTTGCAGCTGATGCACGAAGAAGAAAGATGATGGGCTTGGAACACTGTCACTGAGCAGCCCTTAAGGGGGTAACGGATCTGGGCACTGAGCATCCCTGGCTGAGAACTTCACAGACAAAGCAGAGGGACCACCCAGCATTCCGTGCTTCCTTGTGGAAGTCCACAATGCTACCAGTGAAATGTTCTCGCCGGAAAATCGAACCCGAATCTGATTAAGCCTCTACGTCGCGGGTTGGCACATGACATCGGGGGACCAATTCAGCCCCGCTGCCTGTTTTTGTGAATAAAGCTTTATTGAAACGTAGCCGTGTCTGTTTCAGTAGTTGCTACAGGGACCATGTGGCTTCGAAGGCTAACATGTTTACCGTCTAACCCTTTGCAGAAAGTTTGCCAAGTCTTGTTACAGATCAAAAGAGTCCCGAGACCCTTATCAGTCATTTGCAGCACAGGGATCTTCTTTGGCTCATGACTAAACAAAAAGGAAAAGTTACTTGTAAGACAATTAGAGAAATTTGAACACTGGTTGGATGATGTTATGGAACTATTATTGATATTTTTAGAGTATTTTAGAGTAATATTTTTAGAGTAATGGCATTGAGAGTGTGTGTGTGTGTTTAACAGATATTATTTAGATCAGACATGCTGCAATATTTATGAATGAAACGAGATTTATTTCAAAATAGTATCGGTTGGCAGAAAACATGCCAGTCCTCTCAGTGAAATATATACTCCTAATAATAAGTGTTAGCAGGCACCATGATCATTCTCATTTTACAAATGAGATACGGAGGCAGAGATGATCTGTTTTTTGTGTGGGTTTTTTTCTTTTTCTTTCTTTCTTTCTTTTTTTTTTTTTTTTTTTTTTTTTTTTGAGGGATCGTGCGAGCAGAGGAGAGGGGCAGAGGGAGAGAGAAAATCTAAAGCAGGCTCCGGGCCCAGCGCAGAGCCCAACACGGGGCTCCAACCCACGCCCCTGGGATGGTGACCTGAGCCAAAATCAAGAGTCAGCAGCTCAACCAACTGAGCCTCCCAGGCGCCCCCGGAGTTGATATTTGACTGCTGAGTGGTGGGACTGGGATTCAGATTCTGGAGACCTCACAGCCTGTGCTCCTTATCATGTGACCTTTCTGAGAGACCACAGGATGGTCCAGCTGGAGAGGACCCCAGAACACGGGCCCGGGGAGCGTACAGAAGGTGAGGAGGGCCAGGTGATCCTGCAGAAGGCATCCCCGTGGCTCGTTTAACAGACATGCTGAGCCGTCCTTTGTGCCACTGACCACATCAGAGCTGGAGCCACATGGGACAAATAGCCCCTTCCATCAGAGATGACAGGTTAGCAAGGTCACACCACAAATACATTTTCTTTTTGGAAACACGACTCCAGCTCAGGTGGAGGAGAGATGGGTGGTGGTGAGCCCAGAGACAGGAGGACCGATTAGAAGGCTGCTGCAAGAATCCATGAGGAGGGGACAAGGGGCACAGAGAGGGAGCAGTTAGCATTTAGCGTGGAGAGGGTAGGACTCACCAGCGCTGTCCAGACAGGTGCACAGCGGCTCCTTCCGTGTGCTCAGTGCCCACTCACTGCCGCTAAGTTTTCGCAGCGATGTGACTCTTGCACAGTGACAAGCAGGCAGGGCAGATGTCCCCGTTTCGGAGGGACAGCGAAGGACAGCGGCGCTGAGGTCCCGCCGCGTCCTGGGCGCTGACTGCGTCCTCTGTCGCTCCGGGGCAGGCGTCCCGTGTCCGTGCCGCGGTGGGGGGCGCTGAGGATCTGCCTCAGATCCCAGCAGACAACGATGAGCTGGATCTGAAGCCTTCGCCAGCCGCCGAAGCCTGGGTTCTTCTACCTGGACGAGGTTCCCTTCTCAAAGGGACGAATCAGGCACATTTTAGCACAGGAGGAAATAAGACTCACGTCAGGCTTCCCTTTAAATACCAACTATCCTGGGGCGCCTGGGTGGCTCGGTAGGTCAAGTGTCTGACTCTCGGTTTCGGCTCAGGTGATGATCTCACGGTTCGTGAGTTCGAGCCCTGCGTCGGGCTCTGTGCTGACAGCGTGGAGCCTGCTTGGGATTCTCTGTCTCTCTCTGTCTCTCTCTGTCTCTCTCTCTGCCCCTCCCCTGCTCAAGCTCTTTCTCTCTCTCTCCCAAAATAAGTGAATAAACATTTAAAAATTTAAAGAAAGGAATAACTCACCAGTCTATTTCACCTATATTTTATGTTCACACAGGAATGGCCAAGTAGGACTATAAACCTCTTTCAAAGATACAAAACAAAACCCCTAAGTGATAAGAAAGCCTCATGTCATGGGGTAATGGTAACATATCTTTTTCTTTGTGGTTCACGAAATGATGGTTCTTTCTGCTCAGGTGTGTATTTGACCATCGTGAGAGTCAACGGCACAGAACAACCTATGTGGGCGTACTCGCTAGGTAGGGATCAGTCAACGTTTACCTTCCCCGAAAATGTCTTGGATGTTAAGACTTGCCCCTGGGCTGTGTGTTTCTGGGATCTGGGGGGTGCCTACCCGAGCTGTCAGCCTTCCTCAGCTCCAGGGCTTGGTCAGAATGGCCTCGTTCCCTCTCTGTAACCACGGGGCTCCGTCCTTCCCATTGTTCTGGGAACCGCTTCCAGTCCTCATTCTGGAGACTGGGGTTTGGTTGGGATCCCACAGGTGATGCTGGGTGGGGGGACAGATGCCACAGAACATCCTTCCGGAGTTCACAGCTCTCCTGCGTACTTGGAATTTTACATCATCACGATTCATTGATATTAACACCAAGGCAGGCGGAGTCCCTGAGTGGCGGAATCAGAAGCGGGTTGGTGGCCACAGACGACGTCTTCTTTACTGTGTCGTATTTGTTTTGGTCAGCTTCTGAAAGCCGCTTTGCGTCCCTTTCGCAGTGAAAGTCTGGAGGAAGACAAATTCGAGCATCTGTTTGGACAGGGGCCATTTGGAGAACGGGACTGTCCTCTGTGTGGATTTATGAGTTTGTCGGAGCACAGAATAGGGGTGCAGAAGGGAGGCAGTGGAGGAGACAAACAAGGAAGAAGGTGCGGAGAAGAGGCAGGCGAGTCTCTGCCCCCCTCCCCCCCTGCTCCCAGTGTCAGTCAGATCTGGGTCATCTCCGCTGGAAGGAGAAGTAATGTGGCCTGGAAACCACCCCCTCAAGGTCGGGGTACAGAACCCCATCCCCAACCAACAAGCTCAGGGTACGACGGCCCACGGTGGGTGGTCCGGGCAGGGTTGGAGGAGAAGGCAGGTGGTCCCCTAGACCACAAAGAGGCAGGGCCCTCCCTGTACCTAAAGTAGCCAAGCCTAACATCTGACCTGCTTGCCCCTGTGGGCTGCCTGCTGGGGGATGGGGGTACAACTCCTGGCCTGGCAGGTCCCTTAGTGAACAGCCAGGACCCAGAGGGGAGAGGACAGGGCTGCAGGTCACATGGGGATCCCATAACAAAAAGGAGGGGGAGGGAGGCTGGGGCAGCCCCGAAAGGCCCAAGCTTGTCTGGCCCCTGCCAAGAGCTTCTCTGGTGTTTCCCTGTGACCTCTTAGAGACATGCCTGGAGTCCCATCAGCAGAGGGAGGCTGGAAGGGTGGGTGGGCAGATCTGGAGCAGCTATGGGAGCACTCAGTAGAAACATCAGAAGTCCCATCGGAGTGCTGCGCACAGGGTGGCCGGCAGCCTTTGCCTGCAGAGTCAAGGGCTCAGGACCACCCGCTGGGCTCAAAATGGCAGCCGCTCTTAGCCATTGCCCACCTGTCTCCATGCTGTCTCTGCACCATTTCCAAGGAGAAGCATGTCAGCTCACCCCACCCCCAGGTTCATTCTCCGCCCTCCCCTGGAGACCCCCACTGGTTACAGAGAGAGTCCAGGCTAGCCCCCCAGATGCATCGGTCTTAGCGTTTGCTTACGTGCGCAGACAATGAGAAGCTCCCAGACTCACGAGGAGAGTCTGGCTGAAAGAGGGCCATGGAGCCAATACTTCCTGAGCTAACTTTGAGCTAACATTGTTTCCCCCTCAGGGAAGTCTCAGAACCTATTACATGAAGGAAAGAAGAGATTTTACTGTGTTTATTATTTTTTTTTGTTATTTTTTAAAAATTTCTTTTAATGTTTATTTTTGAGAGACAGAGCATGAGCAGGGGAGGGGCGGAGAGAGAGGGAGACACAGAATGTGAAGCAGGCTCGAGGCTCTGAGCCGTCAGCACAGAGCCCGACGCGGGGCACGAGCTCAAGAACTGCGAGATCGTGACCCGAGCCGAAGTCGGACGCTCAACCGACTGAGCCACCCAGGCGCCCCGAGATTTTACTGTTTTGAAAAGAATGGGCACTTGGAGCTCCAAGAAGAGTTTTTCGGAGAAAGAGGCATAATGTTTGAGAAGAAATGAAAAGCTGAGTAGGGACAGCAGCAGGCAGAAAGGAGAGAGCTGAAGCCCGTTGTGCTAGATCAGCCGGTCAACATAACTCTCGTAACTTGGGGAATTGTTACAACCCCAGAGCAAAAGGGCCGGGGAGGGAGAGCCACGAAAGGCAGTATTTACGACCGAGGGAAACCCACCAGATCTTGTCTTTGACTTTGCAGAAGTCCAGGGAGAAGGAAGCTGGCGGAGGTGAAGACACCTACGAGAGTTCCTTGAGCTGCAGACGTCAGACCACAAGGGTTCCCCAACGTCTGGGTGGGGTGATTTCAAAAGGCACTTGGGAATTCCAAAGATACACAGGAAATTGTTTGCACTGTGTGCCCCACGACAGGGGCTCCTCTCTCGAATACCGAGTGGCGGGAGACAGGCGCAGAACGCACCCAAGGTAAAAAGAGATCGGTCCCAGATTCTGTCCTTCCCGCGGGAGGGAGGGGAGGACAGCACGGGGTGCGGGGAGGGGAGGTGTACAAGCGAGAGTGACCTAGGGTAGCGTTGAGCTTGCGGTTGAATCTGGACAGCTGTGGACAATATGACCAGAAGACGTGAGTCGTGTGACGCTTGAGAAAGAATTCTTGAAACAGAAGAGGCTGGTGGAGAACCAAACTGCTGGAAGTTTCACCTAGCTCTCCTAATTGGGCGGGAGGGGGGTGGGAAATGGGGGAAGGAGGAGGAAGAGGCCTAAGTCTGGCCTGGGTGGGGCAGGGCCGGGTGGGGCTGGTGGCCGGGAGGGTGGGGAAGGTTATCTGAAGAGGGAGGGACACCACCCTGGTCACACTGGGACTGAATTCTGAATCTGTTTTGCCTCCTGACGCGGCCTTCCCCGTCTTCGAGGGGGGAGATAAAGCCTATTTCGTTGGACACTGGGAAATTAAGACACAACACATGCCAATCATCTCACACGGGGCTGGCACATTTTAAGCACTTTAGCTATTATTTTATTTTGTTTATTTAAAAAAATTTTTTAACGTTTTTTTTTATTTTAGAGAGACAGAGTATGAGCAGGGGAGGGGCAGAGAGAGAGAGAGGGAGACACAGAATCCGAAGCAGGCTCCAGGCTCTGAGGCGTCAGCACAGAGCCCGACGCGGGGCTCGAACTCACAAGCAGTGAGATCACGACCTGAGCCGAAGTCACACGCGTACCCAACGGAGCCACCCGAGCGCCCCGTTACAGTTGTTGTTATTGATGGTGATAGGAAAACATAGGCCAAACCATATTTAAAAAATTTTTTTTAATTTAAAAACCTAGGATTTCAGTGATGTCATTATGAAAAATTACCAGAAACTTGGGGAGCCCGCTGGCTCAGTCGGTAGAGCATACAACTCTTGGCCTCGGGGTCATGAGTTCAGGCCCCATGTTGGGCATAGAGCTTACTTTAAAAAAAAAAAAAAAAAAAAAAGGTTACCAGAAACTCTTTCAATGTACCCTTCTGGGCGTGTGCGGGCCTGGTCCTGTGGAAGGAGCCACCTTCCGGAAGCCCTGGGAGAAGAGGGTGGGGTTGGAGCCTGGCTGACCAGGGCTGGGTTGGGTCAGTTATGGTGGGTGGGGTTCGTTTGCTGTTTTTCTGGAAGGTTGGGGCTCTTTCCCCTCAGGTGGGTGGGGGCCGAGTCCAGAGCCAACAAGAAAGTCACAGGAAAGTTATGCTTCCTGCAAAGAGCAGGATGGAGGCCTGTTTACACAGCGGGACGGCAAGTATTCGTTTTTATTTTTTTTAATTTTTTTTATTTTTTTAACGTTTATTTATTTTTGAGACAGAGAGAGACAGAGCATGAACGGGGGAGGGTCAGAGAGAGAGGGAGACACAGAATCTGAAATAGGCTCCGGGCTCTGAGCTGTCAGCACAGAGCCCGAGGCGGGGCTCGAACTCACGGACCATGAGATCATGACCTGAGCCGAAGTCGGACGCTTAACCGACTGAGCCACCCAGGTGCCCCAAGTATTCGTTTTTAAACCATAGTCACAGGATTTGAATGACAAGCCAACGAGGTACACAGCTGCTCCCTTCAGCCATCCAATCTCCAGCAAAGGCCCACCCATACTCTTGCCTGATGTGGAGAAAGGGGCCAGAGTGGCCGCTCCCAGAGACCCGGGCACCTGGGGCTCTCACCTGGACATCCCTCCCTTGGGTCACTTGGGACAGTGGGGGTTTGGTTTTGAAAGAAAATCCTCTAATGCATCTGTACTTTACAAGGGCAGGGAACAGTAGCGTTCCAGTCACGAAATGGAAACAATCTTGCCCTACTGGTTCTGGAAGGCTGGAGGCTGGCTGCTTTCTATTTCCGAATGTCGCCATTGGGTGGTGAACTCGCCTTTCCGGCAAGTGACGGCTGCAGTGTTTTTATTTTTCCAGCTCTTGGTGATAACCTTGGGCCGGGGCATTTTGTACTTGAAGGTGGAGGCTAAATAACTAAGTTCCTATCCTTGAGGACCCGTTGTCACCACATGGGACATTGAGCCTGATGGAGTCCCTTGATGGAAACCACGTGTGGACCCTGGGGACGGGCTTGCACAACCCAGGGAAGGACAGTCAAGGTTATGAAAATCATTTTTGGCTCGGCGCCCCAGAATGGAGTCTGGGGGCTCCCGCCTGACCTGAGCCCTCGGTAGCATTTGATCCAGGGCTGACCATCCCGCCTCCGGTCTCTTTTCTCCTGACTGTCTGCCACCCCTGCCCCGGTTTCCCTCTGTCCTCGGGCCTCAAGCCCAGGAGATGCCGGCTCCAAGCGGTACTTGGTCCGCCCTGTGGGGCTCTCCCAGAACCTTGAAGAAGGTGGCCTTGAAGTAGCCCATCAGTGAGCAGGAGTCACCAGCTCAGCCCAGCCGTCTCTGCCTCAGCTCCCAACACGGAGACCCCGCGGCCGCTGCCCCCAATGGGACACCTCCAATTCAACATGGCGGTCACAGTGGGGACTTCTTCCGCTCCCTCTGGACCTGCCCCTGTGACGACCCCCACACGTCACCCCCTCACTTCCCACAGGCCCTGCTCAGAGGGTGCCCCTCTCTTTTCCAGTCCCAGCCAGCCAGCCCCCTCCCCACCCTGCCCAGGGGCCCCCAGACCCTGAGGCTCCCCTGCCATTTTGTGTGGCAACCTCCCTTCCCAACTTCCTCAATTTACCCCCTCCCTCCCTCTCCCTACTCCCCCTACTTCCTCCTCCCCACCCCTGCCCCTCACCCCTCTCCCTTCCTACTTACTCTCCCCCTCCCTCCCCCTTCCTTTACTTCCTCTAACCCTTTCCCTCCCTCCTCACTCTCCCCTACCCCCTCCTATTATCCCCTGTCCCTCCCTCCTTTCCTTCCCTCTTCCTTTCCCTCCATAGCGCTTACACTTTATAATAAACCATACAGATGAGTCCCTCATTCTCTTTGCAATCCACCGTCCCCTGTCTCTCTCTGGGGCACACCTCCCTCCCGCAGCACATAAGGTCCACGCGGGCCGCAGTCTTTGCCTGTTCTGTGTACAACGCATCCCAAAGGCCCAGGACAGAGGTTGGCACGCTGAGGTGCTCAGCGCATATTTATTGAACTAGTGAAGGAAGGAAGGAATTACAGGGGTCCCCAGATCCCCCCAGGTCTTCTCCTGCTTCCTGGAGTCCCAGCATATCGTGTTCCCCGGGTGGTCCTTAGAAGTCCTCTTGGCCCCTGTGGGCTGTGCTGGGTGCACCACCGGCTGCTCTCGGGAGTGGGAGGCCGCATCCCTCCTGGTGGGGTGCGAGGCCCTCTACTCTAGAACGAGGCAGAACCTTGGACCCAGCACCCGTGGTTGGAACCTGTTCTTCATCTTCTGGCAGGAGAACAAAAGAAAAGACTATCAAGAAAAGGCTAGAAGCACAAGCTGAGGACATCTTGCTGAGGGAGCCTTGCTCCCTTCCTTCCTGCAGATGTTAACAAGAATATCCTGGTAAATAAAACTTTTATTAAACATAACGTCTTGGGGGGGGAGGGCACCTGGGGGGCTCTGCGAGTTGAGCGTCAGACTCTTGATTTGGGCTGGGGTCATGATCCCAGGGTCACGGGATCGAGTCCCGCCCGAGCGGGGCTCTGCACTGAGCGTGGTCCAGCCTTGAAGTTCTCTCTCTGTCCCTCTGACCCTCTCCCTCACTTGTACTCTCCTGTGCTCTCTCTCTCTCTCTCTCTCAAAATAAATAAATAACTAACGCCATAGGAGTTTAAGTGATTTGCTTTTAAATATTTCTTTATTTGCTTATTTTAAATGTTTATTTGAGAGAGTGGGCGATAGTGGGAGTGGGAGAGGGGCAGAGAGAGGAGGAGAGAGAGAATCCCAAGCAGGCTCCGCACTGTCAGCACGGAGCCAGACTCAGGGCTCAAACCCACAAACCGTGAGATCCTGACCTGAGCTGGAATCGAGAATTGGACACATAGCCAACTGAGCCACCCAGGCGCCCTTAAGTGATTTTCAAGTGAGTGGGCGTGGAAAGTTAATTTTGGGGGGAAGAGTGATACAATCTTTCACCACTTTCTCCCTAAATATTAAGGGTATTCTCTAGCTCCTCTCTTACACGTTCCTACAAATGCGATTGATTCACAGGTTCTGTATGGGAAACACTTTTCCTTTTTTTTTTTAATGTGTCCTTATTTTGAGAGAGAGAGAGGTAGGCCAACAGGGGAAGGGCAGAGATAGAGGGGGACAGAGGATCCCAAGCAGGCTCCAGGCTGTCAGCACAGAGCCCAATGGGGGGCTCGAACTCACGAACTGTGAGATCATGACCTGAACCAAAGTCATATATTTAACTGACCAAGCCACCCAGGCGGCCCAGGAAACACTTTTCTAAGGCATGGTTCTTTTAAGTCTATTTATTTCTCGCTCTGACAATTTCTCATATGATATACATTTGTCTTATACACTTTAAGTATACTTTATATACTTTAAAAAATCTTTTAAAAGTCCTTGGGACCCCTCGGTGGCTCAGTTGGTTGAGCGTCCGACTTCAGCTCAGATCATGATCTCGAGGTCCATGGGTTCGAGCCCCGCGTCGGGCTCTGTGCTGACGGCTCGGAGCCTGGATCCTGCTTCGGATTCTGTGTCTCCCTCTCTCTCTGCCCCTCCCCCGCTCGCATTCTCTCTCTCTTGCTCTCAGAAATACACATTAAAAAAAATAAAATAAAAAGTCCTTATGTTCTTTTGGAATTAAGATACGCAAGCTCTGTGAGGGGGTCTGGTCATGGAATCTCCGGGTACAAGGTTTTCGACTGTACCTGCCGCGGGAGAGAACACAGGAAGATGCTACGTGTACCCAGAGTGCCGCGTGCCTGGAAATCCTGCCGGGAAGGAAGCAGAAGGGGAAAACAGAGACGCACTACATTGCATATGGGCCCATTCCCAGTCTGTTTATCTGTCCCGTACGTGGCCCAGCTGTCTTCTTCGCTTTTCACTCCTTGGCACGTTCTGAGGCTCGAGCGGGTATCTTCTATCAACCAGGCCAACCGGCCCTACGTGCAAACATCTGAAGTAAAGCCAAGAACCCGTGCGACGGAGGCGGGCTTGGGAGGCTGGCCAGCGTTTACTGGAGGGCCTCGCCTTTACCGCGTCATTTACAAACCATCGACCCGGTGTCCCAGAAGAGGAAATTATGGGGCAGAGGGGTTAAGTCGGTAACCCCTGGGGAGGCACCTGGTGCGGGGTGATCTCGTGCCGAGAGCCTTTTGCACAATGTAACATCCTACACCCATTTAAGGAAGGCACCGGGGCTCCGGTATCTGTGCGTCTGTAGAGGAGAGGAAGAATGAATTACTCCAATGCCCGAATAAAATATTCTACTGCATGAGTATTCTACGATATCTGGAAAACAATATTGCGAGGCATGGTGAACAGTATCGTTAAGGGCTTCGCTAGTGACCGTGGAGCTCTTACTCTATAAGAGGAGCTGCCTATGTGTCCCCACTGTCACAAGAGGCCCAAGGTCCCCGCACCATCGCCCTACAGGTGAGGAGACCCCTTGCTGGGCCCCGGTCACCTCTGCAGAGGTATCCTCGGCTCCTGCCGGCCAGGACTACCTCTGTCTACATCTCCCAGAGAGCAGCGCCAGCCCGGCTCGCTCTCTCCCCTCCTGAGAAGCACGGCCGAGTCCGGCCGTTACCCGAAGCCGGGTTCGCCTCCTCAAGCCAGAAGGCACAACATCCAAGCCCAGGAATAGGACAAGGAAGGCCGTTCCTGGAACAAGCGAAGGAGAACACGGGGGAACTGTCCCAGAGCAGTGTCTCCTCAAACGACAAACGGGGGCACGTGCTCAGCTAAGGATGATGCATGTGCAAGAAGGGGCTTGCCCCATGGGGCGTGCGGCCGGGAATTGGGGCAAAGGCCATCGTAAGGTGACAGAGTCCAGGTCCCCATGATGGAAGCCCTGGGCTGGCCAGGGTGTGGGGCCATCAGCCCACTGGCTCCCGCTGGTCTGGGATCTGAGCGCTCGTGGGGGGTTAGATCCTACACTGGTAACTCAAGAACGTGTGGCGCCAGTCTGCACGTTGGAACCAGCTCGGAGGCTGATGGATTGTCCCTGATGCCATTAAGGCAACCTCCTGGCCTGATGGTGGCTGCTCGTTCTTGCCTTCTTTTCTTCCCTGGACATGGTTAACTGCTGGGGGCTGTTCTGGAGTTCCAACATATCCCAGGAGGCTCTGCGAAAATGTGCTTGGGGCAAATAGAGCCCGTGAGGCATGTGGTGTGTGTCTCCGTGGACGGGGGTCCCCAGATGTGGGGTGACAGTCGGGTGGAAGCCGGTTTGCCCAGGGGGTCGTAGGTTCACCTGAGGTAGAACCAAGGAGACAGAAGTTTACTGAACACACCGCAAGGGATTGGGGGGCAGGACAGAAGAGGAGGGACCGCAAGGGATTGGGGGGCAGGACAGCAGAGGGGGGACCGCAAGGGATTGGGGGGCAGGACAGCAGAGGGGGGACCGCAAGGGATTGGGGGGCAGGACAGCAGAGGAGGGACGGCAGGGGGTTGGGGGGCAGGACAGCAGAGGAGGGATGGCAGGGGGTTGGGGGGCAGGACAGCAGAGGAGGGACCGCAAGGGATTGGGGGGCAGGACAGCAGAGGAGGGACCGTATTTAAAGGGGGAAGATGAGGAACTTTGGGGACAAGAAGGATCTTCCCTTTATGGCAACTATGCCTGGGTATAAGTAGCCCATCGGTCAGGTAGGGCTTATGGATACTTTGAGGTCGGTGGCCGGATGGGCCCGGTTGTATTTAGCCGGGTGTTCGCCGTGGCCATTCGCCGTGGCCCTCTCCACATTCCGGCGCTCAAGCCTGTCGCCTAAAGGTGGCCTCTCCCAGGGATAGACCGCACGGTGGCCGCAGCCTAAAATAACTGTTCTTACGTCTCGTCTTTCTCTTTCTGCTCAACACCAATGCCCTCGGGAAGGCTTCTCAACCCCCAGTCCACAGCAACCTCTGCCCTCCTTCGTCACATACACACCACGCACACACACACCCGACACAGGAGCAGACGATCTGCTGATTGATTGTAAGCCATGGGCCCCTTGACGCTGACTCTCAATGGGCTCTGACGGGGCAGATGCTTCTCGATCGCAGAAAAGCAAGTCTGCCCAAAGCAGAACCAGCAGAGACGCGTTGGTCTGACTCTCTCTGGACGCGTGGGGTCACGATCTGGAACTCTCAGGGGACACCGCAGGGACACGGTGGTGTCCTCCCCGACAAGCTGCACCCTTTGCCCCGCAGTGGAAGGGCTCAGCTGCCCCCCTGCCGTCCACCGCTGCCCCCAGGCCCACCTTCCACACGCCCCCGGCTCACCATCAGCAGGCCTGGCGCTGAGCTCACCGGAAATGCTGCATTTGAGGAAACCTTAGTGTTCGTGAGCTCAAGATGCATCTACCCAGGGCAGGACCCCGTGTCGTCTGCAAGTGTTGCTGCCCCTTTCCAATCTCTTAATGGGCAGGCTTGGGGGGGCCAGGTCTCCAGGCCCGGTACTTTCTCTCCTGCGGGTCTGCTCGCCTGGAGGGGCCAGCCGGGTGTTGTCTGCACTCCGCCTTCGGAACTGCAGAAACAGCACAAATGAGCTGCAGTGACACGAGGGCCCATTCCCGGAAATCGCTTTAGTGGTGGCTGTTCCCTTTCTCCAGGGGTCCTTCCTGGGGCCGCCAGGGTGCTTATGCATGAGGCTCCCCCTTTTTTCTAAATTTTTAAAAATGTTTTTTATTTTAGAGAGAGACAGAGAGAGAGAGACGGAGCAAGCAGGGGAGAGGCAGAGAGAGAGGGAGACACAGAATCAGAGGCAGGCTCCCGGCTCTGAGCTGTCAGCACAGAGCCCGACACGGGGCCCGAACCCACGAGCAGCGAGATCATGACCTGAGCCGAAATCAGACACCCAACCGACTGAACCCCTAGGCGCCCCCACTGCAGCATCGTTTTATTTTTATTTTTTAACATTTATTTAGAGACACAGCATGAACGGGGGAGGGTCAGAGAGAGGGAGACACAGAATCCGAAGCAGGCTCCAGGCTCTGACCCGTCAGCACAGAGCCCAACGCGGGGCTCGAACTCACGGACTGCGACATCATGACCTGAGCCGAAGTCGGACGCCCAACTGACTGGGCCCCCCAGGCGCCCCACATGAGGTTCCTTTTTAAAATATGGATGTGGCTATCAGATCGGTTTGAGTAAGTTCAGTCCCCAACTGGTTTTTCCTCCCCTGAGGTAAACTTTTTCTTCCAGATAAAATATATTTATCTTCCAGATAAAAAATATATTTAAAAAAAAAAAAAAGGAGGCGTGCACTGGTCTGTGTCTGTGTGCGTCTCTTTCAGAAGGGTCGATGAATCCTTCTTTGTTCGTGGCTACAAGCCCGGGCGTTTTTGTCCCCCGTGGCTGTGTTCATGTGAAGCACTGTACCAGGTAATGAAAGGATTTTTCTAATGTTTCCGTGCTTTGTTTTCAAGGAACAACAGAGAGGGCGTATTTCTAGGCAAGTGAGTAAGTTCCCAGAAGCAAGTGGCCAAGGACCTTGAATCCTGGAGAGCAGGGCTGAGTTGAAGAAACCGGGTTCCACATTTCCTAGGAAGCTGCTTATTTTCTTTCCTCCCCAAAGAGAGACCTCCCGCTCTCGTCACTAGCAGGCGTCCACGGGGTCGTTCTCCACCCTGAGCGACTGGAGGCCAGAGGAGCCAAACTTGGAGACCCCCCTTTGGATGGAGTCCGGTGGCCCTGGATAGCCTGGGGTGCAATTTCCCTGGGAAAGGGGGCACTTGGGCCATTGCAGTGCACGCCCCACCCCTCAGGGGGGTCTCATTGGCTTTAAAGCCTGGCTCTGAGCCATATAGAAATACCAGCTTATCATGCTAATTGGGTTAATGACCCATCGGCCTTTTGGGGCGGGATTTGACCTCCCCGCTGTGCACTGACGTCCCCCCAGGAGACCCCCAGCAGCCCATCCTGCCTCCACCCCCAGGAAATTGTCCAAAAGTCATTAGCTCCCAGGGGGACTGTCATCTGACCCTGCAACCCTCTCAGGTGTCACCTGCTTCATTATTCCCTCCTGGCAGGTGTTCCAGGATGCAAAGGTGACACCATAATTGCATTCATCTGGCGGAGTGGGATCCGTGAAAACAATAGTGAGAGGTGACAAGGTTTGGCAGTTGCTGGCTCACAGATCAGGGCAGAAGGTAGGCAAATAGCTATTCCTAGGACTTTGAGCCTAAAGGTGTGACAGGTGTTCACTGAGGTAGGACAGGTGTCTCAGAACTTGTCCTGCTTCCAGACCTTCGCCGAGCCAGGGGCTCTGGATACTCCTGTCCTCTGTCCAGGGAAGTCCCCAGCTCAGGGGCGTCTGGGGGTCCAGTCTTTGGAGGATAATGGTATCCATCAGGGCCCAGGGGACTCTGCTGTGTCCCCTGCGTGCTCGTCCACCTTACCCCCTCTCCTGGTTATTACCCCATCCCCATCCCATCTCCCCATAGCCTCTAGTGGCATTCCTGACCTCACCTGGCGGCTCCTGGACGGCACGGTGGCCTCCCCCTGGCCTCCACCCCTGAGGCCAGACCTGACTGGTCTTCAGAGGTCACAGAAGGTTCCAGCCCCATGGCATTCTTTGTCACAAGAGCCACGTAGAAATAGGTAGACTCTGGATAGTGTCTATAGACACATTTATGAGCGTTTATTTAATAAACGCTTTGCTTTTCTCAGACATCCCGTATTTGAAAAAAGATGTGTGGTTGCCATTGATCGATAGACGAGAAGCTCTCTCTGGGGGGTTGGGCAGTCATCCACACGACATCATCACGGTCACAAAACCTGGCACTAGACGGGGGCTCTAGGTACACCATCCCTCCGAGTCTCCCTTTACCTCAGGGCGAGAAAAAGAGACCCTGCATGCTCACAGTGCTTTAGATTCAACAACATCAAAAAAGAGCCCATATTCAATTCACGATAATTGGATTGTCTTCACAAGCTTGGGAGGGAAGGAGAGCAAAAATGATCATCTCTGGTTTCCGCACTGGGCAAACGGAGTCTTACGTAAGCCTCAGCGATCCGTTTGGACTCACAAATAACTAGTAGATGGCACAGCTAGAATTTGTAGATTTTCTGGCTCTTTCTACCAAAGACCCAGTCTCTGGTCTAAAATCACGGATTCTGGATGTAGTTAGTGCCCTACTACACCCCCCCCGCCCCCAGCCCCCGGGGCTGTACAAAATTCAGCTAAGTACATTTGAAGAGCTAATTGGCTTTATTAAGCGATTCGAGAATTCGGCAGCAATTAGTTACAAAATGGGTTTTCTGGGGTGTGGGGTGGAAGTTATTAGCAAAAGAAAAGAAAGGATCGTTCCGGCAAGGTCACTGGCCCTGGGGTCTTAGCTCCCTTTGGGTGGGAGGGATGGAGAGGACCTAGGAGACCGGTTACCTCAGCGATGGGGACTGAAAATTCCTGACTGGCTGGTTAAGGCTACGCTTCTGGAAGGGGCCGGAAGTGCAGTTAGGTTAGGTATGAAGCCTTGGTTTGGTGGCTTGGCCCAAGTGCCCCCGTTTTCGGCCTGTGGTGGTCTTTCTAACACACGGAAGCCAATACGCTGATTGATACACACACAGCCTCGGGTGGCCCCAGTCTCCCGGGCGTGGCCCCCGAGGACGGAGCTGTGACCCCAAAGGTGGCAGAGTGTGGCCTGGCTGGACTCACCTTTAGGAGCTGGAAGTGGAGTCTTTCTGGATAAATCTTTATGGAGAACAGATGAGAACAGCTGTGTAATTGGGGCATTTAAGGAAATCCTTGTCCCAGCTTTTCCCTACTGGAGGCACGGAGGTGGGGGCAGGGTCGTGTCAGCAGCATGACGAGCCTCGTACCGGACAGTGACCAGGGGTCCACGCTGAGTGCCACGGTCCTGTGTGCCGGGAGCTCCTGGAGGAGGGATGGGGTGCCCGCCCTGTGCTCAGCAGACACGGGGCGCCAGGGACCCCAGGAGCCCATGTGGGCTCCCGGAGAGACGGCAGGGTTAGCGCAGGAAGGAACGCAAGCGAGGAGCAGGGCTGCTGGACCAGAGACACCCCAGGGACCAGGAAGGAGGGGAGAAGGATGGACAGTCAGGACGGGGCTTTAGCAAGAGCCTTGGCAGAGGACCGGCTGGTGGCCAGGGGTTAGCCTGTGGACGATCAGTCCCAGCTGAGTGAGGAGGCCTGTTTTGTCCCCAGGGCCACCGATCACACTCTGAGATAGTGAGAAAATGCCAGAAAAACCGGTTTTGTGACTGGACGTGCTACTTTCTTCTTGTCGCACTTTTTCAACTGAGTTCCGAATGCTTTGCTGCGGGAAACATCTGTCACCTCGGCTCCTGGCACAAAGCCGCAGGCCCTCTGCGTCCTCCTGGTCATAGTCCCAGTTGTTCCAAACTGGACACACTGGGATTTCTTTTAACTCAGCCTTCCTCTCTTGTTTCCTTTTCTTTCTTTCTTTCTTTCTTTCTTTCTTTCCTTTTTTCTCTTTCTTTTTCTCTTCCTTCCTTTGCTTTTTTCTTCTTTCTTTCTTTCTTTCTTTCTGTCTTTGCTTTTTTCTTTCTTCCTTTGCTTTTTTCTTTCTTTCTCTTTTTCTTTCTTTCTTCTTTCTTTCTTTGTTTCTTTCAAGTTTTATTTGTTTAAATTATCTCTGCATCCAACGTGGGGCTCCAACTCACGACCCCGAGATCAAGAGTCACGTGTTTTTCCAATGAGCAGGCCAGGCACCCCTCCCGTTTCCTTTTCCATGAGACAACCCCACAGTCGGGTTTGTAAGGGGAGAATTCACTTCCCTTCATCACGATTCCCCACATGCATTTGCTTTCTGCTCTTGACTCTTTGGCCTTGAGTAGTGACACTGGTTTTGGGAGGCTCCTCTGACTTGCTGTGTCCCTTTCTCTAAGGGTGTGGAGGCGAGAATGTGCTCGGCACCGTGTTATAAATGGCCGTTTGGGGTCTAGGAAGGGCGTGGACTTGGAAGGCAACCACGACTTAGGTCATCCTGGTGCCAGCCTCTCTGGGCCTCGGTTTCTTCCTCTGTGAGTTGGGACAATCGTACCCCCTCCATGGGACAGGCAGACGCGGTGTGCTGTCCCATAAAAGCTGGCACACGGGGCCTGGCACGCGGGGCTCCTCCAATGTGCCCTTGCTTCCCTGGCCCTCTTCCTACCACATTAGCCCCGGGACTAAGGGCGCCGGGAAAACGCACAATTTATTCTGTGAATCATTTACAAAATTGTCCGTAAGAACACGCCTGAAATCAGGACACAGGTCTGCTCCGTGAGGCTTGTGTGCAGAAAGAAAAACTCAGAAAACCTTCCCTTGTAGACGGAAAGCCCAGGTGCCTCAGAGGCCGCGGTTGTGGGCATGGTTAAAGGCGAGGAGAAAAGTCTGGAGGTTTGCTTAGACATCTGATTGGATTCTTCTCCCAAGTGCCAGGCTGTCAGCGCGGGGAGGCTGCTGGGGCTTCGGGTCCCGGCACCCAGGGGAATCGGCCCCGTTGGGCGAGGTTTTTCCACCGCCTACTGGCCGCTGCCTGTTTCTGCTGACCCAGGGCACACGGGGCCCTCTGTTCTGGTGAAGTCAGGTTCACCAGATGATGGCGCAGTGTGACTCCCAGTTTTGTGACTTGACAACAATTTCAGGACACGCGGTGGGCTCCCCGGGTCCCCGGGCAGTCAACGAACACCCGAGCGTTGCTAACTCACACAGCCAGGACCTTCCGGTCACCCATGTGTTTGTACGGCCTGCCAGACTGTGCTATTTATTCTAACGTTTTCTGCTTTTGTTTTTTAATCTGTTTTAGAGAGAGAGAGTGTGCGGGTGAGGGGCAAAGAGAGAGGGAGACGTAGGCCCCAAAGCGGGCTCTGCGCTGACGGCAGAGAACCCGACGTGGGACTCGAACTCACGAACCGTGAGATCGTGACCTAAGCCGAAGCCGGACGCTCAACCCCTGAGCCACCCGGACGCCCCGACACTGTGCTATTCATGGAAGCCACTGCTCACACAGAAGGTGTGCGATTTGGGGCCGACGTGGCAAAAGCTAGGCAAAGCCCTTGAGCTGAGTACCAGGGAGGTCACCAGACTCCCTTACTCAGGGGCCGGGAGGCAAGGTCTGTGGTGGGGCTGCCCCCGGGGTGGGGGGTGCCGCTGCCTGCTGGAATCTGCAGCGGGAGTCGGGGGTGGTGGCCTGGTGGGGGGGAAGGCTGCCCCGGGATGAGCAGGGAGGGGGGTCCCCCACCCCGGAGGAGCCCAGCGAGGCCTCCGTGCTCCAGAGGCTGGTGACATCCTCCACAGATGCTTCAACGGGAGAAGCCTGACCGACAAACGAAGTCCTCCAGGGGCCCCTGGGCCCGTGGAGGTTTATGTGGCTCTGGGCGGGAGGCCCGGGTTATTCCACAGCGGGACGCCTTAGGCAGACGGCAGGGTGGCGCGTCTCCAGTCAAGGGGCCCCCGAGACTGCCGGCAAAGCCCCAGAAGCTGGGGGAGAGCTGGAGTAGATGCTTCCTCCCTGCCCTCAGAGGGACCCAGCCCTGCTGACCCCTTGAGCTCAGACTTCTGGCCTCCTGAACTGAGAGACCGTAAATTTCTGTCGTTTTAAGCCGCTCGACTCGCGGTTGGCTTTATTAAGGCAGCCCCAGGACCTTTGTACAAGAATCCTGCCTGGGGGTTGGTTCTGGGCTGTCGTCTCCAACCCAGGGACAGGCACTACCACTGTCTTGGGGCTGGGGCACCCTGGCCTCGTCTCGTGTGCGACACGGTCCTGCCCCTTTGACCAACTGACCCCAGCATCAGGGTGGGGCAGGGGCTCCTGAGCTGTGGGGACAGAAAAGACCCCCAGCCCCCATATGGCAGAGGCTGGAGGCCGGGGGGTGGCTTCTGGTCCTGAAACTTCCAGCTCAGCCAGGAAAATCCCTCCTGCTGCTGGCTTCTGAGTCAGATGTCCGGAAGGAAACGTTCCGTGGGGAAAAGTTGCACGCAGTCGATTTAAGCCGTTCCTCTCTTCCTAGGGGCTGCGACTTGCCCTGGGCACCCTGCCACCTTTGTCCTCCCCCCAGGGCTGTCTCTGTCCTGTCCCATGGCCGCTGGTTCCCGCAGAGATGTGCTCCAGTGGCCAGAGCTGGTACGGACAGCCCCTCGCCCTGGCAGGCAGGAGTCCATTCTTACTTGCAAGAATTGGAACTCTCGTTGTCGCCCCTTTCCTCCCTTTCTGCCTTGGACGCGTCTGTCCTACTTGTTCCCCTCCTCTTTTCTCCAAATGAAGACCATTTTCCCTGGCTTGCTTTTCCATATCAAGCTCCAAGTGGTTTTAAGGTCACAGTGCTCTGGGCCGGATAGCTAGCTATGTGGGAAACCGATAGGCCTTTATAACCAAATAAATGCCGAAATTATCCACAAAGCAAATGTTAATGGTGACCAACAGCAATGAAACCAAGGACATTGGAAACTGTGGCTTCCTGAGGGTTCCTACAGGATCGATTGCCAAACTTTAGAGTCTCAAGTGCACGTGAGTAACTCTCCCCCCTCCCAAACATGCAGTGCCTGCCCCCCCCCCCCAGCCTTGTCTGTCAAATGGTCCTCTGAAGGAAGCAAGGACAAAAGCTCTGTCGTAGATTTTCTAGAATGACGAGTGTGGTCACTCTACGCATGACACAGGGGCCCCGGGGTGCATGTGTGGTGGTCGAAAGTAGTCAGAAAAATCTCCTTCTGGGAGCCCTGCCCCTCAGCATGAAGGACAAATGGCCCCCAATGATGCAGATGCTTCTGGAGACTATCTTTTCACTCCCTCGCTATGGCAGAGGGGCGATCAGACCAACGCCTTGACCACTGTAGGCTCTGGAGGGACGAGATCGGGCCGGTCCAGCTCAAGGTTGGAAGTGCTCCAGTGCTGGTGGAATTAAGCAGATGGAGCAGAGCAGAGGCCTTGGTAGGAAGCCCGGCTCTGCGTGGGGTCTCAGGCAAGCTCCTGAACGCGAGCCTCAGTGTCCTCATCTGTCAAATGGGTATAATAATAACATCAACCTCACCGTTTGTACAGCGGCAATTCGGACAGGCTGACTGTAAGTCCTAAACACAAATGCCTGTGGGGTGAACGTACAAAGCAAGCAGCTGGCTGTGGGCGGCCGGGGGCAGAGGGCCGGCTGCCTGGGGCCACTGGGCGACAGGACAGGCGCTTGGGGAGAGGTGCCCACAAGGGAACGCTGGACGAACTTTCCCTGCTTCACAGTCTTTCTTTCCTACCCTGCTTCTCCCGATCAGAATGAGAATGTCATGTCAGACTCACACCGCGGATCCCTTTTCCTGCCAAAACGCCTCTTCTAAGCAGCGAGCAAGAAAGTCGTTTGAGCGAATCAAGCCAAAAGCCCATTTGGCAAGAATGCTGTTTTGGAAAATGATCAGCCGTGTGGGTTGGGATGAGGTTTTCTGTGCCTTTTCCATTATTTCTTCAGCTTCACGTAACCCTGACTGAGCAGTGTTCAGCTGAGTGAAGCCCGGCCGGGCAGCAGACGGACAGAGATTTTGCCCAAACTGTGCTGAGCCGATTTCAAAATACACAGAGAAGAAAAAAAAAAAAAAAAACACAAAAAAACCATCAACCCTTCTTTCACCTTTTCAGTGTTGAGAGGTATCACAGGCAGACACAATTTTAAACTTCCCAATGAGATGTTGGGAGTGGTAATGCAGAAATGGGAAGGAATTGGTATTTACTGACGAGTTTCTCACCCCAAAGCCCAAACCCTTCCTGTACTTTTCACTGCCCAGAATTCAAGAAGTGGGTGGGTGGGGTTTTTGCTGAAGAGTGTGTGTGTGTGTGTGTGTGTGTGTGTGTGCATGTGGGAGACATATTATGCAGGGATGTTCAAAATGACGGCAGGGAGCACCCGTTTGGATTAATTCTGTGAGAGTAAATAGGCACTGTCAGGGTTTTTCGTCAGCTCAGTTCTTGGCCCGTCTGGGTCAGCCACCCAGTGACTGACTGATGGAGTCATTCCAGTACTTACTGAGTGCCCACGGTAGCCAGACAGGAGTTGAGGCCCTGGGAATCCAGCAATAAACAAAGCAGGAGAAAAGCGTGGCTGTGTAGACCCGGCCTTCTTGGGCAGGGGTGGGGAGCGGTGGCCAGGAGATATCCTATCGCAAGCAGCCATAAACACGGGCCACAACCCATGGCAGGGGGCCAGGGACCTGTTTGGGACTCTCCTCGTCGTGCTTCCAACTTCCTCGCCGTGTCTGTCTCTGGCTGCACACCCTGGCTCCCCGTGCGGATGAACCCCGCCCCCCGCCGCCCCCCGCCGCCTTCTTCTGGGACTTAGATGCAGCTGGGTTCAAAGTGGGGCCGTGCCACTAACCAGTGGTGGCGCTGGGCCAGTTCAGTCCCCTGTCTGAGACTCAGTTTCCACATATGTAAGAGGGAGGCGACGCCTTTGCAGAGAGACGGCTTGAGAATAGAGACCGAATGCCCAGATGGGGGCTGGGGCACGGTTAATGGCCAGGAAGTGCCCGTTGGGCTTGTGATTGATTCTCCCTGGCGTTGTAGACCTGAGGAGTTCCGAGGGCGGACTCCGGCTCCTGGGGGCTGCGAGACCCTCCCTCTCCAGGATGCCTGGCAAGGTCCTGGGTGCACGGGATCTATCATTTGCCTGGAACCCAGAAACAGAGGGATGGAACTTCGGCCACTGTCCGCCCTCGGGGGAGGGTGGCAACAGGGCAGTGAGGGGCTGCGCCCAGATCCCACAGCTGAAGGGGCTACCCACCCCTTCTCTCTGGCCGGGAGAAGTCAGGGCGAGGAGCAAGGAACGTCCAGAGCTCTCTCAGCCAGCTAGATGGTGGACACCCTTCTTTTCTTGGACACGACATCTGTGCCCGGTGTCTGTGTCCGCTTATCCCAGGGGTCTCCATGGTCCCGCTGCCCCTACCACACTGGGGAAGGCCAAGCCCTCCCGAGCGGCCAGAAGCACCGAGGTCCACTTTCTCCGACCAGGGCAGAGCCAATGTGCGAAGGGGAACCGGCCTGCACCTGCCAGCGCTCGGACTCGGCGCGGGGCCGGCCTCCGCGGGGCCTGCCGGGGATGTTACACAGGTGGGAGGGCCGGCCCGCCTTCCCGGACTGATTGTTTACGGGGACACCACGGACTGACCCGGGCTGGGTACCGCCTTCTCGCCGCTTCTCTCCTGAAAAGGGTCCGGGAGCACCCTTTGGGTTGCTCCCCAGCTCAGGGGACCGGCGACTCGGGCCATAGCCACTTGCAGACCGCCGTTCAGCTGCCTAGTATGGGGAGAAGCCATTGACCCCCACCCGCACCTCCAACAGCAGAGCTCCTGGCCTGCCACCGGGAGCCCCAAATTCCCGTGACCGGAAGGGTCTGTGCCAAGGGGAATCAGACAGAGCTGGTAGCCAGGGGAACAGAGCTGCTTAGCAGACTGGAGTCTTCCCCGGGCGGGGAGGACGCTCCTGCGGGCACGCTCCTTGGCCCAGATGTCCTCACACAGCCCGGCTCGGTCCCCGCCTCTGTCGCCTGTGTCCCTGATTCCATCACCTCTTGCCTGCAGGCGGTACTCTCCGTGAGCCAGCAGGCCCACGGGCAGTGTGTGGGGCGTTGCCACCTGCCAGGTATGAAGGTGGAGACGAGGTGACGGGCCCAGTGTGGCCTGAACACGGTGTTCTGTGCCATCAGCTCGGAGGCAGGAGGTAGGGCTCTGTCACCAGCAGCCGACGCTGCACGCAGATGCCCAACGCAGCCCGGCTGCCCTTAAAGGGTGGCGGGCGCTCCGGGTGACCGGGGAGGTCCGTGCACAGGCGGGCCCGGGAGATGGGCAGCGCGGGCCATCGCCTTACAGACCTCCGGGCCGAGAGAGGGTTTCTGCTGATAGTCTCCCGAGTTTCCACAAGACACCATCCCCGGTCCTGAGTTAGAGCCCCTACGTGGTGGTCCTCACTTTTGAATGTACTTAAGGATCCACCAGGGTGACCGCAGGGGGTCAGATGCCCAGTCCTGATCGCAGGGAGCCCGATTCTGAGCTCCAGCTTCTGGAACCCAGGGTTCCGCACCTGAACCCCCGCCTCACGGGACTCTGCTGCAGGTGGTTCAGGAGCACCTTCCAGAAGTTCTCCCAGCCCACTCTCTGAGAGGGATTATTGGGGCAATGGCCGGAGAGGGACACACACAGCCGAAACGTCAATGACTAAGGCAGGTGATGGCCGGCTTGTTTTCTGCGGCGTGCCACTTTGAGAGTATTTTCTTTAAGGTGATGAATATGGATAAAAAAAATCATAAACCCTGTGCCCCCTTCTGCCACCCTTCGTACGCCCCCTGCTGAACACCAAAGAGCCGAGGCTCTGAAGATGATTTGTGAGAATAAGGTAAATAGGTCAGTTTGTGGGAGGTTCCCATCCGTCTATTTCTTCCACTGTGGCTGCTCCCAGGACAGTGCTCAATGACCAGCGTCGGTCAGGCCCGTCGTAAGTAGCAGCATTCAGTTGGAGACATAGCTGCTGGAGAGATTGATATGCATCTTGATCAAAGCCTTAAAAACGGGGGGCGCCGGGGCGGCTCAGTCGGCTGAGCGTCCGACTTCGGCTCAGGTCATGATCTCACGGTTCGTGGGTTCGAGCCCCACAGCGGGCTCTGTCCTGACAGCTCAGAGCCTGGAGCCTGCTTCGGATTCTGTGTCTGTCTCTCTCTCTCTGCCCCTCCCCTGCTCATGTTCTCTCTCTCTCTCTCTCTCTGTCTCTCTCTCCCTCCCTCTCTCTCAAAACTAAACATTTAAAAAATAAAAAAAAATTAAAAACAGGAAATCTTCTGGGTCTAAGGGGAAGAGTTTTCAGACTTGCCACCGAAAATCACATCCATCAAAGGAAAAATTGTTAGAGGTGAAAATTGTTAGAGGAAAAATTGGCTGAGGTCACGATCTCGCGGTCCGTGGGTTCGAGCCCCGCGTCGGGCCCTGTGCTGACAGCTCGGAGCCTGGAGCCTGCTTTGGATTCTGTGTGTCTCCCTCTCTCTCTCTCTCTCTGCCCCTCCCCCTGCTCATGCTCTGTTTTTCTCAAAAATAAATAAACCTTAAAAACATTTAAAAAGAAGCCTTAAAAATGGAATAAAAACTGAGTTCAGCATACTCAGGGAAAACAACGCCGCGTCTTTCTTCATTTTGAGGAGCTGTTACCACCCACGACCTCGCAGTGGCCGCCAGACATCAGTATAATGTAGGTGTCGCAGCTGCCTCTGGGCGGTGGGAACTGCTTCAAGAAAACCTGCCCTCAGACATCGAAGGCCCTGAGAATAAAGGACTGGCCTAGATCTGCAAAATCATGGCAAAATCTGATATTCCTGCCTTTGCCGTAGCGTGAGCACGTGTGTGGGGGGAAATTGCTGCCTATTTTAAAGAAAACGCAAGAGCTATTCAAAGGACTGAAGAAAATGGAAAGCAACAATTTACCTATATCGACCTCATTTGAAGGTCTTAACATAAATATACGGTTAAGAAAAGGCAAAGGAATCTGACATATGATATTCCAGAACCTTCTAGAAATAGGTCTGTGGCTATAAATGGTGTCCATAGCATATTGTTGATATTTTTACAAAATAGGTTAAATTAACATGTGAAATGTAATCCTTTAGAAAATGCACGTTCTCTACATTTTAGTTTAAAAAAATAAAAATATTTTCTTTTGTACAAAAATGAAGTTGGTAAAGAAAAGACTGTGCGGCTTCTCTCACACAAAGTTACACACAGGGAAACCTTTTCAAACTTTGTGTGGTGACAGGAGTTTCAGGCTGTCCTTCTGTCTTGGTGACCATCTCTCTCTGCGGCCAGAACGGGGGTAGACCAGGTGGCCCGTTTATACCTGGTCTCATATTTCTTGACCTTAGATTTTTCTAGCCCCGCACAAAAGGAACACATACTTGAGAAAGGTTAGCTGAGGAAGATCTAATCACGCCCCAGAGGAACTTACACCCAGCGGGGAATACGTCACTCACACAAATAATCCCGATAAATATGGTTAATGTTCCTTTGCCTGCGATGCTCTGCTCCCTCCTCCTTCTTACCTGAATGACCTAGGCTTATGCACTAACATCTCCAGGAAGCCTTCGTGAGCTCCTTATGTCGCCTAAAGGCAGCATTCACTCTTGCACCTGCTTCTCTGTCCCAGGGCTTTGCACAGCCAGAGCACAGGGCTATCTGAATGTGCCGGCTATAGGCGTGTGCGGAGCGGCCCCTCGTCAGTGGTGGATGGGAGATGGTGATAAATACCCAGCTCCTAACCCCTTGGCAGGACACCCTGGGGGCACGTACTACACAGTCACCCAGACAGCCCTGGCGGGAAGGAGCTGGATGTTCACCGTGGCAACCAAGCACCATGCAAGGGCTCCTTTCCTTCTCTATCTTGTCTCTCTGTCCCCCCCACCAGTGCTTCGTGGGACCACCTCCCAACTGAACGGTTAGATCAAATTCTTGTCTCGAGGTTTGCCTCTGGAGGAATCAAGCCTACAACAGGGAACGTCCCTGTCCTAGCACATACAGACCGCATTAGATATACCTGTTTTCTGCTGTGGGTCTCTCCCCACCCCAGGCTATGAGCTCTAAGAGAACGATGGCCGTGTCTAGGTCCAGCTCTGTCTCTGGAATGTAACAGTCTCCCAATAATTTTTTATTGACCCCTTGAGTCTCTCCAGAACTCAATTATTGGCTTGAAAGAAGGGGAGCTTGGGACGCCTGGGTGACTCAGTCGGTTAAGCGTCCGACTTCGGTTCAGGTCATGATCTCACAGTTTGTGGGTTCGAGCCCCGCATTGGACTCTGTGCTGATGGCTTAGAGCCCGGAGCCTGCTTCGGATTCTGTGTCTCCCTCTCTCTCTGCCCCTCCTCTCATGCTCTGGCTCTGTCTCTGTCTCTCTCTCGAAAATAAATAAATGTTAAAAAAAAGTCATTTTTAATAAATAACTTAAAAGAAGGAAGGGGAGTTAGCGTGTCGCAGACATTTCTTTGCCTACTAATTGGAGGATAGTTTTGCTCAAAAGCTACTCCTGAGCAGAAGAGGCCAACGGATTTGTTTCAATCTGTGACCGGTGAGAACTGTTTTCTTTTTTTTTAATGTTTATTTATTTATCTTATATTAAATATAATTTATTGTCAAATTGGTTTCCATACGGCACCCAGTGCTCATTCCAACAAGTGCCCTCTTCAGTGCCTATCACCCACTTTCCCCAAAGTTTATTTGTTTTTGAAAGAGAGAGAGAGAGCACACAAGCAGGGGAGGGGCAGGGCCGGGGGGGGGGGCACAGAATCTGGAGCAGGTTCCGGGCTCTGAGCTGTCAGCACAGGGCCCCATGCGGAGCTTGAACCCACGAACCACAAGATCATGACCTGAGCCAAAGTCAGACGCTCAACCGACAGCCACTCAGGCGCCCCGTTTTCTTTTTTTCTTGGTCCATCCCATCCAAAATCCTCTCTTCTGGGTTTGGGCACTGACACCCCCCCAAAAAAAACACACCTGCCTGGGATGCCCCCTCCCCTACTCCTCCCTTCCCTGCCCTTGACTCCTACTCATCCTTCCCAACCAGAGTGCCACTTTCTCTGAGAAGCTCTCTCTGATGCACAGGTAGATGTTTCTCTACAGTTTCCGCACACGCTGGCTGTGTCTGATGCACAGCATGAACGACAGCACCCTAGCTCTGCGAGGAGAGCCCCGTGACCTAATGGCTAAGAGTGTGAGCCTCGACCCTGGAGCCAGACTGCCTAGGTCCTAATCTCAGCTCCCTCCCCCACCGGCTGCAAGACTCGGGCAAGCTACCGAACCTCCCCAGGCCACAGTTTCTTTCTTTAGGATTGGAGACAATAATAGTACCCACCCACAGAGCAGTCGTGGGCTGTCGCGGGGCTGAAATCAAAGTCACGGTGCACGTGAAACACAGGGGTGCGGAACCTAGCACATGAGGCCCTCGATATGCACCTGCTAGGACGTCACTGCTTCATAATGTGAGGATTTTTGTCCGTTTCCCCATCTAGCTGAAAACTGGGGATTCTGGGGGACAGGAAAGAGGGTAGAGGGAAGAGACCGAGCTCCATGAAGGGAAGACATGTTGACCGAAAAGTTAAATGAAAGTGGGTGAACTTTTGTAACGCACACACACACTTAGTACACACTTAAATTATGCACATTTTTTTCCTTTTATTTTTAAGTAAACTCTTCTCCCAACGTGGGGCTCGAACTCACGACCCCGAGATCAAGAGCAGCTCACTCCACCCATAGAGCCAGCCAGGCGCCCTCAAAATGTGCACAGTTTTTTCGCATGAATGCTTCCGCCCATATTCTTGGGCCCTTTGCACATGCTGTTCCTTCTGCGTGGAGCTGTCCCCAGGCGGTCTCCCCCGTTCCTGTCACCCATCCCGGCTGACTTCTCCTTCAAGACTTGGCTTGCGCACCTTCTCTGAAAATGCACTGTTAATACCCAGGTCTGCAGCAGCCAGCCCACCTCAGGCGGCCTTCTCCCGCGGTGAGGGGGCTCTGTTTCCGACCTTGACCTTGACGCCTCATGTTAACCGCCAGCTTCCTTTCTCCTTGGGGGTAATTCCTCCTGCACCGTAGCGGCTGGCATTTACTCCTTAGGTTCGACTTCTTCAAATGTTACAAACCCCACAGTTAGAACTGTTGCTTTCCACAGATATTTAAAAAAGAGAGAGAGAGAAAAAAATATTCCATACCTACCTCATTTTTTAAAGTGTTTATTTAAAAATTGTTAAGTTTATTTATTTATTTTGAGAGAGAGAGAGAGAGAGAGAGAGAGAGAATCTCAAGCAGGCTGGGTACCATCAGCACAGAGCCCGACCCCAGGCTCTAATTCACAAACTGTGAGAACATGACCTGAGCCAAAATCAAGCGTTGGACGCTTAACCGACTGGGTCACCCAGGGGCACCAACCCACCCTCATTTTTGACGCGCTTTTCCTCTTCTGGAATTCTGTATTTCCTCCAAGCACATCTACTTCCACCTGGTACCATTTCATTCTCTGACAAACTTCTGTGATATTTCTAGTTGTACAGGTGTGCTGGTGACAAACTCTCTCAGCTTTTGTTTGCCTGAACAGGCTCTTATTTCATTTTTCTCAATGGTATATTTTCTCTGGATATGAAATCCTAGGTTGATGGATTCTTTTCCTGTGTTGTTTTTTTTTTTGTTAATGTTGTTGTTCCATTAACATATGGCCTCCTTTTTTTTGATGAGAAAGAGAGACTGTTCATATATCTTATCATTGCTTTCCCTTATGTGATGGATCTTTTTTTTTCTGGCTGCTTTTATTTATTATTATTATTTTTTGAAGTTTATTTATTTTGAGAGAGAGAGAGAGTGCATAAGCAGGGGAGGGGCAGAGAGAGAGGGAGAAAGAATCCCAAGCAGGCTCCATGCTGTCAGTGCAGAGCCTGATGTAGGGGTTTCATCCCAGGAACCCTGAGGTCATGACTTGAGTCAAAATCAAGAGTCAGATGTTCGGGGCGCCTGGGTGGCTCAGTCGGTTAAGTGTCCAACTTCAGCTCAGGTCACTATCTCGCGGTCACAATCTTGAGCCCCGCGTTGGGCTCTGGGCTGATGGCTCAGAGCCTGGAGCCTGCTTCGGATTCTGTGTCTCCCTCTCTCTCTGCCCCTCCCCCATTCATGCTCTGTCTGTCTCTGTCTCAAAAAGAAATAAAACGTTAAAAAAAATTTAAAAAAAAAAGTCAGATGTTCAACCTACTGAGTCACCCAGGTACCCTCTCTGGCTGCTTTTAAGATGATCTATTTATCACTGGTTGTCAGCAATCTGATATCATGTACCTTTGGGGTGAATGTTTGTGTTTATTCTCTCTGAAGGTTTGTGGGTTTCTGTTTTCATCAAATCTGGAAATAGTTTGGCCATTATTTCTTTTCTTTTTTTTCTTATTGAAATCTAATTAACGTACAGCGCTATATTACTTTCACGGGTACAATATGATTCAGCAATTCTATATAGTACTCGGTGCTCATCACGATAACTATACTCTTAATTTCTTTTATTTATTTTACCCCCACACCTCCCCTCTGGTAACCTCCAGCTTCTTCTCTGTAGTTAAGAGTGTGGACTTTTTTTTTTTTTTTTTTGCTTTTTTGTAAGATTTTATTGTTAAGTAATCTCTACACCCAACGTGGGGCTTGAACTCACAACCTCTAGTTTAAGAGTCACATGCTCCACCAACTGAGCCAGCCAGGCGCCCCTAAGAGTCTGTTTTTTGGTTTGTCTCTTCGCTTGTTTGCTTCATAAATTCCACATATCAGCAAAAACATGTGATATTTCTCTTTCGCTGACTTATTTCCCTTAGCGCAATACCTTCTAGGTCCATTTCCACTGGAAATGGCAAGATCTCACTCTTTTTTATGGCTGAGCATTTGGCCATTATTTCTTCAAAAAATTTTTATGCTCTAATATCTCTTTTCTCTTCTTCAGAGACTCCAATTATTTGTGTATTAGATCACTTTAGGCCACGGAGGCCCTCTTCAGTTTCCTTCGGCCAGACCCAGCCAATGAGTATTTTATTTTACACACTGTATTTTTCTGTTCTAAAATTTCCACTGTGTTCTTTTTTAAAACAGTTTCCTCTTGTTTATTGAGATGCCTCATATGTTCATCATTATGCTCATGTTTTTGCTTTAAGTCTGTGACCATAATGACAACAGTGGTTTTATTTTTTATTTATTTAAACATTTTTTAAGTTTATTTATTTATTTTTGAGAGAGAAACAGAGAGATGGAGAGGGGGAGGGGCAGAGAGAGAGAGAGACAGAGACAGAGACAGACAGAGTCCCAAGCAGGTTTCACACTGTCAGCGTAGAGTCTGACACGGGGCTCGAACCCACCAACCATGAGATCATGACCTGAGTCGAGATCAAAAGCTGGACGTTTAACCGACAGGGCCACCCAGGTGTTCCTGATCTTAGTCTTCTGACTCCTGGGACTGTAGGAATAAATTTGTGTTGTTTTGAACCATAAAGTTGTGGTCCTTTGTTACAGCAACAATAGGAAACTAACTTAGCACCTTATAAATATGTGTTGGACGGACTTAAGTGGAAAAAGTCCTGAGGAAATTGAGGTCGTATGACATGAATGTGTTGGTGATAACTGGCTAACAATCCACTGTGGTTTGCAATTAAATTTTTTTTTTTTTCTAAATGTTCATTCAGCTTTTGAGAGAGACAGAGACAGAGTGTGAGTGAGGGAGGGGCAGAGAGAGAGGGAGACACAGGATCGAGCAGGCTCTGGGCTCTGAACTGTCAGCACAGAGTCCAGCTCGGGGCTCGAACCCATGAAATGTGTGATCATGACCTGAGCTGAAGGCGGCCGCTCAACCGACTAGCCACCCAGGGGCCCCTGCAATTTTTGACAAGTTGGATCTGGAACAAAGAGCTGAGAGGAGGCAGGAAAGGGTCCCGAATGTCAATGTGAATGGGGCAACAGGGTCTGGGAGGAGCTGTCATTCCCCTGACACGCAGCGTAAGGGAGGGGAACCCCAGTTCCATGGGGCCAGAATGTCAGCGACCTTTAAGGCAAAAATCCTGGACCGATCGACTACGTTAGTGGGGACGGAAACTTTTCCAGATACATTATACTTCATAGACAAATTTCGGGGATTTGAATAGGCTCACACTGAGGTGGGAGTCAAACCCCGACCCGTCTGACCCCAAAGCTCAGCGCCTGAACCACCTTGCAATCTCAACCTCACAGGAGCATCGTGGGGCCTCTGCTCCCTGATTGGCTGCTGGATGAATGGGACAAGCAAGTCCGTCCATTCATCCCGGAGTCCCTACTCCGAGCAATAAACCGTTTGCCTATTTAACTTCTCAATTTCCCCTCCTCGGAAATACACCCCAGCCCTGTTAGTATAAAAAGAGTGATTTTATTCACACCCCGGAGCCTCTGCCCTGTCCAAAATTTCTCTTTGGGCATCCACTCCTCTGCTCCTCTGCAAGGAGCTGACATACTCAACCCGGCAAGGGAATCAAACAAAAGAGGCCTTCGTGCCCTCTCCAGGCTCACCTCTCTCTGCCAAGAGTAGCTGGTGGTTTGCTGCCGAAAGCCTGGCCCCACACAATTCCCGGAGGAGGTGTGTCCCTTTGTGCGAGGTGTCCCTCTGCCCTGTGGTCTGTGGGTGGTGTGGGCTTCTTTGCCTGTAACTGGCAGCTGCCCGTTTACATGTCAGTCCCTGAGCCACAGATTCATCCTGGTCCACAATTACTCGATTCCCCAGCCTCAGTGTGATTATAAATAGCTCTGTCTGTCCCAGGACGAGTAATTCAAGACTCACGCTCTGGTCGCCGTTTGATTGTAATTACATAGCCCTGTCTGTATGCACTGCATGAGTTAAAAAAAAATTGTTTTAACCTTTTTATTCATTTTTGAGAGACGGAGAGAGACAGAGTGCGAGCGAGGGAGGGGCAGAGAGAAAGGGAGACACAGACTCCGAAGCGGGCTCCAGGCTCCGAGCCGTCAGCGCAGAGCCCGAGGCGGGGCTCGAACTCACGAACCGCGAGATCACGACCTGAGCCGAAGTCGGACGCTCAACTGACTGAGCCCCCCAGGCATCCCAATGCACCGCATGAGTCTGAAAGGAAACTGATAGATATTAGCTTCTGACACTCAAGATTGGGACCTTGGCTAAGGCGACTGTTTCTTCTCATCCCCAAGAAACTGATATCAGGCCAGATGTTCAGCAATTATGGAACGTTGTCCATAGGGTTCAAACCGCCGCTTGGAAAAGCTAGAAAAGACCTCTCGGGATATCGGAAGTCGATCTTTTCTGATGTAACTGAAGCCATGAGAGGGAGAGAAAGGACTGGGGAATATTTCCCGTCAGGCCACACGGAAAAAATTAGTGCTGGGTGTGGCTTGCTGTGCTGATGCGGCCCTAACTTTAGAAAGCTCGTCATGTGCTTCGTCTGCGGAAGGTAATTTTAATACTCCTGTGTGCTTGACTTGTATACGTTTCACTGAAGATTTTATTAAGGGCATCTTATGGGGACACATATTAATTACGGGCCCGCTCCAGCAACAGGTGCTGTGAGGTCCTAGGGCCTATTTCTGACTCAAGGGCAAAGCCAACAGCCCCATCTCTCAGATGCTCATCCTTGCTTGATGTATGCCAATTTCTCATCAGCATTGGAAATCGATTCCTTGCGTTGATTCGGTGTTAAATATCGGGTACCCTCCGAAGGGCGGGGAAACGAACGAGAAGCAGCTTATTCGAACACCTGATGGACTCATTCCCGACAGGATTGTAAAAACACGTGGTCTTTAAAAGACGTAATTTCGAAATTGGAAAAAGGCAAGGCACTTGCCTCAGATGGATGACTCAAATGTGGGTTTTTCCTTATCCACGTGGACAGCTACGTCCACCCGCTCTTGGAGGGTGCGCCTCATGGCGGGTCTTCGACCACCCCATCCGGCGTGAGCTCCCGGGGCGGGGGGGTTGCTCCTGGAGCTCTAGGTCATTCATTCGGTAAATAGTAAGCCTACTGCGCGCCAACCTGTGTTCTAGATAGCTCCCGACCACGTGGAGCTCACATCCTACCCGTTCTGCTTTTATAAGAGCGAAGAGATGTCCTGCACTACTTGGTCAAGGCCAGGCCGCTTCCCGCCACACGGTCTCTGGGTTGTGGTCAAGCACGCGTCATCCCTGTCACCGCCGTCTCGAACCGCGGGCATGTGTTGCACGCCGGCCCACGCACATAGGGTTGGGCCGATCACAGCCATCACCACGTGCGTGCTAACTGTGCACACGCGTTTGAAAGCCCCTTCTCTCGCTGTTTTTTATTTGTTAATGTGTTCATTTCTCTCCTGTCTTCACCCCCCATCTCCATTTGCCCCCTCTCCATAGTCCATCATGTTCAAGTGATGTGCTTAACGGGATTATTTAATTGAGGGCGATCTTTTAAAAAGGTATACTCTTGTCTTACGGGCACACGTTTTGATTTTCCGTAATGATGAAGAACGCGGCCTCTTGAGCCCCACGGCTTACATTCAGACCCAAGCTCTGCCATGACCCGTCTGTTGACCTGGATGTAGTTACACGACCTCTCTGGGCCTCTGTTTCGTCGTCTATAAAATGGAGCTGATCATGGTAACCCGCATCCCTGGATCGCTGTGATGGTTAAACGAGTTAATACAAGTACGGTCCTAGAGGGGAATCCGGTAGGGAGTCACCTCCCCAATGCCCCCTAAGGGTCAGCTACTGTCATGACTAGTCTGTTTTTAAAGACAGGCCGATTGGGGCACCTGGATGGCTCAGTCAGTTGGGTGTCCGCCCCTTGATTTCGGCTCAGGTCGTGATCCCAGGGTCGTGGGCTGGAGCCCCCCTCGAGGCGTGGAGCTGGACGTAGGGCCTGCTTAAGACCGTCTCTCTCTCCCTCCTCCCCCAAATAAAAAAATTAATAAAGACGGGCCGATGTTTGTATTCCCCACCAAATGCTGGAGAGAGACAAGGATTATTTTAGTTGATTGACACTTGTTAATCAGGCCATGCGTTGTCTCCCACCAGCTGACCTGTGGCCCAGTGTGGGGTCAGTCGCTCTGCCCTGAGGCCAAATGCGTGCCCCCCTCTGGGCAGAGAACAACTTAACATTCCCTGAGCAGAGCTTTGGGGCAGGACCTTTGTGGTTAGAAATCTGAGTCCAGTGAAGCGACAGAAGTCACCTGGTGGGCAAAACAGGGCACAGTTAATAGAAAGGACACTGGCCCTGTGATAAGAGAGTAAGTCTGAGTCACCAGGAAACACCACGGAAGGACAGACTCAGGAGTTCAGATCTGGCAGGAGAAGGGGCAGTTCGGCCAGCGGGCAGCAGGAAGGTTCCTGGTCTGCCCAGGCCAGAGCCGCCGGAGCTGCTGGGCGAGCGTAGGTCACCCCCAGGGGCACCAGTCCCGGGGTGTGGCGGACGTCCCCACACCGCCCAGACCACTTGGAGGCTGGAAGCAGCGGGAAGCCTCTTCCTTCTCCGTGGCCCTCCAGCTCCCTCTACTGAGAAAGCTTAACACAGCGCTGCCTGTAAGGAGCCCCTTGAAGCCATCCGGCCAACGGTCCCAGAACTTAATACACAGGAGGGGGAGTTCGTCTCCGAGGGGCAAGGCATTGGCGCCGGTAGCCACGCCCACGCCACGCTCCGCAGAAAACGCTGTCGGGCTGAGACGTGGGGCATCCACCCATCTGCAGCGGCACTTGGC
This sequence comes from Panthera tigris, assembly GCF_018350195.1. Lineage (NCBI taxonomy): Eukaryota > Metazoa > Chordata > Mammalia > Carnivora > Felidae > Panthera > Panthera tigris. The sequence continues at coordinate 4,715,783 of NC_056668.1, forward strand.
CCTTCTGGAAAATTGCTAGACTGTGTCCAATATATTTTGAGTGTTGGCACCCTTCTGCTGCTGAGGGGGCCAGCGGTAGAGATGGGCAAGAGGCTTGTGCTCACGGGCAGCACATTCTAGAAGGAAGGAGATAAACTAATATACAAGAAGATACTGGGTAAGGGTCAGTGCGTGTGGAGTACAAGGGGTTGGTGGGCAGTTAAGGAAGTACTTTCTGAGGGGTGAGCTTGAACTTGAGGTGTAAATGTCAGGAAGGGACTGGGGGGGTGGGGGGTGGAAGGGGTGAGTGGGGGGAGGTGTGGAGGAAAGGCATCCCAGGGCAGGAGATCAGCCAGAAATGCTAAAATGCACCCCAGAATCACAAATATCCGTAACGAACCAGCCCTTCCCGTTTTGTAGATAAGAAAATTATAGGGGCACCTGGGTGGCTCGGTCGGTTAAGTGTCCGACTTTGGCTCAGGTCATGATCTCACGGTTCGTGGGTTTGAGCCCTGCATCGAACTGACAGCTCAGAGCCTGGAGCCTGCTTCGGATTCTGTGTCTCCCCCTCTTTCTCTGCCCCTCCCCTGCTGCTAGTGCTCTCTCTCAAAAACAAAACAAAAATTAAAAAAAAAAGAAAACTATGTGTGAGTTGATAACTGAATATATTACTTTACATATATTTATGTTTTATTTTGATGTAGGTTAAAACTTACATCAAACCCTTGTGCCATGTTGCTGTATTTCCTTGGAGACTCTTAGATTTTCGGGGGGTGGGGAAATTTGTGGCTCAGTTGCTGGCTCTTTCCACATGAGGGTATGGGGTAAGAAGTGAGGAAGGGCTTAGAGGATGTGCCCCCGCCCCACCCCTGGCTTCTCAGAGGCAGGCAGTACCCCCTGCCTTCTTTCTCTAGCACCTTCCTTCTGGCCTTCCTGGGAGAACCTGTGTTGGAGGAAACCTGTGTTCTTGGGCTGCATTGACACAGGTCTCCATTAAGTACTTTTCTCCTAAGAAGAGCGCCAGGGCGAAAAACTCTCCCTCACCCTCCCTTCCGTCTCTGCCGTCCGATCTCTTGTGTAATCCATCACCACTTCTCAGACACCGTCGCAGACAGCACTGGGGCTGATGCGCTCTCTGTGCCGCCATTTAGATGACCAGATACTTTAATGTGTTACTTAGTCCCAGGCGCATCAGGGACGGAAAGAGAACTTTCTACAGCGATGCCTTTGGCATCAGCTGCAGACGGATGGAGGAGACAATTGTGGACCCGGGTAGGGGGTTTTTCCCTTGCATGTGTGCTCAAGCCTGGTCCAAATAAAGGAACGAGGCCTCTTTTGTGTCTTGCACATGCGTGTGTGATCCAACGATCTCATTTTATTTTCTGTTCCCCCTGGGCTTACTTGCTGATGCAACAAATGAACAGCAGCCGAGGAACGGATAAGTGAAATGCGGTGTGTACCTACAGCGGGGTATTTTCAGCTTTAAAAGAGAGGGAAATGGTGCCACCTGCCACCATGTGAATGAACCTTGAAGCCATTGCACGGAGCGAATCAGCCAGCCGCGAAGGACCAAGACAGTGCGATTCCACCCGGATGAGGTCTCTGGTGATCGTCAGACCCCTAGAGACAGAGAGTAAAATCGGAGGCGCTGGGGGCTGGGGGATGAGGGGCTGGGAATTAGGGTTTCGGGGGACAGAGCTTCAGTTTGGGGAAGAGGGAAAAGTTCTGGACGCGGACAGTGGTGATGGACAGTTCACCACAGTGTGAATTACTTAAGGCTACCGGTAAATTTTATGTTATGCATATTTGATCGCAGTCAGAATAAAGCGGGAAGGACACGCGTCCTGAGGCTGCAGGGCTCTGCTGGTTTCAGCGGGAGGAAGAGGGCAAGAATAGCATGTATTTATTCCCGACAGCCGGCGGGGACAACCTGGGGCTCTCTGGGGCAGCTGGTCGTCCGCGGAGGAAGCACCGTTCCTCTCTCGTCCGCTTGGCCAGCGTTATTTTTGCAAACAGCTTCCCTCACATCCTAATGCCCTCCGAGCACCTCTTCTGCTGGGAAGAGGGGTGGCCTTCAATCCCAGCCCGGATTCTGGCGGAGCGGGGGAGCCGGACCCTTGGCGGGGAGAGCCTTGCCTCCTGGACGGTTACTGTCGTTGAGGAAGGCGAGCCCCACCCCGACGAGCAGAGCACGCGGGGGCACTGCCTTCGTTATTCACGCTTCCGGAGAACGTTTTGCAAACTAAGTGGCGGTTTTTGACAGATTGTACCTCTTATCGAATGCGTCTCGGGGCTGTGATTTGGCCGAGTCCCCAGAATGTTACAATATGCCTTCCCCCCAGCAGACTTTTCCTGGGCTTCTGCCACTTCCCAGAACGGGTATAACGAGATGACTGTTCCCTATAATGACATCCCGCTCCGACGGAAGGAACGCACGCTTTCCAATTAGCGAGCCACAGATGGGTGGCCAAATCTCGACTGAAACCATTCCAAAGATCAGGTTTCACCAGGCCACGGATTACCATTCCCTCTGATACCGCTAGGTTATTTCGTATTTGTTCCGTGGAGATGTATAGAAGGAGGAAAAATAGCTAGGATTTGGAATCCTGGCACATCTGGAGAAAGACACGGCCCCCAGTCGCAAGGCTTTGATGCTGGAACATTGCTGTGGCACCTGAAGGAGCGCAGCGAACCTAAAGCGCGTCAGTGACTCCGGTCGCACAGCATCCCCAGCGCCAGTGTGGACGTGCTGTGGAAAATCAGGTGCACAGCCGGTGCGTTTCATTAGTTCCAGCTCGGTCCGGTTAGAGAGCGTCGGGTCGCGCTGTAAACGAGCAGCTGGGTTACTGTCGTTTGCAGGGCGTGGGTCGCACGCTTTCTTCTGACCTGTTCTGTATTTTTAAGAAGGTTTACAGAACAAAACCCCCCCGAAAGCATTGCTCGTCCTTCCGATGCGGCGCAACCTGTCGGGCTTGGAGTCAGCCCTTCGGTTTGGATGTCACCTGCCGAAGAGGCCGCGTCAGAACCCGCCTGCATCACCCCTCTCGTTGGCGGGGTGTTGGCACATGGCTCTAGGCTCTGGGACAGCGTTTTCGGAGGGTCTAGCGGGGGGCAGGTCCTGAGCTAGGATTTGTTCCTTGCAGTGGAGTCATGCTTCCCCGCCCCCAGCAGGGCGGCTCAGGATGCGATTTGTTCTCCGAAGCTTGCGTCCTGAATCTGGTGAGAACAGCCAGATACGCTCCTACATTTATTTCTTGCTTCCCCCAGTCAGAGGGTGATGTGATCTCAGAGTTCGTGAGTTCGAGCCCCACGTCAGGCTCTGCGCTGACAGCTCGGAGCCCGGAGCCTGCTTCGGATTCTGTGTCTCCTCTCCCTGTGCCCCTCCCCTGCTCCTGCTCTGTCTCTCTCTTTCTCTCTCAAAAATAAATAAACATTAAAAAAATTACAAAAACTTAAAACAAATAGGATAAATATTATTTAAATCTTGGCGAGAGACTATGGAAGAATTTGTTCTATTATATAGTTTTTACCGTGAATTAAAACCTATCCATGGAAGCGCGACACAAAAAACCCAACAACACCCTGGAACAAGAGAGGCACAAAACATCGTCGGTGGCTGTGGGTGGTGACGGGTGGTGATGGGAGGGGAGGCAATAGTGAACAGGTATCAGCGCGTGCCTTGTGCAGTCTACCACGCATGTGCCCTAGATGTGCAGTGCGAAACCTGCACAACCGCATTTGGCAGCTCTGGGTTGGCCAGTTGGCTACAGGAAAGGATCCTTGTGCACAGGTTATGGGAGATAACGTTGAAACGTCAGACCGCCATTGGGTTGTGGAGCTGTGAACACCACGTCAAGATGTTGGAGATTTTCTAGGGGAGGGAATGACTCCATCTAAAAAGTGGATGTTTGGAGAATGAGTCAGCATCTGCCGACCGGACAATTGTGGGCAGGGAATAGGAGCTGGGACACCAGTTAGATGTCGCACTGACTGGTGGCGGGGCCTGGAAAGCCACATTACCCCAGTTAGGAATCAGAGGCTCAGGTTTGAGTGTCGGTGATCGTCAAACCAGAAAGCCTGTCCCCGGCCAGTGGCCCCTGTCCCGCTCTCTCTCTGAGAGACCCACACTCACAGACCTGGTAGCTGCTTCTGGAACATCACACACCCAGTGAATGTCTGCTCTGACCTTTGCACGTCAGGCTCTTTCCTAAATGCTAGTTCCCCTGCCGTGTCTCAGACAAGGCCTGACACAAAGCTTTTGTTCCAAAGGCTCCTTCTTTTTAAGTTTATTTATCTATTTTGAGAGAGAGAGAGAGAGAGAATGCATGAGCATGAGAAAGGGACAGAAGGAGAGGGAAGAGAGAGAGAGAATCCCAAGCAGGCTCCGTGATATCAGTGCAGAGCCCGACGTAGGGCTCGATCCCACAAACCGCGAGATCACGCCCTGAGCCCAAATCAACAGTCGGACGCTCAACCTCCCGAGCCCCCCGGGCGCCCTCCGGAGGCTCCTCCCGCTGACTCACGTCTCAGCTCCGAAGGCACGAACCTCCCGGGCAGCGAGGAGCGAGGTTGGTGGGATGGTGCTTTCCCATTTCACTGGTGAGGGGATTGAATCCGGAAGGACAACGGCTGTGGCCCGGACTCACGGTGAAGCAGCAACGAAACCGTCACCGAAGTGTGAGACTGCTGTCCCCGGCGGTGACTTAGAAGTCACGTGATGTCACTAACTCCCGAGCCCCAGAGGCCGGGACGGAGGCAGGGCGCGGATTCCCCCCTCCGGCCACCCGCAGGAACCAACACCTTGCCCTCGGACGTGTGTCCTCCAGAGCTGTGACGGAGCAACGGCCCGTGGCCTTCAGCCCCCGGATGGTGGAAACTCTTTGGTGGCAGCCGTGGGAAGCTGACCCGAGTGAGACGCGAGTCTCATGTGATTTTATGACAAAACCAAAGTCCTCCGAGGAAACGTGGGCTGTGGTGCTTGCGTGGACGGCGGGGAGTAACTTTCATTCTCCGGCCGTGGAGACTCCTCCGTGGAAATGCGGAAGCCCTTCCCGATCCCATCTGGTGCCCTCGGCGGAGATTCAGAAGGCTCCTGGGAGTCCACTGCTCTGGGTTCGTGCGGGTCGCCGTCGGTGCCCTCCTCCCTCCCCGACCTGCCCGTCCGGCCCTCGGGATCCGGTCCGCGTTCACTCCGTGTACCCGTTACTCCGCGTCCACTCTCCCTCTGCCAGGAGTCGTGCCCCTCTCGGCCCCGCCGGGACCTGCTTCTGGCTGAGGCCAAGTGTCCCACAAGTGTCCCCCCGACCACAGGGCAGGGGAGTGGGCCACACGGTCCATGCCGGTCCCAGCCGCAGGCCCCGGCGCTGAGGGTGCGGGCCTCCCCGAATGGCCGTCCTTCGTCGCTTCTCCAGCCGTCCCCTGCTCTCCTCCCACTCTGACGCCTGCCGTCCTCACTCACGCCCCGGCTTCCTACCCTCCCCCCTTGGTGGTCTCCCTCTCACCCCACACCAGCCTTCCTTCTCAGAGGTTGTCATTGCCAGAACCCTCCCCTGTTCTTCACAGCGAAACCTGGGGAAAAGTCACCTACGCCCATGGTTTCCATCCATCCCCAGCCCCCTGTCACCGGGCATCTGCCCTGTAGCGGCTGCTAACTCCGGTGAATCCGGACCCGTCCTTGTCTCAGCTCCCTGCCCTGCAGCCTGGGCCGCTGTGGACCTCACTCTCCTCAGAAGATGCTCGTCCCAGGTCTCTGGCGCTTCACGCCTGCTTGCTCTCTGTCTCCCTCCCCCCCCCCGCCCTTCCACGTGCTTGTGACCGCATCCTCCTGCCTGGGATGTTGAGGCCGGTCCAAGGACCTCTGTGCCATTCGCACAAACTCCCGAGCCACCTGTCGTGTCTATAACATAACAACCCATCCTGATGACACCTCAAATGGCATCAACGTCTCAGACCTCTCCTGAGCTCCTGCCCCGGTGAGCCACCTTCACCCACGGGGCAACCCCACGTGGTGGCTCCTCAGTTTCTCCGACTCAGACGTGTTCCAAGTGAAAATGGACTCCCTGTTATCTAAAGCTATCTTACCTTCCAGAATTTCTGTCTCTGGGAATACAGTAACATCCTCTATCAAGTTGTCCAACTTGATAGTTTTCCTTGACTCTTCCTTGCATTTTTCTTGACTGTTCTCTCTCTCCCTCACCTCCCACATCCAATCCTTCACCTCATATTGTTTCTAGAAGAATCTCTAGAAGCATCCAGTTCTCTTCATGTCCTCAGCAACTACCCTCTTCCGCCCTCTTGGATCTGGATGATGTGACGGCTCCTCACTGTGCTTCCAGACGTGAGCCTCCCCAATGCACTCCAAACTGCATCCAGAATGATCTATTGATAATGCACATATGACCATGTCTCAGTTTGCTTAAGCCCTTCACTGGCTCCCCATGTACTCGTTCATGCTGTAGGGTGCCTTCCTCTCCAATGCCCCCTCTTGGGTCTAGAACCCTGAGCCCTCTCATGGCGTACTGCTCACGGTGCACGGGCATGGTAGCCATTCGTGTTCTCTTCCTCTCCTTGTCTAACTGCTAAGCTAAGTCCTTAGTTTCCCCCCTGCTGGGCAATCTGGCTCTCCCTCTGCCTCCATTCCTTGTTGACCAAGCCAACTCTTATCATCCACCCATCCGGACTGACTTCACCCTCTCTCCGGAATGATTCCCAATTCCTCAGGTGACACGATCCCACTTAGCTCGTTGTAACCCTTGCGTGTACTTTATGATGCCTCCTCACCTGTTGTGCTCCCCTCCAATCTGTAAGCGCTAATCTGCACCCCTGCTTTGTCCACTGTTCTGTCCTTGGTGATCAGTATGTCATTGGTGTTTAGTGAGTATCTGTTCAATGGATGAATAAGTGTAAGTTGAATGGGTTAGATACCGTGTGGAGCTCACATCTAGCTCATCCAAAGACAGCGAGAGGGGCACCTGGGCGGCTCAGTTGGTTAAGCATCTGACTTTGGCTCAGGTCATGATCTCATGTTTCCTGAGTTCAAGCCCCGCGTTGGGCTCTGTGCTGACGGCTCAGAGCCTGGCGTCTGCTTCGGATTCTGTGTCTCCCTCTCTTTCTGCTTCTCCCCTGCTGGCTCTCTGTCTCTCTCTTTCTCTCAAAAATAAACATTAAAAAAACCCAAGACAGATAGATAGACCATTTTGGATTCGTCGTCGTCTAAGTGGGATCATGTAATATTTGTCCTTCTGTGTCTGGCTTATTTTGCTCACCATAAACAGCCTCCAGGCTCACCCATTTTGTCACATACGGCAGGATTTATTTCCTTCTTTCTTAAAACTGAAAGTCGAGGGGGAGGTTACAGGGTCTGGGGGGCTAGGGTCTGTTTAGTTAAAGGTACAAAGTTTTAGTTCTACAAGTCTACAACACGTCCATTCTGCAGCGTAATGCCTGCGGTGAGTGTTTTCGTACCTCGTACTACAGTATACAAATTTGGTAAGGGGGCAGGTCTTAGGTTAAGTGTTCTTACACGCAAAAAGGAAGAGGGCAGGAGGAAACTTTTGGAAGTGAGGCATAGGTTCATGGCATCGATTATGGTGATGGGTTTGTGGGTATATGCGAATCTCCAAACATTAAGGTATGTAACAAATACATACAGGCATTTGTAAGTCGGTCATAACTCAGTCAAGGGGTTTTAAGAAATAAAAACCCAGATGGATGGTGTCGTTACTGAGTGATGATGCTGAGCCTGCACCCACAGAGGTCAGTGCACCCGCGCGACAGCACTCAGGGGGCACGTGAAGGTCGCGTCAGGACTCTGCCTGGGGGCTGCCGTTCCAGGGTCAGGGTGAGCGCCTGCAGTGGTTCAGTCGCCTGAAGAAACGGTTCAAGTCATAGCTGGATGCGTTTCCCGTCCCTCCTGGGAAACGTCACTTTGCCTCAGTGCACGTGCCAGCCATTGCACAGGCTTGGTGCCCTGCAGCATGAGTGCTGGGAAGGGGCTGGGTCATCAGAGAAGACATGGTCATGGCCCCAGGGAAGGGCTGACCTTGTCACCTTCAGATGGTGCTGTGGTCCGCGGGAGCTACTCAGGATCACTTTTAGGGAATTTAAGGACACAGGTAAGCGTTTTTAGGTCATTGTTTAACAGTGCCCCACCTTGCTGTTTGGTTCTCTGATCTTAGACGGATTTCTTACATTGTGTCATGCTCAGTTTCCTCATCTCTCAGGTGGGACAATTTTTATTCATCTCAGAAGGGCGCTGTCTACAGTACAGGGCATGGAAGGACACATCGTGCCCCATGCTGACTTGTGTTGGGTGCTTAGTTCTCTCCTAGGAACTGCAGACCAGCTCAGCATTGGGGATGGAGTCCACATTGGGTGCATGGAATCCCAGGCAGTACCTAGGACCGGTCCTTGATTGTGTGGGGCACTGGGCCACACGCCTCTTCGATATGCAGGGTATCTTAGCTTGTGGTTAGGGTAACGAAAGGAAGCGTGAGACAGGATGAAGCCCAGCTTGTACCCAGGCTGTTGAGTTAATTGGCCACAAGCAGATTTTCCCACGAGTAAGGAGGCAGGTTGCAGACCCCGGAATCAGGCGGCGGAGGCTCTGAGACCCTCGGCCCCTTCCCACTGTGGTCAAGCAGTGGGGAGCGGCTTCTTTATCTGCAAACTGGGAAGGTAATGATTTTGACCCCATGGGGTAGCTGTGAGGCTTAATGAACTCATATACGTAGGGCTCTTGGAGCACCGACTGGCTGAGGATTAGCACATGGTGGATGCTCGCTATCATCATCATCCGCCTCACCGTCATCAGGGTCATCTCCATCCTCACCATCACCACGATGGCCTTCCTCATCATTACCATCATCATCATCACCACCGTCATCATCGAAAGAGCGAGAAAATCCAGCTTCGACGCAAGTGTGATTTTCCTACAACGACAGAACCGTCTACGTTGTGACTCTTTCCTCGGGAGTCAAAGGGAGGTTGATAAATCACGGAAGAGTAGAGTGACGATTTAAAGGTCTCTGTGATCAGTCGCAAGAGATAAGTACCGACTGAAATGTTGAGTGGGAGGAGGCACCATGCCTGCAAGTCCAGCAGTAAAAGAGCAGGAGACACGTAGGCAAATCTTGTCCACGAAACCCAAGTGTCAGGATTTGGAGTTGTGGCCTCTGTTGCATTTGGGAACACTCAGCTCTCATAACTCTGGGAAAGCAACGCTATACCCTGGAAGAAGCAGACATGCTTTTGAATACAGGTGTTCACCTAGATGCTGAAATTCTACGTTCCGGTAGTTTTCCTTTTTCTTTTTTTTTTTTAATGTTTATTTTTGAGAGAAAGAAAGAGAGACAGAGCGTGAGTGAGGGAGGGGGAGAGAGAGACGGAGACACAGAATCCGAAGCAGGCTCCAGGCTCTGAGCTGTCAGCACAGAGCCCGACGTGGGGCTCGAACCCACGAACTGTGAGATCGTAACCTGCGCCGAAGTCGGACGCTCAACCGATTGAGCCACCCAGGCGCCCCCGGTGGTTGTTTTTCGTACTCAAAGTGGTAGTTGTTTTACTCACATAAATGTGGCCTCGTGTTTTCTTACGGCCAAAGTATGTTGCAAAAAATTTGCCTTGGAGGTAGGTCATTATGTGAAAGCCACCCATTTGTATCAGAGCTTTAGAGACAGCTTCTCCCCTCTCCCCTACGTCTTTGCTTTTATTTTCCTTCATTCCTTTACTCTGACGGAACAAAAAATTAATTACTTTTTAAGTTAGATACATAACAAAAATATAGATATATAAATTCAATACATGACTGTTCTAACAAACCCAAACAGCTGTTCTAATGAATTCAAACTAATTCACATTTGGGGCGCCTGGGTGGCTCCGTCGTTTAAGCGTCCGACTTCAGCTCAGGTCACGATGTCACGGTTTGTGAGTCTGAGCCCCGCGTCGGGCTCTGGGATGACGGCTCAGAGCCTGGAGCCTGTTTCGGATTCTGTGTCTCCCTCTCTCTCTGCCCCTCCGCCATTCATGCTCTGTCTCTCTCTGTCTCAAAAGTAAATAAACGTTAAGAAAAAAAACCCAACTAATTCACATTTAAGTAAAATGTGAGTTTTCCACCACATCCTAAACCACTTCCATTTAGTCTCTGATTTCTCAACTCCCTCATGGGCCTTCGTTCCCCACGGCCATGACACTTTTACGCCTCCCTCTCTCTCTCTCCCCCACTCGTCCTCCTCCTCACCACTTACCTACGTACTCACTCATCCGTCGTGACAATTTTCGTTCATCAATAAGATATTGTAATCTGCCAACATTACCGCATACACATCATTTTGAAAACAATTGTATTTCTGTTCCTGGTACAAACGCAGATGATTCCCATCATCAGTACTCGTATCCACTGCCGCAATCAAAGCTGCCACGAGTGACCTTTGCACCTTATCTGGGCTCCCTTGGGCTGCTACTTCCTTAGGATACAAACGGCGTTGCTCCGGCAGAATGTGTACGTGTTTAAAATTTTGGAACTGACACATTTTGTCCCCTGTATAACGTTCGCATCTGTTTATACTTTCACGAGTAATACGCGAGAAAGATAATTTCCTTAGAGCGTCGCAAACAGCAGTGTTTTCAGTCTTTAAATTTCATGTCAATCTCATGGGCAAAAAAAAAAAAAAAAATTTCATCTCAGGATTGCTTTCATCACGTGTTTGTTTGCTTTTTGGCAAAAAGGCTGTGATGTGCAAACCTTTTTTTTTTTTTCCAGCCCGCCATTTGTCACCTCGGTTAAGTTGGAAGTCTGTATCTCCGAATCTGTCCTTGCAGGACACCGGGTAGAATTCACCAAAGCAGTTTACATGAGATGTGGGCGAAGAAGGGCAGCCTCAGTCTTGCTCTCTTTCGGGGCCGTTTCTGTAGGCAAGAGGCGCACAGAAGTGGTGATGGTTGCAGGCCCCAAGCGCTCTTTGCTCTCCTCTGCTCCTGGTTCGGCTCGTCCCCACCGACTGGGGGACGGCACAGCCTGGCACGAGCCGCCCTTCCCAGCCCGACTGGGGAGCTGGACGTGCTCAGAGTGGCTGGCGGCTGACACCTCTACTCCTCCAGCTTCTCCCCGACCGCGCCGTCTGCGTCCCACCGCAAACCCTCGACCCCCAAACGCACATGGGTGGCCCGCCTGCCGTGCCTGCACTGTCCTTTTCACTTTGGCCATGGGTCCTTTGCCGGGTAGGATTTTGCCTTTTTATTTCATTTATTTATTGATTTTGGGGGGTTTTGCCTTTTTAAATACTCAGCGTTGTCACTCTCCTTTAGGACTTCTGGCTTGTGCCCGGCTGCAAAAGATCCCCTACGCTCTAAGTCTGTAGAAAAAAAAAGTATTTTCATATTTCTTCCAGGGCCTTCGTGATTCGTGAAAATACGTAGGTCTTCGGTCCATGTACAACATCCGCCTGTGAGATGAGGTAGAGATTTAATTCATTTTACCTACGTGATTAGCCAATGAGTCCCACATTGAGCGCATCATCCGTTCTTTGCAACGCTACCGATGTGAGTTCAATTCAAAGCCCTGCTTTGTCACTTACCATGTGACCCTCAAATCTCCCTGCCTCTGCCTGCCGTGACTTTCTCATTCGTAGGTTGGGGGCTGTTCCCGGACTTAGCTCGTAGGATAGCGGGGCTATTCTGAACGGGTTCGTTCATAGAAAGATGCCAACTTCTCACTGAAGGACAACTCTTCTTAGTTCTGTGGTCACGAAGTCTTCTCGTTGAGGAATATACATCTCACTAATTATTCCCAACTTCCTTTATGCCCCTCAGGAGAGATTTGTAGTTTCTTCCTATGTTTGTGTACTGTCGTTCAGTTTATTCTCGGGTTTTTTTATTCGTTTGGTTGCTGTTGTGTGTGGTCTCTTCATTTTGTCACATCTTGCACTCAGTGATTCATTGTATAGAATTGTGTGCATGTGCAAACAAGTGGGGGAGGGGCAGAGAGAGAAAGGGACAGAGAATCCAAAGCAGCCCCTGAGCTGACCTCAGTGAGCCCGATGCGGAACTCTACCCCATGAACCGCGAGACCATGACCTGAGCCGAAGTCGGACACTCAACTGACTGAGCCACCCAGGTGCCCCTAGTTATACTTACATGTTTTAAAAACTTATTTATGGGGCGCCTGGGTGGCTCCGTTGGTTAAGCGGCCGACTTCGGCTCAGGTCATGATCTTGCGGTCCGTGAGTTCGAGCCCCGCGTCGGGCTCTGTGCTGACAGCTCAGAGCCTGGAGCCTGTTTCAGATTCTGTGTCTCCCTCTCTCTGACGGTCCCCCGTTCATGCTCTGTCTCTCCCTGTCTCAAAAATAAATAAACGTTAAAAAGAAAAATTAAAAAAAAAAACACAAAAAAACCCCAAAACTTATTTATTGTTTAATTTACATCCAAGTTAGTTAGTATGTGGTGCAACAGTGATTTCAGGAGTAGATTCCTTAGTGTCCCTTACCCCTTTGGCCCATCCCCCCTCCCACAACCTCTCCAGCAACCCTCTGTTTGTTCTCCATATTTAAGAGTGTCTTATGTTTTGCCCCCTCCCTGTTTTTATAACATTTTTGCTTCCCTTCCCTTATGTTCATCTGTTTTGTCTCTTAAAGTCCTCATGTGAATGAAGTCACATGAAGTTCTCTGATTAATTTCACTTAGCATAACACCCTCTAGTTGCATCCACGTAGTTGCAAATGGCAAGATTTCATCCTTTTTGATTGCCGAGTAATACTCCATTGTATATAGATACCACCTCTTCTTTATCCACTCATCCATCGATGGACACTTGGGCTCTTTCCATAGTTTGGCTATTGTCGATAGCACTGCTATAAACATTGGGGTGCATATGCCCCTTTGAAACAGCACACCTGTATCCTGTGGATAAATGCCTAGTAATGCAATTGCTGGGTGGTAGGGTAGTTCTATTTTTAACTTTTTGAGTAACCTCCATACTGTTTTCCAGGGTGGCTGCACCAGTTTGCATTCCCAGATATACTTATTTTTGTATATGTACTTGGGATCCTGCCCCCTTAGTAAACCTTGCTATTGGTTCCTCTTAGTTTTAAAACTGACTTATTTAGATTTCCTAGGTAGATATTATATGGAAACAACTATCCTTTCTTTTATTTTATATTTATATGTTTTCTTCTCTACTCCCACCCTTTCTTACGGCATTGATTAAGACCTCCAGGCCACAGCTGTCTGACAAAAATTTCCGCAGCCCTAGAAATGTTCTCTAGCTGATGCAGTTTTTGAATAATGGTGGGGGTCCAGAGTTGATGGCGAAGAAAGAATTTTTGAAGACGTCTTTGGTGCAAAAGGTGAATTTATTAAAGCTCGGGGACAGGACTCCTGGGCAGAAAGAGCTGCACCGGGGTTGTGAGGAATGACTGGTGATAAGCTATGGAGTTGGGGGCGGGGTGGGAGGTACTGGTAAGGGGAAGTTTCCAAAAGGACCTTTATATGCTAAAGAGGGCTCGTCAGATACTGGAGGCCTAGCTATTGTGGAGCTAAAGTTATTTTTCCCTCTCGGAAAGCATTAACATTAAGACAGCGGGCAGTTCCTGGAGAAATGTTATACTCCCTTTGCCTCAAATATTTGTCAGTGGGCTTCAGGTTCTAAAGAAATTTAATTTTATTTACATTTCCTTCTTGCCTTTGTTCCCCACATCACCATGGAGGGGAGGGTGATGTTAGGGCTCCAGGAAACTGAGTCTGTAGGTTTCTGGAGACTGACTTTTTTTTTTCCTTGTAAACTGATGGAGACTGTGATCTCTATCAGTGACCCTTAGTTTTTCCCTTTCCTTTGTTCTTGGGCAGCTGGGAGTGCCCGAGGAATGTCACACATGTGTCCCATGGGAGGGGGGGTGGGGGGTGGCGGTGTCAGCCTGCCTTTTCCTCATCATAGCTACACTGTTTGATAGGTGAGTCGTCAGCCACCTGTGCCTCCTGAGCACTTGCCACGCGATGGCTGCTACTGGTGAAGCGGGTTTTTTAATTTTATATTTAATTTTAAATAATTAATGTTAACATTTATGTAGCCGACTCTCCCTCCTCGTGGCCCCCCCCACGCCCGCCCGGTGTGTTTCCATACCGCGAAGGTGGCATAAACTTGGGTCCCACAGCTATATGAAGCCCAAGCATGAGTTATTACGTGTCACGGGGCCACCCAGGGTGCCGGTCTGGTGTCCCCTTCCTTGCTCCTCAGGAGAAGTGGCCAGAGCGTTTCGAGTCCCATTTTCCCAAGCAGGGTGACTCCTGAGGGCTCCAGCCTCGTGGAGGGATCTCAGTTTTTGCCCTGCACCCCACAAGGTCATCGGGCCACCTCCCTGGGCCTCTGTTGCATTCAGCCCTCAGGCTCCAGTCTCAGGGCTGATGCCTGGGTCCTTTGGGCCAGGGTAGGGTCACCTCACGCTTCGTACTCTGGCTTACAATGTCCCCCTCGTTTCTGGCCTCTGATGGTTTCTCCTTCTTTATTTTGAGATTGCTGTGCATCTCAAACAAACAAAAAACCCCACCCAATTTATATGTATTTATAACATTTTTTGACAGGAAGTAGGATTTATTGGTGGGCATGAACGGAGAGGGCCAGCGTCCAGGTTCTCATGAGGGCAGACCCCACCATTTGTCCAAGGGCCCACAATTAGGGAGGTATTTGACCCCACAGCCATTGGAGATGAGCCACTCTTCAGCCCCCATGTCTTCGAATTCATCCTCATTGGACTCGGTAAAGCCCCACTTCTTGGAAATGTGGATCTTCTGGCGGCCAGGGAACTTGAACTCGGCCCTGAGTGGGGCTTCACTCACATGCTGCTCGTTCTGCAGCTTGGCACGGTGGATGTGATGACTTGGCCAAGGTGGACCCGCCCACTGTGCCCTGGGGCTTTCTAACGACACCACGCATGCCTGTCTGGAGCCTAGATGGGAGATAGCAGGAGGCCAAACCTCAGTGTCCACCGGAAAGGGCTGTCTCCAAGGTCCCTGAGGGCCACCCAGACAATCAACAGGCTGTATACACTACCGAGGAGGCTGCTGTTCCCCATCACTGCACACCCAGCTTTTGGATACATTCAGTCCAGCATTTCTCTGGGTTTTTGTACAGGGTGCGGGCGACAATACCACAGTCTATCCATCCTACCAGAGACTGTGCCTCCTTTATCATCCGGAATGTTATGTGTGTAAATCAGACTTGCCAGAGTCTATTTGGCTTGTCATTGCAGGGAATTACCTCTTGATTTTATTTATTAACCTGCTAACTTTTCGGGGGGGGGGGCGGGCTTCTATTTATTTTTTCCTCTTATCTTCATTAATCCTTTCCTTTAGGCTTCCTAACGTTTGGTTGTTTTGACTTCTTGTGTTAAATGCTTAGCTCATTGATTTTTAATCTCTATTGTTTTCCAATGAAGCCGTAATTGTTCCTTGAATTAGTAATTTGTGGTATCCTATAGGTGTTCATAGCTGGCGTTGGCATGACAATGTCTCCTTTAATGCAGGAGCTCTTTAGCAAACCGTCTTTAAGATTTCCAATGACTAGACTTTGGGGGGGGGGTATTAATTTAGAATATTGTGACATTGAGATCAGAAATCCTGCTCATGTAAGATTTCTCTACTTGGAAAACCGTGAGCTTTCCTTTGTGGACAGCTTTTTTTTTTTTTTTTTTTTTTTGACAGGAGGGAAAAGGATGGGGAATGAAGGAAGGGTGAACTTGGAAAAGGAAGGAGGAGGAGGAGATCTGGGGGAGACGAGTATATCTAAGCTTCCCCTCGTGTTGGGATTTGGCAGGTGTGGAGACAGACAACATCCGCAGGGAGATTTATCCCACAGGCTCAGACGTCAGGGTCATTGTGGAAGTCAGGGAGAGCCACAGGCTCAGCTCTTTCTTCTCCTTCCCTTCCTTTTAAACTGTCCGCCCATCTCAGTGGTCCTGGTGCCGGATGCTGTTGGAGGGCACAGACTGCAGCCTTGGTGGTCGTGGGGGTGGCACCTGCTTTTCTTCCACAGGGGGCACTGAGGAGAGGCCACTCTCCCCCCTGTGTTCCCTGCCTTGTTATAGCCGGAAGGCTAAAGGGGAGAACTAAATATGCATTCAACACACACACATGTTCCAGGCACCATGTGCTGGACGGGAAGGACACCTCTGTCAGCTGCCGTGTGCCACACCTGTAGTACCGTGGCGAGCGATCGTCTTCTCCAGGACTACAGGGCTCTGCGGTGCTGAGAAAGGCAAGGACAAGTCAAGCACGGGCTGAGAGAAGCAGCATGGCATGGTCGGACCAGCCCGGGCCCACGTACCTGTCCACGGTGCACCTGCCGTGGGAGCGGCTGAGGGTCCTGAGCCTGGGTTTTCCCACCTGGAAGGATCTGCACATCATGGGGTCAATGCAAGGAGTCCTTGGCCTGAAGCAGGAGTGTGGTTTGCACCCTGCTCAGGACTCAGCACGTGACTGACATGCATCCCTTGACCAGACGCATCTTCCTCGACCTCCCCGCAGCGCTGAGCACTTCTGACAGCTTCATCCCCGGGAAAGTCTCCTGCATCCAGGATCCCGCTTTCCTACCCTCTCCTGCCCCTGCGGCTCTCTCTCCTGTGTCCTTCCCTGGCCCCGCTGGCTCTCCCGTCGTCTAAAGGCAGCCTCTATGGAAGATCAGCCCGGGTCCCCCTCCTTTCCCTTGCCAGGGTCTCCTGTCCGCTCTTTGAACCTGCACTTGCCGTTGGAGGACTCTTAATGGGTGTCCGTGCTTCTGACTTTCCCCCAGATCCTGTGCCTCATTTCCACTTTCCTGCCTGGTACCTCCATTCCTGCAGCCTGAGACCAAGCTGCCCCGTGCTTTCCCGGCCTGGAAACCCCGGAGTCAGACACATTTAACTTCTCCCTGTTCACATTTTCCACGTTCCCTCAGCTGTCGCATCCTGTCAAGCCTGATTCTGCGGCCTCTCGCGTCAGCTGTGGCATCTGGCCTCTGGTTTCCGTTCCCATTCCCATCCTTGTACCTCAGACCCTCATTACCCCGCACGTGGACTTGGGCAGCCGCCTGCTCGTGGGGCCCCGTTTCTTCCTCTCCCGCACCCTGCACCCCTGCTCACACGAATCTTTATGAAGTACGGCCCTGGTTAGATCTGCGCCCTGCTCAGGTATCTGTAGTGGGTTTTCTTGGCCGACTGGACGTGGCCTTCCATTCGGGTCTTCGGGATTGGAAGCCATCGTTGAGTTCCTCCATCACTTTCTCCCCGGGTCTGTGGTCCGGCTAGACAGGCTCCCCCCCTGTTCCCCCGGACACTCCTCAAGGTCTCCCCCTCTGTGTCATTGTTCATCACGAGTGTCCTTCCTTCACTCCGCACTTTCCAGATTCTCTTCCCTCCTCCTGAGAATCTGTCTCCAGGTACCCCACGCAGTGACAGCTCCCTCCCCCGGGGCCCTGCCCCGAACTCCATCTCGCACACTTCTCAGAAAACATCAGGCTGTAGGGCACCGTCGGTGCCCTGGGAAGTCAGCCGTATTCAAGTGTGTAACCCTCCTTTGTCCCCGTCGGGCTGTGGGAACTTGAAGTCGCTTTCCTTCACCAGATCTATATATTCACTCCCAACAGGGTGTTATTTCACAGTGCCGTGCAGAGGAGTAAATAAGATAACATCTAAGACACGGGGCACCCAGAGCATCAGTTTCTTTCCCTTAGGGAATCTCTTATTTTGTGCCTGATGTCATCATTCAGAGACATCTGGGCCTTCTCTAACTGGACTATGTATGCAGATAGCTTAGCCCAAAGCTTGCCATATGCTCCACAAGTTGTTCTGGTGTGGATCTTGTTACCTGTGAAGGTTGTGCTTTATTTCCTGGGGATAAATAAGAGAGAGATTAGAGCTTACTTGACAAATGTAAAACTTTGGTAATGGTTATGAATCTATCAGTGTTTTCAAAGTTGAGTATTAGTTTTTGACTTGCTAATGTTAACTCTGCTGAATCCCTTGCAGTTTATTTTCCTTTAAAATCTTTGGGGTTGATGGGGCGCCTGGGTGGCTCAGTTGGTTCAGCATCCGACTTCTGCTCAGGTCATGATCTCACGGTTTGTGAGTTCAAGCCCCACATCGGGCTCTGTGCTGACAGCTCGGAGCCTGGAGCCTGCTTCGGATTCTGTGTCTCCCCCTCTCTCTGCTCCTCCCCCACTCGCACTGTCTTTCTCTCTCTCTCTCTCAAAAATAAATAAACGCTAAAAAAATTTTTTTAAATAAAAAAAAAAATCCTGGATTACTGAAGTGGGCCCAATGTAATCACAAGAATATTTAAAACCAGAAGAGGGAGTTGGAGTTGGAGTCGGAGATGTGACAATGATTTTCAAGACCAGAGTCGTGTGCTCCCTGTCTTTGAAGGTGAAGGAACCGGGTCACGAACCAAGCAATGTCGAGGTCCTCTAAAAGCTGGAAGAGACAACAAAGCAGATTCTTCCTCAGAGCTTCCAGAAGGAATTCAGCTCTGCAGACACCTTGATTTTAGTTCAGTGGACCCATTTTGGACTTCTGGCCTCCAGAACTGTAAACTAAATACTTGTGTTGTTTTAAGTCCCTCCATTTGAATTAATGGATTATAGCACTGATAGGAAACCCATACAGACTTGTATTATTATTACTATTTTTTAGAACTGTAAATGGCTTTGGAATGGGTAGTGGACAGAGGCTTGAAGAATTTGGGGGAGTATGACACGTATGTTTAAGAGTGCCAGTGAGGGCCCACAAGGGGGGTGAGACACGTGGGACAGAAGAAATGTAAATTGCCACGAACAGACTGTTGTTAGAAATATGGATGCTAGAGATGTTACTCGCGAGGACTCACGAAGAAAAGAGGAGCCCGTTGCTGGAAGCTGGATGGGAGGAGAACCTGGCCGCATAGTAGCAGAAAGCTTGGTAGAGTCGTGTCCCACAGTTGGGTGAAAAGCAGAACTTGTGCAGAATGGGGCGCCCAGGTGGTTCGGTTGGTTAAGCGTCTGATTCTTGACTTCGGCTCAGGTCATGATCTCACGGTTTCACGAGTTTGAGTCTCGCGTCCCTCTCTCTCTGCCCCTACCCTGTCCCCCCCGCCTCTCTTTCTCTCTCAAACAAATAAATGAACATTAAAAAAAAAAAATAAGAACTTGTGAAGAACGAACTTGCAGATTTAGCTGAGGAGATTGACAAGCAAGGTGTTGAAGGTGCAGCCTGACTTCTTCCTGTCGTGAATTGCAAAATTCAAGACGAACGAGACAACCTGAGAGAAGAAATGTTTAAAAAGGAACCACGCCTCAGTGGCTTTGAAGATTCTCATCCCACCCACGATGCAAAAGATGCTAAGCGTAAGGGATTTACTGTCAGGAAAACAAGCTCTTGAGAAAATGCTGAGCGCATGGCTGCACAATCTTTTCCTAATGTCTTCAAAAATAAAAAAAAATCCGAGTTCTCAGTCGTATGAATGTTTCCTGGAAGAGATTAAGAGTGTGACTCGTAGACTCTTTAGGTAAACCAGAGGACGTCTAGAAGGCTTCGGAGTATAGCCTCCCAGCCATCTCAATAGACTCGGAAACTGGAGGTGGGATTATTCAGGAAAGACCCGTGGATGAGCCTTTTGCTTAATGGGATAAATCCCCATGATATAAATGGGAGACCCACGTAGTTCTTGAGAACTTTATAGGAGTAAAAACCCGGCCAGTTTGGACTAAAAAGGAGAGACAGTCCGAAAGTAGAGGTCGCTGGTTCTGCAAAAGCCTAAGACAGCCTGCTAAGACGACTCATGCTACTTTTCATGAAAAAGGAAGGATGTCTCAGTGGGTGGACTCATGAAGGCTTAAGGCTTTGTACATGATGGGACTTGACTGAGTGGATTGCAAAGCTGACTGGGACCCGTGACGGTTTCTGTTCTCTCCATTTCCTCCCCTTTGAACTGAATGTCTATGGCCGCTCTCCTTGCTTGTCCCATTGTTGTCTATGGGAGATAGATATCTACCTAAGATAACTTGTTTTCTACTTTCATAGCTCTACAGATAGAGGGGCATTCTTCCCCAGGATGAATTGCACCTGGAACGTCACCCCTACTGAACTTAGATGATGAAATTTGGGACTTTCCATCCGACAAGAGTTAGATGAGGTTTTAGACTTGGAGCTGATTCTGTAATGGGTTGAGACTTATAGGGGCATGGGGATGGGGAGAATGTACTTTTCACTGTTATCTACAACCAGGTCAGGCTGTGATAGGACAGGCAAGGTAAAAAACTCAGCTGTGTGGTGCAGGATTGTGGAGCATGGCAGATGCCAGGTGAAAGACTCCAGATTTCATTCCGTGTAAAGCGAGAAGTCTTTGTAGTGTGCAACGATACAAATGAATGGGATATAGCCAAGCCAATGGAGTTTTGGAGTAAACAACCCTCTGTATCCAGCCCTCAGTTTCAACCTCAGGAAGCAACAATCATTCAAAAGGAAGTGGCTGGAGTGTTATCTCAAGCTCCTGGAATATTTGACTTCTCTAGGCTTTCCCTCTGTCTAGAATAGATGCTCTGGTCAAAGAACTGAAGGCCTCCCAGAATATAAGCAAGAATGCTTTAATCATGGCTTTCGAGAAAGGAAGATAGTGTGATTTTGATAATTATTATTTCTGTTAATTTATATCCAAGGTAGCATATAGTGCAACAATGATTTCAGGATTGGCTTCCTTAATGCCCCTTCCCCATTTACTGCCCCCCCCACAACCCTTCCAGTAACCCTCTGTTTGTTCTCCATATCTAAGAGTTTCTTATGTTTTGTCCCCTTCCCTGTTTTGATATTATTTTTGTATCCCTTCCCTTATGTTCATCTGTTTTGTATCTTAAAGTCCTCATATGAGTGAAGTCATAGGATACTTGTCGTTCTCTGACTAAGTACCCTTAGTTAGTCTTAGCCTAATACCCTCTAGTTCCATCCATGTAGTCGCAAATGGCAAGATTTACTTCTTTTTGATTGCCGAGTAATATTCCATTGTATTTATATACCACATCTTCTTTATCCATTCATCCATCGATGGACATTTGGGCTCTTTCCATACTTTGGCTATTGTTGATTGTGCTGCTATAAACATTGGGTTGATAATTTTTTTTTTAAATTTTTTTAACGTTTATTTATTTTTGAGACAGAGAGAGACAGAGCATGAACAGGGGAGGGGCAGAGAGGGAGGGAGACACAGAATTTGAAACAGACTCCAGACTCTGAGCTGTCAGCACAGAGCCCGACGCGGGGCTTGAACTTACGGACTGCGAGATCATGACCTGAGCCGAAGTCGGACACTTAACCAACTGAGCCACCCAGGCGCCCTGATAATGACTATTAAGTGAGGGTCTGGAAGGCAGGGAAGTGGGCTGAGGGCTTCAGGTCCCTCAAACAAACACTCCCGTGTTTGGCACTGAGAGCCACCTTGCCACCTTGCCAGTGTTCCATCTCTGTGTGATGCTATATTCTGCACACTTCCCTGTCATGCCCTTCTTGGTCTCAGTCCCGTTGATTCCCAGGACTGTAGTCAAACGTATGCCTACTTACAACTCCTGCATTGATCAGGTGAATCGAAACAGGTGTCCCCCACCATGTCCTCACTCTGTCCCCCAGACTATATTGTCTCCTCCCATCCTTATAGTTTCTCCAACTCCGGTCCCGGAGTAAACACATACGACCTTCTGAACCTCCATCTGGAGACTAGCAGATGCCATTTAAATGCCAAACTGCACACGTCACCTTCCCCTGAAACCCACTCTCACCTTTGCCCCCTGATTCCTCCTAAGTGATTTCTCCATCCACAGGAACTTCCACGTTAGAAGCCTGAGTGTTCTCTTAATCTCCTTTTCTCTTTTATGCAGTTTGTTCACTCAGTCCCAGGTACTGCTAATTCTGCTTCTTAAATCTCTCTCGCTCCTCCTTCCTCATCGTCACTGCCTTTGTTCTCATCTTCATCGTGTCTGGGCACCTACCTGCTCAGAGAGCATCCATCACTGGATCTCCCCAACAGTCCCCATCCTCTTTCTGCTCATCCCTGCCCACTGCTGTTCTTGGTTCCAGTGGGCAGCCCATCGTCTGACTCTCTGGCCACATGGATGCTACAATGGCGGGAGCGTGCTCTGGATACTTTCCACATTTGAAAGGATGAATAAGCATCATTTTGTTGAATGGCGGGGCTTGTAAGACACAGGTCCAGGGACAGGCAGCTGTTCTTCCAGCCCCTGCAGAAGTGGGAGTGGGGGGACCATCAAGTGGCCAGAGATGGCACACACAGAGAGAAACCAAGGCCAGAGGGTGCAGAGAGGGGGCGGGGCACTACGTCCTCCGGTGTTGGTGTCTCGGCTGTTTCCATGCTCTTCCTTTGTGTGTCAGCCGGTGTAGCAAGAGTCCTGCAAGAGTTTCTTGCATGTCCTGCAAGAGTTTCTTCCATGCTTCTGTTGAAGTATTAATTTGCTGTCCTTCTCCATTTCTTTATTTTTATTTTATTTTATTTTTGTTTTTGTGTCTGTTTTTGTTTATATTTGAGAGAGAGAGAGAGAGACAGAGAGACAGAGAGTGAGTAGGGGAGGGGCAGAGAGACAGAGACAGAATCTGAAGGAGGCTCCAGGCTCTGAGCTGTCAGCACAGAGCCCGACGAGGGACTGGAACTCACGAACTGTGAGATCATGACCTGAGCCGAAGTCTGATGCTCAACCGACTGAGCCACCTGGGCGCCCCTGTCTCTCTCCATTTCTAGACAGCTCCTTCATTTCCCCTTACTAGTAGAGAAGGTTCCAGCTCGTCAGCACAGCCAAGGTCCTTTTTATATGACCTCGGGCTTCCTCTTTGCCCTGCTGTCCTTCCACGGCGCCCACTTTTACTTTACATCTGAAGGAGAAAAGCAAGCAGGTTATGGTTTTCTGAACCTGTGTCATCCCCTATCTGAGCTGTCTCCCCGCTTGAGGGGCCCCTTCCTGAAGCCTACCCCCCACCTCTGCCTGGGGAGCTCCGGGCTCTCTCTTCTGCTGGGAAATAGTTCTCTGTTCAAATTCGGGCTTCCTTTGACCAGCCACCCCCTCCCAGTCCCTCAGATCAAATTACTTCTTCTCTGTGAGGTGCATTTCCTTCTTTTGCGGGACGGCTCACTTTGTAAATTAACTTATTGGCTTAGCTGCCTGGTTCTCTGCTGGGAATGTAATGGGAGGTCCTTGAAGCAGGGGCTGTGCTAGAACACAAGGCTTGGCACATGGTGGGCGGTCAACACACAATTACTCACTTGAGGATTTAAGTGAAAATGATGGTAACAAAACAGCTTTGGCGTGGTTCCTGTGAACTCATGTTGACTCCAGGGGATCGAGGCTCTTTCCTAAGTTCTCTCAAAGCCAGTGTGACCGTCTTCCCAAAACTGTCATGGCAATCGGAGCTAACTGCACTGGTCCGTAGCTTCCATTGGCCATGGTTGGTCTCCTGACATCATGGGACTCACTGGGATCACTTAAGTAGTCCCTGGTCTTTATGGGCTGAATTGTGTCCTCCAAATTCATATGTTGGAGTCCTGACTCCCAGCACCTCAGAATGTGACTGTATTTGGAGATGAGGTCTTTAGAGAGGCAAAATGGGTCAGTAGGGTGGCCCTACCCCAATGTGACGGGTGTCCTTATAAGAAGAGGAGTTTGGCACACAGATGCACACAGAGAGACGACCCGGTAAGGACACAGGGAGAGGATGGTGTCTCCACACCCAGGAGAGAGGTGTCAGGAGGAACAAGTCCTGCCCACACCCTGACCTTGGACGTCCAGCCTCCTGACTGTAAGAGAACGATGTCTGTCGGTTCAGCTCCCAGGTCTGTGGTACTTGTTACGGACACCGAAGCTGACTGATACAGATGCTCTGTGACTTCACCCCAATTTCAGGATCCCTGGTGGACACTCAATCAGCTTGGCGAGGTGGCCCATTTCAGGAGTTCAAATTCTCTTACTGAACCCTAACCTACTCTGGGCTTTCTCTCCTGGGCATGTTTATTCGCCATTTCGGTTTGGCCACAGCCACAACCAACTTTAGTGGGTTCCTCTCGTGTACAGTTTCTGCCAAAGCACATGATCTCATGAAATCCTCCCCACAAATTCTACAGCATGGATTCCATTATCGCCCTGAGCATAAAGATGAGAAAACGGCTTGTCTTAGGTCAGAGAAAGTAGCAGAATCGAGCTCCAAAGCAGGTGTGTCCACTTGTGTCCTTATCCGTTGCAAATATGGATTCTCCTTGGAACTCAACCCCGCAGGAAAGCTGGTATTGATTAATTGAATTTTTTGCTCTGTTGTCTTACTCATGCAACACACACCTGCTCCCTCTGCTCCCCGTACATTCAGTGTGTGCTCTCTATATGTCAGCACCAGCCTATCCTTCCTGGATTTTCTTCTTGACCACCACGGCCATATGAAAACCAATCAGAGTTTTCACAAATGCTCACACTGCGCTTTTGTCCTTGGGACGTCAGTTTTGCCTCAACGTGTCACAGTTTGGGAACGTTCCTGGAGTACTGGTCTGGTTTGGGATGTCCCCTTCATCTTTCAGATGCGGTTTTTACAGTCTGTTTATCTGAGAGGCTGTGGGACAGTAGTCTCTTTTCTTCCAGCGTCTCCGGCGGCAGGTGCATGCACATCTTCTCTGTGAGTTTTCGCGGCACCTCTGCTGTTCCATTCTCTTGTGACCTCACTGATGACTCTGTGTCTCTCCTGTGTCCAGGAAGAAATTGCCAAGGCCTAATGTGTCTGTCTGTCCGATGGCCGTGACACCTTCCCTTATTCTGGCTCTGGAAAACTCTTGCCAGGATGATTCACAATTTCTTCTGTAACGATTGCTTTCCCTCTCAGTGTGGCCTCTTCAGTTGAATCACACTCATGTTTGACGCACTGCTCCAGGACCCTTGCGTGTGCCATTTTCTCTGCTTAGAATGCTTTTGCCTCCTCTCTCTTACCTCATTTCCTGAGAACAGTCTTCCCAAACACCCTCAGACTATGGGTTCCCCACATGTCATAAGTTCAATTATGTCCCCCTCAGAAGTCATATATTGAAGTTGTCACCCCTCTACCTCAGTAGGTGCCATTATTTAGAAAGAGGGTCATTGAATTAGTTAAGATGAGCCCATGTTGGAGTGGGAGGAGTCCTTACTCCACCAATCAGACTGGGATCCTTGGGGCACCTGGGTAGCTCAGTTAATTGAGCGTCCAACTTCAGCTCAGCTCATGATCTCACAGTTCCTGAGGTCGAGCCTCAGTCAGCCTCGCTGCTGTCAGCACAGAGCCCGCTTGTGATCCTCTGTCCCCCTCTCTCTCTCTCTGCCCTCCCCCTGCATAACCTCTGTCTCTCAAAAATAAATAAACATTAAAAAAAAAGAACCTCACAGACTACTGTGAGAGTTTTTTTTTTTTTTTAAAGACTAGGATCCTTATAGAAAGGGGACGTGTGGACACAGATGCACACATAGGAGAGACTGCCGCATGAAATGCAGGCAGAAGTTGGGGTTGTGGTTCTATAAGCCAGGGGACACCAAAGACGCCAGAAAATACCAGAAGCTGGACAAGAGCATGGAGCAGATTCTCCCTCACAGCCTCGGAAGGAGCCAGCCCTGCCCACACCTTGACTTCCAGCATCCAGAGCTGAGAGACAGTTTGCTGTATGGTTACAGAACCCCGGGGAAGTGATACACCGTTTATAGGTCTCTCTGTCAAACTACTCTTCTCCTGCTTGAGTGTGACCATGATTAAAAGCATTTATTCAATGTCTGTGCTTCCCATTGGATTCTAACCACCATAAAGGCAAGGATGACATCTGTATGCCACCAAGTATTCATAGAAGCCAGCACGAGGCAGAGTGTCTGCTCAGTATTGTCCATTAATGTGAAGGAAGCAAAGGAAGGAAAATAAATGGGAGTAAAGTCTTGAAAAAAAATTTACTAGTTAAGTTTTTTTTCTCTAAATTATAAGAAACGCTATCATATTTGAACTTAACGCATTCCATTCAGTCCAGCTCAAAGGTCTGCAGTGTTCCACAGGAGCAGAGTTTGAGAACCACGACTCCAAAAAAGCTGCATTGTTTACTTTTCCCCCAACCCCTTCATTTTCATGATTCTATCCACACTGTTCCTTCTGTCAAGAGTTTTCATGATTCCTGTTTCCCCTACCAAATTCTACCCATCTTTCAGGATTCCGCCCAAATGCTCCCTTTCGCCGCCATGATGTCTTTCTTGACGCTCCATTTGAGGGGTCTGATATATTTTACCTCTAATGAACCTGAGCTATGTGGCACAGCACCATTAAAAGCAGAACCTGGGAAACACAGCCCTCCTCTGTGTTTAGAAGGAGAGAGACACGGCTTTGCTGAATAGTCTAGCCAGTCATTGTCCTGGTTGTTTCCAGATGATTCCGGCGTACCTTCATGGTAGGGTTTCTCCTCACAATTGAGGATCACTGCCCCAAACTGGATGTCCTCTCTCCCTTCTTCAATTCCCAGATAAAGTTTTTTCAGCCATTGTGTTCTAAAAATTGTTACTTTCAACCTTCAACTAAAGGTGTTTATGTCCATGACATGAGTCTACTATTTGAGAACAACGGGACAAATGTGAATGCTCTTTCTACAGGTTCTCTCAATATGGTAACCTTCTTGTCTGCAGCCAGGGGCGTGTGTGTCCACACCTCACATTCACTCACTTAGCCACGAAATATTTCAGATGTGTCTTCACGATCTGACCCAAAGCATATACCCAAACCCTGCCTTTTTTAGTGAGCTGGGACTGAATACGATTCCAGGAGACTGATGGATATGAAGGATGATGTGGTCAAACAGAGGGAGTTCGCACCTGGGCCACGTTAGCTGTTGACAGGGAAGCATCTACAGGGAGGGTGGGGTGCCTCTGCTTCCTCTGCACCGTCTCCTTTATGTTTATGCCCTTCTGTACCTCTTAGTTTGCTTTTTTAAAGAAGTATTCCTAAGTCCAGTAATACACTATTCCATTTTATTTCATCGAAGTTACTCTCTGCCCAGATTGTCACATTTATAATTACAGCGTGCACAAGGAGAGAAAGAGAGGATGTGTGTACACGGGGGAAGAAAGAGAACTTTACAAATTGTGTTGCAAGTCTCTGCCGGCCAGGGTGCTTCCATTATCAGCTAACTTTTGATTGATGTGTCACTGAAGTCACCTAGACTGATTATACACAGAGGATTTCAGTAACTATGTATTCATTAGTCCCACCAAGAAGCCTGGTTTGATAGCCAAAAGCTACGTCGATGCTTCTGGAAAAATATTTTATTTAAAAAATCCTTTCTTCTGGGAAAACAAGAAAGAGATGCTCTATAATCCCATTTCTATTTATTTCCTAAAAAGTATCATCTTTTATTTGACCTTTGAATGACAAATTTGGCTCCATGTTTTCTGCTCTTAGGAAGTCTATGAATCTGCGAATTAGTGCGTTTTTTCTATACCTGCAGACCTGTTAGGACCAGTAGTGTGATCATATCACCATGTGATCTGGAGGTTGGTTAGACTTGGTGACTGTAGGCGATACTCATTGGGTGACGTAGATGATCTATTACACATCACATTTATTGGATCCATATATAGAGTGTTAATGCGTTCCTGATGATTTTTAAGGAGCATTTGAAGACACTTACTATAAAAAACAGTGGTCTTGTATAAAAGAGTGAGACCTAATCTTATAAAATGAGGTGGGTTTGCAGCCATGGGGTAGTAGCCATAATGTGTACTTGAAGCCACACTGTTTTCTCTTGGCCGCGTAGCGCCCTGATAAGGATCCCCCTCTTCTCTTGCAGCGGGCCAGGCTTGGTCCACGGTCCCCGTTTCTACTCTCAAGTTGGCAAGACTGTGGAATCTGATGCTGGCGGTGCTCCCAGCCCTGTGGGGAGGGGCTGGCTTGCATCCCTGAGCCAGATCCCCTTCCAGCTCATATCACAGTGGTTCTGAAGTGTCCCCTCCTTCTGTGCCGGAAGCAACCCAGCTCCTCAGCTCCTCGGCAGAAAGACATGGAGAGACAGTGGGGAGTTGCAATGGCCCCGTGCATTCCTGGGTAAAAAGAAAACAAGGCTGGTTTCTGCCCTCACCCGGTTTGCAGCAGCAAAGCCAGACACGAAGGGGCTTTCCTTGTCTTTGGTTTTCTGGCTTCAGATAGGCCCACATGTCAATTATCACCCATACATTTACCTGGCTGGTTTTCAAAGAGCGGGAAGATCGGAGTTTATGATTGTTCCAGAGAGCTTATGCTGGACGTATGTTCCATATCTGCAGCGAAGTGTTGGCTGGTTGATAGCACCCACTGGCTCTGATCATGAGGGACTCAGCATCCCAAAGAAGTAAAAATAAGGAGTGACTGGTCTAGCTGATGACAAGAGAATCACTACATGAAAAGGCATACACGTGAGGTTTTGTTTTTTGGGTTTTTTTTGGTCATACTGAACGTCTGGAAGTTATATGTGAAAGCAAAAACAATTGAACATCAACAGAAGAAGAGAAAGACAGGGCACCCATCAGGCACTCTTGATCAATTCAAAGAGAAGTTTCAGCACCTTTCCATATCACACACGGTGTCGAAGTGGGCATGTCCACAGATGCTACACGTGGGTCCCCAGAGAGTCACGCACAGTCCTCATCTGTTCCAGGGGGGCCAGTGGAAGGGCTCCGAAGCTGGGTTCCAGTTGCAGAGCTGGGTGCAGGAGCCTCCTTCAGGAGGGCTGAGATTGGCAGCAGAAGCCACAGCCCAGGTGATGAGTAGAAGGGCCTATGAAACCAGACTTCTCTCTGAAATTCCCAGGGGCTCACCGGCAACTCATGGAGGCCCTGGCTAAGTCCAACTGGTGGCTCCCAAGGAAAGTGGGGCCATGCTCTGAGCTCCAGCCTCCCTGGTCTGCCTGCACCCTCATCTCTGCCTGCTTCCCACAGATTGTACTGGCTGTCTCCTAGGAACACCTTTCCTACCTTGGACATTTGATCAGATCTAGAATTCAGCTGACGTAGATGTTGTGGGAGAGACTAGCAAGGCCAGCAATACGCCTTAGCCGACCCATCTCAGGGGTCTGCCAGCTCCAGAAGGTGTCTTTCTTGGTCACCGTGCCCTTCCCACCAGCCTCATGTGAGCTGGGCCACCCTCATACGGGCCCCCAGGGCACCCTGTGCTTTCTCCATTGCGGCTCTTCTCAAGCCCTCTGCTGCTTGAGTGTTTCTACCCCAGGATGGAGGCTTTGTA
Source organism: Panthera tigris (assembly GCF_018350195.1). Lineage (NCBI taxonomy): Eukaryota > Metazoa > Chordata > Mammalia > Carnivora > Felidae > Panthera > Panthera tigris. The sequence goes on from NC_056668.1 coordinate 4,745,002, forward strand.
GGCATTTCTCCAGCAGAGCTCTGCATGCTGGTGGAAGCTGGAGGGTGGGGTGCAGCCTCCAGCAGGGTACGTTCTGGCACGTGCATACATATTATGTGACATCTCGACTTCCGCAATATGGAGGATCTTTCTCTCTCCCATGCCTGAGAAGTGGCATTCATTAAATATGTTTTCTTATCTGTTTGTCCTGACATTGGGGTGTAGGAGTGGACAAAGGACAGGAGATCTCACAGAAAGCTGTTTTGGGGTGGCCTCCACTGTGCCCATTCAGGGAAAGAAGTTCCATAGGGAGAGGTTGTAAGAACTCAACACACACCTGCAGATAGAAAAACATGGTGTAGGGGCACCTGGGTGGCTCAGTCGGTTAGGTGTCTGACTTTGGCTCAGGTCTGATCTCACCGCTTGTGAGTTTGAGCCCCATGTCGGGCTCTGTGCTGACAGCTCAGAGCCTGGAGCCTGCTTCAGCTTCTGTGCCTCCCTCTCACTCTGACCCTCCCCATTCATACTCTGCCTCTCTCTCTCTCTCTCTCAAAAATAAATAAACTTAAAAAAAAAAAAGGAAAGAAAAACATGGTGTAGACACACAGCTGGGGTTACTTGTGATGAGTCATGTCGTGGAAATGACTCCCACGGAAAAGAACAGGAAGATTTCTAATCATAGGAGAAAACTGTGCCCAAAGCATTAAGGAACCGTCAGGCCAGAGATGATGGTGTTGTTCTTCTGGTAAAAGAGAATATACAACTTACTTCTCAGGGTCTGAGCTTTACTCGTCTTTGGATTTGGGGGTAATTCAAGGGTCTTTCTTCCCTTGGTTGGAAGCACCCAAGTGGACTGCTTGAATTCTGTTATTCTTGTTAGAATTTTTACCCTCTTTCCTGGGAGCAGTGGGGACTCATAGCTTACTGGGTTGGGGCACTGGACTGGCATTTGAAACAAAAATTGGATTTCCTATGTGATGCTGCAGATGTGCAGAGCTGGGTGAGGTGGGCAGAGAGGTGGGAGTTCAGTGAGGAGGCTAAATCCAACCATGTGTGTGATTAATGTCTGTCCAGCATTCCTGCTTTGAGAGAAACATGCTCCCTTATTTCTTTTTTTAATTTTTTAAAAATGTTTTTATTTTTGAAGGGGAGAGAGAGAGAGAGACAGAGCATGAGCGGGGGAGGCACAGAGAGAGAGGGAGACACAGAATCCAAAGCAGGCTCCAGGCTCTGGGCTGTCAGCACAGAGCCCGATGTGGGGCTCGAACGCACGAACTGCGAGACCATGACCTGAGCTGAAGTCGGACGCCCAACCGACTGAGCCACCCAGGTGCCCCTGAAACATGCTCCCTTATGATTAATTGAATTACTGTATCATATTACAGGTACCTGCTGGGCTGTTAGGCAGGCTGGCCACAATGACCAAGCAGAGTGGGTCACCCACTGCCATTTCCTGGATGCATGGATTATCGCAAGGGGGTGAGCTCTTCACTGAGCCTGATGCAATTAGAGTCCTGGTAATTTTCTAGACCAAAGGTAGAGGGCAGACTAAGGTTGAATAGCTTTCTCTTCCTTTTGGTTCATGGGCTAGAAGAATGCTGTTTTGGGATTGTGGCAACAACTCTCTGCCATAGGGAGAGAGATTGCAGACGGAGCCCAGGAGAGACCAACAGATATAGAAAACCAGGGCAGGGATGGAGCATTCTGGCAGTACTGAGCCCTGAGTCTAGCTCCCAGGTATACAAACTGAATAACAAGACTCTCTCCCTTACTCTTCACTTCTCAAAGGTACCCGCATTAGTCAGGATTCTCCAGAGAACTAGAACCAATAGGATTATAAAAAAAATCAATTAATTATTTGAATTGGCTCACATGATTATAGAGACTGAAAGGTCCCGAGATCTGCAGGTGTTAAGCTAATGACCCGGGAGGGCCATGGTGTGGTTCCAGTCCAAAAGCAGGAAGGCTGGAGACCCAGAAAGAGCCAGTGTTTTAGTCTGAGACTGAAGTCAGGAAAACCCCCGATGTCCCAGCTCTAAGGTAGTCCAACAGAAGTAGTACCTTCTTTCTCAGCCTCTCCTTCGATTTAGGCCTTCAGCTGACTGGACGAGGCCCATGCACACTGGGGAGGGCTCTTGGCTCTACTCAGTCCACCAAGTGAAATACAAGTCTCATCCAGAAACACCCTCCTGCACCCAGAATAGCGTCTGAGGAAATATCTAGGTACCCCATGGTCCAGTCAAGTTGACCCATAAGATTAATCATCAAAAGTCCACCCCTTGTGAACTTAAAAAAAAAAGTTTATTTATTTTGAGAGACCTAGACTGAGAGAGAGAGAGCGAGAGAGAGAGAAAGAGAGAGAGAGAGTCATGAGTGGGGGAGGGGCCGAGACAGAGAGGGAGACACAGTATCCGAAGCAGGCTCCAGGCTCTGAACTGTCAGCACCGAGCCTGACACAGGACTCAATCCCATGAACCGTGAGATCACGACCTGAGCCAAAATCAAGAGTTGGATGCTTCTCCATTTGAGCCACCCAGGTGCTGGAGATGCTGCATTTAATGTTCCAGCTTACGGAGTTACAATGGACTCTGCCATTCAAACTGAACAGTTTCTTTGGTTGGTTGGCTGAAACCTGGACCAAACAGGGGCCCGCAGTGAGCAAGTCAGAAATGCTTGACCTACCTTGGTTTGATGTAGAGGAAGGGATCTAAAGGCTTAGGGAGATTGGAGTGTTGGGGGTGGATTTGTCATTTAAGACCTACTCACCTACCCTGGGGGACTCACTTTTTGCCACAACTGTGAGAAGTAAATTCATGAAGGGGGCCAAGCAACCTTGAAGATCTCTGTGATTGCTCTTCTGTGCAGCCCAGACCTCACAGTGAGAATCGCAGTCACAGGACTGGGGAACCTAAATGCATTGGGAGTAACTGGGTCCCAGAGTGGCAGGGGCCAAGAGGTGGCTCTTGGCTGCCAAAGGCAAGGTGGGCGTAGACCATAGAGGACAGCAGGGTTAACGTAGCAATCAGAATAGTTTCACTCTCACGGGCCTGTGCCATTGATCATGGGGCTTTCAAAACTGAAATACAAAACCTACTCAATCTTACTTAATCTACATTAGCAGAAAAGTTCTAGGTTAAGTGAAGAAAAGCCTAACTTGAATCATAAAACCAGAGACAGCCCCTCAATCAATTCCCAAACGTAAGCAATTGATAGATCTGAAAATGTATATCATTCCTCTTTCTTCTAGTCTTCCCCAAAGATATCTATAGCCATTAACCTTGGTAACTGTGCATCAGTGAAGAGGAAATAATCAGATACTTCAGGGACTCCTGGACACCAGCTCTGAACTGACACTGATTCCAGGAGACCCAAAACGTCACTGTGGTCCACTAGAGTAGGGGCTCGTGGAGGTCAGGCCATCAGTGGAGTTTCAGCATGGATTCATCTCACAGTGGGTTCAGTGGGTCCCTGAACACATCCTGTGTTGTTGTTGTTTTCCTTCCAGTTCTGGAATGCATAATTGGAACAGATATGTTCAGCAGCTGGCAGGATCCCCACATTGGCTCCCTGACCTGGGGAGGAAGGGAGGTTAGTGCAAACACTAAGGACATGGAGTATACAGGGGCGATGATTCCCATGACATCCCCTTTCAGCTGGCCTATGTGGTCCGTGCAGAAGACAGGTAGGTCCTGGAAATGGCAGTGGACCATAAACTCAACCAGGTGGAGACTCCAATTGCAGCTGCTGTACCAGATGTGGTCATTGCATGACAAATGAACACATCCCCTGGTATTTGGTATACAGCTATTGATCTGGAAAATGCTTTTTCTTCATACCTATTGAGAAGACCCACCAGAAACTAATGAGGCCAGCAATACACCTTCGCTGATCCATTGCAGGGGTCTATCAGCTCTCCAGCACTATGCCAAGATTTAGTTCTTTTTTTTTTTTTAACTTGTTTTATTTTTGTTTTTTTAAATTTACATCCAAATTAGTTAGCATATAGTGCAACAATGATTTCAGGAGTAGATCCTTAGTGCCCCTTCCCCATTTAGCCCATCCCCCCTCTCACCACCCCTCCAGTAACCCTCAGTTTGTTCTCCATGTTTATGAGTCTCTTCTGTTTTGTCCCCCTCCCTGTTTTTATATTATTTTTGTTTCCCTTGCCTTATGTTCATCTGTTTTGTCTCTTAAAGTCCTCATATGAGTGAAGTCGTATGATTTTTGTCTTTCTCTGACTGACTAATTTCACTTAGCATAATACCCTCCAGTTCGATCCATGTAGTTGCAAATGGCAAGATTTCCTTCTTTTTGACTCCATTGTGTGTGTGTATATATATATATATATATATATACACACACATATACATACCACATTTTCTTTGTCCATTCATCCATCGAGGGACATTTGGGCTCTTTCCATACTTTGGCTATTGTTGATAGTGTTACTATAAACATGGGGGTGCATGTGTCCCTTCAAAACAGCACACATGTATCCCGTGGATAAATGCCTAGTAGTGAAATTGCTGGGTCGTAGGGTAGTTCTATTTTTAGTTTTTTGAGGAACCTCCATACTGTTTTCCAGAGTGGCTGCACCAGCTTGCATTCCCACCAGCAGTGCAAAAGAGATCCTCTTTCTCCGCATCCTTGCCAGCATCTGTTGTTGCCTGAGTTGTTCATGTCAGCCATTCTGACAGGTGTGAGGTGGTATCTCACTGTGGTTTTGATTTGTATTTCCCTGATGATGAGTGATGTTGAGCATTTTTTCATGTGTCGGTTGGCCATCTGGATGTCTTCTTTGGAGAAGTGTCTATTCATGTCTTTTGCCCATTTCTTCACTGGATTACTTGTTTCTTGGGTGTTGAGTTTGATATGTTTTTTATAGATTTTGGATACTAACCCTTTATCTGATATGTCATTTGCAAATATCTTCTCCCATTCTGTCGGTTGCCTTTTAGTTTTGCTGATTGTTTCCTTCACTGTGCAGAAGTTTTTATCTTGATGAGGTCCCAGTAGTTCATTTTTGCTTTTGTTTCCCTTGCCTCTGGAGACGTGTTGAGTAAGAAGTTGCTGCGGCCAAGATCAAAGAGGTTTTTGCCTGCTTTCTCTTCGAGGATTTTGATAGCTTCCTGTCTTACATTGAGGTCTTTCATCCATTTTGAGTTTATTTTTGTGTCTGGTGTAAGGAAGTGGTCCAGGTTCATTCTTCTGCATGTTGCTTTCCAGTTTTCCCAGCACCACTTGCTGAAGAGACTGTCTTTATTCCATTGGATATTCTTTCCTGCTTTGTCAAAGATTAGTTGGCCATACACTTGTAGGTCCATTTCTGGGTTCTCTATTCAGTTCCATTGATCTGAATGTCTGTTCTTGTGCCAGTACCATCCTGTCTTGATGATTACAACTTTGTAATATAGCTTGAAGTCTGGGATTGTGATGCCTCCTGCTTTGGTTTTCTTTTTCAAGATCGCTTTTATGGTTCTGTGAAGAATGCTGGTGTTATTTTGATAGGGATTGCATTGAATAAATAGATTGCTTTGGGTAGTATTGACATTTTAACAATGTTTGTCCTTCCTATCCAGGAGCATGGAATATTTTTCCATTTTTTGTGTGTGTCTTCTTCAATTTCTTTCATAAGCTTTCTATAGTTTTCAGTGTATAGATTTTTCACCTCTTTGGTTCAATTTATTCCTAGGTATTTTATGTTTTTTTTGTGCAACTGTGAATGGGATTGATTCCTTGATTTCTTTTTCTGTCACTTCATTGTGGGTGTACAGGAATGCAACCGATTTCTGTGCATTGATTTTATATTCTGCAACTTTGCTGAATTTGTGAATCAATTCTAGAAGTTTTTTGGTGGAATCTTGGGTTTCCCATATAGAGTATCATGTCATCTGCAAATTTGCTCTCCTCCAGGCTGATTTGGATGCCTTTTATTTCTTTGTGTTGTCTGATTGCAGGGGCTAAGACTTCCAATACTACTATGTTGAATAACAGTGGTGAGAGTGGACATCCCTGTCTTGTTCCTGACCTTAGGGGGAAAGCTGTCAGTTTTTCCCCATTGAGGATGATATTTGTGTTGGGTAGTTCATATATGGCTTTTATGATCTCGAGGTATGCTCCTTCTATCCCTACTTTCTTGAGGGTTTTTATCAAGAAAGGATGCTGTATTTTGTCAAATGCTTTCTCTGCATCTATTGAGAGGATCATATGGTTCTCATCCTTTCTTTTATTGATGTGATGAATCACGTTAATTGTTTTGCAAATATTGAACCAGCCCTGCATCCCAGGTATAAATCCCACTTGGTCGTGGTGAATAATTTTTTTAATGTACATTGGATCCGGTTGGCTAATAACTGGTTGAGGATTTTTGCATCCATGTTCATCAGGGAAATTGGTCTATAGTTCTCCTTTTTAGTGGAGTCTATGTCTTGTTTTGGAATCAAGGTAATGCTGGCTTCATAGAAAGAGTTTGGAAGTTTTCCTTCCATTTCTATTTTTTGCAACAGCTTCAAGGGAATAGGTGTGACCTCTTCCTTAAATGTTTGGTAGAATTTCCCTGGAAAGCCATCTGGCCCTGGACTCCTGTTTTTTTGGCAGATTTTTGATTACTAATTTGATCTCCTTATTGGTTATGGGTCTATTCAAATTTTCTATTTCTTCCTGTTTCAGTTTTGGTAGTGTATATGTTTCTAGGAATTTATACATTTCTTCCAGATTGCCCATTTTATTGGCATATAATTGCTCATAATATTCTTATTATTATTGTTTTTATTTCTGCTGTGTTGGTTGTGATCTCTCCTCTTTCCTTCTTGATTTTATTTATTTGGGTCTTCTCCTTTTTCTTTTTGATCAAACTGGCTAGTGGTTTATCAATTTTGTTAATTCTTTCAAAGAACCAGCTTCTGGTTTCATTAATCTGTTCTACTGCTTTTTTGGTTTCAATAGCATTAATTTCTGCTCTAATCTTTATTATTTCCTGTTTTCTGCTGGTTTTGGATTTTATTTGCTCTTCTTTTTCCAGCTCCTTAAGGCATAAGGTTAGGTTGTGTATCTGAGATCTTTTTTCCTTATTTTAGGAAGGCCTGGATTGCTATATACTTTCCTCTTATGACTGCCTTTGCTGCATCCCAGAGGTTTTGGGTTGTAGTGTTATCATTTTCATTGACTTCCATACAGTTTTTAATTTCCTCTTTAACTGCTTGGTTAGCCCATTCATTCTTTAGTAGGATGTTTTTCAGTCTCCAACTATTTGTTACTTTTCCAAATTTTTTTCTTGTGGTTGATTTCAAGTTTCATAGCGTTGTGGTCTGAAAATATGCATGGTATGATCTCGATCTTTTTGTACTTACTTAGGGCTGATTTGTATCCCAGTATATGGTCTATTCTGGAGAATGTTCCATGTGCACTGGAGAAGAATGTATACTCTGCTGCTTTAGGATCTGAAATGTTCTGAATATATATGTTAAGTCCATCTGATCCAGTGTGTCCTTCAAAGCCATTGCTTCCTTGTTGATTTTTTGATGAGATGATCTGTCCATTGTTGTGAGTGCGGTGTTGAAGTCTCCTACTATTATGGTATTACTATCGATGAGTTTCTTTATGTTTGTGATGAATTGATTTATATATTTGGGTGCTGTCACATTTGGCGCATAAATGTTTACAATTGTTAGGTCTTCTTGGTGGACAGACTGCTTGATTATGATATAATGCCCTTCTGCATCTCTTGATACAGTCTTTATTGTATTTTATTTTAGTTATTTTATTTTTTTTAACGTTTATTTATTTTTGATATGGGGAGAGACAGAGCATGAACGGGGGAGGGTCAGAGAGAGAGGGAGACACAGAATCTGAAACAGACTCCAGGCTCTGAGCTGTCAGCACAGAGCCTGACGCGGGGCTTGAACTCATGGACCACGAGATCATGACCTGAGCCGAAGTCGGACACTCAACCGACTGAGCCACCCAGGTGCCCCTACAGTCTTTATTTTAAAGTCTAGATTGTCTGCTATAAGTATGGCTACTCCAGCTTTCTTTTGTTGACCATTAGCATGATAGATGGTTCTCCATCCCCTTACTTTCAATCTGAAGGTGTCTTTAGGTCTATAGTGGGTTTCTTGTAAACAGCATATAGATGGATCTTGTTTTCTTATCCATTCTGTTACCCTGTGTCTTTTGATTGGAGCATTGAGTCCATTGATGGTTAGAGTGAGTACTGAAAGATATGAATTTATTGCCATTATGTTGTTTGTACAGTGGGAGTTTCTGGTGGTGTTCTCTGGTCCTTTCTAATCTTTGTTCCTTTTGGTATTTATTTATTTCTGTATATGTATATATACATATATATATATATTTTTTTTTTTTTCATCCTTTCTCCCCTCAGAGAGTCCCCCTTAAAATTTCTTGCAGGGCTGGTTTAGTGGTCACACACTCCTTTAATTTTTGTTTGTCTGGGAAACATTTCATCTCTCCTTCTATTTTGAATGACAGCCTTGCTGGAAAGAGAATTCTTGGCTGCATATTTTTCTGATTCAGTACACTGAATATATCCCACGACTCCTTTCTGGCCTGCCAAGTTTCTGTGGATAGGTTTGCTGCAAACCTGATCTGTCTTCCCTTGTAGCTTAGGGACTTCTTTTCCCTTGCTGCTTTCATGATTCTCTCCTTGCCTGAGTATTTTGTGAATTTGACTATGATATGCCTTGTTGATGGTTTTTGTTGAATCTAATGGGGGTCCTCTGTGCTTCCTGGATTTTGATGTCTGTGTCTTTCCACAGGTTAGGAAAGTTTCCTGCTATGATTTGCTCACATAACCCTTCTACTCCTATTTCTCTCTCTTCCTCTTCTGGGGCCCCTATGATTCTGATGTTGTTCTTTTTTAACAAGTCACTGATTTCTCTAATTCTTAAATCGTGCTCTTTTGACTTAATCTCCCTCTTTTTTTTCTACTTCATTATTCTCTATAAGTTTGTCCTCTATATCGCTGATTCTCTGTTCTGCCTCATCCATCCTTCCTGCTGCTGCATTCATCCGTGATTGCAGCTCAGTTACAACATTTTTAATTTCATTTTGGCTATTTTTTTACTTCTTTTATCTCTGCAGAAAGGAATTCTAATCTATTTTCGACTCCAGCTAGTATTATTATTGTCGTGATTCTAAATTCTGCTTCAGACATATTGCTTGTATCTGTGTTGGTTAAATCGCTGGCTGTCGTTTCTTTGTGCTCTTTCTTTTGGGGTGAATTCCTTCGTTTTGTCATTTTGAAGGGAGAAAAGGAATTAATGAGGTAGAAAAATTAAAATAAAAAGTTAAAATTAAAAAATTAAATACACACACACAAAATCTAATAAATGATGCTAGATTCTAGGTGTGTTTTGGTGTGGGTGTTGAAAGTGGTTTGACAGATGAGAGAAAAAAAGGGGGGGGAAGAAAATCGTTTGAGAATTTGAAATAACGAATACACTGAAGTAGACTAAAATGAGATGATAGGGGTAAAATAGAATTTGAAAAAATATGCACAAAAGTAAAGAATATAGTAGAAAAAATTAAAGAAAAATATTTTTAATAAAAGTTAAAAATAAATACGAAGTTTTGCGTTTTTTGTATTTAAGAAAAAAGAAAAGAAACGAAAAAGAAAAAAGATAAAGAAAATAAAAAAAGAAAAAAGAAATCGTTTAGAAAATTTGAAAAAGTGAATACACTGTAGTAGACTGAAATAAAATGATGGAAGTAAGATAGAATTTGAAAAAATTTACATAAAACCAAAAAATATCATAATAAAAATTAAATTAAAATATTTAAAAAAGAAATTTAAAGTAAAATGAAGTTTTTTCTCTTTCTGCATTCAAGAAAAAGGAAAGAAATGAAAAAGAAAAAAAGAAAAATAAAGAAAAGGAAATTGTTTGAAAATTTGAAAAGGTGAGTACAGTGAGGTAGACTAAAATAAAATGATGGAAGTAAAGTAGAATTTGAAAAAATTTACACAAAAGTAAAAAAATATAGTAATAAAAATTAAAGAAAGATATTTTTAATAAAATGAAAATAAAAATGAAATTTTTTCTCTTTCTGTATTCAAGAAAAAGAAAAGAATTGTAAAAGACAAAAAGGAAAAAGGGGGAAAAAAAGAAAGAAAATTGAATAGATGAACCTGCTAACAGATTGAAGTAGGACTGAAATTGCTTCGTTTTCCCCTAGAGGTCAGTCCGTGTATCTCTTTAAAGCCCATAAACTAAGTAGGCGGTGAGACTTGTCTTGAAGAGCGAGGTTGGCCCGGTTGGGCGGGGCTCCGTGCAACAGCTCCGCTCTCCACTAGATGGCGCTGCTCAGCTCACTGGGGTGGAGCGTTGCGGGGCTCGTAGGTGCGTATGCGCCTGCGCGGCTGTGGTAAAAATGGCGCCAGCCAACTACCTGGTCTGTTCTCCCATCAGCAATTGCGCACCCGTCCTCTGTCTTCAGCTCTCGTCCCCTCCCCGCTTCTTCACTGTCCGTGACCAAGTCCTAGACAGTACCTCTCTCCCGGGTTTTGTCCCAGATGCGGCTGTTTTCCCCGGCCCCTTACTTCCGAAGGACCCCGGCCTTGACCTGCTCTGCCCCTCTGTGGGAGGGTCTCACCCAACAATGGCCGAATGAGCCACGGCCGAATGTCGGCTGCAGCCAGGAACGCCCGCGGGACCCTGCTGCTGCCGGTGCCCCGAGACTGCGGCCAGGTGCCAGCCCGTCCCAGAAAACGTTCGCGAGACAGCGTAGCCGCAGCGTTTCAGGGATGGTGGAAAATCACAACACACGTCTGGCACCAGGCTTTACCCTTAACGACCTTGTTCCAGCACCAGCGAATGTGGCCGTTTTCTGGGGTCTGCCGGGACCAGGTGGCTTCAACGGTCTCCACCAAATGTCCTTCCAGCAGTGGAACCGCTTCTCCCCGTGTGGCCCGAGAACCTCCCGGACCCCACTCTGCTCCTGGGGATTCGCCCTTCCCACCAGAGCACCGCCAGGTAGGGAGCTGCGGGGTTGCAGCCTTTGCGCTCCCCTTGTTTACAGTCTTAATGGAATTTAAACCCTCTCCTTTCTCCCTTTTTAGTTTAGTCCCTGCGGCCGTTTCCAATTTTCCGCTTTCTCTCCAGCTGCTTTTGGGGAGGGGTGCTTTTCCCATATTCTCCCCCCTCCGCAGTCTCTGTCCTCCCTCCGCTTGCGAAAGCACCTCCCTGCCTGTGCCTTCTCGCTCCCCAAGTTCACTTCTCCGCGCCGCGTACCTGCTGAATTCTGTGGTTCAGGTTGTGCAGATGGTTGTGTGACTCCTCCAATCAGTGTTCTAGGTGTGTAGGATGGTTTAGTGTTGGTCTGGCTGTATTTCATGGACACGAGACACACAAAAAACTTCCATGCTGTTGTCAAGATTTAGTTCTCGAGGATTTTGGCACCTTCCCTTCCACAAGGTATCACACTGGTCTATTTCATTGATGACGTCGTGTTGACTGGATCTAGTGAGCAAAAAGGAGCGACTACTCTAGACTTATTGGTAGACATCTGTGTGTTTGAGGACGGGAAATAAATCTGATAAAAATTCATGGACCCTGTACCTCAGTAAAATTTCTAGGGGCCCAGGGGCGTAGGGCATGCCAGGATATTCCTTCTAGGTGAAGTATACCTTGTTGCATCTGGCCTTTCTTGCAACCAAAAAAGAGGCACAATTCCTAGGGGGCCTCTTTGGATTCTGGAGGCAACATTATTCCTCGTTTGGGGGCGCTACTCTGGCCCATTTGCCAAGTGCCCCAAAGTGCTGCTGGTTTTGAGTGGGCTCCAGAACAAGAGAACGTTCTGCAACAGGTCCAGGCTGCTGTGCAGGCAGCTTCTGCCACTTGGACCCTGTGATCCAGCAAACGAAGTGTTGCTTGAATTGTCAATGGCGGGTCGAGATGCTGTTTGTAGACTTTGTGAGGCCCCTGTGTGTGACTCAGTGCAGAATCTTAGGATTTTGGAGCAAAGTCCTGCCATCCCCTATGAATAACTACTCTCCCTTTGAGAAACGCTCCTGGCCTGCTGCCAGGCCTTAGTGGAGACTGAATGGTTAATGGTGGGCCAGCAGGTTACCATGCAACATGACCACCACCCCCGCCAAGTCATAGAGCTGGGGCAAACCAGCAAATGAAAGTGGCGTCTGTGTGCGTCGGGCCAGGCAGGCCCTGAAAAGCACAGTAAGCTACGTGAAGAAGTGGCCGAAGTGGTCCAAGTGTCCGTGGTCCCCAACCCTACTACACTGCTTTCTCTCTCCCAGTCCTCATTTATGGCCTTGTGGGGAGTTTTCTGCAATTAGTTGACAGAGGAAGAGAAAACTTGGGCCTGGTTGTCAGATTGTTCTGCACAAAATGCAGGCACCATCTGAAGGTGGAAAGCTCCAGCACTGTAGCCCCTCTATGGGACATCCCTGCAGGATAGTGATGAAGAGAAATCCTCCCAATGGGCAGAGCTTAGAGCAATCTCTTGGCTCGTTCACTTGGCTTGGAAGAAGGAATATACTTATTCACTGGCCGTGGCCAATGGTTTGGCTGGGTGGTCAGGGACTTGGAAGGAATACGATTGGAAAATTGGTGACAAGGAAATTTGGGGAAGCGATGTCTGGCTAGACCTCCCTGGATGGGCAAAAACTGTGAGAATATTAGTGTCCCATGTGAATGATTACAAAACGGTGAGCTCCTCAGAAGAGGATGTTAATGACCGAGTGGATAGGATGACCCATTTGGTGACTACCAGTCAGCCTCATTCGCCATGCACCCCACTCTCATCCCGTGGCTCTTGGACAAAGTAACTGTACCACTCAGCTCAGGCCGTCACAACAAAATACCATAGACTGGGTAATTTAAACAACAAAAATCCATTTTCTAGCAATTCTGCGCCTGAGAAGTCCAAATTCAAGGTGTTGACTGGTTTCATTTCCTCATGAGAGATCTCCTCCTGGCTTGCAGATGACTGTCTTCTCACTGTGTCCTCACATGGCTGAGAGAGGAAGCACCTTGGGGTTTCTTCCTCTTCGTGTAAGGGCACCAGTCCTACCAGATTATGGCACCACCACTATGATCTCATTTAACCTTTATCACCTCTTGACAGGCCCTTTCTCCAAATACAGTCACGTTGGGGGTTAGGGCTTCAATAAATGAATTTGTTGGGGGGAGACACAATTCAGTTCATAGCATTCCACTTCTGATCTCCCAAGTTCATGTCTTTCTCATATGCAGAACACATTCATCCCTTCCAACGGCCCCCAAAAGTCTCAATTTATGGCATCATCAACTCAAAAGTCCAGAGTCTCCCCTAAACATCATCTAAGTCAGACGCAGGTGAGACTAAGGTACAAATCGCCGTGATACAAATTCTCCTTTGGCTGTGACACCAGGAGAGTGACGTGTCTCCAAAATACCGTGGGGCCACCATTGCCCTTTTATTGCAAACTTTTCATCTCTTCTTGCCTATTTATTTTTCCGGATGAACTTGAGACATTATCAAGTTAAAAAAATATTTTTAGCATTTTAATTGACACTGCATCAAATTTACAGATTAATTTAGTGAGACTGACATCTTTTTAGCATTCAATCATTTTATCTGAAGCATGTTTTTTTTTCAAGTCCCTGAAATAATTTTTATGATCTTTTGAATACAAAATTTTCCATGTTGGTTCAGCATGTTACTTACAATGTTTATGTCTAGGTGTGTCATCTTTTTAGGTGACAATTATAAATAGAACTTTTCTTCTTTTGATACTTGCTAGTAATATATAGACTACGTGTACAGGAAAGCTATTAATTTGGCATGTCGACTTTGTGGACTTTTATCAACTTCTCTTTAATACTTTTATTTTTCTTTAGTTTATTCTTTAGTTTTTTTCTAGATGCAAAATAATAGTCAACAATAATCGTAATTATGCCTCCTCACTTGCCATATTGATCTTTTTATTTCTTGCATTGATCAATATTCCTAGGTCAAAACTAAATAATAGTGGTTATTTTGGGAATCGCTGTCACATCCCTATTTTTTTAAGCTTATTTATTTATTTTGAGAGAGACAGAGACAGCCCAAGTTGGGGAGGGGCAGAGAGAGAGGGAGACAGAGAATCCCAAGCAGGATCCACACCATCAGCATGGAGCCTGAAGCGGGGCTTGAACTCACGAAACCATGAGATCATGACCTGAGCTGAAGCCAAGAGTTGGACACTTAACCGACTGAGGAGCCACCTAGGTGCCCCTACCACATCCCTAACTTTAAAGGGAGTACTTCCAATCGTTCCCCAGATTAAAAAAAATTCATATATATATATATAAAATTGTAAAATATCATAACACAAAATTGGCATCTTAACCATTTTTAAGTGTACAGTTCAGTGGCTTTAAGTATATTAACACTGTTGTGCAACCGTCGCCACCATCCGACTCCAGGGCCCTTCATCCTTCAAAACTGAAACTCTGTCCCCTTTCAATACTAACTGCCCCTTGTCGCCTTCCCCAGCAACTGGAAACTACCGTTGTGGGTTCTGCTTCCATGAATTTGACTATGCTAGATTCCTCGTGTAAGTGGAATCATACAGTATTTGTCTTTTTGTGAATGGCTTAATCTACTTAGCATAATGTCTTCAAAATTAGACCATGTTGTAGCATGTGTCAGAACTCCCCTCCTTTTTAAGACTGAATAATATTCCACTGTATGGAGTCTATCACCTTTTATTTGTCCATTCCTCTTCAATGGATGCTTGCCTTGTTTCCACCTTTAGCTGCTGTGAATAATGCTGCTATGAACGTGAGGGTACAAAGGTTCCCGGACCTTTTGATTTGAGATATATATGATCGGGGAGAGGAACCAGGGCTGTGTGGACTGGATTGAGACTTGGTGGGTGTGGATCAGATTCAGGGGCCGTTTTACACATTGGAGATTGTAGTGGCACCTGAGGTTGGAGCTTAAGTGGGGTCCTGCCCTTATAGTGAAAGCTAGGGGGAGGTTGTGGGTTAAAAGCACGTAGATAAGTTAAAACTAGGACATGATGGATAGGAGGCAAGGATGGTCCCATCTGAAGTCCAGGAGGATTGGGAGTATTAACAAAGCCAATTAGGTAACATGTGGAGACATCAACCCCAGGCAAGACCCAAACCACTACTTCTCCCCCAAATTTTATACGTTGTCTCTGTGGCAGGAACAAAACCCTGAATAGCCAATGTAGGCACTGAAATTAGGATCAGGTAATTATTATTTTAAAACTAAGAATGATAACTAAGAATAATAAAACTAAGAATGATGCCAATTATTGAACTCTTACTGTATAGCAGGAAGTGTTTTACAATCCTTACCCGTTTAGTAATCCAAGAAGTTCCTGCACAGAGAAGAAAGTTAAGTAACTAGGTTATGGTAATGAGCTGGCAAGTAGTAGTCAGATTCAAGTCCAGTTCTTTGACTTCTGAGCTGGGCTCTTTTTTTTTTTTTTTTTTTTTTTTGAGGGAGAGAGAGAGGGAGAGAGAGGGAGAGAGAGAATCCCAAGAAGGCTCCGCACTGATGGTGGACACGGGGCTTGAACCAACGAACCGTGAGATCATTACCTGAGCCAAAACCAAGAGTCAGATGCTTAATTGACTAGCCACCAAGGTGCCCCTGAGCTGGGCTCATTCATAACCAATGGGCTATCCCGCAGACGTAAGTTGAGTCAACTGGGGTCATTCAGATTGGAAATCAAGAGCCATAATACTTTTTTTTTAAGTGACATTAAATTATATCATTGGTTCTTAAGCCTGGCCATACTTTTGGATCACATGGGTACTTATCAAAATTCCACAGGCCAGGGTGGTACCCTCAAACAATTTCAATCCTTATGATTTTGTAGCTTGTTCTAATAGGTATACAGGAAATATTTTTAATAACACATTGTCAGTAAAAGACAGGCTCTAGCCTCACATTGACAGGTGTCATTGTTTTATGCCAGGTCCCTGGTACTCTAGAAGGAAACATGAGAAGATCCTGCGTCAGGAGGAGGCAATGTTGAGGATCTAGGCTGTATCTACTGGAAAGACCATTTGGTTAATAGAATTCCACACCAAATTAATCAGAATTAGACCTTCGACTATATAGATATAACTTCAAGCAGATTCATGATTCCATGAAACTTTGAGATCAAGAGGAACACAGAGAGATCTAACTCAGTTAATCACTCTTAGTTTTGAGGAGATATCTCCTCTCCTCACAATCTAGAATCAGTCATCTCTTGGACACAGTCATGAACATCAATGAAGCACAAGTAAGAAAGTCTCTTTTTATTGTCTGTATCTTATACTATTCTTCTCTTTAAAGGAAAGAGAGAAGAAATTTGGCTTTGTTTTTTTACCTCAATGGAAGAAATGACTTATTCATTGGACCATGAAGGGAAAAATAACCCATGAGAGAAAGATTTTGTCCCCCAAGATAATGGACAGAGTGGACATCCTCTGAGCTCAAAAGAGCAGTGAGAGTTTTGTTGGGTAGGTTCTAACAGGTGCCTTTCCTAGAACTTAATTTGTGCTCAGCAGCCTAGATGTTGGGGTCCTCTGTTGGGAAGAAAATGGTTAATGTTTCGGTTTACCTCTATTCCCCCACTCTTTGTGAAAATGCTTCCATCTTGTTTAATTTAAATGCAGCTCTGCCCTTCCAGTCAGAGCATTCATTCCCTAAGATAGTGGCCAAGTGGGTAATTCCCGGCTTAGGCCTTGAACATCTGGTGGCCTTTGAATCTGATGGCATGTAATTACAGCAGGGGCAGCCGGACAGCTGGGGATTAAAGGGATGTTGTTTAATCTTCCACCATATGTTCCCATTTAACCCCACCTCCCTCTCCTCTGCACCCGGGTGTGCGGGAAGAATCTCATGGCTGCCCCTGAAGTCTGCTCCTTGGAGTTTACAGTTTAAAGACGGACCATCTCTGGCCTTCCAGCACTCAAGTGGTTCTGATTTCACTATCCCTTGTATTTCCATGCCCTAGTCATAAGTTGGTTAATCTAATCAGTATGATCGCGACCCAGAAAGCAAAAAGTCTTACAATTTATTGCCTCCCTGGGAAAAAGTGCCTGTGCTTTGTTACAGCAACTGCGACCTCATATGCAGCCAGACCTTGTTCACATCCTTTGTACGTCCTCATGGACATTGAGTGGGTGGATGGGTGCTAGGAGTTTTTCAGAGCTAGACATGAGTCCTATGTTTCTGGGCTGAGGATGTTGGAGCTACCTGATTGGAGATGTGACGTTTCTCCCAGGATGGAAGCCAGGGGGCGGACCCAAGCCTTAGGCCCAAGACGCTCTGTTAGGTGTCCAGACTTCATAAGAACCTCCGCGTCGTCTTCGTGTAGCTGTTCTTGGCACATGGTGGAGCGTGCGAACGGTGGCTATTATAGGTGCGAGGGAGCATGAGAGGGCTGAAGGGCAAACGGTTGCTTCGGGAAATAAAGGTAGCTACAGAATGTCAGTCAGCAAAGCCGAGACTCACACCCACGTCTTCGGACGCTTTCCCGTTCCACCACATGTCCTTGGCGTTGGGTGGTCCGGTAACCAAAAGCTCGACACGTTGTTCTTCAAGTAATAAAGATTAATGATAATTCTTGTTTTCCACTTACATTCTTGGGCTTTATACAGAACAAAGTGCTGGGAAAATTGAGTAATAAGAGTCCACAAAGCCATCAAGAAAACCAGACTATCGCTTGGTTCTCCTTGGGCTTCCTGGGCTCATGGTGTGAGCACTGGAGACACGAGCCAGGGCACTTGGTGTCGCGGGATGAGCAGGAGTCCCCAGAGCTCTCCAGAACCCTGTCTCCGAGCTTGTCCTGCAGTCTCTTGCCCTACAGGCTTTCTATTCCAGACTGTCGGACTCTGCCTACTGCTACCAAAAATGGTCCCACCTGTGCCCTTGGAAACTTCCATTCTGATTCCTGTGGGCTGCACAGTGGTCCCTCAAGATTTCCACCTCCTAATTTCTGGAGACTGTGACTGTTACCTTAGGTGGCAGATTTTGCATATGTGATTTAATAAAGGATTTTGAGGTTGCCCTGGACTACTTGGGTGGGCCTTCAGGGCAATAACAAGTGTCCTTGTAAGAAAGAGGCAGAGGGGTATTTGACACAGAAGGAAGAGGAAAGGCCCATGCGACCACAGAGGCAGAAATAAGAGTGATGTGGCCATCAGCCAAGGAATGCTCGTGGCCACCAGAAGCTGGAAGAGGCAAGAAATAGATTCTACTCTAGATATTCCAGAGGACGAGCAGCCCTAGCCACACCCTGGTTTCAACCCAGTGGTGTCGAGTCCAGACTTCTGGCCTCTAGAACTGTGAGAAAATAGGGGCACCTCGGTGGCTAAGTTGGTTAAGTGTCCAGCTTCAGCTCAGGTCATGATCTCATGGTTCCTGAGTTCCAGGCCTGCATCAGACTCTGTGCTGACCACTCAGAGTCTTGGAGCCTGTTTTGGAATCTGTGTCTCCCTCTCTCTCTTCCCCTCCCCCATTCATGCTTGCTCTCGCCCTCTCTCTCCTCTCTCTCTCTCAAAAATAAATAAACATTTAAAAAATAAAGAGAAACAGAACTGTGAGAAAATAAATTTCTGCTGTTTAAAGCCACCAAGGTTTTAGTAATTTGTTACAACAGCCACAGAAAACGAATACTCCAATAGGAGGTTAAGGGACTCGGGCAGTATTTTTTTCTTTTTTTTATATCACATATTTGGCCATTTAGTTTTTCTATAAAACATAAATTGAGAGTCTACCATATACAGAGGACGGGCTAGATGCCAGGAGGTGGCAAGGCGTAAAAATGGCATAAAACAAATAATGTATTGAATCATATTAAATTGCTAATATTTGACCATTTTAACCTACACAGTGGTACTTTTGTGAGGCTCAATGTTATACTTCCTCAGTGAGCTTGTTTGATAAATTATATTTTTTAAAAAATGGCCACAAAAAATCTCTTATTCTGTATGCTTTTCTTTTTAAATTTTTTATATTATTTTTTACACAGAGAGAGAGAGAGAGCATGAGTTAGGGAGAGGGGCAGAGGGAGAGAGAGAGAATCTAAAGCAGGCTCCACACTCATCATGGAGCCCAATATGAGGCTTGAACCCACAATTCTGGGATCATGACCTGAGCGGAAATCAAGAGCTGGGCACTCAACCAGCTGAGCCACCCAGGTGCCCCTGTAGGCTCTCCTTTAATGTGCCTTTGACACTCTTCTTATCAAGAGTTGGAGGGTCTGTATATTCTCCCTTGAATGTAGGTGTTTGTGTGACAATGCAGAATGACACCACATGCTTTTAAACATTTTTTGAAGTTTATTTATTTATTTTGAGAGAGAGAAAGCATGTGAGCAAGCAGGGGAGGGCCAGAGAGAGAGCGAGAGCGAGAGAGAATCCCAAGCAGGCTCTATGCTGTCAGCACAGAGCCTGATGTGGGGCTCGAACCCATGAACCATGAGATCATGCCTTGAGCTGAGATCAAGAATCAGACGCTTAACCGATGGAGCCACCCAGGCACCCACACCGCGTGCCTTTTAAAACTAAGTTGTCAGAGGCAATGAAGCTGCCACCTCGTTCTCTTAGACATTTACTTTGTAGATCTGAGCCAACAGATACGAGGTCTGAGGCTGCCATGCTATGGGGAAGCCCAAGCCCAATGGAGAAGCCATATGTAGGTATTCTGGTCAACATCTCCTAGGTGACAGTGAACATCAACCCACAGACACGTGAATGAAGATGCCTCAGAAGAATCCAGCCACCAGATATTGAATCACACCTGATCATCCAGATGCCCAGATGAGACATTCTGTAGCATAGACCTTCTACCCATGCTCTATCCCTTACTACTTCCTGACCCAAGAATGTGTGAGCATAATAAAATGATTTCTTTAAGCTGCAAAGTATGGGCATAATTTGTTACACAGCAACATGTAATCAAACAGCTTTTTTTTTTTTTTCATCTGAAAAAAGGAAGCATGTCTACATCGCTCTTTTATGTTGAATAAGAAAGGAGAAAATGGTTCCGTATACTGCTATGGAACAATGACTCACACCATAGTGGTTCTCCTTTCTTTGGCATCAAAGATCTGATGATCTAAGGAATGAAACAGATGTCACAAATGAGAGGCAGTAGTAAGTAATGAGAAGCCTAAGCATCTGTAACAAAGAATTCCCCCAATACAGTGGCTTAAAAAGGATAGAAGTTGACTTCTCTCATGTAACGGTGTAAGAGAGTAGCTTTTCTCTACATGATCTTTTCTGGAAGGGAGAAGTTTCTTTCATCTTTGTGTTCCACCATTCCCAAAGACCTTGTGCTCATCTGCAAGCTGATGATGTTGCAGCTCAAGGAGAGAGGTGGGGGGGAGGGAGAGAGAGAGAAAGGGGGTAGCCGATTCCTTTAAACTAAATGATGCAAAAACCACATATTAGTTCTGCACATAGATGCCCATAGCCACACCTAGCTGCTGCAAAGGAAATCAGGCATGCATAGCTTTTCAGGTTGGCCTCCATTGCTCCCTGTCACTGTACTTCTATGCACAAAAGGAGAGAATGAATTTCGGCGGGCAAGATGCAATTTTTGACACAGAAAAAAATGCCAAAGGTCTGTAATTAAAATGAAAAGCACTGTAAGAGGACAGGAATTGTCACTAGTTTGGGCTTGAAATTTCGGGTTAGGCTTTCTTTTATTATTATTAGTTTTAAATGTCTATTTGTTTTTGGGAGAGAGAGAGAGAGAGAGAGAGAGAGAGAGAGAGAGAGAGAGAGACTGAGAGACTGAGAATCCCAAGCAGGCTCTGTAGCTGTCAGTGCAGAGCCCGATGTGGGCCTCAAACCCATGAACCGTGAGATCATGACCTCAGCCGAAGTCGGATGCTCAACCGACTGAAGCACCCAGGCGCCCACATCATAGTGGTTTTTAAGCAACCGACCCATCACCAAAAGGCTGACCCTCCCTGGTTCGTGATCCTTTGAGACTCAGCTCATTTGATGTTGCCCTCAAAATAATCCCCAAGAGGCAAAGGTGCTATTGTCATGTAGCCCTTCTGAGGTCCTCAAGTGCTGAAGAGTTACAGTGCCACAGTGACTCACCAGCTCTGATGTCTTCCCCAATTTCAGAATCTGACTTTAGACCTTCGTCATTCTTTCCAGAGAAGCCACCTATGGTGCCAAAAGAGAAAGCCACAGTCAGAATGGGGGAACAAATAAATATATGATCATTACCTACGGGACTTGCATACTAGTAAACAAGGGAAAGAAAACTCCTGAAGCTACACAGCGTACGAGAGAAGTTTTCGTACGGAATACAGCTCCCAAAGAGGATTTGGTAGTTGATCAACATTTTAAGATGCATGCACAATAACAGGAAGATCAATTAGTTGCTTTAGGGGGAGTAAAGGGGTCTCTCTCTAGGGAGACACGTGCACGTTGGTGGAAGTTTGGATGCGTGCCTCAGGTTGGAAATGGAGCCTCCAGTTCCTGGACTCCCCTGTAGTCTAGGATTGAGGGGAGGGGGCAGAGTTGCTGTGCCTCAGGAGGCAGGTGGAGATGCCAGCTGGGACTGGGCACTGGTTGGCTGTGGGAATGACGGCAAAGGGGACCCTTGGTTGGTGAGATGAGAAGGAGAAAGGTATGGATTGTCGAAGAGTGCCCCGTAGGCTTGTAACATAAAAGTTTTCCCAGCCCGTCTTGCGATGGAATTTCCACATTGCCCTTTAAAGTTCAAGGGAGGCTCCTTTATTTGTGGGAATTTGAAGAGGAGGGGTGGGATTAATAGCACCGCTCCCAAGGCTCAACCTCCGATTACTCTCAAGTATTAAGAAGTAGTCCCATGGTCACTTCTCAGTGCATTTCATTTTGGAAATGAACGCCTGTTCTGTTAAGGGAAACATGTTTTTGGCACGAAAAAGTAAATTTCAAGGATCTTCTGCTTCTGATGTTTCTTTGGGAATTCTCCTTCTCTGGAGGGAGTGAGAGGAATTATGGAGGAAGCCTGGTTTACGAATGCTTCTGTGTCAGGTTCAGACTCCGAGGCGTGGGCTCCGTCTGTCCCCGAGGACGTCTGGTGTGCTGGCATGTTGCTGTAGAGCGGAGAAAGGGACATTTCTAAGTTGCTTCCTAAGAACTGAACCACCATTATTCCTGTTTTTCCTCAATTTCGTCACTGCTAAATCTGAGTCTCGTGATTTCAAACCTACCTGCTGCCAGGTAAGCATACATGACTTTGTCATTTATTTTCAACGAGAGGGGGAATGTGGGCTTGATAGAATACTATTCTATTCTGGATAAGCAAATTATTGTTAAAACAAATAACTCCCACATCCCAGTGACTTAACACGTATGAATCTGATGGTGTCCCATGGCTTTCCTGGGTGGCTTTCCTCCAAAGGCTAATTAAAGAATACAGGTTTCTACCATCCGGTGGCTCATCACATTTGATGTCATGGCTGGGAGAGATGGAGTGTGGACGATTATAGGGGATGCTCCAGGGGCCGGGTGGAAATGGCATTGCACCTTCATTAACTGACCAGAGCCTGATTAACTGGTCAGAGTCAGATGGTCCCAACCAAACAGCAAAATAGGTTGGAAAATGGAGACTTCCATGTGCCCAGGAAGGCAGACGGAGATTTGGTGTGTAGTTAGCTATTTCTGACATTCATAATCAAGGAAGCTTTTGTGTCATTGATGATTATCAGTCCCGTGTGTAATTCCCACAGGGTAGCACGCGTGTTGTTCTGTTCCTCTAAGGCAGAGTTGGGGCCACGATACAGAAGATCGTGGCACGCTCTCATTGCTGCGTGGGGGGCTCCTCTGTATTTACCTCCTCCCTCCTTATCCCAGCTCCCCTTCTCCCTCTCTCTCTGATAACTGTGCAATCTAATGTGTCTACTATGTTCTTGGATTCTCACATATTCTGTGGAACAAGCAGTGTGGGATGGGGGTTCCCATCCCCCCACATCTTTTCCAATTCTCGGTATTTGTATTCGATCTATGTTTGTACTGTGGTCTCGCATTGCAGTTGTGCTATTTTGGTCGCTAGTGATTTTGATACCCATTTTTGTATATCCATCGATAATTGCTCTATAATTGCTTATTCATTTTTTTCAATAGTGTTCCACTTTCCTATAGGGTTTTTTTAAATTGATTTATAAGAGCCCTTATGTATTCTAGACATGGATGCATTATTGATTTTTGATGTAACAAGCGTCTCCTCTTAGCTTGTCTTCTGCCTGGGAACTTAGTGGTGTTCATCCCTAAACAAGAAGCTTTATGGTACGTCTGGATGGCTCAGTCCATTAAGCGTTCAACTCTTGATTTCAGCTCAGGTCATGATCTCACAGTCTGTGGGTTTGAGCCCTGCATCAGGCTCTGCACTGATAGTGTGGAGCCTGCTTGCGATTCTCTTTCTTCCTCTCTCTTTGCCCCTCCCCTCTCCATCTCTCAAAATAAATAAATAAAAACTAAAAAAAAAAAAGAAGCTTTAATTTTGATGTCGTCAGTTTGATCCATTAACACATTATCTCATGGTTTATTCTTTTTTGGTTCCTGTCTAAAAAGTCTTGTGCTGGGGCGCCTGGGTGGCTCAGTCGGTTAAGCGTCCGACTTCGGCTCAGGTCATGATCTCACGGTCCGTGGGTTCGAGCCCCGCGTCGGGCTCTGTGCTTACAGCTCAGAGCCTGGAGCCTGTTTCAGATTCTGTGTCTCCCTCTTTCTCTGACCCTCCCCCATTCATGCTCTGTCTCTCTCTGTCTCAAAAATAAACAAACATTAAAAATAATAATAATAAAATAAAAAGTCTTGTGCTAATTTTGAGGCATGAAGATATATTCTTGCATTTTTGCAATTATCTTTAACTTTTAGGGTTTTAAACTGTCTGGAGGTGACATCTTTATATGGGATCATCTAGGAATACAGCTTTATTTTCTTCAGTTCCTTGCAAGTTACCTGCTAAAGAATTCCTTCTCCCCCCATTGCTTTGTGCTGGTGCCTTTATTGTACATAAAGCTGGTGTGGGACTGTCTCTGAGCTCCTTCGGGTGTCCCATTGGCCTATTTGTCCAAATCTGTGCCAGAACCATCTTACTTTCATTACACTGGTTTTCTCAAGTCAAGTCTGTCCTGATCCTTACTTGTTCTCCATTTTCAAGAAGCATTTTAGCAATTCATGGAATCTTTATGCCTTCATATAAATGTTAGAGTTCTTGTATTGAAATCATAAAAAAAATCCAGCTGGAATGCTAATGAGGACTGCACTGAATGTACGTATTAATTTAGGAATAATTGGTGTAGCTACTATATCGAATTGGTTAATTGCTATATTCACTATATTTGGTAAACCGCATTGTGCTAATTTATACCAGGAACGTGGCATTGCATGTATTCAGATGATTACATTGAAAAATTTTCATAAAGGTGTCAAGCTGACTTTTTAAAGCATGGGTACAACTTTAACAGAACTTAATTGGGGACGCATCCGTGTGAGGAACTCTTGTCCCATTCCATCACAAATGTCTGTAGAAGTGCGTCCCTCCCAGCTAGAGTTGGCATGCCTTACTTCCATCCTCCCTCTTAGAGGGAGCTCTCCAGAAAATTTAAAAGCGCCAATCAATTCAAATAAACGAACTGCACCCTGGGGATAAGATTTAAGACACGAACTCTGCCCGAGTAGAAAAAATTCAGTATGTTTGCCGCCCAACAAGGCTTCGACAGCATTAACGCTCCAGGGAGCTCGGAAACCTTTATTTTCCTTATGGGAGTAACATGCACTAAGAAACGAGAAAGCTGTAATGAGTGCTCTTTTGGAGAAAGACCCGGGACTCTTCAGGCTTCTCCAGCAGCGTAATTTGGCAACAGAGAAAGGAGAACGTCTACCATCAGTGAGTGGGTCCAGGGCCCAGCCGAGGATGGTGTGAGGCCAGTGCAGATCTTGTCTTGAAGGCCTGTGTTTAGTGAGAAAAACTTTATTGAAAATTTGGATCCTTCTCCAAAATATGTTGATTACAACTTTTTTCTAGGCACAACACAGTCTGAAGTCAAATGGAGTCTGGAAGGTTGGGCCACACTTAACCTGTGTCTTTGGGCTTTGGGTACTTCCAATCCCGCTGTCCAGGGGCCCAATTTGAAGGGAACGGTGCTATATATATATGCTATATATATATATGCTATATATATATATATATGTATATATATATATATGCTATATATATATGTGTATATATATATATATAGCATATATATATACATATATATATTTTTTTAATTTGATAAAATTTTAATGCATTCCTTGTACATATAAGCCAACTTCAACAATTATCAACCAATGCCAATGTGTTTTGTATCTAACTTTAGTGACTCTCTCCTCTCCCAGATTAAAAAAAAAAAAATCCCAGGTATTTGATCATTTTGTAAATAAATATTCCAGTGTGTATATTCAAAATAGAGGGATTACTTTTGATATAATCATAATACTATAATGTATAGTATATACATATATATACACACATATATAGTATAATATACATATTATATACATATATACATGTATATAGTATAATAGTATAATCACACTATCTAAAATGCATGATCCTTCCAAAATATTTTCAAATATCCAATCAGTATTCCTTTGTTTTATCATACATTTGTTTTATAGTTTCCTTGAATCAATATCTAAGTGTTCCCTTTATTTCCTAGAAGTTGTCAGTTAGACTCACAGGTTCAGATGAAACAAATTTGGGTTTGATTTTTTTTTTAAGAAGACATAAGTAGTGTACATTTGCATCGATACACACACTTAAGTCATCTCTCTGTGATGTTAATAGTAGCTGAGGACCATTGCCGAATCATTATTCATTTGAAATGGTGATTTTCAGCATTCTTTTTTCATTTAATTGCCACACTGCTTTTAAAAGTTTATTTGTTTTTGAGAGAGAGAGTATGAGCAGAAGAGGGGCAGAGAGAGAGGGAGAGAGAGAATCCCAAGCAGGCACAGAGCCTGTCAGCACAGAGGCTTGACATGGGGCCGGAACTCAGGAACGGTGAGATCGCAACCTGAGCCGAAATCAGGAGTCAGACGCTTAACCGACTGAGCCACCCGGGTGCCCGCCCAACCCCACTACTTTTAAAAAGACTAATTTCTGTTCATCAACTATTTAGTTACTCTGGGATAGAGTTTATTTTTATTTATTTATTTTTGCGGGGGACAGAGGTTTTTATCTATTTATTTATTTAAAAATTTTTATTTCAATTCAAGTTAGTTAACAGAGTATAATAACAGTTTCAGGAGTAGAATTCGGTGATTCGTCACTTACACATAACACCCAGGGCTCATCCCAACAAGTGCCCTCCTTAATAGCCATCACCCATTTAGCCCATCCCCCAACCTGATTTTTTTTTTATTATAATGTGCTAAGGGGCTGTCATTGGCTGGAGTGTGTCCCCCCAAATTCATATTTGAAGCTCTGATCCCTGGTGCCTCAGGACATGACTGTATTTGGAGCTACGACCTTTAAGGATCGGTTAAAATGAGGTCATTAAAATGGACCCTAATCCTACCTGACTGGGTCCTTATGAGAGGAGAAGGACAGAGAAGCACACAGGATGACCAGGTGAGGACACAGGGGGAGGATGGCTTCTACATGCCCAGGAGAGAGGCCTCAGGAGGAACCGGCCCTGCCCACGCCTTGACCTTGGACGTCCAACCTCCAGCACTGTGAAGAAACAAATCCCCTGTGTAAGCCCCAGTCCGTGGTATTTGCTACAACTGCGCAGGCCACCTGAGCATCCGTATCAGGATAGGGGGCAGAATTGCAGGAATATGGGTTAGTTTAGTTTTTCTTCTGTTTTTTAAAAGCTTATTTATTTATTTAGAGAGAGTGCACATGAGAACGGGGAGGGGCAGAGAGAGAGGCAGACAGAGAATCCCAAGCAGGCTCTGCACTGAGCCCAACGCGGGGCTCAATCCCACGAACTGTGAGATCATGACCTGAGCCAAAATCAAGAGTCCGATGCTTAACCGACTGAGCCACCCAGGTGCCCCGGGGTTGATTTAGATTTTTTAGAGCTATGCGTGCAACCTGGTGGCTCTCTATCCTGGTTTGGTCCTTCTACAAACTACAGGGCTGTGGGTATTAACCAGCACAGAGATTAGCATGGGCTGAAGGAAGAGGGGCCCAGCAGGATTAGCGGATGGTACCGGGTACTTGATAACGGGGAGCCAGGAACTCGACCTAGAGGTGAAGTGGTGACTTTCTAGAGGAATCCGAGGAAAGACAGTGCACTGCTCCCACCATGACCGTAATTGGAGGATTAGCATAGTAAAAGGAGAAGGGTCAAGGGTTGTTCAGGTGGTGCCGGGGCCTGGGTGGTGGAAAGGGCTTGGGAGGGGGCAGCACAGCTCCCAGGGAAGGGGGCTGGGGCACGACACAGCTCAGGCCTTAGATGAAGTCCGATCTGGGAGCCGCTGGCGATCCACGGGTAACAGCTCAGAGAAGGTCAGTAAAAAATGGATTTCCCGGCCTGAAGAAAACATGGACCAGGGAAGAGGCCGGGTGCGGGCTGCCGGGAGCCTGCCCGGCACGGGGCCTGGGGTCTGGGGACAGGAGAGCCAAGCTGCTCACAGGAGCCTGGGAACGCACGCAAGCCAAGCGGGACATTTGCTCGCCTGCTTGTGCTTGTTCAACAGCCTTTGGGAGGGCTTCCTCCTGACTCAGGCTCCAGCTAAGGTGCCAGAAGGGAAATGGACCATGGTCCAGTCACATCAGCTACTGACCTGGGACGTCTTCACTTTCCTGGACACGGAGCCGCTCTGGGTGCCCGCGGTGGGGCCTGGCCTCCAGGCGCAGAAGCACCATCTGCTTTCGGAAGGTGAAGCAGGAGGTCCCAGGAGGAGGTCATGCAAGGAGGGACTTAGCAGCAGTTTGCGGGGTGATTTGCAAGGGGGACCAGCGACCCGAAGGAGCCGTCCCACGGCGGCCCCGTGCCTGGATGTGCGGAATCTGTCCACAGCGAGACAGGAGGTTGTCAGTGACATTACAAAACCCCAAGCTGCAAGATTTGAAAACAAACAATTATTTTAGCAGAAAATGAGAGATCAGCTTCAAGTTTTCTTGTTAAGGGCTTGTTTCTAAACAGCTGAATAATTACTGTCGTCTATTTAAGATTTCCAGATGGTTTCTAAAATTTCCTGCTTTCTTCAAAATTTCTCAGTCTTTTTACACTTGTCTCAAAGATTGCTATAACATTTCTAATTGGATGACTGCATTTACAACAAACATTTCTGGAAGGCCCACTCTGCCTAACGCTGCTGAGTGAGACGCATAATATTCCAGGGCTATTTTAAGAAGAGACGGTGCCTGTATGATTTGGTGTTCTTAGGAAGTCTTTTTTTTCCATTATGGTCACTGTTAAATCAATATTGACAAATCAAATGCTGATTTGATAAATTATCTAATTCTGGACAAAAGAGAACATTTCATACGTTTTCTGTAAAACTGGTATTTTAACTTGACTTTAAAACACAGTTTAGTAACAACTTGTGCTTTCTTTTTTTAAAAATTTTTAAATGTTTATTTGTTTTTGAGAGAGAGAGAGAGAGAGAGAGAGAGCGAGCACGAGCAGGGGAGAGGCAGAGAGAGAGGGAGACACAGAATCCGAAGCAGGTTCTAGGCTCTGAGCTGTCAGCACAGAGCCCGATGTGAGACTCGTGCCCACAGACCATTAGATCATGACCTGAGCCAAAGTCAGACACTTAACTGACTGAGCCACCCAGGTGCCCCTAACTTGTGTTTTTTGATTCTATATAAGTAGGCTGGATTTTTCTATTCTTTTGCAGAAAAAGTCAGTCTTTTTGAGGATCCTCAAGTTTCTGATTTTTCATTAGGAAAATTAAGCAAATCTATCTCAAGTTCTTGGAGTGGTCACCACAGTCCTGACACTGTTATAAATATTTGTCATTGGGGCTCCTGGGTAGCTCCATTAGTTAAGCATCCAACTCTTGATTTCGGCTCAGGTCACGATCTCATGGTTCATGGGTTCCAGCCCCGTGTCGGACTCTGTGCTGATAGTGTGGAGCCTGCTTGGGATTCTCTCTTTCCCTCTCTCTTTCTCTCTCCCTCTCTTTCTCTCCTTCTCTCAAAATAAATAAACGAAAAAAAAGTTGTCATTGACATTGTGTTTTGGGGCCACTGAGGGACAGAAGGGCTCCAGGGCTGTAGCCCCAACCCACCTTCTCAGCCTTCCTCACCCTGTTTGTACATCTTTCCTGAGGGTCCTGAGTATGTTTTTCTCCCTTTGTGTACACATTGCATTTTTTTTTTTTTTTTTTTAGAGAGAGAGTGAGAGCGAGAGAGAGTGCATGTGAGCCAGGGGCAGAGAGAGAGAGAGAGAGAGAGAGAGAGAGGGAGGGAGAAAAGCGGGGCTCACCGAAAGTGGGACTCAAACTCAAGAACTGTGAGATCATAACCTGAGCCAAAGTCAGACGCTTAACAACTGAGCCACCCAGGCACCCCCTCTCATTTCATTTTTAACTTTCTTTTGAGCGACTGTATTTCTATTTTGAATTATAAATATGTTCCTCTACGTATATGTTCCCATTCCTCTTGATAAATTATAATGTTTGAATAAAATATAATACTTGATAAGTTATAATATTCCTCTTGATAAATTATAATAATATAATATAATATAATATAATATAATATGGCTGTTAAAGATAGGTGGATAGATGAACAGGGGTACAAATATAGGAGAAGATACAGAAGTAGGCATAACTCCAGGAGCAGGTACAGATATTCCTTATTCAGTGGAATGTGTGCCCCGTGAGGACAGGGGCTTTTGTCTGCTGCGATCGCGGCAGCATTCGCAGCATCTAGAAAACACCTGTCTGGGTTAAACGCCCACCTGTGCGTCCACGGCACACCTGGAGCGCTCCCTGGCGTGGCGTGCACTCACATGGGGATGCAATCGCCTGTTCGCCGTCCTCCTCCCTGTGCTGCATCCCGTGCTTCTGAGGGCAGGTCTGTGCCTCATTTACTGTCGTGTCTCCGGCTCTTTCAATACGTGATCGGCAATTACAAACACACGAGCTATAGATGTGTATGGCGTGTCCCCATGAAAAGGAGGATCGGTCGAAAATGTCACGGCTCAGTCACTCATTCCTTTGTGTCTTTACACAGATGTCACTTTAGAAGTGAGGTCTCCCTGGGCGTGCTGCTCTGTGAGTAAATCCAGTTTGCTCCCCCACCCAGCACTCCATTCTCCCCTTTATTTCCCCCCAAAATACTTATGGCCGCACCATATGCTTACAACTTTCTTTCTTGCTGTCTCCGTGAGGTCGGGGACTTTGTCTTCTCTCCTTGCACAGAGAGTAGGTGTTCAAAGTGTTTGTTGCAGAAATGGAAGGCTGAAGTATGTTATCAAAATATATCTGAAGAATCATTAAAAAACTTTTTATGACTTTTTACTTTTTATTTTTTTTTTAAATATGAAATTTACGGTCAGATTGGTTTCCATACAACACCCAGTGCTCATCCCAACAGGTGCCCTCCTCAATGCCCATCCCCCACCCACCCCTCCCTCCCACCCCCCAGCAACCCTCAGTTTGTTCTCAGTTTTTAAGAGTCTCTCATGCTTTGGCTCTCTCCCACTCTAACCTCTTTTTTTTTTTTCCCTTCCCGTCCCCCATGGTCTTCTGTTAAGTTTCTCAGGATCCACATAAGAGTGAAAACATATGGTATCTGTCTTTCTCTGTATGACTTGATTTTTTAAACTGTTTATTTATTCTTGGGGGGTGGGTGGAACGGAAGAGAGAGAGAGAGACAGGATGCCAGGCAGGCTCAACGCTGACAGCAGAAAGCCCAATGCGGGGCTCAAACTCATGAACCGTGAGATCATGACCTGAACCAAAGTCAGACGCTTAAAGTGTCTGAGCCACCCAGGTGCCCCAAAACTTTTTATGATTTCTAAAATAAACATTTAAAAAAATATAAATAAGGGGCACCTGGGTGGCTCAGTCGGTTAAGCGTCCGACTTTGGCATAGGTCACGATCTTGCAGTCCATGAGTTCAAGCCCTGCATCGGGCTCGGTGCGACAGCTCAGAGCCTGGAGCCTGCTTCGGATTCTGTGTCTCCCCCCTCTCTCTGTGCCTCCCCCACTCACGCTCTTTCTCTCTCTCTCTCTCAAAAATAAACATTAAAAATTAAAAAATAAATTATATATATTTACAAAGATACATTAAATACTATAAAAATAAATTTATATATAAAATACATAAAATACATTTTAAAAACTTGAAAAATGAAAGTGTAATGATAGCTTTACATCGATGCTATATATGTACCTCTCTACAGGGAACAGTTAGCTGGTGAAATGCCATATGCTCTGTGAGGGTCGCTGGAGGGGGCCTTCCTGTTACCTGGATGGGGCAGCTGACATTGGGCACCCCCACCCCCAGGACAGTCTGGAACAAGGGCCGACAGGAGGTGGGTCACCATGGCAGCTCTTTCCTTCCCAGGACCGATTGGCAGTAATAGTTCCAGCAACCTCGAACAGGTGGCGGAGTGGGTGCCTGGGCTTGGCGCATCCTCAGTAGATGTTTCGCGAAGGAGAGAATATTGATAAGAATAGTTCTCCAATGCTCTCCAGAAACATAAGCTTCATAAATTAAATTTGAGGCTTATTTATGTTATGTAAGTTCTTCTAAATTAAATGCACAAAACGTGATTGCGAAAGTGAAGTTCGCGAAGGGTCTGCGGCCTGCGGGAGGGGACGCGCGAGGGGGGGCAGCACGCACGTGCACGAGGTGGCGTCTGCGTCGGGAATTAGGGCGGGGGGCATGTCTGCCGGTGTCCACACGTGGCAACCTCGGGGACGTCCTCCGTCTCCACGGGCACTAGAAATCCAGTTTCCCGGCAGCCCGTTCACGGGTGGGCCTGGAGCACAGGGCACTTTCTGGCTGGGTGGTTGGCGCTGACGTGCCGCATGACCCACAGCTTCTGCTTAACACGTGTCTTCAGCCTAATTTTTATGGCGGGCAGGCTGTGCCGTTAGCGGACAACAAATACGAATTTCCGTGGAAGATGGGAATTTACCAGGATGTTGCCAAATTTCTCACGATCCCCTGTATTCCGGATTAAAAAAAAAATGACACCTCTTAAAAAAACAAATGATACCGTATTTGGGGCCACATGTTATATTTAGAGTTTAAAACAAGGGACTGCAGTGAAAAAAAAAGCTGAGAGATGGTTTGGTGATTTCTTTTCTTTGATATGTGATAACAGCTAAAAACCCCAATGGCTTGCTCACTGCATGCACATTCACACGCACAGGCGCGCACACACGCACAGGTGCACACACACATGCAAATGTGCACACACATCCCTACACATGCTCACGCATGCAACGCCCTTTCAACACTCTGAGGCCACCCTCCCTGCTGAATCCGTAACCCAGAGGCACACCTTCTGCTTACACAGAGCCAAGCACGGGCTCCTGGCCTGGACCTCACCTTGAGGTGAGGTGAGGTGAGGTGTGCGCACACAGCAGCCTGGCTGACGCGGAGCGTGGGCTTCTGGGAGGAGAAGCAGGCCTCTCTCCCTGTTATCTGGTCCCTTTTGTGCTTTCATGTCTCTTCACTCTCCTTCGGTCCTTCCCACCACTGCCCCTCTCCTCTCCTCTCCTCTCCTCTCCTCTCCTCTCCTCTCCTCCCCTCCCCTCCCCTCCCCTCCCCTGCCCTCCCCTCCCCTCCTCTGCCCTCCCCTCCCCTCTCTTCTCCTCTCCTCTCCTCGAGCTTCCTGTCCCTCCAGACAGATGGAAGGAGAGGCTGGTCTTTTCTCTGGATATACCCCAGACCCATTTTCTTTTTTTCTGTTTGGGCTTGGCCTCCTGTTTGGAAATGTTCATGGAGGAAACTTCTCGAGGGGACTCTCCGGGTGGGGTCACCTGTGCCTTTGGTGGCTTCTTTCTCTCCCTGTTCACAGCACCTTGGCCCTTTCTACAAATCTCCCTTCCACCCTCAGAGCTGTGAAGATAATGGGGTTGGGTATGGAGGGTTCCTCAAAGGCCTTTACAGCTTCATTCCTGGGGATGCCAGGAGTCTCTCTTATACTCTGGAGGAGGTGAAGGGGCAGGCTGAGGGGGGGGAGGGGACCATGACCACCCATGTCTGCCCCAGCCCCTCTGAGGCCTGGCCTCCTTTCCTCTGCCTCGTCTCCTCCCCAGCCGGGGACCTGGGTGACAGCTGTGACCCCTGTGTGGTGAGTGCATGACCTGGCTGACAGAGCCTTAGGAATGTTCCAGTAGATCAAGGCTGCACTAGACTTGGAGGCTCTTAATGTGCTTTTCATTTCACTTGTTCTCACTGGTGCCATTTTGCCTTTGTGTCTGTCACCTTTTTATTGTGATGAAATACACATAACATGAAATGTACCATTTTAACCATTTTTAAACGTACAGTTCAGTGGCCCAGAGTACGTTCAGGTTGTGCAACCATCACACTATGCTGTGAGTGTCATTTTCCACATATGCGCCCAAGACATTGTTTCCCGCTCTCTGTCGGTCATCGGGAATAGCTCTGGGCAGTGATGGGTGTGCAGACCAAACCAGAGGCTTAACTGGATGGCTTTGTGGGAAACGCACAACTTCAGCCAGCTTCTCTGTGGCGGGCTCCACCGGGTCACTTACCCCTCAGGGCCAGCAGAGGGAGCCAGTGGGCCAAGCCTCGTGGAACCGGTTTCCCTGCACATCCCCGCACCGAACGCAACGCGAGGAGGAAGACCGCCCTGGCAGGTGCCTGAAGCAAGCCAGCATTTACCCAGCAGAAGCACCACACTATATAAGGAACACTGAGCCAAGCAATGTTTTAGTTGCTCAAAGTTAACTTTTTCTGCCAATTTCACTGGTGAGGGAAATCAGCAAGGAGGAACAATTCTCCCCTTTCTTCCGGGGGAAGGGGTGGATATCTTTCTTTGATTCCAGGCCTTTCTGCCCCCCGGGGAGGGGGGCGGGCAGTTAGCAGCATTCCTCGGGTATTTTAAACTGGATGGACAGCCTTTGGGTGTCTCCTGAGGTCCAAGTCAGGGAGAAAGACCCAGGCTGTGTTGCCAACCTGGGCGTGAAATTTAATGTGGGTTAGAGAAAAATGAAGAAATGGAGTGGACGTCTCTTGTATCTGGAATGGTGTGGAGCACGCCTAGGAATGCTGGGGGTTGCCAGGGCTAAATGTCTCTCCATGGAACCCACAGCCACTCACTACGTTACTTAGAGAAGACAAAGAAATCGGGACTCCCAGCGTCTTCCTTCCCAGAGTGAACTCAGCTGTGAATAACCGAAGGCCAGTCATCTGCACGGAGGGTCTATATGGGCCAGCCACGTTCCACCATCCACAGGCAGCTAGAACGTTTTTAGCAAATCACCCAAGGTATGTGGAAGAATTCTTTAGAAAATAGAACCCTGGCAATTATAGCCACAGATAGATACAGATAGATGGGTGTTCTCAACAAAGGAAGTTAAAAAGACAGCTCAATTATTTTCAAGCCTGATCACCTAGAATTAGTTGAGAAGAAAACTCAACACAAAGCTACAAAAAATCCAAGCATCCCCCCTCCCAAAAGCCATAATCCTTAATAAACCTTTACTAGAAAAAACTTGTTATCTTACAGATGAAGCCGTGCTTTTTCTCCTGGACCATTCTCTACTCCTTTTCTGTGGACACTTTCAGGGTTAAAGACAACAAAACAAAACAAAACAGAAAGCAGCAAGCCTGAAAAACCTACGATGAGTTGCTTTTTATCATCCTGTTTTGAATTGCACTTTATTTTCCAGACCATCTTGTTTTGATATTGGCAAATATTCACTGAACTTTGGAATTCTCTTCCTTTCTCGTCCCTCCCTGGAAAATGAAGTTCTCTCTGCAAATTATTGCCTTATGTCTGACCGTCTTGGGTCCGTGTAATGGGGTTGCTAACATTTCTCTGACCTCCTAGTGGAATAATTAGGTGCTCTGGTTACCAAGCAACAGAAAGTCGGATGACCCAGGAGCAGAGAGTCCTGGGCAGACTCAGAGATGGAGTCTGTTTCTGGAAGAGCGTCCACCAGACGTGGGGGTGGCGATCTTCCTACCACGGTGGCTGACACTTTCAGGTGGCCAGCTGGCCTCCGCTGTCCCCAGGCATGGGGCCGACAGGACGCCAGCCTGCCCATCACGGGTCCCTGAGCTCATGCTCGTCACACAGCAGCCTCTATGCAGAGTTCAGGGAAACCTTTTGCATTTTTGTCTATTGATTTACTTATTTTATGATGATAAACACACATACATATACCACGAGGTCTGCCCTCTGAACAAACATTTGGGTGTCAGGTGCGGGATCGTTCCTAGAAGGACAGTGTCGTGCGGCACATCTCTGGAACGTTTTCTTGCACAACTGAAACTGCTCGTTCAGCAGCGGTTCCTCATTGCCCCTCCCCCAGCTCCTGGCGACCACCGTCTACCCTCTGCTTCTATGAGTTTGACCACCTCGGGTAGCATGCACAGGGGTAACCATGCTGTATTTGTCCTTCTGCGACTGGCTTATTTCACTCAGCATCAGGGCTGCTCAGGGACCTCGGTCCCGGGAGGGACTGTTCATCGAGACCCACCCCATGCGCTGACAAGTGGCGGTGGTATTTCTGATGGACGGGTTTTGTGACTCAGACCGCGAAACCCCGAAGACGAAAACCGCAGCACCAGGAGATGTTGTCCTACCCAATAGCTCCTTCATGTGGCGTCGGGAGTAGACCAGCGCTGAAAAGAGCATCGTGCCAAGTCCTACACACGGAGTGCACAGGTCTGCAAATGTACGTGCGCTTAGGAAGGAAACTCCCGGACTGTAAAAGCCGTGTCCCCAATATCAGGTGTGACTATGCCTGGTGTCGAGATTATGGGATTCTGAGTAACTCTTAATCATTTTTAAACCTTTATTTTTTTGGTAAATGTTTATTTATTTTGAGAGAGAGAGCGCGCGCACGCGACAAAGAGTGAGCACAAAGGGGGAGGGGCAGAGAGAGAGGGAGAGAGAATCCCAAACAGGCTCCGTGCTGTCAGCACAGACCCTGACTCAGGGCTTGGTCTCAAGACCATGAGATCGTGACCTGAGCTGAAACCAAGAGTCGGATGCTTAACCGACTGAGCCACCCAGGTGCCCCTATTTTATACTTTTCTATATATTTGAAGCGTTCTATAATTGATATTACTTTTACATTAGCACATGTAGACAAGCAAGCATGTGGATAATAAGTGTGCATCCATGGGCATTATGTTGTATGTGTGTATAATGCCCAGTGGTTTGCTGTTGAAAGGGTGATTCTCTTTGTCAAAATGAGTTATTACCACATAAATCTACTTATTCGAGGGAAGACATAAAAAGATCTCTTGAGCAGCGACATGAACTGCCTAGAAAACAGAGGGGGGATTATCCACAGGACTCAGACTCAGAAGACAGGAGACCCTGTGGTTCTCTGCCTGTGCATTTCAGCCACCTTCCTGAGACAGACTCTCTGGTCTTAATTCGTATACCTGAGAGCCAAGGTCCACTGAGCACTCACCACGTTCCAGGCCTGCTGACGGGTTTTCCTGTTAATCCCGTACCGAGCCTGAGAAGGAGGCTCCACTATCATCCCCATGTTCCAGACGGGAGAACAGAAGCACAGAGCCATCAGGTGATCTGGCGAAGACGCCCGGCGGGGAGCGGAGTCCAGGAAGCAGCCTTCCGAACCCACGCCTCCACCACGGTGCCGTGCTGCCCCTTCCAGATGGGGGTGACGGACGATAGGATGACCTAGGGGATGTGCGGGGCTTACAAAGTCAATGGCACTGGAGACGCCCTTGGGAACTAAATGGCATTTCAGGATGAGTTATTTACGATTCATCTAAAATTTTGATTCTTGCAGTACAGTCCCTGTACGTGGGGCTTTCTAGGCCTGGGATGGGAAGCTGCCTTCTTGTGGGATCTGCTTGGCAGGATTCTGCTTGGACACAGTCACTAGCTGTCCAGGTGTCTTTCAACTGTGGCTGCCTGCTGTTCCGGCATCCATCTGGCCTCGGTGGGCGTGAGTGACCGGGGCCTTCCCAAAGGCCAAGGGGCTCAGCCCTGGCAAAGGCGGGGGTGCTTCTGGGAAGGACTCCAAGGTGATTTCCCAGGTGGCAGAGCCTCGATGCTGTGTTCACGCTAAGGTTTAGCACGTACGTCTCCGGAGTAGGCGATGTGTTGACTGACTTACGTCCATATTCGAGAGCATGATGTCTCAGTTGGCTTGGGTTGTCTAACAAAAGGCCATAAACCGGTTAGCCTGTAAACAACACAAACTTATCTCACAGTTCTGGGATCTTGGTGGGGGCCTCCTCCTGGTTTGCAGATGGCCAGCTTCCTCCTGTGTCTTCACATGGCAGAAGGGGAGTGGCCAGCTCTCTGGCCTCTTCTGACACGGGCATGCTTGTCATTCGTGAGAACTCCACCCTCCTGGCCCCGTTACCTCCCAGAGGCCCGCCTGCGAATACCCTTACATCGGAATTCAGGGTTCAACAAATGAGTGTGGGGGGAAACACAAGATTCGGTCCATAGCAGTGGCGGCTATGAAAAATTTCCCTGACGGTAGGTTTGAAGAAGCTTCCTATTAATAATTTTAATTAGCAACCACTCTAGAACAGGAATA
Organism: Panthera tigris; assembly: GCF_018350195.1. Lineage (NCBI taxonomy): Eukaryota > Metazoa > Chordata > Mammalia > Carnivora > Felidae > Panthera > Panthera tigris. Next base: position 4,782,651 of record NC_056668.1, read on the forward strand.
GGGAAGTCAAGCTCGTTTTTGTCTGTCGTAGACACGGAACCATCTGTCCCTCTAAAAATACAGGTTCTTCAAAGATTCCGGCTCAGTCGACTTCAGACACGTCCCTCGCATTTGAAACAGCCGTGTGATCTCAATCCCAATCAAGTCCTAAGCCACGTGGTCACGCAGTTTTGAGAGAGGCCCCTGGAATCCTGAGTTCTAGTTACTGCTGGTCACGGCGTGGCTCTCAATGATCCCAACTCAAAAACGTTTCTTAGTTTTAAATCAAACTAATCCTAACACCTCTGTTGTCTTTTGATCATCGTGTGTTAAAAAAAACCAAACACTTTGTAGCTGTTTTTCCTTTTACAGATCATGCCAAGTCTTTTTGGCCAAAGGAGACAACATTCTGGGGTGCTCCGTGGTCCGTCTCTGCTGGGAACTGAGCTCTCATTTACTCAGTTGACAAACATTGATTGAAATGCAAAGAGGGGGCAGAAGATACTTCTCTGCCCTGGAGAATCTCACAACCCAGTGGAGACACCCACAGCCTTGGAACAATTACTGTGGGTGCACACGTGTGTGTGTGTGTGTGTGTGTGTGTGTGTGTGTGTCTAAGAGGCAGCTCGGGTCAGGGTTTAACAGAATCAGTTTTGGACTAAATGCATTTTGCCATGCTTTTGGGGCTGGCCTGGCTGAGCCAGAGCTGAGTGCAAACAAGGTCTGAATTACGTGCAGTGAGAAACTTCCCTCCCCTTCATCTGGCTTTGTCCTCATCCAGCCCTGTTTCTTGCTCTCGTGGTCATCATCTGGCCTGGCATCCCCTTAGCAGAACAATGTCCATGAAATTAAATTCACAAAGGCCTTGGCGGCTAATTCGGAACCCGGCCCTGACATAGTCCCTGCCTGGGGCTGCCACTCACTGGTGGCCCTGGTGATGGGGACAGGGCAGGCGGCCAGCAGCCATCTGTAGACCCTCATGTGAACCCTGTGTGGCTGGGGCGGGGGGTGGGGGGGGAGGGAGGCAGGAGGCTAGGTGATGTGCAGGGAAACTGAGCGTCCTTGGAAACCCTCAGTCTCCTTCTTCTGGAACCCTAATTCCCTAGTCTTCAGTAGGGAAGTCCTGAGAGACACTTGTCATCAAGTCAGGCCCAGGGGTTAGTAAGTTCCTTCAAGGCACACAGTGCTCAGAACCCAGGACCCCAGGAGCTATTTCCATGATCTTCTCACTCTACCAAGTTACTTAGGCCCTGACAATCCCCACCACCCATATACTGTCCCTGCTACCTTTTTCCAGCTGAATAATTCAGGCTGTGCAAAACAGAGGTACGAAAGGTGATTGTTTCCAGCCTTTTAGGGAACGGGGCTACAGAAGGGACCTTTCAATCCCCAAGAAAATTGCTTGTTCTCTGCAAAATACATCGTACCATTCACTTCTCCACGTAGCCATTTCTATTCTGACACAGCCTCCTTTCAAATTCGACATACCATATGTAAATGTGAGCCAACGACCAAAATCTCCTTTCTAAAATTGAAACTCTTAATATTTTTCTTTGAAGATCGTCACCTCTTTTGGGCAGGAAATTACTGTCAACCTTCTTGCTGCCTGACAAGTAGTTAACTGAGCATTTTCTCCCATTTTTTTTTTGAAAGGAAATATTATGCCAGGGACCATTTCTAGAAATACGTCTACATTTAAAAATCATTATCTTCAAAAATTGGCATCAGAAGTCACTGACGGTGCTGTATTCACGTCAAGTAGCTGGAGTACAGGTTAAACATCTTTTCATTGTATGTGAACTTGGTAACTCTTGGTCTATTTTAGAACGCTTTAGTTCAGTGTAATTACTACGGCTTCTAAAGGCGTTTCTGTGTAATTAGCACGCAGTTTATTTCGTGGTAACTATGCAATTAACTTGTCCCTCTTCTCTAAATGGAAAATACTATAATTCTGATAAGAATGGTTTGGATGCTCATTTTCTCAACCGTACTTTAAAAATATCTATATTTTTAAGTGCTTTCTTCATAATGTCCCTTCCCCTCCTTCAAATAACCTATCTGGTTTAATTAATTATTTTTTTCTTTTTTAGACCAAAAAAAAAAAAAAAAAAAAAAATAACAAGGTAAGATTGCTACAGTTTTGTGAGGCAGCCCTGAATTTTCAAGAAATCTTTTGAGATGTTAAAAAAAAAAAAAAAAAAAAAAAAAGAATAGCCAGAGTGAAATTATCCATACGAAGGAATGCCGAGTCGGGGTCTTTGATGAGTCTGTTGAGGTGTGATGGAAATCGGGTCGTGAGCCCGAAGAAAACGGCTACGTTTGTCTCTGCTTCTCATTAGCTTTGGGAGGAAATTGGCTGCATTTTGGGCCCTTTTGTATTTTCTGCTGTGAAGGTGAGGGTGGCGTTTGCAGAGTGCCCTAGGGGACGTTCACTCTTCTCGTCTAAGGCACAAGTGGGAGGGATGGGCCAGGGCACCGATATGAAGCTTTGCAAAGTAAAACTAACCCCAGTGCTAATTACAACCTAGAGGAAGATGGGAAACACCAGCCCACAGAGTTTTTCAAGTCATTTTGCTCCTTCCTGTCTATACGACCAAATGGATGGCATTCGTATGGCTTATCGAGGCCGCTGATAAATTCATCTCCAAAAACAAATCCTTTTACCTGTCACAGCATGGGCCCCAGGGCCAGCCATGGGCATAATTCGTATTCCCCTAATCTAATAAATCCATCTGTCCATCCAGCTATCCAGACATGCAGTAGAGAAGGACTGCCTAGGTGCTGGGGGTAAAGGGGACGTGTCTCTGCCCTTGAGGACTGCACACCCTTATCGGGAGGCAGTGGGGCAACAACGATTAGAATAAGACAAGAGAGCACCGTGATGGCAAAAGCAGATGTTTTATACCACGCTTGGCCATTCTGCAGATGTTCTACGAATGTGCTAAGTACCTTCTACGTGACCTTCAGTCATGGAGCTGTAACAAAGAATGAGCCTCATAAGATCCCGCTCCCAATGGTGGTTCCATTGTAGTAGGAAGACAGAAAATAAGCAGGTCAACCAGTAAAGATGACACCAATTGCCGGCAGTGCCGTGTTCTGCAAGGGAGCGGGGGAAGCGGTGGAGAAAAGAAGGTTGTGCTGGGCACGGTGGTCATGGGAAGGTTTCTCTAAGAAAGTGACATTTGAGCAGAGACATGAAGTCAAAGCATGAACCTCGTGGAGGCCCGAAGGAGCCAGTCTCCGAGGTGGGATCCGAAAGTGTCCAAGCACAGGCGCGGGGAGGCCGGAGAGGAATGGGCCAGGACGCATGCCACTGGAAATGAGGCCAGAGAGACGCTGAGTGTCAGCACTGCAGGGAGCTGGAGTTCTTATTTGTTGTGTTTTGTTTCTTTGTTTTTGCGTGGGATGGGAAGTCGTGAGAAGATTTTGTGCAATGGTCAGGCAAGATCTGATTTTTTTTTTTTTTAAAGCAAAGTTCCACTCTTTGGCTCCCATGTTAAAACCAGACCAAAGGAGGATGAAGTCAGGACAGCAGGGCCAGTCTGTAGAGCATTCTGTGGGAAGGATGATGGCAGCGTAGGTTGGAGTGTGCATAGAGGGGCTGTGCAAAGTACAAAGAGTCTCCTGGATCCGCTTTGAATATACACTCAATGCTGAGTTGGGTGGGAGGGGGCAGAGAATGAAGCAGGCAAAGGTGGCAGCTGGGATTTGGGCTTGAGCCACCGGAAGAATGGATTTGCTGAAGTGGGGAAGGCTTTGGGTGTGGCAACATTGGAGCTGATGAACCAGGGTTCATTCCTGGGCATGCTGTGTTTGTCATGTCTGGTTGACATCCAGGTGGAGACATTGAATAGGCATCTGGACACACGAGTCTGGAGTCGGGGAGGGGATATGAGCCAGGAATATAAATCAGGGAACTATCAGCTTGCAAGGGGTGTTCAGAGCAGCAAGACTGGCTGAGCTCAGCAAGAGAGTAGGTGTAGGAAGACCAGGGGTGAGGGTTGAACCTGGAGCCCACGATGCTGGCACACTGGCAAGAGGAGGAAGAGCACATATCAGCCAATGAGGCGGAGGAGAGGCTGGCAGGGGGGTGGGAAGGAAACTAGCAGGGCTTGAAGTCAAGGGAGGCAAGGGAAGGAAACATTCAAAAGGAAAGGGATGATCACCTATGTCCAACACACTGGGAGGTCGAGGAGGATGAGTGAACTGCCCACTAGGCTTGGGAAGATGGAGGTCACTGTCATTCCAGTTGACAATGGGGATCCAGGGACACATTTGGGAACAAAAGCCTAAGTAGAGTAGTTACAAGGAACGGGAGGCTAGGTGGTGGAGATAGCCAGCACCCACGCCCCTGGGGGGAAGTTTGCCGTGAGGAAGGGGAAAGATGGAGGTGGTGGATGGAGGTGAGCGTGGGGCCAAGGGAAATCTTTTAACAGGGAGGGTATTACAACACATCTGTGGGTTAAGGAAGTCGTTCCACGGAGAAGGAAGGACCTGACAATGTGCTGGTGAGGAGGCAAGCTCAGAAGGAAAAATGAGTCCCAGAGGAGCTGTGAACAGAAACGGGTCTCAGGGCAGGGGAGGCAGAGTATGTGGGTACAGAGGCATAGAGGGGGCTGGGGCTGGAGAAGAGAACAGAAGCAAGCTCAGCAAGGCAGGCGACCCGAGACCCACTCGGCCAGAGCCACAGAGGAAGGTGGCAACTGAGCCGTCCTGCAAGCCGCCTCTCTGGGCTCCAGGCTTGTTCCTCCTCTTTCAAGTGTTCTCTACCACCACGGTCGGCAGCCTCGACCTCCTCCTTCTCCAGGCCAGTAGGATGTGCAGTCAGCCTCCACTTCCAAGTGCCTCGTACTCCTGTCTTTGCTAGACAATTTTCATTCTAGATCTGCCCTTGTCTTGTGTGTGTGCAGTAGGCAGATCCTCTCCAAAATGTCTGCGTCCTAATCCCCAAAACCTGTGATTGTTAATTTAAGTGACAAAAGGCACTTGGCAGATGTGATTAAGGATTTTGAGATGGAGAGAGTACCCTGGATTGTCCGGGTGGGCAGACACGGGGTCTTTTTAGGAGCTAAGCAGGAGGGTCAGAGTCAGAAAAGAAGACTTGACAGCTGAAACAGAGATTGGAGTCAGAGGACGGGGCCGCAAACCGAGGAGTGTGGGCCAGTTCTAGAAACTCGGACAAGACAAGGGAATGAATTCTCCTCTGGAGAGTCCAGAAGGAACACAGCCCTGCAGAAACCTCGATTTTAGTCTCGTAAGACTCATTTCAGACTTCTGACCTCTAGAACAGACAGACAATTAATTTGTGTTGTTTTAAAAGCTGCGAGGTCTACGGTCATTTGTCACAGCAGCAACGGGAAACTAGTACGTGTTTTATGAGAATTTACGAGGTCTGAGATCCGTGCTTTTGGAGCCCCATTCCCACACATGTGGTGTACTAACCTTTGTGAAGACATTTAGGGGGCTCCTCTTTGGGAGATGAGGACAGGCTGGTCAGAGAGCAGTGGTGAGGGAACAGCTTCCGGCATCCATCATGTCAGAGGCCAGTCAGGCTAGAGGCACAGCTACGCTGGCCCCAACTGTGACCTCCGCTTTGACAATGCTCATGGTAAAGGGAGGCATTTCAGTAGCATGGTGGCCAGGAAAACGGGGAACGGTCGCAGCTCTGCACTCTGCCCTGTGCCCCAGAGACCAAAGCTCTGACCCCATCTTTTAGCCCCTTTCACAAAGAGAAGGTCTATGGGGGTCTGCGGGGCTGAGTCAGGCTTCAGGGTGACAGAAGAAAGTCCCTCCATTCCATCTCGTTGGGGATTTACAGCATTTTCCTCTTTGTAAAGTTGGGACTTCTCCAAGGCAATCCCAAGAAGGCTGCCATTGGGGGGCTGTAGGTCACCCCTGCTGTTCTTAAACTATTTTAAGCTGTTAGTTGCCATCCTTCCCTAATGTTTTCGTTACTAAAATTAATGTGCAGATTTTCTTCACGTGCACCCTTGGGTGATTTTGTCTTGGGTGGAATTTTAGAAAGCAGAGATTCACATGTATTGTGATCATCGAAGGGGGCATGAACTATCTGGCCGTGGAGCCATTGCAGTTTCCCGTAGTTCTCCAGGAATGGGTGTCTTCATTCCTCCTCTGAACTTTCTACTTCCAGTGCTACTACGGAAGGTTAGAAACAGGAAGACAATAGCAGTCCGCGTTCTCTCCCTCACAAGTTGGACAGGAAGCTATGGTCCTAGAGTAAATCCCAGAACTAAAATATTGTCCTATCATAGCTCTGCAGTCAGAAGCCCAGCCAGTCACGAGACCTTGCTAAATCTTATGAAATGAGATACATTTGCGATCTGGATTACGACTCTGGAGTGCTCCGAACGAGTCCATAAATTTAAACAAATGGCGTGCGTGTCATATGAGAGAACCTGAAGATGCTTCTGGGTAACTTACAGGTCAGGTGTGTGGAGACAAAGGAAGAGGAAAGGACACTGGTCAGCTAAATCCGTATCCTCTGCTTTGGTGCTCTGCGACTGGGGAAGGGGTCAAAGACACAAGGTTCAAGTCATTAAGGATGGGGCGTTTCAGAACTGAAGACTCCTCTGTCTATGAGCACAGGATCTCCAGAAGAAGGACACGACTGTTGTGGGAAGCCCCCACTGGTGGGAGACAGGATGGGCTACCCTAGGCCTGTCGACAGGGGATAGAGGTAGCCTCTGCCCAGAACAACATATTTTCCAGTGGATCAGCTCTTTGGGCACCCCTTTCAGTGAAGGGTTTTTTTTTTTTTTTAATGTTTATTTATTTGAGAGAGAGACAGAGACAGAGACAGAGCAAGAGCACGTGCAGAGGAGGGGCAGAGAGAGAGGGAGACACAGAATCCGAAGCAGGCTTCAGGCTCTGAGCTGTCAACATAGAGCCCTATGCGGGGCTCGAACTCACAAACCGTGAGATCGTGACCTGAGCTGAAGTTGGACGCTTAACTGACTGAGCCACCCAGGCGCCCCCAGTGAAGGCTTTTTTTGTTTTGCACACCCTCCGCTCCCACCCCCAGGGGAGAAACTGAGGTTCTGGATTTCCGTGGTACCACTCTCACACTTTCCTGGTTCTGTTATTTGAATGTCACTGTCCTCATTAAAAGACAGGCTTCTTAAGAGCTGGGTCACAGTGTTACTTATCCCACATCCCCAGTGTGCCACCCGATGTCTGGCTCATTGTTGACTCTCGGTAAATATTGTTTGCATGAAGAAGGGAGATCCTCTAAGTCAGGGGTTGCATCCTATGGGCCTTGGATCAAATCGGGCCTCTAGCCCGATTTTGTAAATAAAGTTTTGTTGGAACACAATTGTACATTTTGCCTATGGCGCCCTACAAAGGCAGAGTTGAGTAGGTGCTACTCTACCACCCACGATGCCTGAAACATTTGCTCTCTGGCCCTTTACATGAATTGTTTGCTCCGGGACAAGTGCATCTTCTCTTGGAGGTTCTATCTTAAGGCAATTTACAATGTTATACTGAGAACCTTTTGGAACTTTCCTAATTTATCCCTCAAACGAATCAGAGACCGCCTAAGCCCAATACATTCAGGGTTGAGAATGAACACAAACCCTTCCCTTTATTCAGGGATGGACTGTCCTTAGAATCTGAAGGATTTCCTGCCCCCCTCCCCCCACCTCCCCAGTGTTTTGGAAGGGCTCAGCAAGGCTAGTCTCATACAGAAAATACTGAAAGCAGCTTTCTGACCTTAAATTATTTCCTCATTCACTTGAGCCCACCACCTAAAACTTCTTCAAGCACCCCTGTGAGAATTGAGGATATTATTGCTTTGTGTTTCAGTTTTCAGTCAAAGTGCTTTCCTTTTCACTCTGGTCTGAGGTCAGTGACGGGGGCGAAAAAGATGCTCCGACAGGTGTATGTGTGGTCCCGGTGGTGGGTGGAGGGGAGGAAGACAAAGAGGCCGCAGTGTTCCTTCGAGCTGGGACCTCTGGAGGGAGAAAGGCCTGAGTGGTCCCTTGGAGCTGGGACTTGGAGCGAGGTGAGCACGGCAGGTGCTGGGGGCCTGGAGAGGTAGGAGGAGGCATGCGGAGGGGGACCATGGAGACGGGGTGGGGGGTGTCCCAAGATACATCTCTCCACCTCCCATGTGTGTCCTTTGTCCGTGGCTGTGAAAAGGGCCTTCCTACCAGCTGGGCAAAATGCATTTAATCCAGTGGCTCCCAATTGGGGTGGGCGATTTTGCACATTTGGCAGCATCTGGAAACGTTCTGGTTGTCAAAACGATGGGTGGCTGGGTGCTGTTGTCATCTATGAGCAGAAACCAGGGACGCCGTTAAGCATTCCACAGTGCACAGGAAGTCCCTCCCCACCGCCCCTCCCCCCACACATACACAGCAAAAATTCTCCTGGCTCCATGTCTGTGGTGCTGAGGTTGAGAACCCCGATCAAAATCCTCGGCGAGCTCGCGCACTTCCTCTGACGTGATGAAAGACACTTGGAGCGGGGTTGCGCGTGGAAAGATACCTGCTCGTCTGGGGCCTAGTGAAATCTTTTGCCTAGAAGATTGCAAAGTAATTAGGTGGGGCATCTACATTCTGTTTTGGGAGAATAGGAAGAATTATCTTGTCATCACAGGGCAATTATCCTGTGAATATTTTGGCTTTGCTGTGTAATTGCACATTATGCTTTGCTGTGTAATTGCAATTAACATGTAAGTGATCTAGCGATTCTGGTAGTGTGTCGCCCCCTCCTCTGGAAAATACGTGACAAATGCCATGGTGACAGCCACACGTGGGTGACATATGTCTAAAGAAGGGGTGGCGTAGGAATCAGGCACATTGCTGCCTTCTTACCCAGCCCCCCGCACTCATACGGCCATGTTTTTAGATGAATTTTGGGTAAGAATGTACAGCAGAAGCTTGAAAAGCAGTGGCAAATTATCCATATCGACAGCGGTTATGTGATTTTTCTGTCTCTGAGAAACACTTTCAGGTTCAACACTTTGCTCGTTTGTTTGTTGCAAGGCCAGCACATTCTTGACGAAAAAAAATATTTTTTTTAGTGTTTATTTATTTTTGAGAGACAGACAGAGTGTGAGCAGGGAGGGGCAGAAAGAGAGGGAGACGCAGAACCCGAAGCAGGTTCCAGGCTCTGAGCCATCAGCACAGAACCTGACTGGGGAGGGTTGGGGCTCGAACTCAGCAACCGTGAGATCATGACCTGAGCCGAAGTCAGATGCTTAACTGACTGAGCCACCCAGGTGCCCTGAAAGGCCAGCATATTCTTGATAGCAAGGAATATTTTATCTCTTGTAACAACAGAATAGAATTTCTCTTCCCATATCTATAAAGGTTCTTTTGTAGATTAACGACACCCACAGCCCCCACCCCATGTAGATCCCGTTTGTCCATTAGAATTCTTGGCTGTACATTATTCTCTAATGCTTAGCTTTGATGTACTTCCCATCACTGTGTGCATTTGAGTATCTACCAAAATAACCTGTACTCAGAGTTTTCAATTCTTTAATGAGTAGGTTTTCTGAAAATGTTTTATTTTGAACTGGATTTCTTGTCTCCTCTATGCTCATTTCTAGCAGCAAAATAGGGAAGTTATAGAGTGTGTTTGGGTGTTGAGTGGCACTTTGGCCAGACTCTGGCTTGCTGCTCAGTCTGAGCGGGGTTTCCCGGCTTGGTGTGTGTGCCCAGCTCCCGGTGCGCAGCTGCTTGGCATCACGGAGGAGGCCCTGGCTTATGCCAAACCTGGTTCTCTCCTCTCGCACGGAGCTGAGAGTCAGGCTGGTGGGGCCATCCTGGCCCCGCTGCTCATCCTTCTAGATCTAGAAACTGAGTTTCATTAGAGCCTTTGGCGAGCCTCAGGCCCTTGGAAAAACCTTCCTCGTATGTGCTAACCCGCACGGGGTGGATGTGTAAACCCTCGGGTCAAGATGCTGATTTCAATGATTCCAACACTTCAGCTCTTCCAAGGAGACAGAATTGGTTATGGTCCCCTGTCCCACTGTCTGGATACCCTAACCAGGACTCCCTTCCTAACTACCCCCCACCCCCCGCTTTTTTTTTGGCAAGGACAGCAGTGTCTTTTAGTCATCTGGGCTCACTTTGGTTGGTTGCTGATGCCAGGAGTCTCTTTCTCCCGTATACACTCAGCCACCCAACTGTGTGATGTGCTCGCTGCTCCTTCCTGGTGTCCCCGCATCTCTGCGTTTCCTCTCAGCCACCACAGCCTCATCACCTGGGTCAGGCCAGGGCTTCTGCAGTAAATGTGTGTTCAGGCCAACACATCCCGGACTAGCAGCCGGTTCATCTTCTACGGCCCAGACGCACAAATCAGGAAACACGAGGGAAAGCATCGTTGCGCATGAGGATTCTTCATTTACAAAAGGGATAGTCATTATTTATTTCACTATCGTTGTCATTTTACATGTTAAGTTTACAAAAAACCAGAGCAGAGCTATGGCCACAGACGAGCTATGTAGACCTTGTTATCACCGCTATTTTTGTACTTTAACATTTTTTTTTCAAAACATTCATATGTGCATTAGCTCCCCTGGTACATTTAAGGCATCATTTGATTTCCCAAGAATTAACTTGCACACAATTTTTGGAAGTGTCCGCAACATACCTACTATGATTGCACAAAGTGGGAAGCGGGCGTCGTGTGCGAGCCCGAAAATGTGGCCTTTTACAGTCAAGCACAGGACTGCACATGAGGCTTCACTCTGAATCCAAACCCCTTCCCTAGATCCATTCACTAGCTCTGGATGCCCATCAGGCTTCCCGTACGCTGTCTAATTAGGCTCCAATCCTGCAATATCCCTTCTGTACAATCATTTCATAATGGTTGCATCGAAGCTGCTAGTTTAATAATCTAGATAATAACACACTTTGTGCAGAATCATTGATAATAGCTGTGCATTTATAATCCATGCTGTGAATGCTTTCGTCTTTTGAAACGCGATAGCATATTTCTCATACCAATTTTGAATCCCCACATGATCTTATTTTCTTCTCAACTACTGATTTTGTCCTGCTACTGTTGCTGTTGTCATCTGTCCCGGCGCTGCCGGGGACACCCCCCCTGGTCTCTCACCCGCACGCTTTGCCTTCATCTTTTCCAATGTCACGGACGCTCATTCCCCGGTTCAGCACTCGCTGCATTTGGGAAACACCCCAAGGCCTCTGGTTTTATCTTGCACATTCTAATTCTTGGAATCGAAAAATTCACAGCCCACTTTCTGCTTATTAGTGCTCTCAAATTTTGTTGTTTTTGTTTTTGTTTTGTTTTTTTTTGTTTTATGTTTTGTTTTAATAGGATGCCTTGTGCTCTCCCTTGAAAGGGGAGGTGTCCTACCTGCTGACGGGGAGGGCGCCCAGGTCATCCTGCTGACCTGGGCTGAGTAGCCGCATTCGGCTTTTTCCTGGCTCCATCCAGGAGAGTAATGACGAGCATGGCTGGCTGGCTGGCTCTTGGGTGGTGGGGGGGACGGCTGACATTTGTCCCCTGTGCACTGGCTGATCTCATCAGTCACACCTTGAATCATTTATTTAAAAAAATTGTAATTGTGGTTACTATTTCGTTCTACTCAGAGCTGGTGTAAAATGATGACAAAGATAACATTTTGTTGTCTTGGAGGAAAGAAAAGCACAGCAGCTTGGATCAGGCTGCTGTGAGCCGATAATAGGTAAAAAAAAAAAAAAATCTGGGTGTAGCTAACCATTCTTTGTGAAGCTAATTAGCCATTAATCGGAAAGCCAAGAACTCATATAAGAGTTGGCTAGCAGCTGGTTTGCAAATACATTGAAAAAGGAGTGTCCGTCCCCAGGAGCTAAATGGATTTGCTTCATACAAACCAGGAAGGAGACTGGATTCCTGCCCCCCGCGAGGTTAGGCAGGTGCAGCACAGGACACGCAAAGGACATCCCATGTCCTGCCTTCCTCTCAACCCATGTCCACTTTGTTTAAATGTCATTGCACATAGTTATGTGTTATTGTTATTTGAAGTTGTGAAATTTTGATGGAAATAAATAATTAAAACCAAGTCAAAGTTATGAATAAAATCCTGTGTTGTGCCTTAAAACATGAACTCAGAATCAGCACCCCTGTATTCTTTGGATAAATTCTCAGTAGTGCTATTGCTGGGTCATAGGGTAGATCTATTTTTAATTTTTTGAGGAACCTCCACGCTGTTTTCCAGAGAGGCTGTACCAGTTTGCATTTCCACCAACAGTGCAAGAGACTCTTAAATACAGAGAACAAACTGAGGGTTGATGGGGTGGGGGAGACAGGAAAATGGGTGATGGGCATTGAGGAGGGCGCTTGTTGGGATGAGCACTGGGTGTTGTATGTAAGCGATGAACCATGGGAATCTACCCCCAAAACCAAGAGCACACTTTACACACTGTATGTTAGCCAATTTGACAATAAATTATATTAAAAAAAAAAAACCATGAACTCAGAGCATTTACCATTGACCTTGGGTCTGGAGGGACAGTGAAGAGAATGGAAATTGAAACATTTGCTTTACAAATGTTTATTTTTTTTATCACAATGGAAATACATGGCCATTGCAGAATATTCGAAAGAGTACAGAGCCACCAAAAACCCACCACCCTAGAACAACCTCTGTTGACATTTTGTACATTTCCTTCTAGCAGTTTTTTACAGGCTTTTTCCTTTATTTTTATTTTTTTATTTTCCTTTTTAATTTTTTTAACATTTATTTATTTTGAGAGAGACAGAACGTGAGCTGGGGAGGGGCAGAGACAGAGGGAGACACAGAATCTGAGCTGTCAGCACAGAGCCTGATGTGGGGCTTGAACCCACAAACCATGAGATCATGACCTGAGCCAAAGTCAAATACTTAACTGACTGAGCCACCCAGGTGCCCCAGGCTTTTTCCTTTTTTTTTTTTTTTTTTTTCGCAAAGTTGAAAAAAAATGTAGGTATTAATCCTCACAAGTGAAAATGGTTGGCAGAAACCAACCATTCAAATATGGATGAATGGAAATTCTGACATTGTGTTCAGCAAGCATTGTTACAGATACAGGTTTAGGGAGGCCTGGCTGCACGTGAGTTGGAGTGCGGAATCTTGTGTTTGTAGTTGATTGCTGGATATGGGGAAATATTGCCAGCAGAATCTTAACATTAATTGAAGAAAGTACAGTGTCCAGCTCAAGGGAGATCATCTAGGGCGTTTTTGATCGTATACTACTGTTTGGAAATAACTTTGAGCATGTGCTTTAATACGCATATATTTATGTGTATATTTATTTATTAATTATACACATGCAACTCTAGTAATATATCTTACCTTTATGCATGATCATATTTACCCATTATACACACATATATGCACACATACACAATCTAATTACATGCATGTAACTCTAGTAATATGGTATATGTTAGTATTATAATATAGCAATGTATTAATGTTTATTAACATATAATAATATATGTTTATGTTGGAAATCAGACATCTAAAATAGTGTGGTCTGCTCTGGGCATCCCAGTATGTAACTCTCACTGTAGACCATTACCTGGGACAGCGGGGGTCTGCTTAGCAGCTCTGTCAGAGACTCGAGACCACAGGTCAACGAAAAGCTCTGTGTTCTGGTACCAAGGAACGTGTCGGTTTCGTCCCTCTCTGTACCTTTTTATCTCTTCTGTCACCATTCCATGTGTGTGCCATGTGAAATTTACATTGTATCCAGGCATTGCCAGAACACGAGGAGGGGACCTGGTTAATCATTCTTGATATTAAAAAGACCAACTGCAAACACTACATAGGTGTAAAGGTGGCCCCAATTAGCCAATCATTCATGTTAGAACTCCAATCATGTCCCATCCCCCTGATCAAGACACTTATTTCAAAAAAATCACATCTCGGAGCGCCTGGGTGTCTCAGTTGGTTAAGTGTCTGACTCTTGATTTCGGCTCAGGTCATAATCTCATGGTTCAGGAGCTCGAGCCCTGTGATTTTGGTTCAGGTCATGATCTCATCATGGTTCATGAGCTCGAGCCCCGCATTGGGCTCTGCGTTGACAGTATGGAGCCTGCTTGGGATTCCCTCTCTCTCCCTCTCTCTCTTTCATTCTCTGGTCTTCCCCTGTTCGTGCTCTCTCTCTCTCTTTCTCTTTCTTTCAAAATAAATAAACTTAAAGAAATCACATTCTCATTTCTGGCAATATTAGGCATAATAAGGATAGGGGAATTGATATGAGAGACCTTTCATATTCTTTAAAAAATTTTTTTTTTCTTAACGTTTATTTATTATTGAGAGACAGAGGGAGACAAAGCATGAGCATGGGAGGGGCAGAGAGAGGAGACACAGAATCTGGAGCAGGCTCCAGGCTCTGAGCTGTCAGCACAGAGCCCAATGTGGGGCTCGAACCCACAAACTGCAGGATCATGGCCTGAGCCAAAGTTGGACACTCAACCGACTGAGCCACTCAGGCGCCCCAAGACCTTTGATATTCTTAAAAGATATGTCTTGAGATCTGAATACATACTTCAGTTCTCAGATGCAATGACAACACTTAGTTTTGCCCATGGAAAAGCATATGGCGGGCTTGCCAGAGACCAAGCCCTGCTGAATTGTCACCTCACTCCTCAGTATGTGCTCTGTCCATACCCTGAGAAAGAACGATTGCTCTCCAAGGCTACCTTTCTTCCTCTTCAGTTCGATCACCAGTACTCGCCAGTGGCTGGCCTTTGTGGTCATTTATTCCTCTAGGAAGAGGAAGGGTTCAATCAATTCATAAGAGCTACTGGCTGTGACAGGAAGCAGAGAACCACCTGGGTTTTTGCAAATGGGGATGCTGGGTGGTCAGCAGGCTCATTCCCCAGCCAAATGATTTGCTCCAACATGCCAGCTTCCTAACTGGCATCCAAACATGGGTCTTAGCAAACTCACAGATTATCATTTGTCATGGACACTGGAGATCAGAAAGAACAGTGCACTCCATTTTTGAATGTTGAAGGACAAGTGTGATGCCTGCTGTTTCTCCTTGGTTACTGAGGCATCCTGGGAATGTCCTCAGCCTTCTTGAGAAGTAGTCATATGGTAGAAGAGGCTTAGGGTCTCTTAAAAATGATCTTATTAGCCATCTCGTTTGGCAGAAAAGGAATTCTGGGCTGGAGGCTGTCATAGTGAATTGGTAAAATAACCCTAACCTCCATTCCCTCACCTGTACAGGGGTGTGGTGGGGAGGGGGTTAGAGGTAATGTGCACATGCCCAGAATTAATAAGACAGTCTATGGAAACAATCCTTCCTAAACTGGGATTAAAATCCAGAATTCCTAAGTCATGATCTTGGTATTTCTTCCAAGCCACAGCTATGGCCATCTGGCCAAAGCTTGACCCATGGCCATTGAAATGCTCTCTACAACTCTTAATGATACAGGGGCACAATCTTTCTAAAAAAAATCATTATTTTGGGGCACCTGGGTGGCTCAGTCGGTTAAGCACCAGACTTTGGCTCAGGTCACGACCTCAGGGTCTGTGGGTTCGTGCCCCATGTCGGGCTCTGTGCTAACAGCTAGAGCCTGGAGACTGCTTCAGATTCTGTGTCTCCCTCTCTCTCTCTCTGCCTCTCCCCTGCTCACACACACTCTCTCTCTCTCAAAAATAAATAAACATTAAAAAAATCTTTTAAAAATCACTATTTTTCCGTGTCATTTGTCTGCATGGTCATTTGTGACAACCCTATAGTCAAAGGGAATAATGTCACGGATGAGTTATGTTAAGTCAGTACAAAATTTCCTTTTGGTAAGATATGAATGAAAATCTCTCTGTAATAAACAAAAAGTATTGTGTATAATTTCCCACTGGTCTTTTTTGTTAATTGGGCTCTTACTGTTGAAGCCTTTAATGTAGAGAATAAATGAATAACCGGCTTTTATGCACAGACTCCTTTCATTATGTACAAGGGCTCAAAATTTAAAGTGAACTATTTTTAGATCTTACATTATGATATAAAAGATTGTTTATTGCTGGTAATGCAGGAAGCAAATTGCATTTCAGCTTCTGCCTGGGTTTTCCGTGGTGGGATTTGCGTGAGCCTCCATTCTTGCTGATTCATTCGTTATGTCCCCAAATGACTTGAGTAAAATCTTATCGTTTTTCACCGGAATGTGGTTCTCGAACATTTTCTGGTACGATTCGAGTTCAGATTCTGCTTTGGCCATTCCAGACGGCGATTCTTAGATGAATCAAATTAAAATTTTCTTCTGGGAACCCTGTTGGGGTAAAAACATAGGAAGTGGGATATCGTGTAAACGGGGGGGGGGGGGGGGACAAATCCTCATGATGGTGTTTGCCCCAGACACTGGTTCTCTGTACCTTCTCTCCTTCTCCTCCTCCTCCAAAACCCTTCTTTCTCTGCAGTGTTTCTTCTCTCCTTCTCCTCCTTCTGACTCATGTTCCAAAATTACAACTCTCTTTTAATGTGACAAAATGTCACGGAATCTCACTGATGGCTCCTTCTATCTAATGTGGTAGAAACAGGACGAGCACGCGGCAAATAACAGTGCACTCAACAACCTCTTACAATTAACTTTATTTAATTCATCACAATGGTTTCTTTCTTTTTAAATGTTTATTTAACTTTTGTGCGCGCGTGAGAGAGACCGAATGTGAGCGGGGGAGGGGCAGAGAGACAGAGGGAGACACAGGATCCGAAGCAGGCTCCAGGCTCCCAGCTGTCAGCACAGAGCCCGACGCGGGGCTCGAACCCACGAGCCATGAGATCATGACCTGAGCCGAAGTGGGACACTCAACCGACTGAGCCACCCAGGACCCCCCACAATAGTTTCTATATCCTTTCTTATTGTTATTTTTATTTAAGTTTTATTTATTTATTTTGAGAGACAGGAAGGGGGAGGGGATCCCAAGCAGGATCCACACTGTCAGTGCAGAATCCAATGCAGGGGCTTGGAATTCACTAACCATGAGATTACAACCTGAGCCGAAATCGAGTCGGATGCTTAACCGGACTGAGCCACCCAGGCCCCCCTCTGTGTACATTTTATTTTAATCTAATTTAATTTTATTATTTCATTTTATTGGTGTCTGAGAAAGAGGACACAAGTGAGTGAGGGGCAGAGAGAGAGAGAGAGAGAGAGAGAGAAGTGGGGCTCGTGCTCACCCCATGTGGGGCTTGAACTCATGAACTGTAAGATCATGACCTGAGCCAAAGTCGGATGCTTAACGGACTGAGCCACCCAGGCGCCCCTAATATACATTTTAAAAAATGTTACATGTACACATATGAAAAATTTTTTTTTTCAATTTGTGGGACAATATGGACCCCAGGACATCTCACAACACAGCTACGGCTGCCCATGGGTTGGGAACCAGTGCACTTACTATACCTAAGTTTTCGTTTATTTATTCGCTGCTTACTGGCTCCCAGGGATGTCTGGGCACTGCCGATAAGTAGATGGACGAGACATGATCCTTGTCTGCGGGTGGACACAGTGTGAGCGAGTGAGAGGCGGGGCCCGGCTGGAGCTTGGTAGCTGCCTGACCCTGGGCAGGCTGGTTCCTCTCTTCGTATGCCAGTGTTCTCACCCATAAAACGGAGGTAACATTCTTCCTTCACCCGGTCGTGCCTAGCGAATTAAGGGAGTGACGGCACATCAAGTATTCGGAGTGGCTGTCGCCCAAGTACTGCGTGTGGCCATCATTACTGGTTCCCAGCGGGAGGGGGTGGCCCTGGGTCCCGGCCCCACTGGCCTGCGTGTCTATGAGGACCTCACTGTTGGATGTATGATGGCTCTCGGTCCCTTCTCCTTAGCAGGGACGCCCCTTCAGTCTTCCGGGAAGTGGCCACCGAGATGGCATAGGAAACGCAAGAGGTTTACTGGGAAGTCAGGGCGAGACACAGAGTGGTGGCGGGGAGTGCCCCAGACCCAAAAAGGGATGGAGGTGCCAGGAGGATTGGGCCCGGGGGAGCCTCAGACGGCCACCCCCACGAGGCAGCCTCGGTGGCCAGGTGACAGCGAGCCCCAGAGCAGAGATTGCTTGCAGAGGGGGCCTGTGTTGGGCAGGAGGGCCAGGTCTGTAGCTCCCACAAAGCTCAGTGTTGCTGGGGCAGCCCGGGGAGAGCTGGCCTCGGGTGACGCTTGCCGTGTGTCCCAACGGTGCAGCAGCCAGAGGCTGGCCGCTCACGAGCTCCTCCGGGGCAGATTGTCCCTGGAGGGAGGTCTGAGCCACATGCACCTGCATCACAGCCTCCAGAGCCCTTCACCTTCCCTTGAACCCCTGGGTGTGTGTCAGGGAGGGAATGTCAGCCCAGCGCTCCTGTCCCAGCCCCTCCGGGCTTGGCTGCCCACTGGCTCTGAGGACAGGAGGGCTGCCTTTCCTGAATCCCCTGGACCTCCCTCTCTCGGCTGCATGGACACTTGCTTTGGTCCTGGGCCTCGAGGGTGGCCTCTTCTGCCCCAAGTCTCTCCAGATGAGTCCCCGGTGGGCACAGCCTTCGGCTCCCCATCCAGCCCCCCTGCTCAGGGCAGGAACGGGCACCAGCCCATCCTTGGCTTGTACCGTCTCTAGCTCTCCTTCCGTTCCCAGGCGCCTCTGTCTGCAGTGAGCGAGCAGCCCCAGCCGCTCCCCTTTCCCACCCAGCCTGTCCCGTGCATGCCAACTCTGGCCACTGTGCGTGGACCTCCAGCCCTCGGGCAGCCACCCTGGTGGGCGCAGGGCTCCCAGGGAAGGCTTCCCCGCAGAGGGAGTCCCTTCCTGAAGGATGGACGGCAGATAGTGGGGGAAGGTGCACTGGCAGAGAGGGCCTGCGGGGCCAAGGAACAGAACCACTTGCCCCTTCACCTCTCCCTTTGTCAAGCACGTGGCCATCCTAGCCTCTGTTTCTAGGGAACAAGTGAGGCATTTCTGCAGCGGGGACGAGGCAGCTAGCTTGAGATTTCTCCTGGACAAAGGCTTGCAACTCAAAGAACAAAAAAAACCAGTTTTTGCTCGCAGCACCTTTTCTGTTTTCTCTGTGGGCAGGTTTCAGTGTCGCCCCCGTGGGAACGGGCATTAAAACCCAGGAGGTGTTTTTCCCCACAGGAGCCCTTGCTAGGAACGTATGTGTACAGAGGTCCTTGGACTTGAGGTCCCGGCAAGCCACCTGGGGGGCTTGTTAAGACCCAGGTGGCCGGGTCCCATCCAGAGTTTCTCATTCCGTGGGTCTGGGGTGGGCTCAAGAGCCCGCTTTCTTAGCAAGTTCCCGGGTGAGGCCGATGCTGCTGGTCCGGGGACCACACTTGGAGGACTGCCGCGTCCTCCACACCCCAGCCGTCATGTGGATTTGGGTCTTTGCATATCCCGACTCGCTGAGCCTACTGCATCCCTGATGACACCAACATGTTACTGCCTCTTTGACGAGGCTCATCGTTACTGATTTATAGAGAGCCCCTTCAGCTATTTCTTGAAGGTGTTCCTTTCTTACCCAGTTATCCCTTTCCTGGGTCTATGTAGACGGTTTAATTTCCCTCTTCCGTTAGAACATAACAGTGAAGGTTGTTTATTGTCTTTTGATTTCTGACTTTGTCCGATTTTAGGTCCAGATTCAAGGTAATAGAACCAATAGATTCAAACCAATCAATCCCTCCCAGTACCCCCCCACCCCCGCCCCCAGCCAGGCTGGAACCCTCAGTTGAACCCGTCCTTCTCGAAATAGCTAATTCCACTGGCTTGCTGGTCAAGACATAGTAAACAAGATTGGTCAGGTTAGTTGTTTGGTCAGATAAGACTCGAAGTCTAACGTGTCCGGTCTGGGAACCCACTGGTGCATCTGGGAAGGTACAGGAGACATTCTCGCCTCCCAGTCTTGCTGCCTGTTTCTAGAATGTACAGCTACTAACCTGAAGGGTCAGTGTTGTGGCCAGAGGGCTATTCTTTGGCAAACATCCCTCCAGTTGTAAGAATATCCCAGGAGTGACTGAGACAGTGAGCTTCTTGGACATCAAAACATTCCCCGACCCAGACAACAGTAGCACTCTCTAGAAAGTGAGGTTATTTCTGGCATTTGATGGGAGATCTCATTCAAAAGCGCTGCAGCATTGACATCATGAAATATTTACCATCCTTTCCATAATCTTCTGTTCTTGTATACAATCCAAAGCAACCCGTAGAGAAGCAGATAGTTTAAAGAGAGAAGTGTGTGCTATGAAACGGTTAGCCTGACTTGGAGTCACTTCTGTGCCACATTTTGGTTTCCAAATGAGAGGAAGTAAAGTGGAGTGTGGGCATTAGCGCCCTGCTGATGGCCAGGTGCGCCCTGAATTTCGGGAAATTGCCAGCAGGTGGGACGGGAGTGTGGCTCCCTCCTGGAGGCAGAGAGCAGCATGCAGAGAGAGCATTGGGCTGCCTCCGCCGGAGAGCAAGCTGCTTGGGGATGCAGAGAGTATTGTAGGGTAGGTGCAGCGTGGTGACTTCAGGTGAGGCTCACGCCCCCCCCTGTTGTGTTCCCGGAGCTGACTGCCGGCCCCCGGCCTCTGGCGCGCCAGGCACAGTCCATTCATCCACATGCAGGTGTATCTCGCCCTCTCACTATCTCCATGTTCCCTCCTAATCCTACCTTCATTAAAATTTAAGTTATCCAATATCCATAAAATAATACAACTCCCTTTAGGAGGGAGGATGCTGTGGCTGAGTTTTCATTGGTACCTGACTTGTGGTCATGGGGTTGTTAGAACGCCGGGCCAGACCAGTGACACCAAATGAATGCCAGCTCGAGACATCAGTGCGTGCCCTGTTGTACCCTGAGGCGCTGCCCTAGTTAGGGTCTGTCAGTGGCTCCATTCTGATGGCCCTTTTACAAGGGGCTGACCCTGCCAGCTGGTCATCGTCGCCCACTCGGGGCTGTGGCATAATTGGCCACTGTTTTGCATCCTTGGACTTTCTTTAATTTTGTAAATGCTGGTATTTGTCTTTTAGAAAAGTGTGATTTTTTTTTAGAGAGAGAGTGGAGGAGGGGCGGGGGGGGGAGAGAGAGAGAGAGAGAGAGAGAGAGAGAGAGAGACTCCCAAACAGCTTCCATGCTCAGACTATTAATTAAATACTATTTACTTATTAGGTAAATAGTATTTACCTATTATAACTAGTCATCTCTTTCTTTCTTGAGAAATTGTAGCTCTTTGGGTCAAAAAGTTGTTTGTCTCAGGAAAGTTCCACAGAGCACAGGCTGAATGATTTTATTTGAAAATAAAAATAGAGGGTGCCTGGGTGGCTCAGTCGGTTGAGTGTCCAAGTCTTGATTTTGGCTCAGGTCATGATCTCGTGGTTCCTGGGTCCGAGCCCCATGTCGGGCTCTGCATCGACATCGTGGAGGCTACTTGGGATTCTTTCTCTCTCTCTCTCTGCCCCTTCCCCACCTTTTCTCTCTCTCTCAAAATAAATAAATAAACCTAAAAAAATAAATAAAAATAGTGGTGGCTGGCTAGCTCAGTCAGTAGAGCACGTGACTCTTAATCTCAGGGTTGAGTTAGACCCTCGCGTTGGGCACGGAATCTACTTAAAACTAAAAAAAAATTAAAATAAAGGAAAGAGACAGAGAAAGGAGATTCACGGCTACACGAGAGAGAAGAGAGTGGCCCCAAAGAAAACAGACGTGGGTAGTTACAGAAAATTAACAAGGACCTAGGTTCACGGAGCAGGAAAGTGCCTTAGAAACGGTGCCGTGAGGGCCTGAGTTCTCTTTCACAGAGGCTGCGGTCGGTGGAGCCTCCCGAGGGCAACACGCTCGTTGCTGTGCATTTCCTCTGCATCTAGACCCTGCAGCCCCATCCTCTCGGCTATTTCTTTTTCCGGTGAGTCCCTTTGGGGTGATCACAGTCAGCTCAGAGGACATGGGGTAAGATGATCTATATCCTCAGGGATGTTCCCCCCTTACTGTGACAGCAAAACTGGCATCCATGGGGGACTATATTAACGCAAGAGGAAGGGAGGCCTGATCACGGTGTGCTCCCTGGAGGAGGCAAAGGATAGAGTCCTTGTTCTGGCCATGATTCACATGAGTCGCTGCTTTGTACATTATTTACGTGTTACTCAACATCACGATGGGCACACCGGGTCTAGTAAGGGCCAGGCTTCAGGAACATATTACCCTTAATTGTTGAACGGAGCACATGACTTTCCTTTTTAGGCCCAAAGTGCACACTGTACCTCCTGTTGATGTGTGCAGGGATGTGGCCTGTTTGAGGGGCCTGTCCATTTTAATCCCCTGGGAGGAGACTCTCTGCATATTTTTGCCCAGTTATAATCCCCCCTCCTTTGACATTGATATAACTACTGACGTAACCTTAATAACCAATCAATAAGCACATAAACACAATGCAATGACAGCCAGTTTGCAGGAAGAGAAGGCTGTCATGTGCCTCAGTCTTGCCACGTATTAAATGGGGCTTGGGAAGGTTAAATGAATCAATAGGAGTAAAGCTTTTATAGCTCAGTGCCTGGCACATAATAGATGCTCATTTTGTGTTGGCTACGCGGATGTGGTGATAGTGACGATGATGGTGAAGAAGAAGACGAGGAAAAAATGGAGGAAGAAATAGGGGTGGGGGGAGAGACACAAAAGTATAGGCTGGTAACGACTACATATACTTAAACACACATGTGCATATGTGTGTGTATACATACATATATTTACATACACATACAAACATAGAATCACCTTCAATTTCATTTTCTTATCAAAACTTTACATACAGTGGTGCCTGGGTGGCTCAGTCGGTTGAGCGTCTGACTTTGGCTCAGGTCATGATCTCACGGTTCATGGGTTCAAGCCCTGTGTCAGGCTCTTTGCTGACAACTCAGAGCCTGGAGCCTGTTTTGGATTCTGTGTCTCCCTCTCTCTCTGCCCCTCCCCCACTCTCTCTCTCTCTCTCTCTCTCTCTCTCTCTCAAAAATAAATAAAAACATTAAAAGAAAACTTTACATACATACACGGCATCACTGCGTATCACAGGTAATACAATATTGGACTTATTTGGGGGCTATGTTCAACGTTATGTGCTTGTTAAAAGAAATTTATCATTATTGTCTTTCCTTTGGGAAAGCTTGTACTACAGAATGAATAATTAAAGTAGAAATATTTTTAGATAATCCCAAATAGACAGCATTTGACTTACCTACTGCCCCACTACCATGGTGACTAGGAGTACGGACTCTGTCCAAGAAATCGCTAAAGGGACACAAGACAGAAATCGCATAGCCCTGATGCACTGACTCTGCCAGCCCTTTGCCCGGCCCTCACCTGAATCTGCTCTATGTCTTGCAATGAATTGTGGGTGCAGGTAAATAACGTGCACTAATTCTTTGCAGTTCCCCCCACCCCCTGAGTCTGGGATGGCCCCGCCACTTGCTTTCACCAGTGGAATGCAGCAGAAGTGATGCTATAGGAGTTCTGTGTCTGGGCCTTGGGGGCTTTGCAGCTTCTGCTCTCACTGCTGTGGAAGGCGGCCGCCATATGCAGAAGCCTAGGCTAGCCGACTGGAGAGCTCCACTACTGAGCACGTGGGTGTCATCATCACATACCGTCACCCCAGTTGAACTGTCAGATGACTTCATAACAGACCAGCAGAAGAACTGCCCAGAAGATCCCAGTCCACACTGCTGGCCCAGGGAATCGAGAGCAAAGAAAATGGTTGTTGTTTCAAACCACCGAGTTTGGGGATGGTTTGTTAAGCCGCCATCGGTCAGTGATACCAGGTTGGACCATTGGGATTTTCAGTCACATTGGATTTGCCAAAAGCCAAGTTCAGAGTTCCGGGATTTTGAGATGATGGGAATTTGAGGTTCTGGGACTTCAGTATGTTAGGACTTCAGCATTCCACAGAAATGCATGTGCCTGGAACATCAGTTGAAACAGGATGTGACAGGAGACAAAACTGAAGAAGCGAAGGGAGCCTCTGATGCCCCACTAAGGACATTGGACTTCTTGGGCAAGTGATGAGAATCAGGATGTCTTTGGTAGGTGGGACAGTGTTCCAAATCTGTATGCAGGAATCACCCCATGGTTCATGGGAATTGGACTGGGGAGATATAAGCCTGGATGGACCCCCAGAAACACAAAATGAGGCAGGACTTGTGAGAGACTCAGGTGCTCAGGAAAGGTAACGTGGCAGAAAGGTGAAGCATCGCGTGTCAGTAGCCATTAGGTCTGCTCCTGCACCCAGGATCTAACTCCCGGGTACACATTCCAACATCTGGGAGACCCATCAAAGAGTGTCAATCTCCAGGGCCCATCCCAGACACTCTTGATCCAGGTGGACGGGCATGAGACCAAGGCATTGGTACTTTTGGGGGGCAGCTTGGGTGTTCTCCTGTGCCGTCCTGGTTGAAAGCCATTGGATTAGATACATGGGTGGATCTGAAGCTCAGGAAAGAGGTCAAGTCTGGTGGTAAAGATTTGGTTCCAACCCAGTGAGAGCAGGCAGAGGGAGGAAAGGAGCACCGGCTGAGAAATGACTCAGAGAAGCCAACCCTTAAGGCCAGGAAGAGGAAGAGGGGCCAGTCTTGGGAACAGCAGGAGGGTCAGACCTCCAGAGAGGAAGAGGGGGGAGGGGGTGGTGGCGTCCTGAGCCAGGGCTGGAGCCCCGGGGCCTCGAGAGCAGCTGGTGCCACGGGCGTGTGACAGAGCCCTAACGGGAGGATGGTTGGCCGCCAGCCCAGGTCAACACACCAAGCTTTGTTCCACGTGACGCTGCTGTCCCGGTGCAAGTGAGAAATGCACTCCTGTCACACGCGTGGGACGGTGGCTCTACTATTGATCTTGTGCCGCTAATGATCTAAAGGACCGCCTGCCGAAGGGTGGGCTTCCTTTGATAAAAACTCAAGGGAAGAACACCCAATGAAGTGCAAAACGGAATATTTAAACTCGGGGCAACGTACTGAAGGAAGGAGTGTGGCAGGCACGATGTTTATCAGAGGAAGGCCATTTCTAGTTAGATAGAAGCCTGGAAGTGACCATGATTTCTGAGACTGGACGGTTGCTCGGGAGACCAGATTTCTTTATTGCCGCCATTCTTTTAGTCGTTGTTTTCGTAGAATTGTGACCGCTTGGCTTTTGTTCCGTACCTGCTTGGGTTTGGGAAGTCAGATGTTTCTATCCCCCACCCCCCTCTGCTGCCAAGATGCGTAACTGTTACTTTGAACAGGCAAACTCCACAATATACTTTATCGTTTCTGTCACTGTTCCACGTGGCCTCATTCCCTCCAGCCTTGCTCTTGGGTGAAATCTTGAGCAAGCCGATAACTCCTTGAATCTTTGACACACAAGGAAAAGGTGTTCTATGCAATTTTAGATCCCCAAGCGGTCTTGACTCAGTATTTAAAATGTCCAATCTATGAGACACCTGGGTGGCTCAGTCCGTTAAGCATCTGACTTCGGCTCAGGTCATGATCTCACAGTTTGTGAGTTTGAGCCCCTCGTCGGGCTCGGTGCTGACAGCTCAAAGCCTGGAGCCTGCTTTGGATTCTCTATCTCCCTCCCCCCCGCCCCTCCCCCCTCTCAGAAATAAACATTAAAAAATTAAAAATAAATAAAATGTCCAGTCTGGAGGCTGGGTGGCTCAGTCTATTAAGTGTCTGACTCATGATTTTGACTCAAGTCATGATCTCAGGGTTGGTGACCTCCAGCCCCATGTCAGGCTCTGCACTGATGGTGGGGAGCCTGCGTGGGATTCTCTCTCTCTCCCTCCTCTCTCTGTCCCTCCCCCACTTGCCCTCTCTCTCTCTCTCTCAAAAGTAAATAAACCTACAAATAAGTAAAATGTCCAATCTAATTTGGCAGCCCCAAACCCAAACTGTATTCAGAATTGGAGGTTCTTCCCACCCCTGGGACGGGGGCGGGGGGCAGTGGTGGTGAGGTTTAGCCGACCTTTCCTATTTCCTTTGTTGTCCTTTTCCCGTCTTCTCCACCCCACCTCACGGAGCTCCAGAGTCAGAGCAGAGTCTGGTGGGAGGAGGGGAGGGGCAGGAAGGTGACCGACTGGCATGGCTGAGATATGGACTTACTGCTCCCTGGGCTTTGTCTGTGGCCATCATTGACCCTTGCCCTTGTGGGGTTCCTCAGACTTCCCACTGGGAACACCCATGGGCTGGTCCTGGGATGCCGGCTCACTCATGAACCTCCCTCTACCCCCTCTGCTGACCTCGTTTCTCCTCTGGCCGGGGGCCCTCTGGGGTGGGTGGATCATTTGAGAAGGTGCTGCAGCTAACGTGTGGCACCCCAATTCTGTCTCTTGGGTCCTCATCATTTTAGTAATGCCTGTGACTCTGTCCCGTGGCGGCCAGATGACAAATGCCTCTGCTTTCTCATTCCTCCGGTGGGCAGTTGAAGTGAGTTCCTCACATCCCTTTGTGGATCCCCAGCAGGCACTGACAGAGTCAGTCAGACCCCTGTCCCTGCCCTTTCACTGGCAGCCTTCGTCCCCTTCCTGCACACGCTCCCTGTGATCTCCCCTCGTGTAAACCGTTGTCCTCACATCCATGTCTCTAGGTCCACTCTGGGGGACGCTTAACCTAAGAGGAGACACATCTATACTCCCCTTTGGTGGAGACATGGCTGGCTCCCACAGTGGCCCCCCTGCTTGTTCAGCTGCCAGAGTCTAGCTGTAGCCTCCCACCCACACACCTCCCAGCACCCAGACACCGGGCTCCTTGGGTCAAGGGACGTGTGATAAGATCTCCGAGAGGTCCCCTTGGGGCTCTCCTTTGGACTCTAAGTTATAGGACAGCACAGTCTCCCACCCTTTCCTCATGGGGTGCGGGATAGGGAAAATGCCATGGCGTTGCAAACTCCCCACCCCAAAGTTCTTTGGAAGGGACTTTTGTGTTAAACGTACAATCATCTGACCATGAAACAGAGGGAGGGAGGGAGGGAGGGACTGAAGGAGGGAGAGAAAGAGAGATTCTAAGGAATTGGCTCCTGTGATTATGGAGGCTGCCAAGTCCCAAATCTGCGGAGCTGGTGTCCTGGGTGGAGTCTGAAGGCTGGAAGCCACTGTAGAACCAGAAGAGCAGGTGTTTCCAACCAAGAGCGGTCAGGCGGTCAGGCAGGGGACTTCCCTCTTACTCAGGGGAAGTCAACCTTCCTTCTGTCTGGGCTTTGCTTCCCCTGGACGTGGCCCATCCACACCGGGGAGGGCGATCTGCTTTACTCGGCCACTGCCTCTAATGTTGGCCTCCTCCTGAAACACCCTCACAGACATGCCCAGAACACATGTCCAAATATCTGGGCGTTCTGTGGCCCCATCAAGCTGACACGTAAAATTAACCCGCACAACTACCAAATGTTTAAAACCCCAGCAACTTCTAGGATCATTGGAGATGTTTAAAATCCAGACCAAACTTTACTGAAGGATTCTGATGACAAGGAGGAGGGACCTTCTACTATGTCTTAGCATTTTCTTATAACTTCTCATTGAATACCTGGCGGGGGCGGGGCATGAGGACCTGGGGGTGAGGATTACCATTTCCAACTTCAGGGGTAGGAAACCAAGGCTCAGAGAGGTGGAAGAACTTGCCCAAGTGCACGTGATAGTGATGTGGGAGGGGGATAGAACCAGGCAGAGATTTTGGAATGGGGCTTTGGCACCTTTTCAGAGCAAGTGCCACGTGCTTTGACATACTTTGATCATATGTGGGCTTGGTTTCCTAGCATGGCCATCATGGATTCCCACAAACTGGATGCCTTAGAATAACAGGCATTTACTGGGCACCTGGGTGGCTCAGTTGGTTCAGCTTCCAACTCTTGATTTCAGCTCAGGTCATGATCTCATGGTTCATGGGTTCAAGCCCTATATCAGACTCTATGCTGACAGCACAGAGCCTGCTTGGGCTTCTGTCTCCCTCTCTCTCTGCCTCTCCCCTGCTGGCTCTCTATCTCTTTCTCAAAATAAATAAATAAACACTTAATAAAATTTAAAAAAAATAGACATTTATTTCCTTGCTGTTCAGGCCAGAAGTCCAAAATCAAAGTGTTGGCCAGGCTATGTTCCCTCTGAAGGCTCCAGGGTAGGGTCCTTCCTTGCCCTTTCCTAGCTCATGGGTGGTGGCAGTCTCCATGTTCCTTGGCTTATACGCACGTCACTTCAATCACAAGATGGTCTCTCTGTGTCTGATTCCAAATTTGCTTTTTCTTACAAGGACACAAGTCATGGATTTAGGGCTCACCCTAACCCAGGGTCACCTCATCCTGACTTGATCGCATCTGCAAAAACCCTATTTCCAAGTCAGGGCAGGTTCGCAGGAACCAGGGGGTTAGGAGTCCAACTCTTCTGGGGACGTCAGTCCTCTCTACTTCTGGGGACATCAGTCCTACCCACTGTGTGTGTTGTCAGGCATTTTCTCCCCGAGACTAGGATCTGCTGTTGGAGGAGACAGAAGAGGCAGGCAGCCGGGGGAGGTGTGGGTGGCCGTGTGGTTTGAAGCCACAGGGCTGGGCTCACCAAGCCAGATTACTTGGAGCTCTGGGCCTTCACGCTCCTGAGCCCTGCTGCTGT
This sequence comes from Panthera tigris, assembly GCF_018350195.1. Lineage (NCBI taxonomy): Eukaryota > Metazoa > Chordata > Mammalia > Carnivora > Felidae > Panthera > Panthera tigris. The sequence continues at coordinate 4,811,145 of NC_056668.1, forward strand.
GGCAGCCCACGTGAATGTGGGTAAGCGATGTCCTGGCGGGATCTCGCCTATCACTTTTATCTCTGTCTGTGTCACAGCCTTCCCCAGGTGCAGCCCTGAACGGAATAGCTCCCCGCATGTGAGCCCACTATTCTCGCCTGCACGCTGGCCGATCTAAAACTGTTTCACCGTCAGATCTGGAGCTGTTCAAAGGGAAAAATTTAGTGAGTTGATAAGAGTTCTCCAAAAGAGCACGTAGTGGTTTTCTGAATAGTCTGTGCGCTAAGGAACAGAGTTTGCGTGCAGTTTGTAATTGATTAGCGCTGTGTCTACGCAGACTCCATCCTTTCGGGTGAACCCATCTTGCGGAGATGTGATGTATCCCAGAGACCCTGATCCCTGGGCTCATGACTTTTCCTATCCCTTAATAGCTGTGGTGAAGCGCATTCTGGAAAATGATGAAGCGCTGTGAGCAATGAATACAAAGGTCGCCTCTTCGGTGCAAACATCCTCAGAGGTATCCGCGGTCGTGGGTGACTCAGGAAGGAGGGAGACTTGGTTGGATTGCCTTCCTCAAGTTCCTTCTTACCTGAATTCACTTTGGAAACATTTCCTTTAGGATAAGTACCAGATTTAAAAAATTTATTGTCTAAAGGTAAACGTGCTGGAAGGTTTTCAGTAATTCAAAATATGGGCTTCTGGTGGAATCAGGGCGGGAAACTCCACGAGCCCTGTTTGGCAGTGTCTGCCTTGCTGATCACAGGTGCTGGGGATAAACTGGATGTCCCCTCGGTGCTTTCGCTGGGACACCCAGTGCGGGGTGGTTCATCTGTGACACCTCCTAGGGGGTTTGAAAGGAGGATGACCTTTAAGGTGAGAGCTTTGTGCCAAAAGAGTCTTCCTATGAATATGATCTTGCTTTTCTTCCTCTTTTGTTTATTTCTTTTTCAGATCAATTAATTTATTTTTTAATTTACATCCAAGTTAGTTAGCAGATAGTGCAACAGTCGTTTCAGTAGATTCCAGTGACTCGTCCCCTACGTAGAACACCCAGCGCTCATCCCAACAACTGTCCTCCTCAATGCCCCTCCCCCAGTTGGCCCATCCCCCCTCCCACAACCCCTCCAGCCACCCTCAGTTTGTTCTCCATATTTAAGAGTCTCTTATGTTTTGTTCCCCTCCGTGTTTTTATATTATTTTTGCTTCCCTTCCCTCATGTTCATCTGTTTTGTCTCTTGAAGTCCTCATATGAGTGAAGTCCCATGATATTTGTCTTTCTCTGACTAATTTCGCTCAGCATAATACCCTCCAGTTCCATCCACGTAGTTGCAAATGGCAAGATTTCATTCTTTTTGATTGCTGAGCTATTTATTAATTTATTTTTTAATGTTTATTTATTTTTGAAAGAGAGAGAGACAGAGCAAGAGCAGGGGAGGGGCAGAGAGAGAGGGAGACACAGAATCCGAAGCGGGCTCCAGGCTCCGAGCTGTCAGCACAGAGCCTGATGTGGGGCTCGAACTCACGAACTGTGAGATCACGACCTGAGCTGAAGTCAGACGCGCAACTGACCGAGCCACCCAGGCACCCTGATTTATTCATTTTTGAGAAAGAGAGAGAGAAATAGAGGCAGAGAGAGGGGGAGACAGAAAATCCAAAGCAGGCTCTGAGCTGTCAGTGCAGGGCCCGATGCGGGGCTTGATCTCACAAACTGTGAGATAGGACCTGAGCCAAAATCAAGAGTCGGAAGCTTAACGGACGGAGCTGCCCAAGCACGCCTTGCTTTTCTTCCTCTTACCGAGATGGGAAACCTGCTGTCTTTTATTGAGTGCGTATCCGTGGCATCACAAAGGTTATTTTCTGCTTCACAACTTAGACCCAGTATTTAACGTGCAAACCCAGCTCATGTCACTTCGAAATCTTTAACATACTTTACTAGTCATCCGAACTTTACTAGTTAGTCATCAGACGTTTAGAACTATTCTTTGCTACACGGTTATGGACTCTCTACCTGTGTTGGGATGGGATCTTGGGTTGGTGGCTAGTACCTCTGGGAACAGGATGAGGCCATCTATCTGGCGACAGATTCTTGTTCGCATTTGAAAGGATCACCTTGGGAGCCATGGTGCTCTATGCCTGGAAGGTTCATTTCTACCTTGACCTGCGTGTGGTGGAGGCAATTTGGAGACAGAAACACTAGTCGTGGCTCTTCACTTCAGCTCCAGTCCCGAGACTTTTGTAAATCGGGTTCAACGCACTCACACGGACCCACATCTGCTTGAACGTTTCAGTTTCCAGGCTGACCGTGGGTCACATAACTTTGCTGCAGCATGGAGCTTTTCCTTGCTGTTTTGTTTTTCTCCCCAGGTTTATCCCGAGGCATAAAAATCAGTAATGACCAGTCAGAAGCATAAGTGAGAGCAATGTAATCTCATGCTGGGGGGCGGCCACAGGCGTCCCAGGCTTTTTGCCGCTGGGTGGGGGGTGGGGGGGAAGAACTGGAAAGCGGCTGCCCCCTTCGATGCCCTGTGGAGCCTCAGGGTCTCGGGGTAACGGATGCTCAGCGGTGCTCACTCTGGCTCTGAGACATGGCAGCCTGTGAAGGTGAGCCAGCCCTAATCTCTTGAGACCTGCCTTCCTTATCTGCAAAACCAGCAGGAGAACGACGTCCACCCAAGAGAGTCAAGCCCACATGGATCAAATCAAGGGTGGTAAGGATAAATCCGTGAGGAGTTGCAATCCTGCGCGTCTAGCCAAGTTCCTGCTATGCAGTGAGTGCTTAATAAGAGACACAGGATTAATTCACAGACAGCTAAATGTAAGAACGTTTGGTCGGGGTGGGGGTGCCTGGGGGGCTCAGTCGTTAAACATCTGACTTTGTCTCAGGTCATGATCTCGCAGTTGGTGAGTTCGAATCTCCTGTTGGGTGAGCACGAGCCCCCACTTTGGGTGAGTCCCGATTTTCTCTCTCTCTCCCTCTCTGCCCTTCCTGGGATTCCTCTCTCTCTCTCTCTCTGCCCCTCACTCACTTGCACCCTCTCCTCTCAAAAAAAAAAAAAAAAAAAAAAAAAGAAACTTATTAAAAAAAAAACAAAAACGGAATGAGGCAGGATTGGAAGCCAGGGACGCGTTCTGCTTTGCAGCACGGGGATCGGATGTGAGGCCAAGTATTTCTGGGCTCAGGGTTTGCTGCTGCAGCAGGAAGAAAACCAGAGTAATGTAATTTAGCAGGCGTTGATAAGGCGCCTACTACGTTCAGGGCCCTGTGCGAGGTGTGTTGGGAGAGAGGTGAGTTTCACAGGGCAAGATAACTGCCTCTGAGTCAGGCACTCCCCCGTCACATCTGCCAAAGATGAAAACAGCACGAGTCACAAAAATATACGACTCAAGGCAGGGGGGTGGCCGGGCAAGTGAGCCCGCCTGCCACACACTGGTCATGCTGAATTTCCTCAGTAAAATCGACGTGAATCGCACTCAGGCTGCAAAACGCATCTCTGAGTATTAAAATTGTTCCTTCCATAACCGCTCCTCTAATTCCTTAGCACCCAGTGTCTACTATTTATCTCGTGCTGTATGTACTTGTGTGCGTGTCTGTGGCCAGCACAACCGTGCATGTTTCAGGACTACGGAAGCCCCCGTTAGCTGTCCCTTTTTGCCTCTGATGTCGGGGCATGTAGTAGGGATACGTGAAAAAGAACCGTGTAGGCAGGTCTGGGAGAACACATCGGCGACTTGAAAGAAGGCAGGTACTAATCCTTTTCCAGGGCTGGCATGGGGTGGGGGTGTCTCATTTCACGCCCCATCTGAAGTCTCCCCCTCTTCATACACCATCCAACCTCTCATCTGACAGTCCTTTGCTTTTATATAATCATTATTTTTACATTGTGGTAAATAAAACATACATACAAAATTTTACCCTTTTAACCATATAGGTTGGCGGCTTTAAGTACGTTCACACGGCCGTGCGACCATCCCGGCCATCCATCTCCCGAACCTTTGTCATCTTGCAAAACAAAAAACTCTGTAGCTACTAAATGATACCTCTCCATTCCACCTGCCCCTGGAAGCCACAGGTTTTCATGCCTGAGATGAAACGTAGAAACAGGGAGGCCTGTAAAATACACAAATATTATGTAAATGACTGGATGAAATTTTACACGCCTGTAGACTATGCAAAACTACGGAGGGTGAGGTACAGAATATGCTCATCATCCCAGGAGGCTCCAGAATGATCCTTCCCAGGCAATACTCTCCCAAGAGATAAGCACCACTGTGCATTCAAACACCATTGATTAGTGTGGTCTGTCTGTGAATGTCAAATTAACTGGAATCATGAGGTGACCACTCTTTTGATTATGACTTTTTTCCACTCGGTGTAATGTCTGTGAGATTTATCCAGGCCGTTTTGTCTATCAGTAAGTTGGCTCTTACTTATGGAATGGTATTCCAGTGCATGCATGGACCGCAGTTTTGTTTTTTTTTTTTAATTTTTTTATATTAAATATAATTTATTGTCAAACTGGCTTCCATACAACTCCCAGTGCTCCTCCCAACAGGTGCCCTCCTCCATGCCCATCCCCCATTTCCCCCCTCCCGCACCCCCCATGGACCACAATTTATTTTATCCATTCATTTGGGATGTTTCCAGTTTGGGTCTAAGTAAAGTTGCTATGAATATTTGTGCACGCCTTTGCATTTGTGTGGAATAAGCACTCATTTCTCTTGGTATAAACCGAGGAATGGGATGACTATGTGGTCAAAGAGTAGGTACACGTTTACCTAGAGCAGAAAATGCCACACCATTTTCTACACCGATAGTACATTTGCACCCTCATCAGCAAAGTATGAGAGTTCCTGTTGTACCGTGTCCTTGCCAACATTTCCTTGACAGCTTCACTCTTGTTCATTTTCGGCTTTCTAGTGGATGTGTCGTGGTGTCTGAAGTTTTGTATTCTTGGGAAGTAATTTCATTCGACACACTGTCGCGTGCCTGTTGGCCAGTTTGGCATCCTCTTTGGGGAAGGGTCTGTTAAACGCATTTCCCCACTTTTTAAAATCTGATCGTTTGTCTTTTTAAAATGGACTTGTAGGTGTTCCTTAAATATTCTTGACATGGGTCCTTTGTCAGGCATGTGCCTCGTGAACATTGCCTCCTACTCCGTGGTTTGTTTTTTACTCCTTTTTTCTTTAAAAAAATTTTTTTAAGTTTATTTATTTATTTTGAGACAGAGAGAGAGAGCACGAGCAGGGGAGGGGCAGAGAGAAAGGGAGAGAGAGAGAATGTCAAGCAGGCTCCGTGCTGTCAGTGCAGAGCCCGATGGGGGGCTTGAACTCACCAACCTCATGCCCTGAGCCGAAATCAAGAGTAAACACTTAACTGACTGGGCCACCCAGGTATCCCTTGTTCTTTACTCTTTAAATGAAGTCATTTGATGAACAGAAATTCTTGATTTAATTGAAGTCAATGGTTTATTTTTTTGTTTGTGCCAGTTGGGTCCAATTTAAGGAATTTTTGCCAAAGTCATAAAGATCTCGTACGTTTTCTTCTAGAAACCTTAGTGGTTTTGCTTTCATAATTTTCCATCTCGGATTAAAGTGTATGGATAATATGAGGTAGGAAATCAATATTCTATTACTCCACTACCATTTATTAAAAAGACCATCATTTCTTCCCTGAATTGCATTGGTGCCTGTGTTACAAACCAGGAAATGGCATGTGGGGGTCAGTTTCCAGACACTCTATTCTGATCCATTGGTCTATTTCTCTGTCTTTGGGCCAATACCAAACTGCCCCGATTAGTGAGTTTTTGTATTACATCTTGAAATCTGGTAATAGAAGTCCTCTGATTTTATTCTTCTTCCAGATTGTGTGGACCATTCTAGGTCCTTTGCTTTACCACATACTTTGTAGAAGCACTTTGTCAACTTACACACACACACACACACACACACACACACACACCCCTACTGGGGATTTTACCTGGTATTGTGTTGAATCTGTAGATCAGTTTGGGGAGAAGGACATCTTAACAATATCAAGCTTTCCTGTTTGTGATCAAGGTGCATCTCTCCATTTTTTAAGGTCTCCATTAATTTCTTAGTAATGTATTTTCGCTTTCACGTCAATGGTTTGGCCTAGCTTTTGCTAGATTTATTCCTAAGCATTTGATTGTTTTTTGAATGCTATTGTAAATAGCATTTTTGTAAAATTTATTTTAAAATTATTGTTTTAGAAGCCTAGGCTTGAGTTCAGATTCTCTCATTTACTAGCTTTGTGTCTTTGGACACTTTCCTCTATCTGTCTCAGTTTCCCCACTTATAAACGGAGCTACAACAGTTCCTCCATCAGTATATCATCAAGAGGCTCCACTAAGATGTCAGTGCCAGACCGACAGATATTCAAACCCCGCTCTGCTTGGACATTCTTTTGGGCAAGTGGGTTGTGGGCCTTTTCTGAGGTCCAAGCTCTAGGAAGACTCAAGAATTAGTAGCTCCTTTCCACACGTCCCCTTGGAAAGTGAGAGATTCTCTTTCTGTGAGAGAATCCAATTGTCAGATCTTTAAAGTGGGAGAGGCCCTGCATGCTGCCTGAATGGGTCTGTGCTATTGGTCCAAGTGTCCCCATTTTTGGAAGGGGAGAGTAGTTTTCTTGATTTATCATTTTTGCAATTCCTTGCAAGGGTGCCATTTTAAGAGCCCACTTGTGGTTTTCTGCCGGCCGCTTTGCCTCATGACCGCCATTTAGAACATACTTACCGCCCAAATGTACCGGGCGAATGTTCTGCATGAGTTCTCTCTCTAAGTAGATGGTTTCCTTTTGATCATAGTAATTGAAAGTTCAACCCCTTGAGGGGTTTCTGGAAAGTGTGTGTCTGGTGGACAACTGCTCACAGAGCAGGGGGAAATTATCTGAGAGGCTGTGCTTCCGGGTGGATGGTTGATTATGGAAAATAAGCTTCCTGCAAATAGGTTCTTCCCCTCAGTTGCCTCTTTGATCCCCACTCCCTGTATTTTTGTCCAGGTCTGACGGGGTCCTCACTACTCCCCTCTATTGCCTTCTCTGCCATGTTGGGCTTTAACTTCTCTGTGTACCGTGCACAGCCCCGTGAGCGGATGACATATGAAGACCTACCTTTTCCTCCTTTCAGAAGTATTCTTTCCCTGTCCACACTCAGACCTGCCTTGCCACTGGGAGATCCTCTCTGCCACAGAAGCTCCTGTCCCCACGGCCCGCCCCAGGGAAGGCAGCTGAGCACTGCCAGGGGGCCCTCTGCATGCGGCTGGATGGTGCATTCCAGATCTCACATTCTCCTCTCTCCCCTTGGCCATATGCACTCTCGATGCTGCTCACTGCCTCTCCAGCTACTAAATGAAGAGTCAGAATCTTGCTATACTCCCTTCGCCCACACAGGCTCCTTTTATGACCATTGTTGATGGAAATACCAGCGTCCCATGTCTAAATAGAGAAAAGGAAAATTATTCAAATTTGAAGTTCAGCAACTCAGAACATGATTGATGGTCAATCACATTAAATTGCACCTCATTTCTAGAAAAAAATTTAGAAGATGCTCCTTCTTATCTGTAAAGCCTTGAGTTGCCGAAGACCCAGGGGCTGCTCTTGGCACAGGATGCCCGGTGATGCTGGGGGCAAGGGGGCTTGCCCTGGCACTCCATTTCAGAAACTGGATGCAGTTTTCACAATATTTTGAGTCCGCAGTTGATGATAGGTGATGGCGAGAGTGACAGACAGTCCTGAGACAATGGCTCAGTAACGCCCGGTGCCACAGGCCTGCGTGTCCCAACAGCTCATAATTTTACCGGTTCCACTTACTTTGGATCCCATGGTTAATCGGGACCGTGGGGGATCTCCAAATTTCCCCTCCAGAGTAGGAATACTTGGTGAGGAGAAAGAGCCTCTGGGGAGTAGGATGTTCGTTCTATTGTGTCACAGGAAGCAAGACACCTGCCTGATTTCAGGGCTCCCCTGAGAAGGAGCTCTGAGCCTGAATCTTTTGTGTCGGTGACACCAGGGTGCCCTGAGAAACGTTTTGACTTCGTCGTGAGCAGAAGAAAACTTGATGGTCTACAATCCCTAGCACACAGTTGACGCTCTGTAAAAGGCTATTAAATAAAATCACGTGTGCTGGATGCAAAAGGGGATCTTTGAGACCATCTATCCCCACCCCCACCCCCCCACCCCCAGTTTCTGGATAAAAACCATGAGCCCCTGATTGGCTACCTGGTTGCTGAGCAGCTTGAGAATGACATCTGGGCTCCGGGTCTGCTGCCCACGTCCCCCCCCTTGCCCAGCCAGACCGCGTAGCCTCTTAGAGTCTCAGCCAGAAGGAAGTCACAGAGGCCTGGCTCAAGGTGAGCCAAATCCCCTGGATGCCTTTTGGGCTCGCTCGCTTTGCATGGAAAAGCGGTAAGAGGGCCCCGCTAGCCTGGGCACGGGGGCAGCTGTGGGGCGGGGGGGGGCAAGCTGTCTGCAGGAAGTTAGGCTGAAGGGTTTGTGGCGACATTCACAGGACCATGTGCGTCCGCAGGCCCCTCTTCAATAAGTAGGGGTGCTGTAGCTCCCCGGCGCCCCCACGGAGAACAGATGTGCGCATCCAAGATGAAGATTTATCTGCAGTGGGTGTGACAAGAGTACTTGCTCGTTGGCATTGGTAAGGGTGTGTGGCACTTTCAACAGTGGCTGCTACAGAGCACTCGCTTGGTGGATCTTAGCCGTGTTCATTATTCTTGGTTGTAGAGCCACCTGGTCAGCACACGGCCGGACGGTGGAAGCAGGGGGTCTGCCACACGACTGGAGAGTCAGGAGACATTCTCTTTGTCAAGGGCGCTTGGAAGACAGCATATCTAATGCTTGCAAATGAACAACACGACCTCTCTGGGTGACTCTGGGTCTCCCCGTTTAAGATAATCTGTAAAATGTCTTCGAGAGAGCTAGCTTGTGTTGTCAGAGGTTTTAAACATGTGTGTATTTTAATCAGACCCACGTGGCAAATACTGGAGACGTTCTGTTCTCTCGTGTTGGGGATATTTTGAAAGCTAAAATAATTCCAAGTTCTGATTTCCTTAAAAAAAAAAAAAAAAACCAACCCAAACTTTAAAAACCTTCATCTCCGTTTCCACTCTCCTTTTTCTGCTAAAGCTAAATTTTAAATCATAGAGTCAGATTATCAATGTTCACCCAGAGGATTGTAGCAGAGTCATTAAATCTTATTACAAAGCAAAGTGCAGAAAGTAATTGCACATATTTGTAAGTAGCTTAGAATTGATTAAAAATGCATAAGAAAAAGCTGCAAAATTCTCCGCAGGCCCAAGGATGCTACCTCCTCGGGGAAACCATTACAGCTGCTTATTCTCTGAGTAGCCTTCTCTGTTTCCCTGTGAACAGGCAGGAAGGCAGCTAGCTCCCGAGCAGAGCAGAGCAGGAGGCAGCCTGAGAGGTTGCTATGGCTTAGCAAGCCCAGGGGGAGTGCAATTCATATTCCTTTCGGGAGGCGTAAGGAAAGCTCCTCGGAGTGAACCGACGGAGTCTTACCCATCCAGGCCTCCGAGGCTGCATTTTTGCAAGGTAGCGTTTGCTCCAAGGGTACACTGCAAGGAGAGAAAGGGGGACAAAACGCGGGGAGGAGGCTTCACCCACGTGCCTACGGAAGGCACAGCAGTTTCGCTGACGTTGTTCATGGGTTTTCAGCGAAAGTGTAAGAAAATGCCCTCATATTTGTCTGTCCTGCTTGTACTCTCTTGGCAATCACTTTCTGCAGCAATCAACCGACCGTTACGCTGTTAGGTTCAGGGCCTGCCGTATACCAGCCGCTGTTGGGCACAGGAGGGCGAGAAGTGATGTCACTCAACATACATTTAATGAGCACCTGTTATGAGGCAAGAATTATTCTTGTCTTCATTTTACTAATTGAAGTATAATTGACACACGATGCTATATTAGCTTCAGGTGTATGACATCGTGAGCCGACAATTGTATACATCCCATGATGCTGGCCACGTAAGTGCAGACACAATCTGTCACCACGTATTGACTCTATTCCCCCGGCTGTACTCTTCACGCCCTGATTTACCTGTTTAAGAACCGTTTAAGGATTGAGGAAACATCCCCACCATCCAGGGGTTCACGCTACGGTGGAAGGGAGGGGTGTGTGCTATCGACAGATATCTGTGCTATAGTACGAGACATGTCTTTAAAAAGAAGGGTCTTGAAGTATTTTGTTCTTTTTCTTTTTATTTCTTCGTATTTATAAAATAGATATGTGTTGAACGATATATACTGCGAACCCCGTGAATACAGCAGGAGGAAATGTCCTAAAGTAAACACACACCTGTAAATAGCACCCAGATCAAGAACTAGAACGCTTTGCACCTAAAGCCTTGATTTGTGCCCCCATCAGCCATTACTTCCCCTTAGAAATACTCTCGACTATTTTACTTGGATTTTGACCTTGACCAATAAAAGCATACTTTCCGCAAAAGAGGATTGCAATGCACATTTGACTGTGCACTGATTTTAAGAATGGCCACAAAAATCTGAATGCATCCAGGAAAGGGTGTTAACGCAACCGTCTCATTTGGCTGCAAAATCACAACTAAAGGTCGACACACTACCTGCATCACATTTTTTCCCTTGACTCTTTTAAAAGCCACGCATTCCCTTTGTTTACTCAGAGTTCAAGGTCTCCGCCCCTGGAATGCCACTTCTCTCCCCTCTCTGCCCTTTGGCCATTCTGGTTTTTTGGTTTTGTTTTTTTTCTTTTTCTGGCAATCCACGTATGTTTCTTTTTTCTTCCTCTCAAAACCCTATTGAAAAGAGAGTTAGGGAATGAAAAATGAATTAGCTTACAACCATAAAGAGATTTGGAAGGGAGCCATTGTTGAATGACAGCTTGCTTTGCATTTCCTGAAGGTGAGAGCAGGTGGAGTCTTGATGCCTAATAATAAATCAGGGGCGGAGAGTCCAGAGGGGAATGTGACTGGAGAGACCCCACACTGCACACCTGCCCGCCGCCCCGCGGGACCCCACGGAGGCTTGCAATGGAGACACGCTTCGGAGGGTGGGAGTGAGATGTTGGGGGACGAACCAAAACCTGAGCCCTGACAAGCCCCTTCCTAACCTTCGGGCACAGAACAGCCACCAGGCAGATGTTTACCCTCCAGGGGAAAAAAAAAAAAAAAAAAAGCAAAAGATTCTTCACTAAAGAAACAGCTAGCAAGGTCTGGCACCAAGAGCCGCCTTTGCCGGGGCCTGGATGGGAGGGTTGTTCCCATCCTGCTCAGGCAGCAGCAAAACTTTCCATGAGGGGCCTCGTTTGCAGACAACAGCTCCCGGCTGCTGCAGTATTTAAAAAAAAACTTTTTTTTACATTTATTTATTTTTGAGAGGCAGAGAGAGACAGAGCGTGAGCAGGGGAGGGGCAGAGAGAGGAGACACAGAATCCGAAGCAGGCTCTGGGCTCTGAGCTGTCAGCACAGAGCCGGACGCGGGGCTTGAACCCATGAACCATGAGATCATGACCTGAGCCCAAGTCAGATGCTAACTGACTGAGCCACCCAGGAGCCCCTGGCTGCTGCAGTATTTAAACCATGAATGGACAACAGGATGTCATGGGCATATGGAGAGAGTCTGGAATGCAAAGGAAAAAAGCAAAGATAAATAAGCAAGGAAAATGACCCAGGAGGAAACAAATAATTCAAGGGATAAAAGAACACTTAAAAAAATCCCAATTGGTGTCCTCAGAGAGTGCGATTTGAGAAGGTATAAAATCTACACTCCATCAACAGGATTTAGCCTAGAAAGACTCTTAGAAAACAAGAATGATCTCTTGGAAAGCCAAACACGATTTTCAAACTACAAAACCCGACAGAAGCTTTCAACAACGAAAGCCAGGAAGCCTCCCATAATGTAAGACAAAACCACAACAAAACAAAGGGATAGAAATATGCACGAGTGCCCGAGATGATGCCTATCAGTTTAAAAGGCCAACAGACGATCAGAATGTCCAGAAAGACAGGACAAAGAAAACACAGTTTTAGAAGGAATAGCACAAGATGATTTCCAAGAGATGAAGAAAGCATATGGCCCTGGATGGAAATCATCCTCTGATCCCAGCATAACTCACAAGGAAGTTGACATCGAGGCACATTGTTACTGTGGGTCAAAGTACACCAATCAGTGGAAGGTTCTGAAAGCCTCCAGAGAGTATGACACCCTTGTTTTTCACCTAGGCTCAGAATCAGACTGCCCTTGGAATTCCTACAAGCCCAATGTCACAGAACAAGGAGGAATGTCTTCTCAGTTCTGAGGTGAGTGATTTACAGCCTCCAATCACATATGCAACAAAATTATCAACCCGGTGTGAGGACAGATTGTTCAAGAACCCAGACTTTTTTTTCCCTTAGACAACCATTGTGACAAAGGCATTCAAGGATGTACTCCAGCCAAACAAAGGGGTGAACCAAAAAAGGAAGGCTTAAGATCCAAGAATAGATTTTATACAGGATGATGGCTCTACAACGGAACTGGAGAGAGATTAGTCTAGTGCCAAAGGGCTCAAGAAAGATAAAGGAAGAAAGAATGTTCTGTATATTTGAAAATCTCCTTGCAACAGATAATGGTAAGGGATGTGATGATAGACAGATAGATAGACAGATTTTCAAGTACCTCAGGAAAAATAAAATCCATAGAGAAGGGGAAATTACTTATAATGTTATGTATACTTATTTCATAAGTAATAAGAAATTACTTATAATGTTACCGATTGTTACCTTTTAGAAGACCAGTTGCCAAACCAGAGGCCAATCACAATAATGGTTACAGAACAAAGTGTATATATTGTTAACAGAACAAAGTGTATATATTGTCAACCTTGGCCATGAAAAAGCAACAGTCTAACCATCTGGAAGGGTTTAAACCTGGATTTAAGATCAATCTTTATTTTTTAGTCTCCCCCCCCTTACTCCTATTCCAGAGTAAGGAGATGAGGTGTTCTGACCACTGCGTTTTCTTGGAAATGTCCAAATGGGTACCAATGAATGCTACACGATGAGGGTATACACACGTGCGCTGTCAAACCGCCTTTCTCTGGGAGACAGCACATTCAAAGTGAAAAACAAAAGAGGCAATTATCCAGGTGTATTGACAGATGCAGGCAGTTGTTTTCGTGCAGTGGTAACGGGGCTGGGTGCACGTTACTGGGTTTTACTGCTGCCATATTTTATTTACCCGCAAAATTGAAAGTTTTTTCCTTGGTATTTGAAACTGGTTTTGGCTAGGCTAAACAAACGTGTGTGCCTCTAACATAAGGCATCGTGGGCATACTTTTGTTTTCTACAAGTGGTAAAACCAGGCACCTCTACACTTATCCAACCAGACACTGTCGTGGGGACCTGTCTGAGCTGCTCAGCCTCCCAGCAGAGCACAGGACTACAGTAAGCGCGTGGGAGAGGAGGAGGGACCAAAGACCTGGTGTCAGTTACGCGTCACTTGGTCTGACCCTCAGGAGGAGGGGCAGTCTCCACGTCTCTGATGCGGGCAGGGCCCCTTCCTCTGATGGGAAGGCGGGACGGGACCAGTCTGGTTAGTGTTTCACAAACAGCCCCAGGGACCTCAGAACCTGGAGCAGTGCCTACTCCTCCCTTTCTCTTCCTGATGTCTGGGCACATGCACCAGTGTGCAGGTGTGCAAGGCATGTGGAAGATAGGTCAACGAACTGGAGGCAGAGTGTGGCCTGTACCACATTATATGCATCTATCTATCTGTCTGTCTGTCTATCTATCTATCTATCTATCATCTGTCTATTGTCTGTCTATCATCTATCTATCATCTATCTATTGTCTATCTATCTATCTATCTATCTATCTATCTATCTATCTATCATCTATCTATCATCTGTCTATTGTCTGTCTATCTATCTATCTATCTATCTATCTATCTATCTATCTATCTATCGTCTGTCTATCTATCATCTGTCTATCATCTATCTATTGTCTGTCTATCTATCTATCTATCTATCTATCTATCTATCATCTGTCTATCTGTCTGTCTATCTATCATCTGTCTATCATCCATTATCTGTCTATCTATCTATCTATTGTCTATCATCTATCTATTGTCTATCTATCTATCATCTATCTATTGTCTGTCTATCTATCTATCTATCTATCTAAATTTTCAAAATATGCATGTTCATTGTAAAAAAGTACAAACCCTTCAGAGGTGCCCTTGAATGCCATGCTCAGAAGATCAGTGTATCTCCCCTGGATGGTTTCCTCTTCTTGTTCCGAAACTTCCTTTTTTGGTCCTGTAGCATTCCTGCCATTGAAAAACACATCTAAATCTGAAAGTGGCTGGTCCCCAACGTCCTCACCATGCGTGCTGAAAACTGCCTCTCCATTTAGCTACCTCTGCCAGCAACCCGCATGGCTCTTCAGTGCTGCGTTCCCTTGCTCCTGAGCTCCGGCTGGCATCCTGACAAAACGCCACCATCAGCAGTGTGCAGGGCTGTGCCCAAAGGGGACATCTGGTTGCCTCGCTGTGGGCGGCTCATTGTCCTGCTGCCCGGTATTCAAACCACACTGAATAATTTCCTCGCGTCAACTTTCTTAAAGGAAGTAGACCGCGGGGTGCGTGTGTGTGTGTGTGTGTGTGTGTGTGTGTGTGTGTGTGTGTTTATATGATGAGTTTGGAAACATTTAAAATAAGATTTTACTTACATACACACACAGACACTTCTGAGAAAAGGCTTCAGCTCCCTAAATCCTGAGATCTCACGCAAGCTTTTGGGGGTGCAAATATTGTACATATGCTCAAGCCAAATGCTCACTTGTTTCCAGAATATTCTTACCCTTCCTAGAGTGTCCCACATTTCATCCCCGGTCCCCAGCCTGCCCGTCCCGGTCTCTAGTCACTGGACTGTGGATGTCTGTCTGTGCCTCCCTTTCAGAGCATAATGATTTACGTGGAGCACAGTTCCTACTTTTCTCTCTCCTCCCCTGTGTATGAGTGATAAATGCTGGGGGGCGTAGTGAAAAAACATAACCGCCTCTCGTCTACTTGGGGGTAGGGCAGATTTGGGCAAAACTGCACAATCCCTACTTCTTTCTGGGAAAAGCCTGTTTTCTCCAGCAGACTGGATTTAACACGTGGGGTGTGAGCTGTTCTGGAGGAAGGAGCCCTCGGCAGAGGTGAGTGAGTGCCATTGTGAAGGCAATTAGTCATGGTGAGCCGGGAGGGCACAGGGATGACACCTGTGATGTCCATGATGATGGCGGTGACCCCACCATCTGACACACGTCTGAGCCTGCAAGGAGCTCGTTTTCCTCTTATTTCTGGCCGTGAGTGTCAGGGTAATAGAACAAAGCCAAGAACTGGTTCAGTCACATTCCCCCTGACTACGATTGTAGTTTACCAGGCTTATTATTGTAAACGGGCTTATTAGATGTGCTCAATTTTTTCAACATCAAAGACTTAATGTTTTCCCTTTTCCAAAAATAATGCATTTTTTTAAAAGAGGAAAACAATCAGAATGTAAAGACGAGGTACCATAACAACGTTCATCACCTCCCCCAGCTTTGGGCACTCTCATTTATATAATTCTCAACTTCCGTACATACTTACAAGTCAGGAAAAATTGCATCCTACGGTATAGTTTTGTAGACCGCGTTGTCACCACAAACTGGCACGATGGTGTCCCTGGATGTTGTTCTAGAACAGTGGCGAGATCTGCATCCCCCGTAGGAATATTCCATACTTGAATTAGTTCCCCTAGTCTGATATTTAGGGTTTTTCTTAATGTGAGAAATGAATTAGATCAGCATTATTACCATTTTATGAATGATCCGGTCCAAATTCTGCTTTGACTTTAACGATTCAAATAACAAAGGAAGGAGAAAGAAGGTGCTATAGTGTGGCTCGTGTGCGTGAGGGGGCACAGTCTCTTTTCTGGTAAAATCATGTAGGTTCCCTTTCTTGCATCACCAGGTCTAACTGCCAGGGGCCTGGCCTCCTTCTGTTCTGCCTGGCCCGCAGGGGGCGCCACAGGGAAGTGCCCATCACGCTGTTATTTTGAGGTTGACATTCTAGAAACCTGCAATCAGGTTTTCTGTACATGAGATGCTGTTAAGTCAATGCGGCCCCTCAGCCAGAATCCAAGCACCACCTTCTCCAGAGCAGCAGAGCAAACATGTGTTCATGAAAAATCATGACTTCAGTGGACACTCTGAGCCCTGGGATACCCTAACCTTTACAACCGACGTAGGTACACAGTTGTAAGGTTTAGCTCAATAAAACCCTAATGATACGGCTGGATGAGGCCAAAGGTTTCCATGGCAACCGAACTGCTACACGAGCCCTTAGAACAGGGTGTCCCACAGGCCCGAGAACCAGAGAGGAGGGTTGATGTGGTGTGAACACAGGAGATCCCACCTTCGCCACATCAGAGGGGAGCTGGTGCTGGGCCACGCGGTCAAAGTAGGAAATTTCAGTACCTTCCTCATCTCCTCCCTCCCCTCTCCTGTCCTCTCTCAGCCCCACCCTGTTGGAGCATCTCGGAATCTCCACCTGGCCCTGGAGCCGGGAAGCATGCCATCGAGCAGCCTGTTTGTCCCTCCTTCTGTGTTACACCTGTCACAGGCTGTTTCTCTGTCACCTCTTTAAGGGCTGGTGGTGGTCACCTGGAGGCACTGTCACGTTGAAGGCTGTGGAGGGCGAGTGTCTGTGGAGGAGATATCCTGGACAGTGTTTGACATCACCCCAGGACTGGCAAATCGGTTTCCCTGGGAGTTGAGATCCAGCCTTGATTGTTAGCTTCGGTGTCGAGAACGACGAGCCTGCGCACAGGATGGGAAGGAAGGACATTGTGATCAGCTCGTGATACATGTTGACGAACCAGATGATGAAGGAAAAGGAACATGCTAGTTGTCTCCACTGCTCACATCTACATAGAAAACTGGGTCTGAAAAGATGGATTTTGCTTTTTCTGGTCATCTGGATTATCTTCTCGAGTCTTAAGAAAGTATGTTCTAGAACTTGAGTCCTTGGAAAGAAGAAGTCTCCTCTTGCTTTGGTCTCACGGAAATGGTTTATATACTCCGCAAAGTGTGCTTGTCATGTGCACAGACACTTGGACGTTAGGGCCAAGTACCTCCCCCAATCAGACATACATGTGATGTCTAGAATATGGTCTGTTAGAAGCTTAAAATTATCCTCAAATTTAGTTTCTATCTAGTTATGCTGCTACCAAAAATGGAGCACGGGCCTCACGAATACCAATCACATTTCAAGAATGTACTGTTTGGGATGAGAAACTGAAAAGTCTGGGAAGACGGTGCGTGGGAGAAAGGGTGTTTCTCCTGCATCTAAATGGCAGGGACAGCGAGCCCACGTGAAGGGGGCAGCTGATGGCAGCGAGTGTGGAAGGGGCCTTCGTACTCTCTCGGGTCCTCCGGTGTGCTGCCTCCCTACAGCTGCTGTAACAATCCAGCACCAAACCAGTGGCTTCAAACAACACGCATGTCCCGTCTTATAGTTTTGGAGGCCACAAGTCCTGAAATCAAGCTGTCAGCCTGGCTGGTTCCTTCTCAAGTCTCGGGGAGGGGGATCTGTTTCCTCACTTTTCCCAGCTTCTAGGAGTCGTCTGCATTTATGCCTCATGGCTTTTTCCTCCACCTTTGAAGCCCACCCTGTAGCCTCTTCCAGGGTGTCCCCCCCTCTCTGCTACTGTGGTCCCATCTGTCTGTGTCCCTGACCCTCCTGCCCCCTTCTTTCTCCATCTCAAGACCCTTCATCACATCTGCAAATTCCCTTTTGCCATGAAAGGCAGCAAATTCACAGGTCCCTGAGATTAGAATGTGAGCATGTTTAGGGGGCCATCATTTTGCCACCACACTAAGGGTCAGGGAGTGTCCCCTGTGGCCTGATCCCAGCGGGGTTGAGCAAGCTGGTCGAGGTGCTGCCTGTTCTGTGTTGTTAGAGTCTGAGCTACTTCGTTCACCTTGAAGACAGCAACAGCCAGACCTTTCGATATTTTAATTTTTTTTTAACGTTTATTCATTTTGAGGGACACAGAGAGAGAGAGAGAGAGCGAGAGAGAGCGAGCATGAGCAGCGGAGAGGCAGAGAGAGAGGGAGACACAATCTGAAGCAGGCTCCAGGCTCTGAGCTGTCAATACAGAGCCCTACATGGGGCTCGAACCCACCAACGGTGAGATCACCACCTGAGTTGAAGTCAGACACTTAACCGACTGAACCACCCAGGTGCCTCTGGCGCCCCTGACCTTTCCGTATTTTAAAGAACAAGGAGCATCAATTCTGCAATTAAGAAGTAAATAATTTCTATCCTAAATACCAGCTGTGGCTCTGTATAAATTACAACAACTAGATCTTTAGAAACAAAAGCAACCCTTTCAAGACAGCCTGTTGACACAGACGAGTTCCTCCAAAACACAGTCCATGGTGACATTTGCACGAGCTTTCCGGCTTCAGAGGGAAATACGTTTGCCTTGGCACGAGCCAAGTGGTGCTTGTATTTTGTTTTCTTGTGACTTTTTCTTTGCCAAATTCCTCCTCTGATATCAAGAGGTCTGATGTGGAGGTTCAGGGCGTTGGTCCCAGCTGAGGGCACACCCATGGCTATTATGCTCTTGTCTGCCGTTGCCTTTCCCCTAGCTGGAATCACTTTTCAACAAAACAGTAAGAGAGGTTTGATTGCCTTCGGAAGTCACGGGCTCAGGTATGTAATCAGGCCTTAATTGGAAGTGCTGAGTGCCGAGTCTGGCTGGAAGATGAGCAGATTCCCTCCCAGGGAAAGGATGAGTGTGGACCCCTTCGCGGGGCCTCTCGAAGCCCCTCTGCGCTTAATAATAGAAGCGGAAGGCTCCCTGAATGGGCCCATCTAGGCAATCAACGCAGCTGTTTTCCGCTGCATAAAACAATTTCAACCAACTCAGTAAACTCAATTAATCCTCTTTAAAAGACACCGAGTGGGAGAAAAGAGATTTATTTTGAATATCCTCCCCAGAGCTGTCGGCACCGGGGCTCAGCGGGGCAAATATGAGCTGGAGATTGAATGACTCCTGCAGGCGTGGACCCAGCCGCGAATCATATTCCACAAACAGATATCCAAGAGCAAGACTCGGGGTTTGGGGGCCTCCAGGGCTGGGGGAGGGCTTAGGGATCCTCTCCAGTTTCTGTAGAGGGGCCTTTTTTTTTTTTCCTTCTCTGTGATGTGATTCTTCAGGTCTGGTCTCTGCTCTTTTTGCCTAGATTGGGGGTGGGGGGCATGGGAATCTCCACCTGGTGTCCCCAGTGCAGCCTTGCGAGGGGTCCACCAGCTGTCCCCTCTGGCATTTCCTCTTCTGGCTTCTGCTGTCACTTTTATGACGCTCCCCATTCTTCCTACATCAGCCCCAAGCCACAGCCTCCAGCACAGACTACGTTCCCACTCTGTCCTGCTTGCCCTGCATGAACTTAGGTTCTCATCAAAGACAGAACAAGTTGTGACTTTCAGTAGCTTCTGTCTTCTGGCTGAGACAAAGAAATAATGAAACCGGTCACCTTCCTTCAATAGAGGAGGAGGAAAGGGGGAAAAGAATCGAGTGTTTACACTGCAAGTGATTCTGCTGCAGATAGATATGGCAGACTGTATGTCAGAGGGCCCCTGTGATGTGTAGAATTCCAGGTGGGCAGTTTCAGCCCCAATGGGTGGGAGGATGGGGTGGGGTGGGGTGAGGAGAGTGAGTGGGACAGGGCCAGCCACCAGGGCCAGGCACTCGGCAGCCATGTGTCCAGGACTGGAGTTCCTGAGAGGGTTGGTTGGAAGAAGGCTGGACTCAGGCACCCGCAAGTGGGACCCAACAGGAACTGGGCTCACTGAGATCCAGACCCTGAACCTGGGGCATCCGATGGGGACGTGGTCAGAAGATCTAGCCAGTTAAATGGAGGTGCAGGTTCCAAACAGAACAATAGCAAGGCCAACGATGCTAGGCTTCCATCTATGAGTTCCTGAAATCCTTGATGAGAAGAGTCATGGTTCCAGAGCCAGGGAGAGGGTTTCCCCATTGCCGTGTCCTATCCATGTTCCTCTCCACTCTTCATGGGCAACAGCTTGCTTGAGTGGCTGCCGAGTGGTGTCACACTGCTTGGACTGTGAGTTGGCCTGTGTGGTAGATTGGACCACCCTGACTGCTGAATTAGCATCCCTCAGCACCCTCCCCCATGTGCCGAGGTGGTGAACACTTCACCTGGGTCCATCCCCTTTCTGCGTGCCTGGTTCTTGATGTAAACAGCCATGCCTTGCTATATCCAAGACTCATCCCTCAGTACTTTGCTCAAATGCCACTCAATGTATGAAGCCCAGGCAGCCCAATCATCTCCTAGTTCTTTCCGTAGCTGTTACTTGTGGTTGTTTCCAAATTCCTAACAGATGATGAATCTTCGGGATTTGAGATTGAGAAATCTCAATTTGGGGGGATTCTTAGGAGTGTCACGATCCTAAGTTAGTCTTAAAACTCTTCCAATGTTCTTCATACCCTTTGCTTACTGTTAACAAAACCTAGAAAATTTCATAAGTAAGAAATATCAAGTTCAGCATTATTTTCAAATTACTGCAGCAAAGGTTCAAACAAATATCCAAACAAACATTCAAGAGCAAATATTCAAACACCAGGAAATGCTGGTGAAGATTAGTAAGACTTCATGGAAAATTTGGATCTCCTATCCAGGTCCATAGAACTTTGTAAAATTGACAATTTAAGGACTTATTTTGCTTTCAACATTTATCGTTCCTCAATACACCTCTTATAAGATTTGTGGAAAGTAAGTGTGTGATGAAGCAATTTCCAAGAGCGCCTCGCTATGCCCATCCGGGAGCACACACTGTTAAATACGGCAGGTGCAGACATGAGGAACTACGGATCACGTGACCGTTTATCTCCGCCTACTCCGGCCCCAAGTCACCGGAAGTGTGTATCTTGGCTGTCGACTCCGGTGTCAGGGCTTTCTGCTCCCACCTTCAGTGGGATGTCAGTAGACGCCTTCCAAACAGTCACATCTTTAGGTTGGTCGTACAGCTTATTGTCTCAGAAGAATTCTGATACTTCTTTCTGTTTTCCTATGTCTTGACCAGTTTTTCCTAAACTTGGGGGTCTGGAAAAACAAATTCCTTAGGAAGGAATCCCTGCTCGGAAGAGCTTGTCAGGTGTATGTGTGTTAGCACAGCATTGTCCAGTTAGCACAGAAGAGTCGCCGTGTACCTGTGTGTGGATTGTATGTCCCTTTCCCTCAGTTCATGAACGCATCGGGAGCAAACCGATGTCATGATGATGTCAACAATGGCAACTGTGATGTTCTTATGTTATTAAGTTGTTAGTAAATAAGTGTTTTTGCTGAATAAAAGTTTTTGTGAAATAAATTCAACAACAATAATTTCCTCTTCCTCCTCCTTTTCTCTTCCTCCTGTTTCCCTCCTCCTTATTCATTGAGCATTTGTCATGTGGCAAATGCAAGGTTGAGAGCTTTACATGTATTTTTTTTAGTTTATTTATTTACTTTGGGGGGGGGAGAGAGAGAATCCCAAGCAGATTCCACATGGTCAGTGTGGAGCCTGACGTGGGGCTCGGACACATGAACCACAAGATCATGACCTCAGCCAAAATCTAGAGTCAGATGCTTAACCGACCAAGCCACCCAGGTGCCCCTGCATGTATTTTTAAAATCAAGGGGCGCCTGGGTGGCTCAGTCGGTTAAGCATCCGACTTCAGCTCAGGTCACGATCTCGTGGTCCGTGGGTTCGAGCCCCGCGTCGGGCTCTGGGCTGATGGCTCAGAGCCTGGAGCCTGCTTCGGATTCTGTGTCTCCCTCTCCCTCTGCCCCTCCCCCGTTCATGCTGTGTCTCTCTCTGTCTCAAAAATAAATAAATGTTAAAAAAAATTAAAATCAAGCTTATTGCAGTATAATTTATATCCAATAAAATGTACTCTTTGAAGCGTAGAGTTCAAGAGACTTGACAAGTCTATAGGTTGTGTCACTGCCACCACAATCTTGATGTAGGATGTCCTCATCACTCCTGAAATTTCTCTTTACCTGTTGCAGTCTAGGTAGGCAATGACCTGCTTTCTGTCACTGTAAGTTAGGTTTGCTTTTCCAGAAACTCAGAGGCGCGGCTTTATCAGTATGTTCTCTTTTGGGTCTTAACTTCTTTTGTTTAGCACACCTGTGACATTCATCCGAGCTGCTGAATGTACCAGTAATCCATTCCTTCCTTTCCTTTCCCCTCCCTCCCTCCCTCCCTCCCTTTCTTTTTACTGAGTCCTATCCACTGTGTAAATATGCTGTAGCTGGTTTATCTACTCACTTATTTCAGACATTTGGGTTGTTTCCAGTTTTGAGCTACTATGAATAAAGCGGCTGCAAACGTCCACGTACAGGATTTTGTGTGGATACACATTTTTATCTGGATAAATAGTTAGGGTCGGAATTCTGGGTTGTATGCTAAATATATGATTCACTTTGTCCAAAATAGCAACACTGCTTTCAAAAGCGGTGGAACTATTTGACGTTACCATCCGCAACGGATGAGAGTTCCAAACGCTTTCCATCCTTGCCAATTTGGCAGTCTGGCTTCTTAATTTTGGACATCACTGGACCTGTAATGGTATCTCATTGTGGCTTTAATTCACATTTTCCTAACGGCTAATGATCTTGAACATCTTTCAATATGTTTAACGTGTTTATCGGCCATTCCTGTATTCGCTTTTGTACTATAGCTGTTCAAATCCTCTGCTCGCGTTTTAGTTGGGGTTTTTGCCTTGTCAATTCGTGCACATTCTTTATACATTCTGGATATGAATTCTTCATCACATCTATGTGTCATCAGTACTTAAAACAACGGTTTATGTTTTCATTTTCTGAAGAACAGAAGTTTTAAAATTTGATTAAGTCCAACTTATAATTTTGTCTTCTGTCCTTGCTCTTTCTGCTTGGCTAAAAAAAAAAAACCACTGCAAGAACACGAAACTCGTCTCCCATACATTCTTCTACAGGATTGAAAATTGTAGTTTTCAGGTGGAGGTCTATACTCTGTTTCAAACTCATCCCTGGGACGCTTTAGGTAAGCGGGGAGCTCCCCTGGCCCACCATCGAGGATACCCAGATGTCCCAGTGCCAAATGTTGCAACACTCTTCTTTTTCTCAGTGAATTGTCTTGATGGCCGTTGGAAAGTCAATTGACCATCTATTCGTGGGTTTATTTCTTAATTCTCCTTCTCTCTCTCTCTCTCTTTCTCTCAGTGAGCTTGTGATTTCTTGGTCATGCACAACGTAGCCCTTGGCCTAAAAGGTAAGCAAAGATTTGTTCAGCTAGTATCAGTATATACAGTTGCTGTCGTAAGGGTGTCAGCTTATGTGTGGGTGGAGGGTCCCAGCCCTGCCTCCCCTCTCAGTGCACCTTACGGTTTCCTGGCTCATGGTCACGTAGCTACGGCTTGGTTGCTTCCCATAACAGGGAGCTTATTATCACACAAGGCAGCACACCCCATTTGGAGATCCTAATTAATGCCAAGTTCCCCAGCCAGGACACAAGTGGATACTAGGCAGATGAAAGCTTACCGAGATTTTCTGCAAAGGAGAAAAGGCGTAAAGCCGGGAACTTGGGAGCATGAAGGTAGACTTCCTTGATCATTCTTCCCAGCGTTAGCTCAGGGGTTGTTTATCTTCGAGCCTCCTGGGTCCCTGCCTCGTGCCCTTACGCAGCCGGATGACAGCTCATCCAAGATGCTGTGTCAGGAATTTATGTATGCTGCGTGAGTGGTGGGCTGGGGCTGGGCTGCACTGGGTGACCTCCCAGAGTCTCCTGACTTCTCAGAGCCTTCGACTCAAGCTTCCTTTTCCTGCTTTTCTTCAGAAGGGTTATTTACAGCCAGGCCTACCAAGTCGAAAAAGCTAATCCCTGTGATTATGTCTTCCTGCACATCTTTTGGCTAGAACATACGAAGGGTTTATTTAAAGCGTCTCCACTATTGTCCTCTGCACTGTATGATCTAATTTCATCGGGCCGGTGTCCACATCTTCCTCCCATATTTCTGAGTCCTTGCTTCCACCCCTAAATTTTATTGTGTGCAGCTGGTCTGGAATCTCAGCGGCAACAAGACTGTTCTCAGTAGCAAGGACTCTAGAAATCCACGTCCCAACGTCTCCGTTTGGGCCTTGGACAGACAGCTGGAAAGTCAGATCTGCTATGTATGTATTTGTAAACTGAGAAAGTTTTGTTTATTTTAATAGAGCATTTTAATTTCCTTTGAAGAAAACAAAAAAAAATCTAATTGAAGATAAAGAATGAGATTACCCCATGCCTGGCATTCCTCGATCATAGTGATTTCTGGCTTTGAATAACCTTGTTAATTCAATTCAACTGTGTGCCTGGGCTAGCTGTGCTGACGCTTAATCCAAGGAGACAATGGAGTAAATTGGATAGCAGAAGATACTTCCTGTCCTGCTGGCCTGCTTCTCTCAAAGGACAACAGATGATGCAAAGCTCTCAGCTTTAGCCATGAATACACCACCTGCTCAACTAACAGAAAAATATATTTAACTGTCGGGACGGACATTTAGAATAAAATACCATTATAAATTACTTCTCATATAAATATTTCAAATGCAACGTACGTGACAAAAATATTGATTGGCAAGACTGATAGTATTGAACATCAAATGAGCCTTTGCCACGCCTAACAGACAAGCCTAATTCAATCATCTGGCCAGACTAATCTCTATGAGTTTACAAGTGTTTGGCCAAGGATTTGCAAGTCTATCAGCAATTCTGGTCAAAAGTCCCAAATTCTGGGATGTAGAGTGTGACTTTCAAAAATGTTATTGAAATGCGTGACCTGGGGCGCCTGGGTGGCTCAGTCGGTTAAGCATCCGACTTCAGCTCAGGTCACGATCTCGCGGTCCGTGAGTTCGAGCCCCGCATCGGGCCCTGGGCTGATGGCTCAGAGCCTGGAGCCTGCTTCGGATTCTGTGTCTCCCTCTCTCTCTGCTCCTCCCCCGTTCATGCTCTGTCTCTCTCTGTCTCAAAAATAAATAAACATTAAAAAAAATAAAAAAATTAAAAAAGAAGTGCGTGACCTCTATTTGGTTAGAAAACACACAAAGTTTCCCCAGTACTATTCTTTCTGCTTAATTTCACTACTTTGGTCGCCCGCACCTGTCATTAACCAAACATACATCTTAACCCTCCATATCAAGAAACTGATTTTGTCAGAAGTTCTGACACGGCCTTGCATGAACACTGCCAATTATTTTTGCTGTTTAGATTTCCCCCGCTAAGCCACATCCTGACTTTTTATCTTTTTTTTTCCCCCTAAAGACTCAACCCTGGATGTGAAAACAAATTTACTTTTTTGAGGGGGAAGATAACTGAAGATCACCCTATTCACTGGGTTTTTGCTTTTTAAAACCTCGTGTTCTACAACATGGGAGATCCAGAGAGCCATGTAAAACACATGCAAAGCTAATTCACCACTGTAATGTGACAAAGTTGTAACCAGTACCCACGTCAAAAAGAGCACTTCTCGGGGCACCTGGGTGGCTCAGTCGGTTGAGCGTCTGACTTTGGCTTGGGTCACGATTTTGCAATTGACCAGTTTGAGCCCCGCGTCGGGCTCTGTGCGAACAGCTCAGAGCCTAGAGCCTGCTTCATATTCTGGTCTCCCTCTCTCTGCTCCTCCCCTGCTCATGTTCTGTTTCTCTCTCAAAAATAAATAAATATTAAAAAAAATAAAAGAGTTAACTATAAAAAGAGCACTTCTCTACCCACCCAGAAGTTTCTCCATGCGCTTCCTCTCATCACACCAAATCCCCCCAAAGTAACCAGTATCCCGACTTCTGTAGTGATAACTCTCTTGCATTTCTTTATAATTTGTAAAGCCCCAGACAGTATAATTTTGTTTCACCCATTTTTTCCCCTAGCTTGACAGTTTCTCAAGTCTCTTGTAATGTACAGCTTTCTCCTCCATCCCGTGTATCTCCTTTCTTATCCTTACAATTTACCTGTAGAGGCACCTGAGTTGTTTGAACTATGGTGTTTCCTAGTCTTGATTTTGCTGGACATACATGCCTGGTACAGTCCAGGATCCTGTACTTCTCTCATATTCCCTGCACATTGTGAGCTGGAACCTGGGGTTTGATCAGACACAGATTTTCAGATTCGGTCCCTTTGACAAGACTTGGAGAAATGGTGGAGTGTTCTTTCATCAGGAGGCACAAGGTGTCTGACTACCTTTTCCTTTTTTATAAATGTCTGTAGTCACTGGAGCTCATTGCCTCAATCTGTTAATTCATGTGGGTTTTTTGGTTTGTTTTATTTTGTTTTATGGTAGGAGAGCTTGCAATTTGTTGATTTCTTTTTCATTTGTTAGCTGGCATACTTAAAAAGAATTTTTTTTTATTTGAGAGAGGGAGAGAGAGCACAAGAGAAGGGCAGAAGAGAGAGAGAGAGAGAGAGAGAGAGAGAGAGAGAGAGAGAGAGAATCCCAAGCAGGCTCCACACTCAGCACAGAGCCCAGATGGGGGGCTTGATCCCACAACTCTGGGATCATGACCCAAGCTGAAATCAAGAGTCAGACACTCAACTGACTGAGCCTCCCAGGCCCCCCTGAGATACTTTTATAAAGAGATACTTCCTTACTGTACTATTTGGTTACCCAATAGTTTAGTTGATGTATAAAAGGCAATTAATACTCTATTGTTTCTTTTATTTGAAAGTTTTCAAGGTAAATGCTATATTCTTCTTTCTTTACCAGTTATAAAAACAATTAATTGGTTCCCTATCATTGTTCAAAGGCGACCAAGTAGCTTTATAAAAAAAAAATGTCATTAGGAAAGAATCGATCTTAGTATATTTGCTAGGTTTCAATGCATGGTAATTTTTTTTTAATGTTTATTTATTTTTGAGACAGCGAGAGACAGAGCATGAGCAGGGAAGGGGCAGAGAGAGAGGGAGACACAGAATCGGAAGCAGGCTCCAGGCTCCGAGCTGTCAGCACAGAGCCCAACGTGGGGCTCGAACTCACAAACCGCGAGATCGTGACCTGAGCTGAAGTCGGACGCTTAACCGACTGAGCCTCCCAGGCGCCCTGCATGGTAATTTTTTAAAAATTAAAGTTGGAATTATTCCATCTTTGGCTAGTGGGAACTTTTTCAAGTTGTCCTTTGTTTGACATGATCCATTATTTTATGATTTGAAAAGATATTTTAGGCTCATCTTGTGTATTTCCTGTGCCAAACCTACATTAGCCATTTCTTTAAGAAGTCCTTGTATCTTGGAGGCACCTGGGTCGCTCAGTTGGCTAAGTGTCTGACTTCAGCTCAGGTCATGATCTCATGGTTCATGGGCTTAATCAAGCCCCACGTTGGGCTCTGCACTGACAGTGTGGAGCCTGCCTCCGATTCTCTCTCTCTCCTTTCCCTGTCCCTCTCCACTCTCTCTCTCTCTCAAAATAAATAAATAAATTTAAAAGAAAGTCCTTGTGTCTTTTAATGGAGAATGTAATTTCTGGTTACGATACAACAATCAGGTTTGAGGGATGGGATTGTTTTAAGCCTGTAAGCCATTTTAGTGGAAATGTATAGGACACACGCGCGCGCACACACACACACACACACACACACACGTTATCTTATGAATACATTTTGACACTTTGATTCAAAATAAAACAACAACATACTCTTACAATCCAGCAATCATACTCCTTGGCCTTTACCCAAAGGGGTTGAAAACTTATGCCCACACAAAAACTTGCACATGGATGCTTACAGCAGCTTTATTCATAATCATCAAAACTTGGAAGAAACTAGGGGCGCCTGGGTGGCGCAGTCGGTTAAGCGTCCGACTTCAGCCAGGTCACGATCTCGCGGTCTGTGAGTTCGAGCCCCGCGTCAGGCTTGGAGCCTGGAGCCTGTTTCCGATTCTGTGTCTCCCTCTCTCTCTGCCCCTCCCCTGTTCATGCTCTGTCTCTCTCTGTCCCAAAAATAAATAAAAAACGTTGAAAAAAAAAATTAAAAAAAAAAAAAAAACTTGGAAGAAACTAAAATGTCCTTCAGTGGGTGAACGGATAAATAAACTGTAGTCCATCCAGACAATGGAATAGTCTTTAGTGATAGAAAGAAATGAGCCATGAGAAGATACAGAGGAATCTTAAGTGCATGTCACTAAGGGAGAGAAGCCAATGTGAAAAGGCTACATACTGTATGTATGACTCCAACTATGCGACATTCTGGAAAAAAAGAACTATGGAGACAATAAAAAAGATGAGTGGTTTGCCAGGAGTTGGGGAGGGGAGGGATAAACAGATGGACTACAGAGGATTTTTAGGGCATTTTTTTTAATGTTTATTTATTTTTGAGACAGAGAGAGACAGAGCATGAATGGGGGAGGGTCAGAGAGAGAGGGAGACACAGAATCTGAAACAGGCTCCAGGCTCTGAGCTGTCAGCACAGAGCCCGAGGCGGGGCTCGAACTCACGGACCGCGAGATCATGACCTGAGCCGAAGTCGGCCGCTTAACCGACTGAGCTACCCAGGCGCCCCTTAGGGCATTTATAGAAACATCAAGAGTGATGTAAACGTAAACTGTGGACTTCTGTTTGGTTCATTATTTGTGACAGTTGCACCATTCTGGTGGAGAATGTTGCAGGGGGGCTGTGTGTATGTGGGGTGGGTGCTCTCTCTGTGCGGTCCCCTCAATTTTGCTGTGATCCTAAAACTGCTCCAAAAAATAAAGTCTTAATAGAAGAATATAAACAAATAAATAAAGGAAAAGGAGACAACCTATCTCCCTTCTCCCAAACTAAGAATACTCGTTCTCAGTGACAAGGGGATGATAGAATACCCAGAATTGTGTGTTTCTCCCCCTTTGCACACGCAAATCTCATAATACCGATGCTCATACCATCACAGGATTTTTGCTGGAAGCATCAACCTTCTCGTTTGCACGTGTTCTCCCTATTTGCTCTGATACCAGATCTGTGTTGTCAGAATGCACAGCCAGTTTGCACCACACTCTTTCTTTTTTATCCCCCATGAAGACTTCGCTCTAGAAGGAATGCTACAATAGATGCTTGGCAACAATAGTCGCGTCTACGAGTCCTCTGGTTTTCCGAAGCTGTTTCCTTAGCAGGTTCCCCAAGAAGAGCTCACACATGCTGAAAACAGTGCTCCTGTGCCTTTCATACACGGAAGTCAGCTTGTGGATGGTAAACCTTGGACTCACATTTTTTTCTCATAGTCGTAAACGTGACTCCATTTTCTTATGGCCTAAACCATTGCTCTGGAAAAACGTGTGAATGATCTTCTTTCGCCTCCTTACAAAGCACTCATTCTTTTAAAAAAAATTTTTTTAACGTTTATTCATTTTTGAGAGACAGAGAGTGAGCAGGGGAGGGGCAGAGAGAGGGGGAGACACAGAATCCGAAGCAGACTCCAGGCTCCGAGCTGTCAGCACAGAGCCTGACATGGGGCTCGAACTCATGGACTGTGAGTTCATGACCCAAGCCGAAGTCGGATGCCCAACCGACTGAGCCACCCAGGTGCCCCGCAAAGCACTCATTCTTTTCTCCTAGATGCCCAGATAACTTTTCATTATGTATTTATTTAATATTGTTAATTTTTCCAAATACATTTTTAAAGCTCAGTCATTTTGGGGAGGGGGGGCACTTGGGTGGCTCAGTCGGTTAAGCGTCTGACTCGATTTCGGCTCAGGTCATGATCTCACGGTTCATGAGTTCAAACCCCGTGTTGGGCTCTGTGCTGACAGCGTGGAGCCTGCTGGGGATTCTCTCTCTCTCGCTCTCTGCCCCTCCTCCCTCTCTCTCAAAATAAATAACTAAACGTAAAAAATTATCAAATTAGGTAATCTTGGTATGTATTGGGAGGATAGGTTATGTCTTCATCGTTCTGGGTCGTATCATCAGATACACAATATTGTCAAGTTTGTTTATGGAAACAATGCTTTTCTGTGTATAATTTCCTATCAACATTTTAGTGGGACAGTAGCATTAGATTCCAGAATTTCGTGAACAAGGTTTGGGGAAGGTTCTGGGGCAAAGCTCATTGAACCACAGCCTGTAGGCCATATCCGCTGGCCACCTGGTTCCTTGGGGCCCACAAGCTAAGAATGGTTTTTACATTTTTAAACAGTTAAATTTGAAATGGTTACATAAGTTCCTACATAATATCTTCCATGTTGCCTTTTGGACCTCAAAGCCTAAAATATTTACTATCTGGCCTTTAAAAAAAAAGTATGTTGACCCCCGTTCTACAAGAATTATTGCAATAAACAGGGGGAAAGTATCCAGGGAATAGGAAGGGGCTGCTCAGACCAGGAGATGAAGTGTATTTGTCCCAGACGCTACAGGCTTTGGTCTCTTAGCTTCTGCCTTAGACATTCTGCAGCGACACCGAACCCCTCCTCCCTTCCTCTCTCTCTGTGTCTCTAGAAAGCTCCTCTCACAGTGGGGACTTGAGATTTTATTCTCATTCAGGTGTAAAAACCTGCTGGGAAATATTGCCCATTCAGAGAATTTTCATCTTTATAAAAGGGGATAATAGCTTTAAGACAAAAGAACAGGTGCCCAATTTTTTAACCCCAGGATTCAGCCTGTCAGTGTGTGTGTATGTGTGTGTGTGCATGCGTGTGTGTGTGTGTGTGTGTGCATGTTTGCACGTATGCACATGCACGTGTGGGTGATAGTGTGGCAAAATTAAATGAGTACATAGGGGAGAAAAAGCCTGAAAATTACCTGGAAAATAATTAGAACAGTAGTGGGGGAAATTTATACTACATTTATTTAACGTAATCAAATCAATATTGTTTTAGCATAAAACAGATGAATTAATGTAATAGGACAGAGGATCTCGAAGTCAATTCCAGTATGCAGGAAAATTTAATTTATGATAAAGATAGAATTGACATTTACTTGGAAAAGTTGGCTTATTAAAAAAAAAAAAGGATTCTGGCACAACTTGTTGACTGTCCATCTGGAAAAAAACAACATTAGACCTTAAGTCAGATTATGCCCCAAAAGAAATTGCAGGTTGATTAAGGAACTATGGTTTTTAAAAACCCAACAAAGGTTGTAAAAGGAACTCTAAGGGTAGAGAGACATTGTTCACAAAGAAAACAGAAAAGCTACGAAGTAAAGATACCCCTATTTTTCTCTCTCAATGCTCCTATGGTAGGAAGATGCCATGAACAAAATAAAAAATGAATCATCTGGCAGTGTGTTTGCAATGCAGGCGCCCAACAGAGCTCTGATGTTTTATAAAAATGAAAAGAAAAAGAGCACCAGTGCAAGAGGACAACGGGCGGGGATAGAACAGGAAGACTGGGACTCTCCTGGAGCGGGACCAGGCCAGAGGAGGCTGGGACCAGGGCCCGCGTGGTGGAGAGAGTCACCACGCGCCTCGGGGACTCCTTACCGCTTTCCACGTCCCATCACTCCTCCTGCCACAGGCATTGGGCTCCCGCCGCGTCACCCCTGACTCGTGGCTCCCGCCTTTCCTCAGGGAGGGGTCCTACAGCCCTGCCAGGTGTCTTAGGCCAGCTCTGACATTTTCCTGCAGTGACAAGTTTCTCTCTCCCCAATAGACTGGAAGCCCCAGAAGCTTCTAGAAACCCCATGGGAACAGAGAGCATGACTGTCCTTTTCAGCATCTCGTGCCTAGACGCCACAGGGAGCCCAATCCACCTCGCTGTCCCGTGGGGGGTGTATGTTGCCATGTAAGACTGTCGTTTGCCCCCTTTTAAATAAATTGAGCCAACGTTGAAAACTTGTAGCTGAAAAAGCCACTTAAAAAAGGGAAAATCTGGCAGCGTGTGCCTGCACCCCCAATGTCTTCAGTGGCAGTGCTGGAGCTGCTGGGTCCCTCCCCCCCCCCCCCCCCCCGTTCAAACACCCCCCTGGCCTGCGGGCACTCGAGCTGGGAAGCTTGCATTCTGGCCTCACACACGCTCCCCCCACCCCTCCCCCTCCCCATATACCCTTGGTTTTAGCATGCTGCACTCGGGCACCCTGGAGGGTTCTGGAAGGAGTCTACGTGACCATACCGGGAACTTTGATTTCGCTCAAACCTGAGTTTGCTCTCGTGGCTTCTGCCTTTAGGCTCAGTAGACTTGGCTCCTGTTTTCCCAGCTTCTGAAAATGCAAGTTTCATGGTCTGTGTCTGTCTGTCTTTCTACCCACCTGCCTACGTGTTTCTCTATCGCTCACCCATCCCTTTATCTACCTACTTACCGTCTATTATCAGTCCTCTATCCACCCATCCATACACACCCACACGTGCACTTACAGCTGCACACAAATAGATGTACGTGTGTGCGCATATACACGTATGTAGGCACACAGGTATCTCAACATTTATATGCATATGTACATGCACTCACATACTTACTGTACCCATGCATCTAAACCTTTTTTTTAACATTTATTCGTTTTTTGAGAGACAGAGACAGTGCAAGCAGGGGAGGGATAGAGAGAGGGAGACACAGCATCCGAAGCAGGCTCAGGGCTCTGAGCTGTCAGCACAGAGCCCTACCCGGGGCTCGAAACCACGAACCGTGAGATCATGACCCGAGCCAAAGTCGGATGCCCAACTGGCTGAGCCACCCAGGCATCCCAATCTGTACCCAAATATCTGTACTCTAGATCTATACTTATATCTGTGTCTATACAATAGCTTTTAGGCTATTTCTGTCCCAGGGATTAGGACTCAGTTTCCTGCTGCAGAAAACATACATGGAGACCTCCCTGCTGCTCGTTTGGGGATCAGTCATGCCCTCCTCAACACGCCCCTCTATTTGAAGTCTGTTATCATGAGCAGCACAGCAGACCCTTGTGGGAGCAGGGCCTCAGGAGAGCCCCGGGCCTGAGCTCTGGGAAGGGGCTCTTTTCGTCCAAGCTCTTGCAGAAAACAAAAGCAGAACCGAACTTTGAAACTCATATGAAAAACTTAGGCTTATGTTAAAAAAAAAAACAGGGGCGCCTGGGTGGCTGAGTTGGTTAAGCGACTGACTTCAGCTCAGGTCATGGTCTCCCGGTTCGTGGGTTCAAGCCCCGCGTCGGGCTCTGTGCTGACAGCGTGGAGCCTGGAGCCTGCTTCGGATTCTGGGTCTCCCTCTCTCTCTCCCCCTTCCCTGCCTGTGCTCTATCTCTCTCAATTAAAAACAAAAAGAAAAACAAAAACAAAAGCAAAAGCTTGTTTCCCCTTGTGATAGACCACCCTCCCAAGCTGCATTTTCTTATCCCTCGTTTACAGAAAAGTTAAAAAGGAAAATTATGAGATAAACCCCTTGAAATGTACAGATACGTTTATTTTCCAGTGTAAATTGTTTCAGAAAGCTGCCGGTCTCTGGTGGAGACACACCTGACCCACCATGCCGGGCTTCAGGTTCAGCAGGAACAAGCTGGTGACGCCGGGCTTCCCGGATGCGTCTGGAGAGTGTCACCTGGGTTCCGGCCGCCCGCCTCTTGCTTCTGGCCTGAGCTTCGGCCTCAGCTGCAAGACCCCCTTGGCTGACTTGTTCATTCCTACTCATGCTCAAGAGAAAGCTCGGTGGGGCTCATCTCCCCATTTGTGTCCTTTTGGGTGGTTGGAGCCCTCAGCTGTCCACAGATCTCCGGAAGGCAGTGCTTTCCTCCACCTTGCTCTTTTGGAACCACTAAGGGAGATGCAGGTTTTTTAAACTGTTTATTTATTTATATTTGAGACAGAGAGAGAGGGAACGAGCAGGGGAGGGGCAGAGGGAGACAGAGGATCCGAAGCAGCCTCTGTGCTGACAGTAGAGAGTCCCCATGCAGGGCTCGAACTCATCAACCATGAGATCGTGACCTGAGCCGAAGTCAGACGCTTAACCGACTGTGTCCCAGGGAGATGTGGTTTTAATCGCCTGAAACCACCATTCAGCTGGCACCTCTGCTCGTCTATGCCCAGGAGAGGCGGGCAGCAGGGGCCTGTGGCTCAGGGGCATCCGGGAGCCGTCCCGGCCCCAGGGAGGCCAGCTCTCTGTGGCTGAGTGGTTCTTGTTTGTCTTCCACAGGCTCCGTGTGCGGTGTGGGCCCTGCCCTGCTTGTCCCTGCTGCTCTGGAGGAGGGGACCGCAGCGGCCACCCCCACAATGCAGTGCAAGGACTGACCTGGGGCAAGTTACTAAGGGTCACTGGGCTGAGCATTTTGCTTTGAACTCTGGTGACAATGCTGCCTTTTCCACGTGGGACATGTGAGCAACTGAGTCTATGTGAATGCAGGTGACTGGCTTGGCGGGCAGGTCTGGTCCTGCCTGTCTCCCCACAGTGGGGGGCCGGGCACCGATGGCCTGGAGGAAAAGCAGGTCCCTCGCTTCCTGGCTGGGTGACCACTTACCCCCAGCACCTGTTTCCTCTTCTGCAGCATGTGGATGAAAGAGTGTCTCCTCTTAGGATCGGTGCGAGCAGTAGTAACACGTTGAAACCCCAAAGCTCTCACGAGAGCCCGGACACATCCGAGGACCGGGTGTGGTCATTGTCCAGTCACCCCAGACAGGAAGACAGCATTTCTCAGGGAGAAACTGAGCTGATTAATTGTCAGGCATTGGCTACACCAGTGTCCGGATCACGTTCTTTTCTCGTTATATTTTTTTCCCTTTTCCTTGTTTGTTTTTACTGCTCTCAGATTTCAGTCGCGCCCAGGGTCTGTTTTTCACAAACCCCGAACATCCACGTGCGCGGTGATGCTGTTGGGCTCCCAGAAAGCACACGTGCATGCGTGGCGATTCGTTACCCACATGGTAGTTACCCTGCATTTGGGGGAACTAGAGCTTTCGAGAAACAGCCCTCATTTGGGTAGTGAGCACATATTTCCCCTGGTGGTGAAGGAGTCTTTGTGGTGACTCCCCTGTCTTCTCCAGGAAGTCACGGCAGGAAGAGGCAGCTGGAGTGCCTTGGGTCTCCGACCCGGTCCTTAATTAACCCCTTGGTGTTTAAGCCCCTGCAGGGATCTTACAGTCGTCATCCGACTCCTTCCCTGACCGTGGCCCTGGTTCTCCTCCTTCCCCACCTCCCAGTCTCTGCTGGGCGTCTACTCTGGAGGTACACCCAGGAGCCCAGGTCAGTGAGGAGAAGATTCCTGTTGTATCTCTTCTGCCTTTTCTCAGTCAGGCTGTCTTGGGAACATCTACCCTTCCCGGCCACTCCCAGTTCTTAGGTCAACATGCCTCCATTTTTGTTAGGCACTATTATGTGCTGAATCGCGTCCGCCCCAAAATGCATAGGCTGAAGCCCTAATCCTTAAGTGATTGTATTTGGAGACGGGGGTTTTTACAGAGGCAACTGAGGTCAAACAAGACCACTAGGGTGGACCCTAACTCAAGGTGTCCTTAGAAGGAGGGCAGATGAAGACACAGATACACACAGGGACAACCACCAAAATACAGGGAGAAGATGCCCTTCTAGAAGCCCGGGACAGAGACCTCAGGAGAAACGAACCCTGCCCATGCCGTCCAGCCTCCAGGACTGAGAAATGATACATTTCTGTAGTTTGAGGCACCCAGTGTGGGGACCTTTGTTGTGGCCGCCTGACTAATCTGGGCATTCAGTGCCAGATACCAAAAGTCAGCTGTGACTCTGTCACTCTGAGTAAGCAGAGTGATGCACACAGAGCGGCCAGCCAGTGCCTTGTCTGCTCCCGGATGGTGTCGGGCACTGTACTTTCAGGGGGAGCGTGGGAGGGACGAAGGCGACCGCACGTTGACTCAGAATAGTTTTACACTGAGCGATCCCCTCCCCACCCTCCAAATTACATTAAAATAGATGATACACAGGTTTTAGCAAGAAAAATAGTACTTCCCTTTCTCCTAATTAGGCATTTTTACTCTTGTTTTTTTTTTTTTTTCCGAACAAAGAAAGAGTGATATTTAGAATTCTGGCGGTAAATTATAAGAATCCCCACTGAATTCAAAGAGAATAGCTCTTCAGCTGGCACCTTTTTGCCTTTCGTCCTATTTTTTTTAATATGAAATTTATTGTCAAACTGGTTTCCATACAACACCCAGTGCTCATCCCAGCAGGTGCCCTCCTCAATACCCATCCCCCACCCTTCCCTCCCTCCCACCCCCCATCAACCCTCAGTTTATTCTCAGTTTTTAAGAGTCTCTTATGTGACTCCCTCTCTCTCTAACTTTTTTTTTTCCTTCCCCTCCCCCATGGTCTTCTGTTAAGTTTCTCAGGATCCACATAAGAGTGGAAATGTATAGTACCTGTCTTTCTCTGTATGACTTATTTCACTTAGCATAACACTCTCCAGTTCCATCCATGTTGCTACAAAAGGCCATATTTCATTCTATCTCATTGCTAAGTAGTATTCCATTGTGTATATAAGCCACAATTTCTTTATCTATTCATCAGTTGATGATCTTTCGTCCTGTTTTTTGAGAACGAATTAACCAGAGGAAAGATATAAACAGAAGACAACTGAGGCAAGAAGGAAAGTTTATTTTAACGTTCACAGAATTTTTTATTTTTATCTTTTTAATTATAAATTTTTAATGTTTATTTTATTTTTGTTTTTGAGAGACAGAACATGAGTAGAGAAGGAGCAGAGAGAGGGAGACAGAAAATCTAAAGCAGAGTCAGCCCAGAGCCTGATGTAGGGCTCGGACCCACGAACCGTGAGATCATGACCTGAGCTCATGTCGGACACTCAACCATTGGAGCCACCCAGGAGCCCCAACATTCACAGATTTTTTTTAAAAAGAACTATGTGGCACCATGTTAATTCATTTTATCCAAGAAGGAAAATACCTTTCTGTAAAATAGCTCACCAGGTCCTCCTGAAACACGACATGTATTTCCAGGGTGCATAGGTATGTTCAAGCCTCCAAACATGAGCTGCCTCCTGAATATTCTATGGCTTTGGACAAGGATGAGCGAGCAGATGACATGCACCTATCTCTTGCACCTGTCCTCAGCACATGCGTCCTCATTGCTGGGTGGTGCACGAACCACGGGACTTTGGCTTTCATTTTCTTACTGCCCTGAATATGCTAAGAAGAGAAAGCACATCACAAGAATCCAGTGGTTTAAATCTTGCTGTGCAGGTGTTGGAATGCCATCGAATCTAGTTGCCCTTAGAAACCCAAGTTCATTACTGATACCTGTCCTCCACGTATCTTCCCATGAACATCTAATCACAGAGCAATGCTTCCCCGCTTTACAACACCCCTTGGAGATTCTCTTCTGCACACAGAATAAGATGCAGACTCCTCACCAGGGCCACCCTTGATGGTGTCTTAGCCTTGACTTAGATTATTTGTCTTTAATGTATGGGTCTGAAGACCATTGTTGAGCATTTTGAATATCCTAAGCCCTTTCCAGGTTCAGAGTTGTTCTGTCATCGGAGAGAACAGAGAGAGGTCACTCCCACCTTCCAACCTGAACCATGAGCCCTGTTCAATTGCCTCACGTTTTCCTATGCTTTTGCTTTACGTCACCTGGCTTGGTTTTGAAAATACATAATTTTGTGTGATCATGGAATGTCTATCTCCCCTAAGCTGTAAGTATCCTGGAGGAGGGGCCCCAACTGTTCTGTCCGGTTTCCCTCTGAGCTCATATGCACCCTTGCTGTCTCGCTACGTACTTGTTGAATATAGGAATTAATGAAGGCACAGGACTATTACCTGGCACCTGACTGTTGTTTTAATGAAAGTGTGTACAGACTTCCTGAGCCTCGCCTCTTTAGGAAAAGAATGCTATCTTGGGAGACTCCGTATTTTGCTCACCGATACTCATTAGCAGCTGGGAATGAATTTTCAAGCAGTTTGAACTGGAGGACGTATTCGTCACCAGATGGGAGGAAATTACTCCTCCCTAGTCTTGAATGAGGTCTCCTAAGAACGATTGGTCTTAGACAGCTCCCTTGACCTTGGGCAATGTGAATTACCTCACATGCAAATGAGGTCACGTCAATCCCCTTTTCCAGGGCTCCAGCCTTAACATGTGATGAGATCACAAACAGCAGTACTAGAATGCCTTTGATTGTGTAGCGTTTCAGCATGTACAAAAGGGCAGTTTTGCCTTGCAGCTGGGACTCACAGGGAGAAAGCCTTGCCGTGCAAACCTCACCATATCCAGGCCTCATCCTTGGGGGGTCTCTCAGCCCCGCTGCCCACCGCTGCCCACGACTTCCTTCTCGGCTCACCTCCAGAGTCCGTAAACTCCAGGCCATGGGCCAGATTAGGTCTGCCGTCTGTCTGTGTCACCTGTGAGCTAAGAATGGGTTTTACATTTTCAATTGGTTGGGAAAAAATATTGAAGGAAGAATAATTTGTGACATACGAAAATGCCATGAAATTCAGATTTCAGTGTCCATAAATACATTTTTATGGGAGCACATCCTCTCTTGTTTATTTATTGTCTGTGGCTTGTTCTATAATGGCAGAGTTGAGTAGTTGGGACAGATGTGGTCTGCAAAGCTGACATTATTTTCTAGGTAATTCTTCATGGGGAGGTTTGCCAACACCTTGCTTATGTGGGGTACGTTCCAAGGTTATCGCCTTGCCTGCCTGTCCACTGAGCTTCTGTCTCCTC
Source organism: Panthera tigris (assembly GCF_018350195.1). Taxonomy (NCBI): domain Eukaryota; kingdom Metazoa; phylum Chordata; class Mammalia; order Carnivora; family Felidae; genus Panthera; species Panthera tigris. The sequence goes on from NC_056668.1 coordinate 4,849,750, forward strand.
CTTCAGCATCTCAGAGTCACTGTCCTTGCTTCCCGGAGGCCCTCTGACCCCTGCTTGGTGTAGGTCCCCAGTCCCTAGTCTCTTGTGATTCCCCTCCCCTCCCCCACCCGCACTGTGTCTTTGTCCTAACACTCGCTACCATTGATACTGGTGGGATTAGGGGGTTCACATCCGTGCTGCTCCACAGACTCAGCTTTGTGAGAAGACCATGTCTGTTTGGCCCAACATTGTGTCCTCAGTACTCAACAGCAGGGAGATATTGCTAGAGTACATGACCGAGGTTTCAAATGCCCATCGCACACCCAGAACAACCTCATATACAAGAGAAGGAGCCTCCAGGAACTCAGACCATCAGAGCCTATTCTTCATACGGGCAACTCCTCCTGATCCTGAGCCACGACACACAGTTAATCAGATCCAAGGGTGAAAACCTACTTTAACTCAGGAAACCTCACAGAGATCGCTAATCAGAAGCAGAATAACCAATGTTTACACTTCTTGGCAGAAATTTGTGTTTTAGGTCTATTTATTTATTTTTGGGAAAGAGAGAGAGCACAAGCAGGGGAGGGGCAGAGAGAGAAAGACACAGAATCCGAAGCAGGCTCCAGGCTCTGAGCTGTCAGCACAGAGCCTGACATGGGGCTCAAACCCACGCACTGTGAGATCATGACTTGAGCTGCAGGCTTAACCAACTGAGCTACCCAGGCTCCCCTTCTTGGCAGAAATTTTACCAAATGATGGAACAGGAAGTACCGAGCGATCTAGATGGTGAGCTCACTTTAATGGACTTTTACGATACACACATCAGGGCTAAGTTCTACAGGCATCATGAGGAAATACCCCTACGCCCATCTTACAGATGCAAAACACAGGCAGAGGACTCATATCCTTGTTCAGAGTCTGGATTAAAAACTATATCCACTTATCCCATTGTCCCATGAGTGGGACAGGGTTGAGTATAACGGTCCTTCACTAAATGTTAAGTCTAAAAGCTTGCCAATGCTTTGGCATCCCTCGGGGCCAGAAGGGGCTGTCAGACGTGTGGAAAATGGGCTCCAAGGAGCGGCTGAGAGAATGTTCCAGACCCAGTTGCTGCTGATGGCTGCAGGGCACCTTACCTGGAGCTGTTGATATGTTTATGACACAACACTGTAAAAATGATCCATTTAGAAGGTATTTGTCTCAAGATTTCCCTTGGGTAATTCTGAAGGGCAAAGTCATTTTGAGACCAGAAGCTCACGGTGTTGACCGTTCCACCTTGTAATGGGAATAATTGACTGCTTGGGGCCGCTGACTTCAAAATCAAGCTAAGGGAGTATGTGTAATAGACTGTTTTTCTCACACTAGGTAATGCTTACAACCCACGGATACTGTATACAGTGAACACGACTTTTGGTCATCATCTGCTAAACAATCCCCAATCAGTATTATTTTTTCCTCACCTCCATATCCAACCTGACAGGAAGCCTGGGTGTTTTTTGCCTTCAACATAGAAGAGTTTGAAAGTCATTACTCCCAGCCTTACAACAAGAAAAATAGCTGAGAACCAACATGTTTCTCTGACCCCATTGGAGAACTGACGTTGAAGGGAAAATGGGCAATACAGAGTCTGGAGGGGTGGATGCATTTGGGGAGAGATACAGCCACGGAGGTCTGCTCCCCAGAAGCAGAACCACTGTGGCCATCCACGGGCACGAACACTTGAATGGTAATTTTGATGAATTGCTGGAGGTTGAGTGTGCATAGTATGAGGGAAAGAAAGTCCTGGGAGTATCAGACTTCGGGGCCCCTGCTTCTGACTCGCCACCTGGTTCTCACGTCGAAGAGCGAAGGAAGATGTTCTTGTGTCTCTGGCGAGGGGACGGGCCAAGTAACAGCTTTGAAATGTGCCTGGGGCATCCCCCATGACAAAGGCACCAGAAAAGATTTAACCAGAACCTCATTCCAACATCCCAGCTCACCCCCTTTAGCCTTCTTGTCTCCCGGGAGGGAGGACAACAGCTAGGAAACACTTGTGAAGATCAGAGACCCGGTGAAAGTTCTACGATGTAAGCGCAGGTATTGGAACGCGTCCTCCCCCACATCTGAGCATCACATCGCCAGGCTGCAGTGTGGTGACAGTGGTTTAGAGTGGAAAGAACCACCAGACACATACTCCACTTTAGGAAAAGTTCTTGGAGAAGCATAAGGACAACAGGGAAGGACCAAAATAAGGGCACCGGAGGAAGATGAAGTCACTAACACACAATAACACCAAAGAAGGAGGGTGAAGAGAAAGAAGACAGAAATACTGCGGTGTAAATCTAACAAAGTGGGGGTGCCGGGGGGCAGGGTTGTCACTGTTGAAGTGGTGAGTTTCTAGATAAGCAAGGGGAGGAGGCTAGAATGATCCGCATGGCGGTGGATGAGAGTTTGAGACATCAGTATACGCTCATGTTCAGCTTAATATATGGATATAGATGGTGACATATAGGAGTATTTAGGAATATGTGTTTATACAGGATTAGCATGCACACGTATATTTCCTTGTTCTGTCTACTGACTGGGCTGAGAAGCAATGAAATCCCGGTAGCGAGGAGCACAGCTCGTGCTCAGATCTCGCGTTCTAGTGCCGTTCTCCAGGAAGAGGAACCAGCACTCCTCGGAGAAATGAGTAATCCTTTGACAAGTACGGGAAATATACCAGATGAGCCCGGAGCATCTTGAAGTGCCAAAAAGTAAGGAACATAAACACACGCGTACACACACACTGATGTGAATTTATCAAAGGAACACAAGCACCAATTGAAAGAACTCCCAGGGATCAGAGCTGGACCCTAGTGAACACCAACACATCGGATTATAACTCAGAGTATAAAATAAATATCCATGAGTCCATACTGATAGAAATGTGAGATAGAATGAATATAAACAAACAAACAAATAAATAAAATAATAAGGAAAAATCTCCTATGGAAAGAAGCATACATCTACGTGGATAACACATCCTCATACACACACATCTAAATACATCTACGTGGATACCACATCCTCAAGGAGATGGAACATAATTACTCACACCTTAGGTGTGGACTATACATGGCGACTTCCTTTCAGAGAGGACAGTAATGGAAAGGGAAGGAAGAGATATTTTTACCATGAAGGCAGCTGAGAAACATGACCTCAATCAGGTGACCAAGGTCAACATCAGCAATGGACACTTCGTGTTAATGTTATGTGTCCTTGATATGAAGCAAGTGGTACTTTACCTCTGTGATCTGCCTCAAACCCACAACCTAGTCCAACTGTGAGAAGGACATTGGGCAAATCTTTTTTTTTCTTTAATTTTTAACGTTTATTTCTTTTTGAAAGAGAGAGAGGGAGAGAGACAGTGTGAGTGGGGGAGGGGCAGAGAGGGAGACACAGAATCCGAAGCAGGCTCCAGGCTCCAAGCTGTGAGCACAGAGTCGGATGCGGGGCTCAAACCCATGAACTGTGAGATCATGACCGACCTGAGCCGAAGTTGGATGCTCAACTGACTGAGCCACCCAGGCACCTGCTTGTTTTTTTTTTTTTTTTTTCAGGCAAATCTTAATTGGGGAACATTCTGCAAGTACCTGCTGTGTGTGTGTGTGTGTGTGTGTGTGTGTGTGTGTGCAAAATCTGTCTTCTCTGCTCCCCTATATGACAATTCCCATGTCATATACAACCACCCTACCTCGCACAGAGAGAGCTGTGGACACCATTTCTCAGCCCTCGTTCACTTGCAGGGCAGCCCATCCACATTTGGATCCGTCCCTCCCACTGGTCTGTTATTTCCCTGTTTTGAACCTTGTAAATAATATGAGGTATGAGGGGGATGGTCCTAGGATGGTTGTGAATATTTAGTAAGACAATGTAATATTGTAAGACAATGTAAGAGTATTACCATGTAAGACAACGTAATATTGCCTTACTAAGTACATATATATACTAAATACAAAGAGTAGATCATCAGTCCATTTTAGTTTCTACCATCAAAAGTGCTGTATTTGGCTGTTTGGCTCTACGCTTGGGTCTTGACATCACTATCCTGACGAATTTCACCTTGTGTTACTTCCCACTCCACAAGGACGGTTCCTCCTCCAGCAGGAGGCCCGTGTTTTCTTCTCTGTGAAGATATCTTTCTCCTTCTCTAGAGGTGACATCACCGCTGGGTGAGGCCACCAGGGCTGCAGTTGACAAGATAATACGGAGAAAGTACGGTAGGACACGCCGGGACTCTGAGCCAGACGCACCGTGAGTCCGTACCCTTCATATTAAACAGCTGTCGTCACGGTGTTGCTTTTAACAGTAAAGACAACGTGTTACAGAGTCAGCAAAAGTAGATTAAAATATCCGCTTTTCTCCTACATGAACAAAACTGCTTTTGGTCTTTTCCTTCTTCATTCCAATCCACGCCGTGATGCATCTATGTAAAATATCACCGACCTGAAATAGAAAGGAAATGTTTTGATTTAACTCATGCGTTCCTACAAGCAGCCTCTATTTCCTTTACGCTGATGAAGATCTGAGGGCATAGAAGACAAACATCAGCACCCCTCTGATGGTTTCCTCAAGGAACGAAGGGATGACAGGACTTTTCCCGGTGTGGCCCTTTTCAGAGGAACATTAGTTTTTCCAGGGAGATCTGGAAAAGCTGAATCTCCGTGATACGCACGTGCAGCTTGTAATATGTCCCACTGTTTGGAACAATTCTTTTGCGAACACATGCTTTTCCCCACAAAAGCCTCTAGGGAGTATGCTACATGAATATTTAGGAAAAGTTGCCTGTACGTGTGGTCTATGACAAGTCGGGAGAGACGCTTTTCCTGGATAAGGGGACCCTTCGCACCCCGACAGAGCTGGGCTGGAATAGTGACGTTCTTTCTTTTTTTAAAAATTTTTATCTATTTTTGAAAGAGAGAGAGATCGGGGAGGAGGGGCAGAAGGAGAGGGGCACAGAGGATCCAAGGCAGGCTCCACACTGACAGCAGAGAGCCTGATGCAGGGCTTTGAACCCACAAACCGTGAGATCATGACCTGAGCTGAAGTCGGACGCTCAACCGACTGAGCCACCCAGGCGCCCCCAGTGAAGTTCTTTCCAAGAAAAGCAACGAAGGCCTAATAGAGATCACTTCTTGGCCTCTCACCATGCATCGGTGTGGTCACCACTGCAGAGGTCCTGTCTGTCTTCGTGTCCAGCCCCCTCCAGCTGGCCAGATGTTGGCGTGTGCTCCAGGCCAGAAGGAGAAGCCTGCCTTCCTTGGCATCGACCTACAATTGGCTTCGTTGTCAGAATATTCTGGCATCCAAGGGGCCAGGCGAGGTTGAAAGCCGTGCTAGGTGTTCAGATTACTCCTTTGTTAAAATTACGAGAAGGTGGTCACGGTGCATCCCGGTCCCCCCGAGGTGGCTCACGGGTCAACTCAGTGGGCTTGCTCTCTCTCTTTAGGTAGGAAGCCCTTCCCATGACCTCTCCTGATCGGAGATTTCGCTGAGAAAAGTTGGTGGGCACGCTTCAGGCAGATCTGTATTTCACGGCCCGCTGTCCCGCTCTGTCTCATCTAGTCCTCGCGATGTCATCTTACAAGTGGGGCGATGGGGGCGTGGAGAGGATCTGTTGCCTGAAACTGGCGGGCCGAGGGTCCCGGGCACCTGCTGCGATTCCAGAGCCTGGGAGGCCCCCGCGGCCGCTCTTCAGGGCAGCAGAGACGTTGCCCTGTCCTCCACCCTGGCAGCCCCGGAGAGGCAGACCCCGTCCGGCGTTCTCGAACCGCTGCTGGCCATGAGCGTTCCCGGAGCAGCCGGGCCTCCCCACCACCCTTCCCGGCCTCAGTGTCATCCCTGCAGCGTCCGGAGGGAAGGGGGAGAATCCAGACCCTTCGGGGCAACTGTCAAGCCAGTGGTATAACTTTCTTTCCATTCTGATGGGTGAGTGTGTGTGTGGTGGGTGTGGTGTGCCTACTGTGTGCATGTTTGGTATTCATATGTGCTGTGTGTGCACGTGTGGTATGTGTGGGCATGTGTGAAGTGTGTGGGGCGCGTTTCTGCGGGGCTGTGTTAGCAGTTTCACCCTCCCCAGGTGAGGGTAAGAGACTCGCAGGGAGTAAGTCTCATGTCCTGGGGAACTGGGAGGAGGTCGTGACAGAGCCCATTCGGTGTTCCCTTCCCCAAACAGGCAATGTGCACGGTCCTCTTCCTGCTCCAGGACTAAGGCTGAGAGCTCAGATGGTCTTATCATCACAGAAGTGAACGTTTTTCTGCCAAGTAGCACATGAATTCGATCAAGCATCACGCCAAAGAAAAAGCACATTCGACTCCTTTTATCGGAGAAATGTGTTTGATGTTGCACCATAAAAATTTCGAATAGAATATGTAAACTCTACTTAATAAAGCAACAAATTGAAGAAGTCAATTTCTGAACGTCCATGCTTGGAAGAAGGGTAGGAGATTCTGAAATGGAATCCTGAAGAAAGAGGGAAGGAAGCTAGTCAAGTCTGAAGTGTTCCTGGGCTCCGGGATCCTACCCTCTAATTCTCATTTAAAAATTCTACAAATGTATTCCTTTCTGGTGGGTGGCACTTGACTGGTCTATCCTTGAGGTCATATCCCATTGTCCTAATTACTGTAGCTTTATCATATAACTGAGTTATATATTTCATTAAATCTTTTCCAGTATTTGGTTTGCAGTGTAGATTTCATGCATATCTTTTGTTACATTTATTCTCAAGCCAAGCATTGATGTTTTCTAACACGATTTGCAATGATATTTAAATGTTTCATGTCATAGTCTTTGTTGATAGTATATAGGCAAACATTTTGATACTTATATATTTACTGTTTGTCCATCAAACTTGGCAAATTCACCTTTTAATGCCATTATTCTCTTTGTAGATTCACTCTGTCTTCTTAATGTACAATCATGTCATCTGTGAATAATGACAGTTTTATTTGATTCTTTCTAACACTTAAATTTTTTTTATTCCTTTTCTTGCCCTTTGCACTGTCCAGGACCCCTAGCACAACATTGGATGGGAGTGATGATAGTGGAATCTTTGTATTTTTTTCTAAATTTTAGAGAAAGATTTTAATATCTCATCATTAAGTATCATATTAGCTGTTGGCAAACATTTTCAACAGACTAAAGATTCCTTCCATTTCTAGTTTGCAGAAAGGTTTTTTTTTTTAATATTATGAAAGGTGTCAGATTTTATCACTGCTTTTTCTGCACCTACAGAGATGAACATATTATTTGTCGTCTTTATTTTGTTAATGTGGTGCATTTAATTGATCAGTTTTCAATGTTAAACCATCTTTTCATTCCCTAATGAGCTTCCTATGACCACGATATTTTGTCCTTTATATTTAGGGCTGGATTCAATTTGGTAATTTTATTTTTTTTTTAATTTTTTTTTTAACGTTTATTTATTTTTGAGACAGAGAGGGACAGAGCATGAACGGGGGAGGGGCAGAGAGAGAGAGGGAGACACAGAATCGGAAGCAGGCTCCAGGCTCTGAGCCATCAGCCCAGAGCCCGACGCGGGGCTCGAACTCACGGACCGTGAGATCGTGACCTGAGCTGAAGTCGGACGCTTAACCGACTGAGCCACCCAGGCGCCCCCAATTTGGTAATTTTAAAAAAGACTTTTGCACCTATAGACATAAAAGAGATTGGCCCATAATTATCCTTTCTTGAAATGACCATGTCAATCGAGATTATAAAATTATTTGGGAAGATTTCCCTGATTCTCTATTTTCTGAAACTGTTTGTAAAAATTGCTATTATATATTCCTTAATGTTTTTTTAAGTGTTTATTTTTGTGAGAGAGAGAGAGAGAGAGAGAGAGAGACAGAGCATGAGCGGGGGAGGGACAGAGAGAGGGAGACACAGAATCTGAAGCAGGCTCCAGGCTCTGAGCTGTCAGCACAGACCCCGATGTGGGGCTCAAACTCACAGACTGTGAGGTCATGACCTGAGCTGAAGTCGGACGCTTAACTGAGCCACCCAGGCGCCCCCCTCCTTAATATATATATATTTTAGGTTTATCCATTAGAGAGAGAGAGAAGGAAGGAAGGAAGGAAGGAAGGCAGGAAGGAAGGAAGGAAAGAAAGAAAGGAGGGAGGGAGGGAGGAAGGAAAGAAAGGAGGGAGGGAGGGAGGAAGGAAAGAAAGGAGGGAGGGAGGGAGGGAGGGAGGGAGGGAGGGAGGGAGGAAGGAAGGAAGGAAGGAAGAAAGAAGAAAGAGCAAGCGAGCATGTGTGCACCTGTGTGGGCCGGGGCAGGGGCAGAGAGAGAGCGAGACAGAGAATCCCAAGCAGGCTCTGTGCTCTCGGTGCAGACCCTGATGAGGCACTTGAGCCCATGAACCCCAAGATCATGACCTGGGCCGAAGCTGGACATTTAACTGACAGCCACCCAGGCTCCCCTCCTTAAATATTTTGAACAAGTTCACCAGGGAGGCCTTCTTAATCTAGAATTTTTGGTGGGAAAAATTTTAATGGGATCAACTCTTTAGAAAATACCCAATTCTTCAGGGTTTTCAATTCTTTTGACAGTGTTAGTAGTGTGTGCTTTTAATATCTTGTCCACTTAATTTTTCAAAAAATTGGCATAAAATCATTAATAACATTATTATTTTTTTAATTTTATTTTTAATTTTTTTTAATTTACATCCAAATTAGTTAGCATAATAACATTATTTTTTAATGCCAGTAGGATTTATAGTTATGTTCTTTTTTAAATATTGATACCAAAAATTGGTAATTTTTGTCATTTTTCATTTCTCTTGGGTGGTCTTATAGAGGGCGTAATGACACCATTAGTCTTTGCAAAAGATCTGTTTTTGGCTTTATTGATTTTCTGTATTAACTCTTTTCTTTCTATTAAATTGATTTCTGTTCTTAATTTTACTATTTCCATCTCTTCTGTTGGGTTGAATTTGCTTTTCTTTTTTCTAGCTTATTCAGATGCAATTTTAGATAATTAATTAACCTTATTTTTAAACACATTTATTAAAACCATAAATGTTCTCCTGCTTCTTCGGCTTCTTTCTACAAGATTGGAAATGTTCAATCATCATTATTATTTCGTTGAAAATATTCTATAATTTCCGTTGTGATTCCTTATTTAACTCCGTGTTCTTTAGACACGCATTGCTTAATTTTCAAGTACCTGAGACCATTTTAGTTACCTGGTAGGGACGTGCAATTTAATACCACCAAGTTAGAGAATGTGATTTGTATGATTCTGACTTCTCAAAATTTGCTGAGGTCTACTTCATGGCTCATCCTAACGCCTATTTTGGCGAATGTTGCATGTGAACTGGAAGCATGTTTCTTTTGTATGTCAGGATTAGGTTTCCATGATGTCAGTTGGGTCTACTCAGCTAATCATATTGCTTAATTTTCCTATGGCCTTACTAAATTGATTTTCTTTTTTTTCCTTTTTTTTAAATATGAAATTTATTGTCTGAATTGATTTTTTTAAATATGAAATTTATTGTCTAAATTGATTTTCTGTTTGTTTCCTATTCTCTCAGTTACCAGGAGAGGTTTCATAAAATCTCCAAACTTGACAATGGATTGTTTATTTTTCCTTTGTGTTCTGCAAATGTCTGCTTTAGGTATGTTTTTGTTACGTTATTAAGTACATACACGTTTAGGAGTCTTTTTTTTTTTTTAAGTTTATTTATTTATTTTGAGAGAGACAGAGGGAGTGCGACTGGGGGAGGGGCAGAGAGAGAGGGAGACAGAGAATTGCAAGCAGGTTCTGCACCATCAGCACGGAGCCCCACACGGAGCTCGAACGCATGAAAACCGTGAGATCATGACCAGAGCTGAAACCAAGAGTCAGACGCTTAACCGACTAAGTCACCCAGGTGCCCCTTAGGAGGAGTTTTATCTTCTGGCTCAGTGGATCCTTGTATCATTATGATTAAGTCCTTCCTAGTCTCTGATCTAATTGTTGCCTTACAGATACGACACTAATATAGAATATGGCCACTACAGCCTTTCCTGGTTCTGTTAGAAGCGAGTTATACCCACATCCATCCTTTGACTTTTTTATGACAATATTCATCTGTTATTGTCTCTCGCAAACATTAAATTATTGGAGGGGCGCCTGGGCTGCTCAGTAGGTTGAATGTCCGATTTCGGCTCAGGTCATGATCTCACAGTTGGTGGGTTCAAGCCCCATGTCGGGCTCTGTGCTGACAGCTCGGAGCCTGGAGCCCACTTCGGGGTCTGTGTCTCCCTCTCTCTCTGCCCCTCCCCCGCTCATGCTCTGTGTCTCTCTGTCTCTGAAAAAATGAATAAATGTCTAAAAAAGTATTAAATTATTGGAGCTTGTTTTTAAGAAATTATTTGTCTTTTAATTCGACTGTTTATTCCAGTCATCAGGAATGTAATTAAGAATATAGTTGACTTTGGAGCGCCTGGGTGGCTCAGTCGGTTGAGTGTCTGACTTTGGCTCAGGTCATGATCTTGCGGTTGGTGGGTTCAAGCCCCACGTCGGGCTCTGTGCTGACAGCTCGGAGCCTGGAGCCTGCTTCGGATTCTGTGTGTGTGTCTCTCTCTCTCTGCTCCTCCCCTGCTCGTGCTCTGTCTCTCTCTCTCTCCTTCAAAAAATAAATTTAAAAAAACATTAAAAAAAATTAAAGAATGTAGTTGACTTTAATTTTATCATCTTTTCATTGTTTTCTATCTGTCTCATCTGTTTTTGATTCTTTTATTTGTCATTTCCTGACCCCCTTTGGATTGGGTGTATTTTTTCAAAAATTCTCACTCTTTAGGTTTTTGTTCTATATTCTTCTAATTTGTGTAGCGGTACTGTGGGAAATTAATGTTCATCCCAGAGGAGGATTTAGCCTCACCACGTCTGGGAGAACGGGAGACTCTTACCCCAGTGTGACCCCGTCTGTGCTCAGCACCTGCGTGAGCAGAGTCATACATTTGTACTTCTGCTTATGTGGTTAACCACATGAGACGCTATCATCACTTTTTGGATTAATTCATTATTAGGATTAAGTTATTGCTATTAAACAGTTAATGGCATTTGTTTTCACCCCTGTATTGACTCCTCCCAGGACTCCTAGCTCCTTTAGAACTTCAGTGTCTGGAAGCGAATTAATTCAGCATTTACTCTCCTAAACATATCTTTATTCCGTGCATTTTTGAAGGACATTTATGAATTTATGATGCAGTAAAATGCTGGGTTGGAAGGTTCTTTTTTTTTCCTTCTCTCAGAGATTTGAAGACATCACCCATTGTTTCTGGCTTCTATACATTGTAGCTCTTGGAAGGTTATGTGTCTTTCCTTGTTGGAAAGATTTCCCTCCTGTATCTTGTTTTCAACATTTTAAATAAACCTGCTTTGGTACGATTTTTTTTTTTTTTTTTTGGAAGGGGGTAACCACCCTGCTTATGTCGTGCTGAGTTACTACAATATATGGGTTGAGCTCTTTTACCGGTTTTGAGAAATTCTTAGCCGTTATTCCTTCAAATATTTTTCTGTCCACCCTCTCTCCTCCTTCCTTTCTGGAGCTTCAATCACACATGTATTAGAGCTGTGGACTATGTCCTGACTTGTCTTTATGCTTTGAATTGGTTTTCCATTCTTTTATTTTTAATGTGTTTCAGCCTGGATATTTTCCATGCACTGTCTCTGAGCGCATCACTGCCATTTTTTGCTTTGCCAGCTCTTCTGTTAAATCTATACAACATCTTCTTAACTTCAGATATTTAAAAAATTCCAGAATGTCCATTTGCTTATGTTTTCTACTTCTACTTTATAGCAATATTTGCTATCCTTTCATTACTTTCACTGCTATTTTTCTTTCTATTATTTTACATACTAATTATAGTTGTTTTAAAGTCCTTGTCAACATTCTTCAATACCTGGATCTTCTGTGAGTGTACCCCTAGTTTTTGAACATTTAGGGCCTTTTTTAAAATAAACTTTTTATTCTAGAATGGTTCTATATTTACAAAAAAAAGGGGGTATGAGAAGAATGCAGAGAGTTTTATGTCCTCTGAACCAAGTTTCCCTTATTATTAATATATCAGTGCAGTATATTTTTCATAATTAATGAACCCATATGGATACGTGATTAACTAAAGTCCATACTTTATTCAGATTCCTTTTGTTTTTACCTAACGTCCTTTTTCCGTTCTAGGATTCTGCATTATATTGCTTGTCACGTCTCCTTAGGATCTTCCTGGCTGTGGCCATTTCTTAGCCTTCCCTTGTGTTTGATGACAGTTTTGAGAAGCTCTGGTCAGGTAGTTTGTAGAAAGTCCCCAGTCATTGCTGATTTGCTTGATGTTTTTCTCACGATTAGAGCAGACTTACAAGCTTGAGGGAAGAACAGATATAATGTGCCATTCTCATGCACGTATCTAGGATACACATCATCAACATGACTTACCACGAGTGATGTTAACCTCAATCCCGCAGTGGTGTTCCACAGGTTCCTCTATATTGCACGCTTTGGAAGGAACTCCCTAAGCACAGTCCACACTCAAGTGGGGAGTTACGCTCCACTTCCTTGAAGATGAAGTACCCACATAAATTATTTGGGATTCTTCCAAATAGGAAGACTGTCTCTTCTCCATGTAGTTACTTATTCAATCATTTATCAATATCGGTATGGACGAATGGATATATATGTTATATTTTAGGTAATAATCCAATGTTACTTTATTTTTTGCCCCAATTAACCTAGTTTTCACCCTTAGGAAATCTTCCAGTTGACTCTCGTGTTCCTTTGACATAAACTATCATTTGTTTTGCTTTTGAGCATTTCTTTACATTCTGGTAACATGCGGGTTCGTCTTGTGTATTTTCTGCTCTGGTCCTAGAATCAGACGTTTCTCCAAGGAGCCCTGGTTCCTTTGATGAGAAAGTAGTATTAGAAACCAAGTTTTGGGGCCAGATGTGCTGCTTGATAACACATCGACAAACATTTCCATATGTAACCATCTGGACTATATTCCGGGAACTGTGAGTTTGCATTGATGGCTCTGACTCCAATCCATTACCACCCAGACTATTCTAGCCTCCTCCCTCTGCTAATGTGTAAACTCCCACTACAACAGTGAGACGCCTACTTTCGACCCCTGCCACACTTGCTGGGTTAAGTCTAGTACACACCTGGATTAGTTCCAGAATTAATCCATAATCCCATGGGAACCATTACCAACGAGAGCCCTCTGCCTATGTGCTGTTTCTTTTACTTTTAGACTTACGGGCTTCACTCCTTTCCAAAGCTCCTTAGGTCAGTATATTTTTCACTCCTTTCTTCACTGGGGTTGTTTAATAGGGTTGAATATGCTTTGATCCTTTTGTTATATTCTACATTCCAGGCTGGGATCGCTGAACTCTGAAGTGATTTAAAATTTGTACACGTTATCATTTGCTCTTTGTGCTAGAAAATTCAGTGGGTTTTGGTAAAGGCATAGTGCCATATCTCCAACAATACAGTATCAGACAGTTTCAGATAGTTTCACCAAGTCCAAGAATAGGGCTATTCCGTCTATAGTATACTGCATGTTGGATTTCATCAAGGCCGGTTCTAACTTGAGTATACAACATGGTATAACATCCCTGAGTGCCCCTTCTAGACATGACATCATCTAAGTGTGTATTTTTGTGTGTGTGTCTCTTTTGAAGCATACAAAATACCCTATCCTATCCCATCTTTCACTTTCGGAGGATAGCTTGCTTGTATATAATTATAAGTTGATTCTTTTTATTTTTCAAATTTAATGTTTCACTTCACATTCTTCTTACTTACATTGTTTCTGATGAGACACCTGCTGTAATTCTGATCCTTGTTCCTCTATAGGTTACGTTATTGTTTTCCCCTCTGGCTTTTTTTCCCCCAAGATCTTTTCTTTGCCTTTGGTTTTCTGTAGTTTGAATTTGGTGTGCCTTGGTATTTTGGGGAGAGGGTTGGTATTTATGTCATTTGGTGTTCTCTGACCATCCTGGATCTGTGGTTTAGTGTCTGCTTTTCATTTTGGAGAATTCTTGGCCATTATTATTTCAAATGTTTCTTCTGCACTGCACTCTATTTCCTCTCCTGTACCAATTGCACATATGGTACAACTTTGAAATTATTCCACCATTTTTGGATATTCTATATCAGGATTGCTTTTTTCCCATTCTTTTTTCTCTTTGAATTTCAGTTTGGGAAGTTTTCCTTGATCTGTCTTCAAGTTCGCTAATGCCTTGGCTCTGTTGCATCGACAGATGAGCCCATCCAAATAGCCTTAGTGTCTCTTACAGTATTATTCTTAACTTTTTTTTTTTATTCTTAGAGTTTCCAACTCTCTGCTTACATTACTCATCTGTTTTCACATGTTGTCTGCATTTTCTCTTATATACATCAGCAGAGTAATCATAGTTTTTTAAAATATCCATCTTTTCAGGTTTTGCTTCTTCTTGCTTTTTTGTATGGCTTGTAATTTTTTTGTTGAGAGCTGGCTGTGGCATTTCAGCCGGCGGGAATAGGAACTAAAGTGAATAGGGCTACGGTGCTAGGTGTTCTAATAATCTGGCCAAGAGTTAGTCTGCACTCAATGCTGGTTGCTGTAGGTTCCAGAAACTTCCTATTTCTTCAGTGTCACTGTTTTTTCCTCCCCTGCTGACTTCGGGCTTCCCTAGGTACTCTTCCCTATATAAAGTCTGCATTCTGCACCTCTTTCAGCTTTAATCCATTGTTCTATACACCACCAGCCCTGCTGGTGTGGTGGTAAGGTGCAGGGGAGGGGAAGCTCTTATAAACTTATGATTAAATCTCACTGGTTAGTGGGACTGTGACCTTCACAAGTGTCTCTCTAGCAACCCAGCTTTTCCTTTTTGCCCTTGCCTCCTACTCTGCAGCATTCCCAATCTGCTTCCTTGAAGCCTTGACCCTCGATGACTGTTTTTTTCCCCTTACGTGAGGCAGGAAGGACACATGGGGCTTGACTGGGAGGAATGCTCTTCTCCCAGCTGAGCTAAGGTTCTGACACCTTTTTTTTTTTTTTTCTACTGAACACTAGTCCTCTGTTGTGAAGATTCTTTCATTTCACAAGGATTGCTTTTCCCTACCAGAGCCAGGAGGACATCTTTCTCAGATCTTTACCAGGGGAACCTGGTGTAATTCCTGAGAGTAAAGGTCACAATCCCAATACACACACGCTAAAACTATGCCCCCAGGAATTTCTTAGTCTAGCAATTAATCAAAATTGCTGTTTAAACATTCCTACCAGTCTGTAATTGCAGTGGCTTCCACTCCAGATAAGCAGATTTCAGCTGGGATTCTCCAGAGTCTGAGGTAGTGGTTTAACCTATGACCTCAATTCAAGGATTAGTTAAAGGAAAGTCATTGATTTTCAGTGTGTCCAGACTTTTATTGTTGTTGGTAAGTATAGAATGATGAATTCCAAGTTCTTTACATGCCAGAACTGAAATCATATACTGCTAATTAAAAAAAAACACACATTTTCTTGGTTGTTGGTCCAATTGCTTGTCGAGTGATATATATATATATATATATATATGTATTTTTTTTATCATATCCCAGATGTTGCATACAAATAGATCATGTGTGCTCTAGATAATACCTTCAGTCAGTGTGGGTTCCCTTTTCCTCTAGTGGGCATGTAGAGAGAGGATCTGATCACTCCAATGCAATTAAGAATACCTTGGGTTGGGGCTGGATTGTAATTTTGGCCAGATTTGTTCCTATCTGGTAAATCCTTGTTTCTTGGCTATAGTGTTCCTCAGCTTTTGCTTATCTCCTCACCCCCACCAGAATGTTCTCCCCTTCCAAGTTTTTTGAGCTTAGCTGTTGCCTCACACAAATGAGACTATGGCCAATAACCTGAAAGGGAGACTGGCTCTGTGTTTTCTGCAGAGCTTCTCTCCCTAATGGGACTTAGTTTCTTAAGCATTGTATGAAATTTCCGTCTGTGTCAGTGTCTACGGTCCCCAGTTTCCAGCACTGCAGCAGAGCTCAGCAAATGTCTCAAGGGGAGACATGCTTGTTTGGGGGTTACTCTTTCAATCCATCACTCCATCCACAAGGGATGGTCCAAAGTCTTCTGGCAGCGTTCCTCAGTTTGAGCAAGCTTAGTCTCCAACTAATGTTCAGAATTGGCAACCACACCAGAAGAATAACACAGTCCGCGATCAACATCTCATCTAGGAGAAGCTGTTGTATCTCTCTGGCTTGAGTTCTTCTGGTCTCCACAAATTCTATGCCTCTTCAATCCAATTCTCTGTCAAAAATATGAGTTGTGTAATTTGTCCAGTGTTTTCTAAAAAACTGGCCGTGGTAGGGGCACTTGGGGGGCTCAGTCGGTTGAGCATCTGGCTCTTGGTTTTGGCTTAGGTCATGATTTCATGGTTTTGCGAGTTCAAGCCCCGCATTGGCCTCTGTCCTGATGGCGCAGAGCCTGCTTGAGGTTCTCCTTCTCTCTCTGCCTCTCCCCTGCCCACACTCTCTCTGTCTTTCTGAAGAAAAAAGAAAGAAAGAAAGAAACTTAAAAAAATTGCCATGGTAGTAGAGGTCTGCATGTATAGGTCTATCTACCTGGAACCAGAAGATATAGATCATTATTTTTTCATAGGAAAAATTAGAATTCTTTTATTTGGCAATTTTCTGTATGTACCATGCTACCAGTGGGGATTGGCAAATCTACCTAATTCTATCTGTTGACTCACAAAGTAGCTAGATATCTGCAGTCATCTCCACATGCTTAGTGTTGAACTGTCAACAAGAGTGGGCATCCAATATCGGTGTTTCCAACTTTGAAAACTATAATAAATATACACCTATGGTTCTTACGGGAATTTAAGGCAGCACAGTGGAGGAGAATCCTGCATCCGTAAAAAGGAGCAGAAAACGTAATAGACAAAATTGCACAATAGTACATGAAGCAGAAGACAACGGGGATATCCTGTGGGACACTTTAATTAAAGCCCAGAAAATTGCAATTTCTTAGAATCAACACAGAAAACAGGAAACATCCGGTATAGATTCACAAAGGGCTACTTAGAGGTATACCAAAAAAATTATACTGGAAATGACGAACAGGGGAGGAAAACTTAGAAACAAAAGAAAAAAAAAAGACATGAGCTTCAAAAAAAAAAATCTCAAAATGTTTCAACATCGTATAATGCCAGTGGGGTCAGGGTGCTGCAGAAAAGCTGGAAAACCCCCACATTAATGTCTCCATGTCCCTGGAAAGGATGTGAATTGTCAAGTCCTTGGGGGAAAATGTGAAACAAATAGTCCGTATTGACTTCAACTTGGTTGGAGTGCAGGATAGATGGTGGAGGTTAGTAAGGTCGTAATTTTCCGACTATAAAGAGATCTTTGTTCACTTTTGATGTTCCTTAGCATCAAAATGCCTGCCTGTTCACAATGTAGAGTGTATTATACACATATATTTGTGGCGTGCGTGTGTGTGTGGTGCGTGCATGTGTGAAAAGCCTGAAGAATTGTGTGTCACTAGGTTCATCCATAAATAAGAGAACTCTCCTTCCCAAAACAAACGAAGATCAACCATCTGACATATGTGCATGTGTACTAAGGGCTCCCGAGGGACACAGTGTCTAAAACCAATGACGTTCTGTAAAATTCAAGGCACATTGGGATGCTATGCTGGAGCGGTAGAGAGAGTGTGGATTCTGTGGTCAGACTTGGGTGCAAATCCTGGCACCGCACTTAACTAATAAACGAGCATGAGAAGGTCATTAACCTTTCTGAGCTTCAGTCTCCTTGAGTATGGAGTAGAGATAATGTCCACCTCCTGGAGTTTTTGTGGTGACAAAGCTAAGTGATACATGGTGAGCACCAGGCACAATACTAGTGTATTGTGGGACTGGTGTACCAGAAATGATAACGCTCATGACTGCGCAGTGCACACAGAAGAAGAAATATCGGGTTGTTGTGGCAGAGGCACGACTAGGAGGGACACCTCTGGTTGAGAGGGAGCGGCAGAGGTGGCTGTGCACTAAGTGAAGTCACTAGGAGATCAGAGGTGGGGGAGCAGAGGTAGAGGGTGAAGGATTCTGGTGCCAGTACTTCTAGAGAACATGGGTTCTAGGAAAGCAAGAAAAAAATGATGAAAAATGCAGGACACAGGTGGGAACCCCTCCGAGGCAGTTCTCTGAGTGTGGCCTCTTCTAGGTTCTTCTGAGCTGTGGTTTAGTTGTGAGCCTGTCATAAGGAGGTCACAACAACTGGTAATCCAGGGGTCCTACACTGTGGCCACGTCTCCATGGTTGCCCTCCCACAAAGCTAGTACAGTGTCTGATAATTTCCGGATTCGTGTGTGATCTAATCCTGCTCTCAGGAAAGCCACCATATGGGCTTTGGCAGGCCTTCCGACGGCATCGTTCCCACTAGCCTCATCTGCAAGAGGAGGGGTTGATATCTTTGAAGTTTCTTACAAAAGCTAAAAAAAACCCATAATATATAAGTTGAATAAATGCCTTGTAATGTTTTTTAAAAGGTCAAAATAAGAAAAGAAGTGTACAAGTGTAATCTGCAAGAAGAGGTAAAGCAAATTACCAATTGTAAGAATAAGAGGAAAATGATGCAGAGGGTCATAGTGGGCTACAAGCCAGACACACATCCTTGTTTGTGGCCCTGCTGAAGAACAGAGGTTGACTGGGGGCAGGATAGGCAGAAGGAGCAATTTCAACTTGTGCAATCAGGTCAAATCACCCTTCTCTGAAGCCAGTGCTTCCAGGTTGAGAAATGGTGGCTACCTTCCTCTCAACAAGGAGCCATCCGTAGAGAAGTTTAGAATGGGATTCATTTTTGCTTCCATGGCTGGAAGTGCTTTCTCTCCTATGTTTAGCCTTTAGCCCAGGCATGCTTGGACTCGCTGAGTGACTGGCCTCTTAATTAAATTTACCTGATGAAGGAAACATTTTGTGCTTGGTCAAACAGTGAGTAAGGACAGGGTCTGGAAACATACCATCAGGTTGGAACAAACCTACTTCTAATGAGGTCAGAAAAGAATAAGGAACGTTTAAGAGAAATTGGCCACAGTGGATGAGGGAAGGACCAGTCAGATTTCTGGGAGCAGAAGGTTGTATATGTGACCGCTCATTAAAAAAGATGTTAGCTATGATCAAGCTTCAAGTGAAGGGCTTCTGGTCCTGCCCTTTGGAAAGAGGGGGGTCAGTGCTATCTCAGTTTTCCTGCCAGGGAACAGTGCCCCAAAAGCTTACAAATTAGCACCTCAGTATTTCATCCCAAGGTTTCTGAAAGGATGGTCTTTCCTCCCCTTCCCCCAGCCCCACTTTGTTTAGGCAACAGGTCACAGTCATGAATGGGTTGGGACCAGAGACCTATCACAGTGAGAGCCACTGCATGGGAAAGAAAACCATCCTGCAGAGTTCTGTTTTTCCTTTAACTTTCCCACCAGTGGGTAATGACAGAACTGTGGCAAATTGATTGTAACCATGTCCCGGTAAACAGCTGCTGGGAAGCTGTGCTGGGGGAGAGTTGCTATAACTCTTTTTTATTTTATTCTCTCCTGTGGTGAGCAGATCCTAAGGTGATCCCCAGTGATCCCTGCCTCCTGGTGTTCATGCCTTTGTGAGCATAGGTGGGATCCACAGCTTACTTCTAGTCAATAGATGATGGCAAAGGTGGTAGGATGTGTGTTCTGTGATTGCACTGTGTTGTGTAAGACTCTGTGTCATTAGCAGATTCGCTCTTGCTCTCCTGTGGGCCTTGAAGAAGCAATATGCCATGCTGTAGACTGTCTGTGGGGAGACCCATGGGACAGGGCACTGTGGGCACCTGTAGGAGCTGTGGACAGTCTCCGGCCAACAGCCATCAGGGGATTCTGCCCACCTCCTGTGCACGCTTGGAAGTGAATTCCTCCTCAACCCAGCTTCCGGATGAGAACGCAGCCCAGCGGGACACCTTAGTTGCAGCCCTGTGAGACCCTGAGCAGTAGACCAGGTAGGCTGTGCTTGGAAGTCCTGAACCACAGAAACTGAGATAACAAATAAGTGTTGTTTGAAGCCACTAAGGTTGTGGTAATCTGTTAGGCAGCACAGAAAAAATTAACACACCTCCGCAGACTATATTCGACGTGGGGATTTTGACGTCTGCATGTTGAGAGTCCTTGAGGCCTCGAGTGATGGCGCCCAGCCCTTCCTTCTGTAGGCTATCTACAGCAGCAGCTATGAGCATCTATCCATGATTGGACCACCTTCTGAAGCACGTCTTTAATCTTGAGGCACAGCCAGCAATAGTGGTTCAATGAACACAGTGCTTCTCTTTGGCATGGATTCACCTACTTCATGATTCTCCCGATGTGTCAGATCCTGGGCTAACACCTCAGCAGAAATATTAATGGTGAAGATAAGAACTGCCTACAAAAATCTAGAACCCAGTGGAGGAGAGGAGTATTTAGATAAGTAGCCTCAATTAAAGGCACATCTGTTGTCCAGGCAGTGAGGCAATAAGGAAGATGTGGAGCATTCCTCTCTGAACGTCTTCTTCCCCATTTTGGCCCCACTTGCTGGGCTGCCTGGCCCTCCACATTCAAATGTGCTCATCTGAGCTGACTTCGCTGCCCATTCCCTTCTCTTCTAACACAGGGGCACAAGTGAACCTCACCTCCCATGTCAGAGCCGGCTGATTTTTATGACATTCTCAAATGTGCATTTTGTTTTCTAAATGATTCAGTATACAGTGGTGCTCATTCTCTGCAAAATTTTGTGTGAGGTGAATCTGGTCTTTAGCACCCCTGCTCTTTGGTTGCTGCATCTTCCCCTATTTCATCAGTCTCTCTCCCCTTCAGGACTCCGATCCTTCCCCTCTATCAAGTGCCGATCTCAAAAGGACCATGCATCTGCTGGGTTAGTCATCCACTCTGATGGTCTTTCCCAAGTGGTCCTATACGGTGGTGGCACCTTTCATGGGGGTATTTGCAGATTCAGCTTAATCACCGTGGATGAAAAGGTTTGGTTACCATTTAAATGAGTTAATTATGGGGGTGTCTAGGAAAACCTCTTCGGACAAGGAGGAAACGATCTGATTGGGTTGGGTGTAAAACCAGTTTTTCCGATCTCATCTGTGACTGGGACCACGTGAAATGCACGGACTACGGTATCACATGTGCGTTTACCATAGTGGTTCTCAACCGGAGCAATTTTGCCCCCTACTGGACATTTGACAATGTCTGGGGACATTTTTGGTTGTCACAACTCAGGGGTAGGGGTGTTTCTATTGGCATCTGGCTTTCAGAGGCCAGGACTACTGCTGAACCTCCCCAGTGCACAGGACAGTCCTCACAATAAAGAATTATCTAGCCCAAAGTGTTAGCAGGGTTGAGTTCGGGAACCCCTGATTTAATAGACTCAAACTCAACTCCCTATATTTGGCAAAGAAAATAGCAATGGCAACAAAGATAGATAACGTGAGAATTCTCTCCACATACCCCATTTTTTCCCCTTCAGAACAATCCTTCCCTCCCCTGGACTCACCGAAAGTGAAGCTCAAAGAGAAATGAAGAAGGGTTTTTTCCCTTTGAATTGCTGTTAGGATTTAATATTCATCTTTATTAACTTTATCCTGAACGTGTACCTGAGGTGTTCTGGATTAGAGACAGATGATCATTATTCATTTAGAAAGCAAATAATGTCTGCAGGCTCCCGTGTTTTGATTCTCACCCCTGGGGTGACGTGGGGAAGTAGGCCAAGGCCACACACGTGCATGTACACAGAGTCTGCATCTGAGTGAAGAATGAATTCTCTCCTGATGCAGGGGGGCAGAGGGAGGGGAGAGGCAGCTGCCCTCCTGTCCCCTCCCCAAAGGAGGTACTCCCTAGAGGAGGAAGAGAAAGGATCCAGGGTTCTCTGTTCTGTTTGGAGTGTGAATTCATCCCTTCAAAGGCCAGGTGAGCCCTGGCGTCAGTTTTCATGGCTTAGCGGTGTTTCCAAGTCTCTGGGCTTGAAGTGCAGACATCCAGCCAGAGCCGGTGCATCCCTCTGGGGTTCTCACCCTCGCTACAGTTGTACTTTAACTTCCCGGGGCTCTCTCTGAGCCTGGGCTCCCCGCTTTTGCAGACAACGGTGTTCAGAAAGCCCCAACACTGCCAGAACACACACATAGTTTCTTCCCACCCAGCCATTTCCAGGTCCTTTGGGGACTTGGGGATGGTTTAAGGACCTTTTGTGACTCCCTGTCCCGGTATGTTCTCCTGTCACACAGAAGAAGAGCAGGACGCACGTGAGCAGAGCCTTCCTGAGAATCACGTTGAGGTTCTTCCCACACATCTCATCAGAGAATTCTGCTGAGTTAGTAGAGCGCCCGCCATTTTGCAGATGGAGGGTTTACTGTCGAGAAGGAACCTCCATTATGTCAGGGTGGGAATTTGGCCCTGGGGCCAACTGGGGTGGGAATACTTCTAAGTTTCCCTGAAATCAGCCTAAGGGAGTTGTCATTTGCACCCAAGTGACTGGCAGCTCTGTGGCCCCACCATGGCAGCCCTGGCTAGGAAGGACATCTGCCTTTTCTGGATTCTTTTCTCCCCTGCCATGCGCACGGCTCACACAGTCGGCGGCCCTGTTCGACAGTCGTAACACACTCCTGGCCTTTGGGGATTATTAGAAACAGTGCTAAAAATGAAGGGAAAGTCATTTTAAGATTCCTTCAAATTGCACTATCTGGGGGTAAATGTGCTCTAAATTATTTCCAAGGGGAAAAAAAATAAAGCCATCAAGTCGCTACTGCATATCTAGAATATAAGAGACCGAATAGCACATATTAGGAAGCAGGTGTTTGTAGTTTATGAAATAAAGCTCTAAGGTGAAACATTAAATATATTACTTACACTTCATTGTGGAGGTTTAAGTATTCACTGGGGAAAAATTGGGGAGAAACCAGAAGCTGAGCTTGGATCCTGTCATCCACGCTGAACATCCCAGAGGTGAGGGGCCGTTTGGCCCAAGTCCATGTTCTAGAAGGTCAGTGGCAATGCAGCCTGTCAGATTCCAGTGGTGCTCCAAGCCTCCTTTATCCAGAGAGCAACACAGACAATGGCGGTGCGTTGTAAAGATTAGCTATTGGGCACTGTATTCTGTGATTCCATCATGTGACATGAAACTCATTCTGTTTTGGGTTTTTGTTGTTGTTTTTTTGTTTTTAAGTAATAAGTAGATATTTTCAAAGAGCGTGCTGTTTGCACTGAAGCTCAGGGGGGACATGTACCAGTTGCCATCCAAAGGTGTCTATTGAGCTTGTAATTGTCCTAAGATGACACACGTTAAGACAGCCCAAGTCCTGCCTCCCAGAAACTTCCTATCCGTAATGGGCACCAGAACTATTGAAAGGGAAATTGGGCATCTGCCTCTGGGTTTATTTTCAACTAGAGAGCTTCCCCTGTTTTAGGCGGGAAGGTGAGGTGTATTCTCTGGAATAGTTTAACAGACTAATGGTTCCACTTCTCCAAGAGCAGTGTGGACATGGCCCTGCGTGAAGTCACTGTTAGATTAGATGGTTTCAAGACTCTTCTATTTCACCTGAGTTAAATGTATGGCACTTGGAACCCAAGGTTCAGAAGACTGTTGAGGCCGGGGAGCCAAGGAAGCTGCCCATGGACAGGTTGGTCACTGTTCTTTCCTCAAGATCCCCCGGGTTCCAACCAAGCCATGTTTGCAAGAGCTCAGTACATGGTCAACCCAGGAAGACTATAAGAAAGGACACAATGTCCTTTGGTCTCCGGAGAACACAGAACCTGTAGGGCGTGAGCGTGAACGTGTTTAATGGGGCACTCTGAGCTCACTGATACAACGACTGTTGAGGGTCGACCAGATGGCTCAGGGAACGAGATCAGGAACATGACAGATACCATCCTTTTCCTCACAGAGTTTTACAATTTAACAGAGAAGAAAAGAAATTGCAAGAAGGTGGTGGCCACATGCGACGAGCACCTGAGGGAAAGACCCAGCCTGTTTCCGAGGTCGTGGGAGGTGTCCCTGAAGAGGCTCTGTCAGGACGCAACGTGAGGCTGGGGCAAGCCCACCAGGTGCGTGGCCTGCAACGTTGGCTGCTGCCCTGGGATGTGCCCAGCAGAGTGCAGGGTCCTGAGCACCGGGGGCTCCTCTGGTAAAATAGCTGGGGATTTATTCTTCGGTCTCTGATAGTCAGAGAAACCCACGACACCCCCTCCTACTGCAACCATGGACACCATTTTACAGGACGCAGTGTTTTTTGTTTGTTTGCTTTTTATAATTTCTCTCTTCCTCCCTCTTTCCCTTCTCTTTTCTTCCTTTCCTGTCTCTTTTGTAGAAAATATAAGCCAACTTCATTCATACCTGTGAGGGCTCACGTTTCAATATCTGCTCAGAACTGCTCAGCAAGAGACATGACGTAGGGAGGCACAGAGACTGAAGGTTTGGCACTGAAGGGTGAAGCCAGCGCTAGGTGAGAGGGATGTATAGCGACCGCCAGAAGCGAACTCTGGTTGTGCGTGTATTTGATAGTACTTAGCAGCTGTTGGCAAACAATTTTTATTATGATCTTCGTTGCTTGCCTGGCTTTTGTCTGTTAGTGCTTGTGCTTTGTCTTGATGAAACCTGACAACCCGACCCCATTCCTGGTTCATGCAGAATGCAAACTAACAACTTCTTAGCTGGTGTGAGGGCCACTGGTCTGGTGTCCAGTGAAACAGCCCTTGTTACAAAATGGCATCTGCACAGGAGACCAGGAGACTATTCCTCTTTCCATTATGTGCTCCCGGCATGGGTTTCCAGGGAGAAAAGATCGGGCAAGATGATTTCTCTTCTCTTCTTGCTCTGAGACCTTCCAGTTTGTGGAATGGGACTTTGCCAGTTTCGGGGCTTACCTGGACATGAAGGAGAAAACCCTACAGTCCTTGTAGGCACAACAGGACATCTCTGGAGATACTCAAATGCAGGAAGATCAGGTGAAATGACCTCATTAATTAGGGGGTGAAAAATAGGTCACACTGATCTTTCAAAATACGGTGGCTTATAGAAATTCAAATAGCACACAAATCAGAACTTTGTGCTACAAAATGATCTTGTCATGTAAGTTGGGTGTGCTGACCTGGACAGTTGTGGTGACATAAATACTTTGACATAAATACAAAGGTAGTGAGCACAACCTTTGAGCCCTGGGGTGTGACTTAATGGTCCCAGGCTCAGACTTACAATCAGTAATTTTGTGAGTCTTTTTTTTTTGAGAAAGGTAAATGTGGGCCATTATTCTTATGGCCCCACATTAATGTTGGCATGCCTTGCCAGGAGTCTCATTATATTCCTTATTTCAGAGTCAAAGTGCTTATGTTATAAACAAGCTAAAATTTCACCTGTAAGAAAATCGGCGCAATTTCTTATTTTACCATCCTCAGTGCCAAGCATAAAAAATGCACTTTCTGTTTGGGCAATTTTGCACAGCAGGAAATTTAAATTATTTACAGCTTTCCTTGTCTGGAAGCAGAGGAAACACACCATTTTCCAGGCCACAATTTATACTGTGAAATGTTCTTAAGACAAAAAATGGGAGTAAATTACTGATGTGTGCAAGAATGAGGGAAAGAACAAAGGAGTGTCAAAAACCAAGGGGTGTCTTTCTCCTGCTCTAACCAAGGTGGATCTAAGGGAACTGCAGGGCAGTTAAACATCAAGACAACTGGAAATTGTACTGTTCTCGGAGGCTTCCGCAAAATGGTTCCAAAACAACTGTGAATGACCACCAACGGGAATGACGTGATCAAAACCCGGGTGTGAAATTGGAAGCCAGTGCTGGATGGAGGCGAGAGCTGGTGGCTAAGGGTGCCGCATGAAGGTTGGTCTGTGTCTCCTGGGGGCCAGCCGAGGACGTGCGTTTTGGGAACTCAGTGCTCTGAGCATTTGCGCACCTGGGGAGGCAAAAGGGAGGAACAAAAGTCATTTTCCTTTCCTCTCTTCCCAGCCTTCAGTGTTCCACCAGCCTTTTGCTCACTCTCCCTGCCGACCGAATAGCCGGCGTGCTCCAAGCACCCTCCACACAGCGTTACTAAGCGTTGCCATATGTTAATCAGTGTTAGTCTCCACTGCTGATGAAGAATTTCACATCTTGGTTTGGAACTGATCGCCTGCCTGTTCAATTAGTGAACATGAGTCCATTAAGGTTAACATTCTGGACCTGCATGGTTGGAGACCTCACCTGACGGTGGAGAGAGGGGTCTATGCGCCACTTTTCTCGGGCTTTCTTTCTAGTTCTATTAATGGACCCACTTCAGCTAAACATAATAACAAAAATGGTTTATATTCACTGAGCAGCGTTATGATGAGTCTCATGGGGTCTCCTCTCTTCATGCTTGTCTCCAATCTATAGACCAATTCAAATTTTACAGCTGGGGAGACTGAGGCTCACATAGGTAGAAAGAGGTGCTGGTGAGATTCAGCCTAGGTGCTCTGCCTGCAGAAACGACCCTCCCGGCTGCTCTTCTGTCCTGAGGAGCGAGTAAACCCTCCCCGGCTGGAAGCTATCACCGGATGGATGTCACGGCGCCCAGACATTCAAGAGCACAGAAAAGAGCGAGTAAGAGAGACAACGGGAGAGCTGGTCTGGGGGGATAGCACGTCACCCCACTGCTAGCACAGCTACCTCCAATACTCTTTAAACTGGTTCAGGGTATAGAAAAAAAAGAACATCTTACTTTTTTAAAAAAATGGAAGCAAACACAGCTTTGTTATCAAAGGATAAAAAAAAAAAAACAGTATAAAAACAAAAACCACAGGCAAATCTCACCTAATAACAGCATCCAGCAACACGCTGGGAAAAAATAATGTCGAGAGAATTTTGTTCCCAGAATACAAATGTCCTTCACTATTAGGAAAGGTTTTAGGGGCGCCTGGGTGACTCAGTCAGTTAAGCATCTGACTCTCGCTTTCTGTTCAAGTCATGATCTCATTGTTCGGGGGTTCGAGCCCCACATTGGGGCTCCATGCCCAGCATGGAGGCTGTTTGGGATTCTCTCTCTCCTTTCTCTCTGCCCCTCCCCACTCGCTCTCTCTCTCTCTCAAAAAAGAAAAGAAAAGAAAAGAAAAGAAAAGAAAAGAAAAGAAAAGAAAAGAACCAATGCAAGATATAGCAAACCAAATGAAACTTGTGATTTATGATTATTTCCTGCCATGTAATCCATTTTGGGGTCATCTGGGCACCTTTGAAAATGTGGGTATTATTATAATAAAGCTGGGTATCATAATAATTATTAATTTTGTTTCATTTAATAATGATTTGTGTCCATGTAGACAAACAGCATACTTCTTTAGAGATCCATGATTTCTGTTATTTGCTGGAAATCAGTCAGCAATGTGTGTATATACAGATATGGTGTGTGTGTGTGTGTGTGTAAAACAAATAAGACAGGATGTTAGCAATTGCTGAATCTAGGTTATTGGGTTTATGATGCTTATTTTCTTATAATAAACATATATACTTTCTAATTTTATTCATGTTTTAAATATTTATGATAAAATATTTTTTAAATAGACACCTCAATCCAAAAGGCACTTTCATGCTTCGTAGGGAAACACTGAAAACATCCCCATAAAGTCAGGAGTAAGACCGAAGGACACGAAGCGTTACTACTCTTATTGATTTTAACTGGACAGTCAATGCAACTAGAAAGGACAAGGAAATTAGACATGGAGGAAGTAACATTTTCATTATGTAAAAAAGTGGAAAAACCAAGAGGAAACAGTTGGAAAGCAATTACACATGAGAGAATCCAGAAAGGGTCAGAACAGAACAATTAATATATAGGTATTAATTGCTATCATACCCCAGCGGAAGGAGGTTATGATGGAAGAGAAAAGCCACTTATAACATCTCCGAAAACCATGGTGTAACTGGGGACGAGCTTACCAAGCAAGGGTGAAGATCATGAAGAAAACGGTCAAGCCTGTAAAAGGATATGACAGACTTGATAAATGGGAAGGCATACCCTGCTTGGACAGCACTCAGCTTTATGGAATTACCAACTCTCCCTTGGTGAATCCATACATTTCGTGTAATTACAATAGCCTAATGGCATTTTTTGCAAGAGGAATAAACAAGCATTCTGAAAATGAATTTTGAAATAAAATTGCAAGAATTAAATCAAGGTGCTGCTGGCATTAGAAAAGACAGACAAATGGAAAAAAGACACATATAATACAGATCCCATTAGGTAAAGAATTTCAAAACGTTATTTTAAATTAGAGAGGAAAATTTTCATTATTAAATAAGGATTGTATAGATAACAAGATAGTATTTGGAAGAAATAAATTGTGGAAAACAAATTTTCAATAGTTCAACCTATAAATATACATATAAATATATAAGGTATATATTTATATACAAATAATATATATTTATATACAGAATATGTATTTGCATATATACATAATATATATTTGGATATATAAAAATATATAAGAATATATAAAGAATATATACAATATAAAGAATATATTTGTGTATAAATAATATGTATTTGTATATATAAAGAATATATATTTGTATATATAAGAATATGTATTTGTATATATAAAGAATATATGTTTATATAAGAATATGTAGGGGCGCCTGGGTGGCTCAGTCGGTTAAGCGTCCGACTTCGGCTCAGGTCACGATCTCGCGGTATGTGAGTTCGAGCCCCGTGTCGGGCTCTGTGCTGACTGCTCAGAGCCTGGAGCCTGTTTCAGATTCTGTGTCTCCCTCTCTCTCTGACCCTCCCCCGTTCATGCTCTGTCTCTCTCTGTCTCAAAAATAAATAAGCGTTAAAAAAAATTTTTTTAAAAAGAATATGTAAAGAATATATGTAATATAAAGAATGTATATTCTTCTTTAATAATATACAATAATATATAAAGAATATATAATATAAAGAATATATATTTGTATATATAAGAATATGTATTTGTATATATAAAGAATATATATTTGTTTATATAAGAATATATAAAGAATATATATAATATAGAGTATATATTCTTTATATAAAAAGAATATATATAACATAAAGAATATATATTCTTTATATATAAAGAACATATATAACATAAAAAATATATATTCTTTATATATAAAGAATCAATATAGCATAAAAATATATATTCTTTACCTAAGAATATATAATATAAAGAATACATATTCTTTATATTATGATACATATAATATATAATAATATATATGATATAAAGAATATATATTATTTATATAATAATATATAAAGACATACATAATATAAAGAATATATATTTGTATATATGAATAATATATATTTGTATATATATAAACAGTAAAAGCACTGAAAGAAAGCACGAGACTGAATTTCTCTTTGGCTGTTACACTAGACCTGGGCTGATACATTTCACTGCATATAGCCCTGAATCACAAACAAATTCAAAACAAAAATGACAGTCTTGCAAAAAAAAATTGCAGTTTTTATCACAAAGGGTTAATTTTTCTAGCAAATCAAGAAGAAAATATTTGAAATAAAATAGAAATTGAGTAGGCCATAATACAGATAGTTTCCACCATTCCACCAAATACAAATACAAGAAGCTTCTAGACACTTGGATATGTGTTCTGCCTCACTCAAGTCAGGATTCGTGCAGATTCAAATGATATCCTGACTGTGGTTCACCCATCAGGTTGATGTGGATCACAGACAACAGCGTTTGGGGAAGTTAGGGGGAGAGAGACAAGCTCTTGTTTGGGGCTGGAAATTGTCCTTTGATAGATCTTTTGAAGGTAAATTTGGCCATTTTTATTATGAATTCTAATTATGCTTAATTAATCATATTTCCTTATATATTTATGATATTTGAGGATATGTCAATAGTATTATTTACTAATAATATAGAAGGTCTTTGTTAGGGAGACTGTTAAGTCCATCATGACACATTCATTTAGTGGCCGCCATTACAAAGGATAAGGTAAGTGTTTGGTGCTGACATTGAAACACCTCCAAAGTGAATATGAAGTGAAAACCAGCAAACGCAACAATATTGTGCCCAGCACGCTATGAGGTGGATACTTTTTCCTCACACGATTGTCTTGCCCAAGTCCAGGATACCCATTTCCGTGAGGATCCACAAGCAGCTGGTAGCCTTGCTCGCCTTGGGGGGCAGGCAGTGGAGAGGGGGTTGGGGAGAAGCTTACATCCTGCAGTACAACACTTCTACCTTAACTTCTGCGCCATCTGCAGTATTTGTTTTTCAAATCATGACTACAGTTTTGAAGACAACGACCACAGGGGCAAACAGCACATTCACCATATGCCAGGTGCTGCTCCCAGGGCCGTAGACATCTCGGGCCACACTGTCCTCCTGGCCTCCGGAGGCAGGTGCTGTCATTACAGACAGCGAACGGAGTGCGAGGCACAGAGTGGAACAAAAGATGGGGAATCTTCGGCCATCTGCCTTGGCGTCTCTGCTGCCTCAGGTGCTTGTGGAGGAAATCCCAGTAGAAAGGGGATTTCTCTGTGGCTGATGACACTGGTTAAGAACGGGGCACCAGAGGATGGAGAGGAAGCCTTTTTCCAGAAGTGTGAGTGGATGGGGTCCAGACTCCAGGCTGGGTTGGAGCTGGTTCAGACAGAAGTTTCCTGCTCGTCTCAGAAGAGAAGGGTGTGGGAAGGACCGATGCCGTCGGCACGTGATTTGCATGGCTGGTGATCAGATGCTTCAAGGTCAGCACCAAAGTCCTACCTCATCCTTTGTAACAGCTGCTTCCAAATAAATGCATCATGATGGATTACGTGTCTCTTCTTATAGGTATTTAGGGTTCGTTATTTTTTTCTGCGGGAGAGAGAGCAAGTGAAAGTGAGCAAACGGCGGGGAGAGAGAGAGAGAGAGAGAGAATTGGGGCTCATCCGATGCAGGGCTCGAGCTTACCTGATGTGGAGTTTGAATTCACAAACCGTGAGATCATGACTTGAGCCCAAGTCGGGTGCTTAACTGATTGAGACACCCAGGCGCCCTCGTTTGTTTTTTTAAAACTAATTTTCTATTATAGTTTTATTATAGTTTATATGTTATATATTTCTATTATATTTCAATTTATGTTCTATATAATCTAATCGTATTAGACTTACTATAATAGTGAGGTAAGGACGTTCAAGAACATGAAGACCCGCCGTGCCAATTAGAGCCGTGTTGACATGAAGATTCACCCCAGCCCGGAGGGCTAGAATCCACAAGATGAATACTGGGGGTGGGCCGGGATATGGAAGAACTGGAAACCTCACACACGGCAGGTGGGAACGTACAATGGCGCAGCCGCTTTGGAAAACAGTCTGGTAGTTTCTCAAATAGCCAAACACACCGTTACCCTATGACCCAACAATCCCTCTCCTAGATGTGTACACATAAGACAAATGAAAACACGTGTCCACACAAACGTCTGTACAAGAATGTTCGCAGTGGCTTCCCCATCCCCACCCCCCACCTCCAGTAATAGCCAAGGAGTCAAACAACCCAAATGTCCCTCCCCTGAGAATGGATCAAGGGTGGTACATGTACGTGAGGGAGTAGTCAAGAACCAAGTACAATATGGATTGAAAACCACCTTGAAACATTCTGCCGTGTGAAAAAAAAAGCCAGTCACAAAGGCCACATATGGTGTGACCCCCCCGGTCTTAAACAGAAGCTCCAAGAATGCAGGACTTGACTTTGCTTGCTGAGCACGGTGTGTCCCCCGCGGTGGGTGGCTCGTGCGCAGGGAGCTGGCTGGAGCCGCGCCTGACAGCATCGTGCCCTGATGACACAGGCATTGCCACGCCCACCGTTCCAGGGGGCCGGTGCACCCCCACCCTGCCCATCAGCCCAGATTCCATCCCGGTAGTAACCAGCACACTGGAGGCACATACACTGTGCCCTGGCTTCCCCGCCCCCCCCCCTCCCCGAGGCTGTGCAAGCTCCTTTGCATAGATGGTTTTTGATGTCCACAGCCAGAAGTGTTATCAAGGCCACAGTACAGATCGTGGCCAGGACTCAGAGGTGGTGGGCAACCTACTCAGGCCCCTCAACTTGCAGGCTTTGAGTTTGAGTCTGAAGTGGGTCTGGCGTCCAGGTCGGCAGGACGGCCATGATCCTAGGCCACCTCTTCATTCTTTCCTAAGTATTTATTGCGCCCCCCGCCCCGCACACTGGGCACCCAGCTTGACGATAAGAACATAGAGATGGCCTCCAGGAACCTGCAGACCAGCTGGGGAGACCCCACTCTCCTGCGTGGTACCTCTTGCAGCACCCCCAGTGCTCAGGAACCAGAACTTTCATGCAGCTGTTAGACTTGCAGGACATTTTGACATCCCCGGTTGACATTACCTGGGTCATGATGACTTTGTCAACATGTAAAAATCGCCGTTCTTTAAAAATACCAAAAAACTGGGTGCCTGGGTGGCTCAATCAGTTAAGCATCTGACTTTGGCTCAGGTTATGATCTGGTCTGGTCATGATCTTATGGTCTGTGGGTTCGAGCCCCACGTCGGGCTCTGTCAGGCTGTCA
Source organism: Panthera tigris (assembly GCF_018350195.1). Taxonomy (NCBI): domain Eukaryota; kingdom Metazoa; phylum Chordata; class Mammalia; order Carnivora; family Felidae; genus Panthera; species Panthera tigris. The sequence continues at coordinate 4,882,279 of NC_056668.1, forward strand.
GTGCAGAACCTAGAACCTACTTTGGATTCTGTGTCTCTGTCTCTCTCTGCCCCTCCCCTGCTCATGCTCTGTCTCTCTCTCTCTCAAAAAAACAAATAAACATTTAAAAAAATGTAAAAAACCCAGAAAACTGCTTGCAACAGGCATTGTTGGGTCTGACTACATCCCTAACTCCCACCCTTGCCAAAAGTTATTTCCATAATCTATAGTAGCAAGTTCTAGAGAGTCCCTCTCTCTTTCTCTCCCTTTTTCTGTGGCAAGGTATTGCTTTTATGATCAGAAAAGTAGTAAGGGTTTTTTTTCAAAGTTGATTAGAACTAGACTCTCTTCTAAGCCTAGTTGCCCCAAATCACACGTTGTTAAGGGGGTTTTATGATATTAAATCTATCACAGAGAGTATAGAAAGGACATTCAGTTTTTGAACTGAGGATTTCCTACTATCACTAGACTCAGAATAAAGAATGATTTTGTGGCACTGATTTCCTTTCCTTCTCACTCGCCAGCCCAGTGGCCAAAGGAGGTGTGGTCAATCAGGAGGAAAGGGTATTGTGAGCAGAACAGGTTCAGCAGCATGGATAACTGGGTGGTTTTTTTTAATACTAGTTTTTTCAGATGAACAGTTTTACCACTTTTGGATGATACGTTTACTTGCAAAATGTTTATCGAATACAAAAGGGGCGAAGTTTCCCTGCAGTTCTGTCCTCCAGCCACCCAATTTTCTTCCCGAGAGGACATACAGGTTCCAGAATCCTGCCAGAGCTCTTACACACATACACCAGCTCATGGTTAGGTGTGAGTGGGTACAGAGACACAGACATGCGGACATGCATTCATGTGCATAACGCATGCACCCATAACACAGATGTAATATACATTACATATAGAGATTATATGTTTTTACGTGGATTGTAGCTTTGTTTCATGCTTTCCTCTCATTGTTTCTCCCAAATCCTGCCTTAATGAACCATCTTCTACAAACTGACATCAGCTAATCTAAGATGCCTTGATAATAAGACATCCTATTATTTTATGTGCCACGAACAAGGGGAAAAAATGCCGCTAATTAAAACATGCCACAGTGTTGATTGTCAAACTCGGCCAATTTCCAAAATGCATCTTAAAAACTGATAAAATATAGCACACTGTCACTCAAGGCTCTAGGATAAACTTCCAGGGATGGGACGGCATGTTCAAAATACAAGTTTATTTCTAGTTTTGAAATATCTAATTGTGCTCACTGAGGCTCTGCTAATTTATACTTGAACGCATGAAAATGCCCGATTCCCCACTTCTTCTCAAATTCAGTGTCTAAACAAACTTCTACTTTTTTTTTTCAATATAATAAATTAGAAAATGGCATAGTTTTGTTTTGCTTTTTTTTTTGTCTTAGAAATGATGCTGAACTTGACTTAACAGCCATTTGAGTTTTCGTTCCCGAGAACTGTTAAATTCTTCGTGCATTTTCCTATTGACTTGCTGCATTTTATATGACTTTCCAGGTGCTTTTTCTATTTTCAGAAAGACAGCCAATTGTGATATGAGTTGCACATTTTTCCCCAGAGTTTTCAATTTGCCTTTTACTTTGACTGTGGTGTTTTGCGTTGCAGAGTTTTTTGGTTCACATTTGTTTATTTTTGAGAGAGAGAGACAGAGTGTGAATGGGGGAGGGGCAGAGAGAGAGGGAGACACAGAATACGAAGCAGCTCCAGGCTCTGAGCCATCAGCACAGAGCCCGACGCGGGGCTCAGACCCACAGACCGTGAGATCATGACCTGAGCTGAAGTCGGACGCTCAACCGACTGAGCCACCCAGGAGCCAGATTTATGGTTTTAAGTATAAATTCATAATATGCATATTTTCTGAATGGCTATCAAGTTGTCCCAGTGACATGAAACATCACCCTAAGTAGATAATAAAATCCCACTTGCATTTGGATCTATTTCTGGAATCCTCCCAAGTTCTTATAATATTATCACCTATTTCCGTTCTTTCTTGAATCTTGTATCTTTCTACTGGATCTTATCCTTTGACCTTTGGGTTTAGACAAGGTTTTTTATTTACCACAAAATAATACTCTCTCTCAACACTACATGACCCCACATCTGAGTCTATGCCTTTTCACCTTTTTTTTTATAGCCAAGCTTCTAGAAAGAAAACAATTTCATATTTTCTCTCTATTTCTCTGTGTTCTTCATGATCTGGATTCCACTCAATGCTACCTTAAAATCATTCTTTTTTAAATTTTTTATTTATTTTTTAATGTTTATCTTTGAGAGAGAGAGAGAGAGAGAGAGAGAGAGAGAGAGAGCTCGAGTGGGGGCGGGGCAGAGAGAGAGGGAGACACAAAATCCGAAGCAGGCTGCGGGCTCCAAGCTGTGAGCACAGAGCCCAACTCGGGGCTTGAACCCACGAAAATGTGAGATCATGACCTGAGCCGAAGTCGGCCGCTTGACCGACTGAGCCACCCAGGCACCCCAGTTGTGTGCCGAGTTGGCTTGTGTTTGATTCATCACGGCTGATTGTTACATTTTCCAGAATTGTGTGAGCTGGTTGTTAAATGCCAAATTATAAAAATGTGATTATTAAAAATCAATGTTATTAACTTCCAAGTAAGAAAGTTATGCTAAAACAAAGGTAATAAATATTTGAAACCATCAGTTGCTATTTTCTATGCTCTTGAGATTATTTTGCTCTGAAGTATCTGCCTGGTGGTAATCCTATCCCTCCTGGACATCTTCCCAGCCCTGCCTTCAGTGACGTCATGTTGGCCGCCTGAACTGTGCCATGGCAGGAATATTTTCGCCATGGAAATTGGCAAACGTTACCAACCAGAGCTGGATGTATTGCTTTGTTAGTTTGTTGGACTTAAAGTGTTGGAGGAAATGTCAATAATGTGGATTGTGCGTTAGAGGGCGTCATGCCTTTAACCGTTATGATGAGAATAACTCAAGCGTTTGAGGAAAGCAGCTTCCAGGATTCAAAAATTCCTGGCCTATTCAGGAAAGAAATAGGTCAGGTCGTTGACCAATGATTGAAGTCCTGACCTACACCGTCATTATTCCACTTTGTGTTTCTTGTAAACGAAAATAGCAACCAGTATTTGTGTGGGAAACTTTATCAGTTGGAACACAGGTTCTCTAGAGGTTTAAGGGTTCTGCAAAAATAAATAAGACATATTGTGAGAATCCATTTGCTATGTGGAATTGACAATAAAGAAAGAGTATTCTGTACATTGCTATTTGCAAATTGTGGGCTGCAGTTTCCTATGACAGTAAAATTCCCTGTCTTAGTCCAGTCACTGCCTCCTCCCAAATGAATTATCGTGCTGGACCCTAAGGCCTCTTTGGAGCCACTCCTGCTTGGCCTTGGAGACGCTGTCCCCCAGCCCCACCCTGTGCATCTTTCCCTCATCCCCTTTCCCACTGAGCCAATGAGAAACCAGCCTGGTGAAAGCCTCAGGCTCAGAGTTTGCTTGAGAAAAGAATCTGAATAAAATCTGGAGCCTTATCCTTATTTCAAGTACAATTTGTTACCCAACATGATCGCTAGAGGGGAAATGTCTAGGGTGAACGAAAATGTCATCGGAAGTGCACATATTTTAAATGAAGGAGGTAGAATCGGATTGTGCCGCACAGTGACTGTGTCGCAGGAGGTGTGCCCTGTGCAAATGAGCCTTTCTTTCCATGGTTCCACCTGCTGTCAGTGGGCAAACGATGGCCAGTGAATCTGCTACGGTCTGGCCGGTGGGAGGAGGGCCTTCTCCTTCACAGTGGTGGAGCAGGTGCATTGGTTTCTATCGCTGCTCTAACAAATCACCACTACCTCCATGGCTTACAACACAAATCTATCGTGTCACAGTTCTGTAGGTCACAGGCCCAGCACCGTGTGGCTGGTTTCTCTTCCTGGGGCCTCACAAGGACGGAATCGACGTTGGCCAGGCTGGGTTTTTATCTAGAGGCTCTGTGGCAGAGCCCTCTTTCGGGCTTGCTCAGGTGTTGGAAGATTCATTTCCATGCATTTGCAAGACAGAAGGCCCTGTTCCTTTACTGGCAGCCAGAGGTCATTCACGGTTTCTAGAGGCCTCCACATTCTTTGGCTCACAGCCCCTTCATCTCCAAAGCCAGCAACGGCCTATCAAACACTTCTCCTGATTCAAATCTTTCTGCCCCTTTTAAGGGCTCATGTGATGATATTGGGTCCACCATGATAATGTGGCATAATTAGTCCACCTTAAAATTTTATTAATTAATTAATTAATTTATTTATTTATTTATTTTTTGAAAGAGAGAGAGAGAAAGCAGAAGAGAGGCAGGGAGAGAGAGAGAGAGAGAGAGAGAGAGAGAGAATCTCAAGCAGGGTCCACACTCAGCATGGAGCCCAACACAGGGCTTGATCCCACGACCCTGGGATCATGACCTGAGCCAAAATCAAGAGTCAGACACTCAACTGACTGAGCCACCCTGGTGTCCCAATGTCTTTACGTTAGTAGCCTTAGTTACATCTGAAAAGTCCCTTTTGCCAAGGTACATAAAGCATTCAAGGGCATAGCGCCAGTGGTTAAAGTCACGATGACCAAAATCAGCCCCTCCCAGTCTGCCTGTTTCATACCCATCCTTCTCGCCGCCTGATGTCCTCAAAGGTCCCGTCTCATCACAGCATCAACCCGGAGTCCAAAATCTCATCTAAATTTCATCCGTTCTAGAGACCAGCACTCATCATCTGAATCGGGGGCAGCTCCTGGCACATCCTTCCCCATCTTCAGGCTGGTGGCTAAAGACACAAGTCACCTGCCCCCCCACACAGAGCAGTGGGACAGGCGTAGGCTAAGCGGCAAATATTCCCCTTCAAAATCTGGAAAATGGAAGGTTGGGTGAAACCCCTAGTCCCAGCCAGATGAATTTTCTGAATTTCCAGGCCTGGGGCTAATCTTCTGGGGCTCCCAGCTCTGCATCTGGGCTCTTCCTCCCGCCCGGGGTCACCTTTCCTTTTTCATGCAAGGGCAGCTTGCTCTTAGCTCAACAGTTTGATCAGCCTGCCAGGAAGGAATAGAGTCTGTGGGGAGGGTCCAAAGCCTTTCATTTCATCCTCTTGCTGTCCCTTCTGGTCCCAACTAGCCGCACCTCAGCTCATCTGAAATTCTCAAGGACCGTGTGGGCCCGCTGGGAATACCGCAGAGTTCACGCCATTGGATGAAAGTCTGCTTCGTGGGTCCCTCATCCTAAAATGCCAGTGTCGTCGTAAAATCATTATCATGGAACTGCCCATTTAGAATGTCTTGGTTTTTCTCCCCCAGTCTTGGCAAATTAATCAAGGAGTGACATGAGAGCACAGATGTTCATTTGTTTGAGGTGAACTTGATTTCTGGAAATCTGATTTCAGGAAAATAACAATCGAGGAAGCAACCTGACTCTCTTTTAGTCTTGTGGTTACAGAACTTAACACTGTTGCAGCCTTAAGCCCCTGTGGCTGATTTGCTCTTTGTTTTTCGCACCTGTGGATCATCTCATATCATGAATAAGAATATTACAAAATATAGGAGAGCCTGGTGGCTCGGTCGGTTGAGCGTCCGGCTTCGGCTCAGGTCATGATCTCACGGTTCATGAGTTCAAGGGCCACATCGAGCTCCGTCTGTCAGTCTGTCAGTGCAGAGCCCCCATCGGATCCTGTGTCCCCTTCTCTCGGCCCCTCCCCTACTTGCACTGGCCCCAAAATAAAAATAAAATATTAAAGAAAGGGAACGTTACAAAATATCACTCGAAATTGCACTTTGAGAACCCCTGGTTGGAGATAAATGCTAAAATATCACATTCATTTAATACACATTTCTGAAGTCCCTACTTCATGCCTGGGGTTGTTCTAGGCACTTGGGATTCAGTAGCCAATGGGACAGGTACAAAGACTCTTTGCCCTCGTGGAACTTATTTTCAGTGTCGAATGTTGCACCGTCTTAGGGTAAGGACCGACATATGCAGCTTCCTGTGAGTTACATTCTGGGGGCCCACCAGCGATCTGACTGGAGGCACACTCCAGCCCTGGGCTATCATCAGTCCAGAGCCAGCCACACCGCGTGCAATGGGCTGACGAGCAAGTGAGGCACAGGCTGACATGGGTGGGTGGAGGAGGCTTGTGAGTCATGAGCAGACTAGCGGAGAATCACGACAGGGATTGAGATAGTCCTGGCAATGCTTCCGAGGACACACAGGATGCATCTGAGAGAGAACCAAAACTTCACTGTGTTGCATGAGTTCCCTGAGCTGAGGAGGGCTGAGACACTTCCTTGTGAAATGGCGAGCTGGAATTAGGAGTTAGCCTAGTTAACCTGGTAGTTAACCTAGTTTCCATGGACAGCCAATTTCTTGAGAAATTAGTCTTTTCTGGATAGAGAGAGGAGCCTTGCAGGGACCAAGGCTTGGTTCCCTCCTTTGGAATCACTGACAGACATACTTACCAGCAGGAAATCCACAGGGGGCAGATGCCAGTGACCAGCATAGAAGCAGAGGTGGCTGGTGGCAAGGACTGAATTAGAGGGCACGGGTCTGCAGGAGGGGTTATGCACGGACTCGAAGGCACAGAACCTCTGTGGTCATAGCAGATGGCGCCCCTGCCAGGGAAGAGGCACAGGAGGGGAGAATCTGTAATTACCAGCAAGACGCCATCAGACTGAGAATGTTTGGGTAGGGGAGGCACCGGACTGACCCAGGATCACAAGGAAAGTTGGATCAGGTGAGACCAGGAAGATCCCAGCCCCAAATTTCCAAACCCCTCGAGACCTCACCTCAAATCTGAAAGGGGTTTGTCTCCTTGAACTGATGAAAGAAATCGCCACAAACTGGGTGGTTTGGAACAACGGAAGTTTTCTCTCTCGCTTCAGGTGACCCCTAGTTGGAAATCCCCTAGTTGGCAGAATGGGCTCCTTCTTGGGGATTCTGAGGGAGAATCGTCCCGGCTTCTCTCCCGGCTTCTGGCTCCAGGCAATCCTGTAGACACCCCCTTCCAATGTCTGCTTTGTCTCCTCATGGTGTCCTTCTAGTGTGAATGTGTTCATCTCTTCCCTTATGAGGATGCCAGTCATTGGATTTAGGGCCCTCCCTAATCTGGGACGGCCTCACCTCAAGATCCTTAACTCCATCACATCTGCAAAGACCCGATTTCTAAAAAAGTTTACCTCCACAGGAACGGGCATTAGCAAATGTCTGTTGGGGTGGCAATGGAACCTCGTACCTTGTCCTGATTGCCACTCTCATCTGCCTTCTCCACAGGGGCGAAACTGGGTTGTTGGGGCGGTGGGGCTGGAGGGGGAGTAGGAAAGGTCCAGCTGTGCCAGGCTTGAGAGAGCTTGGAGGGGACAGGGGAGAGGACAGTGAGAGATCTGGGACGAGAAATATAGAAAGCGCCTCGGGAAGGGGGGATTTTAAAGTAGCAACACTGTGCTCTGCACATCGTGAGTGGAATCTTCCTTTGCCAAGTTTGAAAGACTTCCTTACAGATTTAAACTGCATTTACATAATCATCTGGTAGCCAGACTGGGGATTCTTTGTGACATTGTTGCCACATAGCGAGAGATGGTCTTCCCGGCAAGAGCGAGAGGGTCCGGTTTTATACTTTTGGAGCAGACCTGAAACGACTGTTCTCCCACAGGGTAGTATTCCAAAAACCCGTGTTTTTAAAAAATGTTTATTTATTTATTTTGAGAGAGAGAGAGAGAGAGAGAGAGAGAGAGAGAATCCCAAGCAGGTTCCACGCTGTCAGCACAGAACCTGACATGGGGCTCGATCCCACAAACCCTGAGATCATGACCTGAGTCGAAATCAAGAGTCAGATAGTTAACCAACTGAGCCACCCAGGTGCCCCCCACCCCCCTGCCAAGCCATATTGATGTAACTGTATTTTTCTACAGGCCAGAAGGAGTTAATTCCAAGGAGTCAAAAGGTATTGCCCAATCACCTGAAGGGTTTGAATCATAAATACTGAGTGAGGAAGATTCTGTCCCTGCCTCCTTTATCTCCGGGACACCACACTACATCTGTTAGTGTCTCTTCATATGGAGAAACACGTTTTCTGGAAGACTCAAGCTTCCGTCCCCTACTTTCCTCTGACAAGCCCCCATGTTTGGCAGTCTCCGCTTCTCTTCTGGAAACTCCCTGCAGTAACCTGATGCACACCTGAGCAGAGGGCATGTGTCTTCCTGAAGAGCCATGACTTGACATTGGCAGAGAGGAGAGCCACATCTCAGTTTCAGCCACTTTACAAATAATTCGCTCAAGTTAGAGGCAGCGGGAGTGACATTACGTGCTGTTTAGAACTGGGACGCTATCACAATTTCTTGAGGAGTCCTTACTTTATTTTTCTCCATAAAAGCAAATATTGCATAGAAGAATAGTAATTAGAAATGTATCCCATGGATAAACCATTCCTTATAGTTCCCAATTTTAATGTAGTTGATTTTCATGCGTTCGTCCAGCACATATTTCTTGAACTCCTACTATGTGCCAAGGTTGTCTGAACTGGTTGATCGAATATAGCTGACTCTGTATTTCGGTGCCCACTGGTTCTCTTTTCCTGTTTCCTTGCATGGCCACATGTAGTTCCCTATTTCTCAAGAAGTACATTGTTAAAATCTGAATTCCCTTCTCCCACTTTTCTAAAGCAATAGTAATAATGATTACAGTCAGAAGAGGTCAAGCTGATTTAATATATTAAAATATTAACTTGCTAGCCAATTTCAAGGCTAACATTTAAAACCACTAATATAAAAAGGGTTAAATGTGACAAGAAAAATAGAAAACTCAGGTACATTGTGCCTGTCAATGACCTTGGGAGCCTGTTATAAAGTCTCTTAAATTTTGAAAGGGTAAAATAAATGGTTGGAGAGAGACATTTAAAAAAAATCATACGCAGTTATAACAGTGGGGGCCTGTTTGCGGTAATGAACCAACCCGACGTCCATCAGCCACGCATCAGTCAGTGTTAACAATGGTGACATTGTGTGCTCGCGGGATGCAGAAGGTTGTGATGTGAAAATTATCCTTCTGTCGGCTCCTTCAACCCTGGTTCCAAATTGAACCCTTGGAGAAATATTTGGTTAGGCCTGTGCTTTTCAAAATAAAGCAAATGTACTTTAAAAACATTAAAATAAGTTAGAGACAATGGCTTTACCAGAACCATGTGGATTAGGGGGATTGTGCTGTAATTTTAGACGAAACAAGGTTAGCTTCAGGAAAGTCACCAACAGTAGTTTTAAAAAGTTAAAACCTGCCAATATGTTGGCGGTCCACACTGACTGCCTGGGGGTGGGATGAAGTCATGGCCTCAAACAGGACCACCTCAGAACTATAATGATGACTTATTAAGACCAAGGGAAATCAACAGGTATAGAGTATGCCTAGAGGTTTTAAAGGAGTTTAATGATTTGGGGGCACCTGGGTGGCTTGGTTGGTTAAGCGTCGACTCTTGGTGTTGGCTCAGGTCATGATCTCACTGTTCGTGGGTTCAAGCCCCACGTGGGGCTCTGCACTGACAGCTCAGAGCCTGCTTGGGATTCTCTCTCTCTCTCTCTCTCTCTCTCTCTCTCTCCCCCCTCTCAAAATAAATAAACTGTAAAAAGGGGGGGAAAAGGAGTTTAATGATTTTGACTAAAATCATCGGTAGACAAAGATGAATTTGCACAAGGTCCACCAGTGGAAGGGCAAAGCAAGTTTATCATACGTAGCTCAAAAGGACCACCTCTCTGAAGTCAAACCAAAAACAACAGTCCAAGGGTTTGCTGGTCTCCTAACAGCCAGAGAAAACCCGTGCTCTTTACCAGGTGTCCAAACCTGGGCTCTTGTTACTGGTTGTTTCTTCCAGCCTGTGTATCGCTGATGGCGAGGCTCCTTCTTACCCCTTTGCTTTTCTTTCTGTCCTTCTGTCTTTTCACTCCCCTCCAGGGCCCAGCACATTTATTAAGACCAGGAGTCCTTGGCTCATAGGAAATCTGAAAGCTTCTCTCCTGTCTTTATGAGTCTGACCCCCTTGAACTGAGTCCACTAGTTTCTAGAGGCTGCTGTAAGAAATGACCACAGACTCTGTAGCTCCAAACAGCAAGAGTTTGCTCTCGTACAGTGCCAGAAGTCAGAAGTCCACCAGGGGTCACCCAGGACAAAAATCAAGGTGTCACCAGTCCTGGTCGCTCCTGGAGACTCCAGGGGAGAATCTTTTCCTTTGCTGCTCTTATGGTCTGAATGTTTGTGTCCCTTGCCCCAAATTCATATGCTGAAATCCTAACCCCCAATGTGGTGGTATTAGGAGATGGGGCCTTTGGGAGGTGAATCATCATGATGGTGGGGTCTCACGATGGGATCAGTGCCCTTATGAAAGGGAGCCACCCCCAGCTCTTACACTTTCTCTACCATGGTGGGGGTGGGGTGGACACAGGAAGACGTCTGCCATTTGCAACCCACAAGAGGGCTCTGCCCAGACCCCGACCATGCAGGCAGGTGGTCACAGACTGGCAGCCTCTAGAAGCGTGAGGAGTGAATGTCTGTGGTCCGGATTCTCGGTCTGTGGTGCTCTGGCACAGCAGCCCTAGCCAACTAAGGCACCCGCCTTTCTCAGCTTCTGTAAGCTGCCCATGTTCTTTGGCTTGGGCCCCCTTTCTCACCTCACCCTGACCTCTGCTTATGTCATCACATCCCTGACTGTCTCCCTTCTGTCCTGCCTTTTTATAAAGAAATTTGAGCTTACCCTGAACCCAACCACATAATCCAAGATAACCTCCCCATCACAAAACCCTTCATTTAACCACATTTGCAGGTTCCTTCACCAAGGAAGGTAACATATTCACTGGCTCCGGGGATTAGGATGCGGACACCTTCAGGGGCCATTGTGCTGCCCACCACAGGGCTGACTAAATTGTCCCCTACAAAATGTGTCCTGTCTCCTCCAGCAGCTGGGATCTACCAGCCTGCCTGAGAAGTTTCCAACCCCTCCTTGCGATGTGTGCTGGCCATTCAGCTCTGATCCTTAATGGGGCAGGTCTGGTCCAGTAACCAGGCCCTCAGGCCTTCTGCTGGTGTCAGGCTGGGTTCCTGCAGGGGGAGGCAGGGAGGATCCAGGGCATTTCACATCCATCTCTCGGTGGGTGAGGCTCCTGGCATCAGTACATGGCCTCCATGATTTCCCTCCTGCTGGTGGCCCCACTCTGGCTTTTGTCCCCTGCCCTAGCATCTCCAGCCCCAGGTGTGGCTGTGGCTCTGTCGTGCTGCTCCTCTCTGGGTTGTCTCACGTCCCCTTGTATTCTCTTCCAATTCTTCTCAGCACCTTTGTATTCAATTCTCCCAGTTATATTCCTTCGATTTCATTTATCTGGTAGGATTTTGTTTTCCTGGCTAGACCCCGACGGATGCACTATTTCAACAGTGTCATGGAGGTGGACATAGAAAGTGGCTTGACTCTTGCTCTCAGAAGTTGACGGCGTGGCCGAGGACACATTGGATCAACTGGTGTCATGCAGTACAGGGTGGGGCGAGGCCACAGTCCTGCACCAACAAGGCGCCGTGGGGCGTAGAGATGGGACCCTTCTGGAGACTTGAAGCTTAAGACACCTTTGGTTTTGAAGGATGGGGAGAATTTCAAGACAATGGGCAGGGAGGACATTTCAGGAGGAGAGAGGAAATCAGCAGGAACACAGAGGTGGGACCGGGCAGGGGCACTGAGGAGGGAACAGTAGGCCCGCGTGACTGCAGACCACACACATCCTTAGTGGGGGAGGGGAGAGGAAGGGCAGTGAAAGGTGGCAGGGCTGTCCATGCGTGTCCTGGGGCTGCTGCAATGAGTTCCCACAAACCCTGTGGCTTTAAGCAACGGAAATCTGTTGTCTCGCATTTCTGAAAGCCAGCGGTCCCATATGAAGGCGTGGCAGGCTGGGCTGTCTCAGACCTTTTCCAACTGCTGGTGGCTGCCTCTCTCCTGTCTCTGCCCGGGCTGTCACATGGCACCCCTGTATGTATCTCTGCGCTCTTGCCCAAATACCCCTCTTCTCGCAAGGACACCGGCCACTGGAGTCAGGGCCACCCTGCTCCAGTCTGACCTGCTTGTAACTTCATCACATCCGGAAGGCTGACCTTTGAGCAACACACATTTAAAATTCATGGGTTGGGGCTCCTGGGTGGCTCAGTCAGTTAAGCGTTTGACTCGTGATTTCGGCTCAGGTCATGATCTCACGGTTCGTGGGTTCGAGCCCCGAGTCAGGCTCTGTGCCGACGATGCTGAGCCTGTGTGGGACTCTCTTTCTCTCTCTTTGCCCCTCCCCCATGTGCACTCTCTTCTCTCAAAAAATAAATAAACTGAAAAAATAAAATAAAATTCATGGGTCCACTTAGACGCAGAATTTGGGGGGGTGTAGATACGGTACAGCAGTCTAAAGATATTTCCTCTTCCTTAGGATTTTCTTTTCTCTAGCTTACTTTAAGAATATAGTATTTAATACATATAACAAAACAAAGTATGTGATAAACGACTTTTGAGGTTATCTGTAAGGTCAACAGTAGGCTCAGTAGAAAAGTTTTGGGCGAGTCAAAAGCTATGCCTGGATTTTCGGCTGTGCAAGGGGTCAGGGGTTGTTCAAGGGTCAACTGTATTTCTAAATAATATCACACTCACCAGTACTGAGGGTTAGGGTTTCAACATATCTTTTGGGGGGACACAAAGGCAGGTGATGGAGCGCCCCCAGGGCCTTGCTGAGGCCTGTATATTTGATGACGGGTTCTGGTTTATTGGGTCAGGACCACAAGGGAACTCTTGTCTGCTGCTACGTTTTCATGAGCATTTAAATCAACCAAAATACAGCTACCTGATGACCCAGCAATTACACCGCTAGGTATTTATCCAAAGGATACAGGAGTGCTGATTCAAAGGGGCACATGCACCCCAATGTTTATAGCAGTGCTATCGACAATAGCCAAAGTATAAAAAGAGCCCAAATGTCCATTGACTGATGAATGACTAAAGATGTGGTGTATACATACAACGGAGTACTACGCAGCGATCAAAAAGAATGAAATCTTGCCATTTGTAACAACGTGCATGGAACTAGAGTGCATCATGCTAAGCGAAATAAGTCAATCAGAGAAAAGATAAATATCATATGACTTCATTCGTGGGTGGAATTTAAGAAATAAAACAGATGAACAGAGGGGAAGGGAAGGAAAGGTAAGATAAAAAGAGAGGGAGACAAACCGTAAGAGACTCTTGGATGCAGAGAACAAACTGAGGGCTGCTGGAGAGGAGGTGGGTGGGGGATGGGCTAGATGAGGGATGGGCATTAAGGAGGGCGCTTGTCGGGATGAGCACTGGGTGTCCTATGTAAGGGATGAATCACTGAATTCTACTCCTGAAACCAGGACTACACTGTATGTTAACTAACTTGGATTTAAATAAAATTTTAAAAAATAAAAAAAGAAACCAACCCAGTCTTTTAGCAGCAAAAACAAAACAAGACAGCGACCTTCCCCAGCGCCACATGTTCACATGTGTCTCTCCCTCCTAGAAGACAGCTCGTCCACACTTGCTGTCCCCCCGCCATTCACATCCCATCTGCTCCTCTACCCGCTGGCTCTGACTCCCATTACTTTCTTGTGCTCTCCGAGTCATCACCCTCCACCCCTCCATCTGCTTGCTGATGATACCCCACCCTGCTAAATAGCGGCACTTACCTGTTCTGGCCCTTGCCTGCTACTCAACTCCGAAACGGAACCGCCTACCTCCCCGTCCTTGAGTCCCCCATTGCCAGTGAATGGCCCTGCTAACCCGCTAGCTCTCCAACCAGCTCCAGAGTCACCCCCAGTGCCTTCCTCTCGCTCATGCCGTGTCCCCTCGTTCTGGAAACTCACCGTCTCTCATGGGGATTGCTCGACCATCTCCTAAATGATTCCAGCCCCTCAGTCTGGCAGCCCTGAAATCCTCAGAGCAGCCACGGGGACTTTTCTTGACCGTGAGCCGGCCGTGCGCCTCGGACTACCTGTAAGGCACAGACGGACTGCTGGCAGGCTGCAGGGGCTGAGCCCGGCCGACTTCCGCTTCTCACCGTGTAGGGGTGTGTTGCCTGCGTGCACCCACTCAGGTACGACGCTGCTCACATTTCCATCCCCGAAATATGCTGCTGCTCGCCTTTTACCTCAAGGCCTCTGTCCAACGGAAGAACTCTTCCTTCCTTTTCACCCAACCAATGCCTACTCATTTCTTTTTATTTTATTTTTTTTAACGTTTATTTATTTTTGAGACAGGGAGAGACAGAGCATGAATGGGGGAGGGTCAGAGAGAGGGAGACACAGAATCTGAAACAGGCTCCAGGCTCTGAGCCGTCAGCACAGAGCCCGACGCGGGGCTCGAACTCACGGACCGCGAGATCGTGACCTGAGCCGAAGTCGGCCGCTTAACCGACTGAGCCACCCAGGTGCCCCTCATTTCTTTTTAATGAAGCAGTGAGCAGAGAGACGAGTGAGAAACAGAGGATTGCAATTTTCCTTCTGTGACTACCTACTCCCTCCAATCCTCTCCACTTAGGACAAAACCCAGGCAACTGCTCTGCCCACATCACAGGACGGAGCCTGACGCGAATGCAGGCCCAGTCCCGGGCCCGCCTCCATCGCACGTCCAGTCTCCTAAATGATGGGAGCATTTCAAATACTTGTCGGATCTCTAATGGAGAGGGTAGAGCTGGCAGTTCAAATGACTCTCTGATGTCCAAGCCAAGATGCTCTAATTTACATAAGTGACAAAAAATGCATGCTCCTTTACATCAAAGCCCTGTGTGGTTCCGCGTGGACCTGACCATCTGTGAAGGGTTTGGCTAACAGAATCCACTTTAGAAAGCACATCCAAGGGAAATTCGCCAATTTCTATTTCGGGACAGACCAATAATATCCAGGCTGAAAATGGCCTTGGCCGTCACCTGTGCAACCACTTTGCTCTCTACAGGCCAGAGCAGATGGGTGCAGAGGCGGCTGACTCCCTCCAAGGTGACTCAGCTCATCGTGGGACCGGCGGACACAGGGGCTGGATGTCACTTGCCCAGCACCTGTTCTTTCTGCGGGCAGTCCTCACCCCCATCACAGCGTAGAGATGAAAAGTCAACCGGGATTTAGAATCTAATCCCAAAGAGCGGCTGGCCAGCTCCATGATCCTGGGGGAGCTATCTGTGGCAGCACGGTACCCCATCTATCCCCAGGGGAGAGAGATCTCTTTCCTGCCAACCTCAGGGACCTGTTCAGTCCGCCATTATTCGTCTATCCCAACATGCACTCCTTCTCTTGCTGGGCATTGGGTGCCGTGCTGTGTGGTGTAATCCAGACGAATAACATGTGGTCCCAACAGGAGCCCCCAGAGCTATCTCCCCAGCTTGTGGAACCCCACGTGTCTCCTGACACACACTGGAATTGCCGTGGCTAAGGCCTGCTTTCAAAGATGCTCTCGGCAGGGAGAAGCTGGGCTGTGCCTCTGACATCAGGCCTGGGTCCCAGTGCTCTCCAGGGGCTTCCAGACAAGACTGCTGTGACCTCAGGTGTCGGTCTGCTCCAGCTGCCATAACGAAGTACCGTGACCTGGGGTCTTCAACAACAGACATGGATTCTGTCCGAGGGCTGGAGGATGGAAGTCCAAGATCGAGGTGCTGGATGATTAGCTTTGTGGTGAGACCTCTCTTTCTGGAGGAAAGTATGGTACCTTTCAGATGGTACCTTCTTACTCCGTCCCCATGTGGCCTTTTTTCCACATGTGTCACACACAGAGGGAACCAGCAAGCTCTCTGATGTCTCCTAAGGACACTCATCCTGTGGAACCAGGGGTCATCCTCCTGACCTCCTTTAACCTCAATTACTTCCTTTGTGGCCCCATCTCCAAGTGCAGTCATTCTGGGGATTGGAGTTTCAGCATACAGCTTTGGGGGGGGAGGGTGACCCCATAAGTTCAAGGGCCGGAGCAACCACTAGGCTCGATGCCGTGATGTTCCTCTGCTGCCCAAACAGCTCATTCCGTGATGCACGTACCTGCATCTTTGGGGTTCCCAGGGAAACGCACGGCTCTGGTAGGCTTTATTCTTTACTCGTTCAGATGAGCAGGGAGGCAATCTTCAAGGTGCTGATTTCTCTCTCCGGAATGAAGAGTATTATCCTTCCATTCACTGAATCGACACAGCAGGGCCGTGACGACTTCGTCGGCCACCTCCCAGGCTCCTCCTTCTCTTCCGCAGGTATCAGGTGGGCCCAGCGCGTCCTGAACAAAGACTGCATTCCTCAGCCTCCCTTCCAGAGTGAAGGTGTTGCCCCTCGTGCGGATCCTGGCTGAAGGGGCAACGACAAAATACGTTTGGCAGAACAAAAGTGAATGGGGAGAGCCTGGGCTGCAAGTGTGCACAGAAGGTGCGAGAAGGCATGCCTACAATGGATTCACGCTGAGCTGTGAAAACAGCCATGTTTTTAGTTTATTTGTTTATTTTGGGCGGGGGAGAGGCAGAGAGAGAGGGAGAGAGAGAATCCCCAGCAGGCTCCACACTCTCAGCACAGAGCCCGATGGAGGGCACCAACTTGCAAACTGTGAAATCACGACCTGAGATGAAAGCGAGAGTTGGACACTTAATTGACTAAGCCACCCAGGTGCGCCCACCAATTTTTAATGTTGATCGATGTGGATTTCAAGCTAGGCAATAATAGTAAGAGAAAATAACCTTCGCAAGAAGGGGTGGGATAGAGCTACTGAAGTGGGAGAGGCTGAAATTCTATACTTTGTTAGAATTACGGGAAAGCTAAGGTGTTACCAATTTTAGAGCAACAACCACAAAACGGAAAGCAATTTCTGACTTCCTAACAGATGGGGATTAAGTGCTGGTGAGGAAAACAAGGGGCGCCTGGGTGGCTCAGTCGGTTGAACCTCCGACTTTGGCTCAGGACATGATCTCACGGTCCGTGAGTTCGAGCCTTGCGTTGGGCTCTGTGCTGACAGCTCGGAGCCTGGAGCCTGCTTCGGATTCTGTGTCTCCCTCTCTCTCTGTCTCTCCCCCGTTCATGCCCTGTGTCTCTCTGTCTCATAAATAAACATTAAAAAAATTTTTTTTAAGTGCTGGTGAGGAAAACTTAAAGAAATCAATGCAACAAAAGGCAAGAAAGGGAAAAAAATAATCAAAGAAAAAAATAGGATAAACAGAGCATAGGATTGCAGAAAGAGATCACAATAAATATTAGGTTGAATGTTATGAGATCACCATTTTAAGTTTATTTTTTTTTTAAAGAGAGAAAGAGAGAGAGAGAGAATGTGAGTGGGGGAGGCACAGAGAGAGAGAGGGAGAGAGAAAATCCCAAGCAGGCTCCACACTGTCAACACAGAGCTGGACATGGGGCTCGAACCTACGAACTGTGAGATCATGACCTGAGCCGAAATCAAGAGTCGAAATCAAGAGTCAAAATCAAGACTCGAATGCTTAACGGACTCAGCCACCCAGGTGCCCCGCAAGATGGCCCTATTTTAAGTAAGAATATCTAAATATTAGTAACTGCATATGGCTTAACTTACTATAAAGCAGGATTATGTGTCCTCACTAAAAGACGACAAATAAGGGAATGGATTTTTTAAAATTCGAGTTGATGTTGAAAAAGGCGTACCTAAACGGAACGCGGGAGAAAGACTAAACGCGCAGAGCAGTAAAAGACCAGTACTAACCGAAAGGAAGCCAATGCAGCTGCTGTCATTTCACCAAAATACACTTTAAGGCAAAAAGTGTCCTTAGATAGGGGGAAGGGAAGGAAAAATAAGATAAAAAGAGAGGGAGACAAACCATAAGAGACTCTTGGATGCAGAGAACAGACTGAGGGCTGCTGGAGGGGAGGTGGGTGGGGGAGGGGCTGGATGGGGGATGGGCATTAAGGAGGGCGCCTGTTGGGATGAGCACTGGGTGTCCTATGTAAGTGATGAATCACTAAATTCTATTCTCAAAATCACTATTACGCTATGAAACCCAACTTGGATTTAAATTTTAATAAAAACCAATCCATCAATCAATAATAAATGAAATGTTAAAAAGTGTCATTAGAGATGAAGAACTATGTGGTAAGGATAAAACCAACATTTTCCTGAGAACACGCAGCAGCCACAAGCCTGTGCGTGTCTGAAAAATGTGTGGCTTAAGATACATGAAAAAGGCAAACTGTCAGACTAGTGCACTCACTCATCTATGTCTCTAGCCCAGGAAACCATAAGAGGAAGCAGACCTATGCATAATCTTAATGGGAAAATTTACGATAACTCTCTCAGAAATTGATAGAACACAATAAAAGGTTGTAATGTTATAAACGGTACGAAAAATACCATTTTACACAGTGGATTGGAAAAAATATATATCCTTGCACTGAAAAAATGGAGGCTGTACTTTCTTTTTAAGTTCATGTAGAACATTTACAATGGTCCTGCATGAAATCACCGAGAAAAGTCTTCAACAAATACAAAATAACGAATACTATTCAGATGGCAATGGGATGAAATCAAAGTGGAAATTAAAACTCCCCCAAAACCTTACTTTGTAGAAAATTGCCCTGATGCTGGGGCGCCTGGGGGGCTCAGTCGGTTAAGCGTCCGACTTCGGCTCAGGTCACGATCTCGCGGTCCGTGAGTTCGAGCCCCGAGTCAGGCTCTGGGCTGATGGCTCAGAGCCTGGAGCCTGCTTCCGATTCTGTGTCTCCCTCTCTTCTGCCCCTCCCCCGTTCATGCTCTGTCTCTCTCTGTCTCAAAAATAAATAAACGTTAAAAAAAAAAAGAAAAAAAAAGAAAATTGCCCTGATGCAACCGTTGATCCTAAGTACACTGTTAGGGGGGCCCTCCCAGGGATGATGCAACAGAAAGGAACACGGGCCGTATTCAGATGCTTGAATCACACAGTTTATTAAACTCAACCTAAGTCACACGGAGGGAAGTGAGGGGAGAGAGGAAGGGTAAGTTAACATACTTCAGAGCAGGTGAAGTTCCTGAATCCTAGGTACACGGTGCTCATGGGTCCTGTTTCTCTCCCTGCTGCATCAACCTTCCCCCCAAGGATGCTGTTATGAGGACTGGGGCCGAGTTTTGAAGAAGGGGCTCCACAAATGGAAGCTTCCCTGGGTCACTGGCACCTGACATCTCTTCCTTGGAGAGACACAGGGGCAAGGAGGCTTGACTTGGCCGCGGCTCACTAGGCAGACTGTCGAGAAGTTGTGGTTTTCATCTGTGCTCCTCAGGCAGAACATCGGGGCTGCGGAGAGATCACCATGGGTGTCACTGATGGCTGGCCAAATCTGGGGGCAACACAGTTACCTGCCCAGAGGTGGCCTGATCATGACCTAATAAAGCATCTACTTTATTATGTCATATTTTAAGGATTTATTCTATCTAACCTTGATATATCTTACAGGTTACTAACCTTCCTTTCTATATGTAACACACCTATTGATTTTACTGTATTTCACAAGCTACTTCAATATACTTGAATATTCATGACCTATATTTAACCTGCCATATGATTTTACTCAATCTCATAAACTAAAAGCTTACTTAAGATCTATGTTTAACTCTTTTGTGAATGTCCTAAGAAAAGCCACATGATCTCTGGACTACCTGAATTATCTCCTTCTTCAAAGCACTCAAAGGTTTTAGTATGGGTATAGCCTCAAAGGACTGCACCACTGCTCACAGAAATACACACACACACACACACACACACACACACGCACACACGCACATGCACATTCGGATAGTTTTCCTTATGAAACAATTGAATATTTTCAGATAACAACACACACTTTTCTTAAAAAAGTTTTTCATTAATGGAAAAATCTCAGTGGAAATTAGGAACTAGTTGGGACAACAATGGAACTCTGCTGCATAGGTCTTATGAGATGCAGCTAACACCGTACTTGGGTATACATTTATAGCCCTAAATGCTATTATTGAAAATAAGACTAACAAGCATGAATTAAGCATTCAATTAAAGAAGCTAGATAAAGAAAAACAGAGAAAAACAAAGACATAAAACAGAGAAGACTTTGATTAATAGGAAAGCCTAGGTGGTTTCAGTTAATGAAGAGCTCCGTGGCCCCAGTGGGTGCTGAATTAACCAAATGCAATGTGAGGCTTAATATAAATAAAATGCCATGTGCCAGTGGTGGTGATTGTCACAGAATGTTCCTTATTGCAAAGTTCTTCTCCTGGGCTTTAAGTTAGCAGACCAGTACGCAAGGAACACTGACTTGTTCAGAAATTACTGTAGAAACTGTGAGTGTTTCACCTGGATAAAAGATCTATGGGAGAATCTGTAGGAGAATGGATTAGACTCAACTTGTCCAGGAATTTAGGAATAACTCGTTTGGAATTACAAAAAGGCAAATGTCAGGTTGTCGTAAGTAAAGACACCCATCTAACAACTAGGCGTTGGTGGCCATGTAGAGCTGCTTCTCTTGGTTCCATTCTGAAGAAGTCTACGGGGGCTGGGTTCCCTGTGAGTACCAGGGAGGAGCAGAGGTGGTTGGGTGGGGGGTCCTGCTCAGTTCAAAAAGTCTATTAATCCAGAATAATAATAGTCTGCTGGCATGGAGGAAGCCCTGGTATTTAAATGCTGCTCTCTTCCACCAAAACTCTGTTAATTATAAAAGTTAGAAAATTATATCATAACATGCTCCTGGGACATGAGTCACCTTGGGCTGGGTGACTTTTGTAATGGTCAGAAAATCAGCATGGTCCACATGGTCAGAAACCATCTTGTGTCTTATTTGCTTATCCACATACTGTCTTTGTTCTCCCTGAAGGCAGGGACCATTTTATCCCAGACTTTGGACTACTTGGCACCTGGAAATGTGCTGGGACCTAGTAGGTGTTTGATAAATATTTGTTCAAAGAATGTGTCTAGGGTTCTTAACTCTCTAAATTATCCATGGGTCTGCTTCACGGGGTTTACAAACTCGCCAAATTTGTGTCTAAATTGGGTTTCTGGGGGGAGAAGGCCCATAGATTTTATCAGAGGCTCAAATGAGCCCCAGATCCAAGCAAGGTTGAGAACTATGAGTTTAGTGATGCCAGGAAGAGACAAAGAGGAGTTCGTCTTTTAAAACATTAATGGAAAATTTAGGGACACGTGGGTGGCTCAGTCGGTTAAGCATCCGACTTCAGCTCAGGTCATGATCTCACAGTTCACGAGTTCAAGCCCCGCGTCAGGCTCTGTGCTGACAGCGCAGAGCCTGGAGCCTGATTCAGATTCTGTGTCTCCCTCTCTCTCCGCCCTTCCCCCACTCATGCTCTGTCTCTCTCTCGCTCTCTCTCAAAAATAAATAAAACATTAAAAAAACAAATAAAACATTATGGAAAATTTAGATTTCATGGAGTTTCAGCTGAATGTTAATGTGCTTGCATTATTGGAAAATTATATGCATTTTCTAGAAGTTGATCATCTTTATAGGGTGTAAATCTGAAAACTTAGCCTTAACCACAATAGTTGATTAGATGAATTCCTTCTTCTGCCCCATCAGATTTGTTGCAGATTCTTTTCAGTTTTCAGGAATATTTGTACTTCTTAATAACACAAAAAAATTTAAAATATCTCTGGAGCACCCGAATCACCTTTTTTTTTTAAAGTACTCGAAGATTTTAGTATGGGTATGCTCCTGGGACAGAATTGCTGTTTAGAGAAATACACACACACACACACACATGCATACACACACAGAAATCACACATACATACACAGAGTCAGTATACCAAAGGGGGAACGGAAGTGACTTTGGGCAGTTTCCATGGCAAAGATGCATCCTTAAACTGCAACATTTTTATTCCTGAACAGGTAATTTATCATTACGTGTTTATGGGAATGATTACGGCAAGTCCAACTCTGTTAGCGGTTAAGTACACACTTAAAATGAATCCTGCTAACAGTTGTGATTGGCGTACAAAAATAAAATATATTATTTTATCATGTACATACCCTATCATTATCAGTATTTGCATTATATTATTTTATCATCATCCTATTATAATGTTGATAAGATATCATAAAATCTTACGGGTCTTTGCTCTGACTTTAAATGAGTTACTCTGTCTCTGAATATCACTCATTGTCTCTTCCCTCACACCCGCTATAAAGTCACAGGGAATTACAATCCCACTCAGGACTATCATGTTGGCCCTCAAATGTTCAGCTTCTTTCTTTCCGGCACCTGTTTTCTTCTTAGAAGGCTGGTGGGCCCTGTGATATACAACAAAACCAATCAGGCACATCTCACCATTCTGCCTAAATATAAGCCCTTGTCTGACCCTGAACCACAAATGAGAGCCACCCCCTATCTCGGAGATGCTTCCTCAGGGTCTCACATGCAGGAAAGAGAGAGGGCTCCCTTACCTGTCCACACAGGTGAGTGTGGGCACCTCCTTGCTGTCCAGTATGGCGTTCATTCAAGGAGAAAGAATTTTAAAAATGTGAAAATATCATCTCAGAGGGCTCTTTCCATCTTGTCCTTTGGTCTGAAGCTAGAAAATGAGTAAGAGTGACTTTTTTTATTCAGAGGGCAGAGTTCAAGTGGGGAGTGGGGCAAACATCCTAGTTTCTGCTTCCAACTCGGAGAGACGCTTCCCAACTGGTTAGAAAAACAAATTCTGTTTAAATCAAGAACTCAGACTTTGAATTGGAGAGAGATTGCTTTTTCACGAGCCTTACCTCTCCCCGCTGCCCACCCCCCAGACACACAGCATATATGAATCTCTTTCCACAGGGAGCATCTGGGATTTTCAATTATTAAAAGGAAGCTCAGAGCCAGGCGCTTCCTTGGGGAGCCCAACGAGACTTAGGCTGCAGGTTCTGTGTAACCCCTGGCATTCAGTAACATTTCCAATACCTTGGCTTAAATCTGGACGTTTTAGATTTGGGGGTGAGCACTGGCATGGCGAACGCAAGGGGAATAAATAAATAAAGGCGTGAGTGAAGAGAGATCAGCAGTTCTCCCCCACCCCTCCCATGCAAGGACCATGTTTCTTGCAGTGATGTAAACAACCAACCAGCGGGCAGGCAGGTCGAGCATCCAGCTCCAGCATCTTTCTGGCCGGGCCCCTCCTCTGCCGCTCCTTCCCCAGCCCTGCCGTGTCTCTCTCGGTAAGATCCAGAGGGCGTTCCCTGGCCTGACACGGGGATGAGCTTCGCCAGTGTCTGCCGCGCCTCCTTCCAGCCCTTGTGGTTGAACGGGGCTCTTTTCCTTGTTGGCTTCCTTTTCCTCTCCATGGCCCAACTCTTGTCGCCTCCTAACACTTCGGACAAATGAAGTTTGTGAGGTCATGATTTCCCCAGGGGCAAGTAGAAAGTCGCCTCCCACTCCCCAACACCACATTAGAGGGAGAGACTTCCTCCCCCCCCGCCCCGTTCCAATTCATGGGATGGACTTGACTTCTCTGGCTGATCTCTCTGCCGCCTTTCGAAGCCTCTTGGTGTGAAAAGGCAGCAAATGGTGGTCACCTGGACACTGAGCTAAAGGATGGCGTGTGCACAAAATTGTACCAAGGCACCACGTACAGAGAAAAAGATGGCACCCCTATTGGTGTTGCACTTAGAGTCTGTTATCACCCCTAGAAGTACCCTGCAGATTCTATGTCACGTCGTGCCAGTTAATTGCACAAAGAATCACGTTGGGTGCAAGCATGCTCCAACACTATCCCTCACTGTGCACGTCGACCTGCGGTGCGGGTCCAGGGACAGGGGCTTCCACTCGTCTCGCACCAGGCTTTTTTTTTCAGAATTCACCAGCTGGGAGTGTCAGGCAAGGACAGCCACCGACCCTCCTCCGTGGGTCCTTCCGGCATTTCCATCCTCACTTGCCTATGAACATACACTCGTGTCCCCTTCCTCACGCCAAAGCCGGGCAGCTGGTCAACCTGGCGTTAAAGGGAGGTTAAGGCAAAGACAGAAAACAACGAGAATGGGAAACATGCTTCAGAGCCCCAAATCAAGAAACGTTATTTCCTTTCTGCGTTTCTAGAGACATTCAAAACAATTCCTGGACGTGAAAAATCCGTGCGGAATAATTGAAATCGAAATGTGGAAGGCCTTACGTTGCGCTAATCCATTTACAGCGGTGTGAATTGCTTCTCAAAGCCAACTGCCAGACGGGCTGCTTTATTTAATGACTCAAATGCTCAAGTTCCCTCGGGGGAGGAGACGGTTTTGCCACCAACTGTGGCATTTCCCCACTTTCTCCTTTGTCCTGAGGTGGCCTGGCTGTGGTCCAGGCTCTCCTGAGACCTCAGCCAGCGGGAGCAGGTACCTGCTCAGTCTGCTCCCAGCACGGCACATGCTTTATCCCACACCTGCTGAGTCTCGAGGAGACAAAAAAGGGGGTAAAGAACACGTCCTGTTTTGTTCCCATGCGCTGATGGCTCAATTCTCGTAATTTATGGGGATAAAATATGCATGGCTGTTACACCTGAAAAGAAGGAACAGGAATCGCTAGCAATTTGTCCACAGATAGAACCATCAGAGAAAGTGCCTGAACCAAGGGCCCCCGGGGGAAATGGTGTCAGGAAGACGGCTGTGGTTGAGCAGCTCCAGGCTCTGGGAACTGCTTCTCCTAAGAATCCAGGCACTCAGGGGCCGCACCAGGATGGCCCTCCTGTCTTCTTCCCCCAGACCCTGAGCTCTTCCTAGTAATCAGGTTTGATAGCGAGTCCATTTATGAAGTGAAGATTTGACATTGTAGAGATGTCAGGACGAAAAGTGAGGACAGCAGTTTTCCAGGTGTGGGCCATGGACCGCTGGGAACCCCCAGTGCTTTCACAGTCCAGGATCACGTCATCGAAACAATTTTCTTTTTTTATTATCTTTATTTTTTAATGTTTTATTTATTTTTGAGAGACAGAAAGAGACAGTGCAAGCGGGGAGGGGCAGAGAGAGAAGGAGACACAGAATCCGAAGCAGGCTCCAGGCTCCGAGCTGTCAGCACAGAGCCCGACGCGGGGCTCGAACTCACAAACTACGAGATCGTGACCTGAGCCGAAGTCGGACGCTTAACCCACTGAGCCACCCAGGCGCCCAAAAACAATTTTCTTAATGCCTTTTTCTTTGCCTTTTTCACTGAGTTGACCTTTGCATTGATGATGCAGAAGCATTAATATTAATAGGTATATTAGTCTCCAGAGAAACAGAATAGGGTGTGTGTGTGTGTGTGTGTCTGTGTACAGAGAGAGAGAGAGAGAGAGAGAGTGAGTGAGAGAGAGAGAAACAATGCTCTTTGGAGGGATAATACGAACATATGTAATGTATATTAGATGGATACATACAGATAACACATACATACACACAAGAGAGAGATTTTAAGGAATTGGCTCACATGATTGTGGGAACTAACATGTTCAAAATCTGTAGGGCAGGTCAGCAGGCTGGAGACCCAGGGAGGAGTGAGTGCTGTAGCTTGAGTCTGAAGGCAGCCTGGAGGAAGAATTCCCTCCTCCCCAGGGGACCTCAGTATCTTCTTGTAAGCCTTCAACTGATTGGATGAGGCCCACCCACATCATAGAGAGTCATGGGCTTTACTTCATGTTCACCGATTTAATGTTAACCTCATGTAAATAATCTCTAGACTGGTGTTTGATGAGGCAACGGGGAAACATAGCTTAGCCAAGTTGACGCATAAAATTAACCATCACAACAGGTAAAACTGCTGGTGACTTAGCATAAATGAAGGCCATGGTGTTAAACTGGACAGTAGTCATTGGCCTCTTCACTACTGTGTACTCAGAGGAGAGAGAGAGAGAGAGAGAGAGAGAGAGAGAGAGAGAGAGAGAGAGAGAAAGAAAGAGGAAAGAAAGAAGGAAGAAAGAAAGAAAGAAAGAAAGAAGGAAAGAAAAGAAAAGAAAAGAAAAGCAAAAAGGAGGAAAGGAAGGAAGGAAAGGAAGAAAAAAAGAAAGCCGGTTTCACCTAAGAATATCTTTGATGAAATGCAAGAAAGAGTCAATTTCACTAAACACCCCCAAGAGACTGCTCATGACATCTACCACCCACCGTCGGCAGAGGGCAGCCTCCCGCACTGCCCACCCTCCCGCCTGCAGGCCCACATCCGTGGGGAGCTGAGGCCCACGTGCTAAGTAGCGCCCGCACTGCGCGACACCCACACGGGCTGCCTCTCCGCCAGCGAGAAGCTGGCACGCCGGGTGGTGCTGGGGCTGGGTGGCTCCCTGCTCGCCAATTCCTGCCTCCCCTCTACGCCACCAGCCTCGTGCTGGCCGACCCCTGCCACGACCCCCCCCCCCCCCAACTCTGAGCAGGGCCATCCACACCTGGCCCAGCCTAGACCGGGTCTTGGGGCCGTGCCTGCCTCCTCCCTATGCCCGTACCACGCTGCGCCTGTTTGCGGGGCCCCTTGCGGCCCCCTTGGATCCTACCCCCAATGCCTGCCATTGCCCGAGCCTCAACTGGAGCCTGGCGGGGGGACACTGATGTCGAGGTTGTGGATGTGGGCACCGGGCGCGTGAAGGCTGAGGCCTCCCTCGGGCCTCCCTCCCGCCTCTGCAGGGCAGCCTTTCTCCGGGGCCTTCCGCCAGGCTGCCAGAGCTCTCGGGAAGTCCTGCCTCCTGGCCTTGAAGACCTACGATGCAGCCAAGGCCGGACCCTACCAGGACGCTCGCAGGCAGCTGTCTCTCCTCCTGGACCAGCAGGGCCCGGGGGCTTGGCCCTCAAAACCAGTGGTGGACAAATTCAGAGTCTGAAACCCACCTGCTGAAGCAGACGAGGTCCCCAGGAATCCCCTGCATCCCGGGCCCTCCCTGTGAAACCTCGCGGTGCGAGCCCCTCCCCTTTAGCCTCCACAGCAGCTTTGACCTCTGCTGCCCTAGTTCCATGGGGACCGTCATCAGGTGCTCGCTGTCTCCGTGGCGCTCTTACGTCTGGGTCTGAGCACCGCCTCCCACCAGTGCAAGGACCGCGAAACCAAACTCGATGACTCGCCCTCCGGGGAGCAATCGTCGTGTGCTGCCCCCCAAGGGGCCCGATGGGCCGTCCACCCCCCCCCCCCCGCAACGCGCCATCCGCGCATGCGCAGCGTCACTGCGCTCGTGGAACGTCTAGGAACAGGAAGGACGTGCACCGCGTGCGCGCCCGCTGCTGTAACGGAAACGCACCCGTTTGCTGTCGTCGCCGAGAGTCCTGCTGTGGCCACTGTTGATGGGCATATTGCCCAAATTCAGCTTCCGCAGGGCAGGGATTTTGTTGTCACGCTGTCCCCACGGTCTAGAAGAGCGCACGGCCTGTGATCGGGCGCTGGATTCCTACTTGTTAATTCAACAAATGCACAAAAAGGGTTCAGGTTGCTTCGGGCTCCTGCAAGGTGAAGCTGCCTTAAGCGTTTTGCACGACTGAGGACGATGCTTCTCTGCGCGCAGCCACCCTGCCCGTGCAGGTGGCCGCCGCGTGCCCCGCGTCTGCTCCCGTGGCCGGGCAGCCTCGGCTGGGCTTCCTCAGTTCGCTCCAGCGATTTCTGCCTTCCCCTCCTCCCCCTCCGCCCAAGGCCACCTTCCCGCCATCGCCGTGTCTTGTCAGCGGTGCGGCTTCTCATCTGATGTGGGACAGTCGTCGCCAGCGAGCGTTCGCACATAGCGCAGCTGGCAAGTGCTTCTCGCCTAGACGGTGTGACAGAGACCGACGAAGGAGCTCATTAGCGTCTTAAGGGCATTTCCTGTGGTGTCTGAGGAGCCCCTCGGCCCACTGAGGACGAGCCTGGGGCCTGCACAGGGCTCCGGGGGGGCCGGCCGAGCTGCAGGTGCACCGAGCACTGGCTGAGGACGGTGCAGCTGACTCCATCGTCGTGTTGGGTTTCAGCCGCGCGTGGACGTTCGCCGCAATTCGGACGGGAACTTGAATGGTGGTGTTCGTGCTTCTAAACAAAGAGCGCATTTATGAGAATGGGAGCGGCAGAGGGACGGCAGCCAGAAAGGAAGATGGTCTCAAACACTGCCTGGGGGAGGGGACGGCTTCTGGAAGCCTCATGCGTACACAGAGGAAGAGGGGCCTCTCCGTTACGGGCGAGGTGGGGCTCCCACCTGCTGGCCGCTGGGCCCGGCTGATGCCTCAGAGCTTCCGGTCGTCCTTGGTCCTTGTGCGGTTCTGGGTCCTCGGGAAGCTGTGCCCTGAGCAATTAGACAGGCAAGAGGCTTACGGGGGGTGGGTGCGGGGAGGAGAGGGGGTGTCTGCGCGGATGCACGAGAGAGAGAGCACAAGCAGCCAGGGAGGGGCTCCCAGAAGCGGGGCTCCATGCATGCAGAGCGGGAGGAGGGACGGCTGTGTAGGAAGGGGCCTGGCACCGAGATGCTTGGCCAGGGAGCCCTGGTGCAGAGATGGCTTTAGAGCAGCCGCGTGTCGGGCAGAAATGGCCTGCCTCTTGCATTCAACGGGGGTGCAACGGGGGTGGCCCCGGGAGCGTGAAGCCTGCGGCTGGGCACGGCCACCCAGTTAGGCACCTTGCAGCTGGTTTCTCTCCAAGGGCGCGCTGAGTGGGGCATGCCCGTGGCTGCCTCCCGGGCCCCATGACCGCTCGCAGGCAGAGGGGCCCCTGGAAGGTGGCAGCTCAGAGGCGGCCCGCTCTTCCTCCCTCTGGCTCCTCCTGAGCTGCCCTCGTATGCCTGGTCCTGGTTGTGCGCCCGGCTGTCCAGCCTCTCCCAGGAGTGTTCTGGACCCCATTAGAGAGGGAGCCGTGGGGAGAAAGAAGACGCGGCTAAGGGGGAAGCAGTGTCATCAGGGAGGTGTCAGGGAAGGCAATATATTCTGGTGACGGTATTTTCAAACACTCAGGTCCTGGGAAGGAACCCCAGGCCATAACCGAAACACCAATAACTGAGGCAGAGTGAGTCCTTTGAGGGAAGCCACAGCGGGGTTGGCTGGCATGATTGAAAAGCCACTGCCAGGTAAATTGTTACCCATAGCTAATAGCTTTTGTTGGTTTTCTTTTCTCTTTCAAGGGCATTGGTCAAATTTAGGCTACCTTGCATAGAAAGGCAGTTTTTCAATGCCAGCTGGGCTATGAGGGGCTGCCACGACTTTATAATGTGGTTCCTCCTGCAGTTATGCAGTGTGCAACCTGGAGCACTGTGCCCCTGCTACCGTGCCCTGTGGGCAGCTGGGGCCTGAGCTGAGATTAGCGGTCACAGCTGTGGCCCATGTGTGTGTATGTATGTATGTATGTATGTATGAATGTATATATGTATGTATGTGTGTGTATATATATGTATGTGCATATATGTATGCATATATTGCATACATATATGCACATACATATATATTCCATACATATACCATATATACCATAATATATATATGCATACATATATAATATATTATATATGCATATATTATATATGCAATTATGCATATTTTCATATTTGCATAATTGCATATGTAATATATGCATATATATAATTGCATGTATATTCATACATAAATGCACATATATAATGCATATTATATATTATATATAATATGTATATAATATATAAATAAATATATAATATATAAATATATATAATATATAACATATTTTATATATATAATATATAATTTACATGCATAAATGTATAAATGCATATATATGCATACATATATATTGTATATATATACACACCATACATACCATAATATATATGCATACATATATATATTGCATATATAATATAATATATATGCATGTATGCATATATGTATGTATATATGTGTGTATGTATATATGTAGTATATATTATGTATACAATATATATACGTATCCAATATGTATGCAATATATATTCATTTATATTCATTATTTATTTACCTAAAGATGTGTATTTGTTCAGTGTAAATTTATTTATTTAAATGTATTTAGGCTCAGATGTTATCTTCTTTTGCATGTGTAACATAATTTCACCTTAATGCACATTTGATGTTTTTTAGGAACGTTTTGAGCACACCAGTTTTCCATTTTTTAAAGTTTATTTATTTATTTTGAGAGAGAGAGAGAAAGTGCACAAGAGCAAGGAAGGGTCAGAGGGAGAGAGAGGGGGAGAGAGAGAGATAATCCCAAGTAGGCTCCATGCTGAACATGTGGGCCTGGAATTCAGGAACTGTGAAATCATGAGCTGAGCCCAGTGTGATCTCAATCTTTTTGTACTTGCTGAGGGCTGATTTGCGTCCCAGTATGTGGTCTATTCTGGAGAATGTTCCATGTGCGCTGGAGAAGAATGTATATTCTGCTGCTTTAGGATGAAATGTTCTGAATGTATCTGTTAAGTCCATCTGGTCCAGTGTGTCACTCAAAGCCTTTGTTTCCTTGTTGATTTACTGATTAGATGATCTGTCCATTGTTGTAAGTGGGGTGTTGAAGTCCCCTACTATTATGGCATTATTATCAATGAGTTTTTTTATGTTGTGATTAATTGATTTATATATTTGGGCGCTTTCACATTTGGCACATAAATGTTTACAATTGATAGGTCTTCTTTGTGGACAGACCCCTTGATTATTATATAATGCCCTTCTTCATCTCTCGTTACGGTCTTTATTTTAAAGTCCAGATTGTCTGATATAAGTATGGCTTCTCCAGCTTTCTTTTGTTGACCATTAGCATGATAGATGGTTCTCCACCCCCTTACTTTCAATCTGAAGGGGTCTTTAGGTCTACAGTGGGTGTCTTGTAAACAGCATATAGATGGATCTTGTTTTCTTATCCATTCTGTTACCCTCTGTCTTTTGATTGGAGCATTGAGTCCATTGACGTTTAGAGTAAGTACTGAAAGATATGAATTTATTGCCATTATGATGCTTGTGGAGTTGGAGTTTCTGGTGGTGTTCTCTGGTCCTCTCTAGTCTTTGTTGGTTTTAATCTCTCCTTCTATTTTGAATGAATCCAGCCTTTCTGGATAAAGATTTCTTGGCTGCATATTTTTCTGACTCAGCACATTGAATATATCCCGCCACTCCTTTCTGGCCTGCCAAGTTTCTGTGGATAGGTCTGCTGCAAACCTGATCTGTCTTCCCTTGTAGGTTAGGGACTTCTTTTCCCTTGCTGCTTTCATGATTCTCTTCTTGCCCGAGTATTTTGTGAATTTGACTCTGATATGCCTTGTTGATGGTCGCTTTTTGTTGAATCTAATGGGGGTCCTCTGTGCTTCCTGGATTTTGATGTCTGTGTATTTCCCCAGGTTAAGAAAGTTTTCCACTATGATTTGCTCAGATAACCCTTCTACCCCTATTTCCCTCTCTTCCTCTTCTGGGACCCCTATGATTCTGATATTGTCCCTTTTTAATGAGTCACTGATTTCTCTAATTCTTAAATCATGCTCTTTTGCCTTAATCTCCCTCTTTTTCTGCTTCATTATTCTCCATAAGTTTGTCCTCTGTATTGCTGATTCTCTGCTCTGCCTCATCCATCCTTGCCACCATGGCACCATTTAAGATTGCAGCGCAGTTGTAACATTTTTTATTTCATCCTGACTAGCTTTTACTTCTTTTATCTCCACGGAAAGGGATTCTAATCTATTTTTGACTCCAGCTAGTATTCTTATTATCGTGATTCTAAATTTTGGTTCAGACATCTTGCTTGTATCTGTGTTGGTTACGTCCCTGGCTGTCGTTTTGTCCTGCTCTTTCTTTTGGCTAAATTCATTTGTTTTGTCATTTTGAAGGGAGAAAAGGAATTAATGAGGTTAAAAACAATTCAAATTAAAAAAGAATTTAAATTAAAAAATTAAAAACAACACACACACACAAAATCAAATAAATGATGCTAGATCCTAGGTGTGGTTTGGTCTGGGTGTTGAAAGGTGCTTGATAGATTAGAGAAAAAAGGAGAAAGGGAAAAAAAAAGGAAATTTTTTGAAAATTTGAAAAAATGAATACACTGAAATGGAATAAAATGAAATGATGGAAGTAAAATAGAATTTGAAAAAATGTACACAAAAGTAAAAAGTATAATAAAAGAAAATTACAGAAATGTTTTTAATAAAAATTGAAAATAAAAATAAAATTTTTCTCTGTGTTCAAGAAAAAGAAACGAAAAAGAGGGGCAAAAAAGAATACTGAATAGATGGACCAGCAAACAGACTGAAATATGATTGAAATTACTTTGTTTTCCCCTAGAAGTCAAACTACGAAGCGCTTTATAGTCCGTAAACTAAGCAGGCGAAGAGACTTGTGTGCTTCAAGAGCGTCGTTGGCCCAGTTGGGCAGGGCTCAGTGTAACGGCTCCGCTCTCCACTAGATGGTGCTGCTCAGCTCACTGGGGTGGATTATTGTGGCGCTTGCAGGTGCGAATGAGCATGCGCGGGAGTGGTGAAAATGGCGTCACCCAGCCCCCCAGTCTCTAGTATCGGAACTCTGTTCCCCTCCATCAGCAATCGCGCACCCGTCCTTTGTCTTTGGCTTCCACCCGCTCCCCGCTTTTACACTGTCTGTGGCCAAGCCCCAGGCAGCACCTCTCGCCTGAGTTTTATCTCAGCTGTGGCTGTGTTTGCCGACCCCTTGCTTCTGAGGGACGGCGGCTTTGACCCGTTCTGCCCCTCTGCGGAGGGTCTCACCCAGCAATGGCCAGCGCCGGCCACACCCAGGAAAGTTCGAGGGACCGTGCTGCTGCCGATGCCCAGAGACTGCGGCTGGGCGCCAGCCCGCCCGAGAGAAAGTTCACGCGATCGTGTAGCAGCAGCATTTCAGGGATTATGGAAAATCACAGCACGCGTCCGGCGCCAGGCTTCACCTCCAACGACCTTGTTCTAGTACCAGCAGATGTGGTTGTTCTCCGGGGTCTGCTGGCACCTTTGCCTGTTGGGGGTGGGGGGCGCCACACCGCCTCTACCAGCTGTCCTCCCAGCAGGGGAACCACCTCTGCATGTGGCCCAAAGACACCCAAACCCCACTCTGCTCCCGGGGATTCGCCCTTCCTACCAGCGCATCTCCAGGTATCGAGCTGCGGAGTTGCAGACGCTGTGCTCCCCCTGTTTATAGAGTCTTTGTGGAATTTAAACCCTCTCCTTTCTCCTTTCTCCCTTTTTAGTTCAGTCCCTGCGGCATTTTCCACTTTTCCACTGTCTCTCCAGCTGCTTTGGGGGGGGGATGTGCTTTTCCTGTATCCCCCCCCATCCTCTCTCTTCCTTCCACAGCTTCTCTCTCCCCCAGTTCACCTCTCCACGCCATGTACCTGCTGAGTTCTGTGGTTCAGGTTGTGCAGATTGTTGTGTTAATCCTCAAATCAGATTTCTGGGTGTGCAGTTTAGTGTTGATCTGGCTGTATTTCAGGGACGCGAGACACACACAAAAAACCTTCCATGCTGTTCCTCCATCTTGGCTCCTCCCTGACCTGAGCCCAAATGAAGAGTCAAATGCTTAGCTGACTGAGCCCCCAGGCGCCTGGAGCACACAAGTTTTCCTGATGTGCTACTGAGCGCTGTCTGCGGTGGTTTGGGTCTGGAACGGGTCTGTAATTGACACGTGCATCGTGAAGCTTAATTACCTAACGATGGCGTCTATTTTTGCTGGTAGAGGTGAGGCTGTTGATGTCCACATTTCTCATGCTCCCGCTCCCCCAGTGTAATCACGATGGTGGGGGGGTGGCCGGTTAAACACCTCTCCACCGAGGCTCCGTAACCAGCAACAAACGAGACCTGGAAACGTTTCAGGAAGATTTTCATCCTCCAGATGCTGGCAGCCTGGTCAGAGAGGAGACACAAGGAGTTCTTTCTAAGGATAGACGCTGACTGGGTACCCAATGTGAGGCAGTGACGTTAAATTCCATGCGGGAGGAGTCAGTAACAGTGCCACATTTGGCTTGTGGCTGTCCCTGCATAGAAGAAATTGCACTAATAATACTTAATTACTGTGATAGTGTCTGAGCGGAGTATTGCGGGGTGGGGCTCCCCAGATGGCAAGGATATGAGAAAGTGTGACAGGGAGGCACGTGGTGCTCTGGGCAGGGAACCACATAGAAAGGTGCTGGGTGACTGAGGATGGGGCTCTGACCTGCTCGATTGAAGCAAAAGGTCCGTTAAAGTGGGGTGGTGAGAAATGAGTCTGGAAATTAGGACAGACACCTCAGGGCTGATAGTTCTAGGACGCACTAATTCTCAAGTGCTGTGCTTTCAGCAAAGGTGGCCAGCCTACCCGTAGCCCGTGACTCATCAGTGCCTCTGCCATAATTTTATGTAAAAAGTAATCCGATGTGCCCCATGGAACCTTTGATTTGGAGTTACAATGCCCCAAGGTTTCAGCCAAAAAGGAAGGGGTGGTGCCTGATGGGAAAAGATGCATGTCCTAGAGGCATATCCACGATGAGCCGGGGACACTCAGGACTTCTATTTCATAAGGATCTTCTAAAGGCTGAGCCTTTGTCCACTCGGGCTGTGATAACAGAGTAGCATAGACAGCTTGGCTTAAGAAAACAGAAGTTTGTCACTCACAGTGCTGGAGGCTGGGGAAGTCTGAGATTGGGGGCCCCTGTGTGGTTGGATGAGGTTGATCTTCAGGTGGCCGACCTCTCGTGTGTCCTCACAGAGGAGAGAGGTAGGGAAATCTGTGGGATTTGTAACAGCACGAAATCCCATTCATGGGGGTGCCACCCTCGTGACCTGATCCCCTGTCAGAGGCACCCCCTAAAACCACCACCCGGAGCGTTAGGATGTCAGCATGTGAATTTTTGTTGAGACACAGTCGTCCAGACCATAGCAGTCTGCGTTTACTATTATTGCCAAAGGTGTTGTTCTTTTCCTACCAAATATTAAAACTATGCCCTTTTCTTAACCCTTCTGCTTGTTCTTACTTTCCTCTTTGGCCGTATCAGAGTTAAAGCTGAGGGCTGCAAAAGCCATTTTGTTTGGCAAATCAGTTTCGTTTCCTACAATATCTTGCTTCATGACAATTCCATGAGGAAGTTGATGTAACGATGTTAGACGCTCAGGTTTGGGACTTGCTCCTCTGGTCAGGTCCCGT
Organism: Panthera tigris; assembly: GCF_018350195.1. Classification (NCBI taxonomy): domain Eukaryota; kingdom Metazoa; phylum Chordata; class Mammalia; order Carnivora; family Felidae; genus Panthera; species Panthera tigris. Next base: position 4,917,236 of record NC_056668.1, read on the forward strand.
TGGGGACAATGAGTGAGCCCGCACGCCCGCTGAGCTGGAGACTGGAGATTGGCCCGTCCTGGGTGTTCTCTTCTCTGCTGTGCTTGCAGGCTGAACTCCATGGTGTGTCTTCCCAGCACCCTTGCCCACTGGCTTCTGATGGGGTCACCAGTAGAAAGTGGGGCAAAAGACTTGAGGGTAGAAGGGGAGAAAAGTTTAGAAGTGGCTTCCGGTGGTAGTCCCCAGGTACTCGGTAGCTTCCTTGTCTGCCTACATCTCAGAAGACGGTTCTTTAATTTAACTCTCTTCCAAGAGACCGATGAGAAGGTGAAGGCATTTCCCCCTCCTCTTGAGGGGGAGGGACTTCCAATGAAAAGAGCCAATCCTTTCCACGTGCCACGGATCAGGTACTAAGCAGCAGGCACCTCGGTGTTACACACATCGCCTTCCTTCCTTTTCACGGCAACCCCTTGGGTTTCGAGGCCATTTGGCAGATGAGGCAGGGAAAGCCGAAACCCGGGTCTCTGACCCTGTAGACCACATTCAGGGTATTTGTGTTTGCCCTCTACGATTCTTCCACGTCCTGAGTTTTATTTGATTTTCTCAATGAGATTCCCCATTTTCGTCACATCCATTAATAGCTAAGTGGACATCATTTTGAAATATTGAAGTCTGAGGAAGGATTTTTCCAGTTCAGATACGCGGGGGAAAACATATCATTTTTGGTCATTTATTTCATGGGTTTCTCAATTCTATTAACATTTGTATTAAACTGTTCAAATGACCCGGCTTCGTTTTTCACAGGAGCAGACCTGGTACACACTGGACTTTGCTCTGTGGTGTTGTAAGCAGATAACAAGTAGCATTTCCGAATCTCATAGAAGCATTTGGAGAGAAGTTGTTTTATGAGGTTAACGAAACAGATTCAAAATGTAATCTACTGGGTGACCTGGCTGGCGCGGTCGGTCAAGAGTCCTACTCTTGGTCTTGGCTCAGGTCATGATCTCATCACAGTTGGTGGGGTCCAGCCCTGCCTCTGTTTCTGTGCTGACAGTGGGGAGGCTGCTGGGGATTCTCTCTCTCTCCCTCCCTCTCTCTCTGCCCCTCCCCTGCTCACGCTCACCGTCTCTCTCAAAATAAAAATAAGCTTTAAAAAAATAATATAAAATGAGATACATGCATAATATGCCATACATCTGGTCAAACTTACAAGCAGACTTGATTCATGTGCGTCTTCCTTAGTATAATGTATTTGTGAAAATTATTTTTATAAATTGGTCAATCGTAAATGTTTATTTTTTAATTATTTTTATTTTTAATGTTTATTTAACTTGAGAGAGAGAGGCAGAGCATGACTGGGGGAGGCGCAGAGAGAGAGGGAGACAGAATCAGAAGCAGGCTCCAGGCTCCGAGCTGTCAGCACAGAGCCTGATGTGGGGCTTGAACTCACGGAAGTGAGATCATGACCTGAGCCGAAGTCGGACGCTTAACCGCTTAACCCGCCGAGCCACCCAGGCACCCCAATCATAAATGTTTTAAATACTGGGTTCTTTTTTTGATTTAAACAATAAGCATTTATATTCTTTTGTATTGAAAGATAATACTTTGTTTTTGGTACTATTGGGTTCTTATTTGAATGTGTTATTTATATCGAAGTCATGGCTTACCCTTCCCTTTGCACAAGTTGCCGTCCCTGAACTTGGACTTGAAACCAACATAAACAGGAAAAGAAAGCTCCCTAGCCCCTTCTCTAAACATGTTCTTGTCTTCAAACCCATCATGAGTGACAGGACCCTTAACACCCAAATTTGTCACAACATGGCAAGAGGTGACACCCTGTGCCTTGGCTTTTAGCTCTGCCACCAAGAAGATTTCACATACGATAAGCCTATTTCGTTTCCCTGGGACAACCTTTTTTGTTTTCGTCATGCATTATTTATTGTGGCAAAATACACATAATAAAAAATATGCCTTTTAGCCACTTTGGGTGAGCAGGTCAGCGGCATCAGGTGGGTGCACACTGTCGTGTGACTGTCAGCACCATCCCTCAGCAGACCTTCCCTCTTCCCCCGCTGGAGCTCCGCCCCCATGGGAGCAGTGGGGTGGTTTTTTTTCTCTCTTTTTTTTTTAATGTTTATTTTTGAGAGAGAGAGGGAGAGAGGCAGAGCACGAGTGGGGGAGGGGCACGGAGAGAGGGAGACCCAGAATCCGAAGCCGGCTCCAGGCTCCGAGCTGTCAGCAGGGAGCCCGACACGGGGCTCGAACCCACAAACTGTGAGATCGTGACCTGAGCCGAAGTCGGACGCTCAACTGACTGAGCCACCCAGGTGGCCCTCTTTTTCTTTTTAGAAGTATTTATTTTTGAGAGAGAGAGTAAGAACGAGAGTGGCCAGGGGAGGGGCAGAAAGAGAGGGAGACAGAGGATCTGAAGCGGGCTCTGTGCTGACCGCAGAGAGCTCCATGTGGGGCTTGAACTCACAAACCGTGACATCATGACCTAAGCCGAAGTTGGGTGCTCAAGCGACTGAACCCCTTAGCACCCCCTGCCCCAGCAGCAGTGGTTTTAAAGCTCGATTCTGCATTGATGTAGGGTCACCTGTGACAGCAGGTGTGACACGGACAGTCAATGAGCACACTGTCCTTGTCTGACTTGTTGAGGAAATACGAACGCGGGAAGTCAAGATCACGGCCCTTTAGTATGCCAGTAGAGAATCCGCCTGTCCCTGTAACAACCTGTAATCCCGCTCTCTGGAGACAGTGCACAACTGGCTACCATCGAACTGTTCAAGGAGTCTTCCGCTTATGACGTCCACTGTGCCACAAGAATGTCACCTGTTGGTCAAAGGACTTGCTGAAATCAAGCTAACATCCCCCTGTGATCTCGATCCCTGAGATTTGGCAGATTCTCCTGATCTAACAGGTCAGTAATCTTGCCTTTTTTTTTAAAGATGCCTTTTTAAAAAAAGTTTCTTTTGAGAGAGACAGAGCGCGAGTTGGGGAGGGGCAGAGAGCGATGGGGGGAGAGAGAGAATTCCAAGCAGGCTCCACACCGTTAATGCGAAGCTTGACGTGGGGCTCAAACCAAAAACTGTGAGATCATGACCTGAGCCAAAACCAAGGGTCAGATGCTTAACTGACTGAGTCACCCAGGCTCCCCCTTTTTTAAAATGCTTCCTCTTCATGAGCCTGTGCTGGTTCTTCAAATACTCAGAAACACATCTGCAGGGGCTGTGTGTCCAGCGTGTTCCGTTGTCTTCCCCGGGGAATTTGGAGGGCCCACTTGTCTGTGCTGTAAAGTGCCAGTAGGGTCTCGTGGTCTCATCACTCCCTGCCACACCATTAGGCATCTCCGGACCCTCCCAGCTGCCACCATCCCCTGCAAGTATCCTGTGATGGTGTCCCTTCTGGGTAGCTCAGATTCACCGAAACGGGCAGCTTTGTATGTCTGACTTATTCTCATAGAACCTACCACTTGCCAGGTATTGTTGTAAACTTCCAACCTCAGAAAAATCTTTTGGGCTAAGTAGCATTTCCAACCTTCTTCTTTGGGCGAGGAGTTGGTCGTGGAAAGGCTGAGTCACTGCCCAAGAACGGGGACCACGTGAAGCTCACCGTGTCCCCCCTCCAGCCTTGCGCTCTGCCAGGACCCCCGATCAGACCGGTTGTGTGTTAGCATTTGTATTAGATGTCTTCTTGTCTCTTCTTAAGTCTCCTGAGATCCAATTTTCAGCCTTGCTGGCAAGGCGATGATTTATTAGATGTTGTCACTTAAAAGAATGAGATTTCCTGGGCGCCTGGGTGGCTCAGTCGGTTAAGCCTCCGACTTCGGCCCAGGTCATGATCTCACGGCTCGTGGGTTCAAGCCCCGAGTCCGGGTCTGTGCTGACAGCTCAGAGCCTGGAGCCCGCTTCAGATTCTGTGTCTCCCTCTCTCTCTGCCCTTCCCCGACTCACACTCGGTCTCTAGCTCTCAAAAATAAATAAACGTTACAAAAAGTTTAAATGAATGAGACTTCCTTCGGATGCTCACACGATGGAAACCCCCTGCGCTGTGGTTACAAATAATACAGCCAGTGCTCTCCTCTGACCGGGTACAGAGAGCCCCTCTTTGCTCCCCTCCCCACATGCTCTTCATGGTTTTGTGGGCGTTCGGATAGTCACATGTCCTCTGGGCACAGAGCGCCACAACTTAATCTTCTCGACTAAATATTGAATTTGGAATGGAAGAAGGCAACAGTACGTGTCCTAAGACCCAAAGGAGAAGTATTCGTATCTTTGATCTAAAATTCTAAGTGCTCCGGACCCAACGCCCACACCATCTCAGGTCTCACCGTGGACGCAGGCAGGGAGTAAGGCCGCTGCTTCCTAGGATCTCTGTGGAAGTAACCAGTGACGATCAATAATTTGCAAAGCTGTAGCAGCAGCTGGGGCATCATTATTGCTCCTTCTGCTTCTCACTGAAATTTTTTCCCCAGCGATTATTCCCCAAACAATTTTAACCTAAGTGCATCAGGTGTATTTTCTCACGAATTTATTTTTCCTTCAAATCGGTTTAAATAGCTGCTTATGTCAAAAGGCACTGAAATCCAGTCTCCCTTTAAGACTCGATCCCAGTAAAAAGAAGATTGACATCAGTACGTATTGTATAAACACAACAGTTCTCGGAGATTTTTAGTAAGTTCAAAGAAATTGCTGGAGTTTTAAAAACCTCTTAAGTCTTACAGTCTTGGCTCTGAAAAAGCATGGGCTGAAATCCAAAGCTTCAGGTAACCAGACACATTTTTTTTTTTGGTGAGAGACTGTGAGCAGGGGAGGGGCAGAGAGAGAGAAAAGAGAGAATTCTGAACAGGCTCCACAGCCAGTGCAAAGCCCATCATGGGGCTCAATCCCATGATCGTGAGATCGTGACCTGAGCAGAAATCAAGAGTCAGACACTTAACTGACTGAGCCACGCAGGCACCCCCCAAAATCGAGTTTTTAGTCCACCTGGGCCTCAGAGGGGTTGATGAGCACTGCATGGCTCTGGTTACATTTTGGATAAATCATGTGTCTCCACCAGACATGGTCTCTTCTTTCATGCTGCCTGCTAGTTCTTTCTTCTTCCTTTTTTTTTTTTAAATTTACTGTCAAATTGGTTTCCATGCAACACCCAGTGCTCATCCCAACAGATGCCCTCCTCAATGTTCCATCACCCACTTTCCCCTCCCCCCACCGCCATCAACCCTCAGTTTGTTCTCAGTATTTAAGAGTCTCTTATGGTTTGCCTCCCTCCTTCTCTGTAACTTTTTTTTCCCCTTCCCCTCCCCCATGGTCTTCTGTTAAGTTTCTCAGGATCCACATAGGAGTGAAAACATATGGTATCTGTCTTTCTCTGCCTGACTTATTTCACTTAGCATCATACCTTCCAGTTCCATCCACATCGCTGCAAAGGAAACAATCAACACAACTGAAAGGCAACCGACGGAATGGGAAAAGATATTTGCAAATGATGTATCGGATAAAGGGCTAGTATCCAAAATCTATAAAGAACTCACCAAACTCCATACCCAAAAAAACAGATAACCCAGTGAAGAAATGGGCAGAAGACATGAATAGACACTTCTCTAAAGAAGACATCCGGATGGCCAACAGGCACATGAAAAGATGCCCAACACCTTCTCTTTCAATCAATGATCTGTAAGTTCATTTCTTGGATCAATAGTGTATGATTTTTTTTTAATTTTTAAAATATTTATTTTTGAGAGAGAGAGAGAGAATGAGTTTGTGTAAGCAGGGGGGGGCAGGACAGAGAGAGAGGGAGACACAGAATCCAAAGCAGGCACCAGACTCTGAGCGGTCAGCTCAGATCCTGACTTGGGGCTTGAACCCACGAACTGTGAGATCATGACCTGAGCTTAACTGACTGAGCCACCCAGGTGCCCCAGTAGTCTACAATTCTAAACTGCCAGAATGAAAACCTCCGTGTATACCACATGGATTGGCCTCTTTGCCTTTCTGGGTTTTTGTGTTCAATTATGCTTGTCCCTAAAAAGTCAGGCCTCAGGCTTTTCAAAAGCAAGTTCTGCCAATTCTTTTGTGGTTTGATTCGGAGGGGGTTGGGGTCACCCCTGCCCCCATCCCAGCTCTCTTAAACAATGTGGGTTCCCCCCACCCCTTAATAAACTATTTTTAAGAGCAGTTTTCAGTTCACAAAAAAATTGAGTGGAAAGTTCAGAAAGTTCCCATAGTTCCCTTGCCCCCACACAGGTGCAGTCTCTCCCACTGTGGGGTGCCTTTGTCACAGCTGATGAATCCACTTGTCATTATCATCCAAAGTTCATTGTTACTTGCACTGGGGTTCCCTCTTGGTGTCGCCCATTCTTCTGGTCTTGGCAAATGCATAATGATACATATCTACCATTACAACAACATACAGAGTAGTTTCACTGTCCCCAAAATCCTCTGTGATGCTCTGTCTATCGTCCTTCCTTCTCCAACCCCCGCGACTACCGATCTTTTCACTGTCTCTCTAGTTCTCCTTTTCTAGAATGTCATATAGTTGGAGTCATACAGTATGTGGCCTTTTCAGACTGGCTTCGTTCACTGAGTGACGTGGGCCAGGTTCCTTCCTCCGTGTCTTTTCATGGCATGATAGCTCATTTGTTTCTAGCACCGAATACTTTTCCATTGTCTGGATTGATCGGTTTATTTATCGCTCCACCTACTGAAGGACACTGGTTGCTTCCAAGGTTGACGGTTATAAATAAACCCCTGTAGACACTGTCCACAAGTTTTTGCGTGGACATAAGTTTTTAGCTCCTTTGGGTAAATATCAAGGATGTGGTTTTTAAACGCCCAGTGACAAATGTCTGGCTCTGCACTGGGCAGAGTTCCTTGAGAAGTAAGGGCTTGTCAGCATCCTTCCCTGACCCCCTGGGTCCTGTCACGCGGTGGGACTACAAAATGAGCCCCTACCATGTGAACTGTGCTGTTTAATGCTGTGGGAGAGACAAAAGTTGTCCCATGTGGAGATGGCACCTAAGGACCTCAAAGTTTGGACTAGGAAACAAGACGGGGGCTCCCTAGGGTACACGAGTGACACCGAGAGTGGTTAGCCAGGATGGTTCGGATTGGGAGGGTGCAATGGTCTGGGCTGCAGCGAGCTGGAAAGGCTCTGGGAGTTGATGGCAGGCACCTGTGCCCTGGAGGATGAGGCACGCTGTGTTCTGGGCACAACCTGCAGGGTCCTTTGTGGGGAGGACGTTTACATTTTTTTAACATGTATTTATTTTTGAGAGACAGAGCGAGACAGAGCATGAACGGGGGAGGGTCAGAGAGAGGGAGACACAGAATCTGAAACAGGCTCCAGGCTCTGAGCTGTCAGCACAGAGCCCGACGCGGGGCTCAAGCTCACGGACCGCGAGATCATGACCCGAGCCGAAGTCGGATGCTCAGCCGACGGAGCCACCCAGGTGCCCCCGTCGTGGGGAGGATTTTTAAAGGCAACCGGGGGCAGAAAGGTTGAAGACATCCGCCCTGCCCTCCCGAGGTGTCTGCTTCCCTCCCAGAGTCACCCTCTGGACGTTGCCTTCGTCACTGGGCTGCTGATGGGCGTCAGGGTCTTGCCAATGGCATTCAGCCTGACTGGGTGGTCATAGTTTCCTTTCTCACCCGCCACATTGTCTCTTTGTCACAGTAAGCGTTTTCTATCTTGTCCAGAAGTACCCATCAAAACGCTAAGACACAGTCCTGTATGGCCCCGGTACAACGAACACGTTTTGAAAAGTCATCTTCGACATTTCCTGTGGCCACGCGGAAGCCGCAGAACTTGATGTAGGACGTGGGTTGTCTTGCCTTCTGCCTCTTTCTCGGATGCAGTCAATAGTGAATGGTCTATTACTGCTAAGCTTGGCAAAGCCCGTGTGCCTTGGCAAGGTCCAATCCTCACCCCAGCGGCAGCAGGAGATGGGCCGTGTCCCCAGGGGCCAGCGCATGGGGCAGACCCCCATCCGGCTTCTTTCCTTTGCTGTCTTCCCTAGAAACACCGTCTCCAGTCCCAGTGGTGAACGCGCTGTGGAAAAACACGTATTTGTGTAAAACCCAAAAGCTTCACAATCGTCATTCATGAGGAAACTACGGCTCGGGCGACCTGCCGTGATAAGCCAGATTCGGTGGGACAACCACGGGAATCACGACGATTCCCAAATGCTGCGGGAACAGATCTCTACCATCTGAGGCCAGCATGGGGTGGGCAGTGTTTGGCAGGCTCGGCGTTTGGGGCCAGCCCCGTGTCAACTTTTTTATTTGTGCTTTTTGACAGAGGATGGCTTCTGTGGTTTACCTGTAGCCCCACCATTCTGTTCTGCCTTCCAAACTTTATGCTTCCGCCTGGTCTAAACTGGCCAGCCCCCCTACCCCCCCAGTGACAGCAGCCTGGGGTCCTCCTTGGGGACCCTACTACAAAGTTACCCGAAATCATTTTTGTCTATCTATCGCCTCGTGTCTTTTCCACTAGCAAACGATAGCCATAAAGGCAGAAACCTCTCTCCCCGGTTTACCATGTCCTGTCCGGGACCCAGTAGGGGCTCTGCGACCACAGGTTGAAAGAATGATGTCATTACTGGCGGGCACTCCAATGTCCCCGAGAGAATGCAGGACAGGCTGTCACCCCACCACTAATGACACAGAAATTAGCGGACAAACCATTCTGGTGTGTGTGGCCTGTCTTTGGTTCAGCTCTCAGATTTGAAAGTCTGGCATGTGGATCTTTTGTCTCTCCTCCGGGCTTGGCCTTCCCTCCCAGAACACGACGTACCTTTTCTTCTTTCTGGCTTTCTGCATTTTGAATGCAGTTTGATGACACAGTGGAATGGAACTCTCTGAACCAAGCTAGGTCCCTTGAAAGGAAATCACTCTTTCTGCCGTATATATATGGAAGTATTCCATTTTTCCCCTTTAAAAACTTTGCCTGTTTCTGTTAAGCACCCAGAGAGGGTCCCGAATAGTGAATCCATACCCTTGTCTTCATGCCCTAAGAATCTGGAGACATGAAGGAGGGATGCAGGGCAGCTGCTTTCAAATCTGATGTGACTGTTTACCTGAGTCCCTCCTGTGGGACAAACATGACACACTGTGTGTGCCTCTGCTTGATGACTAGCGAAGCGTCTGTTTACCGGAGATGATAATTCTGGAAAAGGAACAGCCTCTGTGGCCATGAGCCCTTGTCATTCTTCAGGTTGAAGCGGGGAAGACCCCGGACCATTTTAAGCACAAGAGAGGTCACTGGGGAGATAATAAGGTTGCACAAAGATAAGAAGTGTTATTTTGATTCTGGTCTCGGAGATCGGGAGAGAGGCTGCCATAACCACGTACAGGAGTCATTAGGGAGGTTGGACACAACACTCACACGCTTTAGGGCCCCCAGATAAAGCTGTGGCAGGTCACCGGGACAGAGTTTGGAGGGCACACACTATAGGAGCTTCACTGAAAAGAGCAGTTTCTCTCCCTGCCAGCAAAAAAAAAAAAAAACCCGAGTGGTACCAAGGGCTTTGTGTTGTATCGTTTGTTCTTCCTTATCGTCTGGCCTTTATGTGGGTCTGTCCTCTTCAAGGTTCAAGCAAATATGCAATCACTACAATACTCGAGTAGACACCCTTTGAAAACTCCCCGCAGAGCAGAAATAAATGTTGCTGGTTTGGTGTTCTGCAAGCCACGAGGCTGGTAGGCCCCCCGCCCCCCCTCCGCCAGCCCGGACCTGGGTCCTGGCTACGGAGCCGGGTGCAGCTGGACCATTGAGCCCGGAGGTGGAAATCACAGCAGCTCCCGGGGCTTGGTTCTGCGTTGCCCGGGGTTGCCTGACCTCGCGTGGAGTGCCCCTTTGGCCAGTAGAAGGTGACTTCATATTAAATCCCAAAAGCGTTCCAACAGCACGGTCATTTCCTATGCTTGCCCTCCCCGCTCGTGCCCCATTTGGGTACCCAATAGCGAGGGGTCCTTGGAAACGGCCCCCTGCCTTTGCTAACTGGCCTTCCCTCTGGGTGAGCAAGTGGAATCTCCACGGAACGTTCTGAGGATGTCATCTGTTAAGAGCGTGCGTATTCCTGCCATAGTTTTGGTTTTTTTAACCTTTATCTATTTTTGAGACAGAGACAGAGCATGAACGGGGGAGGGCCAGAGAGCGAGGGAGACACAGAACAAGAAGCAGGCTCCAGGCTCCGAGCTGTCAGCACAGAGCCCAGGCAGGGTCCGAACTCACAAACCATGAGATGGTGACCTGAGCCGAAGTCGGATGCCCAACCGACTGAGCCACCCAGGCGCCCCCCTGCCATAGTTGTAAACTCTCGCAGGGTTTTCTGTGTCCCCCAGCGGGCCGAGCGAGCCCGGCAGCCTCTGTCCAGGCCTCTGGGGGAGGCTGAGCTGTCCTGCCGTTTCCCTCCCACGGTGAGTGCCAAGCCCAGGTAAAGGTCCCGCCCGGGCAGGCCGGCGGCGCTGAGAATCACAACGAATGTATCCTAGCAGCTGACGCGGTCCAAGCAGGGACCGCGTCCGCAGCTGTTCCGGGCTCTTTCCCGGTGCACATTGGCTCCATCTTCTCCGCGGCCCCGGGAGGCCAGGCATCAGCGAGGGCTCGGCCGGGACCGTGGGGCGATGACGAGCCCGAGTCTCAGGAGGACGCCCGGGAAGCCCTGGCAGACCTCCGCACCGGATGCCTGCACAGCCCCGGCCCGGCTCTGCCGCGTCTATGCCGGCCTCTCCCGGGCAGAATCTAACGGGAACCCACCGGCACCGGGAGGGGAGACGGAGGCTCCCGGCTTTGCTCCTGGGAGCCCTCCTGGGAGCTGGGGGGAGGGGGGGAGGAGGGTTTCTGAGGGCAGCCAGGTGCTGGAGGCCAACGCGTCAACATCCAGGACTAGGTGATGCTGCTCTCGCGTCTGCTGCACAGACGGGAAACTGAGGCACGGAGAACGCAACTCACGTGTGACTTGCCCGAGGTGTGCAACGCAGAAGTGGGCCCCAAACCCAGGAACTCAGCTTTGCGGGCCGCACTCCAGCCGCCTGGACCGTGTGATCTTTCTTCTAGAAACCAGGCGAGCCTGCCTCTGCGGCCAGAGGGCTTTAGGGGGCCACTCCGTTCCTTCCTCTGGGCGGCTGAGGAGGGGGATGGAGGCAGAAAAGGGACCCTGGGACTGTCCCCGTCGAAGAGGTCAGGAAACACGCCAGGAGTTGTGTCTCCCCGGGGCGTGCTGGCAGCTGCCTGACAGCAGACAAGAGCTGAACCATGTCCCCCATCCCTCTGGGCTGATGCTACAGAAGGAGGCTGGGCCGAGCTCCCCAAGAAAGGACTTTGCCCTCCCAGAGATGTCTGCTGTGGCTTCCACAGTGGCTGGGGATCACAGAGGTTTCTTTCTTTCTTTTTTCAAAAATTTTTAATGTGTATTTATTCCTGAGAGAGAGACAGAGAGACAGACGGAGGGAGGGAGGGGGGTGAGAGAGGGAAACACGGAATCCGAAGCAGGCTCCAGGTTCTGTGATTGTCAGCACAGAGGCCGACACGGGGCTCGAGCCCATGAACCGTGAGCTCGTGACCTGAGCCGAAGTCGGACGCTTAACCTACTGAGCTGCCCGGGTGCCCCCATCACAGAGGTTTCTTGCCCGGTGGGGGTGGCGGAGGGGTGTGAGGTATGCTCTTGAAAAACCCATGAGATGGGGCACCTGGGCGGCTCAGTTGGTTCAGGCGTTGGACTTCTCGGCTCAGGTCGTGATCTCACGGTTCGTGGGTTCGAGCCCCGCGTCGGGCTCTGCGCTGACGGCTCGGAGCCTGGAGCCTGCTTCGGATTCTGGGTCTCCCTCCCTCTCTGCCCCTCCTCCACTCCCTCTCTCCCTCTCTCTCTCAAAAATGCATAAACGTTAAAAAAATTAAAAAAAAAAAAAGAAAGAAAAACCCATGAACGCGGGCCTGAGGGAAGGAGATTTAGGAATTAGGCGAGGCCGACTTTGTAATATTTGGAAACGGAACCTTACAAATACCTGAAGGGGACGGAGAAGCCGTGTCCCAGAGACATCATCCAGCTCCAAGGAACGGGGATCTGAAAGCAGTTTGGAAGATGACGATGCGGTGAATGCAGCAGGACGATGTCCTGATCTACCCCACCCCCCACCCCCATTTGGCTCCTTCGGTGAACTGGTTGCCTGCACATCACCACCCCGATCCTCCCAAAACACTCAGAGGTGACATCATTACCCCCATTTTACAGACAAGAAAGCTGAGTTTTCAGCGTGAACTGAGTCACGTGCTGTAAGGTCACAGGCTGGAAGACAGAACCGGACAGACAGGTGTTCCCGTGGGTCAACGGGTTAATGCAGGTAAGTCAGGTGAGGACCTGCCTGAGGTCGGATGTGCTGATTGCATCCTCCTGAGAGAGTCCGTTCCTGGCTAGATGTTGGACGCTTGGTGACGGCATTGTCATAACACCTCGTGGAAGCCGTTATATCAGCGCTTAATGGGAAACTGGTGTGTAGTTAATGAATCCTTAATATTCCAGCAAAGCAGCCACTAATCGTGATATTTGGTAAAGAATCCACGTCTGCGGAGCTCTTAACGCTGGAGCCTGACATAGATTTATTCAGAAGGGCACTAGAGTGGGATTTCATTACTGGGCATGAGAGAGACCTGGCCGATGTGACAGATCTGGGAGGCCAATAATGCCGTAGGGATCGGCGATCAGCTGGGGGAAAAGAGGCTATTGCGGGAGCCGGGATATAATATTGCAGACTCAGTTCCGTGCAGGGTGATGCCCAAGTCGCTCCCCGGATTATTATTGCCACGCTGCCCCTGTTACCGCTATCCCCAGCATCACCATCACTAATCACTACGTCGTTCGTGCCCCTGCCCCCAGGATGTCTGCACTTCGGTCACAGTCCTATTAAAGTCATGCGCGAAATCACATGATTTTGTCCCGTGGAACAACACTCTTACAACCTCTAAGCACAGCAGCCACGCAGAAGGTCCAAAAAGTCTACCCCGTAAATGTATAAGAAAACACAATATGGCGTAATATAAAGTAGCACGTGCTGGGGAAGATAGTCCGGAAGGGCCGGGCGGAAGACGGAATCTTAGCTTCAAGATATGTTATTGTGCTGCTTTTTCATTCAGCCTTGTGTATTTGAATCCACGTGCCTGCCAAAAACATAAAAGAAAAGGCTCCTATCTTGGGGCAAAACTTCCTAACTTAGAGGAAAACTGAACAAATTAAATTTTTTTCCAAATCTTTATTTTTGAGAGAGAGGGAGAGAGAGAGTGCGAACAGGGGAGGGGGTGGAGACAGAGGGGGATACAGAATCCAAAGCAAAATCCCGGCTCTGAGCTGTCAGCACAGAGCCCGATGCGGGACTCGAACTCATAGACCATGAGGTCTTGACCTGAGCTGAAGTCCGACGCTTAACCCACTGAGCCACCCAGGCGCCCCCAAATGGAGCAAATTATATTAAGTCAAATAAAAGCATCAATGATTCATAATTCTGCGCCCCAGGCCATTAAGGAAGTTTCAAGGCGACGTGAAAACGGTGTCTTCCGTGCCTCCAACCTGCAGCGTCGGGACGTGGTCATACGACACAACCAGGGAGGCGCGTGCTGTCTGGTCTCACGCCCCAACGGCTCTGGGGGGACTCCGCCAGTGTGGGAGGGAGCCCACGGATGACGGCCGGACTCGACTTCTGTTACCCTCGGGCATGAAGTTCCACGAAGGAATGACAACTTAGAAGTCACTTGCAAGGGCACCACATAAAGGTTTGTTAGAAACTCCGCGCACCCGTGCCGTGTTTGCGCTCCCCCCCGGTGCTGTTAGAAGTTTAGACCCAAGGGGAGTAGCCCTGTGTGAACTCCACACTCAGCATTTCCTGTTTGATAGAACAGTTATTTTGGTGGCGTGTGGGTTGTAGTGCCCTTTGCTTCCGGATCAGACAGGAGCTGTTTCCCGCCCTTGGAGCCACCCCTTCTCCTTTACGGAGACAGACGTCGTCAAGGCCAGGCGAGCAGTGACCTGAAATGAGTGGGATCGTGCGGAAGGCGCACCGTGGGGATTCTGGGGTCACAGCTGAGCCAACACGCGAAGCCCGCGCTTTGCAGGATACAGTTAAGACTGCAAGCCCTCAGCAGTGGATGAGTTTAAGACGATTTTCATCATCAGCTTGGGTAGGAACAGGGCAAAACTCTTTGCTGTTCTTATTATATCGCTCAGGAGTCTAAAATATCTTTTGGGGGGCTTTAATTTTTTCAAGTTTATTTATTTATTTTGAGAGAGACAGCGTGAGTAGGGGAGGGGCAGAGAGAGAGGGAGAGAAAATCCCAAGCAGGCTCTGGTGGGGCTCGAACCCACGCTGTGAGATCATGTGCTGAGCCAAAACCGAGAGTCAGACACTTAACTGACTGAGCCACCCAGGCGCCCCAGGCCTCAAATATCTTATTAAGTCACCTAAAATAAAATCAAGTAATGTTTTAAAGCTTATTTATTTATTTTTGAGATGGAGAATGTGCGTGCGTGCGTGGGTACGAGCCGGGGAGGGGCAGAGGGAGGAAGAGAGGGAACCCCAAGCAGGCTCTGCACTGTCAGCACAGAGCCCTAAATGGGGCTCAAACACGCAAACCTTGAGATCATGACCTGAGCTGAAACCAAGAGTCGGACGCTTAACCGACTGAGCCACCCAGGCGCCCCGAGCACTGGGGTTTTAAACATAACAAGCTTACTATCCGACAGCCTTTTAACTAGGATTCTCTGTCAGCTTTTTAAAAAATCTCTCTACTATGAAAATTGATGTTCAGAATAATGGCTGTGGAGGGGAACAGGTGAAGCTGGTTGAGTTTCACTTTGAAGGCCCTGGCCAGACGTTCTGGATTCTTCTCCAGAATGGTGTTTCCATTTTTTTTTTTCCTTCCCTCAGAACTTAAGACCCTTTTATTTCCCAGTAAAGTTCTGCTTTTACATCAGTAAGTGTATGTGCTTAAGGAGGTGCCTGTGTGCCTCCAGGTGTAACTGAGATCTGTCTACAAGCAGGAGCTCACGTCACAGACATGAAATACTAAGAAATTCTAGCCACTGAAGAGTTGGAAAGGTATTTGGGAGGGAGACACAGTAATACAATCTTATATCCCTGAAGCCGTCTTACAGACACTGCTGTCCCATTCTGAAAATGCCCTTGGACTCATAAAGACGGAACTGTATTCCAATGGTTGGGATGCAAAGTACTTTAGTGCAGTCTTCTGCGTTCAAAAAATAGCAATCAGCTTACATAGGATGATGGTTTTTTGTAAGAGTGCCTCAACGGAGTGCCCGCCATCGTGTTAAGTCTTCGCACGTTTGTTGTCTCATGTAAGCCACCTTTTATACATGCCCAGATATCACCGCGCCCCTCCCCCAACTCTCTCTGGACCCATGCAAGTCCTTGACCTTCAGAAACCCTCTTCTGACCTCTCCTGCCCCAGTGATGCTCAGTCCCATTGAGAGCATTACATTTGTGGTTAATACGTTAGGAAACCGCAGCCCACAGACCAAATCCAGCCAGCCACAATGGCTTTAACATTTTCACACGGTCGGAAAATCAAAAGAGGCGTATTTGTGACGTGAAAATCATGCGAAGTTTAGACTGGTGTCCATGGGTAAAGTGTTGTCGGAGTTGCGTCACACGCATTCATTTCCGCGTTGTCCGTGTTTGCTTTTGTGCTACTAAGCCCTAGTTGAGCAGTTGAGACTGAGGCGTGGCCCACAAAATCTGAAATATTTCCTAGCTGATCCTTCCAGAAGGAGTTTGCGGACCCCTGCGCAGGCCTTCACACTCCAGGTCTTTAACCTTTCAGTTCATGCTTGAATGTTTACTGACCTTCTCACATACTGACAGCACAAAGGGAGCGTGTGCTTTGGTCTGAGCGTGAGGCTTACGAAGCGATTCCCAGAAGAAATGGATAATTCAGAGCGGATAATCAGGATCTGACTCCATACTGGAAAATGTAGTCAAAGCAGTGCATAAGACTGGCTGCATTTACTTGGTGCTACCTGTGATCTACACTCTTTACCGCTATCTCATTTAATTGTCGCTTTGGTCCTGCATGTAAAGTATTATTTTGCACCCATTTTACAGATGAGAAAACTCAGGCAGAGACTGGTTAGGGGATTTCCAAAGCTCAGCCAGTCCGATGTGAGGTCAGCTTTGAAGCCAAATCAACCTGGCTCTGAAGACTGCCATCCTATAGCCACTTTACCCTGCTGGGTCAAACCTTGGGTGGAAAGTCAAAAACCGAGTTCAAATCCTGGCTCCCCCAGTAATTAGCCATGGGATCTTGGGCAAGTCCTTGACCTCTCTGGGAGCACGGAAAGAGTTTCCACACAGGCTTGCGGTGAGGCTAAAAGAGGTGGTGTCCGAGGACGTGGCTGGTGGACCTCATATAAAACATGGCGGTCAATGTCAATGAGCTATGGGCTTTATAAAATATTCTAATGCCCGGCAACATGTGTTCTTGATTTTAAGTGAACTATTTCCATTAATCACAGTACTTTACTTATTTCAAGATTTTAAAAGTGATGTGGCTTTGATGTTGAGCCACACCGTTGGGATAGGCACCTGCCACAGACACTAAGGCCCCGAGTCTGGTGTCTTGTGCCAGAACCCATGAAACAGTAACAGGCTAACGTGTCGGCGTGTGAGTGGGGTCGAGGGTCTCCTCCTTCACAGTTCCTGACGTATGATGCTGCGGATTTATCGGGATGCAGACAGCGGTAGATAAAAGTATGTGGACCTTTCGTTAGTTGTACTCCAAACAGTTTTCTGGGGCATGAGTAAATAATGATGATAATAATAATAATAATAATAATATCTGATGTGTACTGAGCCAAACACTGTTCCTGTGCTTTGTCTGTATCTCTCTTTTTTTAAATGTTTATTTGTTTTTCAGAGAGACAGAGAGAGCATGAGCGAGCTGGGGAGGGGCAGAGAGAGAGGGACACACAGAATCGGAAGCAGGCTCCAGGCTCCGAGCTGTCAGCACAGCTGGGCTCAAACCCACGGACCGCGAGATCATGACCTGAGCTGAAGTCAGACGCTCAACCGACTGAGCCACCCAGGTGCCCCTGTATCTCTCTTTTTCTTAAAGTTTATTTATTTATTTATTTTGAGAGAGAGAGGGAAAGAGAGAGAATCCCAAGTAGGCTCTGCACCGTCAGCACGGAGCCCGACGAGGGGCTCGAACTCATGAACTGTGAGATCATGACCCTGAGCCGAAACCAAGTGTCGGACGCTTAACCGCCTGAGCCACCCAGGCGAGGCGCCCCATGTCTGTATTTCATTTATCACTAAAAGCACCTCTGTGAGGCAGGTTCTATTACCACCATCATTCTGCAGATGAGGGAACTGAGGTGCTGAGAAGCTGTGTGGCCACCGCTAGGCAGCGGTGGAAGTGGAATCCAGCCCACTCTCCTGGCAGGGCCCTGCCCCTGAGCAGTCGGGTAATGAGAGGGTTGGGCCCCAGGGAGGCGTGGGCAGAAAATTATACTGGATTGTACGACTTTCAAGGAACTGTTATGTATAGCAGTTTAAACCCGGGATAGAACTAAGACCTTAAGCGAATAGAGGGAATGATATAGATCTATTTAAAAGACCTGTGTTCCAAATACTGATTCCAAAAACTATACCGTGAGTGTGCCCACCTGTACACGGCGGCTTGACAGGTCTAGGAAGAGAAAGTTCAATTCAGTAACGTAGTCAGACACGTGGTCTGGTTAAATTGTTTATTCTGGCCGTTGACGGTATTGGTATCGTAGATGCAACATGAGAAAAGGTCTAGCCTGACCAAAAGGGGTCCGGGAGGGCACTGGACCCCCGTCTCCGTCCCACGCTGCAATGGTGCCTCAGCGGGTGGGGGTCATTGCCATCTTTCCCAACAGTGGGCAAACATTTCTAAGGCTTCTGGCCTTCGCAGCCCCAAAGGGCAAGGGGGGCATGGAGTCTGGCCAGAGGAATTAACCGAAGTGCCTAAAATCTGAGACAAGAGGGTCCAAGAAGAAAAGGTACATGGAATGTGACACGGAGGAGAAGACCAAGATGTGACTTTAAAACTGTCCCCAAGGTCATCAAGGGCACTTTATGGACAATGATGCCTGCTCTAGAATTTCGCTGAATAAATGAATGCAAATCATAACAACAATGAGTTAGGGGAAGACATAAGACAAAACATTTTTTTTTTCTGAAAGAAAAGATGTGCTAAACATGGACCTGATTAAAAAATATCATGCAATGTGCCCTGGGTGGCTAAAGAAATATATTGTCAACCTTTTCTTTTCTTTCCTTTTTTTTTTTTTTAACTGAGAAAATGTGGCTTTACTATGTGCTAGAAAGTAGGAAGGGGAACCAGGAAAAGATTCCTGGAAGGTAACCCTTGGAGGGTCTAACGTTTGCTCTACTATGCACCATGATGTTGCTGGCTAGGCTGGGCTGGGGTGGTGGTTCTTTTTCCTCAGATATTTAGTCTTGGCTTATAACACTTTTGTCCCTTAAATGTTTTATTATTTTTATGACTTTAAGAAGTAATACGGTTACTAAGAATAAAGTTGAAACAGCAACTGTTGTGATTCAGTATTGCAAAGTGGCTTTAGAAAATGCAGGTATAACCTCAGTGGTAGGCAGTCCTGATTTTGTGTCCAGCAGAGGAACGACCTGGGGAGAACGTGGAGACCAGAAGGGAAATGGCAGGAGACCCCAATTCAAAAAAGGAGTGAGATAAAGGACAGGTTCTTTGTTCCCAGTATTTCTCCAGTTCACCTTGCTTGGATCAAACCCCACCAAACAGGTGCCAGGTGCCGGGTCACCCGGAGAATCCAGGAATCGCCGCTACTTTCCCGGGAGCCCTGGAGAACCCTACAAACCCCAACTGTCCCGTTAGTAGGTAACCCTGTGTAGGCTTCAGCCACCAGGTGGGGCCCAACTGCACAAAGGACCAGCCCGGATTTGGCCCTGTGTCCAGAACCCCTGGGCAGGCAAGCTCACCCTGGATATTCATTAGCCTTGAAAGAATGCCTCCCTGCATTGACATCATTTATTTTATTTTATTTATGTATTTCTACACTTATTTATTTTTGAGAGACAGAGAAAGACAGAGCACAAGCAGGAGAGGGGCAGAGAGAGAGGGAGACACAGAATCTGAAGCGGGCTCCAGGCTCCGAGCTGTCAGCACAGAGCCCGACGCGGGGCTCGAACTCACCAACCGTGAGATCATGACCTGAGCCAAAGTTGGACGCTCAACCGACTGAGCCACCCAGGCGCCCCTCACTGATTTATTTTAAACACCGTTTGTGTGTATGTGTGTGTGTGTGTGTGTGTGTGTGTGTGTGTTTATTTTTTTCAATGGCATTTTACTCTGGCATTCCTGGATTATTGAAAAAAAAAAAGGGTTCATTACTCCACCCTCCCCACCCCCAGCCTGCATTCCTCAGAAGCTCCTTTTAATGTTTTAAGCCTCTTCCCCATCTTCGTATTTATCTCCATATTTCTCAATAACCTGCTTACCTTGTGATTTCTCCATTTTGTTCAGGTGAAGACACTGTCTATTGACTTCCTTCCTGTGGCTAATGGGGTCTTGGTTCTCCAATACCTCTTTCTGCCCCAGAAGAGGGCACGGCCCTTCCCTCCTCGCTCCCGATATACTTGTGTACTGACTATGGCTAATTCAGTCCCAGAGCTCACATACTCACCGTGTAAACACCGGTCATGGTTGAGCCCATCCAGTCCTACAATTACGTTTCCTTTCTCGTATCAGTTTTGTTATTCCTGGAGGTGACAGGTGCTCCGTTTCTTCCGTTTGCTTTGTCTTCCCTCTTCCTCATTGACCGGTGCCAGACCTTCAAACAGAACTATCCCCTCCATCCACTCAGAAACATCAGGCCATCTGCTAGTAACTCCTTCTCCCCGGAAGCTCTCTCTTGCAGCTCTCTGTGCCCCTGCTCCAGTGTGGACTGGCTGCCCTTGCCACGGGTGACACTCTTGTCCCAGGACCTCCCTTATCAGTCCTTCTGCGGGTTTCCTTGCCTTTCTCTTGTGGGGGTTCCTGTCTTCCTGAAGGCACAGAGGATGTCTCTATCTCCCAAGCTTCACTCCCTCGTTTTGGAGAAGGAAGACTTCCGAGAGCTTTGGGAGAAAGGATTCATGGGTGTGTGTGGGAGGGGGTAACACCTCAGAGATCTGGTTTATTTTTATTCTACCCTTACCCGGTGAGACTGGGTTAGGCTACCGATTCTTTCTGCTCAGATTTCTAGACATTGCTCCTGTGTCCTAACATTTGGGATTGGTATGGAGAAACACGATGCTCTTCTGAATGACTATCCTTTAATGTGGACAATTGTAGGAAACGTTAGTATATTGTCCTTATCCCTGGCAGTCAGACATTTTCTAATGAGTGCTTTGGAATTAATTAATTAATCAATTTTACATTTGTATTTATTTATATTCAGGGTACTCAGTATGCCTTTTATTTTATGCCAGAAGCTCACGTGCTTCGGTCCTGGGAAACTTTCTTGGATAATTTCCTTGATGATATTTTTACCTCTAAATTCTTTCTTTTCTTGTCTTTTTCTTTTTTTTTCTTTTTTTTTGGAAATTCCTATAATTCAGATATTGTATCTCCTTGATTCATTTTCTAATTATCTTTTTTTTTCCTTCCCGTTTTCCATCCCTTTCCTTTTTGTTCTCCTCTCTGGGAAATTTCCTCACAACTTTTACCTTCCGATCATCCTACTGACTTTGTGAAAACGTTGCTGCTATCGTATTTCAGTGCTCAAGAGCTCATTCCTACTTTATGATACTCTCACAACGTGTTATTCTTGTTTCACAGTTGACAAGGTTTTGGTTATTTCTCTGGGGTCATCAATGGTAGAATTCTTCTTTTTTTTTTTTTCTCTTACGTTCCCTTCTGCCCTGTGTTTTGTTCCTGTTTCTTTCTACTTGTCTCTTGTCTTTCGTGTTGGAACTTGCCTACAAATGTCTTTTAATCCTTGGATGTACACTTATATTTCAGAAAGAGAATCAACGTGTTCACAGGAAACTACACACCGTGTGTGTGTGTGTGTGTGGTGGGACGGAGGACCCTGTCAATTAGAAGCCTTCTCTCTAGTGGCATTAGTTGGCTTTTACCACCGGGGAGTTGCAATGCCAGTATCTGTGAGTCTTTTCACCTGCAAAGATCACTTCCCCAAGGAGCAGTCTGAGTCTCACGGAGGGAGCAGAGGGTTCAGGCAGGGATAAAGTAAGTCTTGCTGCCTGTGTTCTGGAGCCGGAGCAAGCAGAAGGGAGGCTACCAATGCAGGGATGTGGATTTCAAGTGAATTACTTCTTTCTAGAGGGATGAACCACACCTGTCCACAAGGATCCTGGTGACTGATGACTGAGTCCACGTGCTCCCCGGAGGTTTGCCTAAGTCTCCTGCCAGGATCTAGGAGACACCTGCATCAGGCTGCCTGGGGAAGGGGGTGTCTGGGATATCACCTGCCCTTTGAAGACTCTACCTTCAGAGTACTTGTGCCCCCCAGGGCTCTCAGTCATCCCAGTGTCCTAGAGTAAAACCATCTTGCCTCTTGTTGACCGCCCCCCCCCCACCACAGGCAAAGGACACAGCTTCTCCCCCTTGTGAGCCACGCCAGTGAGCACACAACCTCCCTTTCCAGCCTGTTCAAACTATATTGGTACTTTTTGCCTGTGGATATCCCCTTCCGTTCTCTTTGTCCTTTTGGATTCTTGACTGGGGTTCATGAAGGGCACTTGTGTCCAGCTCTTCATGGTTACTGGATATCCCTTAGCTTCTATCATATCTTGCATATTTTTAGGCCTTTAGAGAACGAGCCACAAATAATTTAGGAAGTGTTTGCTAAAAAAAAAAAAAAAAAAAAAAAAAAAAAAAAAAAAAAAAAAAAAAAAAGTTAGGGACTGTGAAGACAATGTGAGCAAGCCACAGAATGGAACAAGGGCCCGGAAACACCGGCCGGCAGTTGGAAAGACTGAACTTTGCTTGTCAACCATTTGCTTATTTGTGGACAGGTCACATTTCTCCAAATCTATTTTATCCTCTGGAAAATGAGCCCAATCTACTAATACGTGCATTATACAGTTACTCTGAAGATGAGGAGCAACCGGGAATGTTAATGTCCTCTGAAAAGTCGGAAGTGTTTCGCCGTAAGCAGCCTGTTTGGCTCACCTATCTTGAAGATGGCATGTTTATGAGTGCAATATAGTATTTGCTTAGCCTTTTGAAAAACATGCTAGAAGCAATGATGTAAGGCTAGATTTTGATAAAGGACCTGGACTATATGCGTAGAAGTAGACCAGTGCCCTTTAAATTTTTTCGGGATTGGCATGCCTGGGTGGCTCAGTCAGTTGGGGAACTGGTTTCAGCTGGGGCCATGAGCTCCTCCTGGTTTGTGAGTGTCAGCCCCACACTGCATTGGGCTCACTGCTGTCAGAGCAGAGGTGGCTTGTGATCCTCTGTCCTCTTCTCTCTCTCTCTGCCCCTCCCAGCTCACACACACTCTCTCTCACAAACAAACAAACAAACAAACAAACATTTTTAAAAAATTTATGGGGCAGCTGGGTGGCTCAGTCGGTTAAGGCTTGGCTCAGGTCATGATCTCCAGGTGAGTGAGCCTGCATGGGGCTCTGTGCTGATGGCTCAGAGCCTGGAGCCTGCTTCAGATTCTGTGTCTCCCTCTCTCTGCCCGTCCCTTGCTCTTACTCTCTCTTTCTCAAAAATAAGTAAACACTAAAAAAAATTTAAATAAATTTATAATTTTTTTCCGGATTGAGCCTACTCCCTCTCTGCTGTTCCAGCCTCCATGGCACCCTGGGCTCTCCGTGGCTGCTTTAAGACTGCAGAGCGCCCCAGCGGCCAGAGGCAGGGGAGGGGGTCCCCGCTCGCCTCCGCGCCGCTCGCTCGCTCGCTCGCTCGCTCCGCGCCCGCCCGCCCGCCTCCCAGGCAGGGAAGGTTAGCGAGGGCTCACTGCGATTCGGGCCGCGGGAGAGGAAAGATGAGCCTGCCCGCCCGCCTGCTGCCTGGATGTGGAGGCTGAGGGCCGGCGCACGGGAGGCCGCTTGCTGCGCAGTCGGGGCGCCGGGTGCCCGGGATGAGCTCACGCCCGCGTCTGCGGCTCCGTCCACCTGCCGACCTGCCGGCGGCCCCCTGAGCTGACGGCGCACCTGGGCTGCAGCCCCGCCGGCCCGCTCTGGCCGCAGCGTTGGGCGCGGCGCCCGGGAGCAGGTGTGCAGGAGCGCAGCGCGCGGCGAGCGCAGCCCTCGCCCCGGAGCCCGGCCGCGCCGCGTGCCCGGGCGGCTTGGCAGCAGCTGCGGCCCCCGGGCAGGTGGCGAGCGAGCGGAGCCGGGCGGAGCGCGGGGGGCGAGGCGGGGGGCCCGTGGGTACGCGGGCTCTTCGTCAGAGTGTGCGGCGACCGCGCCGCTGGCGAAGGTTGCTCGGCGGCTTCAGTTTCCGCGAATTCACGCGCGTCCTAAAAGGACACTGACCTTCTAAACAGCTTTCCACTCATTTTTCCCTCGTTTGTGTTACAGCTGAGAAGCTGCCAACAACCGTGTTCCCCTGCAAGCTGGATTCGCTAGCAAAGCCAAGGCTAAACTAACTTGTAGCGAATGACCCTTTGATTTTCTCACCATTCCTGCCCTTCGGCCTCCCAGCGCACTTGCCCCTCTCTCTCCCCTAACATTTCGGAAGAGTCTCTATTTCTTACCAGGTTCCTCCTCCAGGTGGTTGGACAGGGACAGAGTCTGGGGTTGTGCACAGTAGAGGCACTCAGTTGTATGTTGTTGAAAACTCACGGGGTAGAGCCCGCTGAGGGGGCCTATGGCAATGTCTTCACTCCGCTTCCACATTGGGCTTACACCCACCCATCCCTGATTTAACCCACTTCTTGGTTTTGCTTTTGCAGTTGGCCGGAGAGCATCAGCGATGCGTCTTTCCTGGACAGAACAGGAAGTGAAATGAGCTGTTTCTGGTCACACTCCACTAAGGTTGGTCTTTTATGGAACACAGGATGCCACAGGTTTGGGCTCTTTGCTGTCTTAAAGTGCTGTCTGAGAAAGGCATCCTGATGAACCAGGTGTTTCAAGGTCTGGCAGAGTATTCCCTCTTTGGTGCCCCCGGCTGGTGTAGGTATCCTCTGGGGACACTCTTCTCAATGCTTTCTCTCACTACTATCTGTGAACAAACTTGCCATTCCTGACTGACTCATGCTGTCCCCTGCATGTGCCCAGGACAGAGAAGAGAGGCAACTTTTTATCCTCATCCAAACACTGGTTCCTGTCTAACTGCCCCATGTCTGCCCTAACTGACCGATACACCTCCAGTGGAGCTGCCTTCTTTGGGGCATGATCAGTGATTTGTAATTCATATGTTTTGGTCACATATGTTGTCTTCCTACCAATAACCAGCCATGGCAGTTCTGCAACATTGCCTGAGCGCCTGCTGTGTACTCTGAATCCTGGGCTGGTACCCTGTAGATATCAGCTACGTTGATCCACACATGGACCTTAATAGGTGAACATTAACCTCCCCAAGGTACACGTCCAGCACTGCTGTTGGTAGGTCACATGCGGGTCACACAGCAGTACATTATGAACATACATAATCTAAGAGAGTGGCTTATAGATTGATCTGCAGAAATCAGCCCTGACCCTCATACATTGCTGGTGGAAATGTACAGTGGTGTAGCCACCTTGGAAAACAGTCTTCGAGTTCCTCAAAAACTTAAAAATAGCATTATCATATGACCCAGCAAGCAGTTCCATTCCTAAGTTTCCACCCAAGAGAAAGGAAAAGGAGTCTTCACACAGAAACGTGTGCATGAATATTCAGACCAGCGTTATTTCTAACAGCTCAAAGTGGAAACAACTCCAATGTCTGTAAGCTGATGAATAGAGAAAGCGAAAGTGGAATATCAATACAGTGGAATATTATCCAGCCATTAAAAGGAATGAAGTCCTAGCACAAACTACTATGTGGAGGAAGCCAGTCACAAAAGGGGACATACAGTACAGCTCCATTCATATGAAATGCCCAGAATAGGCAAACCCACAGAGAAGCAAGTAGAAAGGAGCTTGTCTATCGATGGGGGGTGGAGGGAAATGGGGACAGATAGCTAAAGGGTGCAAGGTTTCTTTGTGGGGTGATGAAAGTCTTCTAAAATCAGATTTGATGATAGTTGCACACCTCTGTATACATGCAAAATTATCGGATTGTATAGTTTAAATGGGTCAAGTGTAAGATGTGAATTACCTCTCAATAATGCTGTTATATACAATATCAGCTCTCTGAGTCATGATCGCTTGGACATACTGAATGTATACCAGTTGTCCCCCCTTATCTGTGGGGGATCTGTTTCAAAACCCCCAGTGGATGCCTGAAACTGTGGATAGTACTGTTCCCTATGTATGTTATGTTTTTTCCTATATGCACATTCCTGAGAAAGGGGGGAGCAAGGGAGGGGAAACTGCTATAAGAGACTGAGGGCTTGGGAATAAAATACTTGTCCTTAAAAGGGAGGAACAGAAAATAATTGCCCTTTTGAAATCTCAGAGGTATTATTGTTTTTGTGGATTTATTGACACATAGGAATAAGGGTTTGAAAAATTGTAGCCATTCTTTCCTGAGTAAAATATTCATCTGTATTTGCATGAACAAATGGGCAATAATCAATCCACACTATTTGTTCCTTAATTTGGTTCAATGAGGAAGCAAATAAGCAACTACTTCTGGATCGCCATGGAATAAAAAAACTGCTTTAGTATTTGAAAAAAAAACTGTAACCCTCAGAATTTAAATACTAATATGCAAAGCGTATTTTCTGCTTTCTATTTATTAATTCATAGTAATAAAAATAGAGAAATAATAACAATAATCAGACATTCCTATAAGCTTTCGTAGATTCTTAATAATTTTTTTAATGTTTTATTTATTCTTGAGAAAGAAAACCAGAACATGAGCGAGGGAAGGGCAGAGCAAGAGAGGGACGCAGAATCCAAAGCAGACTCCAAGCTCCGAACTGTCAGCACAGAGCCCGACGTGGGGCTTGAACTCATGAGCCATGAGATCATGACCTGAGCTGAAGTTGGATGCTCAACCGACTGAGCCACCCAGGCGCCCCAATAATTTTTAAATATTCTATTTTTTGTTTTAAAAATATATGAGAAAAAATAGCACAAGCGATTCTCATTCGACAGGTGCTTAATATCAAGGGTTAGAGATGTCAAGCGATTTATGCCAAATCGAAGAATTTGCTGAGGTGGGTGAGCCTAAAATCCAGGGCACCGCACCCCTGCTCTACCATACCGGGCTGCTTCATTTTAACGCAAAGAGGTGACTGTTTCCCCATCCTTACGGACACTGAGAGACACATGGAGATTGTTTTATATTTCAAATCCCTTCTCTAATCCTAATCCTCAAATTAGATATGCGTTCAGGCTCCTAAAAATCAAGTGCAACACTGGGGGCGAACACAGACATGTGCTCCGAGATAACTTATCTCCCTGTGGAACCCCCTGGCCCTGCCCCATTTCCACGCCTGGAGAATAGACTGCTCCCTGCAGGAGACCAAGGGTCTGGAATGACTCTTCTCTTGGAGACCCACCTTATGGGCTGTTTTAATTCTTTCCCTGTTTATAGTGGACTGAGGGCTGGAGCTATAAAAGAAAGGAGACGAGCAAAGTCATACCATGTCTCTGTTCATGACCCGTGGCCAGCCGTGGGCCCCACACCGAGAGAGGATGTGCTGTGTGGGAAGCTGGGCGTGTGCACTGGGGTCAAGACGGCTGGCGTTGATCTCAGCCCCATCACTGCCTGGCTGTCATCTTGAGGGAACCCTCATTGGTTCTGATTATCTGTACCTATGAACGAGAGCTGGGTTGCTGAGGATCTTACCAGAGGCAGTGCGCGGGAAGGCAGTTTTTTTTAACTCTAAAGCCAAATGTGATTGTGCCCAGCGGACACTCTAGCGACGAAGCGGGACCCGGCATTTTCTGTGGTTTTAACAGGGTACGCAGCCCGGTGCTAACCGATGTGGTGGAGGGGTGAGGCTTATCCTCGATGTCCCTGCATCAGTGTCCTCTGGGCAACACAGGACCCCACCCGACACTCACGCACCCGATCTCCATCCTTCCGGCTTTGGGAGCAAGGAAGGCATTCGCCGAATCTATGGAGTTTCTGGCACTCTGTTGTTGTCAACAGAAGTTGACATCTGGTCACCCTGCTATGGGGTTGATAACAGAGGCTATCTCAGGTAACCTGGCGGAGGATTAAGCTTTACGAAACCAACTGGCAGTCCTGGCAGGTCCTGGGGGTTGCACAGATGAGACGCTCACGCTGCCAGCCCGGTGAGGAGTGCGTGATTTGACGTCTGGCTCCCAGGTAGAGTGTGGGCACCCGGAGGTGGCCCGGCGGGATCAGCATCTGGGCTCCAGTGGCCACTAGCCATGTAACTTTGGGCAAATGCTGCAACTTTTCTACATTTGGGGTTCCTGGTCAGTAAAACGGGGAAGGAGTTCCGTCTACCTCCTAGAGTATGAGGACACGTGTGAAAAGCCCCTCCACAAGGGAGGAGCAAGGAGTGCCCCGTAAAGAGCTGATGTTGTTGCGTGTGATCCGAGCATGGGGGCACTCGGCGGCCCCCCGACGTGCCGTGGGTCGACAGCCAGCTGTGTGGAAAGTCTGGGGAACCAGAGAGGGTGCGGTAGCCCAGTCTGGGTGACGAGAGGTGACATTTGAACTGGGTCCAGAAGGGCTAGGGGCGGGCTCGCGTCAGACAGAGGGAAGAAGGGAATCTCTGGCAGAGACCGGCATGATGCCTTTGGTGTGTTTGGGGTGATGCCGGCACCTGGGTGACCTGGGGAAGATGAGAGTCCGGGTTGGAATGAGTGTCCGGGGCCTTCCACGCCATGGGAAGGAGTCTGGATTTTATCAGCGGGAAACTGTTTTCAACAGAGCTCCCAAAATGTGTTCCTAGAACACTAATTCTTTAGGGCTGCTTTTTACCTTCTACATGCTTGATATTAAATTTCTCTTTCTAATTTTTTTTAATATTTCTTTTTCTTTGAGACAGAGAGAGAGGGAGACAGAATGTGAGCAAGGGAGGGGCAGAGAGAGAGGGAGACACAGAATCGGAAGCAGGCTCCAGGCTCCGAGCTGTCAGCACGGAGCCCGACGCGGGGCTCGAACTCACGGACCGTGAGATCATGACCTGAACCGAAGTCGGACGCTTAACCGACGGAGCCACCCAGGAGCCCCTTAAATTTCTCAAGACGAAGTACTTAAGTGTTACTTCTTGTTGCAACAAGAAACATGATGCCGTGTAATAAATGTCAACAATCTCTCTCCTGCCAGATCCCCTCCGGCTCCACCCCCCAAGGTAACAAGCATGGTCGGCCGGCTGTACCTTTCTCCACACACACGTGTAGACACACCCTTAGACAAGCCCCTGCTTGAAGGGATGACCCTGTCACCGCACAGGGACCAGTGGAGGGGTGGGTACTGTCTGACAAAGCTCTGCCTGGAGGTCCCTCAATCATACGATCCCCATGACTGACTTCTCTTAAAGTCGGCCTTTGTGGAGGTCACGAAGAGACGGGCTCATGATAAACGAAATGCCGTAAATAGTTCTTATATTGGGCCTTTTGCTTGCTGTAGCAAAAAAGCTTCTAAATACACCTTCAGCTAGCACGAGGAGATCTGATATTACGCAACCTGAAGGAGGAGAGGCACCCAGACCATACTCACAGTCGATTCGCTTGGGAGGAAAAACTGGACTTTGAAAGTCCACCTCTGTTACTTGCAAGGGCATCTCTTGTCTGCTGGCAGACTGGAAGACAAGGCCACCAGGTGGAACCGCCTGACGACCCATCCCGGCCTGCCAACTCGAATCTGCGCGGCCAAGGGCTACTTGGCGTTTGTGGACACACAAACGCCGAAGGCCAGATGTGATGTGATGAGTCTGAAGGGTGGAACTAATTCCTCCTTTGACCCTAGAGGGTTTGTGTTGAGGAAGAAACTGATGTGAAATGCCCTGTCTCCACTGAGGCCCCCCAGCAGAAAATAGATGGCAGGCCCAGCGGACTGGGTACTGAGGCAAGGGCACCAATGAGAGATGAGGAGGTAACCAAGGCATGGTCCCAGGGGAAAGCTTTTGCATTTCTAAGAATGAAGAGGCTAGGGGGCCGGGGGGGCGGGGGGTGTTATAGGACGCTGAGACGGTTAGAAGTTATGGAGGACAGTATGGTAGGGAACAGAAGTTGTAGTTATGACCAAATTGGTTATTGCCAAACCATGGTGTGGCTGGGAGGAGGGGAGTTACAGGATCAGACCTCTCCCTTCCGGCCCTGTGGTCTCCTGCCCTTCTCTTTTGGCTGCACCTAGGGAAGCCCGGATACCAAGGAGCCTGGATGGTGCAGTCCACGGAAGTCAGCTGCTTGAGGCCCAGGTGCAGGGAGGGGTGGAGGGGCAGGTGGAGACCATCCAGTAACGCTACACCTGGGGCATAGGCATCAAATCTGCCTTCGTTACGCTTTTAACGTCATAAATAAAAATGAGTTGAACCTATGTTTTAATTATTATGTTTCTAAACCTGTATTTTTCTAAGATTTTATATTTTTTATATATTTTTTTAATGTTAGTTTATTTTTGAGCAAGAGAGAGAGACAGAGTGTGAGCAGGGGAGGGGCAGAGAGAGAGGGAGATCCAGAATCCGAAGCAGGCTCCAGGCTCTGAGCTGTCAGCACAGAGCCCGACGTGGGGCTCGAACCCACAAACCGTGCGATCGTGACCTGAGCCGAAGTCGGATGCTTAACTGACTGAGCCACCCAGGTGGCCCCTAAGACTTTATTTTTTTAAAGTTATCTCTGCACCCAACTGGGGCTTGAACCAACAGCCCCGAGGTTAAGGGTCACATGCTCTACCAACTGGGTCAGCCAAGCACCTCATTATTTTTCAAAGTTTATGGGGTTTTTTTAGTAATCTCTACACCCAATGTGGGGCTTGAACTCATGGCCCCAAGATCAAGAGTCGCCTGCTCTTCCAACTAAGCCAGACAGGCACCCCTGTTAACCTTGTATTTTTAAGAGATGATGGGCTATTGCTATGAAACATTTGATCTTACATGAAGAATATCATGGCTTCAGGGTGAAAAAAATGTAATCAGCAAAGAGTATCTATGCTCCCTGAGAAATTTTGGTAAATATAGTCTGCAACATTCTATCTGCCTCTTGCTTAAGTATTTTTTAAATAGCGGTAATGAGATAGAAATCACGTACCGTGCAATTTACTCATTTAAGGTGTACATTTCAATCAAGGGCTCTTAGGATATTCACAAATGTACATCCATCATCAAATCTAACTTCAGGACAATTTTGTCACCCCGAAAAGAAACCACTTACCCCTTAGAAGTCAATTCCCCTTTCCTTATAGTACTTCCCCAGCCCTCAGGAACCATTCGTCTGTTATCTCTATGATTTGCCTCATCTGGACATTTCATACAAATGGAATCAGGGGCGCCTGGGTGGCTCAGTCGGTTAAAGGTCCGACTTCGGCTCAGGTCATGATCTCGCCGTTTTTGAGTCCGAGCCCCACGTCGGGCTCTGTGCTGACAGCTCAGAGCCTGGAGCCTGTTTCAGATTCTGTGTCTCCCTCTCTCTCTGACCCTGCCCCATTCATGCTCTGTCTCTTTCTGTCTCAAAAATAAATAAACGTTCAAAAAAATTTTAATGGAATCGTAGAGGACATGGCCCTTGGTGACTGGCTTCTCTCACTTAGCATGGCATATTTTCGTCCTTGTTGTAGCATGTATCAGTCCTTTATGCCTTTTTATTTATTTTTATTTTTTTAAAAACATTTATTTATTTTTGAGAGACAGAGCACGAGCAGGAGAGGGGCAGAGAGAGAGGGAGACACAAAATCCAAAGCAGGCTCCAGGCTCCGAGCTGTCAGCACAGGGCCCGACGCGGGGCTCCAATTCACAAATCGCTAGATCATGACCTGAGCCGAAGTCGGATACCTAACTGACTGAGCCACCCAGGCACCCCTATGCCTTTTTATTTTTGAATATTTCATCAAATGTATATGCCATATTTTATTGATCTATTCATCATGACAGTTACGAATTATGATGAATGGCATCTCTAAAATCTTTATGTACAAGTTTTTGTGGGACTTAAGTTTTCATTTCTGTTTCCAAAGAGGCTGCATCATTTTACATTTCTAGTGACAGTGAATGAGCGTTTCAGTTTCTTCAAGTTTGCAAACATTTGTATCATCTCTTTCTGGTACTTAGTGAAGTGGTTTCTCATGGAGGTTTTGATTTGTATTTTCCTGATGACTAGCGATGCTGGGTGTGTTTTCACCTGTTATTGTCCACCCGCGTATCTTCTTTGGTAGAACGTCAAATCGAGATCTCGTTAACTTAACTGGGTTATCTATTCTTAAATCATGGTGCTGTAAGAGTTCTTTATCCTGGCTATGTCAGACATATGATTTGGAAATATTCTCTCATTCCATGGCTGTGTATTCACTTTTTGATAGCGTCCCTTGCAGCACGAAAACTTTTATTTTTGATTTAGTCTGATCGATGCATCTTTCTTCTGTCCTTTGTGCTTTTGATGGTGTATCTAGTAAGGCTTTGCCTAATGCAAGGTCATAAAGCGTTATTCCTCTGTTGTCTTCTGAGAGTTTTCTAGTTGCGGCCCTTACATTTATTTCAGTCTGTGATCATTTTGAGCTAATTTTTGTGCATGGTGTGAAGTCCGGGTCCAATTTCATTCATTTGCATTGTGACATCCAGTTGTCTCACACTAGTTGTTGAAAAGATTATTCTTTCCCCCTTGAATTGTCTTAACATTTTTGTTGCAAATGTAAGGGTTTATTTCTGGACTCTCAGTTCTGTTCCATTGACTTCCAGACCACACTGTCTTCATAACTGAAGCTTGGTTCTAAGTTCCTCCTCTCAGTTTTATTGAGATATAATTGATGTATAACATTTATAAGTTAAGGTGTACAGCATAATTATTTGCCACATGTATATACTATAAAATGATTACCCCAGTAAGTTTAGTTAACCTCTGTCACTTTACATAATTACAATATTTTCCCTTGTGATGAGAACTTTTAAGATTTACTCTCTTTGTAGTAAGTTTTTGAATTGGGAGTGTGAGTCCTCCAACTTTATTCTTCCTTTTAAGATTGTTTTCACTATCCTTTTATATTTGAATTTTAGGGTTAATTTGTTATTTTCTGCAAGAAAGCCAGCTGGTATATTTTGAGGGATTGCATTGAATCTGTAGATCAGTTTGGGGAGTATTGTCATCTTAACGATATTGTCTTCTTTTTTAAATTAAGAATTTTTTTTTAGCGTTTATTTATTTTCAAGAGAGAGATAGACAGAGCATAAGCAGGGGAGGGGCAGGGAGAGAGGGAGAAATAGAATCTAAAACAGGCTCCAGGCTCCAAGCTGTCAGAACAGAGCCCAATGCGAGGTTCGAACCCACAAACTGTGAGATCATGACCCGAGCCGAAGTCAGACACTTAACTGACTGAGCCACCCAGGCGCCTCTTAATGATATTGTCTTCTGATTTATGAGCATGAGATATTTTTCTTCTTTACTTTTTTCAATAATGTTTTATAGTTTTTGGAATGCATGTTTTGCATTTCTTTTTTTAAATAACATTTTAAAAAAAATTTTTTTAAAGTAAGCTCTATGCCCAACATGAGGCTTGAACTCAAGACCCTGAAATCAAGAGTCACATGCTCTATTGACTGAGCCAGCCAGGCACCTCTGTATTTCTTTTAAATATATTAGCAAGCATTCTGTTCTTTTTTATGCTATTGTAAATGAAATGGTTTTCTTTATTTCATGGTCAGGTTGTCTATTGAAACCATATAGAACAAGATTGATTTTTGTATATTGACCTCATAGCCTCCAAACTTGCTTAAATTGTTTACTTGTTCTAATCGCTTTTTTTTGGTGGATTCTTCAGGATTTTCTCTATACAAGATTATGTAATTTACAAATAAAAACAGTTTTATTTTTCCTTTATAGTCTTGATGCCTTTTAATTCTTTTCTTGCCCATTTTCTTGGGTAAAATTTCCAATACCACATTGACTAGAAGTGGTGAGAGTATATATCCTTGCCATGTTGTTGATCCTGTGGGAGAAGTATTCAATATTTCACCATTAATTATACTGTTAAGCTGTGGTTTTTGTAGATGCCCTTTGTCAGACTAAAAAAGTTCACTTTTTTTGCTAGTTTGCTGAGTGCTTTCATCATGGAAGTGTTTTGAATTTTGCCAAATGGTTTCTCCGCACCTATTGAGGGGATCCTGTGTTTTTGTCATTTATTCTATGGACATGTATGTATTATGTTAGTTGATTTTCAGATGTTAAACCGATCTTGCATTCTTGGGCTAAATGCTATTTGGTTACGGTGTACAGTTCTTTTTATATGTCGCTGGATTCAGGGGGGAGGGAGAGTTAAGATCGCGGAGGAGTATGGGGACCCTGGGCTTGTCTTGTCCCTGAAATGCAGCTAGATCAGCACCAGACCATTTTGAACACCTAGCAAATTGATCTGAGTATTAACACAATAATCTGCGTAACTTGAGCCACAGAACTCAGCAGGTGTGCGGTTGGAGAGGTGAACTGGGGGAGAGAAAAGCGGTGGAGGGTAGGGAGCTGTTTTTGCAGAGAAAGGACAGAGAAAGAGAAAGGGGGAGAGTGTGGCACATTGGGATTGTGCAAGAAAAGCACTCCCCTGAAAGTAGCTGGAGAGAAAGAGAGAGAAATAGTGAAAACGCTCGCAGGGGTCTGAACAAGAAATCTGTTCTCCAAAACCTTTGATGGGAGGAAAGGAAAGGGTTTCAATGCCACCAGGATTCTATAAACAGTGGAGTGCAGAGTCTGACGTTTTGGAGCTCAGTGGCTGGCGGTGCTCTGGTGAAGAAGAGGGGCAAATCTCCAGGAACAGACAGAAGGGTCTGAGGGGTCTGTGTGCCACACGGGGAGAAGCAGTTCCCCTGTTTGGGGAGCATTTGGTAGAAGCGATACTGCCTCCCACAGGCACAGGTCCCAGCTCATCCCAGAGAGCAGCCACGTTTGCTAGTGTTGGGATAAAGATGCCAGGGTGTGGTGAAGCCTGGCATCAGCTGTGTGTTGTGATTTGCCATAATCTCTGAACCTCTGCTGCCGCGCATTCGCACAAACATCTTCTGGGGCAAGCCGGGACCCGGCCACTGCTCAGCAAGGCCCTCCTCCAGAGAGTCGGTGTGGGTCAAAGCCCCAGGGATCTCTGAAGTGCGGGGGTTTTGAAATACAACCCTTTCTGAGGTAGTATTTGTGAGGGAGGTGCCACTTGGTGGGCAGACAGCTTGGACATGGACAGGGTGGAGGCAGGGAGAGGAGAGAGGCCTGAGACAAAGAAGGGGTGTTGATCACAGGTTGGTGAAAGTGCGAAATCCCTGTGTCAGAGGCTAGGGAAGCTGGGTGAAGCTATTTCCACCTCTCGCATGCAGGTGCATAGGCGTGCCACACTGATCCACCCCAGTAAGCTAAGCAGCGCCACCTAGTGGAGAACGGAATTGTTACGCCCAGCCCTCCCCAACTGTGCCCTCCAAGCACATCCCCTAGAAGACCAGTACAAATCCCTCCGCCTGCTTAGTGTATGGACTATAGAGTGCTTCATAGTTTCAGTTCTGGGGGAAACGATGTAACTTCATTCAGGTTTCATTCTATTTTTGGTTCAGCTCTTTGTTCATTGTCTTTGCTTTTGTTTTTGCTTAAATTGCTTCTTTTTTTCTTTTCTTCCTCTTTCTTTTCTTCCTCTTCCTCTTTCACAGAAAGTGAAAATTTTATTTTTATTTTTCACTTTATTTTTGTTAAAAAATTATTCCATTTCATTTTCTTTATTTCATTTTATTCTATTTTATTATATAATTTTTTTAATTTTTAAATTTTTTCTTACCTTTTTTTTCCATTTTCTTTCCCTTTTTTCTCTATTCTATTAAGATTCTTTCAACAAGAAGACCAAAACACACCTAGGATCTAGCTTGCCTTATTTCATTTTTTGTTTTGTTTTTAAATTTTTAAATGTTTATTTATTTTTGAAAGAGACTGCAAGTAGGGGAGGGGCAAAGAGAGAGGGAGACACAGAATCTGAAGCAGGCTCCAGGGTCTGAGCTGCCAGCACAGAGCTTGACATGGGGCTCAAACCCATGAACTGTGAGATCATGACTTGAGCCAAAGTCAGATGCTTAACCAACTGAGCCACCCAGGCTCCCCAAATTTTTATTTTGTTTTTAATTATAATTTTTTATTTTATTAATTTTTTTCATCCTCCAAAATGACAAAATGAAGGAATTCACCCCAAAAGAAAGAACAGGAAGGAATGACAGCCAGCGGTTAATCAACACAGATAGAAGCAAAAATGTCTGAACTAGAATTTAGAGCCACAATAAAAAGAATACTAATTGGGGTTGAAAAAAGCATAGAATGCCCTTCTGCAGAGATAAAAGAAATCAAATCTAGTCAGGATGAAATTAAAAATGCTACAACTGAGATGCAATCTTGAGGGATGCCATGATGGCAAGGATGGATGAAGTAAAGCAGCAAATCAGTAATCTAGAGGATAAAATTATGGAGAATAATGAAGGAGAAAAAAAGAGGGGAACAAAGGCAAAAGATTATGATACAAGACTTAAAGAACTCAAAGTGTCTTAAGGTCACTTAAAGTGACTTATTAAAAAGGAATAACATCCGGATCATAGTAGTCCCAGAAGATGAAGAGAGAGGAAAAGGGGCAGAGGTTTATGTGAGCAAATTATAGCAGAAAACTTTCCTAATCTGGGGAAGGATGCAGACATCAAAATCCAAGAAGCACAGAGAACTCCCATTAGATTCCACAAAAACAGACCATCACCAAGGTGTATCAGTCAAATTCAAGAAATCCATAGACAAGGAAAGAATTATGAAAGCAAGGGGGAAAAAGTCCTTAACCTATAAGGGAATATAGATCAGGTTTGCAGCAGACCATTCCGCAGGAACTTGGCAGGCCAGAAAGGAGTGGCAGGATATATTCAATGTGCTGAATCAGAAAAATATGCAGCCAATAATTCTTTATCCAGTAAGGCTGTCATTCAAAATAGAAGGAGAGATAAAGAGCTTCCCAGACAAACAAAAATTAAAGGAATTCATGACCACTCAACCAACACTGCAAGAAATTTTAAGGAGGACTCTTCAAGTGGAGAAAAGACAAAACTAAACAAAAAAGGCCAAATGCAACAAAGACTACATATGGCTGGATTCAGTGTCTAGCATTTGGATACAACTTTTTACATCTATATTCATAAGTGACATTGTTCTGTAGTTTTCTTGTGACATTTTTGGCTGGTGTTAGCCTCAGTTTAATATTGACCTAGTGTGAATTGGCAAATTTCTCTCTAATTTTTGGAGGAGTTTATGAAGAGTTAGTATTATTTACTCTTTAAATGTTTGGTAGAATTAACCAGTGAAGTCATCTGAGTCTGAGCATTGTGGGTTTTTGGTTACTAATTCAATCTCTTTACTTGTTATAGGTCTGTTTAGATTTTCTATTTCTTTTTTTTAATGTTTATTTATTTTGAGAGAGAGAGAGAGAGAGAGAGAGAGAGAGAGAGAGAGAGACAATGGAGCATGGGGGGGGGGAGAGAGAATCTCAAGCAGGCTGCACACCATCAGTGCAGAGCCTTAACATGGGGCTCAATCCCACGAATCTTGAGATCATGACCTGAGCTCAAATCAAGAGTCAGATGCTTAAACAACTGAGCCACCCAGACTCCCCTTCTATTTCTTTTTGAGTAGTGTCAGGAATTTGTGTTTTTCTAGGAATCTGCCCATTTTGTATAAATTATATAATTTACTCATATGTATTTGTTCATTATATTCCCTCAATATTTTTTAGTAGATCCACAATTTCCCAGTTATTTCCTAATTTTAGTAATTTGAATCTTTTCTCTTTTTTCTTAGTCAATCTACAAAAGGCATACCAATTTTGTTGATTTTTTTAAGTGTTTATTTATTTTTGAGAGATAGAGAGACAGAGTGTGAGCAGGGGAGGGGCAGAGAGAGAGGAGACACAGAATCTGAAGCAGGCTCCAGGCTCTGAGCCGTCAGCACAGAGCCCGATGCAGGGCTCAAACTCACAAACTGTGAGGTCATGACCCAGGCTGAAGTCGGCCACTTAACTAACTGAGCCACCCAGGCACCCCCAATTTTGTTGATCTTTCAGGAAACTTTTCATTTTATTGTTTTTCTCTATTGTTTTTTTCTATTTTCTAATTTCATTCCTTTCTGTCTGATCTTTATTACTTCCTTCCATTTGCTTGCTTTAGGTTTACTTAACTTTTTTTCTTCCCCTGTGTCTTAACGTAGAAATGTAGGTGACTGACTTGAGATCTTTCTTATTTTTTAATATAGGCATCCTCAGCTATGAATTTCCCTCTAAAACACCACTTCATCTGCATTCCACAACTTTGCGTATGTTGAGTCTTTCATTTTCATTCCATCTCAAAATATTTTCCGATATCTTTTTAGATTTCTTCTCCAACCCATTGGTAATTTAGGAGCATGTAGTGTCATTTCTGAATATTTGTGAAGTTCCAAAACTTCCCTTTGTTATTAATTACTCGTCTATTTCATTTGTGGTTAGAGAACATACTTTGTATGATTTCAGTACTCTTTGTTCAGTCTCGTTTGATGGCTCTGTATATGGTCTACGTGGAGAATGTTCCATGTACACCTGAGAAGAATGTGTAATCTACTCTTGTTGGGTGCTTTAGAGATGTCTGTTAGGTCTAGTTGATTTCTGCTTCGTTGTTGCATCCATTATTGAAATGAAGTATTCAATAATTATTTTTGTATTATTTAATCCTTTCTTCAGTTCCGTCAGTTTTGCTTCACTCATTTTGGGACTCTGTCATTAGGACATATGTGTTTATAACTGTTATATCTTGTTGAAGAATTGACGTTTTATCATTATAAAATTTCCTTCTTTATCTCTAGAAACACTTTTTTTGTTGTTTTGGTTGTAAAGTCTAATTTGTATAATATTTATATAGCTGTTCCAGTTCTTTTATGGTTGTTGTATATCTTTTCTACCCTCTTACTTTCAAACCTTTTTTTTTTAATCTTTGCATTTAAAATGTGTCTTCTCTAGATACCATGTAGTTAGGTCTTGTTTTTGTTTTGTCCAGTCTGACAATCTCTGCCTTTGGGTAGATTATTTAACCTATTCACGTTTAGTGTTATTATTGATATGGTTGAATTTATGTACCCTTTTACTTTGTTTTCTATGTCTTTTTTTGTTTCTTTGTCTCATTTACAGATTTCTTTTGCATTAAGTGAACATTTTCTAATGTTAATTTCTTTAATGGCTTTCACTATGTATTATCTAGGATTTTTTTTCTTAGTGATTGCTCTAGATTTACAATATATATCTTCATATCAGAATGTATTTTAGGGGTCCCTGGGTGGCTCAGTCGGTTGAGTGTCCAACTCTTGGTTTTGGCTCAGGTCATGATCTCATGGATTGTGAGTTGGACCTCCCCATTGGGCTCTGTGCTGACAGCATGGGGCCTGCTTGAGATTCTTTCGCCCTCTCTCTCTGCCCTTACCTGGCTCTCTCTCCCTCTTAAAATAAATATATAAACTTAAAAAATGTATTTTAGGTTTAGACTAACTCAATTCAAGTGAGATTATAGAAATGGTAATCCTATTTAACTCCACTTCTTCCTCCACTTTCTTATATAATTAGAAATTTGTTATATTAACCTTATTCACCATTTCTGATTTTCTTCATTTATTTCTGTAGATTTGAGTTATCTTCTTGTGTCATTTTCTTCCTCCAATATAATTTTGTTTCCATTGGCCTCTTTTGTATTATTATTGCCAAATATGTTATAATTTTGTATGATAAAAGACCAATAATGAAATTACATGCATTTTTTATGCAATTGATTTTTTTAATCTTTTATTTTATTTTTGAGAGAGAGAAAGACAGCGTGTGAGCAGGGGAGAAGCAGAGAGAGGGAGATACAGAATCCAAAGCAGGCTCCAGGCTCTGAGCCGTCAGTACAGAGCCCAACACGGGGCTTGAACTCACGAGCTGTGAGATCGTGACCTGAGCTGAAGCCGGACACTCAACCGACTGAGCCACCCAGGTGCCCTTTATGCAATTGATTTTTAAAACAGGAGAGAAAGGAGAAGATATTTGGAATTAACTACATATATATGTAACTACAATAACAATTAACTATGTGATTACCTTTATTGATATTCATTGTTTCTTTGTATGAATTTGGATTACTGTCTGATGTCAATTTCATTCAGTCTGAAGTACATCCTTTAGTATTTCTTGTAAGTCAAGTCTGCTAGCAATGAATTTTCTGGGTTTTTTTTCTTTCTTTCTAGTAATGTTATTATAGCACTTTCACTTTGGAAAGATAGGCTTGTGGGATATACGATCCTTGGTTGACAGTATTTTTTTTTCTAGTTAGCAATTTGAATATGTCACCCCACTGCTTTGGCCTCCATTGTTGCTGACAGTCAGCTGTTAATATTGGTGGGGTTCCTTTGTATGTGATAAATTGTTTTTCTCTTGCTGCTTTCAAGATTCCTCTTTGTCTTTGGCACTCAAAATCTTCTCCATAACAGATATGGGTTTAGATCTCTTGCATTTATGTGACTTGGAGTTCATTGAACTTCTGAAATACATGGATTAAAGATTTTCATCAAATGTGGGCTGTTTTTAGCCATTGTTTTTGAATATCTTTTGTGTTCCTTTCTCTCTCCTCTGATGCACTCATTACCCTTATGTTGGCATGCCTAATAATTTCCCACATTTACTGAGACTGTGTTTACTCTTCTCAGTCTTTTTAAAAAATTTTTATCATTTCTTAACAACTTATTGTCAAGTTAACTAACATACAGTGTAGACAGTGTAGTCTCATCGTTTTTTCTCTGTTCTTCAGACTGCATGATCTCTATTGGCGCATGTTTAAGTTCATTGACACCTTCTTCTGCCAACTCATAGCTACTATTGAGCCCATCTAGTAAGTTTTTTTATTTTGATTATTAGGCTTTCAGCTCCAGAATTCTCAGTTGGCTTGTTTTTATGATTCCTATCCCTTTGTTAATATTCTCAATTTGATAAGACATTGTTATCATACCATCTCTTAATCCTTGAAGCATGGATTTAGCTCTTTGAACATATTTACAAGATA
Organism: Panthera tigris; assembly: GCF_018350195.1. Taxonomy (NCBI): domain Eukaryota; kingdom Metazoa; phylum Chordata; class Mammalia; order Carnivora; family Felidae; genus Panthera; species Panthera tigris. Next base: position 4,957,509 of record NC_056668.1, read on the forward strand.
TGCTTTGAAGTTGTTATTTATTTAAACCAAAATCTGAGTGGGAAGTGGGAACCTCATGTTCTTGGCTATATCTGCCTGAGATAGAGCTGCTTCTTCTTCTTCCCCTCCCCCTCCTTCTTCTTCTTCTTCTTCTTCTTCTTCTTCTTCTTCTTCTTCTTCTTAAGTTTGTTTATTTGTTTATGTATTTATTTTTATTTTTTTATTTTTTATTAAATTTTCTTTAATGTTTATTTATTTTTGAGAGAGAGAGACAGAGTGCAGGTGGGGGGGGTGGTGGCAGAGAGAGAGGGAGACACAGAATCTGAAGCAAGCTCCAGGCTCCGAGCTGTCAGTGCAGAGCCCGATGTGGGGCTCGAACTCACGAACCATTGAGATCATGACCTGAACCGAAGTCGGATGCTCAACCGACTGAGCCAACCAGGCGTCCCTTCAGTAGACCTTGTATCACACTGAGGTTGGAGTGGGGTGGGGAGTGAGCAAATAATGGCTCAGATGCTACAGACACTCACTGTTCTTACCAAGATATAGTAGATTTTCTTAAATAAATGTTTCTCCATTTAACATATGTCTGCTGTAGTCCTTTAGGACAATTTCCAAAGACTTAATATTTTTTTAATAATTTTTTCCAGTTATGGTTATTTCACTGGGGAGAGAGTATATGTAGCTTCTCATGTCACCATTCCAGAAGTGTTTCTTTTTATGTTGTCTATTTTTGTTTACAATTTTAGTTATTTAAACTTTTTTCTCAGACTTACACATGTACTACATTTGGAGTCATATAGTTTACAGGGTTTGCTGCAGTAACACTATTCCCACCCTTTTTCTTTTCTCCTCCACAGAGAAAAATCACTCAATTCTTTTTAATTCACTTAAAAAATTATCTCCTTGTTTAGAAGTAACATGCTTATATAGCATCTTTTTCTTCTTATTTTTTAAAAATTTAAATCCAAGTTAGTTAGCATATAGGGTATTAATGATTTCAGGAATAGAATTTAGTGGTTCATCACTTACATATAACACCCAGTGCTCATCCCAACAAGTGCCGTCCTTAATGCCCACCACCCATTTTCACATCCTACCACCCAACGCCCCTCCAGCAACCCTCAGTTCATTCTCTGTATTTAAGAGTCTCCTATGGTTTGTCTTCCTCTCTGTTTTTATATTATTTTTGCTTCCCTTCCCTTATGTTCATCCGTTTTGTATCTTAAATTCCACATATCGGTGAAATATATATATATATATATATATATATATATATATATATATATATCTCACATCTCCTGTATCCATTCATCAGTCGATGGGCATTTGGACTCTTTCCCTACTTTGGCTATTGTCGATAGTGCTTCTATAAACTTTGGGGTCCATGTGCCCCTTCAAAAGAACACTCCTGTATCTTTGGATAAATACCTACCACTGTTGTTGCTGGTTTTAGGGTAGTTCTATTTTTAATTTTTTGAGAAACCTCCATACTGTTTTCCAGAGTGGCTGCACCAGCTTGCATTCCCACCAGCAGTGCAAAAGAGATCCTCTTTCTCCACATCCTCGCCAACATCTGTTGTTGCCTGAGTTGTTAATTTTAGCCACTCTGACAGGTGTGAGGTGGTATCTTATTGTGGTTTTGATTTGTATTTCCTTGACGATGAGTGATATTGAGCATTTTTTCATGTCTGTTAGCCATCTGGATGTCTTCTCCGGAAAAGTGTCTGTTCATGTCTTTTCCCCATTTCTTCATTGGATCATTTGTTTTTTGGGTGTTGAGTTTGATAAGTTCTTTATAGATTTTGGGTACTAACCATTTATCTGATGTATCATTTGCAAACATCTTCTCCCATTCCGTTGGTTGCTTTTTAGTTTTGCTGATTGTTTCTTTTGCTGTGCAGAAACTTTTTGTTCTGATGAGGTCCCAGTAGATCATTTTTCTTTTTGTTTCCCTTGTCTCCAGAGACATGTCAAGTAAGAAGTTGTTGCGGCCTAGGTAAAAGAGGTTGTTGCCTGTTTTCTCCTCTAGGAGTTTGATGGTTTCCTGTCTTACATTTAGGTCCTTCATCCATTTTGAGTTTATTTTTGTGTATAGTGTAAGAAAGTGGTCCAGGTTCATTCTGCATGTCGTGTCCAGTTTTCCCAACATCATTTGCTGAAGAGACTCTCTTTTTTCCATTGGATATTCTTTCCTGCTTTGTCAAAAATTTGTTGGCCATACATTTGTGGGTCCATTATGGGTTCTCTATTCTCTATTCCATTGATCTATGTGTCTGTTTTTGTGCCAAGTACCATACTGTCTTGATGATAACAGCTTTGTAATACAGCTCGACGTCCGGAATTGTGATGCCTCCTGCTTTGGTTTTCTTTTTCAGGATTTCTTTGGCTTTTTGGGGTCTTCTCTGGTTCCATACAAATTTTAGGATTGTTTGGTCTAGCTCTGTGAAGAATGCTGGTGTTATTTTGATAGGGACTGTGCTTATCTAGTATCTTTAAAAAATATTCCAGTGGTTACCTGTGTGGCTCAGCCAGATGAGTGTCCCACTCTTGATTTTGACTCAGGTCATGATCTCAAGGTTTGTGGGATTGAGCCCCATGTTGGGCTCTGTGCCAACAGTGTGGAGCCTGCTTGGGATTCTCTCACTCCCTCTCCCTCTGCCCCTTCCTTCCTACCTCTCTCTCAAAATACGTAAATAACAACCTAAAAAATATTCCAGTTTTAGGTACTATTAACTTCCCATGACGGATGAGGATCGAGCTTTAGTTCACTCTGACTTCGCCCTGTGCACATGTGCTTCCGTCATGCATCTTTCAAGATAGTTGTAATGTTGATTATACCGACATCCCATGTTTATATTTTCAATATCCAGTGTCTTGAGTACCATCAACTTTCACAGCTGAGCTACACAGTATACTCCTTTTGTTTTCCTTCCCATTTTTAAACATTTGTTTTCCCAAGAATTAACATCCATTTGGGTCTTTTGTTTGCTTGGTTTCCTATGTGCTTACTACGAATTCCACACCCTCTTCCATTTGTGTAATTCTCCCCACAATGTGTTCAAACACCCAGATGTCTTACGAGTTTTACCTCTCTGAAGATATCTCTCCAGGAGCTTCTGAGCAGACACTGTCTGGACTCACTGCTCTCCGGGCTTGTGGTCCAGCTGCTCTCTGGGGTCCTCACCATGATCGATCCCGGAGACTGAATCTCTGTCTTGTTTTAGACCTCTTATATCCTGTATGTCACATCTTCTTTCTTGGTTTCAGTTTCATTGTCGTGAAGCTCATCCTTCGGTATGACCTTGATAAAGGGTGTAGGGGAGGTATATTTTTTGAAACCTTGTATTATGAAAATGTACTGATGCCAGTTATTAATAGTTGGCTTACCTGGGCACAGGATTTTAAGTTGGAAATAATTTTACCTGTGATTTTGTATGACATGTTCTTCTGCTTTCTAATTTCTAACACCATTTTTGAGAAATGCAATGTCATGCTGATTCTTAACCCTGTGTATTAAACCTGATTTTTTTTTTACTAGGAGTTTATAGTATCTTTAGTGCTGTGCTCTAAAATTTTATAGTGTGCTTAGGTATAGGTCTGTTTTCATCTTTTGTGCTGGATATTTGATGGTCCTCTTCAGTCCAGAAAATCATGTCCTTTGGATCTAACAAAGTTTCTTGAATTATTTCTTTGATGACTTTCTTCTTTCCATGTGATCTTTCCTCCTTCTTTATCTCCTTTAATTTAGATGTCAGCCTCCATGGACTGGTCCTCTAATTAAAAAAAAAAAAAACTTTTCTCTAAATTTTTGTTTTGCTTTCTAGATCATTCTTTCCAGCCCCTCTATTGGATATATCAATGTTGCTATCATATTTTCAGTTTCTGAGAACTTTGATTTTGATTTTTGACTTTTCCTTTAAAAAATAGCATTTGTTCTTATTTTTATGGATATGTATCTTTTACCTTTTCTCCCCAAGACTATTGGTTGATCTAATGAAGTTTTCTTGCTGAAGAGTCTCTTTCCTCTAAGTCACTATTTTTTTTCCTATTTGTTTTGATCACTCACTTTCATAAGGAATGCTCTCTTCATGTGTCTTTTGCACTTTTGAATATTTAATCTCTGTATTTTTAGATTTTTTTTTAAGTTTTATTTATTTATTTTGAGAGAGCGTGAGAGAGAGAGAGAGAGGCAGAGAGGGAGGTGGATGCAGGATCTGAAGCCGGCTCTACACTGACAGCAGTGAGACCGATGTGGGACTTGAATTCACAAACTGTGAGATCATGACCTGAGCTGAAGTCAGACACGCAACTGAACCACCCAGGCGCCCCTCTGTATTTAAGAGAAGAATTATAAAATGTTGTTTGGCAGCTCATCGACTCTCATTGAGAGTCATGGTTCTCAAAGTGTGGTCTGTGAGGACCAGCTGTGTCAGCATTCCCAGGTGCTTATTAGGTATGGATGTTCTGGAGACCCTCTTGGACCTTCTGAATATGAATTTCTGGTGGTTGCACCCAGGAATCTGTATTTTAATGCCCCTCTCCTCATAATTTTTATTCGTGCTGAAGTTTGAGAAGCACTGAGAAATATAGCGTATTCTGCCTGGATGGTTTCATTGGGGGAGCTCTGCGTGTCAGTGTCTTTATGCCCTTTTCTTGGACTGACCAGGAATCCCAGGGTGATCTCTGGCTGCCAAACTGCAGAGAGCCTGAGTAGGGAAGAAGCTTGGGAAGTCCCAAATCAGGGCGTAAACGTTTCTTTAATGCCCTGTTTCCAATTTGTATTCAGTTCTCAACTGTGTCTGCTTCCACCCAGCCTAGAGATTCTCTCCTTCTCTAGAATTAAACCTTCAGTCGTCAGCTGTGTGGCAGAGGGTCTCTTCCCTTTGTCCATCTTGCTGGTTCTGCTACACCTCACCCTCCACGCCTCTGGTTTCCATCTCCCCATTTGGCTCCCCCATTCCAAATAAAGTCTGCCAGAGCCTTGCAGGATTGGGCGGCTGCCTGCACCACCACACCTCTTTCCCTTGGTTACCAAATTCCTGCTCCAAGGACTCCCAGCTATTCTGTGAGTGTAGCAGCCCTCCTGGCCTGGAGCCTTGGCACAAGGTTCTTCTCTAGTGATGCTTTCTCCATCCTCCTTCACCTAGCCCAATCCCTTGCCACATGTAATGGGTTGAGATGTGTCCGCCCTCCCCCAAAGCTATTGAAGTCCTAACCCACAGCATCTGTGAATGTGACTTAACTGCTTAACTGGAAATAAGGTCTTTGCAGATGATCAAGTTAAGATGGGATCATTAAGGTGGCCCTAAGCCAGTAATCCAATAAAATGGGGGAAATTTGAACAGAGACAGGACTGCACAGAGAGTGAGAGCACTATGCAAACATGAAGGCAGAAATTTGGGTGATGCTTCTACAAACCAAGGAACACTGAGGATGGCCAGAAAGCCACCAGAAGCTGGGACAGAGGCCTGGAGCAGAGTCTCTGTCACGGCCCTGAGAGGAAACCAGCCCTGCAGACATATTGATTTTAGACTTCTGGCCTTCAGAACTGTGAGAAAATACATTTCTGTTGTGTAAGTGGCCCAGTATGTGGTGCTTTCTTACAGTAGTCCTAGCCGACCAGTACCCTACCCTCTGTTCCTCCTCTGTGATGCCTTGTCTGATCTCCCACCCTTGGTTAAGGACTCCTTTGGTATATCTCTAGCTTGTACTTTTCCACCAAAGTATTTTCATCAGTGCAGTTATTTAATTGTAATGGATTTATTTATTAAGTAAGTGAATACTTACTTAATTTCTTGTGCAGTTATTGGTTGTATTGGATTTATTTATTAAGTAAGTGAATACGTACTTAATTTCTTGTGCAGTTATTGGTTGTATTTGATTTATTTATTTATTAAGTGAATACTTACTCAATTTCTTGTGCGGTTATTGGCTGTATTGGATTTATTTATTAAGTAAGTGAATACTTAATTTCTTGTGCAGTTATTGGCTGTATTGGATTTATTTATTAAATAAGTGAATACTTACTCAATTTCTTGTGCAGTTATTGGTTTGATTTGCTCCACATGGGTCTCCTGCATGCAGGGAATTGGGGCCATGTCTATTTTGTTCACTCCTGCATTGCAAAGGGTCTGCCAGTACATGGTAACCTCAGCGCTGAAGGACTGAATTTGCTTTTGTTCCATCTTTCTACCTCCCTGGGGAAGCTAGGTTGGCTTTGGATTTATAAAGCAGTCTTTGACGTTGGCCCGTCTATTGGATGGGACGTCCTGAGCCAGCCCTCCAGCCACACTTACTGCGGGTGGGTCTCCCACTGCACCTCCTGGGATGCCAGCGGAGAATGAGGGAACTGACCTTTACTGACAAAGCGGGTGGCCCACTGAACTCATCTGGGCAACTTATGTCAGAGTTGCCGGAGCCTTGATCCCACTCCCGACCAACCTCCCTGGGTGATTCTAACATGAAAATCACTGCCCCTAAGCCCGTTTGCATCTGTCTTAAGTGGAATGGGAACTTACTTGGTCACCTGGATTCCGGGCTCATAGCAGATTGAAATATATGAATATGGAAGGGGAGATTTACCAGAAACTGTTCCCATGCGCCAAACAATAGAGTTCCCCAGATGCAAAAGGGCCACTAAGTACAGGGACAAATAGACCTCTGACCTACATTGTGAGGCTCATAATGATGAGGTTAAGTTATCAGCAAAAATTTTAGAGCTCCACATGCGTTCCGTAAGAAGTCAGGATGCAACAAATCACTGTCAAAAGTATTTCCAAATCAAGCATTTCTGATGTTTCGGGCACAGCCCTGAGCAGGGAGGATGCTTTGTTTAAACCTTACAAGAGCCTTCCGGTTCATGTTCTGTTGATGTTTGCATTTTGCAGATGAGGAAACTGAGGCCCTGAGAGATGGAGTGAGCTGCTCGAGGTCCCTTTACTAGTAATTGGAAGGACAAACCGTAGCCCTCATTTGTCTGAGTCTGAAGTTTGTGATATTAATCTTTATTTGAAGAAATTCCTTTCGTTCACCTAAAAGACAAATTTTGTTAAGAAAGTTAATTTATGAAGAACATGTCATCATTTATCAGCACGGTATTAATGAACCACTGTTACGTTTACTTAAAAATTACCCACAGGAAAAGGGGCGCCTGGGTGACTCAGTTGGTTGAGCATCCGCTTTGGCTCAGGTCATGATCTTGTGGTTTGTGAGTTCGAGCCCCACATTGGGCTCTGTGTTGTCAGCACAGAGCCTGCTTCGGATCCGTTGTCCTGCTGTCTCCCTGACTCATTCTCTCTCTCTCTCTGTCTCTCTCTCTCAAAAGAATAAATATTAAAAAATAGTTCACAAAATTATCCATAGGAATGGATTGGATAATGGTTGACAAATGTGAACTTTTCAGTACTTATTTAATTTATAATCAGAGCACTTTGGTGGATAAAGAGAAAAACAGAACTATCGTGTTTCATTCCTTTGCATCTTCCGAACTGTGGCAGATCCATACGAGGGATATATGTGCTGGGTTTCCACAGTCTGCGTAGCACCGACCGGCAGAAGACTGCTATTTTCCCACACCTTCCCCCTGCTGGCCTGTCCGAGGCTACCCGGGGAAGGGGCTGGCCCGGCATAGGACGCTCCTGGTCAGCTGGGCGCCCCCCACTTTGGCCTCACTTCCCCGCGTGGTGAGTTCAGATCAGGTTGTGATGATAAGCCGACGCTGGCACGGAAATGTGGGAATGAGAGAGAGGGAAGCTTGCAGCGGTGTGAGATTTACTTTCTTCTCACGGTAGCAGGAAGCTCCCTCTGGATCTCTGCTTGCAGGTACGACCGCAGCTTTGCGTTTTCTCTGCAGCTTGGAAGTTCTGTCCTCTAAGACAGGTCATCACATTTTCTTCTAGGAAGTCCAAAGACAGGAAACAGACATGGAGTGAGAGAGCGTTTTGTATTCATCCCCACTCTTTCCTCTAGTGGTTGATTATGGAAACCCCCAACCTAACAGATGGTTGGGTGTGGGGCTCTGTGTTGAAGATACTATTATTAACAAATGACACGCACGTGTCCTCCACAGAGAGTTCCAGGAGGCCAGCTCTCCAGCCAGACGATGCTCTGATATGTTATTGTCTGGGACGAAGGCGGCTCCATGCACAGAGGAGAGAATAAGCTGTGTTCTCTCTGAAGGGCAAGGATAAGAACTGAATGGCTTATTGGTTTGAATGGCTAGAAAATACGTAAGTTCCCACCGGATTGATTAAGAAGCACGGATGTAATTTTCAGAGTAGACATGGGTGGGCGATCCCTAACTGATTTGTTGGTTCTCTGTGTTTATTGAATCAGATATACTGATAGCAACCCTTAGGGCTCCATGGTTCCTCGAGCTTCACTCTTAGCTGGGATTATACTTGTGGCTTCTCAGAGTCGAGAGGGTCCTCAGAAGCCTAAACGAGTTAGAGAATGAGGGATCCAAAAAAGGGAGAAGGTTCCAGAATTTATACAGTAATGAAAAAAAAAAAATAGGATGATTTGGGGCTGTCGCTTATTTTTGGTTCTTTTTTCTTGCAACCAGTGTCCATAACCATTGATCAATTTAGGTCGCCAGGTGGCAAAAGTCCCCAGACATGGTAATACTTAAAATATATACGAAATATTTTAGAGCTGTAAGTCATGACACTGTAAAAAGTTGTAGGGATGAGTTTCTCACATTCCTGCTGGTTAACAAGGAGAGAGAGAGGGAGAGATGCACATTAATGCCTGCTTTGTTCTGTAATGCAAAATCTGTTCCCTATTTCTCTTTTGCATCAATTCTACGAGGAACACCGAAGGCCGAGATATTTCAAGAAAAATTCTCTGGCTCTGGGTCCAGCACTGTCCGATGTAACTGTCCGCAATAACGGAAATGTTCTCTGTGTTCACTGTCGATGTGTTAGCCACTAGCCACGCATGACCGCTGGACCCTTGAAACGTGGGTAGTGCAACTGAGAAACTAAATTTTCATTCGATTTTCATTAATGCACCTTAACACATAAATAGCCACATGGGGCTAAGAGCTAAGATATTGGTTCTGACCTATCGGACAGAGTTATGGACAATATCTTCCTATAGCTCATTGGTGTCTTTTTATGCTAGTGACTTTTAATTGAAAAAGTACAAATATGCATGTAAAGTGAAATAAAAGTAATCAGAAAACATCAGTTTGGTAAGAGAAGACTATTTCGTGAAATTAACCCCACCCGACTTCTTCTGCTTCAAAACATCCTGACGGCGGTATACGGGCTATGAGGTTGCCTCATCTTTTTAATGGCGGCGTAGTATTCCATTGGCTAGCTGTACCGTATCTAACTGGGGCCAGTAGTGGATATATATTGTTTTCACTTGCAGTTCAATGACTTTCCATCCACTTACCTCTTTGCACGTGTGTGGGGCCGGTCTTTTCTGTGACAGCAAACAGCACGAGAAGAAAAGTCTCTAAGACAACCCCGGGATACAGATCAGTTAGGATTTAATAAGTGACCCTCCTTGCGTTGTTCTCCGAAACGAACCAGAGTGAGCAGAGTTTCCACGTGGTGGGTGTGACGCCGATTGGAAGCACCTCGAGAGAAGTGGTTGCCGCCCACTTGTGCCCACCATCCCAGTCCGTAACAGGAGCTCAACAAAGTTTGTTGAATGAACAAGGAGATGTTCCAGTTGTGAGTCGTACCCCGAGGTCTTTTGCCTACTTTGGAAAGCATCAGCTGAGGATTGAATGGGCGCCCCTTGTCATGGAGAGAAAAAGCTATCACTAGCTCTGGTAATCAAATATTAATTAATTAATTACTTTTAGAGAGAGAGAATAGGGAGAAGGGGCAGAGGGGGAGAGAGACACACACACACACACACACACACACACACACAGAGACAGAGAGAGAGAGAGAGAGAGAGAGAGAGAGAGAGAGAATCTCAAGCAGGCTCCATGCTGAGCATCCCGTGTGGGGTTCCATCCCATGACCCTGGGATCATGACCTGAGCCAAAATCAAGAGCCCGATGCTCAACCAACCGAGCCATCTGGGCACTCCCAATATTATTTACTTTTTAATTGCCTCATACCCATTCCTGGAATAATATCCACTACTGTTCCTAGAGAAATAGTAATAAAGAAACTAAAATACTGAGAGTTGCTCTTCAAAAGTTTGCCTGAAATTTGGTAAAATCCATGGAAACTGGTATGAAGAAAGATGTCATTGCCCATTTTGTGCACTGCGAATTCTGCTTAGCTGCTCCCGTGGGCCTCCCTAAACTGAAAGGATCCTGTCCCTGGTCAGTGCACGATGTCACATTTCTGCAAGGCAATGGACGGGAGACGTGGCACAGAAGGAGAAGCCGAGTTTGCACGGCCGAACTTGGGCACAGTTTCCAAGTGGAAGGTCTCTCCTTTCCAGCTCTGCCCACCACAGAGCTCCATGAACACTCTGCCCTTTCTTCCATAACCACCCCATCTCCCTTCCTTTCCCCTGAGCGCTCACCTGTGCAGGTGCTTGAACCAGATGAGCCCTGGAGACCGGCCTCCTTTTCTTCTGTCAACTCCTCTGGGTGTTGGCTTCTGACTCCTCCCCTACCCGATGGCTCAGCGTCTGTGGGGCAGTGGGGAAGTGAACCTTCCCTAGGGGTTTTTGTAAGAGTCGGAATGAGCTCTCACCCAACACATTTTCAGTGTAACAAGGCAGGACCAGAAAGGTCAGGAGGGAAGGAGACCAGCGAATGTGGACCTTTAGGGTCAGCACTCCTACTCCGCATGTGCCCTTTGCATTACGGCGCCCACAGACTGCGTCAGCCTTCCCAGTTGACTTTATTTTATTTCATTTTTGCCTTTTAATTTAATATTTTTATTTTTATTAAACAATTTTTTTAATGTTTATTCATTTTCGAGAGATAGTGACAAAGCATGAGTGGGGAGGGGCAGAGAGAGAGAGGGAGACACAGAATCCGAAGCCGGCTCCGGGCTCTGAGCTGTCAGCACAGAGCCTGACGCGGGGCTCGAACTCACAATGTGAGATCGTGACCTGAGATGAAGTCGGACTTCATCCGACTGAGCCACCCAGGCGCCCGTAATTTTAGATCTTCTTATCAAGAAAATAAAAAGGATCGAACAACCCAGAAAAGGTAATAAACAAATAAAATATGGATCTACTGTTACGCAGACAACTACCGTTACGTTCATTGCAACCGATTTCACACAAAGAGCTCATGTTATACATTGCTGTACTGGGTTTTTCTAAATCAACCTCTTCCTTTTTTTCTTTCAATGATTTTCTTGCTTCTTTCTCCCCGTTTCCCATCCTCAGCCCAGTCGGGGAAGAGATGTTTCTATCTGGTGTGCAACATTTTCCCACCTTTACGAAGTTGCCTGCACACACATATGCACTTACACGCGCACACACACGCATATAGGCTTTCTGTTATTGTTTGATTTATGAAATTAGATATTTTATATATTCCTCTGCATCTTTATTTTCTCAATTAAATATGATGGAAGTGTCCTCACATCACTGATTTTTTGTTTTTGACTGTGATGTTCCAAACGTTTGCGTGTTCTAAAATTTATTCGGCATCCCTCACTGATGGGCGCTCAGATGATTTTACTCTTATTCATTCTTTTTCTGTCTATTGTCTCAGCAAACAATGCTCAGTGGATAGCATTGTGCAAATAGCTTTAAGTACTGGTTATTTTTTACCTCAATGGGAGAGATTCCCAAGAGTAGGATTGCTAAGTTGAAGGTAAGTGTATTTTTGTTTTGTTTTGCTTTTTTTTTAAATACATATTGCCAGAATCTGTTAACAATAAAGAAAGCTACAAACACATTGCGTCGCCACCAGCAGTATCTGAAAGTGCCTTTTCTCCCTGCACCCCGCCAACATTAGGATTCCACCTGCTTACTTTTGGGTTTTGCGGGGAGAGGCAATGTGTGATTGTTATTTAAATTTCCATTTTGTCGCCTATTTGCGCGATTGAGCGTCCCCTCAGGTCCGCTGGCTGGTGTTGTCTTCTGTGAATGGTTGTGTTCAAATCCTGGACGCGTTTTTCCATTGGCTCGATCGTCTTTTTGTTATCGACTGGTGAGTGTTCAGTCTTCTGTTGCTGTTGGGACATTAGCTGTCCTGTGTGTGGTGACAGGGCCCCCAACTCACTCCACCTTTGCCTTCTATGTTGTTTTGCTATATTTTGCTGTTTAATGAATGCTCGCAGTCGACTGTCTTTTATTTTACAGCCTCTGGACTTTCTGTCGTGTTTACAGGTATATCCCTGGCCCCTCGGTCACAAATACGTTTTCCAGGATATTCTACTATCTGAATCGCTTGGTTCAAAAACATTTCTTTTTCATCTTTCCAACGTGGGGGTTTTTTGGTTAGTTTTTCACATGAAGCATTTAAATATGTCTGAAATGAGGGAGGGTCCAATTTTATCGTATCCCGTTTGACTCCTCTAAAGATGTCCAGTTTTGGTTCCTGTAAATCGAGAGGAGACCTTTGCTTGTCTAGTGCCGTCTGGTGTGCTGAGCTGTGGCTGGGGACACGGGGATCACCCGATGGCCCCGGACTGCCTCCCCGACTGCCGCCCTCAGGGCCGCACTGGGTCGCTGTCAGACAGTGCCAAAGTCACAGGCCAACCCCGCGTGTGATTCCTTCTCCACGTCCAGAGCCGGGGCACCACCTGACGGGAGGCCCAAAGCCAGCAGCGTTGAACTTCTCAAGTCTCACCAGGGGGTGGTTTGTAACCCCTGGTTTCGGACTCAGGCCGACTCGCACGGGCTCAGCCGCAGGGGCTCTTGGGTTCCTGGGCTCCTGCCGGTGGACTCTGTCATGATCTGCCGTCTCCCCTCCTCCCGGCCAGGCCGCCTCCTGCACTGAGTCTGGGGTTGCGTGATGCACCCGCTCCCACGGGCCCATGCTTCCCTGTGAAGCGTTCTCTGCTTCTGAGACGCCTCTGATACCAACCTGTTTTGACCTTTTCTTATAATTCAAATCTCTAGATTCGGGAACTCTTCATTTGAAAATTAACTTGTTAGAGTGGCTATCAGCAAGGCACCTGCCTGGTTGGGAGTAAAGAAGGATTTATTTTGATGAAATGTTTACGCAGATTGAGATGAGTTGACGTGTAAGAAGGCTTTCTCCCCCTTCCATCTGGGGTCCCTTCCCATTCTTCGAATCCGCTCTGCCTCCCAGCAGGTGGATGAAATGTAGCGAAGGCCTTGGGGGGGGGGTCTTGCCTCATGTGGGGTTTCTCTTGAAACCCCGCCTTTCTTTGTCGTCATTCAGCAGATGTCCACTGAGCACTTACTACATGCTGGACACTGTTGTAGGGTTGCTGACTGCGACAGGGAAGAGAAAGACCAGGCCCCAGCCATCACAGAGGTGGATGTACCTAGGAATAAATACCTATGTGTGTAATTAAATATGGAGGGTAAATACTGCAGGGCAGAATATGCTGCGGTTTGGGGGCTTGTCAGGAAGGTTCTCTGTGGGCAGCCGAGGGAACGGTGTTTATGGAGAGGGTGGGGACGTGTTGGTCGTGTTTGAGGAGAGGCCAGGAGCCAATGTCCAGGGTGGGAGTGGGGAGGCAGCAGGAGACCTACCGCACAGAGCAGGGTGGAGGTGGCGGAGTTGGTGGTAGTGGAGGGGCACAGGGCCTGCAGCCACGGTGCGGACTGAGCGAAAGATCAGAAGGCAATGGAGAGATGTGAATGGAGCTTCCCGTGATCTTGTGTGTGTGTGTGTGTGTGTGTGTGTGTAAAAGATCATGTTGGCTGCATTACAGCGGTGGGTGTGATGGTAGAAGAGAACAGGAACGTGAAAAGCCTCTGAGAGATGGTGGTGTCCCTGTTTTTGGTCAGCGGCTCCTCTGTCCACACAGGCACCCAGATGGATCCCGGGAGTCAGCTTAGTGTCCTCCCTCTCCCGCACCTCTTCCTCCCTCTCTCACCACTCCCCCCTCCCTCTCACTACTTCCTCCCTTTCTCTGACCACTTCCTCCCTCTCTCCCTCACCCTTCCTCCTCCCTCACCACTTCCTCCCTCCCCCTCAGTACTTCCTGCCTCTCTGTCTCCACTTCCTCCCTGTCCCTCACCACTTCCTCCCTCCCCCTCAGTACTTCCTGCCTCTCCGTCTCCACTTCCTCCCTCTCCCTCACCACTTCCTCCCTCTCTCACCACTCCCCCCTCCCTCTCACTACTTCCTCCCTTTCTCTGACCACTTCCTCCCTCTCTCCCTCACCCTTCCTCCTCCCTCAGCACTTCCTCCCTATCTTTCCCTGCTTCCCCCTCCCTCTCACCACTTCCTCTCTCTCCATCACCACTTCCTCCTTCTCTCCCTCTCACCACTTCCTCCCTGTCCCTCACCACTTTCTCCTCTCTCTGTCCCCACTTCCTGCCCTCTCTTCCCTGTTCTGAGGACACTGATCCTTACCAGACATAGAGGGCTGTCCTTGGATTCAAGCTCTGCCCCTACCTGGATGTTTCTGGACCCTTCTGAGCTGAGGCTCCCCCAGCTGAAGAATGGGAATGACAGTCACGGCACGTATGTCACAGAGCAGAATTGAATTTGGTAAGCATCCACAGCACCGGACATGCCAGCACTGAATAACCACCATGATGATGGTGACGGCAGCTGTCATCGCCATCACTGGTGTTTCCGAGTTCGACGGTCTCGCCTTCCTACTGTGTCCCAATATTACAGGATGCAAATGTCTTCGTCCCAGTACCGTGGCTCTCATGGGGGTCTCAGTTGTTCTCCATCTGGACTCAGGCTAGCTTTCTGACTGTCATCCTGTGACCTTCTCAAGTCCCCTGGCCATTCTCCGCCGCGTCCCTAGCAGGGAATGCTTCCAAAGCATAAATCTGATCATAGCACTTCCTGCTTCCCATAGGTCAGTGGCTTCCGCTCACCTTCACGATGAAGTTCAAACCCTTCTCGCACCAGTTCCTCTGTTCCTGTCTCGTTTCCTGCACACTGTTCCCAACACACACCCACTAGCTGAATTAATGTGCCACCCCCCAATTACAGAGTTTATTTCATCAAATTATCGCAACTATTATCCGAATCCCCCATTGAATTGTGAGGTTAGTAGGGACAGTGTCTTAGCCACGATTTTTTTTAAATGTACAGTCAAGTGTGTAAGTGCACTAATCTTAGGTGTACAGCTTAACGAATGTTTATGTGTGTATGTATCCTTGTGACTTCCACTCAGACACAGAGAACATTTCAAGCAACCCAGAGGCTGCCTAGTGCCCCCTACCTCCCTGCTCCACACTTACTCCTCTCTGAGCTCCCGGGGACCATTCTAGCTGCTGTAAGTAGCAGGCATGCTCTGAGTATTTGCAGAAGGTGTCCGTGAGCTCAGTGGAGGAAAAAAGGGACGGCCCCCGGACACTCTTGGCCCTCTCTACCCTTTGCAGTTCTCAGACCGGAAGTATAATAGTGCCTGATTTCATTTCAACCGAAGTACCAGCTTCCAGGATCGTAAATTTACTCAGCATGTTTCTACAGGTCCGGCCTCAGACAGTAATGACCGTAGGTGGCGGTGCTCGGTGTAACCCCTATCAAACCAGCTCCCATACCTCATTTTGTCAGCTTGACAATCTGTAAGGTAAGAAGAACATATATGCTTATTTTCATTTTCCAAGGGAAGAAATCGAGGCTCCAGAGAGCCTGAAGTCCTTCTCTGGGCACCACGCGGGGGTCTCTGGTACACACAGCATGAGCAAGGGGTGTGGGGTCCATGGCCATTTCTGTCGGGACACCCTTCCCATGCCCTTTGCTTTTTGATTTCAGGCTTCTTGGGTCCTGTTACGGGGTCAGTTGTGTCTTCTCCAAACCATATATTGAAACCCTAACCCCCGGTATCTCAGAATGCAACCGTATTTAGAAGCAGGGTCGTTACAAGTTGCAGATGTAAGTAAGATGGGCCCATACTGGATTGGGATGAGTCCCTCATCGAGTATGACTGCCGTCCTTGGACAAAGAGCAGAAGAGACACGGTCACGCAGTGGGACGAGGCCACGTGAAGCTATGGGCTGGCGCGAGGCACCTACAAGCCAGACGACGGGGAGGACCGCCTGCCGGCCACCAGAAGCTGGGAGAGGCAGAAAGGATTCCCCTACAGGTGTCGAAGTAGAGCTGTGCCCACACCTTAATTTTGGACTTCCATGCTCCAGGACTGTGAGACCAGAAATTTCCGTGGCTTTCAGTCATCCGGTTTGGGCATCCAGAGGACGCTGCTGCAGGCTCCTTTGGGCAACTACTTGCCCCCTTGGTCAGAAAGGAGCGAGCCCTCCCACTGAGGCCACTGCTGACATTTGTAACCCCAAGTGCCTCCTCACCCATCCCATCTATGTGTCACCCCAGCCCCTCCTTTAGAACGTGGCTCCAATGCCACCACTAGAGAGAGACGCTCTTCTCAATCCTGCAAGAGAACATGGAGGAGAAACAGACGATGAAATCAGATGCTGCTGCCGCCGCCCCCCACCCCCACGGTCCTTGTTTCCTGTTTAGCATAATTCAAGTGGGCGAAAAGTAGCCTAGGACACTTTTATCTGTCTTGGGGGGGGGTGGGGGGGGGGGGGGGGGGGGTGGGGGGGGTGGGGGGGGTGGGGACGGGAAGACAATAACTTACAGAATGCTTTCATTTCAGGTCAGAGGTTGATTTTCAGGAGGCCAGGTGTTAACATTAAGTTGGAATACAAAAAAAGAATTCCATTGTTGGGAGAGGTTATGGAGAGGACACAGCCTCCGGTAGACTGAGGGCTGGCCCCAGGCTCTTTTCCCCTCCACCTGCCCCGCCCCCCCAAGCACCTTCAACGAAACATCCTGGAGCGAGTAAGGGGCAACTGAGACCATCTGGAGGGTACCCGGAGCTGGATCTCTTCAAGGCCTCTCTGTAAACTTTTAGGATTCTGGAAGGCAGGGGGAGATGCGGTCCTATGCAGGGGAGGGCAAGCCTCCCATGTAAGTTGCCTTGTTTATTGCACCTGGGGCAGACCCGCTGAAGCAGCCGGTCAGTTTCCTCAGCCTCCCCTTGCCAGGCCACGTGCAGGGTGTCACTTTCAAGTTTCACCCTTTAGAACTCCCAGAACTCCTGATGGGGGTTTTGAAATAACACAAGTTAAAACCGAAGTGTATCTGGTCAAGTTCCTGGTGTCTGCTTGATCAGGGTAGAGCACCCCCTTCCCCCTGATTCAATTTTGCGTCTTGACATCTTAATGGAACCGGCAGGCTCAGCTAGATTGCCATTTCCCTCCAAAAGACTTCTCCAAGGGTGAGGGTGAGTATTCTCTTTCTCTTCTGAATTTCCACATAGCGTAATGTGTACGTATCTTAGAGCAGGCTTCGCTTGCTCCCTGCATTACAGATCTGCATTCCGCTTCACAGCTGTTTCCTGGGTGTGTACACGTGCCAGGCCTCGGGGACAGCTTCCTAAGCAGGAGAGATAACGGCGCCTCCGTTCACGGAGCTCACAGTTTTGTGGTATATGTGTGTTTTTATTTTGAAATATGTTCTAGAAGTCTTTGTGGGAAGAGCTGCTCTGTTAAGCCTATTCTAGATCACTACTAACCTGGTCAATCTGGGGCAGGTGTGTTAGATAGACCGCCACAGACCCTTCATTGGCCTCCTGGGGGTCAAATCCCAGGCATTTGCACTGGAGTCCTGCCTCCCAGAAGGACCTGCACTTGGGGTTAAATGCTCTGCAGTTGCCATCTTGAAATGTTCATTGCTTTGAACAATTATGTTGATTTGGCATTTATGCCTCCTGTGCTATCCTGCCACCTTCGCAGGAGGGGTTCTTGCCTACCCACTCCCTCATTGCCGTGGTGCCCTGGGTCTTGACCAGGCTCCTCCCCACCCCATCCTGCAGCCAGTGCCATCTGGGTAATGTGAGAAGAGGAGGTCTGGATGCTGTCACCCTCAGTGTGCCTGGTAGGGGCCTTGGGTGGGCACGCAGGGAGTGTTGAGGCTGCGCATGCAGATTGCGTGGTATTTTAGGGGAGGTCCTAGCGGGGACTGCCCCTGCCCCAGGCTGCCCTTGCTGGGGATACATTCCACAGGTGACCTGACCAGGGCCAGACTCTCACCGCCCCTGATCCGGCTACAAGTGCTTCCGGGCTTGCAGACGGAAGCCCCTTGAGAATCTTCTATCTACTGTGCACCGGGGCAGTGGCCTGTGGGAAAGGCAGGACCCTGCTGGGGGCACAGTGCATTGGCCCAGTGGAGGGTGGTAGATGGGAGCTCCTGGGGCTGTGCTGAGTCACACGCCCTTGCGGCCCTTGCTGGGGGACCATTCCCAGGCCCGAGGGAGCAAGGCATTACATAGGAAATAAAAACCACCACGACCGGTCGAGAGAGACTGAGAAACAAAGGGAAAAGTTTCATATTTTAGTCTTTAATAGCGATTCTTTCCCTTTTGAAAAAGGCACTCCCCGTTTTCATTTTGCACGGGATCCCAGCCCCAGCCATAGCCGTGCCATGATTTATTACAGGGACCACACAGGCTAAGGAGACGCACAACCACACGAGTTAGGAGCCTTGGGAATGTTCGTTCTGCACGTGACAATAACCAGGCACAAGCCGCACCTCAGGTAAGTGGCCAAATGGTGCTCTGATGTCTGATCCCAGTGCCTGAGCGCCTGACTGTGAAGGCGGAGAGGAGCCTCACACATGGCCGGTGTGCAGTTAGCATTCTGTGCACTGAATGAATGGGTCGAGGAGCTGGACGTGGGAACAGAAATCACGCCCTCCCCTGCCCTCCCGGACTGCATTTAGGAGAGCCCGGTGAGCGAGCACCCCACGGGTGCAAAGCCGGAGGACCCCCGGGGGCCGGGTAGGGCAGGGCTGGGCCTGCGGTCCTGAGTGGGCGGCAGCACGTGACCACCTGCAGCTGCAGAGCAATGGCGAGCGCGCAGCATCACTGGCTCAGCTGGCCCTTCCTCCCACACAGGGCCTGGCCATCTTGTGCCCAACTCTGGTAAAGCACCATTTTGTTTCTGCCTCACCATTTGCTTTTCCTGTTATTTTGCGAGCCGTTGTAGGTGTGCTTATCTCTCCTTTTGCATATGGAGGGAACCGTGGGGCCCACTCGTTTCCCATGAGCCCACCTCCTCCACCCCGGACGCTTCTCGTCCTCAGGCCTGATTGCCCTGTCCCTGAGCATTCTACCTTGGATCCGAAACTGGGGTGCATTCCAGCTTGTTTTGTTTGTTTTTTGCAAAGTGATGAAACATGGGTGCATGTCCCTTTTAAGGCTTTTATTTTAATATTGTGACTTCAAGAACCATACAGAACACTCAGGAAATATAATCATACTGGCTTTTCACACTAACGTGGAAGGGGTTGTAGGTTTGGAATTACTCAAATTACCACCAATTTTAATCAGGCTTTTTTTTTTTTTTTTTTTTTTTTTTTTGCACCATCCAGAGAGCAAAATTAGAATTGCCTGTGTTTGTGTTCCACAATGTATTTGAGATAATTAAACATTAGCCCGTGAAACCATCGAGATCATTATAGGAGCAGGAAGGATTTGGAGGCGGCCTTTTCCCTCCGGGCAAATGAGCTGGACTTTTAGGAGAGTAAATACGAAATCTGAATCCGGCTGCACATTTTACTAAAACGGCTAACATCTCATGGTCACCTCTGCCTAGCTGGCAGGCCTCCGGAATAGCCACCCCCGGCCGTGTCTTATTAGCAACCTGCAAGAAAATAACTAAAAATAATCGGCCGTTGAAACGATTATTTAAGCCTCTAAGAAACGCATCCTGATGACTGTGCGTGACTGTGTGGTGGCCGCGCTCTCGTCGCTCCTGCCTCTCCAGTCCGGCTCCACTTCTCCGCTGCTGCTTTAAGACTGCAGAGCGCCCCAGCGGCCAGAGGCAGGGGAGGGGGTCCCCGCTCGCCTCCGCGCCGCTCGCTCGCTCGCTCGCTCGCTCCGCGCCCGCCCGCCCGCCTCCCAGGCAGGGAAGGTTAGCGAGGGCTCACTGCGATTCGGGCCGCGGGAGAGGAAAGATGAGCCTGCCCGCCCGCCTGCTGCCTGGATGTGGAGGCTGAGGGCCGGCGCACGGGAGGCCGCTTGCTGCGCAGTCGGGGCGCCGGGTGCCCGGGATGAGCTCACGCCCGCGTCTGCGGCTCCGTCCACCTGCCGACCTGCCGGCGGCCCCCTGAGCTGACGGCGCACCTGGGCTGCAGCCCCGCCGGCCCGCTCTGGCCGCAGCGTTGGGCGCGGCGCCCGGGAGCAGGTGTGCAGGAGCGCAGCGCGCGGCGAGCGCAGCCCTCGCCCCGGAGCCCGGCCGCGCCGCGTGCCCGGGCGGCTCGGCAGCAGCGGCGGCGGCGGCGGGCGGGCGGCGGCCCCCGGGCAGGTGGCGAGCGAGCGGAGCCGGGCGGAGCGCGGGGGGCGAGGCCGGCGCGTCGCTCGCGGGAGGCCGGGGAGCAGCAGGGGCATGTGGATACTGGCTCTCTCCTTGTTCCAGAGCTTCGCGAATGGTGAGCCTTTCGGTTTGTGGTCAGTTTCCTTGCTTGTATTGACCGGAGTGTGGGGGGCATCGGATGCATGGGGGGAAGTCTTTCCCTTCTCCTTCCCCCCATCTGTGCTTAAACTGTCATGCGTTTCTGTCTTTCTTTCTTTTATTTAATATTATTTTTATTTCTTTTGGGAGGAGAGGAGGCAATGTAGAGAGGCGGGGGGGGGGGGGGGGGGGGAATTGCTCTGTAATCATTTAAAGGAGCTTACCTAGCAAAGTGACAGCTGCGAGCTAACTCCAGGGCTAGATAGCTACCTCATTCAGAATAAACCAGGTTTGGCGAGAGGAGGAGAGAGGGGAGATCGCCACTTTGACACATTACAACCTCAAAGGGACATGACATTCCAAGTGTGGGCAGGTGGGGGGTCAATTAAGAGCGGCTGGCTTCGCATTCAGAGCTTTTTGAGCTTTTAAAACATGTGCTTTAAATCTGCCACAATTCGTCTCCGGCAGCACTGAAGCCTTTAAGAAAGATCTGTCCTTCCTCCCCCCTCCCCCCGCGGTAGTACATCTCCCTCACAGTCATTTATGTAAAATTATGCACTCCTAAGCATTACATCATCTGAGCTGTTGACAAATTTTTAAAAACACCTGTATAGTTGCACAAATGACATCAGCGAATATTGTAAAGAGGTTCCTTTCCTCGCGCCCATCAGTGTCACATTTTGAGATGCTTTCTTCCTGGGGATTCGAAAAGCTATTGCTCTTGCCTGAGTCAGACCCAGTTAGTAAGTGTGCCTGCACCTTAGTTTGCCCGTCGCTGTGTAAATATGAACTTACATGTATGAATGGCTTCCTCTCACTTGGGAACTAAGGGAAACTGTCCTCATTTGGTATTGCCCGGGAGTAGTTACAGCTTCAATTCCCGTTCCAAATTTTGGAACACAAAGCTGCATCAAATGTATGACTTGCTGACAGTGAAAATTAAACCATTAAAGCAGAATCCCCTGCCCAGGAGACACAGAGGGTGGGGGTGGGGGTGAGGGGGTGGGAAGGAAGAAAGAAATCTCACCCTTGTGAGAAAATACCAGAAGCCAAGGGGAGGCTCTCAGATTTTCTTGAAAGATGCACACGGGTGCGTTTTCTGTGCTGTCTAGATAGTGTCTAAATCATCCCACTGACAGGTCAGAGGAAACACAAGAAACTTTGTAAAATTAATAATACAAAAAAAAGGCGACTGAGAACAGGTAGAGAAGAAGGCACTCCTGAAATTAACAGGGAAATGATGCTTTGCTCTCTGATATAACCTACAGCAAAGTGTGCACAACTTTCATTTGGAGGTTTCCCAGCAGGCGAGGATTGCAACAAGTTCTGACATGACCCCATCTTTCCCAGAGGGCACTCTCCCGCTCCTGCAGCCTCCTGGGAATTTACCTTGGGGGAGAGATCTGCTGTAGCTAATGTGTGCTGATGCATCAGGAAAGTCGGCCCTTTATGCTGCTCTGCTAATGTGAACCAGGAGAAGACGTAAAAAATGCTCACATACATGTCCCTGTGCCTCAGAGCCTTGACGGCCTGTCTCACCTGTCAGGGCGTACCTCTCCGGACTCCTGGGAAAGGTCGGGATCATAGGATGAAATAAGGTTTCCATCCTGTGGGGAAATACGTGTTTCAGGATGACAGACGACTTTGTGCTTCTGAGTGTCAGTCAGTCCCTGTTTTACAGTTTTACAGTTAGAGGTGACAGAAATAGTGTGGAAGAATTTCTGGAACAGTCTCTGATGCAGGGATTCTATACATGCGTATGACTTTTAAAAAAATCGATCTCCATACTGAAATGATAAGAAAATCATAGTGAGACAATTGTGGAAAACCTCAAATGTTCTACAAGGAAAATCTATGCAAAGAAATGCACGCGCATTTTGAGCCCTATCCTCTTACACCTTTTTCAAGACCTTTAGGGTTGATTGATAACCACCTTATTGGCTCTGTAATGAATGCAGGTAGATTTCACAATATAAGGGTGCATATCAAATGAATATTGGATGTGGCTGTATTACGTGGTCTGACGCTATCTATCAGAAGGCTGTGGAACTCTTATATAAAAATGGCCCTCTCTTTTTATGACCAAGCATTCAAAAAAAAAAAAAAAAAAAAAAAAAAGGCCTGACTGTAGAGCTTTGGGCTCTTTTATTCGGCGGCGGGGGGGAGGAATTAGCTTTAAAGAGTTTCTCGATGAATGATGTTCAATGGATACTGTGCAAAAAGGATCATAAAATACACAGTCATGTGAAAATAGAGTATGAGTCCAAATTGGAATGCTCTCTGTTCAGAGGACCACATTTCAAAAATGTGAAATTAAATGGTTCCTACCCATCTATCTGAATGAGACTTTAAAAAAAAACAGGATTTTTTTTTTTTTTTAACAACTATCATAGTTTGGTCTACCTTAATTTCAAAAAATTCCTGAATGTGTGTGATGAAAGATCTGTGAATTTTAATACCTAAGCTGATTACCACTAGGCCTCAAATAGCAAAATGTCTGACAGGATTTACACAAATATATTTGTAAAGGATTATGCAGTTTGATAGTCTGGGGTGCTAACAACATCAGAACCCCACAGTGCATTTTACCAGTAGACAATAGCGTTTTTCCCGCTGATGTAATGCGGTGCACATGTATTTCTTAGCGAAGGCACGGTTGCTGGAGAGGCTGCAGACGGTATTTTGGGTGAAAAATAAAAGTGAGCGAGCAGTCCCTTCATGGGTTAAACGCTTGAATGAATTACCTCACCTGATCAGGTGCTGTCATCATGTTTAAAGCCGTCAACTTGCTCTGCAACGTTCTGGAAATACTCACCGGAGACCTTCCGTTACAGTGTGAGGAGACGGGGTCCATATCTGTGCAGACACACGTCCCTGGATGGCTCTTCAGGACAGGATCACACTGCATTGTGCTTGGCCACAGTTTCTCTTGGTTTTAACCCCCCAGAGCACATTGTAGTTTAAGATTCCTGTTAAAAGCAGGAGCAGGCCTCTGGATAAGCTGAATAAGGAACAGTGAGCATATTTATTGCATAGAATACATTTTTGCTAGTATCTTTGCGTCTCTTTATGTACACACGTGTCCCTGACATCTTTTCCTGAGCCGTGGAGTCTTGACCTTTGTGGCTTTGCTGTTTTCACAGAGCTCGTGGAGATTACAGGAGGTGGGTGCTGGGAGAGAGACAGGTGCTCATCAGAACAAAAGTAGGGTGTCAGCCCCTTCCCGGCATCACGGGCTCGTCTCGACAGGATATTGCATGCTGCGAACTGGGCATTTTATTTAAATTTAGGAGCAGGCCTTTGTGAGTACAAATGCACCTTGAGACCTTTCAAAATGACTTTTATTTTATTCGGGTAAATAGACGTAAGTAAAGTGTCGCCAGGTGAATAATTTCAGGGCCTCCTGCCCTCCTCTCCTTCCCCTGTTTTTATTAAGCAGGTTCAAATTCTATCTCAGAATTTCAGAGCTCATCTAAAATTTCTAGGTCTCTTAAGCTGTGTGCCCCTGCCAGATGCCCTCTGTAGGAAAACAAAATGCCATGCAGACCTTTAATAAATGGCAGCCCATCCTTCTCGACTCTCTCCTGGATGCCCCTTTGGTGTCATGGCAGTTCATTGCTGCCCCCGGGGGAATCAGGGGCCCGCTGGGCAGGAAAGGGTTCCATATACAGAGGTGCTGGTAGGGGAAATAATGTTGACCAAAAAAAAAAAAAAAAAAAATCCCTAATTCCTGGACCTCCACGTAGCTATCAAAGTGTTCTATCATTGATACGTCTGAGATGGGATGCAGTGAGGCTTTCCTGAAGACACTCCATGCAATGTGCGTTGAAACTCGATGTAAGAGGGCCGAGAGAGAGAGAGAGAGAGAGAGAGAGAGAGAGAGATGGGGAAGGTCATTTTATAAGGAGAGACCTATGAACACAGCAGGAGACTAGAAATTTCTGTTTGACAAATTAAAGAATGGATTTCTCAGTGGATGCATTTACAGAATCGATGGCATCCGAATTTCACAAAATGAGCTGAATTCTCGGGGTGAGATCATGAATGTACCTCATCAATAATGAATAGGCAGTGAAAATGATACATTTAGCGTCAGGTTAGGCAGGGCAGCGGCAGCGTTTGCGTGGCGTGCGTGTGTGCGGGGCGCAGCGGGCAGAGCGCACAGGGCCCTGGGGCGTTTCTCGTGCACACCCGCCGCGTCTGGGCATTTTCTCGGCTGCTGCGCGCGGAAGTGCACGCTGGCTCCTGGTGACCGGCTCCCTCGGCAGGCCCCCGGGAGGGAGAGAGGTGCTGGTACCTGCATGTCAATTGTGTCCCCGCCATAGGACACTAGTGGGCGGCAGACCTCGCAAGACTGCTGCAGCCAGCCTTCCTCGGCAGAGCAGGCAAAACGGCCGCCTCCGGGGAAGCTCTGCCGTGTGTGCGTGGCGATCGGAGGCCCTCCTCCCCGCGGTTTCTCCGGTTCCAGTGCCCAGACCCCCCGTGGCACGGTGCACTTGCCCGGGGGCAGTGCGCAGGCTGTGGCGGGGAGGCGGTGTCCGGCCGCGGTTTGTTGCCGGTTTTACAAAGGAAGACCGCGCTCGTTCTTTTGCAGCGCTTTCCTGAAACCTAGAAGGTGCCCGGCGAGGAAGGTGCATTTGCATAGCCCCTTCCAAACTGGCGGGGGAGCCCGGCCCAGGCGTGTGTGCGTCTCCTCCTGGAGGTGGCGGCTCCGGGAGCAGCCCCGCGCCTGATTGGCTGACCTTCCAATGTCATTCCAGGAGGCCCTGCTCGCTTCTCCTCCCGCTGCTGGTGACAGGGGTGATGCTGCCGCTCCTCTGCAGTCCGGCTGTCTCACTGCCCTGCCTGCGGGACTCTGCGGCCAGGAACCCCCTCCCCCGGCCCCCCCCCCCCCCCCCGGCTTCCCCACCCCCACTCCCCGGGCAAATTGAGCAGCACCTGTTCACCTGGACCAGGATTAACTCTTCACCTCCCCGAGAGCCAGGTCCCCCCCGCCCCCCGATTTGTGTTCTTTCCTTTAGTGTTTTGAAAATAGAAAATTCAGAGTTGTGTTTCCCTCCCTGAGTTTATGGGTTAAGATAAGACGGGCATGGAAGATTCCAGCAACCCCACATGTACTCAGTTTGTGGGTGCAGCCCACAGGGTGCCTTCTGCAGGTGACACCATCCACGAAGGTGGCAGGAGGGAAGTGCCACGGAGCGGGTAGATTATTGGTTTCCGGTTCAGAAGTCAGACAGCTTCTGGCCAGGATGCTGGGCAGGGCTGGATGCAGAGACTTCCCCCATATAAGTCCTTACATTTAACATAGAACCTTGGACGTTCCCTCCACGGTGTCTAGGGCAGCAGATAACTTTATTCCTTTGCTGCTTATGTGGCTAGTGACTGTGTCCTCTCTAGAAGGTGAGACTCATGCAGTGCTCGAGTGTGTCCTTAGACACCCTGTGCTGAGCATGTGCACAGAATGGGTGGAAATAGATGTTGGCTGACCGGAAGGAGGCCCAGATGATGGGCAGGGCCCTCCTCCCATTCCCTCCTCCCCTCCTCCCCTCCCCTCCCCCCCTCCTCCCCTCCCTTCCCCTCCCCTCCTCCCCTCCTCCCCTCCTCCCCTCCTCCCCTCCTCCCCTCCTCCCCTCCTCCCCTCCCCTCCTCCCCTCCCCCCTCCCCCCTCCTCCCCTCCCCTCCTCCCCTTCCCTCCTCCCCTTCCCTCCTCCCTTCCTGTCTGCGCCCTTCTCTCCTGTCCCCACCTCACCCTTCCTTTGCTCCTTCTGGGCCCCTGTCTCTAAACCATTGTGAGAAAGGTACCTAAGTCACCCTGAGGATTCCTTGGCTCCTGCCATCTCGTTCTGACACACAGACCTGATGGCTGAAGAAGCGTTTATTTGCTAGAAATGCGTCTCGGGCATTTTCTGCTCTTTACCGAAATGGATTCACATCTGGAGTACGTGGTGGGACTCCATCACGGGGTCATTATGGTGATGCAGCTGTTTGAGGTGCTCTTCCTGGTGTGGATTGGGTCAAGTGTCACAGAAAGTAAGGTTACAAACGCCGGCCCCCCTTGTTCTCGAGCGAATGCTGCTAAGTGCACGATTCAGAAACCCTATACGATGTTTACTGCCCTGTTGCATTCTGAAAGCCCGTCAGAAGCGTCGGATCCACACAGAACTTTCCCTCGGGATTCTTGGGAATTCATTTCTTCATCAAAGGGCCACCCAGGACATCAAAACAAAGCTCAGTGTCTTAGGCCTTAATTGACTTAAAAAAAATCACATTATTTTCTTAAGTGTCCCACTGATTTCGGAGTTTCTCAGCATTATCTCTCTTTTTTTCCTTTCTCATTTTGCAGCAGTTGGTTGCTTCCTCAAAGTAGCATAAAAGGAATAGTTTTATTCATTATTGAAATTTCAACTTCTCTTTAAACGAAAGAATCACGTTGGGTGTCCCGGTGTACAATATTTATTATCCTTTGATATCGGGAGATCGGTATTCTGTGTTGATCAGTAATTACAGTATTTAAAAAAAAGTCATTCAGGTGGACGAATTTTTGGTTTTGTAGCCCCCCTGGATTATATAAATGTATATCCCAGGTCAGCAGAGGGGAGAGAGAGGGGGTCGACAAGATATTTGTTGAGGTAAGAGGAAGGAAGGGTCTCCCGCGCAGCAGAATGACAGAGATTAATAAATCTTGCTCGCATCCCTATTTAAGTTATTTTTACGCAGACAACAGTGAGTAAGATTTAAGAGTGAGCCAGCAGTCCTATTTATAGAAAGCCGTTTTTAAATGCAGTGGTGGAGACAGTGAAAGAAAGTGCTGAAAACGTGAGAGATCACCTCCATTCCGAATGCCGGCTTCCTCTAACTTCCCAGCAGGGTGCAGAATTTTTGGAGGAGACCAAAAAAGGCATCTCAGCCCTTGCTGAAGTACTGGGAAACCGCTTCGGATGCTGCGGAATGTTCTAGAAATGCTCTGAGGGTTTAAGACCGTGTCTGATTCGGGGGGTGGGGCGGGAGCCAGTGTATATACTGCTTGGAAACTGGGCCTGGGTAGGTCTGGGGGGTGGGTAAGGGGACGATGCGGAGCGGGCTGCATGGCCACAGATACTCATTGGGCGGCGTGCGTCGCCTCTCTCGCGGATGGTCAGCTGCAGAAAGGGAGAGGGTTGTCTCCGCGTGTGTGTTTGTGGCAGAGCAGTTAGTGAGAGAAAGGTTCGGATGTAGGGTCTTGTGATTATCACAAGTTCGTCCATGTTACCTAAGTTCTGGAGATTTAAATTGTGCTGTGCACTCCTCTAAATGGTCAGTTGAGATGGGCAGGCCAAGTCACCACCAGCTGATTGACTGACGTAAATGTCACCGGACAAAGAAAGAACACACCTGCTCTTAAAAATGATGTCGTCTTGGGGTGCCTGGGTGGCTCAGTCGGCTAAGTGTCCGACTTCGGCTCAGGTCATGATCTCACGGTTCGTGGGTTTGAGCCCCGCGTCGGGCTCTGTGCTGACGGCTCAGAGCCTGGAGCCTGCTTCGGATTCCGTGTCTCCCTTTCTCTCTCTCTCTGTCCCCCCCATCTCAAAAATAAATAAACATTAAAAAATAGTTAAAGGGGCTGTGGGTGGCTCAGTCGGTTAAGCGTCGGACTTCAGCTCAGGTCATATCTCATGGTTCATGGGTTCGAGCCCCGTATCAGGCTCTTTGCTGACCACTCATAGCCTGGCGCCTGCTTCGGATTCTGTCTCTCCCTCTCTCTCTGCCCCTCCCTGCTTGTGCTCTCTCTCTCTCTCTCTCAAAAATAAATAAACATTAAAAAAATAAAAAAAAATATTAAAAAGGATGAAATAGTCTTCCTTCCTACGACTGCATCTGTTTCTTGTAACATTTTGGTTTTTCTAGTCCCAAGTGGGTTGTCTTTTCTATTAGGAGTAGAACTCTTTTTTTTTTTTTTTAAATAAAAAGTCTTTATTTTACTTTTTAAAGAACTTATTTATTTAAGTTCAAGTTAGTTGATATACAGCGTAGTATTGGCTTCAGGAGTCAACGCAGCGATCCATGACTTCTATGCAACACCCAGTACTCATCCCAACAAGTGCCCTCCTTGGGAGGAGAACTCTTTTTTTTTTTTTTTAATTTTTTTTTTAACGTTTATTTATTTTTGAGACAGAGAGAGACAGAGCATGAACGGGGGAGGGGCAGAGAGAGAGGGAGACACAGAATCGGAAGCAGGCTCCAGGCTCTGAGCCGTCAGCCCAGAGCCTGACGCGGGGCTCGAACTCCCGGACCGCGAGATCGTGACCTGAGCTGAAGTCGAAGCTTAACCGACTGAGCCACCCAGGTGCCCCAAGGGAGGAGAACTCTTAAATTTGCATGGAAATACTGCTGGTTTACAGGTTGTAAATCTGAACAAAAGCCACGTCCTGACCTACCCCTGAGCCAGATGCTGTGAAAAGCATTTGCCTTTCATCTTGTGAAGAAGTCTCTGTAAAATGGGCCATTTTGTAGCCAGCGTCTCCAGACTACATAATGGCCACATTTGCTGAGGTGATAAAGAGATTTGAAGCCTTTAATTACCAATTTTGATTGATGTGAGCCTTGTCTCTTTTATTATTGGGATGAGGAACCAGGAAATGGCTTTAAGCTTTATTTTACACAGAATTTAAGCGATTCTTGTTGGTGCCCGCTGTGCACAAATGCAGCGAAAGCTTACAGTTTTTTTCTATATTATGCAAATTCTCCAATTATTGGCTACTTTTGCAAAACTACAGTGGTGATAACGCTCCCAGTGAAGATCCTGATGACCTCGGGGTCCCCGAGTGCCCTCTGCATCCTCATGGGACCTCCATGAGGCTCACGTTAAACTGAGACTAGAGCCTCCCAGAGGCAGGATGCTTATGGAGGGACCAGGCCGTGTGAAATGGCCGATGGCGGTGGGAGACCCTCACCATTCATGCCTCTTCCTAACCTTGAACGAAGCACTGATGTACCTTGTGAAATCCCCATTCACTGCATGAACTTCAGGGTGATGGGAACATTTCTGTGATTATGTCCGAAGACAAAAGCAAAGCACGAGGATAATGAGAACCACCGCATTCCTATGTGTTTTAAAATTGTATTCCTTTTTTTTTTTTTTTCCTACATAAAGGACCTGAGTTATAGCGTGGAAACTTCTGAGTAAACATATTTTTCTCAATCGAGAAACCTGAGATTCATTTCTTCTCTCCGTGGTGGCCTGATTTGATTTTGGGTTCCCATGGGACCCCAAAACCCCCAGATCCCAGCCTGCTTCATTACAGTGTTTGTTTCTCAGTATTGGCTATAGAGCATTTTTAATAACTTGATTTGTAGCTGCCAGGGTAGAAATAACAATGCTTGGTAATATTACGTGTGAGACTTCGGGGTGAGCTAAAGACCCCCAACCACAGTGGCAATTGGCTCTTGCAGACGACTGGGCAACTTGACCGAGAGAGGGCACCGGGGTTATTCTGTCATCCACCTTGGACCTTGCCATTGCTGTGCCTGCAAAGGGCAGTCATTTGCCCATCTGGTGGCCAGTGAACAAGAAATGCATAAAAAATCATTCTAAGAAAAAGAATCATTCTCTCGTAAATTATTCAGGTCGGTAGAACCCAAGTTAGCAGACTCTGGTACCTTGACATGAGAGCAGAAAGCAAGAGGGAATAATTTCCAGATGTGTGCGTGCGTCTTACGATCCACCAGAATCAATGCCTATTAAGCCTTTGGTGGCTACTGTTCTACAACAGACTTGATGGATATTTACGTAGAAAACCGGGAAGAAAAATTTTGGCCTACACGTGATGTTGGTATTTGTCGTGGCTACTTACTTTGATCCGTGGTTCCTCTGTGTCTTGTGGCATCTCACATGACCAGCCACGGCCACCCACCTTGTTATTAATGGTCACAAGAGACCCCTCTTTCTCCCCCTTGCCCTGTCGCTGATGAGGGGAGTGGGAGGATCTTCTTTAGGCTTCTGCGGCATCAGGTGCTTAAAGGCAATGGGAGGAAAGGTTACGGGAAGACCACGAATATGGAAGAAGGGGCTGCACCAGCCCCCGTGTCAAGATAACAGGAATAGACGGGGAGGAAGGAGGATACGGGCTGCCTCCAGGCCGCAGTCTGTTGACATCTTGGGTCTTGTTCTAGTTAACGTGTCTCCTTCTGGATCTTCTCAGCTAAGGATCAAGGCCGTTGGTTCTCAGTGCCCATGTGGGCTGGGACAGGGAGGAAGAAGTTACAGAAATTTCCTGGAGGGTTTTTCCCCTCACGAGTCTCATACTGGAGATTCTGATGCCAGCACCATTTTGGGAATGGGCCATAATTGGAAGAGTTCCTCAGGTCTCCTTCCAGTGGGTACCTTTGCCATCTCTCCTCCACCCCTATAGGCCCCCAACTTTGTGCAGAAGCCTCAGATAATAGTTGATATGGTCTCCCAGCTCCGACCACCAGGGAGTCTGGTTCTGCAGCCCTGGGGAATGTATGGTTTGGGAAACTGCGTTGTTTTTCTGATGTAGGTGGCCCATAATCCACCTCTGGAAAACACCTACTGGGCAAGGGGCTTCCCGGCCCGTTTGACAGAGGGCCAGACACGAGCTAGAAAGCCAACCCAATGAAATTCCAAGAGGACCTCAATTCTTGGGGAACTCTGTATTGAGTAGTGATTCCTTGGGGGGTGGGATGTGTGGGGTTACGTAGTCACTGACTACATATGGTAATAGGGATTTGGGCAGGTTTAGGGAGAGTTGCAGTAGAAGCTGGTGACAGGGAAGCACTTGCGTGCGGGGAGGTGTGATCCCACCAGGGACACTTCTAATTTGCATTCTGGTAGCTGGAGAATCATTTATGGCTATATCGAATCTCTGTTAGCATCTAAATGTGGATATGTGTGCATATATACGTGTGCCATTTTTTCAGATTGTTTGAGTTCATTGGCTGTTCAGGTTCATTGCTAGGTATGCGCTTTGCTTACGGACTTGGTTCCGTTGTGTTCTCACACTGACCCCCTCGTTGCAGCTGGGGTCCTAGCAGGGAAGCCTTTTGGAACCTGAATGTAGCACCACAGCTCCAAGCAAGAGGCCAGTAGTGTGCAACCGTCTGGGTCCCTGTATTGAGCAGTCTTGAGACATGAGCGAGAGTGGATTGAGACCGGACAGGAGAATGGATCTGTTTGCAGCATGAGGTTTTACTTCGGTGCCAAACTGGGAACATTACATGCGCCTTCATTCAAATATCAGTGCCCAAGCTCCTTCCAAAGCCACATATAAACGACTTGGGGATCGTCTGCTCTTTGGGTTCTCTTGGTCTCCGCTTCCTCCTTTTAGGCAAATGACCCCAAATTGACCGTATTTATCACATGAAGCATGTGCTGTCATGCTAAGTTGTCATGAAAAGGAAAAATGGCGTATAGGGACATATATGCATTTTTAGACCTTGTCACATGCATGATAAAATCGAGGACAATTACTGGCGGCAGGATAATCCTTTCAAAACACCGTGTCCTTGATTTTTGCACTAAAATAGACTTGAATGTGTGCCGGGGAGAGGCCTAAATTCAGAGCCTTAAAAAATACCCTTTTGTGTCCTGAGATCTTATTTTAGATAATATTAAAAATAACTTTCCCTCCTAGGCATGTTAAACAAGTTTGATGTTATAATGCTCTGGCGATTTTATTGTGATTCACCACAGAGATGATCTTTCAGAGCGGCTGTTTTGATACTTTGCTTTAGAAGAAAACGGTATGAAAGGCATAGCAGGCCGAAGAAATGGGATTTCTGCTTACTCAGAACTACACGAATTAGGGGAGACCCTGTCTCTCTACAACAATAGGTTCCTACTTCTCCATTCCTTTAAAAGGGGGGCATTGTGTTAGGAAGTCACAGGCTCTGCCCCGGGGATTTCTGGAAGAAGGAATCAGTCTAAAATAGCTCCTCGTCCCTCTCTGATCTGGAGATTTCACAACCTGCACGGTTTGTACAGACTGTTCTCTTTAAAATTTTGTAGTTGGCCTAGGTCACTCTTTCTTGATCTCTCCTCCCCCACCCCCACCCCCCGGAAAGGGCATAAATATTTCCATCATCAAGTTTAATGACCTGCGGGAGACTCACGAGTCATTGCAAATGGTTAAACACTTTCCTTAGAAAAAATACGAACGAGAGGTCGTGTGACTCAGATTTATTATTAGAATAAATCACCTTAACTCATGGAAAATATTTATTACACCCTGTAGTACGTGTTGAGTGTTTTTTTTCCCCTAGGTTCCCAGCATCTGTGTCTGTCCATAAGCACAAGCATCATTAGGGCTGGTCTGTCTAGTGGCCTAGCCGCTTTGGGCAGTGCAGTGAGCCTCCCGTAGTGGAGACGGATTCGCAGGGAACGGAGGAGCTTTCTGCATTTAGTCTCCTGTCATTATTTTCACCTTCCTCTCTCCCTCCTTGGAAACTGGAGCAAATATCAGAACTTAACGTGCACAAAACCGGAGTGTGGGAAGAGAGCCGTATTTCCCCGGGGTCTGAGGCCTTTGCTGGCTGTACAGATTTCACAGGGGGTTTGCTGTCACATGGACGGGGGTAGGGATACCTGCTGTGATCCCTCAGCTGAAGTCTGGAAGCAAGGGACAGTGTCCTTTCAGCCTGTGGGTGACCCACTCAGGGGACCCCGTGGAAGTCTAGAGATCGTTGAGTGGGGGCAGGCTGGTATTTAAATATTCTTGTAACGTGTACAGGCCTAGGCATTATGGGTTGTTGTAGAGCTCTAAACGGAGCCATGAGGTACAATTAAACTCCATGGCGCTGTTATTTTAGGCTCATTATTTTTGGCAGATGGAAATAACCCCCCCTCCCGCTTTTATGATGTGATCATTTTAAAAAGGGGTATGGTCTTGACAAATGTGTTCTTCAGTTAGATCAGTAGTTCTAACTAGGAGCGATTTCACCTCCCAGGTGACGCTGGGCAGTATCTGGAAACATCTGCACGCGTCGCAATTCTTGTGGGGGAGGAGAGGCCACTGGCCTCTAGTGGGTGGAGGCCCGGGGTGTCGCTCAACATCCTGGAATGTGCAGGACAGACACCCCCGCCTGCCATGACAAAGAATTATCTGGTCCAAAATGTCAGTAGTGCAGAGGTTGAGAAACCCTAGGTTAAACAGCATACAGCCGAGATACTACCATAGAATATCAGTTTTGTGCTTTTCTGTGGATGCTGGCCTGGCCCTGGAGAGAGAAAGCCGGAAGGGAGATGTTCTCAATCTTGGTTATAATTCCTTGGCTACAAAACTCAGAGCTGGTGATACTTGTCATTGACGAAGCTTTCTTTACGATTTGCTTTTTCTTTCTTTCTTTCTTTTTTTTTTTTTTTCTCACGAATAACAAGAAGAAAACCAAATCTGGATCCCCTTTTAGGCCAAGTCGCTAAGAGCAGGAGCACCGAGGTGTTCCTGCGGCCATTTCTCCCCTCAAGTGGTTATGCTAATTAGTGTTTGATCAGATGATTAAATTATAATTCGATTCATCCGTGCGGCGCGCTCTCGGGATGCGCGTCTCTCGCCGGGTTACCTTGCGCCCGAAGCGCCCTCCGTAGGCCCGCTCTTCCTGAAGACGTGGATTTCTGTTTTCAAAGCGCACTGCGGATCCTTTGTTGCCTGGTCAAAGGGAGAGGGGATATTTCTGTCACCTGCTCGCCTGGGGAAGAGGCCTCTGGGAAACGTGGGAAACGCGGAAACCCTGATTAGAAAGCACCAATTATTGGAAGACGTTGGATGCAGAGGATCTTGAAGGGCAGGGAGCGTGCCTGCCCCAGGGGAAGGCCGTGTTGCTCCCAAGGCTGCCTGCCAGGCCTCTTGCTCCTGGAAGGGGGGAGGGCACCTTCCCTGCCGCCTCCCTCCCCCACCCTGCAGCTGTGAGCTGCCTGTGTGCACGTGGCCCCCGTTCTCTGTGTTTATTTCAAGTGTGTATTTCCTTAAAGGAGGGTTCCACCATTTTGTTTCTGTGTGTTTCAGCTTTTAACCCGCGGCTTGAGGTGTCGGTGTTGTTTAGTGACTGCTTTTCCCCCGCCAGGCACTTTGGTCTAGGTGACTTTGAGGTTTGTCCAGGTAGATGCTTATGAAATGCCCTCTGACAGGAGGCACTTGAGGTGAATTGGAAAGAACGTGAGTGGGAGCTCCTGAAGGCCAAGCTGCTGTGAATGGATTTTGCCTCCAGGACGGGAGGTTGCCATGGCTCATTTTGTGGTTCCAGGAGATTTAGCAGTGGTTGGATTTTCCTTTATACCCTGTCACTTTTTTCTCCCATTACGTTCTTGTAATGGGGGTCGTCTGGTTACCGGAAGCATAAGTATTTGGGATACGTTTTCTTTTTCTTTTTAAGTTTATTTTATTTATTTAGAGAGAGAGAGAGACTGGGCACATGTGCATGTGAAGGGGGGAGGAGTGGAGAGAGAGGGAATCCCAAGTGGACCCCTTGCTGTTAGTTCAGAGCCCGCTGTTAGTTCAGATCCCACAAATTGTGATATCATGACCTGAGCCGAAATCAAGAATCAGAAGCTTAGCCGACTGAGCCTCCGAGGTGCCCCTGGATTTTTTTTTTTCTATCAAAATGTGTATGCGTTTGGATCTGTCCGGAACTTACAGCATTTGCATTTAGGAACAGGCCAGAAGGTGATACGTATATCACCGGCCCCACATACCTCATCCTGAGAACTACTTGGGACCACAGAATTTATGACAATATAGGGACTAAATACCTGCTTAGGTTTTCACATCTCCCCTACTCTGAAAATCTTGCACTATCATTTGTGAGAGGTTACAGTCTCTTGATTGAGTGAAATTTGGCTTGTAATTCTTCCCAATAAAAAAATGAAAGAGGAAACTCACTGAGCATCTGAAGTGTGCAGGCACTTGGCTTACTGTCTTGGGTGCACTTGCTGTGTTTCTTAATAATAATAGTGAGGATAATGTCGGTAGTAATTGCTGGCATTACTTACTGCTAAGAGGCAGGTCCTCCTTTAAGAGTTTATGGTATTTCCTGTAATGCCCGGAGCTGGGAGGTAGGCATTATTACCAGCATCATCTCCAGAAGGTGGGGTTAGATGGTTTGCTATGAGTTCCATAGCTACTAAATGGCAGGACAGGGCCTGAGCCCAGGTTGTGTACAAACCCACGCAGCTGTCGGGCTTCCGTCCATCCTTACACGGTTGAATGAGGAGGTACTTCAGTGCAAGTTTTGCAGAATAAGATGCGGGATTTGCAGATGTTGGATGTGGACCCTGGTCAGGTGGGGCCTCTTGACTCCAGGTCCCGGTTATCTCTGCGTTGGGAGCATTTTCAGATTCTCCCAACGAAGCCACACTTCCTCCTCTGACTTTTTTTGAACTTCAGAAATGATGATGTTAAGTTTCCTTTGGAAGTTGAGCAGTAAAAAGTTGTCTTGAGAGAGTGAAACATCAGATTTGAAGAATGGGTGTGTACATGGGGAAAACCCATGTACTTTCCCTTGTCAGCCTCCATTTACGTATGTGCTAAGTTAGGCAAGTATGGGACAGGTTAATTAACTTCTATCCCCTTCAAAGGTAGAGCTCTTTCGCGGTATCGTGTTCTGTTGTTGGTGTGCTTAAGAGGGACATTTATATTCCCTTCGTGTTACCTTACGCGCTGGGACCTTCCCCAGCCCCCAAATTTAGATCGCGTATCTGTTTTAAAGTACGTTACGTTTCATTTGTCCCGAACAGGTCAAGGTCAAAGTGTTAGAGTAAAACTAGTTTTTGAAGTTGGGAATTGAAGACTGGAACAGGGTGTGAGTTTGGTATCCGCCAGACTGTCGGGGAAAAAGACACAAATTAGTTTTGTGCACGCAAGTCTGCGCCTTCTCAGTGCAGCTGGATTATTTTCCTGGCTCGTCCAACGTGTCTCTGGAGTCGAGACGTTCACACTGACGGTAGCTGAGAATAACACCTGTGTGTGTACACGGTCGCCACCTCGCAGACCTTGGGTATTGGTCCCCCAGAAGACGCGACCACAGAGAGACGAGGAGATATCGGGCGTCCTCTCTACTGGCCAGGCAGCCTGGCGTTTGTGGCCAAGTATCCCTCTACAGTCCCTTTCGTGTGGCATGCGGACCGAGCCCGTGCATAATAATTGCTGATACTTACGGAACGCCGACTACGGCACCAGGCGCTGTGCTAGTAAGTGCTGGGTTGTATCATCTCCTTTCATCGCGAGTCATATCTTTGAGATACTTATATTATCCCTCGTTTTATCCTTGGGAGGAATCAAGGTGAGTCACCTTGTAAAGGTGAGTCTTGTAAAGGTGAAGAGACTTTCCAAAGTCCTAT
Source organism: Panthera tigris (assembly GCF_018350195.1). Classification (NCBI taxonomy): domain Eukaryota; kingdom Metazoa; phylum Chordata; class Mammalia; order Carnivora; family Felidae; genus Panthera; species Panthera tigris. The sequence continues at coordinate 4,994,335 of NC_056668.1, forward strand.
ATCCGGCGAGTGGGGGAGGCAAGAACCTGCGCAGTCTGCTTCCAGAACGCGTACATCGACTACCTGCCTATTCTCACCCTTTAGGGAGCTCCTAATATTTGGGCTGGTTCCCGAGTGCACACGCTAGTGTAAGCGGCAGTACTCATCTGGAGATCTGGAAATATGGGGTGTATCACTGGAGAGTTGCGACGGGCCGGTTTAAGTTTTCTTGGAGGAAGATGCTGGGAAAATGTGGCAATGTGGGACTTTCGGGGTTGGGTTGTTTTAATCCCGTTTCTAGAATCTCAGCTCATTCCCGAATTTGGATGCTCAATTGCCAAAGTGTCACCAAGCACACACTGCCTATCTCATGCTACCAAGCACCAGTCAGCACCATCTCCCAGCCTGGAGCACGTGACCCGTGTCTCTTCATATCTATCGCGATGGCGTTCGGATTGAAAATTAAACTCTCCGAGGGCACCTGACTGGCTTAGTGGGTTGAGTGCCCGACTCGTGGTTTCAGCTCGGGTCACGATCTCACGGTTTCATGAGTTCGAGCTCTGCGTTGGGCTCTGCGCTCACCGTGGGGAGCCTGTTTGGGATTCTCTCTCCCTCTCTCTCTCTGCACCGCCCCCAGCTCCCAATCCCTCTCTCTCTCTCCCCCTCTCTCAAAATAAATACATGAACATTAAAATGTATTGGGGCACCTGGGTGGCTTGGTTGGTTAAGCGTCCGACTTCGGCTCGGGTCATGATCTCACGGTCCGTGAGTTTGAGCCCCGCGTCGGGCTCTGTGCTGACAGCTCAGAGCCTGGAGCCTGTTTCAGATTCTGTGTCTCCCTCTCTCTGACCCTCCCCCGTTCATGCTCTGTCTCTCTCTGTCTCAAAAATAAATAAACGTTAAAACGTATTAAAAAAATGAAACCCTCCAGATTTCAGTAGACGATGCCCAAAGCCTTGTCTGCTACAGCACCTGATGGCTGGCATTGCTGTGTTCTCTCCAACACGCTTTCCCTCTGATCCCTTTCACCCAGGTGCTCAGGCCTTCCTTGACTTCTCCTTGCCTCAGAGACGTTAGACTTTAGGGTACCCCCGATAAACCCAACCCAGCCTCTACGCCGCCACGCTGGGGCAGCTGGGCTTGACCAGAGGAACACACACACACACTGCTGTTCTCGTTGGTCTTGTCTTATGTTGTGACCACACACCTCAGCTGAGCCCTCGGATCTGTCCTCGCTCCCGCCTGACTGCCCCATTGCCTCCGGCTTCCGTGGGAAAACTATCTTACACCTTCTCCCTCCTCCGCGAACCTCAGACTCCCCTTCCTTCCCCGCTTCCAGTCGATGACCTTGATTCCTTTACCAAGAACCTAGAAGAATTGAGGGAGCCGCTCGGAATATCCCCTCCTCCCACACCCAGTTGATCATTCTGTCATGTCTGTACCTGCTTTGAGTTTCCCTTCCTGGTTAGTGAGGGAAGGGTTCAGGTACGGGGGCGTCTGGACACCCGACACTGGACGCGGAAACAGGTGAGGTCGACAGCCAGTCTCTGGTCGAGTACGTCCACGGCCCGAGGGCTGAAGACAGCCACACGGGGCCGGGCCACGCTCAGGAACAGACGGAGGGCGGAGCAGGCCGTGTCACGTCAAGAGCGTGAGTGCCCCCTGGTTCACACGGAGGACACACTTGGCTCGTTGAACGACTCCGGAGGTCTACAGGCTGGCAGGGAATCAAACCTTGCTGCTCAAGGATGGGCAGGAACTGTGCCCGGTCCCTCGATAAGGAGGCTTATTTGGTGGTGGGGGGTGGGTGGCTGGGGGAACTTGGCCTGTGGGAGCAGAAGGAGACGGAAGAACTACTGGCCCGGCCGTTTGTAGCCCTTCTGATTTTCCCAGGTGGGGAGAACGTTAATTTCAGGTCCTGCGCCCCGATACCCACATACACTGCCTTCCGCCCCTGATGGCGGAAGCACCCGTCTCGATCCCCCCCAAGGGCTGAGGCCTCCGTCCGAATCCAGAGTCGCAGCGTCTCCCATGCACTCAAGAACCTTGGCTTCACATCCGTGATCTCACTCCCTGGCACCTCCCGATTTCCCCTATCTTCTGGGTTGTGTGCCACACGACGTTCTCTCTCCCATAAACACGCCAGCACGTGGAATACACCAACTGATACACCGGTTCCCCCCCCGCCACTCCCCTCACCTACCTCCTTTATCTGACACTGTTGATTGAAAAACTACCCAGAAGAGTTGCGATTACCAGTACTTGTCCCACGACTGGAGCGGGGATTTGTTTCAGTGTCCAGCCGCCACAGAGCGACGTGACGTCCCGCGGGACCTGGCTAGCACACAGGTGGTTGTGCACGCGACTCGGTGCGCGGTTTCCACGGCGCTTGGAGCTGCGTGTACCCCTCTGGCCGGGATCAGAGGCGGCCCACACGCTCTGGGACCGTGTGGCATCTCGGGGTCACACGAGGGGCGAGTCCTTGCAGGTCTGCGGAGGGCCGTCTGAACCCCCCCCAGTGCCTCCATTGCTCAGTCTCTCAAACACGATCCCATCCGTGTCGTCTCCCAAGCTCCACGGAAGCTGCTTTGCGGGGGTCGCCGCTGACCCCCGTGTGTCTGGTCTCGCCTCGTGAGACCCTCTGCAGCCTTTGACAGAGGAGGCCCCCCTCCTTCTCGAGGCACCTTCCCTGGGATCCTGGGTGCCCTAGTCTTTAGGTTTGTCTTTGCGTCTCTGGGTTCTCCTTCGTGTTGTCTTTGCTAACTCTCCTCTCCAGTCAACGCCAAGGGCTGGGATACCCCACGGCTCCGTTCGCAGCCTCCCCTCCCCATCTATGCTTACTCTTTCTGGGATTTAATTAAGGCCGAGGCACAAAATACCATCTGAATGCTGATGACGTGCTCGTTCGTCTCTCTGTCCGTGGCTTCCCCTCTGAGCTCCCATCCAGACCCTCAGATCCAGTCGCCTACCCACCATCTCCCCCTGGAGATCCCGTAGGCGTCTCCAGCTTTGACCTAACACGGAGCTGCTAGATTTTTCTCCCCGCGTCGGCTCCCGTCCCAGGTCTTTGTCATCCTCACTGAGCACGGCTGTTCATCCACTGCTCAGGAGCGAGCCTGGCTCAGGATGGAGTCACCCTTGACTGCCGTCTTTCCTCCCTGACTCCTGTGCAAACCACCAGTAGGTGCCAGTGACTCTACCTTCAGAATACGACCATTTCGTGGCCACCTGAGGGGCTCAGTCAGGTGAGCATCCAACTCTTGATTTCAGCTCGAGTCATGATCTCAGGGTGGTGAGTTTGAGCCCCATGCTGGGCTCTGTGTGGAGCACGGAGCCTGGTTGGGTTCTCTCTCGCTCTCTCTCTGCCCCTCCCCTGCTTGCTCATGCTCTCTCTAAAGATAAAGAAATTAATCAATAAAAAAAAGAGAACATGGCCTCTTCTTCTGCTTCCACCTCAATTCACGCCACTGTCCTCTCTTGCCGGGTTCTCTCTGCGTCCGCTCCCACCCCACAGTTGGATTTCCACCTAGTAGCCCCAGGGGCCTGCTGAAATTATAAATCAGACCACGTCACCCCTCTGCTCAAAGCCCGTAGGGACGTCTCCCATCACCGCTAAAATAAGCCCAACACTCCTTCCTGCGACCAGAGGCCCCTCCAGGACGTGGCTCAGGCTGACCACATGAGCCGCCTCCTCTCCAGCCACCCCAGCCTCCTGGGATTTGTTCCAAAGTGCTGAGCTGTACGCGCCCAGCGACACTCGCTGCTTTTCCTTCCTGGGATGCTCTCCTCTGGACCTTCCATCGTCTGCTTTCTCACGTCATTCAGTTCTCTGCCCAGACACCATCTCCTGGGAGAGGCCTCCCACGATCACACGAGCTAAGATGAAGTGGCCTTCTCGATAACTCCGTTCCTCCTCACCACACTCCGGGTTTCCTCAGAGTCGCTATGGGTGCCTGGAATAACGGAGCTGTGTGTCTGTTATCTGTCTCCTCCAATCGGGGAAGCAGGGACCTTGTCTCCAGTGCTCACCTCTGAGTCTTGGGCCCCAGGAGAGTCCCTGAACACCTCAGGTATCCAGAAAGTATTTGGTGATTGAACGATTAAGTCAAGGACTGCTGTTTTACAGCGATCTAACTCTGAGAGCCTTGATGACATTGCTTTTTTAAATTTGACTCTGTTCTGTTTTTCCCCAGTGCAATCACAGTATCTCTCTGCACACAAGGAGTTTCTGGGGAAGATTTAGACGTGCATATTGATAGGAAGATCAGCAAGCATCATGCCCTACAATTTTCAACTCTGACCTGCTCTTAGAAGCTTAACAATAAAAGATGCCTTAATTAGAAAAAACAAAACAAAAACCTTTGTCACTATACTGAGGATTGTGCAGAAAGGAGACCGTTTTTTAGGTCTTCTGTCGGTCATGGCAAAGTCCCAGGGAAGAGAGGACAGGCTCACGAGTGCAGAAGGACCTGGTAATGATCACCACACTGGACATGCGGAGAAGGTTCTGCAGTGTTTATGGAGGCAGAAACCACTTCCCATTTGATTATTTAAAAAGTGCTTTAAGGGGGCGCCTGGGTGGCTCAGTCGGTTAAACGTCCGACTTCAGCTCAGGTCACGATCTCGCGGTCCGTGAGTTCGAGCCCCGCGTCGGGCTCTGGGCTGACGGCTCAGAGCCTGGAGCTTGCTTCTGATTCTGTGTCTCCCTCTCTCTCTCTGCCCCTCCCCCGTTCATGCTGTGTCTCTCTCTGTCTCAAAAATAAACAAACGTTAAAAAAAAATTAAAAAAAAAAGTGCTTTAAGGAGAGGGAGATTTCAAGACTTGGCTTTTAAGGATGCGTATATTTTTTTAAGCGTTTATTTACTTTTGAGAGAGAGAGAGATTGAGAGAATCTCAAGCAGGCTCCGCACTGTCAGCACAGAGCCCAACGTGGGGGTCAGACTCGTGGATCGTGAGGTCATGACCTGAGCCGAAGTCAAGAGTCGGAGGCTTAACCGACTGAACCACCCCGGTGCCCCTGGGATGTGTATATTTTCACTGGGCAAGGTGGACCGCAAAAAAATATCAGGAGTTACGGGGAAAAGCAGTGGGTCCATTCAGCTTCTGTGTGACATCAGAGTGGAAGGTACGTCTAAAAATGGGGCAGGGAGCAGAATCCAGAGGCCCAGTTTGTAGTTATGTTCAAAATCTTTGCGTTAAAATCATAACCTAAGTCCTGTGAGTGATCAGTGCTGTATTTTGCCTGTGGTGTGCGGGAAAGGAGAGAACATCGGTGGGAGGGTGGCCAGGCAGAGCTACGTCTGTGGTGCAGGAAGGGGCCAGTTGGCTGCTGGGATGGCAGTGGATGTCTGGGTGCTGACAGAGGGGCAGGAGGGGTGAAGGAGGAAATCAGCGGGGATAACCTAAGCTTGTCTACTAGCAAGGTGGGGTCTAGATTTCCCCACGGGCCATCTTACTATGTGGAGTCGCCAGGAAGCAAAGGGCGTGAATAGGTTTGTAGCTTTTGTATGATAATTATGCTCAGACTACTCCACTTGAATATACATATTTTTGAGACTCTCTGGAGTTTGCCTGCTGGAGAACTGTATGCCATTGGCAGGGTCTTGTGGCCCCCGATGCGTGCCACTGTGTCCTGTAGTTATCACAGCGTAACCCGAGAGAGGCTGGAAACTGGACGGCGGTCTGTACAGATCGGGGCCACGTCCCGAGACGTGAATCAGTGAAGTTAACCCAGCAGAAAACCAACAATCTTCATTTCTTTCAGTCTTCATATTTCTCTCAAAAGTAAATCGTATAAAAATTTAATATCGACCGTGGGCTTGAATTCTAGTGCCACTGGAGTGACCGCTGTCTATTATTTTGTGGATGATTGAGCTACATTTTGGATCCATTTCGGGTGAACCTGTTCGGGTTCTAGAGTCACCAGAAAAGGAAGGGTCAGGCAGAAATAGGAAGATGTATACTTTCTGTCATGTAAACTAGCTAAATTAAACTTAAGAGGCTCCAGTTTGGAATGTCATCACCCAGAAATCCATTTTCTTTTGCTTACGTACTGTGCTCCACAGAAATCCTTGGTATGGTTAAGAAATTGTAAGTGTGATGGCTGGGTGGCTCGGTCGGTTAAGCTTCCGTGTCTTGATTTTGGCATGATCTCACGGTTCACGGGATCGAGCCCCACGTCCAGCTCTGTGCTGACAGTGTGGAGCCTGCACACGCACATACTCCTTCTCTCTCAAAATAAATAAATAAACTTAAATTATAAGTGAAAAATTTTCTTCTGTGAGTTTCCTGAAGCTTCTCCATTTTTTAAAAATTTATTTATCGTCAAGTTAGCTAACATACAGTGTAGTCTTGGCTTCAGGAGTAGATTCCCATGATTCATCACTTACGTACAACACCCAGTGCTCATCCCAACAAGTGACCTCCTCAGTGCCCATCACCCATTTTCCCCATCCGCCTAACCCCCACCCCCCATCAACCATCAGTTTGTTCTCTGTGTTGAAGAGTCTCTTATGGTTTGCCTGCCTCTTTGTATCTTATTTTTCCTTCCCTTCCCCTATGTTCTCCTATTAGGTTTCTCAAATTCCGCCTATGAGTGAAATCGTATGATATGTGTCTTTCTCTGACTTTTTTCACTTAGCATAATACCCTCCAGTTCCATCCATGTTGTCAGAAATGGCAAGATTTCATTCTTTTTCATTGCCAAGTAGTATTCCATTGTGTGTGTGTGTGTGTGTGTGTGTGTGTGTGTGTGTGTATACGTATGTATATACGTGTGTATACATATACACACACACACACGTATATATACCACATCTTTATCCATTCATCAGTTGATGGACATTTGGGCTCTTTCCATAATTTGGCTATTGTTGAAAGTGCTGCTATAAACATTGGGGTACATGTGCCCCTATGATTCAGCACTCCAGTATCCTTTGGATAAATTCCTAGTAGTGCTATTGCTGGATTGTAGGGTAGTTCTATTTTTAATTTTTTGAGGAAACTCCACACTGTTTTCCAGAGCGGCTACACCAGTTTGCATTCCTACCAGTAGTATAAAAGGGTTCCCCTTTCTCCACATCCTCACCAACATGTTGTTTCCTGAGTTGTCAATTTTCTCCATTCTTAAGTCAAATTTAGATTCAGCAAAATTCAGCTTAGTATTAACTTCAGCCTCAAAATGATTTACAATCCAGTTCATAATCCACATTCATGGTCTCCTTTCTTGTTGTGCAACTTACAGGGTGTCTTTTATGATTTATCTTTTTTGCCAACTCCTTTCCTCTCTTCCTTTCCTTCCTCATCTTCTATACTTGTTCACACACACACACACCCACACACTATATGTGTCCTTATTTTAATAATTATTTTTATAATACATTTATTAAAATTTTTTTTTTTTGCTTTTGAATTTGCTGATAAAGGGTTGTGTTTTCAGAAATGAAAATTGAAAAAATCAGTTTTCAGGCCTGGAAATCATACATACATATGATTGTGATGAACCGTGATCATCTTACGTGGTTGATCATTGCTAGCACGTTACTAATGACTGATCATGAAATCAACATGAGCTCAAAACTCACCCAACAGGTTTTCTTTGGAGAGGGTTTCTTAATTAACCAGAAAATATTTACTGTGCATATTTTATGTCCATTGGGAATATGGAATAAGAGAAGAAAAGTATAAAGAAGATTTCTGCCCTTGAAGAATTGACCAATTCATTGGGAAATCGTGACATATATAAGTATAAGGAAATAAGATCTTTCTAAAACCGAGAGAAGATAAACTGGGTAATCTAATTTAGTTAGATTAAAAAATGAGCTGCTGATGGTTCAGAAAAGGCATTACATTTAAGAAAAAGAGAAGAGAAGTAAGCTTTGTGAGGTGAAATCGGGGAGGGCTTTATGGAAGAGTGACTTCAACAGAATCCGATGAGGCGTGGATCAGTGTTGGGCAGCAGTTTGAGAGTGGGCTTGGCTTTGGCAGCAATGGTGTGTGTGTGTGCACGTGTGTGTGCGTGTGCGCGTGTGTGTGTGTGCATGGGCCTGTGTGTATGCATGGGCATGCGTGCACGCGCAGGTATGCGTGAAGCTTGCAGGCTTGGAAGTAGGGGTGAGTGTTATAAATTTGGAGACTGACCCATGGTTCAGTTAAGAGGCTGAGAAGTAAAATTCAGGCTGCAACAAGAAGCTGTGAAAGACTCTCAAAAAATTAAGTTTCCCATGAGAGCGAGGCATTTAGAAATGGTCAGAAGCACCCAGGCGCCTGGGTGGCTCAGTCGGTTAAGCATGGGACTTCTGCTCAGGTCATGATCTCGAGGACCGTGAGTTCCAGCCCCGCATCGGGCTCCGTGCGGACGGCTCGGAGCCTGGAGCCTGCTTCGGATTCTGTGTCTCCCTCGCTATCCGCCCCTCCCCCACTCACGATCGGTCTGTCTTGCTCTCAAAAATAAATAAACGTAAAAAAAAAAAAAGAAATGGTCAGAAGCACCTCTGGGGGACTCGGACCCATGGCAAACGGCTGTGGTGTAGAGGCAGCGACGACCGCAGCTATTTCAAACCCCAGGATTGGCCCTGGGTTTTTACAGCGTGGAAAGTAAAGGGCTCTCGTTTAAAGCAGGGTGAGATAAATGGAAGAAATAAAATAAGAAAAAAAACCCCAGTGAATTCCCCATCAGTTACAAAGGAAGAGCTTTACAAAAGGTAAAATTTATGACCTCTCCGTATGCTAACACCAGCCATGTTTTATGATCCTATAATTATCTCAAATATCTTGTGATATCTATACACACACAGAGGGGTTTACACTGTCGATAAAATGAGGAAAGGCAAAGTCTGTGCTAAGATTATTTGCCCAGAAGAGGGTCTTTATCACCCAGCAGGAGTCTCAGGGCAAAAAAAAAAAAAAAAAAAAAAAAAAAAAGATCTTTAATTATTCATCAAAGTCAAATTTAGTCTTATTTGAGACTTTCACCTCAACCTTTTAGGACGCAGACTGGATTTATATTTTAGTTCTCGGACTCTGTTTGAGTTCATGATGTCTCTTAGCTTTTGTGATTTGCTGTATGTTTCCTTTAGTTAGACGTCCTTCCTGAAGAGAAGCTTACGCTTTTTCGTATCTTCCCTCCTTAAAGAGAGTGATTCTGTTTTTTAAAATTCTACTGTGGTGACTCATTGAATGGTGGTTTTGGAAGAACATTCTGCAAATGACACACAGGAATGATGGACCCTGGGGGGCTTGAGAGGGGACAGCGAGCTGGGCACCAGAAGGGGAAGCCCAGAGTGAGGGGTGAGCCCTGCCGGGAGGGGAAAGGAGGAGATTGAAAATGCCCTGACTTCTCGGATGGGAAGAAAAAAAAAAAAAAATGACAGCGTGATAAAATCAAAACGCAGAGATGTTTTGAGAAATTGGAATAAACGTGTTTGCCACGTCGGAGTGAAGATGCTGCCCCGATTATTGATAGTGGAGTGATTATTGATATTGATAGTTAAAGGCATATAGAATACAATCTGTTATTATGCTTTAAGGAAGTTATTGCTTAATGAGGGAACGAATGTTAATTCGCACATGGAACGTGCGAGGCCCCGATGTCTAGGGTGGCTTAGAGCCTAGACAGAGCTGGGCTTCCCGTCTGAAGACGCTGCTTGTTTTTCTTTTCTTTATCTTTTCTTATGCCTGTGGAGTTCAGCTTTAAGATAATTTTCTTTCCCTCAGTATATACTTGTGACTATAATCTTTAACTCAGGTATTTATTTATGTTTTACTTTGTTGACCACCTGCAGAAAGCCTTCGTTTATTTGTATGTCCCCACGCACATTATCCTCCACAAATTTTTACCTTCCCACCTCGTCACGTTCCTGATAGTGACGCCCTGCTTTTTGATGCTGAAGGCCTCGGCGTCCTTGGAGCCATGGACGAGGAGAGAAGGAAGGGACCCTGGCAGCCACCTTTGAGAGGCCCGAGGGAAGGGGACCAAAGATAGAGCAGACTTCTTTCCTAAGACACATTATGATTTGGACAGAGCTAACATTCATCCAGCTGACCTGCCTCCCAGGTACAGATAATTTCCATCATGCTGAGTACGTGAAGGGGAAGGACACCAGAAGGGACTGGAAAGTCACATATAGGTCAAAGCAGATCAAGATGTGCGAACTCTCTTTTGTGATCTCACAGCGTGGCTCATGCTCGACTGTGATGGGTTCCTTATACCAGGAGTTCATGGGGATTAGCAATTATGTGGCATTAGCTCTACGTCCTTAAATTCGTGGCTTCGTGGACGGTAAATATGGCTGCGATTGGAAACATGTCCACTGCTGGTGTGTGTTTAATCCTTGCGTTTTTCTCCCAGGACTGAGTGTCTTTTGTGAAAGTCCAGAAAGATGTTCTGACAGGGACACCCCCCCCCCACGCCCCGTTCCTGGGAGGGATGAACATGGGGACAGAAGGTGCCCATCCCTGGGTGCAGCCCAGCACAAGACCCTGGCTGCAGGCGATCTGTGTTCAGTTATGGTAAAACGTTAAATTAGCTTAGAGAATTTTTCTGGTTACTTGAGTTTGCCTGTTGGACGCCATTAATTATTCAGTCATTAAATCATTTACATGAACTCTTTCTTAGTCTGAAAAATAATCAGCCTTTAGGCGGCTTACTGTTTGTTATTCCTCACTGGAGCTTTTGTGGACAAGTAGCCCTGGGCCATGGAAAAGAATCCAACACAAATTAAGGTGCAGGGTCGATTGAATGGAAGCAGATCCATTAGATCACATGTTCTGACTTCTTTTCCTGCTTTAGTGAGGAATACCCCAGGTGCGTTTCAAATCTAATTTTTATTTTAAATCTAGCAGAAACTCTTCTACAGTGGTCATTTTATTTACTTTTATTTATTTTATTTTTTAAATTTTATTTTAGAGAGAGTGAGTGCGGGGGGAAGAGGCAGAGGGGCAGAGGGAGAGAAAGGGAGAATCTTAGGCAAGCTCTGGGCTCAATGAGGAGCCTGATGTGGGGCTCGAACCCACGACCCTGGGATCATGACCTGAGCCGAAATCAAGAGTTAGATGCTCAACCGACTGAGCCACCCAGGCGCCCTCGTAACTGGTCATTTTAAAGTCATGGTGTCTGATTCAAAACAAAAACAAAAAAAAACCTCCAACCCTACATCTGTTTTCTTTTTTGTACATTCATTTCTTGTTTCCAGGGCGTTTTAGTTGTTACAAAAATTTGGTATTTCTCTTAGGGATTACCATATCTTCTAGAAATGAACTTTCATTTTTTTTTTTATTAAAAGAAAAATTTTTTTAATGTTTATTCATTTTTGAGGGACAGAGAGAGACAGAGCACAGGCAGGGGAGGAGCAGAGAGGCAGGGAGACACAGAATCCGAAGCAGGCTCCAGGCTCTGAGCTGTCAGCACTGAGCCCGACGCGGGGCTCGAACCCACGGACCGTGAGATCATGACCTGAGCCGAAGTCAGACGCTCAACCGACTGAGCCCCGCCAGGCACCCCTAGAAACGAACTTTAGAAACAAGAATGTTTTCAGTGCCATTCCATCCTCCGCCATCTTGGTGGGGAATTGGAAAAGCAAATAGGAAGTTGGGAATCTCCAAACTTCGAGTCAACTTGGGCCGTTCTAAGAGCAAACCATCCTGCTCGCGTGTGAGCACAGAGCACACTCCCATCTGCCGTGGCTCTGTCGTTTTGTTCACGGAGAAGCCTCGTGTCGCCCGGGGAGGGGCTGCGTGCCTGCGGGGCCCACAGGGACAGGCCGCTGCGTCTTTTCCCATCCGCGGCCTGGGGACAGCTTTCGTCACCAGGAGGCCTGCGAAGTGCTGAACTGTGCGGCATCCTATTCTTACCTTCTTCCCTCTGCTATAAATGGTGACAAATTGCCTCGCTGTAAATTTGCAAGTCCCTAAATGGCGTTTTTGTCAAAGCCTTTAGAGCAAAATGCTTACTCAGAGAGATTTTTAAGTATTGGGAGCCGGGGTGGCTGGGAGCAGGCCTAATTATTATGCATCATGACACAATGCATCATGCATCACCCTTGCTTTTCTGCTTCTTAAACACTTGTTATGGATGATGAGACTAATTCCAATGGACAAACGGGGCGCTCTCCTGCACGTCGCTCCTGTGATGTCACAGTCGTCTTCCAGGGGGCTTCAGCGCCGCCTCCCACGGAAGCCCCTCACACATGCACGGTTTATTAAGACACTTGAATAATTGGCTCGGAGATAATTGTCAGTCAAGGGAAAATAACCTTTTATCAAAGGTGCCTTGGAGGTGGCCTGTTCAGAGAAGAAGCAAGCGATCTCATTTGCACTTACTCTGGGTCCCCTTTCCCTCCTGGCATTTATAGGGAATAAGCTGCCTCGAAGGAATGTAAAAGAAGGCAGGGTGTGGGTGTGGAAAGGAAGGGGAGCTGTCAAATTGTTAAGACAAATGGGGCTTCGAGAATCCTAATGAAACCTCAAATTGCTTAGAAACGGGAAGTATGTATTCCTGATCATTGGCACCAGGAAAAAAAAAAAAGGTCTAATTTACCACGTATCTTTAGATAAGGGTAGCCCGTTATTTGGCTGTGCGAGGTGTTGGCCTCACCTGTCGTGTAGGTGAAGGTAATGGCTTCAAAGGCTGTGAAATCCGCGTCCGAGGCTCCGCGTCCGATGTCATGGATACATTGACAAGCTGGAAAGTATGTGTAGAGTTTCGTTTTGAATTTTCTTCTCCTGGAAGCTTTCTGGTTGTGTCCTGGGAGAATTTTAGTGCATTCAAACCGTCCGCGGTGTTGTTCGGGTATCAGAAAAATATAATAAATAACAGGTCCGTATTCTCGAGACTCAAGGTAGGTATTCGCAAGAAAATAGGTTTGTTTGGAAGACAGCCCTGCTTTCAAGGGGCGCCTGGCTGGCTCAGTCAAGTCAAATGTCTGACTCTTGATTTCAGCTCAGGTCATGATCTCACGGTTCGTGAGTTCAAGTCCCGCATTAGGCTCTGTGTTGACAGACCCTGTGATTCTCTCTCTCCCTCCCTCCCTCTGCGCCCCTCCCCTGCACACACATGTGTGCGTGCTCTCTGTCTCTGTCTCTCTCAGAATAAATAAACAAACTTAGAAATCCGAAAATGATTTTGGTTCCTCTGGAGGTGCTGACGGCCTCTGATGCCGAGGGGGACCACGCTTTCTCCTGTCACTCACCTCGTGATGCAGAGCATCAGCCCTCCTTTTCACGAGGGAGGCCGAAAAGGCTTCCAGCATCACAGAATCTTGACCTCATCCTGATACAGTCAGCAGCAGAGCTGAGGACAACCCACTCCCATTTGTATAGCCTTTGCTCAAGCTGCAAACCATACTTCTCTTTCTATAGGACTTTGGCTTCCATTAATTGAAAATACACGTTTAATACAAAGCCCCGCCCTTTAACAAAACTTATTTTTTTTTTCTTTTTAAAGTTGTTTCCTTGGTACAACTTGGATTGATTTTGGAAAAAGCAATCGTCCTGGAGTGGGAGGTAGGGCAGTGTCTCTAACTTCGGGATCCTTCTGTTTCTAGTTGAGTCTTTGCCTCTGGGATCTGAGAATATAGTAACGAGAATATAGTAACGAGGGTGACAGTCTGCTGAGCACTTGCTAAATGCCAGGCGCTGTACTAGGACTATCCCACGTGACTCTTGCTGGCAGTCCTTTATTTTACGGCTCTCTGTCCTTTACGACGAGCGCACTCAGTCGCAGGAAGGTTGAGAAAGTTGCTGAAGGTCCGTTGGAACCCAGATCTTCTGACTCAGGACCAGTGTTAGTGCCCCAGATCCCCAAATTCTGGCTCATGCCACCTTTTTTTTTTAAATTTTTTTTTAACGTTTATTTATTTTTGAGACAGAGAGAGACAGAGCATGAACGGCGGAGGGGCAGAGAGAGAGGGAGACACAGAATCGGAAGCAGGCTCCAGGCTCCGAGCCGTCAGCCCAGAGCCCGACGCGGGGCTCGAACTCACGGACCGCGAGATCGTGACCTGAGCCGAAGTCGGACGCTCAACCGACTGAGCCACCCAGGCGCCCCTCATGCCACCTTTCACACGCACCTCATGAAGTCATTGTAAACATCGAACCAAATGGTCGTAATGCCTGTGGGAGCACCTCGAAAAGAGGACATTACCCTGGCATCTGTCGCGCTGCCGTTCTGACCACTTTCTCATCTGGGAAGCAGACACAATCGCAGCTGCCCTCGAAGACATTGGTGCTCATTTAAGTGGAAGGGAATTGATTAGCGTTGGAAAATTCTGTCTTTGACTTCTTCCAGCAGAGGTTGGTGCCAGCTTTACCCTGGGAGATAAAGGGACCTACATTGGCTCGTAGTCGCTGAATAGGTTCTTGGGTCTCCGGGAGGCAGCAGCCCGCCTTTGAGGCATTATCTGTGCCAGCCCAGGTTGTGGGCTCCAGGAGGAGAGCTTTGTTTGGGGGAGAAAAGGGCCTTATCTGGTGGAACTCCGTCCATCCCTGTTTGTCCTGAGGACGTTACCCAGCACCAACTGATGGGCCCCTCACCGTGTGCCAACGCGGAAAGAAACAAAATGGCAACAGCGTGAAGGTTGAGGCTGGTGACAGCTGGTCTCTTTCCTCCGTTCAGCCCCTAAATGGTCGGCTCGAACTTTCGGCCCCATCGTGGTGCTGTAGCATTTGAGCGTGGTCTGCAGAAGCAGATCAGTTCACGTTTCGAGGGTTTGACACGTGGCTCTTCTCAGGAGCCCGTTTTCAATTTGTGCTTATTTTAAGCTTGTACGTTGCCATCAGGTTTGTAAACATGGCGATTGCTGGTTTTTACTGAGAAGAATATGGGATAAATAGGCCTTCGTTTGCCATCCCATAACCAAAGGTCAGTGCACGAAGCTCCTAGGCGGCTCAGTTATCTGGTCTACCTCTCGTTACCCGGCCGGCCTCGTTGCTTCTCGTGGACGGTCCTAGTATTTTTATCTCTATCCTTTCACCTGAAGGACTGAGACTCCGCGTCAGTCTCTGGGTCAGCATTTCATCTTGTTCTTCCGTTCTTTCCTTTTCTCTCTTTGCCCCAAGACGAGCTAAAATCTCTCGACGTCTGTGAACTATTTGTCCGTGTTGCTGCTAAGCCTTTGGTGCCAACGTGGTGGAGATGAACCGTCTCCTTCCTCATCAGTGCACATCTTTGTGTGAGCTTTGAAAATAGCTCTTAGATGTAACTGAGCAAAAGCAGTGTTTCTTTTCATGGCCTGTCTTTGCACAAGAAGTTCCAGCATCTCTAACTTTGATCCTTCCTCTACTGTGCCAGGAGGCGGGGCTCCCACGCTGATCATTCTTAAGATTTCAGTGACAGCGCTGGTAAAGCTAGAAGCGTGATAGCTTCAGGTCAAACACCGGACGCGTTTTCTAGAAGGGTTCTGGAAGGTGCACCTGGTCGTGGACACAGCCGGAGAGGCGGCATGCTTCTGTGGCCGGCTGTCCCCGTGCAGGAAAATTGTGCAGCTGGCACACCCAGCCCCTTGTTTGGGGGCGCGAGAAAAGCGGTTTTTCAGAACGTTCTAGTTGCATTCTGGTCACAGCTGCTTATTTATTAGTGCCTTTGCTTCCCGCTTCCTCTGGGGTATCATGTGGTCGCTTGGCAAGTGGCAGTGAATTTCAGCTGCGTCCATGTGACCGCTGGCAAATCGCCAGGGACCAAAAGATCCATGCATCAGGCCTGCTTCACACCCCTGTTTGCATGCTTCACGGTGTTTTAGACTAATAAGCACATGCATGGTCTCATCACCCTCTGTTCTTTTACCCCACCATGGCCTTCAGGTCAAACAGTGTGGTTTCAACTTCTTTTTTATGTTTAAAAATTAAAAAAATGTTTATTTAGTTTTGAGAGAGAGAGAGAACATGAGCAGGGGAGGGGCAGAGAGAGAGGGAGACACGGAATCCGAAGCAGGCTCCAGGCTCCGAGCTGTCAGCACAGAGCCCGACGCGGGTCTTGAACCTACGACCAGTAAGATCATGACCTGAGCCGAAGTTGGATGCCCAAAGGACTGAGCCCCCCAGGCGCCCTTTCGTGTGACTTCATATTCACTCAAAATCCCTCAGCCTTTTTGTAGAATAAAAATCACATCTCCATTACATTCTTTAGAAGAATCTACTCGATTTGGCTGCATTTTCATGCAAGTTTGCTGTTTGTCATTTACCCCACTTGCTACTACCCTCTTACCTCCCTTTATACTTGAGGCAGAATTTCCCTCCGCAAGTCTACATTCACTGCTCCCACGTCCTCACCTTGGACTCACTCAACACCTCATCTGTCAGTTCCATGCGGCCCTTTCTGCCCTGTCCCTTCACTGGAACGGACCACTCCCAGGCCACCGGGGACTTCCATAGCACCAGATCCAGTGGCCAGCTTGATTGCGGTCCTCACAACCCTTCTCAGTACCGGGGAGGCCTCTGTCCTCGCTGGGACAACCTCTTCCTTGGCTCCCAGCTTCCCACACTCTCCTTTCTTCTGCCTCCCCAGTCTTCTTGGCCAGCTCATGCCTGGCCTTTCAGCATTAGGCTTCCCTAGCACTTTACCCCTCTGTCTTTATCCCCCACTCTTGTCCCGGCTGATAAAATGCATGCCCAGGACGGACTGACCGTTTCCTGCTCTCCTCTGAGTCTCATACCTGTCTGCTCAGTTGTTGAGGCTCATCCGCTTAGAGCTCAGAGTCACTTCTAAAGTGAGTAGGACCAACCAAAGGCCGTCTTCTCCCTCTGTCCCCCACAAATAGGCATGCCGTAAGGTGTGGGCAAAGATAGTTCAGATGCATCTGCAAAGAGAGTGCAGGAGGTGGGAGTGAATTCGGGTGTCTTGGGAGCCCTGGGAGTGATTGACTTTGAGAGGCATGGTGGCAGGGTTGTCTGAGTGTTGAGGGATGGTTCAGGGTGTAGCTTGTGGGCTCCTGAACTCAGGACGTGAGGCTTCCTTACCTGGGAAGCCTGGGGTGCTCGTCCCCTTCTCTCACATGCTCCAGTAGGATGGTCTTTGCCCTGAGAGCCCACGGTGAAAGTGAAAAGGTTCCTTTCTTGTTAAGAGTGGCTGTTCAGGGTGAGGAGCTTTGTGAGGTCAAGAGCTGGGGATTTCCGGATGTTTCTGTGATATTTGTTATATTACTTGGTACTGCTTTCTGTCCCTCCTCGGTTACTTTTCCTCATCTAAATTTCTGCCTCCTTGTAAGACATTCCTTCTCCTGCCCAATACCAGGAGATTGGAGGATGGAGAAGGACTGTTCTATTTTCACTGGAGCACCAGCTCTGCAGATGGAGAACATAGTGATTGTGAATCAGAAGCCAAAGGGAGTGAGAAGGGAGGAAGCCAGAACCAGCCAGAAAGTTGGACTTGTGATAGGCCACATGCCTGTCCTATAGGAGATGCCATACGAGTCTTCGAGAAATCTGCTCTGCTTGGTTCAGACCAAAGAGAGGGTAAGTGGGAGATAGAGATTTCTCAAGACGAGAAAGTAAGGCCAGACCTGAGAAGTGACCCAGAGCTGACTGGCCATCTGTCTCGGTCTCCAGACTCACAGTGTCTTACCTGTTTCTCTCTGAGTATTGGATCAATCCCCTGTCTGTAGATTTCCTCTATCTGTTCTCTAGCCCGGGCGCCCAGTTCTGCAGTTCTGGGACTTTCTTTCCAATCCCTGGAGGAAAGAATCTGTCCCCGGTTAGACCTATCTTTGGGTGAAATTTAAACCTCTTTATAATATATGTTCTGTTCATGATTCATGTTGGCAAACTGGGGGGAATATTTAAGTCAATGAAAGTTCAAGGAACGGTTTCGGGCATTTGGTCGGCATCAGACACTTGGCCGAGTGAAGTCAGGATTTATTCTTGAAGGGTCAAGGTTTGAAAGGGAAATGCACACTTGAAATGATGGCTATCTAAAATACAGAGCTGCAGATGCTAATTTGGGGGTTCTGACTAATAGAGAAATCCCTCAAAAAGTCAGTCTGAGTTTCATATATCATACAGGGCTCTTTTCCTTCCTTTCTGAGTCTGTGTATTCAAGCATACAGTGATGAATCAGACTCTCCCGTCTCCGACAGACACCCACTGGAAAGGACTTTGGAGACCCCAGTCAAGGGCACACCAAGCCTTCCGGTCTTACTTGATGACAGGCTGTGCCAGGGCCTCTGTTCATTTAGCTTAATGACATGCCGTCCCTGGGGGGCTCACAGCACCTAGCTGAGTGTTTCCCCGCACAATGCCATCGGTCATGGCACATCTCCTTTCAAACCTGCAACGGACTTGTGCACAAGTGAGGAAACTGAGGTCCAGAGAGGTTACAGATGGGCAGCTGGTAACGGATGGGGCCGGGACCCAAGCCCAGATGTCAGACCCCACAGTCTGGGCACTCTGCTCACCTGCCTACATTCCTGGTTCAGAAACTCCCCAGCAAGAGTAGGCTGGGCCTCCTGGGCCTGGGAGAGCTCCCACATGAGTCTTCTTTTGCTCTAAGTCCCTTTGCAGGAAAAACCAACCTGGGTTCCTCTAAGAGAACTCCTCTCCCCAGAATATGCCTGTGCTGTCCCTCCTGTGTGCGTCCCTGATGGTGCACAAGGACATGTGTGCACAGCAGCCTCTGGACGAAAATGCAGAACCGCTTCAGCTGTCTTCCCTTGGCCCCGAGTTCAGCCACGTGGGCCGTGATCTGACGGTTTTGGTGGAAGAGCCAAGCAGCCTCTGGCTTCTGTGCAGCAGCGGATGGACGGCTGCCCCTTCTGGAGTGCCACTGTCATCTGGCCCGAAATCAAGAGGCCACACCACATTCGCTGCGGATGGTTGTTTTTTTGTTTTTTTCTTCTCCCCGAAGACTGATTTGCTGGGTCTTTAGCTAAATGTCATGTCTGCTTCTCACACCCACATCGTTGCACTTTTCCTAGACGCGGTGAGTCACTTACAAGGGGCCATTTGGGGAAAGGATTTTGTAAAACCTTTTTTTAAACCTTTTTAAAAATGCTTTTTTTAAAGCATTGTAACTGATGTCCACCAAAATGCCCCCCCCACGCTGCCCCCCGCCTCCGCTAGAATGCAACTCAACAAATAATTGTTGAATGGTTGCTATAGGCAAAGAGCTCTGAATATAACAAAGATGAAAATGCCATTTGACAAGTGGCCTTGAAGCTCCTCGGGGACACGGACACATACCGATAACTCTAGTCTGAGGTGGGCGGGGTCTGTGCTGGGCGATCACAGGCTCCGTCTATTAACTACCTACCTACTTTCTAACTTTATTTTTTATATTTTTAGCATCTTTACAGGGGATAATTTACATGCCATCTGATTCACTTGCTTCTAGTGTCTAAGTCATTGATTTTTAGGACGTTTACAGGGTTGTGCAGATATTTCCACCATCTAATCCTGGAATCACCCCAAAATACTCCTGCACCATCCAAAAATAGCCTTCGTGTCTCTTTGGCAGACATTCGCCATTCCAGCCTTTCCCCCTAGTCCCAGCCTTGGGCGGCCACCTCTGCTCCACCATGTTTAGAGATTGGCCTTTTCTGTATATTTCATATAAATGGAATCATGTAATATATGGTCTGCTGCCTGGCCTCTTTCACTTACCATTATGTTTTTGAGGTTCACCCACGTATCGGCCCTTCATTCCATTTTTATTGCCAAATAATACTCTGTCATATAGACGGACCGCATTTTGTTTATCCATTCTCCAGTTGATGGACGTTTGGGTTGTTTATGCTTTTTGGCTATCGTGAAGAATGTGGTGCTATGAAAATTCATGCACCAGCTTTTATATGGACATGTGTTTTCATTTCTCTTGGGTCTAGACTGGTGGTAGACGCTCTGGGTCACGCAGTAAACTTACGTTGAATTTTTAAAGCGACTCCCAAGCTGTTTTCCTAAGGCGCTTGCCCTACTCTGCCTTCCCACCAGTGATGTTCGAGGGTTCCAGCTTCCCCACTGCTTTGCCAACACTGGTATTGTTTCTCTTTTGTATGATCCCATTCTACTGGGGGTGAATTGGTATCTCATGGTGGTTTTAATTTGCATTTCCCTCCAGACATAACGTGAAGCATGTTTTTGTATGCTTCCCAGCTATGTGTATATACGTTTTCGGTGAAATATTCACTCAAACTGTTAGCTTGTTTTTTTTTTTTTTTCCTGTTGCTTTTTAAGGAAAGTATGGAGAAAGATGAGCGACACAAAAGTCTCCAGGGGTGGGTGGTCCATTTTAGAAATTAGCGCCAATACAACGTTCCCTACATTCTGGCTTATCCTGTCTGGTTGTTGACGTCTATCATGGCACCTACGTATTTCAACGGCCATGGTAGGGTGTCAGACTTAATCAGTCTACACCATGGCAGGAGAGGGGATGCAGTGGACAGGATGCAGGCTGTGTTGGCCATCTGACATGCCACCTGGCCCTAGCAGACGCTGGACTGATGCCCACCCAGGTGTCCAGATCTTTCTGTGTCAGTACACTCTAGAGATTTCCAGCTGCCAGCATCTGCCTCCTCCTGCCCGTGGGCTTTGCCCACAAGCTTGGTCCGCCCATATAGGGCAGGCTGGAAGTTTCAGAGGATTCACATCCCCATAGCAGCCCTCAACCAACAGCTGATGATTGGGGGTGGGTCTTACCAGTATAGGTTTTTATAACAGAGCACTATAGGCATGATATTTTTTCAAAGGCTTTAAATATCATCAGATATTCACCAGCTAAACTTGGAGAGATGAGTTTGTTGGTCACCACTGTTTACTGAGATCTTACAGGGCTTATCAGCAGCAGGAATTTTTTTCTCCTAGTTCTGGAGGCTGGAAGTCCGAGATCAGGAGGCCAGCATGGTCAGGCCCTGGTGAGGGCTCTCACATGGCAGAAAAAGAAGGAGTGAGAGCTCTCTGGGGTCTTTTGCATAAGGGCACTAATCCCATTCGTGAGGGTTCTTATTACCTCCCAAAGGTCCCACCTCATAATGCCATTGCATCGGGGGTTTGGATTTCAATATGTGAATTGGGGTGGGGGGGGCGGCCCACAGATACCCAGTCTACACCAGTGGGTATATAAATAACCTGACTCCCTTGAACCACAAGTATGAATTCTGGGGTATGTGTTTTGTACTATGTCCCAGAGTTTCTCTGCAGAATGAAGCCTCAGGAGCACTCTGACAGAGTTGACAGGGTATGCCCCCTGGGGGGCAGGGACAGTAGATGTCATACACTTGAACTCTTGGGTTAGGATCTGCCTTAAGAGAACCCACAGCCACACTGCCCGTGGTCTAGTCTCATGGGCCGCTGGTCCTGCCTGGGACACGGAGGCCCCTGCTGTGGCAGTGATTGTGCTGGCCTGGGGGTGCCCCGAGTGTTTCCATACATATCCCGACAAACCAGAGCTGGTTGGATGCAAAAGGACTGTTAGGGTGGGGGCAGGGCTCTCACCCAGTGGGCAAAGGAACATTGGAGATTGTTCAGGAAAGGCCAGGTGGCACTGGGAACGGTCAGCTGAGAGGGTGTAGGGTGGTCTCTGGGATGAAAGTTAGAGGCTAGACACAGGTTGAGGAGGCTGGGCTTGATGATCTGGAGGGGTAAACCACGATGCAGGGCAGAGGGCCGGCGGCCTGTGGACCGCATGTGCTCTGGGCATGATTCCGGCCCACGCCGGGCAGCAGGTGAATGTGTGACCCCAAAAGTGTCTTTCAACTTTAATATTATAACAGCTCTTGTCAAAAGGCCAAGACTGCTTAGGATCTCAAGGTCAAAGGTCATGTTTAGTGGGCATCTTTGGGCCTGCTGGTCTCCCTGGGGCCTGGTAAGCAGGGATGCTGAGTGATAGAAGGATAGTGAGGACGGGGCCTCCATTGCCCCAGTATCAGAGCAGGGAGGGTTTACGTCCTAGGTCACGTCCAGGGAGACAGATCCCGGGAAGATGTGCGTGCAGGAGATTTGGGGGAGATGTTCTCAAGAGCCACACCTATGAGCAAATAAAGCCAGGAGGGCTGGGCAGAAGAGAAGTGCAGCGGATCCCGGGAGAAACCCTACAACCCAGGTGTCCCTCGGAGTTTTCCCGGTTGGGCTGGGCTCCCACACCGCCTCTGACCAGTCTTTGGATAAGTGATGTCTGCGGAGACAAGGTTTCTTTTGGTTGAGGGCAGTTCTCCCTGCAGAGGGTCTGCTCTGAGCTCTCAGCAGATAGCATGCCTGGGAAGTAGGGTCCGAGTACCCGAGCCCTGAAGCAGATTACAGGGTCCGCCACAGACAGCAGACCAAACGAAGCCCCCCTGAGACACAACAGCCCCCACAATCCTACTCAATGGACCGGTGCCCCTGTCGCGGATGCTGGAGGAAGCTGGATGGAATCCAGGCTTTCGTCCCCCACCTCAGCACCCGCTTCTCGCTTGTCCTCCTTCCCCGGCCTGTGGGCTGAAGCTTTTCAAGAGAGGTGGCCGGGAGGATTGTCCCCCGGAGGGGGTCAGGGTGGGAGGACCAAGGGGCTGTAATTTGGCGGATAGCCGGGCCAGGCAATCAAAAGACCAGTGACAAGAAGTGGTTCCTGAGTGGCCATCCCAAGGCTCAGGAGGCTGACCTGGAGGAAAGCAGGCATGAGAACCCATATTTAGCCTCCAGGTTCATAGGACACCGATGTTTCCTTATAGCGAAGAGATTGGGACGCAATAGCGTCAGGTGGTCAGCCCGCCATAGAGTTCAATAATAATCAACCACTGATCACATATTTATAATGCTTTTCATCATATATCGCCTCACGTCTGCCTCTGCAACCCTAATTTCTTAGGTTGATAAAATGAATGGGAGCCAGCCCCTAAATATGTTCATACTGAGGTCCAAAATGAGGGATGAGTTTTGAATACCTCTAGGGTTTAAAAGTAAATGATATCACTTTTTACCTCAGACTATCCAAAGGTATTTATGTAGCAATGTTATATCTATTATACGAGAGCTAGATTTACTGTATTTAAAAAAAATTTTTTTTAATGTTTACATACTTTTTGACAGAGACAGAGCATGAGCAGGGGAGGGGCAGAGAGAGAGGGAGACACAGAATCCGAAGCAGGCTCCGAGCTGTCAGCATAGAGCCCGACGTGGGGCTCGAACTCACCGTGAGATCATGACCCCAGCCGAAGTCGGACACTCAACTGACTGAGCCACCCAGGCACCCCTAGATTTACTTTAAATATCAGATACGCACCAGGTAAACTTGGAGAGACGAGTTAGTCCGTCAGCACTATCTACTGAGCTCCTACAGGGCGTCAGGCACTGAGGGAATTGGGTGTCACTCTCACGGTCCCTGCCCTTGTGGGGATGAGTTAGAAAGTTACTCAGGAATGGGAGCATTTCGAAGGGCATCAGCACCAAAGTAGACCCCACACTGGGAGTATGTAGTAGGGGGCTTCATCTAGCCTGTGGGTCAGGGAGGGCAGAGAGACCGGCCTTGGTTGTGGCCTGGCCCTCCGGGGTTACAAAACGTGGCCTGCTGAAGGATCTGAGAAAAGGTCAGCCGGGCTGGAGAGTAGAGGATGAGGGTATAACAGGCAGGGTCCCAACAGGAAGGTGATGGCACTCGACAGTTAGAAAGCACTAGGAATGTTTAATGGAGAGACCGCTTATGAAAGTGTGGGCTGCGTATCAGGCGGGCACGAAGGACCATGCAGTGCCCTGGGTCCCGAGATGGCTGACATGGCCCCGTGCATAGGCCCAGTCGGGTCCGGGTGTGAGGGACTGGTTCCCGGGACCTGGAAGGAGATGGCCACCTTGCCAGGGTGGGTGACCGTTAGTTGACAGAGGCACAAGCCAAGGAGACCCGTCCGGGAGTGAGCCAGGGGGTTAATACGTGGCCCTGCTCTCCTGCCTGCCTCTGACCTGCTATGATCTGAGCTCGCCAGGAGTCAGAGGGCACGGGCAGCTGCTGATGTAGTCAGTACTCGTCAGAAAACCAGGTAGGGATGCGATGTGGACGAGCAAACGGAAGGAGTCTTCCGAGAAGGAGAGGGATGCAGATAGGGGGTGTGGGCAGTGGCCAGATTAAAAAGAGATGGTTGGCTCATATCCAGGATTCCGTTTCATTCAAAGGCTCCCAGGCAGTGTTTTATGCATTTAAGCAAGGAAGTAACGTGAGCGTGTTATCGTAGAAACATAACAACGTAGCAGAGTAGAGGATAGACTTTGGAGGAGGAAGAAGGGATTTTGGAAGGCTGTTTAGGAGGTGGTGACAGCTCACTAGGAGACAGAGTGGGGGCCTGGGCCAGCTGAGCCATGTGTCTGGGGAGAAGTGAGCCAATTCGAGGTGTCTCGTTTGGGCAGCTGGGTGCATGTTCCTGTCACTGATGCCGGGAACATTGGAGTCAGACCGGTTTGTAGTAGCAGCTGGGTTTGCGGATCTGGAACTTGGGAGATGGGCGTGGGTGGCGTGGACAGGTGGCTTGTCGACGGTCGTTCAGGCGCGGGCTGTGCGCGAGGTCTCTGAAGAGCAAGTATGAGTAGGGTGAACCAAGAAGAGGGCCCAGGTTAGAATCCCTAAAAGCACCAGGGTTGGGGGATTCGGCAAAGAGCGATGGCCCAGTAAAGAGGGCTGAGAAGCGCTGTCTGTGGATGGTAGAAAATCCATAGGAACAGGGCAGGGGAGGGGGCACATGGGGTTGTGGAGCGTCTGAGAAACGAGGACACGGAGCCTGGGGTGTTTGCGTCTCCCCAGGGGATGTCTGCTGGGAATGGGGAGGCGCGAAATCAGCCAGTCGTGGAGGGAGGTGGGGACAGGGGGAGCACTGTACTCTGTGAGAGGACTAGAGCATCCTAGATGGTGCCCGGAGTCGGCAGAGAGGCAAGGAGCCAGGAGGACCCCAACAGTCGAGAACAGGGTGGAAAGGAAGGAGAAGCCAAGCCTTGCTGCCCACAGAATATCCGTCCCCAGGCTTCATCACCTTCTGGAAGCATAGCCGCCGTGCTTCCATATGAAGGAAGGCGTGCAGACTTTGGGCTCTCCTGATTCCAAACCAGACTCAGCACTGGCAAGGCCACGCCCGCTCTCAGAACCGTGGGGGCCGGTAGAGGTTAGTGACCACGCATCGGTAACGGCACCGGTTTGCCCACTTGTGGGATTTTCAAAGGCTACACTCGAGGGTCTGATACAGGCATGAAGGTGGCGTTTCCCCATCCTCCCTCCCTCCCTCCCTCCCTTCCTCCCTATGCAGTCAAAACTGGAGCTCGAAGTGTAAGGGTCTCTGTATTCTAGGAATTACCAACTCCCCGGACAGCGCAGAGGCTTGGCGATCACAGAAACACAGAATGTTCCTTTTACAGGTGATGAGCTTACGAGGAGAAGCAGAAGGGAAAGGTGGAGGCCTGGGGTTGGTCATGGGCGAGGTCTGCGATGGCAGAGGTGTCTGGTGAGGGGACGTCTCTGCATCCCGGCTCTTTTAGGCCACAGTAAAGCCTAAAGGTTTTACAGTTTTCTTTTGTGGGGTTTCAGACACGTCTGTTGTTCGTTTCGATTGTCCTTGTTTCCTCGGGCTGGGAAGGGTGACCGGGGTGGTGCATGCATGCTCACGG
This sequence comes from Panthera tigris, assembly GCF_018350195.1. Lineage (NCBI taxonomy): Eukaryota > Metazoa > Chordata > Mammalia > Carnivora > Felidae > Panthera > Panthera tigris. The sequence goes on from NC_056668.1 coordinate 5,019,851, forward strand.
GGCAGAGGGGCCATGGGAAAGTCAAAGGCATCATTTGCATTTGTGAAGCAAAAGCCGCTGCTCACATCTGTATCTGCCATATGGCACACGTGCCATAATTGTTTCTAGAACGTGAGTTTTCAGCTGTGCAGCACTCAGCAGAGACTTGGGGAAAGAGCAAGGAATTTAAGAATGCATATTGCTTTCCCTCTTAGAAACCCACTCGTGTGACTTACCTCTAACTTAGTGCTTCTGAAGAGAATCCTGGCTTATCGGAATTCTAATATGTCAACAAAGACCTACCAAGTTGCTCCTCTGAGAGGCGGGATTCTGTAGGTTGGGCCTTGCCTAGCTGACTGGCACGTATGGTAACCTGAATTATGTGGCCACACCCAGCAGGATGGACACGTGCTAACCCCTAGAACCTGTGCACGACCTGCATGGCCAAGGAGACTTTGCAGGTGTATTTCAATTAAGGCTCTGGACATGGGGAGATTATGCTGGATTATCTAGAAGGCTTGATACATTCACAGGGTTCCTTCTAGGAGGGAGGCAGGTGGTCAGAAGGACAGGAGGAGATATGTTGTGGAGCAAGAAAGGGGACGGATGGGAGGAGGGGCCATGAACCAAGATGGTGCAGGTGGCCTCAGGATACTGGAGAAGTCAAGGGGACAGATTCTCCCCCAGAGCCTCCAGAGGGAGGTCTGCTGACACTTTCACCTTAGCCATGTGAAACTGATCTTGGATTTCTGGCCTCCAGAACTATACGAGAATACATTTGTGTTGTTTTAAGCCCCCAACTTTGCGTTAGTTTGTCAGATTGACAACAAGATATTAGTATTGTATAATAATTTATTTGGAAGTTCCCCCCCCCCTTTTATTGCACTGATCAGTTGCCCTGATGAATTTACATGTTTGGTTTCCCTAGATCAGAGGAGGTGATGCAAGCAGTGAACTTGAGTTAATATGCTAGCTCCCATCTTAACCTTTCGGAGGCCTATAGATCAGAGTTAGTGAGGAGGAATTTCCAATGTAAAACACCAGCAGCCTGATCCTGTCAACCCAGCTTGCTCCAGAATATAGCAGGTGTTCTGGAAGGAGAGTCACCTTGCAAAACCGGACTCTGAATTTAGGAAGTGGACTTTTACTTTGGGTCCAAACCGTCTCCTTACGTGTGTGACTCAATATTGGTATCTAGAAATGTCTGTGTGGATGAATGGCATTTTTCGAAAATATGCCGGTTTACTCTTGGAAGTAAGAAATACCAGTGGTTTAGGGTATAATTTGATGGGATTGGAAAGAATGTTTCCCCTCATTTATGCTAAAATGCTTTATCTGAACTGCTTCAGTTTTAAATTATTGTATTTTTTTAATGTTTATCATTTTTTTTCTAATTGAAAACAATATATACTGAATGTGTAAAATTTGTAATACACTTGAACACAAGCCGAAAGGGCAGGAAAACATTTGTAGTTCTACAGTGTGGAGATAGATACTGTTAACATTCTGGATATTTTTGTCAGATATTAATAATCAGGTGCTTGCCCGATTGTTTTATTGCTTCCTGAGCATCTCCACACGTCAGGATATATTCTTCTGCAACGTGGTTTTATAATAGCAGCATTCTATTTTATTTTATATATCTTCCACAATTTACTTAGCCAATCTCCCTAATGTGCATTTAGGTTGTCCCTGAATTTTTATTGTTGCCTGTTCATGTGCATTGCCCATTTCTTTTTTGGTGTGTTATTTGAAAAATAGGTTTGCAAACTTTTTCTTGTTGTGTGTTAGGGTTATTAACTTTTAAACAGATATGTACAATTTTGAAGGCAATTGTTTGCATTTTAATTTTGTTTATGGTGAGCTTTTTTGGACATATATGTATTAATAAGTTTTATGTACTCTAAACTATTTAGCTTTTCATTTCTTGGCATGTCTCTGGCGATTTCTGTTCTCTATAATTTACAGATTGATTTTCTTCAGTTCTGATGGCATGCCAGATCTTAACCAGCTTTTCCTTTTAGATCAAAGGCAACTTTCCTTCTTCATGGGGGAGCAGTGGTATTTCTAATCCTTAACCAATCACTTAGTTCGTTTTAGGTTAAGAATGTTTTTTTTTCCCCTTTAGCGTATTTTGACCTCGAATCTCCTCTATTGGATAATTTGATTGTTTGGCCATGTAATCTCATCTTTTAGCAGCTCCAGGCCGAATTCAGAATACCTAGGGATCAGTATTATGTGAGTCTGTGAATGTGCACATATTTATATTGTGAGTTAAATACCTATGAAAAGTAATTTGTATCTAATGAAGAGCTGCTTTTCCCCCAGATGATAATGAAAGAGAAAATACCTAGTACGTGGCTTCCATTTTCCACATTAAAGTGATGTCCCTACTCTTAACAACACAAACTGATAAATTAGAAAAAAAAAATTAGATCCTTCCAATTGCATTAAAATTTGAAGAAAAAGAAATGATTTCTTTCTAACAAGGCAGGAAAAAAAAAAACCCAAGCTGAATAAGCTCTGGGCTTCTGGAATTTCACATTCAGCTCTTTCTCTGCTTATGTTCCAAACAATTGCATAAAAGCAATCCTAAACAAATGTTTATAGAGGCTGCACTCTGAAATACTGATAATGAATTCTACATAACAAGCACACTCTTTCCCCCGGCTGTTTGAATTTAAAGTATACATTTTGCAGTAATTTTGATGACTTCATTTTGAAACGGTTCTTAACAGACATTTTGGAAATGTCTCATGTCATGAATTTATTCATAAACCAGCCTGTCAAAACCCTTAGCTTTCACCGGGGAGAACGTGTCTCAGATGCACGGGTACTTGCTCTGCCTCTGTCATCCGCCATCTTGAAAGATCATTACTCATTTCCGTTACCACTTGGATGTTCTGGCTCACTGCCACTGGGTTTTAGGACGTGTGGAGGAGATCATGGCTGAGTTTTCAGTTATGTACCATCTGGTAAGGACTATATTCCTCTTCTGATTATTACAGTAACTTGTACTTGGGAAGCTGTGGTGTGTACTGTTACGTTTAGTGGTCAACGTCACTCAACAAAAGGGTGATAAACCAATAATGGGGTCTTGGAACAGGAGAGTACAGCACAATGTGTCATTTTTTCACATGTTCACAGTCCCTAATGAGGACTAATAGGCACTCATGTTTATTTGTTCAATAAACAAGCCATTGGGTTGTGAATACGAGGTCAGCGTAGCCAGTCATAAGGTGTGAGCTGCTTTATCAAAGAGCATTCATTATATGATGGCTAGAGGAAGTACTGGAATATATTAGAATGCTGTCATGGTAGTTACCGCACAGATCACTCCCCTTCTAATGGGCGAGGGAAATAAGGTGATGCTTCTGCTTCTCTCTCTCTCTCTCTCTCTCTCTCTCTCTCTCCCTCTCTCTCCCTCCCTCCCTCCCTCCCTCCCTCTCCCCCCCCCGTCTCTCCCCTCCCCCCCGTCTCTCCCCTCCCCCCCGTCTCTCCCCTCCCCCCCGTCTCTCCCCTCCCCTCCCTGTCTCTCCCCTTCCCTCCCTGTCTCTCCCCTTCCCTCCTTCCTTTCCTTCCCTCCCCTCCCTTGCTTCCTTCCTTCCTTCCTTTCTTTTTAGTGAGGGGGGGCAGAGAGAGAGAGAGAGAGAGCAAGCAAGCATCTTAAGCAGGCTCCACACTCAGCACAGAGCCTAATGTGGGGCTCGATCCCATGACCGTGGGATCATGACCTGAGCTGAAATCAAGGGTTGGATGCTCAACCCACTGAGCCACCCACGTGCCTCTCTGCCTTTCCATTTGTAATTCATGGCCTGTTGATCTTGCCCTTTCGTGAAGCATGACATCATGCAGGTGTGTTAAACCAGCACTTCTACTTCAGTGTAAACATATATCGTCTGAAGATTTTGTTAAAATTCAGACTCTGGAGTGAGAGACTGAGATTCTAGATTTTACCCAACTCCCAGGTGATGCTCATACTGTTGCAGGTCCCCAGATCATGGTGAGTTGGGTGCTCATTCTGGTCTGCAGGACAGAGGGTACAGAGCCCAGCCCAGGTAGATTCCGTGCTTAAGGGGCAGTGGAATATACTGGATAACAGTGTTATCCAGCGTAATCCAGCATTAACAGACTCTGGATGTGAATCCTGGCTCTGCCATTGCTGAGTTTTGGGTCATTAAAACCATAAACAGAAAGAGGAATTATGATTACGAAAATGGCTTAGGTGAGGAGGAAATTATGAATTCGATACGGAGCATAAGTTTATGTTGCCAAAGGGAGAACCTGACAATGAAGTTGGAAGAAGGGTTTCAGACAATCTACGAACGAGCTAACCAGATTCACCAATTGACGATCCATTAACTAATACATTCTAAAGGTGTATCAGTCTCCGTGTATAGAAGGGAGAGTGTAGACCAAGGCATATGCAGTGCTTGAGTGGTGAAGAAGAAGATCTTTATTAATGCAGTGGCTTATTTTACCAGGTGGGTAATCTTCTTGTCCAGTTTGACTAAGAATAATAGGCACAGAGTATTCACGACTGTCTGTATTTGGAGCGGTATGTTGCAAAACAAAGTTAATGCGTTAAATTTAACTGTGATTTAAATCGATGTTGCCCGAGTCCCCAGAGACCAATGAAACCCAAGTAGGGTGGGAAAAGCAGCCACTTCTGTTGTTGCCTAATGATAGAGAAGATTTGAAAATCAAAGGCATTGGTTTCGCCTCACTGTGCAGCAAGGAACAAAACCGAATTAATTATAAATAAGATGAATAAATAATTCAAATATATCACTTATTGCCTCTTTATTGCTCAACCCTTGAAAAATTATTTCAATTAGAAACTTAAACTCAGTTTGATAGACGACGAAGAGTGTGCAGCTGAAGATAAATGTAAATCCTTTTGTGATATAAAAATTTGATTTTCAGTATGAGGTCTATTAAAATGAAATTAATAATCTCCAGAAAAAAGAGGTAGTGACAAGAAAGGTTGGCTTTTTCCCACAGAATATTGGTTATTTTAAGAGAAAAAAAATCAATAAGCTTATTATAGAGATAATTTAAAAAAAATCAAAACGACAACATCCTAAGCACCCGCCTTCCAAACAACAAAACTAATAAGTATTTGTTTCTCTGGGTTTCATATTAACATCATAGAGGGGATGTGCTACTTATATTACACGTGATCTCAATTTTCTGTGCTCAAGGAAGCAATTCATTTTCTCTGTGTTTGTTGGCTTTGTGAAGCACAGTAGAGCACTGTTCATCTGTGGCACCCGCAAAGCGAGGGATTTGTCTGTCTGGAGCCATCCTGGATCCTTTTCAAGGCAAGAATGTCCTAGTAAGTTGGTTTGATCCCTGTGTTTCCATGTTCTGGTGCTGCAAAGCTCTCCTTCTGCCATCCCTGATGGGTATGGCTAATTGATAAGAGCACTGTCTTTTGTATGTTCAGTCTAAACCTCATTCCTTCTCATCACAGACTCAAGGCAGTTACTTCTGAAAGTTGATCAGAATAGGCATGAAACCTACCTGCCATCTCTCTGAGGATCTAAGAATTTGGTAATATTTATCTGGCATGGTAATAGTTTGCCTCATTTGTTAATGACATGCAAACATCTTTCACCTTATGGTTTAGTTCAGGCTGTAGAAATGAGTTCTTTCTGTCCTCTATATAGACAGTCTTAATATGTACTGATCATCAGCTTCCCTTCTGCTTCTCATCCCATAAGAAATGAAATACTCATTACCCAACAAAGAGTAAACACAAAACATGCAAACAACTGCTGGGTCACCAGTGCTGGTCCAGGCAGTTTTCAACTGATTTGGAAAGTTACCAGAGCATTCAAGGTGGCAGTGTCGGAGATCCTGAGCTCACCTTCTTCCGTGGGCACAACAAATCTACAACTACCTTTGGAATAATTCTCTCTTAAGGGGATGTAGAAACTGAAAGAACAGAGCCTCTATGACAAGGGGCAGTGCTGAAACAGGTAAAGGAGTCAGAGATACAGTCACAATAAGGAGAAAACTACACTCCAGACATGGAATTCCATTGTTTGGAGAGATCTCAAAGGTGTGGAACCTTTCACTGTGCAGCAAGAAATTTGACCTGTACATCAGACACCCCAATCCATAGATCCTGTGATGGATAGATGAGCCCCCAAAACACCTGGGTTTGCAAGCCAACAGGGACTATGTCCAGGAGAAGTATAGAACTCCAGGGAAGGGAAGCCCACTCTTAGAGGGCTCAGTGCAGACTCAGCACTAGGAACCAGCACAAAAACACCAGATTGAAAATTGCATAGACCACAGGTTAAGGAGACCTACGTAATAGTCTTAGAGCTACTGCCAGAGAAGCAGGAGGAAGCTGGGCCTCTGCCTGGGGACGAAGACACTGGTGGTAACCATTTTTACTCCTTCTTTCTACCAGCTGATCCCAAGGCTGGTGGACACCATTTTGGAATTCTCACTCTAGACTTTTCACACCAGGGGGCATGTCTCACTGAGAGCCGGGTGCAACCCTGCACCTCTGCCGGGCCTCACAGCAGATAGGACAGTAACCGCACCCTCCAGCACACAGCAGTCATACCTGCCACAACAAGAGGTGTGTGCAGTCCATACAGGGGACTCCTCTAAAGCATCTGGCCATGGTGGTCAAGGGAAATTGTGCTTCTGGGTCCCACAGAACATCTGCATGAGGCCACTGCTTCAATACTGGGAGGCATAGCTGAACTACCTAACACATAGAAACAAACAGAGTTAAACAAAATGAAGAGAAAGAGGAATAGGTTCCGAATGACAGAACAAGACAAAATCTCAGAGAATGAAATGAAATGGAGATAGGCAACCTACATGATTAAGAGTTCCAAGTGATGATGATAAGGAAATTTCAGCATACTGAAATTGTGTGAAGTCTGGATGAACACAGTGAGAGCTGCAACAAAGAGAAAATATAAGAAAGTACCAGCTGGAGCTGAAGAATATAAGAACAAATGAAAAATACACTAGAGGGAATAAACAGATTAGGCGACACAGAAGAATAGATCAACGAACTGGAAGATTGGGTTCATACTGTACAACAAAAAAGAAAAAAGAATTGTAAAAAATGAAGATAGTGTAAGTCACCTCGTGACAAAATCAAGCTACTAACATTTGCCTCATAGGGATCCCCAAAGGAGAAGGGAGAGGGAAAAGGCAGAAAACTTACTTGAAGAAATAATAGTTGAAAACTTCCCAAACCTGAGGAAGGCAGCAGGGCTTTTTTCCAGGTCCAGGAAGAACAGAGAATCCCAAACAAGGTGAACCCAAAGAAATCCACAGCAAGAAACAAGTAGAAATGCCAAGAATTAAAAACAAAGAATCTTAAAAGTAGCAAGAGAAAAGAAATTAATTACATAAAAGGGAAGCTGTGTAAGTCTGTGAGTGGATTTTTCAGCAGAAACTTTGCAGGACAGAAGGACATGGCACGATGTATTCAAAGTGCTGAAAGGAAAAACTTAACCACCAAGAATACTCTTACCCAGAAAAGTTATTATTCAGAATTGAAGGGGAGGCAAAAAGTCACCAGGCGAACAAAAGCAAAAGGAGTTCATTATCACTAAACCAGCTTTACAAGAAATATTAAAGGGACTTCTATAAGTGGAAAAGATAAGGCTATAACTACAAATAAGAAAATACATGCAGGAAAAATCTCATTGGTAAAGGCAGATGTATAGTAAATGGAGTGGATCAACCGCTTACAAAGATAGTATGAAGGTTAAAAAACAAAAATAGTAAAATCAACTGTATCTACAATAAGGGAGTACACAAAGGAAAAGTATGTCAAATACGATGTCAGAAACGTAGAACGTGGGGTGGCGAAAGTAAAACACAAACAAAATGTAACACTACGAAGGTCATCAAATCACAAGGGAAGAGAGCAAGAGAAGAAAGAACAGAGAAGAAATACGAAAACAACCAGAAAGCAGTTAGCAAAATGGCAATAAGTAAATCTCAGTAATTACTTTAAATGTAAATAGACTGAATGTTAAATCAAAAGAGATATATCCATCTATATATTGCCTACAAGAGACTCACTTCAGATATAAAGACACACACATACTGATAGTGAAGGGATGGGAAAACATATACCATGACAATTAAAATGTCAAGAAGGCTGGGGCAGCACTACTTATGTTAGGCAAAGTTTAAAACAGGATGTGACAAGGGAAAAAGAAGGGACTTCTTCAACAAAGATATAACACTTGTAAATATTTAGGCACTCAACATATGAGAACCTAAATATATAAAGCAAATATTAACAGACCTAGGGGGATAAATTTAAAGTAATACAATAATAGTAGGATACATTAACACCCCAAGTACACCAATGGATGGGCCACCAAGACATGAAGTCAGTAAGGAAACATTGGCCTTATATTAGTGCTTGAGCTCTGCTGCAATGATGAGAGTGGTGAGGATGTTGAGATCCCATTTATATGATACTCCGTCTACCGACTTCCCAATCCACAGTTCATTTCCAGATCCCTTCTAGTTGTGGCAAAACTTGTGCCTACCCAGGCACATAAGCCTTACATCCAATTGAGAACTTTTTTTATTGACACTTTCTACTGTTTAGAATTGGAATTCTTAATAAAGAGTTATTAAAGCAAAAAAGGTAACATTGGCCTTAAATGACACATTAGACCAAATGACGTAACAGATATATATGAAACATTCCATCCCCAAACAATGGAATACACATTCTTCTCAAGAATATGAGGCACATTCTCCAGGATGGATCACATGTTGGCCCACAAAACAAGTCTTGATAAATTTAAGAAGATTGAAATCAGATCAAACATCTTTTCCAACCACAATGGTATGAAAGTAGAAATCCATTATAGGAAGAAAACTGGAAAAAAAAACCCCAACTAACCCATGAACACATGGAGACTAGACAACATGCTATTAAATAAGCAATGGGTCAACAAAGAATTCAAAGAGGAAATAAAAAAAATACATGGAGACAAATGAAAATGAAAAAACAAATGTCCCAACATTTTTGGGACACAGCGGAAGAGGTTCTAAGAGGGAAGTTCATAAAGATACAGACTCACCTCAAGAAAGAAGAAAAATCTCAGTCTAACCTTACACCTAAAAGAAATAGAAAAAGAACATACAAAACCCAAAGTTAGTAGGAGGAAGAAAATAATGAAGATGAGAATGGAATAAATGAATTAGAAACTAAAAGAAAATTAGAAAAGATCAATGAAACCAAGGACTGGTTCTTTGAAAAGACAAAATTAATGAACCATTATCAAGACTCATCAAAGAAAAGAGAAAAGACTCAAATAAAATAAGAAATCAAAGAGGGTAAGTTACAATTAATACCCAGCAATGTAAAGGATCATACAAGACTACTACAAATAATTGTATGCTAACAAACTGGACATTCTAGAAAGAAATGGATAAATTCCAAGATTCATACAATCTTCCCAAAGGGAATCAGGAATAAATGGAAAATCTGAACAGACCAATTGCTAGTAATGAAGTTGAATCAGCAATAAAAAAAATTACCAACAAAAGCCCAGCATCTGACAGTTTTACAGGTGAATTCTATCAAAAATTTAAAGAAGAGTTAATGCCTATTATCCTTAAACTATTCAAAAAATTTGAAGAGGAAGGAATGCTCCCAAGGTCATTTTATGACACCAAGAATAACCCTGATACCTGAACCAAAGACACTCCCGCCCCCCCAAAAATTACAGGCTAATATACCTGATGAACAGCAATGCAAAAATCCTCAACAAATTATTAGCAAATATTTTGCTAATATTCAACAATGCATTCAACAATACATTAAAAGGATTATACACCATGATTAAGTGGGATTTATTCCAAGGATGCAAGGATTGTTCAGTGTCCACAAATCAATCAACATGCTGTACCATGTTAATAAAACGCAGGATAAAATCATCTTATCATCTCAAAAGATGCAGAAAAGTCATTTGACAAAATTCAACATTTATTTATAATAAAAACTATCAACAAAGTGGACATAGCGGGAACATACCTCAACATAATAAAGGCCATTTATGACAAGCCCACAGCTAACATTGTACTTAATGGTGAAAAGCTGAAAGCCTTTTTTCTAAGATAAGGAAGATGACAAGGATGTTGTGCACTATTGCCATTTTTATTCAACATAGTATTAGAAGTACTAGCCACAGTAATTAGGCAAGAAAAAGAAATAAAATGTGTCCAGATTGGAAAGAAAGAAGTAAAACTGTTACTCTTTGTATATTGAAAACCCTAAAGCCTCCACTAAAAGACTGTTAGAACTGATAAATGAATTCAGAAAGTCACAAGATGAAAAATGAACACGGAAAGCTTGGTGCCTTTCTATACACTAGTAATGAAATATCAGAGAGAAATTAAGAAAACCCATTAGCAATTGCCTCAGAAAGAATAAAATACCTAGGAATGAACTAATCAATGAGATGAGAGAATTGTACTCTGGAAATTATAAGACATTGGTCAAAGAAATTGAAGACAGCATGAATAAAGTGTAAAGATGTACTTTGCTTACGGATTGGAAGAATTAATTTTGTTGAAATATTGGTACCACGCAAAGAAATCTTACAGGTTCAATGCAATCCCTGTCCAAACATCAATGGCTATTTTCATAGAACTAGAACAAATAATTCCAAAATTTTTATGGAACCACACAGACCCCCCAAAAAACCAAAGCGATCTTGAGAAAGAACAAAGCTGGAGTTATCAGACCCACAGATTTTACACTATACTACAAATCTGTAGTAATCCAAATAGTATGGTTACTGGCACAAAAACATACACATGGATCTATGGGACAGAATAGAGATCCCAGAAATAAACCCACACTTAATGTGGTCGTTTAATCTATGACAAAGGAGGCAAGAATATACAATGGGGAAAGACAGTCTGTTCAATAAATGGTGCTGGGGAAAACTGGATAGCTACATGCAAAAGAATGAAACTGGACCACTTTATTACACTGTACATAAGAATAAACTCAAAATGGATTGAAGACTTGAATGTACGATCTGAAACCGTAAAGCTTCCAGAAGAAAACTGTAGGCAGTAAACTAGTCGATGTTATTCATACTGAATTTTTTCAGATCTGTCTCCTGAGGCAAGGGCAACAAGAGGGAAAATAAATAAGACTACCTCAAACTAAAAGGCTTTTGCATAGTGAAGGAAACTATCAACAAAAAGGCAAACCAATGAATGAGAAGAGGTATTCACAAATGATATATTTATATATACGTGTACAAATAAGAGGTTAACATCCAAAATATATAAAGAACTCACAAAACTTGGTATCAAAAACCAGTCTGATTGAAAAGTGGGCGGCGGATCCAAAACAGATATTTTTACAAAGAAAACACAAAGATGGTCAACAGGCACTTGAAAAGATGCTCAACATCACTCATCATCAGGGAAATGCAACTCGAAACCACAATAAGCCATTACTTCACACCAATCAGAAAGGCTAGAATCAAGAAGGCAAGAAATAGCGATTATTAGTGAAGATGTAGAGAAAAGGGAACCCTCGTGCGCGGTTGGCGGGAATGTACATTGGTGCAGCCACGGAAGACAGTATGGAGGTTCCCGAGAAACTAAAAATAGAAATATTATACATTCCAGCAATTCCGCTTCTATATATTTATCCGAAGAAAATGAAAACACTGATTTGAAAAGATTTTAGCATTATTTAAATAGTCAAGATATGCAAACCATATATATATATGTGTGTGTGTGTATATATATAAAGATATGCAAACTATATATGTATGTGTATATATATGTGTGTATATATATAAAGATATGCAAACTATGTATGTGTATATATGATGTGTGTATATATATATAACACATGTATATGTGTACCCGTACATATATGTACATGGAGATATGTACATATATATGTACATACACACAATGGAATATTTAGCCATAAAAAGAGTGAAATCTTGCCCCTTGTGATGACATGGATAGACCTAGAGAGTATTATGCTAAGTGAAATAAGACAGAGAAAGACAAACATCGTATGATTTCACTTATATGTGGCATCTAAAAAACCCCACACAAAACAAACAAAATGGAGACTCACAGATAGAACAAACAGGTGGTTGCCACAGAGCAGGCAGGTGGGGGAGGTGAGCAAAATAGATGAAGGGGGTTGAGAGGTACAACCTTCCAGACACAGGGATGTAATGTACAGCAAAGGGAATATGATTAATGATATTGCAACAACTTCATAAGGTGATGGATGGTAATTATTCTTATGACGAGCACTGTGTGATGTACGTAAATACCAAATCACTATGTTGCACACCTGAAGCTAATGCAATTATTTGTATGTCAGTTCTTCTTCAACTAGAAAAAAGGAGGTTGCCAGAAAGTGTACAACAGGGGTTGCAGACTGTTAGCGCCCAGCCCCCAGATGTGTTTTGTCTGGCCCGCGGGCTGCTGCTTTCTTTCATTTGCGTGTGGGGGTCCCCGCTCCGCAGACATCACAGGCTCGTCCCGTGCCTGTGGCTTGATCCTGATGATGCCTGAGGACAGCTGATGTTGTGACTCCTAGCAGCAGACTCTGTCCTTCCTTTATCTCAGTCGCTCCTCCTTCCTGTCATGGATTAGAAATGTGTCCTCCTCAAATCCATGAGTTCAAGCCCTAACCCTGCAGCATGACCGTATTTGGGATGGAGCCTTAAAAAAGAGGTAATTAAAGTCTAATGAGGTCACAGGGTGGGCTGCTAATCCAGTGGAACTGGTGTCCTTAGAAGAAGGGGAGACCCCCGGGATGCATGTGAACAGAGAAGAGGCCACCTGAGGACACAGTGCGAGGCGGGCCACCCACAAGGCAAGGGGAGAGGCCTCAGGGGACCTTCATCTTGGACGTCCAGTCTGCGGAACTGTTTAAGCCACACACTGTGTTCGTCGGAGTGGACTCAGACACCTCCCTTACTCCTGAAACCACGGGTGGGACTGTAGTAATCTCTGCCCGGCGCTGAGAGGGGACCCAAATCAGGATGCTCTGCCCCCAAGGGTCCCCTCAGAATTCTTCCTGGTTTTCTCTTTTTCTGAGGGTCTAAAGAACCACCTCGATCCCTGAGCCAGAAGGGACTCACCCGCGAGTCCAAAAGACCTCAGGGCTTCTTGCAAGAAACCAGATTTTTTTTTTGAAGGGGTAATATTTTTTTTTACTTTGAATCTTTGGCCAGGTAAAAGGAAAGGACAGCGTTAAAATTAATTTCATTTTCTCCCCATGCCTCGCACCTCCTCCACCCTCCACCTGCTAAGGAGACACCTGTGTTGGACAGGAAGATAGTGACAATCTGGAAGGCGTGGGCAAGGGAAACAAAAGTTCGAGAACCCAGAAAACGAGGTGTTTCATATTGGGAAGGGCAGAGAGCTGTTGGTGGAGGAGGAGAATCCCTGTTGTAAAGGGGGAGAGATGTGGAGGGGGGTTGTGTGGCCCAGAGACCACGTGTTTGGAGAACTCGGAGGGTGATGGGAGAGCAATCTGGCAGATCAGCCTCTGCGTGTGTGTGTGTGTATGTGTGTGCACATGTGCCTTTGCACACATGCATGCACATGTACGTGTGTGTGCCCATGTGCATGTGCATGCGTGTGTGTGTGTGTGTGTTGGGGACCGTGTGATGGAGAATGAGGACTCTGTCTTTGTGACTTGGCATGATGAGTGCAGTTGCCCTTTGCCACGCTGCTAGAGATTTCTTTTTTTTTTTTTTAATGTTTATTTATTTTTGAGAGAGATGGAGACAGAATGCAAGTGGGTTAGGGGCAGAGAGAGATGGAGACACAGAATCCGAAGGAGAGGCTCCAGGCTCCAAGCTGTCAGCACAGAGCCCAATGCGGGGCTCGAACTCACAAGCTGTGAGATCCAGACCTGAGCCGAAGTCGGACGCTCGACCGACTGAGCCACCCAGGCGCCCCTGCCATGCTGCTAGAGATTTCTTAAAGCTTTAATCTTACTCAAATCGTCTTTGCCTGTCAGCCTGGTGTTGTTTTGATTCGTTTTTCCCAGTAGCACTGACTTTCATCCATTCAGGTTACGTCACCTAAGATTGTTATCTGTTGGGTTTAAAATGCTCATTCATGTAAGTGGATGAACAATTTCAGTGGATACTCAATATGCCACATAGTTAAGTCAGCCTAAAATGTTTTTTGGTATTTCTGTGCTCTAACTAATATCATGAGTGACAGCATCCTAGCAGCATGTACGCAGGTATGCATATATATGTATTAATGCACATACACGTACATATAAACATATACACACATATATGTGCGTATGCATCTATATAGCGGGTTCAAATGGTTTTGGCTTATAGTGGTCTTAATAATAAACAGGATTTGACCCGTATTATATCAAGCACAAACCAAAGCAATGGCTTCCCAGTTTATAATTTTAGACAAGTTCTTATTTGAATCATGGTTTTCTTCTTCATATAATTTTGAGTCAGTGCAAACTGGTCTTTGGTCCTTTGTTCGCGGGTCGTGTTCACTTTTCGGGAGGAAATACTTTCCTTTGCAGCATCATTGTGTGACAGCGATCTCACGGGATGTGAGGGACCTGTTTTTATCAACAGTGATCATGTCGCTCTTAAACTTGTACGGAATGAGAGGCCAGAGCTACAAAGAGTCAGCTGCTTGAAGATGGTTATTATATTATAACGAAATCAACCAAGAACGTACATGCGGTGGACGTTTGCCAGGACTGTCCCAGTACAGCCCCACAGACACTTGCTGTCTCCCGGTTCTGGAGGCTGCAAGTCTGGGAGCAAGGTACCAGCATGGTTGGTTCTTTCGGAGGCCATGAGGGACGATTTGTTTCAAGCTTCTCTCCCCACTTCTGGTGGCATGCGGGGAATTTCGGTGATCCTTGGCTTATTTATCACTGCTTTCATCTTTGCACGTCTTTCTCCCTGTTTGTGTGTCTCCGTGTGTTCAAATTTGCACTTTTTTTTTTTTTTTTGTAAGGACACCAATCATACTGGGTTAGGGTCCCACCCTTCTCCAGACTAATTATATTTGCAATGGTTCTATTTCCAAACAGGGTCATATTCTGAGGGAATTGGGGTTAGGACCTCAACATAAACTTTTAAGGGGACATAATTCAACCCACGACGCAAGCTAATTTATTTACCTAACAACTATTATGTAAGGATTTTCTGTCCATCTAAAGAAAATCAAACGCACCTCCAGAAAAATGAGTATTTCTTTTCCCTTTCCAATTTGTGCTCTTGAAGGATGCCTTATTCAGCTTCCTTAACTGAGCAGTGTGAGGGGTGATGGGACAGGACACTTGGGAAGCATGCCCCAGTTAGTCCGGGAGCTTGAGGACATGCCTGCATTGTGTGCTTCATGGCTCAGGTTTCTGAGCCTGGGTTTAAGACCATGTACAGAGAAGCACACTTATTTATAGTTCAAACAACGATGTAGCCCCTTAGGAATAGGACAACAAACGATTTCACTCTGTCTGGACTTCAAGAATGAAAATGGCGTATGTTGATATTGTTCCATTTATTATACAAATAAGTAGCAACACGTGACTGCTTAAGAGGATATTGTCACAGTGCCGCCTGCTATTTCCCTCCTTGATTTATTAGGGCTTCTTAGAAGATAGGCACAAACCCGTCCCACCCTCCATCCATCTACATGAGTGCTCGTAAAGGCAGGCAGTCAGTGCTAAACATACCTCCTTAAGGATGTTTTCCCATTACATGAAGCATCAAGTGTGTCCTTTTGGCTAATAACAAATATGAGTGGAATATTTACTGTTTATTTGTTATGTGATTCCCTTGGAAATTTTACAAATTCTCATTTAACTTATTTGTTGCACTCTATTTTATAGTATCCCAAACATCTTCAATGCTTTATTGTACTAGAATCAACATACTCCCATGTATACGTGCACATATACACATGTGCATGTACACACGCACACACACATTCATGCCCTTATTTTCTTCGAGAGTAAGCCAACCTCAATAGCCTATGCAACTGATTTCATATAACAGGATGGGAATATGAATCTCAGAAGGCCATGATAGAAATCATTTACATGAATTTATCCCATATAAAAATCTTTATTTTTTATTAAAAAATATTTTTTAAGTTTATTTATTTTTGAGAGAGAGAGAGAAAGCTCATGGCAGGGGAGGGGCACAGAGAGAAGGAGAGACAGAATCCCATGTGAGGCTCGAACTCATATGAGATCATGACCTGAGCTGAGATCAAGAGTCAGATGCTTAACCAACTGAGCCACCAAGGCACCCTTATTTTTTATTTTTTATTAAATTTTATTTATTTTGAGAGAGAGAGAGAGAGAGGGAGAGAAAGATGAGGAGCAGGGAGAGAGGGGGAGAGCGAGAATCCCAAGCAGGCTCTGCACTGTCAGCACAGAGTCCAACCCAGGACTTAAACCCACGAACAGTGAGATCATGACCTGAGCAGAAACCAAGAGTCGGAAGCTTAACCGACTGGCACCACACCATATAGCATTCTTTAAATTTCCAGCACTTGGAAGGGTGAGGAATTGTGAAAGAAGGCAAAACCCGTTGTCCGCACCAGTATGGGTTTTGTTACGTCTGGGATACATTGGACTTGAATCAGGGCCTGTGGGAAAGGCCACCTATAGCACTCCATCGAGGCAAGCATTCATATCCTGGGGTGCTTTTAACTAGAAGGTTTGAAGTTTTCCTGTGAGTTCTGGATAGTGGCTTGTGGACCTCTGATACTGGGAAAAAACAGGAATCCTGCATCCCGGG
Source organism: Panthera tigris (assembly GCF_018350195.1). Lineage (NCBI taxonomy): Eukaryota > Metazoa > Chordata > Mammalia > Carnivora > Felidae > Panthera > Panthera tigris. The sequence goes on from NC_056668.1 coordinate 5,036,644, forward strand.
ATCAAGTCTTAAAAGTAATGGCTTGGTTATAGTGGGGAGGGAGCTAGATCGGCTGGGGAGCCCATCACAGCCACGCGGACGACATGCAGATGGCCCAGGCTCCCGGCGCTGAGGCTGGGAAGGAACGTCTGACTTTAAGAAGTAGAACAGAAAGAATCCATCTACTCTCCTGCATCATGTGTGGCATTTTAATTACCTAGGCAGCTTATCAGGACATAATGAAGCAGCTGGTATGATTATGGCATTTTGTCCCAATTATTTACAAAGCCACACAGCCACTTAAACACCGTTGTTGTCACATCTAGCAAGTTAGATTCTCGAGTAGGTGTTAGGCCTGATTTATTGTCCGACTCACATAATTATTCTATTGCTGTCACTTTTTTGTTTTTGAGCCAAAGGATTAAGATTTGAGTTATTCTCTAAAAGTGGGATTGATTTTTTATCTCAGTTGTCTTCTTCTGCTCTCCGTTATCTTCCCTCATGTTCTGGATCATCTCAGGGCTTCTCTGGTTTCATTCTGTCTTATGGAAGGATCTTCCAAGTCAGCTGCTCTGGAAGTATACTTAGAGCAGAGGGGTGCACGGTATTCTCGAAGGATCCCAAAAGGTAGGGTGAAGCATCCAGGAGGTTCTTGGCAGTATGTGGCTGTTTCAGCTTTAATGAATGCCAAGCAGTGACTGACAAATATTAATATTTTTCTAGTAGACATTCTAGGCCTACATTCTGATTGCTGAAGAGAAAACAATTCTTTTAATGGTCAAATCTAAAACTATAGGATTATTGTGTTGTTCCGTTGCACCATAAAATAGGGTAAAGAAGACGCTTTGCTGAATTAATCCTTTTGCTTGACTCTTCATGCCTTCCTAAATAATCTGGTTTAAAATAAAAGTTGGATTATGGCTTTAGACTTGAATCATCATGGGTTCCCCTCCATATGTTTTTACAGTAAGTGGATTCTCGTATTGAAACAAAATCCACATGTGATCTTCTTTAGGAAGTTAGACGTATTGTGTGTCCAAATCGCCGAATTAATAGGACGCTGGAGTTTGGAGAACGTGGCTAAAAATAGCTATGGCCAGAAATCACTTAATGTGAAGAGCCCCAGGGCAGGGAAGTTGGAGACCAGCACCAGTGATCCCAATTCAAAATGAACCAGAAGAAATGGACTGACGCGGGTAAGACATGTGCAGGTTTACGAGGCCAGGCTTATGCTCCTGTTTTGTCTGGAAATGCCAACATACGGCATTTTCCCCAATGAAGCCATAAAATGAAAAGTTCTCCAAAATTACACTTTCCCCCAAAAGGGAGCCAAATTTATTTACGAACACGTAGGATAGGTAATGTCATATCCCTATTGCCTGAATTCCATAATGTTCTTTTAGGTTGAAAAGAAATGTGTCCTGGGGGTGCCTGGGTGGCTCGGTCAGTTGAGCGTCTGACTCTGGATTTCGGCTCAGGTCACGATCCCACAGTTTGTGAGTTTGAGCCCCGCATCAGGCTCTGTACCTGACAGCGCGGAGCCTGCTTGGGATTCTCTCTCTCTCCCTCTCTCTCTCTTCCCCTCGCCCCTATTTTTTTAAATAGACTTCAAAAAAATGTGTGCTGGTTCAACATTTATTTTTATTCAGAACGCAGGAATACAGATGTACAAATCAAAAATCAAATTATGTAATGGCATTTTCTTAAATGGCATGTGTTCGTGTCAGAACTAAGCACCTTTAGTTTGTTGTGAGTGGTTCAGGAATTCTTGGAAGAGAGGTGAGGGAAGGAGAAGGCGTTTTTGATTCTGGTGTCAGTTTTCTTGGTGACCCACGCAGATGGACGGTCAGCTTTCTGTGGAGCAAACCGAGTCTTTCACTCTGGGTCAGCAGCGTCCATTTTTTGGTGGCTTCTTTTCCTACTTCATGTTTGCTGTTAATGATCATTTAATACCAATATCCTCGGCATGAAATTGGGGACGCAGTGGAGAAGGTGAATGTCGCGGCCTGTTCCCATCCCCCTCCATAATCTTCGGGATCTGAGCTAATTCTGATCCTTCTACTCCCCTCAGCGTGATTGGCTGCCGTTGCTGAGTTCCGTTAATTTTGGTTTGAGCAGTTCGTAATTGTGAACGCGAAGAGCTTCCTGCGATATCGAACTGCTTCTTTGTGTGTAGTAGGGACTCGATATATAGATCCAGAGCGGGTGAATCACAGTGACTGTGTATGGAAATATCAGGAGCGAGTGGATTCTAAGATGAGCCACAATTCAAGTTTAAGGAATACGAGATAATCCATGAGTGCTGACATTATAAGGAAGGTGGATCTTGAGAAACGGTGTGGGGTGTAAGTCCCAAGCATGAGATGAGCACGTGGTGGGTCCATTTGTACCAGCTACTTAGGGGCAATGGGAGGAGATTTGCAGAAGTCTGATTTTTATGTCATATATGGTAGTGGCATGCCAATAAAGACAGAATTGAACAGGATGTAGCCAACGTGCTGGGTCTAGAGGTAATCCTTAAGTTGTTTTGTGACCCACTAAATGGCCAGAATGTAAGCCTTACATTTAAAGTTGACTTTGGGGTGCCTGGGTGGCTCAGTCGGTTAAGGGGCCGACTTTGGCTCAGGTCACGATCTCGCGGTCTGTGCGTTCGAGCCCCGTGTCGGGCTCTGTGCTGACAGCTCAGAGCCTGGAGCCTGCTTCCGATTCTGTGTCTCCCTCTCTCCGCCCCTCCCCTGCTCACGCTCTGTATCTCTCTCTCTCTCTCTCTCTCTCTCTCAAAAATAAATAGACATTAAAAAATTAAAAAAAAATAAAGGTATTTACTAGTATTTTTCTGATAAGAGTGGCCGGTCAGTGAAAACCATTCCTGCCCCTTATTTTAGAAACTTCCGGAGCAGGTAGGACCATGAAGGCAGTTTTCCATGAGGGTAGTTCTGCGGTGAGGCCACGAGAGGTGCACGAATACCTCTGGTTGTTTCTTCGTTTACAGCCCCTCAAACCCTCTGCACAAGAGTGCTTTCTTATTAATGTGTTATCACAACTCCTGGAGAGCAACCAACCAACTGGGAAGGTCACGGAATCCAGATTTCCGACATACGTGCCTGTTTGTATGCGCAGGGTCCTGCGTGCAGCGTTGAACGTCACCAGAAATAGTTGATGTTTGTAGTTCAAGACAAATTGCTTTGCCCTAATGTGAATTCATCTCCACCTGAATTGTACTGGTCTCTACTTCTAAAAGTATTTTCAGGGCGGAATCATTCAGTTGATGTGGAAGCTGCCTGTCCATGTTTTGAGACTTTATGAGCTAGAATACTGGCTGATGTATTTTAAGTAGGTAACCAAAAGCATGGAGTTAATAACATGTGCCATGGGATGGCCTCGTCTAGAATGAACGTGTTTATGCAGAGGTCATTCTGATGAATATTGACTTATTTCTAGAAATTAATCTGAAGATGTTTTGTATTATTTGCCAATAAAATACAGCACACGAGCTATACATACATATACATATATATATATATATATATATGTATAAAAACCAACACTTGCCTTAAGACAAAATTTTTTCTAACCTCCCCAAACACTGCATGTTCATTAGATGATATACAGAATCAAATTTGACCTTTTCAGTATTTTAAAGGTGTGTATAAGAAGAGAGAGGGAAAGCAATTTTGGCAGCTGCTTTGGGGTGTGACCCCAAACAGATGTCTGTGGAAAGCAATAGATTCTTCAAAGGGGGATTGTCAAAGCGTCACAACCGTTTGCTCTCAATGGTTTCGTGCTCATGCACATAAGAGGGACGTTTTTAGGCAATCGTGTGTGTGGCGAGGTGAGTTAAAAATACCATCCAGGAGCTGCGTCATCCTGGTCACATGCGTGCCGTCCGTCGCTCCGGCTCGCGGTGCAGCAACTGCGAGACGTTTTTTGGCAATTTACTCTCTGTCCCATGTGACTCCCTGGGTGCCTTTCCTTTGTGGAAATGGCCTTTCCATTTAAAGTCGTCTTAAAGAAGGCCCATTCTCCATGAGCCGAACTGAGGACTTTCCATGGCTTGCTATTTTACACACACACACACACACACACACACACACACACACACACAGTGGGAGGTTTCAAGCTACATGTACAATATCCAGTCTCACTCCACCTGCTGCTTTGCAAATGCTGGGTGCAGCTTGGTGATGACCGATAGATGTGTTACCGTAGGTCATTCCTGGCAGTGACACGTGTTGCCGCTGGTCAACGGTGCGAGAGCTGGCGGCCACTCCTCTTCTGCTGTGAATCAACCCCCCGGGCTTGGGAGGAATTGCATCCTGGCGTGAGAACTGGGTGTCACAGCGTCAGCAAGTTCTGCCTCCTTCGCAAGAACATCACCAGTCGATCGGGCTTTCTCCGGCTCCCATTTTTTATCCTGTCTCCTCTCTCTCTTTTTAACAGTAATTTGGTTTGTCTGGAGGATGAAGAACAATACCAGTAAAACCACCAGATGCCTCCCTTGCAGGTTCAGGGCATGAGCACCATGGTCTTAACCTGTCACACGTGTGTCATGAAGGCAGGTGACCGAATGGCTGCTGTGGTCAGCCTCAACTAAAGCGTATCATACAAAAATAAGTGGAAAGTATTCCTATTGAGTTATTTTTTAAAACACTGATGATAATTGAAGAGGTGAATGTTTAAACATCTATTTTGGTTTCATGGAACTTAATAAATCACCTTCAGTGGCTTCAGAAATGATTATATGAATACACACACACACATATACACACACACACTCCATGTATGAGTTTGCTTGGGCTGCCATGACGGAGTGCCCCAGACGGGGGTGGTGGGGGCTTTGTCAGCAGACATTTATTTTCTCACCGTCCTTGAGGCTGAAAGTCTGAGGTCAAGGTGTTTAGTTAGGTCATTTTACCTCAATTACCTCTTTCAAGGCTGTACCTACAAATACACTTATAGCCTGAGGTCCTGAGGGTCAGGACTTCAACATATACATTTGGGGAGGACACGAATCAGTCCGCGACACTGATTGTCTGAAGTGTTATGACAGAAGGAGGGACTGTTACTATGGAGGAGCAGTTAGAGTGGTGGACCTACCTTGGGTCTTGTTGGCCGGGACTATGACCGCTGGAATCACAGCAGTTATCCTGGGGAAGGGTCTTCTCGGTAAAGATGGGCATCTGGAATTCATTCTCTACTTTAAGGTGACCTGGTCGCACCTTCTTTGGGATCACGGAAATAATCCCTTTAGTTTTTGGTTGTTGTTTCCTCCTCTGATGGGACTCTGAAAGGGCCACCCGGTGTTAGAAACAGGTTACTCGGCTTGCTGTTCCAATCAGAGCTCCCAGCCCTGCTCGTCCATCTCCGGGCTGCTTCGGACGTAGCCGTTCGGCAGTGATTGATTACCGCCGACTCTCTCCTTATCGTTACCCCTGGGAAGCTGGTTCCACAGCAAAGAGCAGATACAAAGGAAAATCAGATTGTTGTCAACTCAAGTCATGCATTTAGATTTTCCCTCCTTTTCCTCCTTTCCCCACTGTGTTCCGCTCCTTAATCTCCCTTTAAAGAGGGAAAAACATCTACCACGCGTCCTTTGTTGCAGCCTGCAACATTAACGTTGGAAGATAGAAACCAGCATTTTGTTTTTTTTGCAAGGCTAAAGAACATTTTCTGAGCTCGGTCGTTCCCAGTGAGGGAAGCCATCTATCCAAAAGATTATAAAACAGAATACTCTGCTCTTCGGTGCCTGCGCGTGGCAAAGGGAAGATAAATTCACTTGCCCGTGCACAGGGAGGCGGCAGCGAATTTGGTAATTTGATCTCCTCCCACTTTGCTCTTTCTGCAACTCTGTTGGGTTAAGGTGGACGTTTGGTGTAAATAATGCGTGACACAAATTTAAAGTGAGGCCTCTGACGTTTTACGTAAATGCAGATGGATGACGAGACCCTTGGACGTCTTCCCAGTCTGATTCTGTGACAAATGAGACGGTATTCCATAATCATTGAACGAATGGGTCCATGTCGGCCTTGAGGTCGATGACAAGTGGCGGCTGTAGTCAGCACGTGCTGAGGTCATTCTTGTACAAATAGGAGAGTTACTGCAAGTAACGTCCCCTCCCCCCATCCCGTTTTACTCAGGAGGTGTCGCAGTGTGGGGTTAATGAGCAGGGTCCCTGGCTTCAAATCCTGGCCTTATCGCCGAGGAGCTAGATAGCTTTGGGAAAGTTACTGAGTCTCTCCGTGCCTCAGGACTCCGTCCATAAAAGCAGGTTATTAATAATAATAATAATACTTCCTTGTAAGGCTGCTGTGCTTGTTGAGTGAGACAATATATAAAACACTTAGAACAGTACCTGGCACGTGGTAAGAAATAACATAAATACTGGCCACTGTTACTGTTGCCTGTTGGCACAATGCCTCACCTTGATGCTTCAGACTTGCCGGAATATTCTAGCACTCATATAGATCGTATGTGACAAGACCTCCAAGAAAGGATGATTCCTATCAACGTGTCTTGACTTGCGAGGATCACCTTTTAGAATTTTATTTTTATTTTTTTTATATGAAGTTTATGGTCAAGTTGGTTTCCATAGACCTTTGGGGACTTTATATCCTACAGCTAATGAGTCTTTGTTGCTAGCCTACTCTGCTGAGTCTGTGCAGTCACGGGACTGGCATGTTTATTGCGTGTTCATTCAGGCTAGGAAGACTTCAGAAACACATTACAGGAATGCAGCCAGAGCTCGGTTCCAACTCTTTGTGTGCACACATAATGCTTATTAAATTTAGCTAACATTCAGAGCAATTAAATTGGAGATGAGATCAGGTCACAGAGCCTTCTGCCCCTAAACTTGAATGTACTCGGTAAAGCACAGCAGAGTGTACATGGGCAGAAACTAACAATAGGGCTGGAGGCGACGGTCTGACCTTCAAGCAGTGGGTCCTTTCTGGGTAAGGATAGGCAGGAAAAATCTCAGGAAATACTACATCTCTGAGCAGTAGCACCAGGGAAGGAGAATAGACAAGGTTCTGAAAAACCTCAAGAGTGTACACACCTCCACCAAATTTGGAGAGAAGCAGACTGGTGGTAAAATCCAGTCAACCAAGCTAGAATCCAAAAGAACTCAGGAATGGAGGAACAGGGGCCGAAGAAGTGCTGGAGAGCTTTTAAGGCTACCCAACTGCAGAGTTGTAGTTACAGGATTTAAATGTCATTAAACATGAAAATGTGGAATAATCTATATTAAACTGGGGATGAGGAGGAATAAGGAAGGGCAGGTAACAGAGCTGATGGGACACTGCTTGAAGCCACTGAACAAAGTAATGAGCACTTAATATTATAACCTCCAGAAGGACTAACACTACATGTAAAACTTCAAGATTACCGAAGGGGAAGTGCACACAACAGAGTAACATCCGTCCAGAGGGACAAAGATGAATGGAGATGATGACAGTCATAGGGGTTGAGTGCTTACTGTACCTGCTATGTGTGAATTGCTTTCAATCAGTCACTCAAAAGAATCCTATGTAACAGGTTCTGTGCAGGTTAATACTGTATACGTGAGAACGGTAGGGGAAAGAGAGGAACTTGTAGTTCCTTATGGCCCATAAGTACAAGAGCTAGGATTTGAACCAGAGTCCTGTCCTTTGGGGAGAAGGCGAGAGAATTTTGTAAAAGAATTAGGTGGGTGTTACATGACTTGTACCTATTTATTCAGCTTGTCTTGGATGCAGAGGCAGTTGATTAGAATAGAAACAAGTCTGGAAATAGGTTCAATTACATGTGGGGATTTATTATACAACAAAGGTGGCTAAAATCAGGAAGGGAAAGATGAATCTTCAGTGAATGAAACTGGAGCCTCTGGTTATTATTTAGGAAAAAAAATAAATCTGAATGTGCCCCTTAATTCTTCCACCAAAATCAGTGATAAATGAAATACATATTTATATCTAAATGTGGACCAAAAAAGTGCTAGAAAAATCGATGTTCGAATAATCCTGGGAGAATATTTGTAATAGTAATAAGAAAGAGATATAACAAAGAACTTTTTTCTCTTACAAGAAATGCTTAAAAAGAGAGAACGATGAGTAACTCAATAGAAAGATGAGCAAAGCATATGAACAGGCAGATGCACCAAATGAAATCTGAGTGTCCAGTAAAGACACGAAAACCACCAACTCTCATGATTGACGAAGTGCAAATCAAATCGACACCATGCCATCTTTTATTTAGCAGATGGATAAGAATGGAAATCTGATGCTGCACTAGCATGGATATGGGGACAGGCCCCCTCACTTCCCACTTCTGGTGGGAGTGTGGATTGGAGCAGGAGGCAGTGGGAAATGGAAACACCCAGCCTGCCCTCTGCTTGGAATACTCTGTGATATTCTCACACAAGAGACACGTGCAACGATACTCACGCAGCAGTATTGGTAATGATGAAAACAGGAGGCAACGTTATGATAAAATATATGGCCATTTATATTTTTAAATGTCTATTTTTGAGAGAGCGAGCGAGAAAGCGAGAGAGCATGACGAGTGGGGGAGGGTGAGAGAGAGAAGGTGACCGAGAATCCCAGGCAGGTTCCACACTATCCGCACGGAGTCCAACATGGGGCTGGATCCCACGACTTTAGTAAGTGCATGACCTGAGCCGAAATCAAGAATTGGATGCTTAACTAACTGAGCCACCCAGGCACCTCAAAATATACTGCCATTTAAATTAATGGAGTGAGGGTGTGCCTGGGTAGCTCAGTTGGTTAAGCATCCAACTTCAGCTTAGGTCATGATCTTGCAGTGTGTAGGTTTGAGCCCCGTGTCAGGCTCTGTGCTGACAGCACAGACCCTGGAGCTTGTTTAAGATTCCATGTCTCCCCCCCACCTCTCTTTCTGCTCCTTCCCACTCTTTCTTTCTCTCTTCTCTGCCTCTCTTTCTCTCTCAAAAATAAACATTAAAAAAGTGTTTAAATTAATGGAATGAGGGAGATCTATGTGCATTGACATAAAACAAGAAATTATCAAATGACCAAAATGAGGTGCTGTTATAATAGCATACATATTTTAATCTTATTTATGCATTTCAAAAGTACATATTACGTACTTTTACATATATATTATACTTCTGATCTGGAAGAATTCATAGAAAAATATTACCCAGTGGCTTTTTCCTTTTGTACCTAAGTTTGGGAGTTGTAAAGGCAAATTTTTGCTCTTAACTTAACAACTTTCCCATACTTAAAAAAATGTTTTACTGTAAGCATCATAAAAGTATAAGTCATCAGTTCTGGGGCACTTGGGTGGCTCACTTGGTTGAATGTCTGACTCTTAATTTTGGCTCAGGTCATGATCCCAGGGCCGTGGGATTGAGCCCTACATTGGGCTCTGCACTGAGTGTGGAGCCTGCTTGGTCTTCTTCTCTCTCTTTCTCTCTCTTCTCCTCTCTCTCATTCTCTCTCTGTAAAAAGAAAAGAGTAAATCATCAGTTTCAAAGAATTGAATGAATCAATTTAATGGCCACTACTAAGAGGTTTGGGGTTCATCCATGTGTGTTGAGGGCAGTCCTGCCCCTGGAGTAGCTTCTGGGGAGTACACCCCAATAATGGTTCAGAAAGGTAGTAGTGTCCCATCAAGGCTCTGCCTCTTCTCAGTTTCTCCAGAATTCTTTCCAGCTGTTCTTCTGTGATCCTGCAAAATCTAGAGTTCAAATCCATCTCCTATAGCCAAAGACCGTGGCTTGGGAGATTTTTTTTCACTAGGATTTGCTAATTCTTTTGTTGAATGATGGTTCCAAACCTTTGTTGAACTTTCCCCCCTGTTTAATTATGCAAACATTATTCCTTTAAAATGATCTCCCAATGTAGTCAACCCAGTGTTCAAAATCGAAACCCTTGCGCTAACCTGATACCACGTACTCCTACTTTGTTGGAGTTTCCTTCAAGATGTTTTCTCAAATTTTCTTTTCAGCTAATTATGGCTCCTGTGTTGGGTGAGGATCCTTCAGACTCCTCTGCACCTGTGGGCATGGCTAGCGTTCCTCTTTCTGCTCATTCAAAAAATGTTTTTTAATGTTTATTCATTTTTGAGAGAGAGAGAGCGAGAGTGAGTGAGGGAGCAAGCACAAGCGGGGGAGGGGCAGAGAGAAAGGGAGACACAGAATCTGAAGCAGGTTCCAGGCTCCGAGCTGTCAGCACAGAGCCTGATGCGGGGCTCAAACCCATGAACCTTGAGATCATGACCTGAGCTGAAGTCAGACGCCCAACCAACTGAGCCACCTAGGGCCCCTCTTCCTGCTCATTTGAAAATGTTTGCAAGCCATTGGCAATCACCCACTTCTGGCTTATGTATCCCAGACCCGAAAGTGTAATGTAAGCACCATTTTCTCTTTATTTTTTAAATTTATTATCATTATTATTTTATTTCAAGGAGAGAGAGCACAAGAGAGGGACAGAGAGGAAGAGAGAGAGAATCTTAAGCAAGGTCCACGCTTAGTGCAGAGCATGATGCGGGGCTCGATCTCATGACTCTGGGATCATGACCTGAGCTGAAATCAAGTCAGATGTTCAGCTGACTGAGCCACTCAGGAACCCCGCGCCGTTTTGTCTTTTAAAACTTACCATGAGATCGTAGCTTTCAGTATTACCATTCTGAATTTAAAGATCAGTTGGCAATCATAAGCGGAGTTTATTATCGCATGGAGTAACAAGACTATCAGACAACAATTTCTAGTTTGAGTGTAGATGTAGCAGTGATTACCAGGAACTAAATTTAATTCTTACTTGTGATGGCTGCTTCATCATAGGATGCTGCCATACTTAATTTTCTCTGCTCTCTGTAGTTCCTCGTAATAATTACTTCCAGCTTATATGCAAGATGTATAATAAATAGTGTACACATAATTTGCATGTAGGTGGCTCATAAAATCACAAGTGGTCAATAAAGTTGTAAAAACCATTTCCCCTTTACAAATTTTACATGCTTGCTTGAGTGGTTGTATGTCAGGGTCTCAAGCCTCATCCCAGTGCCACCGCAAGACGATGTCTCTTGGCTCATGGTGGGAATAACACGAACCTTGGAAGTCAGCCCAATGTGGGTTTAAAGACTGCTTCTTGGAAGCCGTGTGACTTGTCTTGCTCTGACTCTGCTTCCTCAACATGACCGTGGAGGTGATAGTGTCTACGTGTGCCATTTGTTGTCGTAATTGGAGAGATGGTGTGTATGAAGTCTAGAGCATGTAATAATGCCCACTAATGGCACGATCCCTGCCTTGTGTGAAGGAAGACACGCTTAGGGGTGTGACATACTCAACAGTGTCTTTGTCGCTGCTCCCTTCCTGACAGACATGGGTGTGTATATAAATCTTAGAGATCTCTTTGAAAAGAGCCCAGTCAGCTCCTCACTCATCATACATGGGCCACGTGGGCATTTTTCTGTCCCTGGGTTCTGCCCTGGGAGTTCCGCTTCACAGATTACCCCCTGCTGTCCCTCTGCCAGAGATGCTCTTCTCTGGGTCACTCAAGTCCTGGCTCAGGAGACCTTCACTGACTCAGACCCGTCACCTCACTGGTTTTATTTTCCTCCTAACATTTTATTATCTGAAATGATTACTTCTTTTTTTAATTTTTTTGTAACGATTTATTTAGTTTTGAGAGGCAGAGAAAGAGAGAGAGAGAGAGGGAGACAGCCATCTGAAGCAGCCTCCAGGTCTGAGCACAGAGCCCCAGGCAGGGCTCGAACTCACAAGTTCATGAGATCATGACCTGAGCTGAAGTCGGACGCTCAACTGACCGAGCCCCCCAGGTGCCCCTGAAACGATTATTTCTTGACTTAATTTTTGTGTGAGTTGCCTTCCTGCCTGCATGGAATGATAGGTCCACAAAGATGTGGATTTTGTCTGAGTCAATCCCTCCTGGGATCTAGAACAGTGCCTGCCCTTGGTTCGTATGCAACAAGAATTTAGCAAGACTATTTATACATAATGTGGTAGCATCAAAGGGGGCAGACTTCCTGGAGAGAAACTTGAGCAGTGCCTATTAGAAATTATAAACATTCATATCTCTTTGACCTCACAATTTCTCTTCCTCAGAATTTAGTCTGTGGACACAGTTGAGCATGTCCTTGAAAAGTTGGCTGGAAGGGTGTTTGTCGTCACTCACGTAGGGTTGCCCTCATGACCTCCTGATAGCCGGCCTTGCATCTCTCCATTCTCTTTTTTTCATACTCAACCCAAGAATGTTTTCTTCCCCTTTAGTCAATATTCATATCAAAATGATCCTGGTTAAGAAGTTAAAGTCTGGTATACTGGGAACCATTGGTTTGCTGTCCCATCTCTCCTGGGCCCTTCTTGAGACAGTTGTGCAAACCCTAGCTTTGTCTGTGTGTGTTCGTTGTCACAATTGGTGAGTTGAACTTCTTTTTCCTACCTTACTTTTTTCCCAACTTGATTATATTTATACTTTCTCTCATCTTTCTTTGTGTGATGCGTTTTTCTTTTTTTCTCTGCTTGTTTAGGATTTATGTTTTCTATTTCTTAAATGTGTAGATGTCGCCTTGGAATTCTACCATGAGTATCTAAACTAGCAATGTCTACAGTTAAAGAATAGCCTAGCTATTCTCCTCCATGAGACACAGCCCAGTCTGCTTGGTTTTTTTTTTTTAATGTTTTTATTTATTTTTGAGACAGAGACAGAGCACGAGCAGGGGAGGGGCAGAGACAGAGGGAGACACAGAATCCGAAGCAGGCTGCAGGTTCCCAGCTGTCAGCACAGAGCCTGATGAGGGGCTCAAACTCATGGACTGTGAGATCATGACCTGAGCCGAAGTCAGACGCTTAACCGACTGAGCTACCTGGGCGCCCCAGTCTGCTTGTTTTTTTAAAGAACATTCTCATCATTATTAACCTCTTGCTGACAGCATGCTAGTTGCCTGTAGAACAAAGACCAGGATCCTTGAGTTGGTCTCCAAGGTTCTTTTTTTAAATTTTTGCTAATGTTTATTTATTTTTTGAGTGAGAGATTGACAGAGTGTGAGCAGGGGAGGGGCGGAGAGAGAGGGAGACACAGAATCTGAAACGGGCTGCAGGCTCTGAGCTGTCAGCACAGAGCCCGACGCGGGGCTCGAACTCACGAACTGTGAGATCATGACCTGAGCTGTAGTCGGTCGGACCCTCAACCGACTGAGCCACCCGGGTGCCCCAGGTCTCCAAGGTGCTAAATCGCTTTCTCCCCACATGGGATTTCAGCCTCATCTTAAATCATGGTCTGGCTTGCTTTCAGCACTCTTCTTGTTTCCGATGGTGTCTCAGGGATTTGCACACATCCCATTCTTTCTGTGCGAAGGGCCTTCTCCCTCGGGCCCTCTCAGCCTCTGACCCTCTCCTCCAACTCCCAAATAGATAAAATTACCCTTGCACATAGCCTCATGACATCATGGATCCTTTGTAGCACTTATCAGAAAGGTCATTTTACTTCCGTTTCAATGATCATTTGATCAAATCTGTCTCTCCCACGGGAGCACCGTAAAGATAGTAATTATATCTGACTTCGCTTCCCAGCTCTTCCCCAGTCTCTGTTGAGTGAACAAATGCACGAAGGAGTGAGAGCTGAGTAACAGCGATAAGAAATCTTGGATGGTCCATCTCGGCCTGTTTTTTGAGGCTATTGAGGAGATCTGAGTTGAGCCCGTTGAGTGATCGCGGCAAGATGTTTACCCAAACTGACTCTTTGATGTGTCTGAGAAACAAGCAAGACTAAGGAATGATCCGCGTGGCTTCCAGTGTAGAGATGCTTTATTTATGTCTCAGGCTTTCAACGTAGTGTCTTCTTAACTTCACGCGATACTCCCTTGGTTCATTATAACGCGCTGCCATTAAGACTGACTCATGTTGGTGGTAAAGGGTGTGTTTGGGTGTGAGGATGCTGGGATCCTCGGCTGCCCGGCCAACGAGTGGTTGCCCAGGCGGACCTTCCAGAGCTGCAAGGCCGCGGAGGCCCCCAGACAGCTGTGGAGACCATGTTCTTTCCTTGGTCGTCCAGGTGCAACTCAGGGATCTTCACTCTGGTTCCCACCATGCACTTCCGTTAGGTTCTGGGCATAGCTGCTCTTACCCATGTCTCTCTCGTTTCACTGCCCACTATGCTACCCATATGCTTGTTCTTTCTTTTTATTGCTTTGGTGCTCTTTGACTCAGTGTTTTATAGTAGACTCTCAGAGAGGAAGAAAATACGGGTCTTAGGGCAGAGCTCTCAGAAACAAGTCACGGGTGACTGTCCTCGTAGCATGTGGTGTGAAGGGCACGGGTGTCGGAGGCGCTCGGGGACGTCTCTCCTGTGTGCTGGACAGTGTCTCTGCTGGTGCTGGGGGCTCAAACCAATTTCAGCTTCCCGTGGGACCGATGGCTTCCTTCTTATTGGGGGTGCACCTGAGCCCAGCTTCCAGGGGCTCCCCGAGTCTCCTACGTGCTGGATATCCAGCCTTCCCAAACCACTGGCATGGAAACCCATGCTCCCTGTGCCCCGGTAGCCTGGCTTTTCCCCTGCTGACAAGATTGCTGTCACATTTGCCTTGTAAGGGACAGCGGCATAGTGAAGGGGAATGCCCTGGAAGGTCATAGCCATGCTGTATGTCCGTCAGTGTTCTGGCCCCACGCGCCTTGCTGTGGGGTCAGAGCAAAGATCGGGCGACTGCTGCCTTCTGTTGCGGACTGTGGTTTGTAGTACTGGCTCAGTTGTCTTAGTTTGGTATAATGGGCTGAAAAGTATCCCCCCCAAATCCACGTTCACCTGGAACCTCAGGATGTGACCTTGAAAATAAGGTCTCCAGTTCGAGTAATGATTTAGAGAGGAAATCGTCTTGGATCAAGGGTGGCCTCTAAATTCGATAACCGATGTCCTTAGAAAGTAGAGGGGGATTAAGACAGAGGCACAGGGAGAAGGCTGCGTGAGGGGGGGGGGGTGGCAGATATTAGAATGACGTGTCCACAAGCCCGGGTACACCAATGATTGCTGACAGAACCAGAAGCTGGTTCCTTCCTCAGTCTCCAGAAACCCAACTCTGATTCCACCTCAGTCTCAGATCTCTGGCCTCCAGAACTGTGAGCGAATAAATTCCGGATGTTTTAAGCCACTCCGTTTGTGGTGATTTGTCACAGCCACCCCGGGGACCCCATGCTGTTGGTTTCCAAGAAGCGGAAAGTGAGGACGGGTTTCTTGGGCAGGTTCCTGAAAGGTTCGTTGAGGAAAGGCAGCACAAGGAGCAGGTGTATCAGGGATGTGGTTCCTGCTGATGGCTGAAGGTTAGTCCAGGCTGTGAATGGTCCAGCCTGACCCCCCAGGGGAGCCCTGGAGCACAGAGCATCCACAGGGTTGCTCTGCCTGTGGGGCCGACCTCTTGAACCCTCAGTCAGCCAGAGATGGGCTGTGGGCTGCCAGGGAGGACGGGGAGGCATCCTCCAGGGTGATCTGGTTCCCATTTGGTGTAGACAGTTCTCTGGGGGCGAGGAGGCATCTGGGCAAAGCTGAGGAGCTGTTAGCTGCTAACTCTCAGCAGGAAGATGGGCACACTGGCTTGTGCCTGGGTACCACTGCTCCGACCGTGCCGGTCATTACTTCTCTATCCAAATCCTGATGTGTGACAAGTGGCAAACGCTTTGCCTGACTGGGGACACCCACAGAGGATACCCACCAAGGACACTGTTCTTCCAACTGTCTGCAGTCGGGAGGGAAGTCATTGGCTACAGACAGGTGTCAGGGACAGACAGGTAGCAGGTACTGGGAATGTGGCTGGGCTCCCGAGCTGACGGGGACAGCTGGGAAGGTTGGGACTCCTGCTGGGGGAGGACGGGGACACCTCCTGAACCTGCCTTGAGCTCCCCGCGGAGCCGTGAGTAGCAGAAAGTGTAGGACCCAGCTCTGAAGGAGCGAGAGAGGCTATGATCGCCGAATTGCTTTTTCACCTGTTACTCACAAAACGTTTAATAACAAAACCTAGGAATCGAATTTGCCTTGACACAGCAGGACGTTGTCTCAATCCATGTTACGAAAATTCTGTATCAATTCCCGTCCATCTGATTTTGCCCTTTATCGGCACAGGGAACGCAAATGACTATTTTTCATGGCCTCTCTCCCATTAACAGGGTCACGTTTTACAAAACAGTAAAGAACATTCCCACAAAGATGACATCATAAACTCCAGTCTCCATTTTTATTTTTCCTCCCCTGTGTGCAACGTATGCATTTTCCCTGGACATAAAACATGCATGTGAAATCAAATTAGCTGGCTGTGTTAGCTTGCGTTCCCGGCGTACCCACTTGGAATGCCTTTCCAAATCAAAAGCAAGGTTTTGAGGCAGTAACAATAGCATCACAAATCAAGCAGATCGGTTTCAGAGTTTTACCTACAGTAATTGAGAATAAAAAATGTATTGTCCGGGGCTCCCCACTGTATCTTCCTATTTCCTTTAGCCTGCACTTGATCTGCTTAGAGGCACAGTCTAGGTGGCAATGAACCACGCACTGAGGGACAGAGGAGGCGGACTGAGCAGGTTCTGGCATTCGCTTCCCTTGGCCGTGGACGTGCGCCGCGTAGAAACGGGGTTAAGGATTTGCCTTGTCTCACCCACTGGAGGTGCCAAGACATAACTTGGTCACGGTCCTAGGCAGTGGAATGCACGGTTCCAATTGTCAAGGAGTTCTGCTTTCAAAACTCCACATTTAGGAAAAGCTTCACGGGCGCCTGGGTGTCTCAGTCAGTTAAGCGTCTGACTTCGGCTCAGGTCATGATCTCACGGTTCGTGAGTTCGAGCCCCGCGTCGGGCTGTGTGCAGACAGCTCGGAGCCCGGAGCCTGCCTCGGATTCTGTGTCTCCTTCTCTCTCTTCTCCTCTCGTGCTCTGTCTCTCTCAAAAATAAGTAAACACTTAACAAATTTAAAAAAGCTTCAAAAGGCACAGTGTTCTTTGCGGTGACCTTCAGGCTTTTCCATTCCCAATACTACCGCCAGCATCCTGTTCCCTCCATCTCAGCAGCCTGCCCATGACCGAAGCTGCTGGAGGGCACCCAGCCCAGTGCCCGCTCAAAGAGGCCACTGGCTAAATGAGCTGTGTGGGTTTTGTCCTGAAGGCTCATTTCCTTACGCAGCCCGTTTGTCCCGCCTGCACTCAACCCACCCAGCCAACCCCTTTCCTACCGCTTGGAGCCCAAGCCTCTATGTCTGCCCAGCCCCACTCACCACTGATGCTCAGCAGCCCCTGGCAGGTGCCTCGGAGGTCGGCCGGCCTGGGAGCGCGTGTCATGTTCACGCCCTACCCTCCCGGAAGCTGCCTTATGTTCATCCCATCCACTCGCCTTCCATGGCTGCTGCTTCTCTTTCTAGACGTTCTAAATCTTTCTGCGAGTTTCCAGAAAAGACTCCCTAGGTCCTCACGTGCCCCTCCACATGGCGACTTTTGACCTCGTTTGTTTTTTACGCTTATGCCCTCAACGTGGTTTTGCTTTTGCTGAGTAACTGCGAGAAGGTTTCTTCCTTAGGCTATAAATATCTCAGGGTCAGGAGCTCTGTTCCCCTTCGTTCTGTATGGTTCTGGCAGCTTGCCTAACGGTTTTGTGCCTCTGTTTTCTCATCTGGAAAGTGGGGATGGTAATAATGTGTGCCTCCCATAGGGTCGCTGTGAATTTGTGCACTCTAAAGAGGTTTAGAGTCGTGTCTGGCCACAGGCAGCTGGTCACTGCTGGTTTTCTTCCTCCTCTGAGACAATACAGAGGGCTGTGTTACCTGAATTGGCCACACCAGTGACTTGGGCAATATTATACTCTGATTTCATGGAGAAAGTCAAATAAGGGCTACTCAGGGGTGAGTCTCTATGTTGGTGCACAACCACCCCCGTATTTCTGAGCCCCGGACTCTGGTGGGATGCTTGCACATGAGTTCACCACACTTCTGGGCACTGAGTTGTAAGCCCCAGCATGCTACCCTGATGCTGTGACCCTCATGTGCCAATAGAGAAAAAAATGTTGAAAAGTGTTGGGAGCTGATTCCAAATTTCGTTTCCATATGTCAATAAATGTGAGGACAAACTGAAAACATTGAGAGAAAAGGCTCTTTAAAAAAAATGTGAGGGGTGCCTGGATGGCTCAGTCAAGAGCATCTGACTCTTGATTTGGGCTCAGGTCTCGATCCCAGGACCCTGGGCTCTGTGCTAAGCGTGGAGTCTGCTTGGGATTCTCTCTCTCTCCACCCCCCCCCCGCCTCCCCATCTCCCTCTGCCCCTCCCCTGTGCTCTCTCTCTCTCCCTCTCCCTAAGAAAATAAATAACAAAATAAAACCGTGTGAAAGGCGACCTCCTCTTGTATCCCAGGGATAATGAAGGCCAGTTATGTAACACCTCCTTTTGATTTTTAGGAAGATGTAACTTAGAGGATGTTCCCTGGTTTGACTTGGGGAAGAGCTCAGGGTTCTCCGGGCCTGGACACAAGCTTCCCAGGTGTGGTTGAAGGGGGCCTGGCCTAGGATTCGGGGCTCTCTTGAGGGCTCTCGCTCTGATGATGTCGATGCTGGTGGTGCTCCTCCTGTGCTGGGGTGGGTGGTGGGGGGACTCACCTCCTTTGCCCCGCGGATGCAACACCACAGGCCCGCCTCAGTGCCGGAGGTCATCTGTGGGTTTCTGGTCAGGACCCCCCACATTCCCCAAGAGGAAAATGGGCTCTAAGCGTGTAAGCTGCTGCAGTATCTTTTCTAGAAGCCTGCTCAGAAAACTCAAACTATGAAGAATATTTATGGGGCAACACGCGGTTTATCACAGGCGTAAATGTCTCTCTGGTTCTGGAATGGTCCTGGGGAGGGGAGGGATCTGGCACTGATCACGGCCACTCAGAGCCTCGGGGGAAATTGCAGAGGGCGGGGGCAGGACACCTGAGATGCTGAGGCATCTACTCCAGTGAGTCAATATGAGCCAACATCCCCCAGCTGCCCTCTAGAGAGGGGTCCAATTTTTTTAAGTTTGTTTGTTTATTTTTGAAAAAGACAAAGAGTGCGAACTGGGGAGGTGCAGAGAGAGAGAAAGGGGGGGGGGAGCGAATCTGAAGCAGTCTCCGTGCTCTCAGCGCAAAGCACAACATGGGGCTCAATCTCACAAACCATGAGATCATGACCTGAGCTGAAATCAAGAGTCAGATGCTTAATAGACTGAGCCACCCAAGTGCCCCAAGACAGGTCTAATTTTTTAGCTGCGAAATGACTTCACTTTGACATTGAAGGAGGCCTTTAATTGCCATATTTAATATCAATCCTCCTATAACCTCCCCTTTTGGAGCAACTTCAGCCATACCCCACGCAGCTCTGTGCCTCCCTTTCCAAAGGAGAGCAGTTTTGGTCTCATTTGCCATAAGCCCTCCCTCCCTCGGGCCGCGCCTCTGTTCCTCACCCC
The DNA here is from genome assembly GCF_018350195.1 of Panthera tigris. Classification (NCBI taxonomy): domain Eukaryota; kingdom Metazoa; phylum Chordata; class Mammalia; order Carnivora; family Felidae; genus Panthera; species Panthera tigris. Next base: position 5,056,039 of record NC_056668.1, read on the forward strand.
TGGTAGCTTCTGGCTTCACTCTGATCACAATTACCACGGTTCCTCCTTCCTCGGGAAGCCTGCTTTTACCTGCAAGCACTTCCAGACGGGGCAAAGTGCATGGGAGTCTCTAACAGCAGATGGATTACTAAGTGTGCCAGGGAAAGACCGTCCCGTGATGTTCCCTGAAGCTGGCAAACACCGGAAATGGAAATTGTGTATGATGAGAATGAACTCAAATCGGGTGGATTTATGAAGCCCGAGATGTTGGCTGGCCACTGGTCTTGTCCTCACCAGGACTTGCTGGGAGGGATGGTGAACAGTCGTTGCCATTGGTGGAAGACAGGACGTAATGGTGGTCAGCGTCAGATCAGACCCATAAAGTCATGGGGAAACTTGCAAAAAAAAAAACCGCAGGACAAATGTATATTATGATGCTGTTCTCAGGTTGATCACCCTGCAGCCCCAGAGGGAGTGTCACTGTAAACGGGTGGGGCAGGTGGGCAGGTCCCCTCTAGTGGCCCAGAGCTTAAGTCTGGGGTCAGAGTAGACCCGGGGTGACCTCATTTCCTTTAGTGGAGCCACAGCCTCTGTGCTACAAGCCCAGATAAATTTCTAAAACCCACCCCTGTGTTGTCTGCCATTAATCAACACCAAAGTCGTTTTTTTAATGTTTATTTTTATTTAGTTTTGAGAGAGAGAGCGAGCGCAAGTGGGGGAGGGGCAGAGAGAGAGGGAGACAGAGGATCTGAAGTCGGCTCTGCGTGGACAGCAGAGAGCCCCATGTGGGGCTTGAACTCACAAACCTGTGAGATCATGACCTGAGCCGAAGGCAGACGCGTAACTGACTGAGCCACCCGAGTGCCCCTAAATGTTTATTTTGGGAGAGAGAGTGCTTGAGCGCATGAGTAGGGGAGGGGCGCTGAGAGGACGGGGGAACAGAGGTTCTGAAGCAGGATCCGTGCTGTCAGCACAGAGCCCCATGTGGGGCTCGAACTCCCGACCCAGGCGCCCCATCACCAAAATATTTTATAAGTAGTTTCCCACTCAGTCACATTCTTTGTTATTTTTGTTTTTTTGGGTTTTTTTTTTGCCCGTCACCAAGCCTTTGCATACATAGGAAAAATAAAACTTGATACATCTCTTGGTAAAACCACAGAGGGAGGGAGAGAATGAGAGAGGGAGAGAGAGAAGGAAGGAGGTGGGGAGAAGGAGAGGGAGGGAGACAACGGTGAGTGATGTACCAGGACTGTAATTGGCAGACTGGTGATGTGAAGTCCCTGTGTTGCTCACAAGATCCCAAATGTCACACGGGGCCGCCATCAGCAGAACTGGTAGTTTATCCCGTCAGTTACCCGTGATGTCCAGAACCAAATATTAGCATGGCTGGAATTAATAATACCAAGTGATCATTTGCATTTGAAATGTAGCGGGAGCCACCGTGAGATACCCAATCCCGAGGTGTCGCTGTTCTGAACATCGGCCAGGCTGACACTTGGACGAGGGTTTGCGTTCCCAAACGGAGACGGGGCGCGTGTTCTTCTGTGCATTTTCCTAGCTGCGGAAGCTTACGCAGACGTGTCAGCCTAAAGGTCAGCCTTCTCAGGCTGAGAGAGAAAACAGGCGTCGGGCGAAGCCGAGGGCTGCTGTGTGTAGGGAGTGTCTGGGCTGAATTGGTGGGTGACGGGAGCCCGTCACCCTCCGTCCGGCACCCGCCGATCGTCCGGCACCCGCTTTGCGCTTGGCTGTGTTCTTGCTCCAAGGGATTTGGGCCCCGAGTTACTGGCAAGGGCTGTCAGCACCCTAGTTTTGCCTGAACGCGCCCCTCCCACCGGGCTGCTAGCGTGTTTGAGCTGACAGTGAAACCCATCTGTGAATTCCTTTCCTTTCTCTCCCCTCTCCAGCATCTCCCGACCGTGAGTCTTCATATTCTTAGCTGAGTATCTTTGCTTTCAAAACAGAGTGCAAAATAATTAAGAGGCTTTTATTGTTTTTATATATATATATATATATATATATATATATATATATATATGTTTCTATATATATCTATACATACACACACATACATATTAGCGATGGTTAAAACTTGGAAATTGTCACTTCCGTGAGGTTTTCAAGGTTATGTTTCTCTCCATTTGGTGCCTTACCAGCAGTCATTTTCTTGCAGTAAAAATCATATGGGAAAAGAATTCTAAATGACCTACTTTATCATTGAGATCAAGCCTTAATGCTCATAGTCAGTTTCTATGTAGTATCCCGCCTTCCATCAGGTATGGCAATGGCGTATAGCAGATATTCTGTTCTGATACATATTGCGTTCTTTCATACACATCCATAAATACCAAAACACATATAAAGTGGGAAGGGTGTACGTTGAGTTTGGATAGATGGGGGAAACGGGGAGAATTTCACCTGACTTTGCAATTTGGCCCTACCAGTTCATTATTTTTAATAAGTAGCGATCTTACCCATAGCACTTTCCCATCGTAGATTTAATTAGTCTCCCCCCCTCCCCTTTTCCTAGTTGACAGAGCTGAGAGGAGGGAAACGGCGGCAATTTGAAACCTTGTTAGAAATTTATGAAGTGCTAAAATGTTTTATTCCCAGAGGGTGGCTTGCCAGCTGTCACCGGAACGTGCTCGCTGGCTGCCCCCCCTCCGCGGGTCGGGGAAGCAGGGTGGAGGTAGCCTGCCCTGAGAGCGGGCACGGGGCTGGGTAAATGATGCCTTCCGTAATTAGCACAGGGTGGAGGGAAGCTAATTATTTCCCCTGAAATTGACCAGTGGTGTGTAAGATGAGAAATGAGGGGGCATCTGGGGAAGAAAAGGCAGAGCCTGAGCTTAAGACCCTGGGCTGCCTTTAATAAAATGCGCTGGCAGGGCAGTGAGAGGGGTCGGCTTTGAGTGTGGACATCAAAACAAATAAATGCCTCGCTCGTCGGTGGCTTCCAGCAGATACTGAGCCTGTTCTGGCAAAATGGCCCTGAATTCATTTTTTTCTGGAGGAAACGCCTTCTTGCAAACCTCACAAAGTGTTACGGATGGTCTTGTAAAGGGGCTGTATCTTACCTGCAATGTCTTAACACCCGCCAAGTCCTTCCCCCACCGTCTCTCCAGGGCCCCAGATTTCTTCCTCAGGGGACATTTTGTAGTGTTCTTAGTTGGAGATATCACTTGTGACCACAGACACCCTGGGGAATAAGCAACTCATAATAAAGGTGCCGTGTGGGACGTGATGGAGACTGGGGATCCCGCAGAGGCAGCGGGGGGAGCCAAAGGGCTGACCGGGGACGAGAAAGGGGCCTGGCTGCCCCCTCAAAGTTTGCCACCTAGCCGTGCTCTGTGCAGGGAGGAGCTGATGGTCCCGGGGATGGTGTCCTGGGCTGTGGGAGGCTCAGACCTTTGTTTCAGTCTTTAAGCACTGAGAGCTGGCAAAGACGGGGGTCAGGAAATGATGCCCTAAGTCGCCCCTCCTCCCCAGCCACCTCCCCTGTCTCTCCAAAGAGTGAAATGTTTTTGGTGGCACAGAACTTTCTGACAAGTTAATTTTTGAAAAGATCTTACTTGCGGTGTAGCAAGACACTCTGATTAGGTTTACTCTCTGTGTTCGTTTGCTGGGACCCTTGAGACAAAGCACCACGAGCTGGGCACTGTAAACAATAGACGGTCAAGGTGTCGGTGCTCTCTGGCCCGGGAGGCAAGAATATGGTCCAGGCCTGTCCCCTTGACCGGTCAGTGGACATCACCATCTTCCCGTGGCCTTCTCCCTGTGTGTGCATCTGGGTCCAGATGTCCCCCTTTTTATGAGGAGACCAGTCGTTTTGGATGCCGGCATACCCCAGTGACCTCGTTTTACCGTGATTGCTTTTGTAAAGATCCTGTCTCCGAATAAGGTCACGTTCTGACTTAATGGGGGTTAGGGTTTCAATATATGAGTTTTGAAGGGAAACTACACCGTCCATTCATTTATCCAAGAACTGCATGTCAGGTGGCCATCCGGGACAAGGCCCTTCAGGATCTAAGACTTCAGAAGAGACAGCTTCTACCTTGTGAGTCCGCACAGCAGACCCGGGTGGGGCATGGATTATGACCCAGGTGGAGACTTACAGGCTGAGTGATAACTACCTGGAACCTGCCTGTATGCCACCTTGCATGACAACGAGGACTTTGCAGATACAATTAAGTTAAGGATCTTGAGACGGAAAGATCACCTGGGTCCTTAAAAGGGGAAAGCAGAAGGGAGAGTGGGATGGAGGGGAAGAGAGAGAGAGAGAGAGAGAGAGAGATAAGGAAGGGGCCGCAGCCAAGGACTGCATGTAAGCTTTGGAAGCCAGGACAGGAAAACCTCTTCTTCTCTTGTAGCCTTTGGAAGGAACGTAGCCCCGCCGACCCGTTTCGTTTCTGACCTCTGGAACCATAAGATGATAAATTTGCATTATGTGAAGCCACTAAGTTTATGGTTATAACAGCAATGGGAAGCTAATACAGGTCCCAAGCTGGTGGGCTCGGAGCAGCCTGGAGCTGTACCTGGGATTATAGAACTGCGCGGAGTAAAGGTGATAAAGTCCAGGGTACGTCTGGGTGACTCAGTTGTTTAAGCATCTGACTTCGGCTCAGGTCATGATCTCGCAGTTTGTGGGTTCAAGCCTCACGGGCTGTGCTGACAGCTCAGAGCCTGGAGCCTGCTTCGGATTCTGTGTCTCCCTCTCTCTCTTCCCCGCCCCCCCCCCCCATTCTCTCTTTCTTTCTCTGTCTCAAAAATAAACATTAAAAAAATTTAACAAAAAGGTGGTAAAGTCCACTGCTCAGGAAGAGGGTCGATGACACCTGCTGCTCGACTTAGCGGCACTCCCTGGCAACATTCAGGCCCCTGCCCAGGTTGCATTCAGTTCAGATACCAGACCAGCTCGTCCCCTGGGGAGTTAGCTGGTTGCAGACCGGATGGAAGCTCCGCGGTGGGAGGGGAATGCTCAGCACTGATTCCTGCGTCGAATGAGGAGAAAGGGGGTGCACACGGAGTGGTGATCTGGAGGCTCTAAGCCCTGACTTCCCTTTTGGAGCACAGCCCAGGTATCCACACACACACACACACACACACACACACACACACACACACACTGTGGGGTGTGAGTGGGTTGACTTGGGGAACCCTGTTCTGATTATGCTGGAGCTCCAGCTGAGAGGAGGACGGGATAGATGGAGGGCAGTTTGGGGTCAGGCAAGCAGGGCGCACTGTTCCCAGAGGCCCTGGGAGAGTCACACCCGGCTTCCCAGGGACAGGGGACGGCCAGGCGAGGCCTCGGTGAGTGGACTCCCGGAAAAGCCGGCTTCCTCCACCTCTGTGGGAAATGCCACCGCTGCAGGGACTTCCCTGGCGGTTGCCTGTCCCTGCTGTGGACACAGAGCATCTGCAGGCGGCCCTCTCCTGCTTCTTGAAAGGTCTGCTGCTGGGGCCTCTGGTGAAAAGAGCTGCGTCTTTGGGGTAAGGCTGGCGGGAAGCAAATCCAAATTCTGCTCGAAGGGCGGATTTTTGTGCAAGATCAGCACCCCTCTCAGCCTCAGTTTTCCCATCCGAGAAATGGGAAAGATCCTATAATGTTTGGAGCAGGACCAAGGCAAAGACGAATGGAATGGAGGGATGTGAAATTTCCAAAGGCAGTGCCGGGTTTTCTGTGGGGTTCTGAAAGGCGGGTGCCTTTGGGTTGTGGAGGGCAGTGGCTGGGATAGCGATGGGAGGGGGGAGGGCGGTGCTGCAGGCAGGGGCACCCCCCTGTTCTGAACACTGACCTCCTCCAGGAAGCACACTCAACAAGAGATCCTGTGGTTGGAGGAACTGGGCTAGTATTTGAACCAGGGTTAGCTGGTTCTCGTGCCCATTTAGCGAGTGGTCTGGGCGCCCCACCAGCCCCCCCAGCAATCTGAGAACAGCACTGGGTCTGTGCTGAAGGCGGCATAGAAGGGTGTGTGTCCCCTGGTGTCTTGGATCTAGAAGAGGAAGGGGAGGAGATAAGTGAGCCAGTGGGCTGCCATCAAGAATATGGGCATTTGCCAGCGACTGGCAGGGCAGAGAGGAGACACAGGGCTCTAAAGGTGGTTCGACTAGTTATTTTATTCAGATTTCCAAAAAAGCACACCTGTAATCCAACCCAAAGAGACTCCAAAGGGCGGAGAGGAAGCCAGAGAGAAGTTGGCTGTCAGGCCGCCCTGATGTTGGAAGAAGCGGGGGCAGTTGGGGATACCCGACTGATGGGGTTTTAGGCAACGGTGGGGGTGAGATGGGACGGACAGGATGGGGTGAGGGTGTGGGAGAGTTTGAGAGCCTGGGGTCCACCTGGGCTATTGGTGGTTGTTCCCTTGCAGGAAGACCCGACACGGATGGAGTGGGACAGGCTAACGCCCTGCTAGGGAGGAGCCCTATTTTCCCCTGTCCATCCCTCCTCCCCCTGGCCCTCTCTCTGCCCCCCTTCTCTCTCCTACATGGCTCCACCCCTCACCATAGCCAGCACTGCTTTCTGGCAGCCCCGTGCAGCCTAGACTCCTCTCCTCTGAGAAATGCCCCAAGTGCACATCCCGGCTCTTTGTTTGGGGTAGTTGACTCACTGGGATAAGTGTTGGGATGCAAAGCCAGATGAAGGGCTGCAGATCAGAAGTGTTCCTTCCCATCACCTGCTGGGATGGGAGAATGTCCCAATCAGGCCTTGTGAAGAAACCCATTTCTCCTGAATTTCTGCCAGATGTGTTTTCGCTGGCAGGAAGACGACTTGGGATGTATTATTTTGGGGTAAAGGCTCTTTGAGGAGCCCGATTAGCTTCTTGGTCTCCCAGGGTCATAGAGCTGACCCTCCTGGCCTTCACCCGAGCAACAGCTGATGCGAAACCAGAGGTGGCCCCAGAGAAGAATGGGTATGACCAAAATGGTTCATCCATTTGATTCCAGAAGCTACTGCACCTCCTACTTTCTGTGTCTCAGTTTTGGTTCCTCACTTTGTGTTTTCCTTCTTTCATGCCCAGAACATGTATGTGTCAGTCTCCCGGGGCTGTGACAGAGCGCCACAGAGCGGCTTTAAACAAAAGAAATCGGTGATCTCACAGTTCTGCTGTGTGAAGTCAGAAGTTGAGGTGCTGGGAAGGTTGGGTCCTTCTGGAGAATCCAAGGGAGGATCTGTTCCATGTGTCCCAGCTCTTGTGGTTGACGGCAGCCCGTGGTTTGTGGCCACCTGACTCCAGTCTGTGCCTCTGTCATCCCATGGCATCCTCCCGTTGTCTCTGTCCCCGCATCCCTGGGTCTTTGATTACATCCACAAAGACCCTATTTCTGTACAAGGACACATTCACAGGGACTGTGAACAGGGACTTGAACGGCCCTTCTTGGGGGACACAGTTCTGCCCACAGTGCTGTGTATACTGGGTCCTTCACGCAAACCAGTAGCAGGTGCACAGGAAGGACCAGATGAATCCCAAGACCAGGAATTAGAAAGCAATGGGAAGAAAATCCTGCAGTCCATTCTCTCTCCACTTGGTCTAAATAAAGGGATTGGGAATATTCTGTCACCAAGGCGCAGATAGAAGTGTCACATTTGGAAAGTGCCCCCTGGGTGCTCTAGCTGCCCATCCAGCCCAGCACCAGCTGGGTGCTTTCCCGGCCACTCCTCTGGAAGGACACAGCTCCTCTGTGGTTTTGCTGTGCGAGCTTTTCACGCCTCTGATGAAAATGTTGGCTTTCTCCTTGATGGGGGGATTACTGCTTCATCGTAGCTAGGTTGAAAAGTATGGCAATGTTAAATATTTCGCTGAGGGTTTGGGAATGCTTCCTGGCTGGTTTTTTTTTTGTCTCCTCTTCTCTTCTCTTCTCTTCTCTTCTCTTCTCTTCTCTTCTCTTCTCTTCTCTTCTCTTCTCTCTTCTTTCTTTCTTTCTTTCTTTCTTTCTTTCTTTCTTTCTTTCTTTCTCTCTCTCTCTCTCTCTCTCTTTCTCTCTTTCTCTCTTTCTCTCTTTCTTTTCTTCCAGGTTTTTTAAAATATAATTTATCGGCAAATTGGTTTCCATACAACACCCGGTGCGGCCGTTCATAAATTAGCCTTTTGACTTAGACCTGGAGGAGGTGGCAGTTTGAAAGCTTTCTAGGTTTAGTTTTTTCCTTTGAGCGACGCTGGCTTGGCCCCGAGCATTTAACTCTCCCTTTAGACACCAGCGAATTGCTCAGGGCGTGAGTGAGGTGTTTGCCTTCAGACTGTTGTCAGTCAAGGCCATGGTATTTGTTTGCTTTAATTTTTTGTATTGATGTATTTTTAAAAAAATGTTTATTTATTTTTTTTTTTTTTTATTTTTTTTTTTTAAATTTTTTTTTTTTCAACGTTTATTTTATTTTTGGGACAGAGAGAGACAGAGCATGAATGGGGGAGGGACAGAGAGAGAGGGAGACACAGAATCGGAAACAGGCTCCAGGCTCCGAGCCACCAGCCCAGAGCCCGACGCGGGGCTCGAACTCACGGACCGCGAGATCGTGACCTGGCTGAAGTCGGACGCTTAACCGACTGCGCCACCCAGGTGCCCCAAAAAAATGTTTATTTTTGAGGGAGAGAGAGAGTGAGCGCAGGGGATGGGCAGAGAGAGGGAGAGAGAGAATCCCAAGCAGGCTTCGTGCTGTGAGAGCGGAGCCTGACGCGGGGCTGGAATCCACGAACTGGGAGATCGTGACCTGAGACAAAGTCAAGAGTTGGGACCCTTAACCGACTGAGCCACCCAGGCGCCCCCTGCTTTAACTTAAAAAAAAAAAAAAAAAAGAAAAAAGTTGGTTCATTTATAATGACTCTTTAAGTTAAATTTTGGTAATTTTTGATTATTCCACTGTTATTCCACTGTTACCATGAGCTCATTTTACAGATGAAGAAACTGAGGTTTAGGGAAGCCTGGTCCCTCAGCACTGGAGGCAGGGCTGGGGCAGGAACAGTGGGAGAAGCCAGAACTCAGGGCTGTGGGCCAGCAGAGCGGGCTCGGATTCGTGTGTGAGCGTGCATCTGGGGTAGTTTTGTAGTGGGGTGGGGTGGGCCGACCCAGACACGAGTAAGACCTTACCAAGGAGATACCGGGTAGAAAGAAGCAACAAGAATATTCCTCACCTGCATCAGGCGGTCAGGCTCATGTGGAGGGAGAGTGCGGGGTGGGGGGTGGGGGTGCAGAGAAGGAGCTGTGGCTCCCAATTCCCAGGACCCGAGGGGGCTTCATACGACAGGTGGCATATCTGTTTCCTGCGACTGCTCTAACAAACACAGGTTTGTAGCTGGAAACAACACAAATTTGCCATCTTCCCATTCTGGAGGTCAGGCATCGGGAAATAGGTTTTATTGGGCCAGACCCAGGGTTCCAGCAAGGCGGTGCTCCTCTCCAGAGGCGCTCTGGGAGAATGCGTTCCTCACCTTCTCCAGCCCCTGCAGGCCGCCTGCAGCCCTTGGCTCATGGCCTCCTTCTGGTGATGGCATCAGTCTGACCTCTGCTTCCACTGTCTCTGCGCTCCCTCTGGGACGGACCTTCCTGCTTCCCTCTTAAAAGGACCCATGTAACTACAGTGAACCCACCTGCACCCTCCAGGATGCCTTGTATCTCAAAACTGAATCGCACCCGCGAGGTCCCTTTTGCCGCATCAGGTCACACGTTCCCAAGTTCCAGGCATTCAAGTGTGGACATCTTTGGAGGGGCCATTATTCTGCCACGCACAGATGGTAGGGTTGTTTAGCCAAAGGAGATTTCTAGGCTTGGAGATGAGCCTGAGGCAGGAGACAAGGGGAGGCACAAGATGCATTTGGGAAGCGGGGATGAATCTGTGTCCGGTGGGCAGAGAGCATAAGGAGGGAAGGACAGGGAGACAGAGCTGGAAAGTAGGGCTGATCCATGGAGGGTCTCGAATGCCAGGCTAAGGCCAGAGACGGGGGTCACTGCAAAGTTGCAAAGAGGTGTATTAGATATTTATTGTTGTGAACAAACCATGCCTGGACTTAGTGGCTTAAGGCGGCCACCATGATGATTTCATGACTCCGTGGGTTGGCCGAGCGGTTGTTCCAGTAAGAGCAGGCTCTGCTGGGAAGTCGCATTCGTTACTTGTCCGGGTGTCAGCTGGGACGGCTGGGAGAGCCGGGCCCCTCCACGCGTTTCTTATCCCCACCGTGGTCTGGCCCAGCTTGTACACATGGTGGCCGTCCCACATCTCCATCCCACAGCCCCAGGCATTTTCAGCCCTCTGCTTGTGTTACGCTTGTCAGTGTCCTGTTGGTTAAAGCAAGTCACACGGCCAAGCCCAGATTCAAGGAATGGAGCAGCAAGGTCACATCACGTAGGACGACGTGCACCCAGGAACAGAACTTTCTAGGCCATCTCTCACAAATAATCTACTACAGAAGTTGAGTGACATGATCTCGGGTATTTGTAGTGTAGTAAATATGATGCATATATCGGCCCTTGTCTTACAGAGCTGTAGAATGTTCTAGAAATTAATTGCACAGGCTTGTGAGTTACATCACTGGGCACGCAGTTCTGGTTCCAGGACGTACAAACTGCGTCACCTCTGACCAACTTTTCTGTGGCTCTGTTTCCTCATCTGCAAAACGGGAATGATAATACCTCCCTCCTAGGGATGTGGGTGCTCAGGACCCAATGAGTTAAAATCTGGAAAGTGCTTATCACAGTACCTGGCATACTGCAGCTGCTAAGTAGATGCTCTTTGTTGTAGTTACGATTTCATTTTGCTGTCGAACTCGCATGTCCCCTAATGTATTATGGTGCATGTGTGCGTGCATGTATTGGGGAATGCTATAGACACCACAACTAGCCATGGGAAACCATGATGTTACCTCGAGCCTGCTCTTCTGTGTCCTTCCATTCACCGTGTCCACGCTGCTGTGCTTCTCAGGGGAGCTGGGCTTCCCTCTCCTCTTTGGGTCACCCTCAGCTTACACAGGGTGTCTGTCGTCTCAAACTACCCCTTCCCACGGGGCTAAGCCACCTCTCAAGAGCAGACATGACATCTTCGCTTCAGTCTTATCCCCCCATGTCTGTCCATGTCCTGCATGCTGCCACCCTCACCTCTCTTCAGGATGCAGGATCTCCGTCCTGAGGTCCTATCTTTGGTCTTTTCCGTGCCGTGTCTTATAGCTGGACTCCATCACCAGACCACTTGGCATTGCTTGCTCAGATGGATTTGGGGATTTAGAAAATGCTTTTTTCTCTCCATTGCCCCTTAAGACCCTTATCTCAGACTAAAGAAACAAAATCGGGAGCTCAGGGCTGAATCTAGGCGTATCTGTCCTCTCTGACCCGGTAGCTGTCATGTTCTTGGTGGGTGAAGGAGCCGTGGGTCAATTAGTAATGAAAACGTGCGGTTTTGTAGCATAAGCTCTTGGTGCCCGCCCAGGCCTGCCCAGTCTTTAGCATTTCCGGGCAAGTAGTCAGACTTCTGGCTGCTGGCAGGAGCCACGCTTTGCCTAAGGGCTCAGCCCGGAGCACTTGGGAATTGACTCCCAGGAGTAGCCTTGAACTGATGTCCGTAGGAGTTAATAACACGTACCTGAGCCTCTCGGGCAGGCTGACTGCGGTGTGGTTCTATACTGGGTCTCGACATGTCCCAAAAGCATAAGTGACCATTGCTCCTAGTGGTGAGTTGCCTGAAAACTCACCCTTGGCTCACTTGCCCCCTTCAGTGCCTCTCTTTCCTGCAAACGCCTCCCAATAGACTACTTTCACTTGGGTCCCTGTCTCAGGGTCCCTGTCACTTGGGTCCCTGTCTCAGGGTCCCTGTCTTCTGAGGGGATCCGGGGGTGAAGCGATTTAACATGTCACGTGCATTACTCTTGCTACAATTTCACCTGTCGGCACCGTGGAGAATGGATTGGAGAAGCGCAGAAGTTAAGAGGAGGCTGTCACGGTGGTCCTGGAGGAGGGTCCTGGGCATGCATGGGATGGTGATGACATCACCAGGAGGTTCCCCCCCCCCCCCGCCAAGAGGACAGGACAGTGGTGGGGCAGCAGGAGGATGGGCTTGGGTCCACGGTGTCTGGTGAGGTGACTGAGAGGGTGTCGGTCCCTCCAGTGAAGCTGAGCACGGCAGGGTGGAGCTGGCCTGATGGCAAGAAAGTCTTGGCCACTGTTTCTTTCCCTTTCATTTCTGCCACATTCATAGATTCACTGCCCAGAGCAACGGAAAGAAATGTCAAACACACAATTCCCTTCGAGTTGCAGTCGGATATTTGAAGTGCGGAGAGACGGGAGTCGCAAGCCCAAGGTCATAAAGCTAGCAAGCTGCGGAACCATGAACCAGTACGTGAAGGCTAGGGCCAGCTTTGCTCCAAGGGCGCTGCAGATGTTTGTCTGTCTTCATTCATTCTACAAAGCTTCATTTTATCTTATTTTTTTTTTTTTTACTTTTCACCTCTTGATTCTGTCAGTTGTCCTTTGTATGCATATGAGGTGTGTGTCCCCCATTAGGTTGATCTGTGGCATAATTTCTACAATAGAAAAGGGAGTTAAATGGGACATTTGAGATGACTGTCCTCATCTTAAGGTTATTTAAAAGCAATTACTACCACCAGTTGGAATTGCTACCTCGGGTTCCACTGATAGTAATGTGCACCTAAGAATTCAATTAGCTTGTAAATGGATTAGTCTATTTGTTGACCGATGCATTTGCTTCAAATTCAGCACAATTTAGGTCTAAGGAGTATCAGTTTTATCTGTTTAACTTTTGTTTAAAGGTGTGTTTCCTTTTTAAGTAGAGGATTTACTCATCCCCTTTCCCATTGAATGTTACTTCATTTATATTTTTGCTTCCTCAACTATAATTCACGTCTTGATTCCATAATCCTTATTAAATCATTTCAGCCCCTTCTGTTGTTTTAAGGTGTGCTAGCGGGCTTATCCGCAGAGATCCCAGGTGAAGGTGATGCTGTAACATCAAATCACATGCTAGCTTGGTACTCTCTGGTCCAACTTTCTGTGATGATTAGAAGTAGTCTAGAACATGAAGCCGTTTAGTGGCTGGTAGCCACTCGGAAGATTTGACTACTGAGCCCTTGAAATGGGGATAGAATGAGTGGATAGAACGAGGGGTGGAATTAGTAGTTTTGTTTAGTTTTGGTGAATTTGAATTTAATAGTCAAGTGGCTGGTGGCTGCCATATTGGAGAGCGTAGTTCTGGAGGACAGAGAACCCTAACCTAACCCTAACCCTAACCCACAGAAGGTTTTGACCAACTCACAGTCTTCGTAGTTCAGAGATACCAGTCTTCGCATCGCCACGTTGGACTTGCCAGGTACAGCTAGATTTTCCACGGAGCGAAGTCGTTTCCTGGAATCCAACAGACCAAAGAAGACTTCCTGATAGGCTACATTGGATGGATCCTTGTAGATACTCTCCTAAAACATAAATTGATATGTGTTTTTTGTTCATCAGGCACCTGCTGTGGGGCTTCCATGGCACCTGACAGGCTGGCTTCCAAAAGAGAAGGGCCCGGGATCCAGGAGACAGAGGCAAAATGTGTGTTTACGTGAGCTTTGCCACATAGCGGAGACTGAAGGGCCGGTGTGGATTCAGATGTAGGATGATAAGTGTTAGAGATTTTGGACCGTATTTTATCCTGTTGTTTGACATTCGTCACTGCATTCATTCATTCGACAGGTATTTATTGTCTACTATTTAATAATTGCTGGGGGATATACTAGTGATCAAAGCAGACTCCCTTCCTGTCTGTCTGTCTGTCTCTCTATCTATCTATCTTCTATCCATTATCTATCAATTGATCTGTCTGTCTTATCTATCATTTAGCTATCTGTTATCTATCGATCAGTTATCTATCTCTCATTTGTTTATTTCCTTGAGCTTTTTTCACAGGGCTTTATTTGAACATTTGAGTTCTTATCCAGTCTTACAACAATATTTTAAAAATCAGGGCATGTTTTCTCACGTATCGCCTCTAATGTTCTTGGTCTTCATGCCGAATGGTCAGATATCAGTGGAGCCATAGGTTCCACTGATTTTCCTAAGGAGGGATGGTAGGGGAGTCTCTGCCTCATGAAGCAGTTTTCAGCTGCTTTCAGCAGAAAGCCCATGTGTGGGAGAGGGGCTCAGCAAGAGAAGGCTGAGTTCAGCTTTTGAGAAAGGGTGGGGGGTGTGGCAAAAGAGAAAGCACCCACTTTGACAGAGTCTCTGGGAACTCCTCCTCCTTTCTGGGAACAAACCCTCACGGTACTCAGTAAAACCTGTGGCTTGTATAATTCATCATTAGGTATTTTTTCATCATTCCCTTGTGCAAAGCGTTGTCGGGGTCCAGAAGGACAGATAGCCTTCGCTTTCTTACCTTGACTGTTCTTGGAGGTCAGTCATCTGGGGGGGGGGGAGTTTTGCCATCCAGTTGGGCTGTGGACCTAAGAACAGGTAACCTGGGTTTGCTGCACGGTGAGTTTGTAGTACAGCCACAGAAACAGAGCAGGGCATCGCATCAGTGACGGGGCCATTTATAGATGAATATCGGATTCCAAAGAAGTGATGTGCTTGGGTGTGCTCTCAATGATTTTTCTCGCCTTTTTAAAATGCGATTTAAAAATTTGTTGCGCCGGGGCGCCTGGGTGGCTCAGTTGGTTAAGTGTCCGACTCTTGATTTCACCTTGGGTCATGATCTCATGGTTGGTGAGTTCAGGCCCCCGTGTCGGGCTGTGTGCTGGCAGTGTGGAGCCTGCTTGGGATTCTCTTCCTCTGCCCCTCTCCCTCTTGCACACATGCATGTGTGCTCTCTCACTCTCTCTCAAAATAAGTAAATCAACTTGGAAAAAAATGTTACACCGACAGAATACAAGCATGTGTAGAACCTGCCTATGTAAAGAAACACGAGTGTCCTTGAAAAGCCCCTGTGTGCTCCTCTCCGATGACTCCCCTCCCCAAGGAGGGAGCCCCTCCTGAATTCTGTGTTAGTTAACCCCCGCCTCTCTCTCTCTCGTTGTACCTCATGTGCGTACAGCCCCGAGTTGTGCCTTGCTGTGATGTGCATGGTCTTGAACTTGAGGCCATTACGGTCACAGAGGAGGTGTCCTCGACATCATTGCTTTGAGATTTTCCCATGACAACCCGTGTCATTTGTCCATCGTTAAAAACAAAAAGTTTTCTGGGCAACGAACGTGTGCCACATGTTGATGCCGGGTGCTGGGGAAATAGAGCGAACAAAACAGGCAAACCCCATGCCCTCACGTAGGTTCGTTCAAAGGGACAGGGGGGCAGCACACAAGAGGAACAGAATGTGTGGCACGTAACTGGTGTGAGGAGAAACCCAAGGCAGTGAAGGAGAGACATTGTAGGGAGATGTGGAGTCTCAGGTAGGGAGGCGAAGAGGGGGGCTTCTGAGTGAAAACTTGGAGGGGGCGAGGGAGAGAGGCTTGGAGACGCTGGGGGGAGCACTCCAGGCGGAGCAAACAGCCAGCGCCAAAGCCCTGCAGCAGCCTTGTGTCTGGCCTTTCAGGTACTTGGGGGGGGGGGCAGGGTAAGTGGCGGCAGGGGTCCCGGGGGGGGAGGTGAGGACAGAGAGGAGGTGGGAGATGGACACCACCGGAAGGGTGTGAGTGGTGACACGGGGTGACATTGCGCATTGGCGTTTTGACATCGCATATGTGGCTGCTGTGTTGAGAGGACGCGGGAGGACATGGAAGCAGCCCCCGGGGAGGAGTCCCTTAGCACTTTGAGAGATGGCACCACCCGTGAAGGGGGTCACCTTGTCGGCGTAGACATATGAAGGCTGCGTGTTGGGATGTCCCGATGCTTGCATTGAGGCTGGCAGAGAAAGTGACAATTGCTTTTTAATTCTCATCGACTTCTGATGGCTGTGTGATGAGCAGTACGATGGGGGAGGGGCGGGACGGGGGGGGGGGTGGGCAGGGAGAGAGGAGCCAGCGGAGGGAGGAGGGAGAGACCTGGGCTCAGCCGGGAGCCCGCTCAGTTTGTGATGCGAAGCCACATCCTGTCCTGGTGAGCCTGGAGGGGGCTTCACAGGGGAGGTCTGGGCGGGGACTGGAGAAGTAGGAGATGCCAATCTAGTGACACCGCTGAAACCGTCAGGGTGTGAGAGCGCAGGGAGCAGGTGTGCGGAGGGGAGAGAAAGGTCCGAGGGCCGAGTGCTGGGACGCTCAAGTTCAGAGTCAGGAAATGAGCGGGAACCAGGCATCATCAGTCGTGTCTACTGTCCCGCCTAGGGTGACGCGCGTGGTCACTGGTGACTTTTGTGACGGCAGTTTTGGTGGAGCGATGGGGACAAAAGTCTGCCAAGAATGTGAGAAGAGGAGGCCGGAGGGAAAGGGGAAGCCAAGGGAGGACTTGAGGGGAGGAATAACAACACTTCGGTGTGTGTATGCACCTAGGAATGATCCAGTAGAGAAGGGAGATGTGATGGTTTAAAAAATAAGAGGAAATAAATGGTTCTACAGTCTCTCTAGTTCGATAGAAAGATACGTAGATACATAGATTGACGTGAGTGGGTAATTGGTAAAGAATATATTCTGTTGTTGACAAGCTTTTGGGTTAGTTCACCGATTTGGGGTTTTTGTACAAATATATACCAGCAACAGAAGCGTGTTTTCATTTCCATTGTTTCAGATCCTGGTCAGCACTTGGTATTAAACTTCCTAATTTTTACTAATTTCATGTGAAATCTACATTCCCCCCCCTTTTTTTTAATGTTTATTTATTTTTGAGAGAGACAGAGACAGGGCTTGAGCGGGGGAGGGGCAGAGAAAGAGCAAGACACAGAATCCGAAGGAGGCTCCAGGCTCTGAGCTGTCAGCACAGAGCCCGAGGGGGGCTCGAACTCACGGACCATGAGATCATGACCTGAGTCGAAGTAGGACGCTTAACTGACTGAGCCACCCAGGCGCCCCTACATTTCCTTTTTAATGAGGCTGATCATCTTTTTAAAAAAAATTTTAAAAAGTCTTTTTTAGAGAGAGTGCTAGTGGGGGGAGAGTGAGACTCTTAAGCAGGTTCTGTGTTCAGCACAAGGCTTGACACGGGTTTCGATCCCACGATCCTGGGGTCACGACCTGAGCCGAAATCAAGAGTCAGATGCTCAACCGACGGAGCCGCCCAGGTGCCCCAGAGGCTGAGCATCTTTCCACGTGCGTGTTGCCAGTCGTGTGAGGTGCCTGCCTATGTCCAGCGCACTGACTGTTGTCATCGTATTTGTTTACTTCCCCTTCTTTGTTTTTAAATGTTAATTATACATTGTTTATGCTGATCCCGTGTTAGTTATATGGCTATAAATATTTTAAATGTTTTCCCATTTGTTGCTTCTATTTTACCTTTTTGGTTCTCTTCTTGATGAATAGGTGATCTTAGATTCATTTCACTATTTTTTAAAATTTAATTTAATTTTTTAAAATTTATTTACTTAAATTCAAGTTAGTTAACATACCCCGTAGTCTTGGTTTCAGGAGTAGAACCCAATGAATCATCTCTTACATATGACACCCAGTGCTCATCCCGACAAGTGCCCTCCTTAATGCCCATTTAACTCCTCCCCCACCCACCTCCTTTCCAAAAACCCGCAGTTTGTTCTCTGTGTTTAAGAGTCTATGGTTCGCCTCCCTCTCTGTTTTCATCTCATTTGTCCACGTCACCATTTTTGATTAGTTTTTTGTGCCTTAAAAAATGGCTTCCTACCATAAGCTTTCCTACCTTGTTTTCTAGAATAGTTGGTATTGGGTTTTATCTCCTGAAGCCCTTGATTCATCTGGGGTAGACTTTTGTCTGGTGAGAGACAGGGATTCGATTTCATTGGCCTCCATCAAGATCACGAATAGTCCCAGCCTCATTCTGTCCGCATTTCCTCCTTTCATTGTCCATAGCTTCCCTCACGCAGGTGGGCCTCCACACGTGTGCAAGGTCTCTTCTGGCCTCTGCCGTCTGTTCCAGAACCCACCCGCGTGGCCCGGCATCAACACCACACTGGCTCCGCGACCGTGGCTTCATAAGTAGTCTGCTTTTCTGGAAGGGCGAGTCCGTGCTCCTCTTGGCTCGTTAGGCTTTTGTGTAAATTGTGAAGCAGAATATCCAAATTTCTCTGAACGTCCTTTTAGGACTTTGTTGGAACAGCAAAACATTGTGTTTAAGAAGACCCCGGAGCCCGTATCCTTAGCACAGAATTCTGCTTCTTACTAACTGTGTGCGTCACTTCCTTCCCCAGCAAAACAGAGATGGTAGAAGGGTTTTCTCACCATGGGAGGAGTAAAGAGTTGCTGTCCACGAAGCCCTGGAGGGTTGCCTGGTATTCAGGAAGTGCTAAGTAAGTGTAAGGTATCCTAATTATTGTGATTTTTTATTGGGCTTACTTTTGATCTGTTGATCAGTTTAAGGAACTTTGACCTCTTTATATCACAAGGACAAAGATCAATTTTGAGGGATGATAGGGAGAGTTCTCTAGATCCAGGACTCATGAGAAATATTGAGAACTTTTGACCAGACGGGAACATCGTGTCTGAGTCACTCTCCGTGTCGGGAAGAGCTCTTATTTATGAAAGTATAAATTATGAATTAAAATTCGTAAAAACTTATGTATTAATTTTTAAAAGTAGTTTTTATTTATCTTAGACATTTTAGCTTTTTGTAAAAATTGGATTTTCCCCTTGTTTTTTTTTTTTAATTTTTTAACGTTTATTTATTTTTGAGACAGAGACAGAGCATGAACGGGGGAGGGGCAGAGAGAGAGGGAGACACAGAACCGGAAGCAGGCTCCAGGCTCTGAGCCGTCAGCCCAGAGCGCGACGCGGGGCTCGAATTCACGGTCCGTGAGATCGTGACCTGAGCTGAAGTCAGACGCTTAACCGACTGAGCCACCCAGGCTCCCCTTTTTTCCTTTTTTAAAAAATGTTTATTTATTTATTTTGAGAAGAGGGAGCATGCATGAGTGAGTGAGTGAGTGAGAGAGAGAGAGAGAGAGAGAGAATGCTAAGCAGACTCTGCACTATCAACTATCAGCCCAGATCCCGACGCGGGGCTCGAACTCACGGTCCGTGAGATCGTGACCTGAGCTGAAGTCGGACGCTTAACCGACTGAGCCACCAGGCGCCCCGGATTTTCCCCTTCTGATACGAGCAAATCCTCTTTGCTTTTTTTTGGGGGGGGGTGTGAAATTCAATCTTTCTGGTAGGTTAACCTCTTTTATTATATCAGGGTAGGGAAACAAGTTCAGAAAAATATAGCTTGTGGAGAAAAGTCTCTCATTTTCCGGGACTCGTAAAGACCTTATTTGTTTCAGGTGACAGGCCCCAAGTGCGATCAAAGGACATTATTGTCAGAAATGGCAACTGTGATGTAGCAGAGTTGCTGCCAGGAGTTGATGATGCAGAAACAATTCATTTTGGGTCAGATGGTGCTGAATGGGGGGTTAGTAATAGCACTTTGCCATATTAATTTCTGTGCGAATAGCGTCTGTGGGACCACCCATTACGTTCATTCGTGGGATTGATTGCTCTTTGCAGGTTGCTACCAACAATCCTGCCCTGTTGCTTTTCAAAAGTGAGTGCTTCACCACTTTGCTTTCAGGCCGTAAGGACCATTAATTGAGATCCTGATCTGCTCCAAGTGGAGTAGGATTTTATAACTCAATGCAAAAATATAAAAGAAAAATATTACTGATAAAAATAATGATGATGATGAAGATGGAGGTGGTGATGATAGTTGTGAGGATGGTAATCATGATGATAATAGTGATGATGGTGAAGATGGTGGTGATAATGATGATGGTGGTGATGGTGGTGATGATGATGGTGATGTTATGATGATAATGGTTATGTGATGGTGATGATGATGGTGATGATAATGGTGATGATGATGGTGAGGATGGTGGTGAGGATGGTGGTGATAATGATGATAGTGGTGATGGTGAAGTTGGTGATGGTGGTGATGATGGTGGTGGTGATGATGGTGGTGGTGATGATGGTGGTGGTGATGGTGGTGATGATGGTGGTGGTGATGGTGGTGATGATGATGGTGGTGGTGGTGATGGTGGTGGTGGTGATGGTGGTGGTGGTGATGATGGTACCGAAGATGGTGATGATGATAATGGTGATGATGATGGTGAAGATGGTGGTGATAATGATGATGGTGGTGATGATAGTGAAGATGGTGATGATGGTGATGATGTTATGATGATGATGATGATGGTGATGGTGATAGTGAAGGTGATGATGATGATGATGGTGATGATGGTGATGATGATGATGGTGATAAAGGTGAAGATGGTTATGATGATGATGGTGATGGTGCTGATGATGGTGATGAGGATATGATGATGATGGTAATGGTTATGGTGATGGTGATGATGATGTTGGTGATAATGGTGGTGATGATGATGGTGGTGATGATAGTGAAGATGGTGATGATGGTGATGATGTTATGATGGTGATGGTGATGATGATGATGATGATGGTGATGGTGATAGTGAAGGTGGTGATAGTGATGATGGTGGTGGTGATGATGATGGTGATGATGGTGATGATGTTATGATTATGATAATGGTTATGGTGATGGTGATGGTGATGATGATAGTGAAGATAGTGATGATGGTGTGATGTTATGATGATGATGGTGATGGTGATAGTGAAGGTGGTGATGATGGTGATGATGGTGATGATGATGGTGATAAAGGTGAAGATGGTTATGATGATGATGGTGATGGTGGTGATGATGGTGATGAGGATACAATGATGATAATGGTTATGGTGATGGTGATGATGGTGATGATGATAGTGATGATGGTGATGATGTTATGATGGTGATGGTGATGATGACGATGATGGTGATGGTGATAGTGAAGGTGGTGACAGTGATGATGGTGGTGGTGATGGTGGTAGTCATGATGATGGTGGTGGTGATGATAATGGTGATGATATCACCTTTCTCATGGGGTTTTGTGAGGTTGGGACCTAATCCATGTAAAATAACCAGCACAGAGCCTGGTCCACTAAAGGGGATACATTAAATCTCAGCTGCCCTGAACTTCTCTCCCAAACCTTCTATTCTATATCTTCTGTGTTGTCTGGATTTTCTTTATTGGGTTAAATATATCAGTTTTACATTGTTGCTCTATCAAATAATTATAAATTTGATGACTTAAAACAACATACATTTTGTTCTCTTACAGTTGGGAGGTCAAAGGTCTGAAATCAGATCTCACGGGCCAAAATCAGTGTGTCAGGGCACTGTGCTCCCTCCTGAGGCTGTGGGAGAGAATCAATTGCCTTGTCTTTACTTGCTTTAGAGCTCCTTCGTCCATATATAAAGTGAGCAGTGTAGCATCTTGTTTTAGCGGTCACATTGTTTTATTCTATATCAAATACACCTCTGTCTCTCTCTGACAAGGACACTTGTGATTGCATTTATGGCCTACCCAATAATCTCCCCATCTCAGCCTTTAACTTAATCACATCTATGAAGCCTTGTTGGCAGATAAGAAAGTGTTCATAGGCCTGGATACCTTTGGGGGCCATTGTTCAGTTTACCACAATAAGAATAAAATAAATTCAAAATGAAAACACTTCATATTGGTGCCAGTTTATTACAAAATAAACCTATCATGCTCAGCAAAGTCATATTTCACACAGTGTCCCTCATTCGTTAGTAAATGTAGGAGTTATACATAGAGTGATAGAAATCAATTCATTGGCCTTGGACTCCCGGTGAAGATTTCGGTCGGCATAGCCAAGAGTTGAGGCTAAAGCTGCTTGGAAGTTATGTATTCTACGTCTTATGGTGCCAAAATTACCTTGGGCTTTGACCGTGGATGTTGTGTGTGGCTTTACAGGTTAGATATAAAGATATGCAGGGCACCCACTAGAGTTGTGCAGTGCACAACATGTGTGGCTGTAAATGGTGGGCTTTTTGTGATGCCCACGGGATTCTAATCTCCAGAAACGTGAGGTCCACGTCTGTCTTGTATCCCCACTACTTACTGTAGTGCCAGGCATAGAGTAGGCGTTCGTATTTAGGAAGCAAAGCAATGAACAGATGCGTATTCGGTGTGAGAGCCACCAAGTAGCTCCTCGTCTGTGGTTCCCAGAACAATGGCGTCTCAACATCGGCTGCACATTAGACTGACCTGAGGGAGATCTTAAAAAAGAAAGTTCTTGTGCTGGATCCTGTTCACAGAGATTCTGATTTCTTTGGTCTGGGTGGGGCCATGGTATTACTACACTTTAGAAAGATCCTGGGTGCCTCCACTGTGCAGCCCGGTAGCTAACCATTGTTCCGATATCGTGATTCTCGGATTTCAGTGTGCATTAGAACCGCCTGGAGAACTCGTTGGAATGCAGGGTCTGGAGCTGGGGGCTGAGCTGTGCATTTCTAACAGGCCCCCAGGTAAGGCTGACGCGGTTGGTCTGGGGAACTACTGACACTCAGTGCTCTGGAAGGTAATAGAGAACATAAATCCCTTCACTATGCACAGGAGAAAAATAGTTGGGGATGCCGTTTTGGAAGTGTGTGTGCATGTTTAATGCGGAAGTAAGGCACATGGTAAGAACCTACGCCGTGAATTTACAATAAATGATACTGTTCCTTTCATCCAACAGCCTTTCAAAGTAGGCATTTTAAATTTCTGATTTTTTTAGGGTTTTTAAAATTTGTTTTTTGTTTTGTTTCTGTTTTTGTTTTTAGCCAACAAACTAGAAAGAGAAGGAGATGACTAATTTTGCTCAAGCTACGCGTGACCTTTCCGTGTGTCCCAGAGTCACACCCTGTGGGAGGCTAGAGGCCACTCGCACTATCTTGGGCTCACCTTTCTCCTCTTCTGATCACTGTCCCTGCTCTGACCTCAGGGGACGGTGTGATGGGGCCCATGGAGCTCTAACCGGATTTTCTCGCTAACTTCTGTGTAAGGGGAATGTCCTTGGTCCTCCCTGCATGGTAGCAATGCCTATCCAGCTAGGACATCTTTGATTAGCTTGAACCAAAAGTCTCCACACCGACCAATACACGCTTGGAAAGTGACAGCAGCCTGAGATTTGCTGACCTTCATGTCATTCTCAACTTCTGATATTTGGACCAGGACCTTGTACATCCCAGGAGACATTTTTCAGAGCGGAGCCACTTTTCCCGAAGCCTCCTTGCTGGCTGTCCTCCCTGTCTTTCCGAGTCCTCCTCTGACCCCAGTGTCCCTACCACCCAGAAGTCTGTGGTCCCCAGCCCGCCTTGCTTGGGTCAAAGACCTTGATGTCATCCAGAGGGACCCAAGACTTCCTTCCATTCGCTTTATCCAAACTGATACTGTCTGTTTTTGAAACACACGGCAACACTAAACTAACGCAAAAGATTATATGATTAGAGTAGTTTGCACTCCGATGTAAGCAAGGCTTGATGGACGTCTTGAATTTTAAAGAGGAACTTGTCATGACTTTCAAATATGAGAAAATACTGGCAAGGGAGACATCTGTGGACAGAAAACGCCACGGGCAATTTCCCGACCTTCTTCCCTGGGCTGCCCTTCACTCGGGCAGGGAAGAAACCCACAGCTTTAGGATTCTGACCAGACCATCCCCTCAGCTCCCTTTAGCAAGGGGCAGGCGTGGCTGAAAGCTGGCTGTGAACATTTGAAACTTCACGTCTCAGATCTGGAAGGAGGCCTCCTGTATTCGTTTGCTCCTCCCTACGAGGTGTAAGTTTCACTTATGGCAACATTTACGGGCACTGTTTTAGGTGGTTCAGGCAGGGGCTTTCCAGGGTTGCTGGCTGTGGGGTTGCCTCCGCTCACATATAGGTGTTCCTGCTGTTCTCCAGTTAGAGACTGGTGTGCGTTTGCTTGTAACGGTTTGCTGTCGATGATGGCGAGGAAGCGCCTCACGCACATCTCCCAGAGACGGCCTGCCTGATGAAAGTTTCCGCCCGGGGGCAGTGGGCTGGCTGTTGGAAATCAGGTTCCAGAATTACAGGCTAAGGTGAAGTAAGCAACGGAGATCAAACTCCACGCCAGATTTGGATCTTCTTTGCTGGAAGAAAACTTTCACCTACATGCTGTAAGTGACACAGCAACCGTGGGACACAAAAGCTGTATTTTATCCGCGGCGTTACGGGCTGAGTTGTGTTCCCCGCCCCCAATGCTTACGTGGAAATCCTGATCCCCAGCACGTCAGCCTGTCACTGGGTTTGGAGACGGGGCCTTTAAAGAGGGCCTTAAGTGAAACTGATGTCATAGGCTGGGCCCTAACCCAGTGTGATCGGCGTACTTACAAGTCACGGGAAGTAGGACACGGACACATGCAGAGGGATGGCCGTGCGAGGACGCAGGGAGAAGGTGTCACCCACACGTGTACCAGGGAGAGAGGCCTCGGGAGCTACCCAGCCTGCCAACACCTTGGTGTCACTTTAATGTCAGACGGCTGGCCTCCAGGACGGAGAAAACAGATCTCTGTTGCGGAAGCCCCCGGGGTGCGGTGCTTTGTTATGGCACCCAGCAAACCGATGCACCCAGATTTAATGAATGAAAGGAAGGGAGAAGTGGCCAGTGAACGCACCCCTTCCCTTACAGGCTTTCCCCGGTCACCGCCCTGGCCCCACGCAGGTGGAGTTTCTCTGTCGGGGTCCTCAGCGGCTGACCCCGAGCCTTCGCTCCCCGGTGCTGCAGCAGAGCAGGCTCCTCCCTTTGTCCTGTTTCTGCCTGCCTACATTTGTGCGTCCCTTCTTTCCCTGTGTCAGCGGCTCAGATAAAGGAAGGTGACAAGAGGGAACGTAATCCTCAGCCTAAGTAGGCAGAGCAAACACCATTTACCTAAGATCTGGAGAACGGGAACGCAGGCTTCCAGGAGGATTTGTGGCCAGGACACTGGTTCTGTAAGAGAACAGCTGGATGCTGGTGGCGCTGGTCCTGCCCCTCGGGGCGGGGGCTGCAGGGTCCCCTTGACCAGCCCCTGCAGAATTGATTTGAATTGAACTGATACCACTCCTGGCTCTCAGTTAAGCAGGAGATGCGGGTCTCTGTGCCCTGTTGCCTCTCCGTTGGCTGGATTTGGGGCACTGGTCCTCAAAGTGTGGCGCCCCGACCAGGTACATCGGTGTCACTTGGGCGCTCAGTGCCTGCTTCTGACGGACTGAATCACACACTTTGGGGTGGGTTCAGCAATCTCTTACCACGCCCTCCAGGGGATTCCAATCATCCTCCAGTTTGAGAGCCACTGGGTTAAGGAATGAGGGGCCACTAGAAAATTCTGGAGAGCCCGAAGAGAGAGACGCTGTTGCTGCCTTCAAGGTGCTAATCCTTGAGGAGTGTTCTCCTGGGAGAAGGTGTAGAAGGGCGAGTCTGTGAGCCCAGAGTAAGGATGCCAGAATCAGACAAGAACCACCCCCTCGCCCCTCTGTCCTTTGTAAGCCAAGCTGGTTTTGAGTTCGTATTAGTCAGGTGTTTGCGGAGAAACAGAACCAACAATGTGTGATGTGCATATTTGTGTGTGTGTGTTTGTGTGTATATAGATAGGCATTTGTTTTAAGGAATTGGTTCGTGTGATTGTGGAGGCTTGCTGAGTACATCCGCAGGGTAGGCTGGCAGGCTGGGGGCCAGGGCCAGGGGAGAGTTGCAGTTCAAATGCAATGGTCGTCTGCTGACAGAATTTCCTCTCAGGGCAGGTCCTCTCTGGTTGATTAAATCCTTCAACTGCTTGGACGAGGCCCACTCACATTGGGGAAGGTGGTCTGCCTGATTCACAGCCCGCTGATTTAAATGTTAACCTCATCAAAAACAAAACAAAACAACAAACACCTTAATAGAAACATCTAGAATACTGTTTAACCAAATGTCTGGGTACTGTGGCCCTGCAACTTGATGCTTGAAATTAGTCATCACAAGCTTCTTGTATTCTTTTTATTTCTGTTCCCTTTTTGTTGTCGAGGTAAGTGAAACCTTTTTAATAGCTGCAGCCTGTCTCCCTGTTATAAACAAACAGCATCTTGACAAAGACAAAGGACAGCACCGAGTGACCATGCTGTTCTGAGTGCTCCCCCGTGCTGGTGAAGTCAACTCTCCTGTTATCTCAATCTTTTTTTTAAAGTATATTTATTTATTTTGAGAGAGTGAGAGCACAGAAGGAGCAGAGGGAGAGAGGGAGGGAGAGAGAGAATCCCAAGCAGGTTCCCCACTGACAGTGCGACGTGGGGCTGGAACTCACGAACCATGAGACCATGGCTGGAGCCAAAACAAAGAGTTGGACGCTTCACCACACGGCCATCCAGGAGCCCCTGTTATCTCAATCTTAAAGACATGGAAAGAGAGGCGCCCAAAAGGTCAATAAGCTGCCTGAAGTTATGTGTTTGGAACGTAGTAGAGCTAAGATGCTGAGGAGTTTAGTTGTGGAATGTTCCTAACCCCACAGTCTGAGGTCTTGTAGGAGGAATCGTGTGTGTGTGTGTGTGTGTGTGTGTGTGTGTGTGTGTGTGTGTGTGTGTGTGTTTGGGTAGCCAAAGATAGAAGCAGGTGTGTTAAAAGGTCTCCTGCTCTTCAAATGAAGGGAGGGAGGGAGAACAGATCTGGAAACAGACTCTTGCTGGGTAAACAACATCCATCAATAATAGCACTGGGCCCCCTGAAATGTGCTAATTTTTAATCGGGTGGCTATATTATCAGCAGCAGTGTTTTCTTTATTATTGCCACTATGTTAATGCTAAAAATAGTAACGACCCCTCATTAAACATTTATTGGCCAGAAATAACTCTTTAAGTGCCTCATCTAAATATAAGCCAGTTAGATCAGTCCCATTTTCGTGATAAATTCCTTGAGGCTTGGGTAAGTTAATTCTCCCTAAGTTCCATGGCTGATAAGCTAGATAGAGATCAAACAGAGCTGCCCAGCAAATAGAATGGTCCCAGAAAACTTCAACAAGAAGCTGGTAAAGGACCACAGATGTCAGTTGAGGCAAACATACAATGGGGAAGAGGGAGCCCCAGGCTCTCTCCTCTGGGGAAGTTCTGGCCGTTTGGTTCATCAGAAGGGGAGACAGAAGTGATGCTGAGCCAGGATCATTCTTGCCACCTTGCAGCTTAGTGCTGTCGCCCTATAATTAGGTGTTGATCCGTGACATATGAATCACCTGCCACTCAAACTGCTGAGCTTTTAAGTGCAAACATCTCCGGTAACAGGAGTAAAGTGGTATTTCCTTATAAAGCTCTGTGTCCTTTTAACAAGCATCACATAATCCTATAATATGCATCATTTCTGCCTTTCGGTGAAATCAAAACCTGCCTTTATAACTAACAGTCAAAATTCAAGAACTACAATAGTGAAAACAAGAAACTGGAATAAGGGAAAATATCTTTTATAGTCTTAATTGCCATAATTCTAGAATATTCCTTACCATTTTTTCTATATATAAACTTGTTTTCTAATTGAAATCACATTGCAATCACAATTTTGCTTTGTGTCTAACATTGTATCTTAAATATTTCCTATCGTATGTCATGATCTTTTTAAATACAATTTTTGGCCCATAATATTCCATTAATGTCTCATAGTTAATTGTTTTCTTCTGTGGTTTATTTAGATCATTTCCAACTTTGTGGATTTTTTTAAATATTTATATTTGAGAGAGAGAGAGACAGACAGACAGAGCATGAGTTGGGGAGGGACAGAGAGAGACAGAGATAGAGACAGAATCTGAAACAGACTCCAGGCTCTGAGCTGTCAGCACACAGCCAGACATGGGGACTGAACTCATGAGCCGTGAGATCATGACCCAAGTGGAAGTCGGATGCTTAACTGACTGAGCCACCCAGGTGCCCCTAGATTTTTTTTTAATGTTTATTTATTTATTTTGAGAGAGAGAGAGAGAGAGACCGAGGCAGAGAGAGTACATGCAAGCAGGGGAGGGGCAGAGAGAGAATTCCAAGAAGGCTCCATGCCATCAACGCGGAGCCCGACGTGGGCTTGAGTGCATGAACCTCAAGATCATGACCTGAGCCAGAATCAAGGGTCAGACAGACGCTTAACCAACTGAGGTACCCAGGTGCCGCCCAGCTTTGTAGATTTTTAATAAATAAGATTGCAACGAACAAGCTGGTGCAGAAAACATGTGTGCTGTTTAAGATTATAACCCTGGAATGCAATAGAGAAGAAGATGCCCACAGATCTGGTTTGAGTCGTGACTGTGTCTCCCCAGCCACGTGGCTGTCGTGGCCTGCCCTACCTTAGCTAATGTCTGGGGGAACCTCTGCTTCTCATCCCTAAAACGGGGGTACTACCTGCACGTGAGGTTGTTGTGGTCATTGTCTCTTGAGGCTCAAAGGATACATTTAAAGAGTCTCATCACAATTGCAGTGAGGAAATTCATCAATGGTGACTATTAGCATCGGGCTTTGTGCTGACAGCATGGAGCCTGCTCGGGATTCCCTCTCTCCCTCTCCCTCTGCCCCTCCCCACTTGTGTGCGTGTGTGTGCGTGTGCGTGTGCGTGTGTGTGCGCGCGCGCCTTGTCTGTTCCCGTATCCTTTGAACTGAATTAAATTCAGTAAACAACACTAGAGTAGCTCCCGTGTGTCAGCACTTCTTTAGACGGTAGCCGTGCAGGGGCGAATGGGATTCGATCCTTGCCCCTCTGGAACGGTCGGTGAGTCTAGTGGGGGTGTGTGTTTGCACTGCCCTACACACAGTGACAGGCATGTGGCCGAAGGAAGTGGCGAGAGTGCTTAATTCCTTTGCCGACTTATCTCTTAGGATGCCTTAGCGCTTTTTCAGATTGATTTGTGAGTAGTTGACCCGCTTACACTTCAAGCCAGTGAGCATTTCTCTTTTGTGTCATGGATGGAAACAGAGGTGGCAAGTCAGTACTCTGGATTCTCTTACTTTGTCTAGTCGCGGCTCTTGCAAAAGCACGTTTCGTTTTTCTTCTTCCTGAATAAGTGAGGCCACACCTCGCCCTCTGGAGGCCTGGACCGTAGAGCTGGGGAGGGGGGAGAGGGGTACAGATGGCTTCTGTTAGCAGAGAAGCCAGCTCCATAGTCTGCATTTGGGTGTTCTTGAGGAAATAAGATATTAACTGCAGAGAGTGTTGTGGAAAATCAAGGGTGAACCACCCGTATTGAAACTCTGACGGCAAGTGTAACGGCGGGCTTAATTGAGTTTTTAGAGCCAAGACTGCCGTATAATATCCTCATATTTTGCAAGCAATTCCATTTACCTTCAGAGAGCACGTCAGGCTCCCACTGCTGTGGGCAAAAAGAAAGTGCAGTGGTTTACATACGAGAAGGGACTCCCTCGTACTCCTGGCTTGACTCCAGGCTCTGGCCATTGTCTCCTACGGTGGCCTTTTCCGACGCGGTGGATCATTTAAAAATAGAGTTTTAAAAGTTTTATTTAAATTGGTTTGTCACTGAGATACAACTGACATGCGACATTGTGTTAGCGTCAGATGTGCAACGCCGTGATTTGATATTTGTATCTGTTGTGAAACGACCGCCACGGTATGTCTAGTTGACATTGTCCCCATGCATAGTGACATTTTTTTTTTTAATTTAAAAAATAGTTTAAAGGTGTTTCTAGAGTAGTATTACAGTCCTCTCTCTTTGGTGGCTATTAAAGCTAAGACCCTCTCCTTAAGGTTTCCTCGGATTTGAGGTCCTTGATTTCACTCTCAGGCCTCCTTCCGAATTCCTTAGGCTCCCGTGGATCTCCTGAGGACCCCAAGTCAGTGCCCCTCTAATTCAATACTCGCCGAGCCCCATCAACTCGTTATTTATTAAGCGCTGATGTTTGCAGAATTTAGTTCAGGCCTGCCATACATTTCAGATTTGGGGGTCACTCACTGATGTTGGGATTTTATATTTAGGAAGCCAATGAGACATTCTAGTTCTGCTCCTACATCCGGAACTGATGAAGAGAGACATGGGAGAGAGAGAGAGAGAGAGAGGAGTCAGATGTAACTCAAAATAGCATCTAGAATTCTATGACAGTTTTCAGTTTGAACCCCAGAACCGGGCCGAGCTGGACCCCTCTCAGTTTACCATGGGGGTGAGAGCAGAGCGGAGGAGGCGCTCCCTCGCGGGCAGACGGGGGCTGGCAGGTGACAGGTGCCAGCAGGTGAGGGGAAGAGAAGGGGATGTGCCATGCTTCTCCCAACTCCCCTCTCGCCTGAGGGAGGGAGGGAGGGTCCCGAGGCTCATGGGTGTTACACTCCAGCGCGGGCTTTGTCATCTGTGGACCGCTGATGTTTGGGGCTGGATCACCGTCGCGGGGGCCTGTCCTGTGTCTTGTAGACATTTAGCAGCACCGTGGCCTCTGCTCGCTAGATGCCATAGCACCGTGCAACTCTGCTGTGGCAATTAGTGCTGTCTCCAGGCGTTGGCCGCTGTTCCCTGGGCGCAAAATAGCCCTCAGTGGAGAAGCGCTTCTCCAGTACAGGGATCCTCCGGGAAGAAGAGGCAGAGTATCCTTCCCAGTGTGCTTCCTAATCCCAGCACATAGGGTCTACTGCCTTCTCTGCTCGTCTCAGCTCCCTGCCTGTGCCTCCTCCCTCCCGTTTTCTCCATCCTCCCCTCTCCTAATGACTGCCACCGGCGGACTGTTGCAGGGGCAGCAGCTCCCTGGCTTTGTGGCCCTCAAGGGCCTACCTGCACCTCTGTACCCCTCCCAGGGCCCCCGCACTGCCCTCGGCACGGCACGACCTCATGTGCATGGTGGTAATGACTTCAGAGAATGTTGTTCAGATATTGGAAGGAAAACGGGTGTGAACATTTTCCCGTAAATATTTAGCTGCCAGTGTGATTCCCTCAAAGCATTTTATGCATTCATCTGACCCACCAGACGCATGGATCTTACCTAGCACAGAAAGCAGAGACTCTTAAAACAGTGGAGAGAGTAGTAAGTCATGTCTGTGCTGCTGGCTGTAAGCCCAGTCTGAGCTAGCACAAAGTGCCATTAAAAAGTGATAATGGCCGCATAGATTACCTTCTTCACATGTGATTCCTCTGAAAAAGTGTGTTTTATTCATCATTCTTATGCTGTTATCTTGGATCCAAACTACAGTTTTCCAGCTATGTGATACATGTAGCTAATTAGGACTAGTTGGGGGGTCGAAAGCAACTTATTTTGCAAAGCATGTTCACTTGAAATGATCTCAATAATTCTATAAGCTATTTTAGGAATTAGGGTTCATATGTCATTAATTACAGGACCCTTGGTCACATCACTCAGAAAAGCAGCTTCCAAGGAGATGTGAAATAACAAGAATTCAAGCGAGTAATTTAAAGATCCGATGGGCTTTATTAAGCCACTCATGAATTGGGCGGCAGTGCCCCCATCCAGCGAGTACAGGGGGGCTCGATTCCCAACAAAATGGAAGGTTTTTGTAGGAAGGAGGGTGGGACAAGGAAGTTATTAGCAAAAGAAAGGAAGGGTTGCTTCAGGCCGGGTCACCTTCCCTGGGTGGGTGGGGGTTGGTCCCGCAGATCCCCTCCTCTTCCTGGGGTGGGGGCAATGGAGAAGGTCCAGGAGACCCGTCACCCCATCTGTGCCCACCAGAAAATTCCTGACTCCCAGGTTGAGACTACATTTCTGCGGGAGGCTGGACCCACAGTTAGGTGAGGTGTAAAATCCTGGCTCAGGGACCCGGCCAAAGTGACACCACTGGGGGGCTGTGGTTTTCTTTTTGACAGGGATCAAGTTATGGAACCCATAGATCTTTTCCAAGGCACAGAAGTAGGCATCTCTTCAGTTATTTCGTGCTTCTTAATAGAAAGGCATAAGAACCTAGACCTCGTCTAATCAACCTTTAGCACCCTCGGCCGCACCAACACATCCTCCCCGTTGAAAAATTGCAACGCTAGCCTCAGGCACGGGCAGTTCTAAGTGTCAGAACATTCTACCTTACGTGGAGGCAAAATCTGCCTGCCTTGAACTTCCTTCTGGAGGGTCCTGGGGCCACAGAGAACACCCCATCCTCTTGTTCATAGCAATGGTTGCAGGATCTCCAAGACTCTTCTGTCACATTGTCCCGAGTTGCCTCTCCTCATACCTCTACCTGGTATGGGACGGATTGTGCCCCTCCCCCAACAAATTCGTCTGCTGAAGCCATCGCCTCTGACATCTCAGGGTGTGGCTATAGTGGACGTACAGCCTTCAGAGGGGTGATTAAGTTAACAAGAGGCCTCAACCTAATCTGACTGGTGTCCTTGTAAGAAGAGGAAACGTGCATCCACGGAGAGGGAGAGACGGCGGGGATGCACGCACACAGAGGAAGGGCCGTGTGAGGACGCAGCATGAATCTGGCCATCTACAAGCCATGGAGAGAGGCCTAGGAGAGCACAAGCCTGCTGGCACGTTGATCTTGGACTTTCTGCCTCCGGACCCTGAGAGAATAGATGTCTGTTATTTAAGCCACCAAGTCTGTGTTTTGTTACGGCCGCTGGAGCTGACTTATACATCCTCTATCCCTGACCCCACTAGGAGTGTGACACGTTAGTGTCCTGTCTCACCTTCCCGCTGCGTAATCAAGATAACAATAGCACCTGCCCCGTGGGGCTGGCGAGGGATTACCGGAGATCATGAACGGTGCCTGGCACGCTTTGATGAACGTTACTTCTTGTGAACGTGCCTATCCTTATATTATCTGTAATAAAAATATTAAATGCGACAAGGTTAGGACAAATCTAATAGCACGATACTTCAGAATTTCTGTAAGGTTGACTTCGATCCATTCCTAAATACATTCAGACATTTGTACTTACGGCTCACCTCCTTGTGCCCACACCTTCCTGGTTGAAATTTAGATTTGCTGCCTCTGACATTTTCCTAGTTTACTGGCCTTTTACGTTTTAAAGAAATGATTTAAAAATATTTAAATTATTTTGTTTTTAAGTGTGTAATGCTGGTCAAAATACGCAAATGGGAAAACTGTTCTTGTGGGATGGTTACTTAGAATCATGAGTTTACTTTCTATTGGCTAAAATTTTTCTAACAGTAATAGACTTGCTTTGTCGTATTTTGTAATGGCACCCATGTTGGGCTTTAGGAATCATGAGTGAATTGCATACACTATGTCGTTAATATACCGTAGACCCCCCAAATATGTAAATGAAGACACTACTGACCTGGAAGCTGGAGTCTGGGTTCTAGACTCCTCTCTCCTCCTGTCCTGCGCTTTGCATTGCTCTGGAAACCTTCTTGGATCTCACACCAGGTTATTCTCATGTGGAGACGGACATGACAGGATCAAGGGCACACCAGGCTTGTGGTCCTTTGATAGGCTGTGCGGATCTCATTTCCTCCTTATCACACCATCTGAGGTCAGAACTCTTTTGTCTTTACACATAAGATTTGATTTTTATCCACCACTGGGAAGTGCTGTGGCTGGCAGTGTCCTCACGCTCCCTCTTGGAAATGAGTGAGGCGGGGTTGGTTTAATGTAAAACGTTCCAGTAATAACTTTCAGACGTTACAACTCAATTTGATTTTCTGAAGTCATCATGGAGGGAATATTTTAAAAGTCTTACTCCTTTAAGTTTAAAAATGCTCTGCAGAATTAATGTGGCAACAGCCAGCCACCCCGTCCAACCCCAACCTTCTAGAAAAGATATGCCTCCAGGACATTTCTCCAAATGAAGTGTCAAATCCAAATCAAGTCAAATTTCCAGTGTGGGATAATGGGCTCTATTTTATGACTTTCTTCTGTGCCCCAGGGGGTGCTTGGGCCCATTACACAGCTGGTTGGTGTATATTAGGTATATTAGCAGAGGGACTTTGAGTGGCTGTGGGCTCTTTGCTTGGTGAAGCCCAAGCCACAATTCATAGGTTCTGGGGTTATTACCAGTGCGCCGGGTTTCCCCAAGAATGCTCAAACTCCATTCTGTTACGAATACTTGATAGCAAGGAGAATGTGATTCTTCTCTTTTTAGGGACGTTTCTGTGACTCAGCAAATGCATCCTAGTGTGATAGGCAAACTGTCAAAATTAATGAATGCCAACTGAGATGTGGTCCCTACAGGGAGAAACCCGGCGCGGTTGTGAATTAGCATTAACGCCCCCATGCATCTCGAACATGCTACGTTTTCACCACGGATTCAGGCCTAGGGGATGTCTTTAGAGGAAAGCACAGTTTTAATTTTGGAGAAGCAGTACACCAAGGTAGATAATTCGAATTTTTCTAGCACCAAAGGAAAAAGAAAAGAAAAGAAAGAAGAACTGTAATCAAAGACATTTCGATGGTAGCGACTTGTTTTGGTTTTCGTGTGGCTTCAGGTTGAGGCTGTCATGGCTGAGCCTTACTCTGTCTAGGGTAAGACACGACGCGAGGGCAGGTGATTTCGAAGGCTTTGGAGTGAGCCCCCGGAAATACAGTGCACCAAGGCAAACGCATCTGATTATGAGAATTGTACGTCGTTACTCTGCGGTGGTGTTTCGATGAAAGGTGTATAACTTGGGGATTTTGGCCTTTAAGGGGCTGAACGCAGAAAGGCAGGTGCCTTGCCTCCCTTCTGAGAAAGAGCACCCAGCCCGTGCCCCTCATTTGTGGGGGAGTCTGGGTCCAAACACAGTCCCTGCTGAAATGACTCCTGTGAGCGAACCCCAGGTCTGTGTCTCTCCCTGCAGGGTTCAAACTTCATACGCGTTCTCATCTCTAATGTGAAAACAGCAGTAGTGGCTGCAAGATGGGCTTTGAGAATTTGTTTTCTACTAAAATACTTCACATAATTCGTGTTCAATAAATACCAGCCATTCCGCTACACCCAAAACAAAAGCGATGATAGTCGAGTTAACAAAATTGAAAGTTGGGTAATGCACTTGGTGCCACCATCTTGGCAGATGAGAGGCTAGCGAGTTGAGATGACAAGAATGTTGTGTGTGGGGGCAGCCACTGAGTAAAGGGGACACGCTCTCTTCTTTGTACTGCCCAGAACACGAACGTGAGATCTTGGATAACTCACTCCCTTCCTTCTTTTTGGCCTTTGTTCTCTGACCTCATACGGTGTGGACCCAGGGATTTAAGGAGATGAGGGGGAGGTGTTGGGGGGGATGCACTGGTATGGGTACCATGGTCTATAAAAGTACAGGTGGGATTGTTAATCATGTATCACGAAAGCCTAATTTTAGAATGTTATATTTCACTGAGATTTACTTATTTATAGTTGGTTGAACTTAAGCAGCCGTGTATTCAAGAAGCACTTCCCGGGATTCGACGCCATGCTCGAAATTGTTGGAGGGGTCACAGATCTATCAGGGAATTCGACCAACCAAGTGTTGACCGTTTAGAAACTCAAACTTTAAGGAAGGGGAGAGACAGATAATAAAAAAACTATAACGAATAAGTAAATTAGGCAGTGTGCTACAAAGTGATCAACATTGTGGAGAGAGACCGCAGACAAAGTGATCAACATTGTGGAGAGAGACCGCAATTGGGAGTATTCACCGTGGCGGAGTGCGGGGTGAGAGCAAGCCTCGATGAGGAGGGGCTCCGCAAACACTGGAGAAGGTGGGGGGAACCAGCCCTGTGCTCTCTGCGGGAGGAGCATCCCAGGCAGAGGGAGGAGTCTGCGGGGACGCTGTAGGGACTAGAGGCGGGAGTGGAAGGAGCAAGGGGGAGGAGTAGGAGGTGACAGCAGAGAAGGAACAGTGAGGATGGATCATAGGGTTAGGCTTTTGTGCCAGAGAATGAAGGCCCTGCAGGGTTCTGAGCAGAGGAGAGAGATGACCTGATGGGCTCGCCTGGATCGCTCTGGCTGATGGGTCAGTGAGTCTGTAGGGGGCAGAAATGGATGCCGAGAGAGCCACGGGGCATCCTTGGGACAAGGATGAGAGGTGGTGGTTTGGACCAGGGAGGTGGCAGGAGAGATGGCCAGGAGAGATGGCGAGGTGAGCACATTTTGGAGGTGCAGCTGACGGACCTCCTGATGCAGCGAATGTAAGGACTCAGAAAAAGAGGGACATTGAAAGGTTTGGGCCCGGCACCTCTAAGAATGGATGGACCTTAGGTCTCTTATTCAAAAGCAGATATTTTACAGCTCTGTTTTTTTTTTGTACGTATCCTTTATGGTTTTAATTTATCTCTTTCTGAAATATTAACAAATATGAAAAAGAGTCACGTGGGAAGAGGGGGATGGCCAGAGAGCTTCAGGAATGTGATATGTTCCGAATGATGGATCCCAGAATAGGGGTGTGATGGAAGGAACCAGGAAATTAGAGCAACAATTTACCAGAGTTCCAGTCAACAGATTTCCACCCCCTAAAGTCTTAAGTGTTTGAGCCTCCCAAATAAAGCTGTGTAGGTGGTGGGATTCCTGTATCCCACGTTCCGTCATTCAGAGCCCGTGGGGGGCTGTTAGGTTCCATGCTGGCCGATACGGGGTGAGAATCAGTTTCTACACGGGAGGACGCACGTAAGGGTCGGTTAGGGCTGCTGTTTCATGTGATGGAATGAAACACACGCTCTAGAAGCACAGTCACCTACTGACTTTGCTTTCTGTATTTTTTTTTCCTTTTTAAGCTTTTTTTCTCCTAGTATTCAGATCTGTATTTTCAAATGCTCTGTTTACACTGAAATACTTAATTTTTGAGAGCTAGATATCTATTTAACTTAATTTTATGGACTATGAATGGCTGCCCTCTTCATCTTCTCCTACTTTTCTCATATAATGATATTACCATTTTGGGTTAAATCAATATTTAGGGTTTACATTATTATAACCATGTAAATATTAGCTACAGCTGAGCCACATAGCACCTTATGAACGCTTTTCCTTTCTGCTATAGCTTTGTGTTTTCCCTGGGATTAATAATCACTGACTTTTTTGTTTACTTAATCTTCACGGCATGTGTAACTAAATCATCCCCCAAATTCTCCAACAGGACTAAGTACTCCTTTTAATACATTCTGATACATCAGGGTCTTTGAATGTTTATTTATTATTTTTTTTGAAACATGTCTGGGAGCCTTTTTCCTGCAGGAGTCTGGGCTAGTTTCCACTCTACCACTGTTAACTGGGAATCTTACAGTTTTTTTTTTTTTAACGTTTATTTATTTTTGAGAGAGAGAGAGAGAGAGCGAGCGAGCAGGGGAGGGGCAGAGACAGAGGGAGATGCAGAATCCGAAGCGGGTTCCAGGCTCTGAGCTGTCAGCACAGAGCCTGAACCCATGAACTGAGATCATGACCTGAACCGAAGTCCGCTGCTTAACCGACTGAACCACCCAGGCGCCCCTTCTCTTGGAATCATTGAGTGTCACTCTGGAAACTGCTTTTCTGGAATTCCTCACCTGCATTTTAGTCTCTGTTTCCTCTGTACGTCATATATTCCTCTCCCTTGATTTGCTGCTTTACTTATTCATTCTAGTAGCTTTCTGAATAGGGTGCATGAGAGGTAAAATTTTTTGAGTTTGCATTATCTAAAAATGTCTTTGTTTATTTGCTCAAATACCCTGGGTGTAGATTTCTAGGTCCACCCCGTGACTTTTGCTATAAATGGGCACACCAAGGTTCAGAGGTGAAAGATATCACCTTCATACTGTTCCACGTCAGACAGCAGGTTTCAATGATGGAGAACCCCAAGGAAGATGGCACCTTTGGTCCAAAGAAATGCCTTTCTCCATCAACGGAGCCCCGATTTGAGTCATATTTAAGTGTCTGCTGCATTATCTTTGTACTCAGTGCTGTGTAAGCAGATGGTGTACAAGGATGATCACATCCCCTTTGTTGCATACGTGGTGTAAGTGTTTGAGCAATGAAGAAAGTCACATAAACGAGCCATATCTTGGTGAAGCAAGGGCAAAAAAGTGAGAAAAGTGACCTCAGCGGGTATGAAGGTTCAGATGATGATGGAGGCAGGTGAGTTCCGTGCAGTATTCCCCAGTGTCACGTGGGAAGAGAGAGGGGTGTATCATACCTGGAATCCAGACCCTGGTTCCTCCCATCGCTGCTTTGGAGATAGTAGGTATTGCCGATAAGACCGGGCAACTGAACATCTATACTCCGTCACTGCTCATTAATCCTGCTCCTGAAACTCTACTCAAATGGTAGGAAAGACATTTGTACATAATCCTAAGGACAAGGAGAAGGAGGCAAGATGGTGGCAGCCATGAGTTGGCAGCGGTGGTGTGAGTTGTCCGTGACGTAACATGTTGGAGAAAGCTGAAGAAAGTCACCTGGAAGGAAGCCAGTGAGCAGGCTGCTGAACTGAAGGGGCCAGGTTAGACTAGAGCCAGTCCTCTGAGAATCCTTCTAGTTGAAAAATCTTGTTGTCACTTGCCACTTAGGCTACATTTTGAGTATTTGGAACGGTCATTCATTTGATTACCAGAACACGAAGGAAATCTATGAATTACCTGGAAGAATACAGTACTTTAAGAAGTAGGCTTATGGAAGTCCTTAGGCCAGAGCAGAATGGAAAATTGAGCGGCCCTGAGCTCGGTAAAGTGATGCTGAACGATGGAAAGTGATGCTAAAGGAAATGATGCTGAACGATGAAATTAACTAAAAAGAATTTTTTTTTTTTGGTCATTACCCTTCAATGCTTTCACTTAATACTGGAGCTTAAGGTTTCATGTCTGGAATTAGATTTTACAGTTTTCTGTTGGGGTCCCCTTGCAATCTCTGGCTTTAATTTATTTTGTTCTTTAATCACACGACAGGTAATTCAGTTGGCCTCAGTTAATTTCATTTCACCCCTCCCTTTGATAGTGTTATTTTATTGCTTTGCTGTTCTGTGTGTTTCTGGTTCACATTGCTGTGCTTTTGGACACGCCGCTCGTTTTTGTAGTATTTTCTCTCTCTCTCCAAGTCTTTCAATCTTCAGGAAACAGTTCTGTCAGCATCGTTATGAGGCATCATTATTTCCCACTCTTTTTTTCCCGAGGATTTTCTTAATTTCCAGTTCCTCGTATGAGTCTGCAGCCATACTTTTTTCATTAATTTGTTCTATTCTTGTTCCCGCCTTTGTTCGCGCCTTTGTTCCCACGTGTCACCAAATGCCGAGGGGTCCTTTACATCATTTTGGATGATGCACGTGCTGTATTGCTGTGATCGTAATTCCCGGAGTGCCTTCTGCTCCTTCCCAATCACTGGCCGCTTTCATGCCTATGGGAGAACTTGGAGCTTTAAGTGTAAATGCTGGCACATAGCAAACTACATACATACAATTCATTACAGTGTCTGTGCTCTTCTCTAAAAAGGTACACTTAACTGCCAGCAGTGTTACTGAGAGTGACAGTTATCCATCGAAAGGGATGGAGAGACTTTATCTCTAAATGAATTCCCTCTACACATATGGAAATACTTCTCTAGAAGGATATTGCGAACAATACCGAGACATTTTCTGAGCAAAAACATTAACATTTTTCTTATGTTTTTCCTCCAGAGATTTGTAAAATACATAGCAAAATTGAACTTTTTTTTTCCTTTTGAAAAATCGGTACAAATATTGGATAAAAAGAACCCTTTTACACATG
The DNA here is from genome assembly GCF_018350195.1 of Panthera tigris. Lineage (NCBI taxonomy): Eukaryota > Metazoa > Chordata > Mammalia > Carnivora > Felidae > Panthera > Panthera tigris. The sequence continues at coordinate 5,095,439 of NC_056668.1, forward strand.
GTAACTAAATCTCATAAAAGTGTTCTTCTTATAATATCTGAGAAGTTCTTTCTCTCAGCTCCTCATTCTTATTGTCCCTTGACATCTATATAATGGAATTTTGATCATAATAGATGATGCGTATGACATACAGATTAAATATTGTTCCTTAAAAAGATTTTTGGGGGCCTCACACAGTATGAAAGTCATAATATTTTTCTTTTTGAACATTTATTTATTCATTCCGTAACAATTGGAGAGCCTCTATTATATACTAGTCAGTACACCAGGGAACGGGAATAAGTTGCATCGCGTATATGTAGTGCCCCTCTTGTGGATTACAATGCGGTGTGGGGTACACACCAAACAACGAAGAAAAGAATTATCAGCGAATCAGGCAGAAGGAAAAGGTAGGACCTCGGGTCTACTCTGAGAGGTGGAAGACCAGGAACACGTTTCTAAGGACTTGATGTATAAGCTGAGATTCAAAGAATGAATCGTATTCAAAGTATGAACAAAAGTATCCCAGCAAAGGGCCCCGGATCTGTGCTGTCCCTTACAAGGGAAGACGCTTGGGGACCCAAGGCAGTGGGAAGTCCAGCGTGGCTGGACTCTAGGGAACCATCAGCGTGAGGTAAGATTGAGTTTTTTCTATGCATAATGTATTACCATCAAAATAAAAGAAGGCGGATCCAATCTCAACAAAGAGCACTGATAGGCCACCCCCCTGGAGGTTAGCGCTGCACAAGAAAGAAATGTTGTTGTGTGCAAATTTATTAGGAGTTGCTGAACTGTTTTCCAAAGTCATTGTATAATTTTACATCCTCACCATCTTATATGAGAGTTTCAGTTGCTCCAAATCCTATGAAAATTTTGTATTGTCTTCTTTTTAAATTTTTTATTGAAATTCTAGTTAGTTAACATACAATGTGATAGTCGTTTCAGGTGTACAATATAGTGATTCAACACTTCAATACAACACCCCGTGCTCATCACGGTGAGTGTAACCCTTAATCTCCATCACCTATTTCACCCCCCACCCCCCGCACCCCACGTCCCCTTTGGTAACCATCAGTGTGTTCTCTGTAGTTAAGAGTCTGTTTCTTGGTTTGCCCCTCTCTCTTTCTCTTTTTCTCCCCTTTGCTCATTTACCTTGTTTCTTAAATTCCATACATGAGTGAAATCATATGATGTTTGTCTTTCTCTGACTGGCTTATTTCACTTAGTATAATACTCTCTACCTCCGTTTATGTCATTGCAAGTGGCAAGATTTCATTCTTCTTGATGGCTGAGTAATATTCTATTGTGTGATTTGTGTGTGTGTGTGTGTGTGTGTGTGTGTGTGTGTGTGTGTGTGTGTCTGTGTATCACATCTGCTTTATCCATTCCTAAATCTATAGAAACTTGGGCTGCTTCAGTATCTTATTATAAATAATGCAGCAGTAAACATCAGGGTGCATGTATCCCTTTGGATTGGTATTTCTGTATTCTTTGGGTAAATACCTCATAGTGCAATTGCTGGATTGTAGGGTAATTCTGTTGAGGAACCTCTGTACTCTTTTCCACGGTGGCTGTACCAGTTTGCATTCCTGCAAGCAGTGCTCGAGGGTTCCCCTTTCTCCACCTCCTCTCCAATACCGGTTCTTCCAGCTTTCACTACTTTTTTTTTACAGTAGTGGTAACATGGGATTTTCATTTATCCTTTTAATCTACCTGTTTCGTCATATTTTAAAAGGAATTTCTCCTGGATAATGTATAGTTAGGTCTTGATTTTTCATCCAGTCTGACAATTTCTGCCTTTTACTTGGAGTGCTTAGCTATCAATTAATTAATTAATTTTACAGAGAGAGACATGAGCAGGGGTGAGGGGGAGAGAGAGAGAGAGAGAGAGAGAGAGAGAGAGAGAGAGAGAGAGAATGGATCCCAAGCAGGCTCCATGCTTAGCATGGAGCCCCATGTGGGGCTTGATCCCATGACCCTGGGATCATGACCTGAGCCAAAATCAAGAGTCAAACACTCAACCAACTGAGCCACCCGGGTGCCCCCGTTTAGCCATTTATATGTGATGTGAACGTCAGTTGTTAAGATTTAAATCTAAGATTTAAATCTTAATCTAAGATTTAAGTCTTGTTACCTGCTTCCTATTTATTCCATCTATTTTCTGTTCTTTTCCTTTTCTTGTCTACTTTTGGATTAGTGGAGTATTTTTTTTAATGATCAAATTTTTTATCTCTAATGGGTTAATATCTAAGTTTTGTTTTGCTTTACCTTTTGTTTTTTTTAAGTGGTTGCTTTAGGGTTTATCATATTGAAACTAACATGGCCTAGTTTCCAATGCTATTCTAGTGCTTCATGTGTGGCAGAAGAAATTATAGCAGTAGATTGTCATTTCCCTCTTCTCACCTGCCTTTGTGCTCTTATCATCACTCATTTTATCCCTATATATGTTACAAACCCCACGATACATTAGTATCATTTTTGCTGTAAACAGTAAATTGTCTTTTGATTTTTTTCTATAAATGAGTAAATACATATGTTTTTTTTTTAAATTTTTACTTACATACTTACTATCTTTTGGCTCTCTTCATTTCTTTTGTGAAGTCATAAATGTCTATCTGGCATTTTTTCTTTTCCCAAAGGACTTCCTTTAACATTTCTTACAATTGCTGATCTATTGTCATTGAGTTCTCTTAGCTTATGGATATGTGAAAAATCATTATTATTTTGCCTTCATTTGTGAAAGAGTTTTTTTTTTTTTGGCTGTGTATAGAATTTTATATGGCAGGTCTATTTTTCTTTATTCTCTTTAAATAATGTTTTAATTTTTTGCTTCACTGTCTTCTGGTTTGCACTGTTTCTGAGAAGTCAGCCATCATGCTTGTCTTTACTCTGTATGTAGTGTGTATTTTACTTAGAAATCTGGCTGCTTTTAGATTTTTCTCTTTATCATCAGCCTTCAGAAATTTATGATGTGTCACGGTGTGGTTTTTTTTTTCATGTTTCTTCTGTTTGGGGTTCATTGAATTTATGGGATATTTGCAGTTCTAGGATTCATTAAATGTTGAAAAATTTGGGGGTGCCTGGGTGGCTCAGTCGGTTGAGCGTCCGACTTCAGCTCAGGTCACGATCTCGCGGTCCGTGAGTTCGAGCCTCGCGTCGGGCTCTGGGCTGACGGCTCGGAGCCTGGAGCCTGCTTCCAGTTATGTGTCTCCCTCTCTCTGTGCCCCTCCCCCGTTCATGCTCTGTCTCTCTCTGTCTCAAAAATAAATAAACGTTAAAAAAAATTTAAAAAAAAATGTTGAAAAATTTGGATGGTGATTTTTCAAAAAATGTTCTGTCTCACTTTCTCCTTCTGGAACTCCAATTATACATATATTAGGTCATGTGATATGGCCCCTATCTCTCACCGATTTGTTGTTCATGCTCTTTAAGCCTATTTTCCTTTGCTTTTTAATTAATTTAGTTTCTACTGTTCCATCTTTTGGTTCACTGATAGTTTCCTCTGCAAGGCCTACTCTGTTATTCATTTCATTTGCATGTTTTTCATTTCATGTATCATATTTTTAATCTCCAAAAGTTTCATCTTGGCTATTTGTATAGCCTCCATTTCTTTTCATCAATATGCCCTTGCTTTTCTCTGCTGTCTTGAAAGTGTTGGGAGATTATTTATAATAGCTATTGAATGTTTATGCCTGCTAATTCTGTCATCTGTCATTTCTGTGTCTATTTCTATTGAATCAATTTATTCCTGATAATAGATCACCTTTTCCTGCTTGTGTCCAATTTTTACTGAATACCAGACATTGAAAATCTTACATTATTGATTATTAGATTTTGTTCTTTTCCATTAACTAGTATTGAAATGTGTTTTTTGGGCAGTTAAGCTCCTTGGAATCAATTTTATTCCTTCTGAGATCCATTCTGGGATGCCTTTTAGGCTCTGTTATGATTAATTTGGCCCCTGCTGTTATGCTGATAACACTTCTAAGTCCTTTATCTGATATCTGATATCCCATATGTCAGTTCTTTCCACCCTGGCTGGCAAGAATATGAATTGGTCCTTCCTCCATGTGAATTTCAGAGCTTTTCCACCTGTTCCTCTCTGGTGTCTCTTATCCAGCACTGGCTGTTTCCTCACATACATGCAAACATTCATACACAGCTAAGGCTGTGTGTAAAGACTCATCCAAGGAAAACTTCTTTGGGTCTCTTGATCTCCCTGTCTGTGCAACTTCCTTCTCTCTGCTTTGTAAATCTGGAAGCCTTGGCCTCCCCACACCTCACATTTGTGCTTCTCAGCTCCAAAGTTCCACCAAGTTCTACTTGGGTTTCCTCCTTTTGGGAGGATCTGGGACCTCTCTCCAGGCAGTAAGCTGGGCACTTGGGGCCCACCTTGTTTGTTTGTTTATTCCCTTGTTTTGTGCGTTACTGTTCTGTATCACCTGAATGTCTACTTGTGAGAGGGCAAATCTGGTTCCTGGCCTTTTGGTTCGTTTGTTTTGTTCTATCATGGATAGAAACAGAATTTTGTATTTAAAAGTTTTATGCCACTGTGAAGTTTTATCCAGCTCTTATTCATGAGAACAATTTCACCATTGCTTCAATGCTGGGGAATAGATAGAATAATTGAAATACATTAGCATTAAATGCATATACCATCTGAGCACATTTTTAGAACCTGACTTGGAATTAGTTTATGGAAGTTTGGAATGCTTTTCAAGTCATTATGAGACCATTCATTTATCTGCTTTCAGATCATCTGATAAAGATGACACTAAATTTCAAAGCATTTATTCAAGCATGAAAACATTTTGTAGTCTCTGAATCAGTGAAGAGTTCTGCTTTCTAGATAATATTTACCTAAGGCTAAGTTATATCCCTTTTCATTTTGGGAGACCTTTACAGAAGCAGTTCATTTTACTAATAAGCACATTCATTGGCATATTCCTGTAGAATCAGTAAACATATTTCAGTCCGAAATGGCATTTCCATTCAAAATGAATATATCCAATTTGCACATCTAATGGTCTGTTTTGGTTCTCATGTTTTCTGATCTCTCTGTAGCAATTGCCACTGTTGAAAACAACTGGTTGACTTCCTAAAATACTGTCTTTTTCTTTCTAAGGCATCATTCTCTCTCTGATTTGGGCTCCTGATTTCATAATTTCCTCTTCATCTTCATGATGGTTTTTCTTTTTTCATTACTTTAAAAACATTTAACTTCTTTTTTTTTATTAAAAAAATTTTTTTAATCTTTATTTACTTTTGAAAGAGAGAGAGAGAGAGAGAGAAAGAGTGCGAGCCAGGAGGAACAGGGAGACACAGAATCCGAAGCAGACGCCAGGCTCCGAGCTGTCGGCACAGAGCCCGACGCGGGGCTCAAACTCACAAACTGCAAGATCATGACCTGAGCCGAAGTCAGACACTTAACTGACTGAGCCGCCCAGGCGCCCCCAAAGCATTTAACTTCTTAATGAAGTATGGAATATATACATACAAGTGTACCTATCAGAGCGTATAGCTCAGGGAAGTTTTCATTAGCTTAGCGCATCAGTGTACCCAGAACCCAGATCAAGAACATGTATGCAGCTGGCAGCTGGATGCCACCCTGTCCTTTCATTCTCTAGACCCACCCTGACCTGTGATTTCTTTTTTTCTTTTTAATTTTTTAATGTTTATTTATTTTTGAGAGAGAGAGAAAGAGAGACAGAGAGTGAGTGGGGGAGGGGCAGAGAGAGAGGGAGACAGACTCTGAAGCAGGCTCCAGGCTCTGGGCTGGCAGCACAGAGCCCGATATGGGGCTTGAACTCCTGAACCACGAGATCATGATCTGAGCTGAAGTCGGACGCTCAACCGACCGAGCCCCCCAGGAGCCCCAGCTGACCTGTGATTCTTAACATTCTGGATTAGTGTTTCCTATTTTTATGCTTGATATAAATGGAATAATACAGTGTGTACTCTTATTATGTCTATTTGCTTTGCTTGAGCATTATGGTTGTGAGATTTATATATTTTTTGTAACTATAGATTGTTTATTCTCACGGTTATGTAGTGATTCAGTGTACAGATACATCCTACTCTATTTGCCTGTTTTTCTGTTGGTGGATATTTGAGTGGTTTCCAGCTTGGGACTCTTACAAATGGTGCCGCTAGGGACATCCCAGGGTGTGCTCTTTTGGTGAGGGTATGCATACATTTCTGTTGCATAAATACCTGGCAGGTGAATTGTTGAGTCATAGGATATGCATATGTTCCGTTTCGGGAGATATCGGTGAACGGTTTTCCACAAAATCTGATTTTATCAGTTTCCACCCCCATCTGCACCGTAGGAAGTTCCTATTGCTGTATGTTCTTGAGCCCCTCAATATATATAGTCTGTCGTTCCCACTTTAATCATTCAGAAGGCTGTTTAGTGCTAACTCCTTATGCTTTTAATTTCATTTGTTTGTTGACTAGTTACATTCAGCATTTTCTCATGTGCATATCGGCTATTTATATAATGGCTTCTGTGAAGTGACTCTCCAAGCCTTCTACTTTGTAATTGGATTCTCTTTTTCTTATTGGTTTCTAGGAGTTCGTTGTGTATTTTGCACACCAGTCTTTGGCCCGATATCTTTTGCGCAACTCCCCTTTTGTATATTAACTGTCCCTGAGGACCCATCTCTTTGTTGGTTTCTTTTAACTTTTATTTTATTTCGAAAATTTTCATTCCAGTGTAGTTGACGTACGGTGTTCTCTCAGTTTCAGGTGTACAATACAGTGATTCGACACTTCCCTGTACGAATTACTCAGTGCTCATCAAGATAAGTGTACTTTTCAATCCCCTTTGCCTATTTTACGCCCCCCCTCCCCGCCCCGCCCCACCCCGTCTCTGGTTTTTGTATCTCCTTGTTCGTTCCACTCTCCTTGGTATGTCTCAGCCAGCGGTGAGCTTCGGTTTCCTGGACTATGGCTTCTCTTGCCGGGTCTTAGAGCCCTATTCCCACCTCACTACTGAGTGGCCCAAGGGCAGTGCCCCCTTGACCTCAGTAAAACTGACGTTGTTGTTTTCTCTGCCCACCTCCGTTCTGCCTTGTATGTTCTCTATTTTTGTTCATGGTGCAACACGCGACCAGGCATATGAGCTGTTGAATTCTGACCATAGTGACTTTTTTCTCTTCCTCTTTCACGTTCCTTTCATGGCCCTGCCCACAAATTCTGGCGGGGTCACATCAAGACACATTCATATAGGCTTTCTCCTCCCTTCACCCCACCCATGACCACGCAGGTCTAGGCCACCCCCGCAGCAGCCTGGTTGGACTTCCAGCCTCCGCTCCTCGTAAGCCCAGTGTTAACTTTCTAAGACGACAATTTGGAAAATGGCTTTTCCTGCATCAAAACGTTCACTGTTTCTCTGTTTTTGTTTAAACAGCTTTCTTGAGATGTAATTCACATGCAATGAAATTTACCCATTTGTATAATTCAGTGGTTTTTAGTCAGCTTGCAGATATGTACAAGCTTCATCAAAGTCGAGTTTAAACCTTTTGAATGACCTCACAAAGAGCCCCTGCATCCCGAGGTTACCACCCTATTACCCCACACCCTCACCGCTAGCTCTAAGGAAACCACTCCCTTCTTTCTGTCCTTGTAGAGTTCTCTCTTTCGGAGACTTCATGTGCTGTAATTATAGAGTACGCGGCCCTTTGTGATTGGCTTTTTTCACTTAGCATAATGTCGTCAAGGCTCATCCATGTCTGTATCAGGTGTCAGTATTTCATTTCTTGCCATTACTGGAGAAACTTCCACTGAATGGACGTACCAGATCTTGCTTATCTGTTCTTCGGTTGATGGACGCGCTGGTTGTTCCCACACCTGGCTATTATAAATAATGCTGCTCTAAACACCTGTGCACAAGTTTTTGCAGGGACACGTGTATCCATTTCTCTTGGGTATATGCCTATGGATGGGACTTCCTGTGGCCTGCAGAATTAAGCATATGCTTTTTAGCATGAGATCTGATATCACTTAGGATCTAGACTTAATAACAAGTATCTAAAATGGAAGCTTCCTGAGATCACCCTCCAAGCCTTGGTTGTAGTGTCCCCGGGCCTTAGCACAGTGCTAGGCCAGTAGGAGGTGATGGGTGAGTGTGTTCAGAGTGAGTGAGTCTGAAGACTCTCAAGTTCCCTCGCTCACGTTGTGCATCACTCTTATTTCTGTCCTGAAGTTCCGATTATCCGGGATCTTCTCGCTTCTCTCCTGCCTGTGATTGACTCCGTGTCCTAACTTGTTTATGCCCCCTGCCTAGAATTTCCCTTCCGCTTCTCTTCTTGAGAGTTGGCCTCATCTTCCCCAGGTCGGGGTAGTCTCTCTCATCGATGCATCCGTAGCATTTCGTGAGTAGTTCTGCCACAGCGCTCAGCAAAGAATTTTCATCTGTCTCTTTACTGACCATGGTACCCTCTGGACGAATGAGCGATTGTTTCTTTCATGTCTCTTCACCTCGCCAGATCTGAATTTTCAAGAAAGCAATGTAGACTTATTTTTTTCTTTTTAGTGTAACATTCTTCTTTCTGTTGTCACTGGAGCCCTGCTTATGCCATCTGTTATAACGTGATAAAACGTGGAGAAATCTGTACATGAAAGAACAATCCTCCAAAGCCCCTTCCTTCGGCATCCTTGGTGTCCGTACCCCGGGATTTTATACGCTGAATGTTGGAGCGAGAGTATGCCAAATGTTTTGTTTAGCTTTCTGTTATTAAACTGCAGTTGGTTTCTGGGAAGTTTCACACGCACGTAATTCACAGCGAGATCGCCTGTGCCCTTACCGGAGGGAGCAAATGTTGCTGTATTTAAAGTACGTGCAGCATGCTATAAAATGAAGTACTATTATTTAAGCAGATGGATGGTCCCTTAGATGGAAGAAACAGAAGCTGCTGGAATGTAGTTTGGGTTTTCTTTTGCCTGTGGCCATATGATGTGTATCTTAGAGAATGAGTTTATGTTACGTTATTAAACCCAGTGGTGTGAAATACAAAGACTAAAGTGAAATACCTTAAAAATGTAAGGAGAAGTGACAGTAATCCCCCGTGGGTCACTTACCTCCTTAACTATACTAGGATTAAACATTTATTTTGCATTTTTTCTTGAAGGCATTTGAATAATTTCACACTTATATATGAAATATTTCTCACATACATTCCTGTGTTCAAAGACTATTCTTAACAAGGCTAACTTTTGTGAGACAAGAGAACGAATTCAAATATGACTAAATTTTATTTAGTTCAAATTACCTAAATCCAGTTGACAGAAGAGTAATGTGGGGTGGGAACAAAAAAGAATCTGGTGGAATTAATTAGCCTCAGAGAGTGACAGTTTCCTCCCTCCTAACAACGTGTTTGGGGTGATGTCAGTTTCCTAGAAAGCTCAAATGTAAAATCACCGTGCTACTCTCAGCATTTTTATTTGAGTTGAAAGCTGTAATATTTAACTATTAACTGTGCTTCCGATCTGAGCCAATTTCTTAGTTAGCAATAATTTTCATATTCTGATTTATGGAGCATTGCTAAAGATTTTAGTTATGGTTGGGAGAGAAAGCCATCAAAGTTACTACTTGATGAACACCCCCCCTCCCCGCCCTTGCCTGTCTTCTCTTTGAGTGAGTCTGTCACTTTTACAAAGTGGCTTTTTCTCCACCATCTTCTGGCATGGTGGTGTTTCCTCCATGGTGTCCCCTCTTTTCTCAGCTCAGAAGTAGTCAGCACTGGTTCCAGTGGGCAAGCTGGTGGACACTTCCGCTGAGACAGATCAGCAGGAAGCGGGTGGATGTTCAGATGAGATACCTGGGGGTTGCTGACTGTCCTAAACACAGCTTCTCCGGGATTTGGCTTTACAGAGGAAAGGCAGCCATATGCTGACAGTAAATCTTCATCAGAAAGACCGAATCTGGCCTCTGTGAGCTCCTAGCCCTGAATCCACGGTCAAGTGACAAAATCCCCACCTCTTCTTCCGTAAAGTGGAGCCTGTGCTCTCCTGGCAGAGCTCCTGTTCACAAGACTAAAAGAACACCTTGAGGATCACAGCATTGCCTGGGATGGTATAGGCGCTCAGTAAATGATATTCTCATCTCTGCCCAGTGAGACTAATTCCAGGCGTCGAGGGTGTCTTTTCTCGCGTGAATATGTGACTAAGAGTGCGTTTGTTTTTAGAAAGTCACATAGAAGCACAAATGTCTGCGAGGTAGGTCTTCACAGCGTTTTAAAACCTTTGGTTAATTTTTGGATTCTAGAAGTTGTTCCCTTTGTTCATGGAAGTGACACTCTGTGACTACTGGTTACCGAGTGCAACATAGGCACTCAGTAAATGAATTAAAAAGCCAACTATGTGTGAAGAGGTTTGCAGATATCTTACTCGTAGCAATGAAAACAGTTTAAATAAGATCAGGAAAAAAGTTCAGAGAATCATGTTATATATAATCTGCATCCACTATTTACTTGGAAGGTCTGTATAGAAATATGGAATCTTGTATATGAAACGGCGTTAAGAGAATGAAGCATAGCCTATAACAATGGCATGGTTTATGTATTCGCATTATTACATAGAATTATCATAGAGGTGCATACGGCACGTGGGCAGTTGGACCAGAAGAGGAAGCTGCCACGGGCCGGTGGGATTGAATGACACAGCTGTCAAAGTTCTCATTATCACCGCTGCCCATTTTTGAGTAAAAAATGCCCTGTTGAGGGGCGCCTGGGTGGCTCAGTCGGTTTAAACGTCCGACTTCGGCTCAGGTCACGATCTCGCAGCTCAGCTCGTGAGTTCGAGCCCCGCGTCGGGCTCTGTGCTGACCGCTTGGAGCCTGGAGGCTGCTTCGGATTCTGTGTGTGTCTCTCTCTCCCCCTCCCCGGCTCATGCTCTGTCACTCTCTCCCTGTCAAAAATAAATAAACATAAAAAAAAAAATAAAAACAAATGCACCATTGCTTTGATGCTATTTGTAGAAAATCAGTTGTGCTTTTCAAAAAAACGTTTTACATACAAACGTAGATTTTCATTTGTAAAAATTGTGACTAATTTCGTTCGAGAATATGTCTCAGTGTGCCTCCCACCCAGAGCAATTTAGCCCTAGCAACTGGATCCAGTCCTTCATCCTTTTAGCTTGTGCTTATCAAGCACCTGCTGGCTGCCAGGCTCTGCACTCTAGGTGACAGGGTGAGCGAATCATGACACTTTTCTCAGGGGTCTTACGTTCTAGAGGGGGAGACAAACAATAGAGGAATACGAAACACAGAGCATGATTCCCAGTAGTGGTCATTCCTGTGGAGACAGAGCAGGGTGTGGGGAACGGGCTGGTAAGTAACCTGTCACAAGTTAAGGTCCAGGGTAACTTCGCAGTTTGTGTACAGAGTGTGTGAAATGAGTTGACGCCTTATTTGTTCGTACCGGCCTCTGTGTCCATAGTGGAGCAATTTTGAATGGTTTCGTTGTAGTCAAACCTGGCGATTGTTTATCAGAACAACCTTCTGAGGCCAGGCTGATTGAAGGCCAAGTTCAGAGCGTGCACCTCCCTGACCAATTCTTGTGTTGTCTTCTTGTAGTTTTCAGTGAGGACCTTCACTCCAGCCTCTACTTTGTCAATGCATCTCTGCAAGAGGTAGTGTTTGCGAGCACCACGGGGACCCTGGTGCCCTGCCCCGCTGCAGGCATCCCTCCTGTGTCTCTCAGATGGTACCTAGCAACGGGCGAGGAGATCTACGATGTCCCCGGGATCCGCCACGTCCACCCCAACGGCACTCTCCAAATTTTCCCCTTCCCTCCTTCAAGCTTTAGTACCTTAATCCATGATAATACTTACTATTGCACAGCTGAAAATCCTTCAGGGAAAATTAGAAGTCAGGATGTCCACATCAAGGCTGGTGAGTACGTTTCCTCTGCTTTGTTCCTTCTGTGCCTGCTTTGGGGGGGTTGGGGGAGGTGGGTGTTGACAAATAGTAAACCATCATCAGCTGAGGACCAATGAAAACCCTGTGGTCGGATCATTCGGCACTCCTGACAGCTTCTTTGAGACGTCAGAGCATCCCTTGACCGGCTTTCAAAATGCCTTGTGTCGCTGGAGCTAAGACGTGGAATTAGCGATAGCAAGTGGGTGAAGTTCAAGCTGCAGACGTATTGTGTTTTGACTGATTGATACTCTGACTCGGACTTTCAGTGTCTCAAGTCCACTGTGTTTGCTTCCTGCCCTGTCTCTGCTCTTTCCTCCCCTAGAGGCAGGCAGTGTGGGGGTGGGGAGGAAAAGGGGAGAGAGGAGGGACACAGAGCTGAAGTGGAACAAAACTTTGGCATCAAGGTGTGATGTAACTGGAAATGAAACACACAATAGGTCTAATATTCTTGTATTCGTGAAATTAAAAAAGGAGCATTTTAAACTTTTTTTGCTGTGTCACAGGTTGCTGGAATATTGTCAATGAATAAATCCTGAATTGGTTGTATTCTTTTTAATACCATATATATATATATATATATATAAATATATACACACACATATATACATATATATATACACATATATACATATATATATATGTTATTTTATTTTCAAGGGAGGGGAGGGGCAGAGAGAGGGAGAAGGGGACAGAGGATCCGAAGTGGTCTCCAGCAGAGAACCCGAGGTGGGGCTTGAACTCACAAGCCTTGAGATCACAATCTGAGCCGAACTCAGATGCTTAACCCACTGAGCCGCCCAGATGCCCCAATTTCTATAAGTCAGCCGAGGAATACAGTCTGAGATCCCCAGACATAAAAAAGTTACACATACAGGACACATTGTGTCATTTTACAGATTGAACAAAGCTCCGAAAAACTAACTCACAGCTAGATTCTAGTTAGCAAACAGCATTTTAGGTTTTTTTAAGCTTCACCCTACAAATACTACAGGAGACTGACACAATACAAGGTCAGGGCAAAGAGAAGGTGGCTCTGATTGTTTTCTTAGGCCCCAGGTAGCTGGGGGAGCCTGGTTATAATTTCTGTGGCAAGTAAGGAGATGCTTCTTGAAGGCTTTGCAACATGAGCAAATTATGAGATGTTTCTGGATTCCTGCATATGATCTCTTTGATGTAAGCAATCAAACGTTAGACTACAGTTCATTCTGCTAGTGACTCATTTTCCCAACTCTGTTTTGATCTCTGTGACACGCTCACGAATCCCAGCACCTGAGCAAGAACGTACTCGAGAAAGGAAGAAAAAGACGGGCTTTAATCAGCAGATATGAAAAGCTGATACCCCGAATAATTAAAATAAAGCAAATGCAATTTGTAGGGAGACCTCTAAACCTGACAGTCAGGAGGACATAGGGAGTGCCTTTCACTTGACAGGCTGACAGTGTTCATGATGTGTTTACAGAAACATATTTAGAGCCTACAAAGCGCCACTTACAGAAGAACCTGGGACTTCAAACAGCTGTGCTTGTGTGTGTGTGTGTTAATGCGCTGTTTCTGTCTTGGGTTTCTTGTCAGATAAGGAATTAAGTGCTTACTCCTGTCTAACTGCCGTTTTTGAAATTCGTCATGGAATCGATTGCTTTTGCGTGCCACTGAATGTGTCGGGGGGTGGAAATCGCATCGCCTTGTCTGGTGGCTGTTCCTTCCACTTCTGCAGAAGTACGTTCTTGCTGTTCACGTGCGCGTATTCCCGACATCGAATCGTACTGAGTACACGTGCAGCAGACAGACGTGTGTTTGCTGCCTCGGTGTGGACTCACGAGATGGACAGGCACGCTGCCCAAATGCAATTTATTTTCCCATTTGACTTTCCTTCTTGTTGTGAAGACATTATGACTGTAATGGTCTTTTAGCTTTTTTTATTGGATGCTTGAAAATCTGGTTTCCCCATTTTTATGTAGATGCTCGTGTAGAACCGGATGGCCGTTTGCAAGAGCAGGTGGTGGGTGACCGGTGACGCTACCCAGTGACAGGTATAGGGTAGAGTTGAGCAGAATGGGGGCTGGCCCCCCGGGTGGTGCCTCATCTCAGGTCTGCGTGCCTCAGTGTCCCTCTGGATTGGGGCTGGGATTTTTGTGGAGTAATCCTTTAGGTAAAATGGCCTCATCATCCCTCCTTTGGTGGTTCAGGGAATTCTCATTCTTGACGTTTTTCAGTGACTTTGACTTAGGTGTTGGTGTCACCAAAGCGGGATGGTTCCTCTGTCATGTTGCAGGAGTTTTTACGTCAGTACCCAGGATTCACAGTCTCGCTGCTTAGAAGAATGAAGTGGACACAAAATGAGCTCCAGGCAGAAGTTTATTAGACTGTAAGATTGAAAAGTAAGAAAAATAGGAAAGCTCTCTTTACAGAGAGGGGCCCTTTGAAAGTGAATGCCCCAGGACCACAGGCAAGGATCCTTGTCGTAGAAGGTTCTGGTCAGCCCTCCCCCCTCCCTTTCCCCTCGGTCCCTCTCAGGTCCCACCCTTATGGGCCTCATGGCTCTAGGTGCTGGGGTGTCCGTTCCTGATTGGCTCTCATTGTACGAGGGGTGGTCTATGGCCATACTTAGGTCTTTTGTCACATTCCTGAGAGAAACCTGAGGGGGAGTAGGTGGGTCTGTTACATTCGTAAGAGGAACCTTACGCCTGGGTGGGGGAGGGGGGTTTCTGTGGTCAGATACTCCCAGCATTGTTCCAAAATAGGACTCCCCCCACCCCGGGACCTCCGGTCCTAATCTTCCCCTCTGGGCCTGTTTTATCATACCTTTTCCTATCATAATGTCACATGAATCTGCAAGGCTGGTCACCTTGCACATCAAAGACCTTCTTCCCCTTTCTGTTCCAAGGACAGGATGCAGAATGGAGCTGTACTTCCCCTGGCCCGCCCCTGGCCCCCCCCCCCCACCCCGGCCCCTAGCAAATAGGGGCCCATACTGCCCCTAGCAGTATGACCTTGGGCAAGTACAAAGAAATTCTAGTGGTTGTTTCCTCCTTCATTGACTGTGGCTGGGGCTCGAACCCAAAGCTGTGAGATCGTGACCCGAGCCGAAGTCGGAAGCCCAACCCACTGAGCCACCCAGGCGCCCCTCCCCCAGCCCAGTTTTAGTAAAACTCCTACTCAGTCCTCCCCTCCCTTTGACATCTGGCCACTCGTAGTTCTGATCACGTTCCTCATTCTTACTTTGATGTGTGAGTCTGTCCTACCTTTGGCCTTGATGTATCCTCTTGGTAAATCTTCCTCCTGCTGAGACCCACACTCTGCCCTTTGGCTAGAAAACCCCACTTCTCCTCGCTCTATTTGGAGTTGAGAAAAATTTCTCTCCGAGCCTGCCGGAATAGTCGTGAGTCCTATTACAACAGTCTTGAATAAAGTCTTCCTTTACATTTTAACAAGCATCAGAATAATTACAATTTTTTTCTTTAACAATAAACAAACTATGGTGAATCTATACAATGGAATACTATTAAGCAATGTAAAGAAACAAGCTACCGAGTTTTGAAAAGACGGGGAAGAACCTTAAATGCATCTCACTAAGTGAAAGAAGCCGATCTGAAAAGGTTATAAACTGTGATTCCCACTCACACACATTCTGGAAAGGGTGAAACTATAGAGACAATAAAAAGATCAGTGGCTTCCAGGGGCTCCAGGGGAGGAAAGGAGGGACGGATAAGTGGATAACAGGACATTTTTAAGGCAGTGATGCCTCCGTTCTGGATGATACCTTAATGGTGGATACATGGCATTCTTTTTTTTTTTAAGTATTTATTTATTTTGAGAGAGAGAAGAGAGAGAGAGAGAGAGTGTGCAAGTGTGAGTGGGGGAGGGGCAGAGAGAGAAAGGGAGAGAACATCCCAGGCAGGCTCCCTACTGTCAGCACAGAGCCCAGTGTGGGGCTCGAACTCACGAGAGCCGTGAGATCATGACCTGAGCCAAAATCAAGAGTCAGACACTTAACCGACTGAGCTACCTAAGCGCCCCTACATGACATTCTTCATGGAACTGCACAGCATGGAAAGAACCTTCATGTAAACTATGAGCTTTAGTTAATAACAATGTATAAAAACTACTCATGAATTGTAACAAATGTATATAACACTAATGAACTAATGCAACTTGATAACCATGAGAGAGACTGCAGGGGTGGGGTGAAGAGAGTGCATGGGAACACTCTGTACTTTCTGTGGAAGTTTTCTATAAACCTACAAATGGCTCTAAAAAATAAAATCTATTCCAAAAGAAGTGAAAACATTATTTCGGGGAGCTTGGTATACAAACAGAGTCCCCAAAGGAATGGATGGGAAAACAAACAAACAAAATAGATGAAGAGTGGAAATACTGGCTAAAATTTTTCAAATTTGATAAAAACCATAAACTTGAAGATCCAAGGAACTCAACAAACCCCAAGCACAAGGTACACGAAGAAAATTCCACCGACGCCCATCAGAATCAAATTTCTCAGGACCAGTCTAAAGACAAAATGTTAGAAACGGCCAGAGGAAAAAGACACGTTACACAGGGAAGAATAAAAACAGGAACAGCAGCAGATTTCCCTTCAGAATCAATGTGAGAAGACAGAGAAGCAACACCTTTAAAATACTGAAAGGAAGTGTAATTCGTAAATCTAGAAATCTATGCCCGCTAGAAGTATTTTTCAAAAATAAAGGTGAAATAAAGGCTTTTTTTTTTTTTGGACACACGAAAGCTGGAAGAATTTAGCAGCAGCTGACCTGCGCTTGTAGAAATCTTAAAGGAAGTTCTACCATCATAAGATAAATGGCTCCTGATGGGTTCTTGGATCTGCTGGAAGGGAAGAAGAATGACAATGGTAGCTATATGGGTAAAGAAATTACGTTTTTCTAGAATTAAAGTATAACCGACATGCAATATCCTATTAGTTTCAGATGTACCTCATAGTGATTTGATATTTTTACACATTAAAAGATGATCTTCCTGGTAAGTCTAGTTACCACCCATCACCACAAAACGTTATTACAATATTACTGAGTCTGTTCCCTGTGCTTTACATTATATTCCCGTGACTTATTTATTTTATAACTGGAGGTTTGTACCTCCTAATCCCCTTTACCTAGTTCACCTCCCTGCTCTGGTAACCAGCAGTTTGTTTTCTGTGTCCATAAGTCTATTTCTGTTTTGTTTTGTTTGTTCATTTGTTCTATTTTTTTTTGTTTTTGTTTTGTTTTTTTTAAGATTCCACGTATAAGTAAACTGATGTGCTATCTGTCTCTGACTTATGTCATTTAGCATAATACCCTCTAGATCTGTCCATGTTGTCGCAAATGGCACGATTTCGTTTTTCTTATGTCTGAGTAATATTCTGTTTTATACACACACACTCACCCCCTCCCCCTATATTCCTTATCTTCCTGTCTGTGGACACGTAGGTTGCTTTCATATCTTGGCTATTGTAAATAGCACTGCAGGGAACATAGGGGTGCATATATCTCTTTGAACTGGTGTTTTGTTTTTGTTTCGGAGAAACATCCAGAAGTAGAAGTGTTGGACTGTATGGTGGTTCTGCTTTAAACTCTTTGAGGAACCTTCGTACGGTTTTCCCTGGTGGCTGTGCCATTTTACATCCCCACCAACAGTACATGAGGGTTCCCTTTTCTCTATGTCCTCGCCAACACTTACTATTTCTTGTCTTTTTGATAATAGAAAATCTGAGCAGTGTGAGGTGATACCTCATTTCCTTGATGATTAATGATATTGAGGATCTTTTCATATGCCTGTTGGTCATCTCCATGTCTTTGAAATGCCTTCCCAATCTTTAATCAGATTGTTTTTTTGTGTTTGTTGTTGTTTGATATTAAGTGCTATGAGATCTTTATATATTTTGGGTATTAACCCTTGTCAGATGTTTGATTTGCAAATATCTTTTCCCATTCTGTGGGTTGCCTTTTCATTTTTGATATGGTTTCTTTCACTCTGCAGAAGCTTTTTAGTTCAATGTGGTCCCACTTGTTTATTTTAGCTTTACTTATCTTTGTATGAGGAGACCGGTCCAAAAAAATATTGCTAAGACAAATGTCAAAGAGCTTACTGCCTGTGTTTTTTTTTCCCTTTTCTAGGAGTGTTGTCTATGTTTTCTTCTAGGAGTTTCTTCTAGGAGTTTCTAGGTCTTACATTCAAGTTTTTAATCCATTTTGAGTTGATTTTAGTGTGTTGATATGGTGCAAGAAAGTGGTCCAGTTTCATTCTTTTGCATGTGGCTGTCCAGTTTTCCCAGCACCATTTATTAAAGAGATTGTCTTTCCCCCCTTGTATATTCTTGCCTCCTTTGTCATGGATTAATTGACCACAAATGCATGCGTTTATTTCTGGGCTCTCTGTCCTATTCCACTGATCTATGTGTCTGTTTTTGTGTGAGTACTATACTTTCTGGATTACTATAGCATTGTAGTATAGTTTGAAATCAGGGAGCATGATACCTCTGGCTTTGTTCTTTCTCAAGATTGTTTTGGACATTCATGGGCTCTTATGGTTCATAAAAATTTTAGGATTCTGTGAAAAATGCCATTGGAAATCTGTAGATGGCTTTAAATCGTAATTTTTTTGGTATTTGTAATAGATTCTAAAAGATTTATAATCTTTTAAAAGACCATCTGACTATTTAAACAAAAATAATAATAATAACTTGTGGAGTTTGTAACGTATGTCTAAATAAAATGGATGGTAATTAATAGCATTAAGGCCTGGAGTAGAGATGTGGCAGTATAATATTGTAAGGTTATTTTTTTATATGTGAAGTTGTATAATATCACCTGACTATAGATTATGATAAGTTACAGATGTATAGTCTAAGATGTACAGCATCCGCTAAAATAGCAGAACAGAGAATTATGACTAATAAGCTAATCAAGGAGGAACAAAATGGAACGACTCAAAAAAATTTCAGTGCTAAACATATAATGAAAAAATAGGAAAAAGGAAACAATAGATGGTGAAAATAGAAATAAAATAACAAGATGATGAATTTAAACCTAACCATACCAATATTCACATTAAATATAAATGTTATAATTATCCCAATTAAAAGGCAGCAATTGCTAGATTAGATTAAAATACTGTTTAAAAGAAGTGTACTTTATTTTTAAAAAAATTTTTAAAATATTCATTTACTTTGGTAGAGAGAAAGTGAAAGGGAGAGTGCATGTGAGTGGGGGAGGGGCAGAGAGCGAGGGAAAGAGAGAATCCCAAGCAGGCTCTGCGCTGTTAGCATGGGATTCAATCCCATGAACTGTGAGATTATGACCTGCGCTGAAATCAACAGTCAGATGCTTAACTGAATGAGCCACCCAGACACCCTGAAATGTACTTTAAATATAAAGATGCAGATATGTTAAAGGTAACAGGATGGGAAAATATGTATTATGCTCATCAAGTCAAATACATTTAATCAAAAATATCAGAAGAAATCTAGAGTAAGTACATTAATATCAAAGTGTATTTCAGAGCAAAGAATATTACCAGGGCTAAAGGTCATTTCATAATATAAAAGAGTCATTTAATTCAGAAGATATTGACCATTCTAAATGTTTATGCCCCTTAGGTCAGCACTTCAAAATACATGAAGTAAAAACCAGTCATGGCCAAATTATGGAAAGAGCCCAAATGTCCATCAACTGATGAATGCATAAAGGAGATGTGGTGGTACACACACACACACACACACGCAATGGAAAACTAATCAGCAATGAAAAAGAATGAAATCTTGCCATTTGAAACAATGTGGATGGAACTAGAGGGTAGTATGCTAAGCGAAATAAGTCAGAGAAAGAAAGATACCATATAATTGCATTCATGTGGAATTTGAGAGACACAACAGATAACATTGGGGAAGGGAAGGAAAAATAAGATAAAAACAGAGAGGAAGGTAAATCATAAGAAACTCTTAAATACAGAGCACAAACAGGATTGCCGGAGGGGAGGTGGGTGAGGGGATGGGCTAAATGGCTGATGGGTATTGAGGAGGGTGTTTGTTGAGATGAACACTGGATATTGTATGTAAGAGATGAATCACTGGGTTCTCCCCCTGAAGCCAAGACTACGTCGTATGTTAACTAATTTGAATTTAAATAACAAAAAAAAAAACAAGTAAAATTTCTAGGAGAAACAGACAAGTCAAACTTTATCATTGGAGATTTCAATATCCCTTTTTTATTAAGGAGCAGTAGACAGAATCAGCAAGAATAGAGAATACTCGAAGGGCAGTGTTAGATATTCGACCACATTGACGTTTAAATAGAGAACATTGAATCCAACAGTGGCACAATACATACACTTTTTAAGGTCACACGGAAATTTACCAAACCATATTATGGGAAATGAAGCAAGTCCGAGGTGGATTTTTTATTTTTTTTAGTGTTTATTTATTTTTGAGAGACATACAGCACACGCACAAGTGGGGGAGGGGCAGAGAACGAGGGGGACAGAGGATCCAAAGCAAGCTTTTACAGCAGACAGCTTGATGTGGAACCCATGAACCCATGAACCACAGGATCACAACCGGAGCCTTAGTCGGACGCTTAACCAACTGAGCCACCCGGGCCCCCCTCAGATGATTTTTTTTAAAAATAAAATTATATAAAATATGTTCTTTGACTGCAATGGAATTAAGTTAGCAGTCACCAACTCCAGGAAATCCCCAAATACTGGGATACTAAATAACACACTTCTAAATAGTCGGTGTAAAAGAAAAAGCAGAAGGAAAACTAGAAGGTATTTTTATTTAAGTTTATTTTTGAGAGAGACAGAGACAGCATGAGTGGGGGAGCGGCAGAGACACTCTTGAGAGAGAATCCCAAGCAAGCTCTGTGCCACAGAGCCTGATGAGGGGCTCGAACTCACGAAACCGTGAGATCATGACCTGAGCTGAAACCAAGAATACCTAACCGACTGAGCCACCCAGGTGCCCCAGAAGGTATTTTGAATGGAGTGAAAATGGAAGCCCAATATCTAAGAAAGAATTTTGGGGACACCACTAAAACAGTGCCTGGGGGGGCATTTATTGTTTAAAAAATCCCAATTAGAAATTAAAAATTGTCTCAAATACTGATCTTGGCTTCTATCCTAAAACAAGAAAAGGAGAGCAAATTAAAACTAATATAAGCAGAAAGGAAATAATATAAGTCAGAGTCAAAATCAATAAATTATAAAACATAGCAAATCCAGGAAGCCAAAACTTTTACATGGATATTCATAGCAGCTTTATTTGTAATAGCCCAAAATGGGTCAAAGCCCATCAACAGATGACCGAGTAAACAAATTGTGATTCAACCATAAAATGGGGTGAAAAGGAATGTATTACAGAGCTCCCCCCACCTTATCTACGGGGGATGTGTTCCAAGATGCCCAGTGGATGCCTGAAACCACGGATAGTAACAAAGTCTACATATACTGTGTGTTTTCCTATACATACATTTCTGTGATAAAGTTTCATTTATAAATGATGCCCAGTCCGAGATTAACAACAAAAGTGATAAAACGGAATGATTAAAGCAATGTGCCGTGATAAAAGCTATGTGAATATGGTCTCTCTCTCCAAATGTCTTATTATAGTGTCCTCCCCCTTCTTGTGACGTGAGATGATAAAGTGCCTCTGAGGTGACATGAAATGGGGTGAGTGAAGTACGCATCATGATGTAGCCTTCGGCTTACCATTGACCTTCTGATGACATGTCAGAAGGGGGATCATGTGCTTCCAGACCTCGGTTGACCGAAGGTAACTGAAGCCATGAAGAAAAGGAAAACCACAGATGAGGGGCGGAGTGCTGTGTTGGTAAACACAGCAACAGGGGAGGAATCTCAAAATATCTATGCTGAGTGAAAGAAGCCAGATAAAAATGTATGCACTGTATGACTCCGTTTATATAAAACTCTAAAATATGTCACCTAGTCTGTAATTATGGAAAGCACACCAGTGGTAGCCTGTGAAAGGGGGTGGGGGTGGGGAGGGAGGGTTTGTAAAAGAGAACAAGCGAACTTTTCAGGTGATGGGTCTGTTCCTTATCTTGGTTGTGACCTCATAGGTGTATACATACGTCAAAACTTGTCAGTAAACATGCTGTTTTATCGTATGCCAATTTTATGTCGATCAGGTTGTTTTAAGACAAAGCAAGTACCAATATCTGGCTGACCTATTCACCTGAGAGAGTTGCCTTGATGTTAATAGAATAACAGTAGCTGATAGGGACTGCACGTTCGGTGGGCACCTCCGTGCTTCTCTGCCCAGCCCACAGGAAGCCTCTTAAGTATCTCTTGGCATCCATGTCACTCGAAAAAGTCTTGAGCCTCTGGTGACAGGTGATTGTCCTGAGGGAGAGCAGCCAACCAGTCTGGTTCATTGGTTTCTCTGCTTTCTGATTTTGAAATTGAAGTCCTGAGAGAGTGTCCATCTATCCTCAGGACGCTTGGGGACCTTCAGGTGGGTGGGGCACCTTCCATCCTCCATGGGAACCAGAAAGCCAGAGGAAGCCTGTCTGTGGAAGAGGAGAAGGGTGAAGCCAGAATCGAAGAGGAAGAGGTTGAGGTGCCCTTCCCAGAGCCCACTTGCAGGTTCCAAAGCAGTCATGTCTTCAAAGGTGTCTTCTCTTTGAGCCTAAGGTAGTTCAGATCAGCTCCCCTTGCCAGCGATCAGAGAGATCAGTGAATACAACGGTTGTGTGCTAGACATTGTGCCAAGCACTTGAAGACATTCTCTCTTTCATTTTGTTTTTACATTTTTAAAAAATGTTTTATTTATTTTTGAGAGAGAGAGCACGAGCAGGCGCGGGGGAGGGAAGGGGGGGTGGACAGAAGATCGAAAGCAGGCTCTGCACTGACAGCAGCGAGCCCAGGGAGGGGCTCGAACTCACAAACTGTGAGATCATGACCTGAGCCGATGTTGGACGCTTAACCGACTGAGCCACCCATGTGCCCGGCCATTCTCTATTTTAATCTGCACGACCAGGCAAGGTAGATAGTATTTCCATTTTCAGGTGAAGGGAAGGAGGTCTCTGTGGGCTTGTTGTTGGTTGTTCATAGGAATTGCGGTTGGGAAGTCAGTTTAGCTAAGAGGGACTGGGCCAGTCCTCACAGTTTCTGGATTGTTCCCTGCTCATATCGCCTTCACTCCTCTCTCTTTCCTCTCCACCTCTGCATCTTCCTGTCCTTCGGGGCCAGCTCAAGTGCCTCCTTCCCCACCAGCTACTCACAGGCTCCATGGTTCAATTCTTCCCTAGATTCTTATTACCTGTTGTGACTCTCACCTGTGCCCTCATCTCTGTTCTCTTCTAGTTCTGCCACCCGAACTTGCCTTCTTCAGCTAATTGTTCCATAGAGGTTAGGATCTCCGTAGTCCCTGAGACCGTGCTTGACATGAGGGTGTGTTCAAGATGTAATTGTTTGAGGCATATCTCTTAATTTATTAAGTAATCAGCTACAAAATACAATAGAACAAAAAACCAATTTCTATAAAACTAGTGTGGCTTGAGGTCATGTTGTGCCTCAGATTACCATTTCCCAAACAGGAAAGACGGACATCAACCCTCCTCCTGGCCCTAAGTCTTCTGGTGTTCCGGAGAAACCCACATGGGCATTTGTTAGTGGTTTATCACTTTGGACGGAGAAATCAAAGGGGTAGAAACAGTCTGAATCCGGGGCGCCTGGGTGGCGCAGTCGGTTAAGCGTCCGACTTCAGCCAGGTCACGATCTCGCGGTCCGTGAGTTCGAGCCCCGCGTCAGGCTCTGGGCTGATGGCTCGGAGCCTGGAGCCTGTTTCCGATTCTGTGTCTCCCTCTCTCTCTGCCCCTCCCCCGTTCATGCTCTGTCTCTCTCTGTCCCAAAAATAAAATAAAAAACGTTGAAAAAAAAAATTTAAAAAAAAAAAAAAAAAAAAAAAAAGAAACAGTCTGAATCCAACCCATCAGGGGAGGAAGGCCACCCAGACCTACCTTCCCCCCCGCAGTGCCCAATTCTTCACTTTCCTCTCACTCACCTCCACCCCATCGTCCCCCATTGTAGGTGGGTCTTACAAATGCACGCTGTCGTCCCGTTGCTCCATGGATGGAGTCTGGATCAGGACCAACCTCATGGGATGGGAGCAGTTCAGTCACATAGGGCCCAGTGCTGAGAAGGTCCCAGAGCTTAGGGTTAAACTTCTCCCATTGCCATCTTGAAACATTTAATGCTTTTATCTTTCTGTGTTTAGTAAGTGAAGTGTGATAGGGCACTGGAATGTGCTCTGGGAGCTTGGGGCCTCGGCTCTTACACGGTCCTGCCTCATGTCGCCTCCCCCAGAAGGGGTCTCAACAGCCCACTCACCAGTTTCTGGGTTCACAGACCCCCCACTTAGCCTCCACCTCCCTAACCCCACTGTGTCCACTGCTGCCCCTCTGATCTCTGGTGCCCTGGCCCTGCCTGGCCTCTGCTCCCTGTCCCTGTCCCTGTCCAGCAGCCACTGCCCCCTTCCCCCCTGGCCGGGGCCCGGGTGGGGTGTGGATAGGAGTGGGTGCAGACACTCCCAAGTGGGGTATGGCAGAAGCCACCCTTCCCCCAGCCAGCACGGAGGCCGCAATCTCTTAGAGGTCGCCTGATCGCTGTGGGTTGAGGCAATGGAGACGGGAGATTGTCTTTCCCATCCCCGGCTGGGGCTTCGCACTTCTGCCCAGACACCGGCAGAAGGGAGCCCTGCAGCTGGTGGGCTGTGTGTGCCCGGTGAAGTGTGGCCCAGAGCAGCTGTGAGGCCTGCACCTGCTTAGTGGCCTCAGTGGTTGTTCTGTGCCCCAGGCAGTGCGTCATCGAGCAGCGAATGAAAAACACCATGGCAGGGTGAGAGAAAGACCACAGGAAAAAAGAGCAAGTTTTCTAGTTTTAGGATCCTTATGGCACTTTTCCCCTCCTTGGTAAATAAGAGGTCCTAGATTTTCAATTTGCCCTGGGCCCCACGAATCAGGTGCTTGGCCTGACTTGCTTAAATTTATTTTCATGGTAGACTGTGAAAAGAGACTGTTCCTTGTTTACTAATACTTGGGTTTGAAAGGGTCTTTCCATTTGGAAGGATGACATCTAACAGGGAGGGGTGGGTCCTACAAAGGCACACCAGCTGTGTGATCTCTGCTCACTATATACGCCTGATTTTCCCCCCAAGCCACGTCACTGCAGATTGTCTCTTCTGATCCCTTTTACCGCCTTAGATCTCAACGGCAAGATTTCAGAGCTGGTAAGTTTGACTGAGGCTGACTCCCGTCAGTAGCCCTGGAGTCAGATCCCCTGGCTCTGCGTGCTGGTTGCTGAGAACCCACACAGACAGTCTTCAGAAGATTGTTCGTGCCCCGGACCCGCTTCACACACAGAGTGGGAAGTGCCTGGGAATGCCTTGCCCTGGGACCAGTCCCAAGCCAGGGACAGACTGCTCTGAGGATAAAGTCCCAGCTCCTGGCACGGGATGATGGAGCTCTGAGGCGGGACTCACGTTCACAGCTCCTCTCGGATCAGGTGGAGGCTGGGACTGCCCTGAAGTCACACTCTGGCTTAGCTGCCCGCCCTGCCCTGTGCTCCTTCCCCAGCCTCTCCCTGGTTCTCCGGGGATCCTGTCTACGATCAGCCGCTTTCACCCAGCTCCTATCTGCTCTGGGGAGAGCCCAGCTTAGGACCCAGGGTGCAAGACCTAGGTCACGCTATTTTGTGATGCAAATGTCAGTCGTGTTTAAAATAACACTTAGTGTTTGCCTGGGTCTTACTCTTGCAGCCTGGTCTCTGTTCCCATAATTAGTTGTAGTGAGGCCTAGATTTACCCAAGTATCCTGGGAGGCTCGCTGTGACCTTGGGAGACTTGTATTGTAATATGAGAAGTATATCCTGATCGATAGTAGTGTTGGCCTCTTAAGCTGTGGGGGCCTCAGGAGTAAACATTTTTACTCATAAGGGGGAGATCTATCGTGAAAACCCGGGTCGCTTTTTAAAAATAATAGGTAATGACTACAGAGTCAAATGTAGAATATGTGTATATTCTACAATAGGGTTAGAAGCGTGGGTGGTGGGCATTGAGGAGGGCACTTGTTGGGATGAGCACTGGGTGTTGTATGGAAGCAATGAACCACGAGAATCTACCCCCCAAAACCAAGAGCACACTGTGCACACTATATGTTAGCCAATTGGACCATAATTTATATTAAAAAAAAAGAAAGACATTACATCATTAAAAAAAGAAGTACATGTAAAAGGAAGCCCTGTTACGTCTATGTATTCATCCTCCAAGCATTTATTGAGTATCGACTGTATGCCAAACATTTTTAAAAGTTCTACAGTAATTTTTTGAAAGGCCCCATGCGTGGTCTGTCTTTGCAGAAGGAAGAATCTAGTGAGGGAATGGAGTGTTTCCTTTGACGTCTGTTCCCTCTGAGCTGGGTGGGGTGCGGTGCACCCAGTTTGTAGCCCCGATTCAAGGAGATCTGGGCTCTTTGGGGCTGGCTTGGGGGCTGGAAGGAACAAAAGTCCCAGACATTTGACCCTGGCTCACGGGAGGCCGGCGGGAAGCTGTGTGTGAGGCCCGGACTGAGGGGTTCCGAGGCTGCAGGACTTTGGGTACAAACAGGGCAAGTCCCTAGTTGGTCACTGTATGTTTGTGGCTCCGGTGACCAGGCCTAGTGCGTGGCCGCAGGCCTTTTAGGAAGGCACTTCTTCTGTCTCCCTATGGGCACCTTCCCTTGTCCCTGCTCTTCCTGGCTGGGACAGAGAGAGAGGCGCCCTGTTTTTGATTTGCATTACAAATTCCTCCACCTGAGCCATTTATGTGCGTGAAGTGGGGTTCACAGGAAGTGTGGGGAGCCCAAGTGATTTTATGGCTTGTAGCAAACATCCTACAAACACACAGACTTACATTGGACTCCTACACTTCGCTCAGGTGGCCTTGTCCCTGTGCCGAGGGACTCTGCGGCTCTTGGCCATGTTGTCCGGTCCTTCCCTTCTCTTGTCAACCCTTCTCTCTTCTGTCTTCTTCTCTCCACCACTCCCAAATTCTCGTTCATTGATGACTTTGGTTACTTTGCCTCTTTGTCGCCTCTTTCCGTCGTATGACTGTAGACCTCCACTCTCCCCAGAGTTTCATTTATCGAGGTATTTTCCGGTACAAAGTGAGCTCCTGCCCCTGTGTGTGATGATGATGTTTCTGAGGCCAGGCCCTTGGGCACCCTGAGCTGGTGCCCGGTGGACTTTTTTGCAAGAGGTGTCAAATTGCCCCCTGGCACATCGCACGGGACCGCGATGGAGTGCAGGGATGCGGGTCTCAGAAAAGTCCCAAACCTCTGAAAATCTCTCTGGTTTGAGACGGGAATGAACAAATTCTCCAGGTCGGGAAAATAATAAATACTGATATTACCAACGGGGTTTGGGGAGCCGTACTCTGAGTAGTGGCATACTCTAATACTAAAATGCATATCACAGGACCAGTGCCAGTCTTAAAGATCATTCTCCTTGAGCATTCACCTGTGCCTATGAAGAGATTCCCCTTTAGAAGCTCATTCCTATTTTTGTCGGTATGCCAATTTCTTTAAAAGTTAATTTCATGGCCGGTTTTCTTGGCACACATTTGGCCAGTAGATGACTAAAAACATCAAGAGAGCCGGTTAGATGATGAGATAGTAAGCTGTCTCTGGGGCTGTTGGAGAAAACCAGAGACTTCTGAAATTCAGACTTTGAGAATCTTCCTGTCCCAACCCCCTCATTTTAAGTCTGAGGAAAATAAAGGTCTGCAGAAGTGAGGCTTGCTTCCATATTTATCAAGCTGGGGTGAGGCACAGCTGGGATTAGAGCACTGATTTCTCCTTATCCGGGAGGCAGAGGCCTCTCCCCACATCAGGCGATGGCGTGAATCCAGTTCTGGCTGTTGGTCCACGTAGCTTCACCCAACCTGCTCGTGGCAGGTGCCGTTCTGAGTGCGGTATCCACATTAACAGACTGAGTCATTATGATTGCCCTCGTGGTAGATGTCTATCATCAAAATCCCCATTATGTGGATGGTTAGGGCACTCACTCACTGTGCAGGTGGCTGGGCTTGGGTGTGAGCCCAGTCAGGTGGACGTGAAGGGCGGGCAAAGAGTCCCACTGCCACCCCACCTCTAACCCAGACATCTGGCTCATGGATGTCTCCTCTGAAGGTTTTCCGGGTGCTCCTAAGGTGCTTGGGCAGAGGCTTCCTCATCAGCCTCCTTCCCTAAGCCACGGGAAGTGGAATAATTGTGTCCAAAACTGCTTTGCAGCTGGCACAAAAGATTACTTATTTGGAGTTATTTTAATCATCAGATAGTCTTTAAGAATTCTCAGGAGAGGTTGCCTTTCTTGATTTTTTTAACCCCTTCTTCTTTATAGTCAGAAAATTCTTCCCTCGTCCTCAAAGGACACGGAGAGCAGTGTCTTATGATCGTGGCTCCTTGAAGAAGCTACTTCTCCCTTCCAGGTGTATGTAAGGGGGCAGATGAGCTGTTTCTAGATATGCTCTTGCCCTTTGGAAAATGCATTTGTCCAGGGAATGAAAGTTTTCAAGACACAAACTGCAGGTTTCTCTAATTTATTTCGCAATAACTGTAGTCGATGCAGTCACTATATGTAAGCAACCATGCGTATATTTGAATGAGGTTGTCCCAGAATGAGCCCCTGCCAAGGTCTTACCAACGGTCCTCTCCTTGCCTTCCAGTTTTACGGGAGCCCTATACAGTCCGTGTGGAGGACCAGAAAACCATGAGAGGCAATGTTGCGGTCTTCAAGTGCATTATCCCCTCCTCGGTGGAGGCATACGTCACCGTGGTCTCATGGGAGAAAGACACCGTGGTACTCATCTCAGGTAGGCTGGGCGTGTCCGGGGCGCAGGGTGCCGGGCTCACCTTCTCAGTGCTCGTTTCAGGTATTGAATTGGGTCTCTGGCTATGTGTCCGTCATAGCTAAGAATTGGCCTACGTCTGGTTGATGCTGTTTGATGATTGTGTGACATCAGTGCTTTATATCGGTTTCCCGACTCGATACAGACATTCCTCAGTGAATTGACTGATGGACGGGTAGAAATGAGTTACTGTGCGTACCACCGTCATGTTATTCTCTGAGGCAATTTTGGCTTATATCTGCTGCTGAAAATAGGGCAGTATGGTTATTGCGTCTAGGAGAGTCATCAGTAATATGCTTAGGACTGATAGCCTCCAACTATAATCTGGCAAACAGAAGCTCTGGTTTCGAATGTTGTGACCCTTTCAGACGCCTTGAGAGCTATGTGATGTCTCTGATCTCTTTGTTGAAGATTCTACTCAGAATATATATTCAGCACTGAGATACATATATATATGTATATACATGTGAAATATATAACATAATATATATGTGTATAATTTATTATATTAAATATTTATTATTTAAATTTTAATTTATTATTTAATTTTAATTTATTATTTGATTATTTTAATTTATTATTTAAAAATTATATATACATATATATCAAATACATAATTTATTGGTTTTTTTTCTGGAACCTGGAAGTGACACGACTGAAATTTTAGCCTCTAAGATGTGCTAGTTCTTTTCTCATGGTTTTTAAGTAGATTTCTTGCCCCCTTGCTGCTTAGCTGGAAAGGCCCTATGGGCAGTACCCACGTTTCCTGTTTTGCTCGTCTTTGGAGAGTAAGTGACTATGGGCTGGTCTTGGAGAAGAGCGATGATGGGTACCAAGTCAGCTAAAGCTGATTATAAATGCTTGCTTTCCTCTGTATGTCTGTGTGGATGCATGTCCACATGTGCACACACACGTCTTATGCAACTCTTGAATACCGTCAAAATTTTGCCCGTTTACAGAGATAGGAAATTAGAACTCAGTTCTCATGGTGACCTAGCATTTATGCTTTTCAGCTTTTTGGTTTTCTAGACAGTATAGGTTACTATTCAGGGACCATTAAAAAAAAAAAAACAGACAAACCACAAAACCATTAGAAAGTCCAAACCAAAAATTACATCTTTGGTCTTTAAAGTACGTCCAGTAAACTATCACGTAATTGAGGTTTTCAGGTTTTCTTAACACGTTCAGCTCAGACTCCCTCTAACTTCATTCAGTGAACATTAAATGTCTAAACCACCATGATTTAACTTAAAGTATTGAAAAAATAGTAGGCTTAATGACTGAAATATGATTACACGTAGTCAGAATGGACTCACCTGTGCACTTTTATTTGTTGTCGTGTTTTTTATTTATTTTTTATTTTTTATTATTTTTTTAAATTTTTAATGTTTATTTATTTTTGAGACAGAGACAGAGCATGAATGGGGGAGGGGCAGAGAGAGAGGGAGACACAGAATCGGAAGCAGGCTCCCCGCTCTGAGCCATCAGCCCAGAGCCTGACGCGGGGCTCGAACTCACCAACAGTGAGATCGCGACCTGAGCTGAAGTCGGACGCTCAACCGATTGGGCCACCCAGGCGCCCCAGTTGTCGTGTTTTTAAAAAAAAAATTATTTATTTGTTTTAAGCGATCCCTGCACCCAACGTGGAGCTCCAGCTCAGGGCCCCAAGATGAAGGGTCACACGTGCTCCCGCTGGAGCCAGACAGGCTCCCCCTCTTTGTTGTGTTTGGTGAATGGTCTTACTGGCTTCTGTTTAGAGGTCATTTTAGTTTCTGAATGGCAGATGGAGAGATTTGATGACAAGTCCGTCTGGCTGAGCCCAAGGCCAGAGTGGAAGGGCCGTCACATGCACCTGTTGAGGGCCCGTGGGCTCACTGAGGGGGACAATGCAGGACGGTATTTGCAGTGTCCCACACTCAGGGGCCTGGGCTGAGGGAGGTGCGACCGTCATAGAACAGCCATGGGACAACTTCTGGGGTTTGCCGTGGAGGGGGAGGGAACAGGGGAGGATTACAAATGGATTTTTACTTGAGGAGACATATGTCATTTCTGTGAATATTTGATTGGCCAAAGCCAGTCACATGACCTGTCTGACTTGAATGAGACGTGCCCAGGAGAGAACGACTGGAGATCTGAGTGGGAGATAGAAATATCTACCAAGGTTTTATATACCTGTTGATATAGACATCTATATCGATAGGTATGTTTTATATGTTTGTAATACAGGTTATATATTGATATTTATCAATTTATTATTAAATATATTAATATTGTATATTAAATAATTATATGTTATATATAAATTATATACCATATATAAATAATTATATGTGAAATGAAATATATTTAAAATATATTAATATTTATTAATTTATTATTACATACATAACATTAATAAATATTAATAATACAGGTTATACATTAAAAATGTAATGTGTGCATTCTTATGTTTCCTAGGCATCTTTTTTTTTTTTTTAACGTTGATTCATTTTTGAGAGACACAGAGAGACAGAACATGAGCAGGGGAAGGGCCAGAGAGAGAGGGAGACACAGAATCTGAAGCAGGCTCCAGGCTCTGAGCTGTCAGCCCAGAGCCCGACGCGGGGCTCGAACTCACGAACTGAGAGATCATGACCTGAGCTGGAGTCGGGCGCTCAACCGACTGAGCCACCCGGGAACCCCCCTCGGTATCTTTAATTAGCGGTTTACCCATGCAGATTTCATCTTTTTGCAATCTATGTGAATAGACTTGTTTTCTTCAAACATGAACCTAATTAAATTAAAGGAATTTTATATTTGGCGAGCGGGAGAGGGTGCTGATATGCAAACCCAAAGCTGGTGTCTTCCTAACAGGAACTGATGACACCCTTGTCTCCTCAGTCACGCCTTAGAGCTTTATCCTTTGGCAAAATTTTGAAAACAATGTGTACCATGGATAAGCACTTGGCCTTTTTTTTTTTTCCCCACAAAAGTATCCACAAAAACCAATATAGTATAGGCTTTTATCTCATCAAGGAATACTTCAGTAGCAAGTTTTTGTTGGTTTATAAGCTAGCCATTTCATCAAACACGAGGTATTCCCAAGATACTCAGTGTGGTTCCCATGGCGTGTGTGTGTGTGTGTGTGTGTGTGTGTGTGTGTGTGTACGTTTGTATACAGAGAAAGAGATGGGGAGACAAAGACACAGAAACAGACTGAGACACGCACAGAAAGAGAGTGAGTTAGAGCTGTTTTCATTCTCAAGGAGTTTAACCTGAGAACAGGGCCCCGATGCAGCGTTATGACCTGTAAATAGGAAGTCCGGAAGTTAACCTTGTAATGTAACTGGTGCACCTGCTCCCAGCGCCTGGCCCCCACCCAGTGAGGCTGTCAAAAATGCCCAGGGAAGGAAGTCATGAAGCCACTGAAGATGACAAAATGGTTAAAAGCATTGGGGATCTTAATCAATGAACGGGTTTTGGGTGATTTTGGTGGGGAAGGATTACATTTCTTGCTGGTGGCCAGGTCCCCGCATGAGGCAGGGCACAGGTAACCACACGTAGGAGGCAGGGAGGCTCAGAGGCTGAGCCTGGGGCCTCCCTCCTCCGGGCAGCAGTGGGGGCAGCCTCACACAGCACCGAGGTCCCAGGGACCCAGGGGCTTTTCTGAGTGAACTCTCAGCTCCAGCAAAGGCATCCCAGATCGTGTGCACGGTAGATGGTCCGCAAAATGTTAATTTGTCTGTGATTTGTAAATAAACCGATAACCCCGGTGGTCCCTTGCTGCTCTGGTTTAGCTTTGGTGGCTGGCAGGGGCGGTCACCCGCCTCAGTCTTCCCTGGATTCCGAGACAGCCCAGCCTACGGTGAGTCTGGCTGGGAAATTTGTCCCAGGGGACATGCCTCCTCCATACACGTCGCTTCCTTTGGTGGAAGAAGGCAGTGAGCCAAATGCGCCGTGAAAAGGAGCCTGTGTGCGTGTCTGCCTCAGCGGGTAGAGTGGGAAGAGAAGACCGGCCGTGGGCTGATCCCAGAAAGCCGGAGCTCCCGCAGGTCACCGGGGGCCTGGCCGCTGTCCCCGCGTGTGCACATGGTGCTAGTGAAAGGAAGCCGCCTGTTCTCCGGGTCCCTGCTGTCCTCCCACCGCTCTGTGGGTGCCACCACTCAGCCTCTCGGAGTCCAGAGCACCCCGGGGAGAGGCCAGAGCGCCAGGCCTTCTCCTGGTCCGTGAGTGTCAGGCTTATGCACACGTTCTAGGCCAGGGGTGTTTGGAAATCCAGGCTGAGGTAAGTGGGTGTTTGTCGCCTAGGAAATCCTTCCAGTGAAAAACATGTTTAAATATTCGTGTGTTCCTATAAAAAGAAAGGGCGCGTCTTCCTAGTTTTTGCTCTTTAGTTTGGTTGAGCAGATCGGTGACTGGGCTATGTTCTTCCAGGGGTGAGAGGCACCAGTCATGTCTGTCTGGGTTTCAGCGTGAGCTGCATGGTTTCATTAGCTTACTGCACATAAAGTCATCATTGATTTTTTCCGGGGGAGGTTTCAGTTGGCCTGACTCTAGACTCAGGCATCAAGCAGTGCCTCTCTGGCACATGAGGTCGTTAGATCACCCCTATTACGAGCATAAATGAGTGCATTTATTCTAAATGATCTTTGGAAAGAATGGTCCAGTGGTCTTGTTATGGACTACATGTTCATGTCCCCTTAAGGTTCGTGAGTTGAGGTCCCAGCCTCCAGTGTGATGGTATTTGGAGGTGGAGCCTTTGGAGAAAATTAGAGTTAGAGGGGGTCGTGGGAGTGGGGCCCCCGTGATGGGATTTGTGTCCCTAGAAGAAGAGACACCAGAGCCCTCCCTCTCCACCAGAGGAGGGCAGTGAGCAGGTGGCCATCTGTATCCCAGAGGAGGGCTCTTAACAGAACTTGACTGTTCAGGCAGCCTGAACTTGGACTTCCAGCCTCCCAAACTGTGAGAGATAAAAGACTGGTGTTTAAGCCCCCCACTCTATGGCCTTTATTTTTTAATTTGTTTTTTTTTTTTGCTTGTTTATTTATTTTGAGAGAGAGAGAGAGAGTGCATACATGTGCAAATGGGGGAAGGGCAGAAAGAGAGAGAGAGAGAGAGAGAGAGAGAGAGAGAGAATCCCAAGCAGGCTCTGAGCTGGCAGTGTAGAGCCCGATGCAGGATTTGAACTCACAAGCTTTGAGATCATGACCTGAGCTGAAACCCAAGAGCTGGACACTTAACTGGCTGAGCCACCCAGGTGCTCAGTATTTTTTGCCATGGTATTTTTTTTAATAGCAGCCGAAGCTGAAAAGACAGGCTGAGAAGTAAGAGCCCCAAAACTCCCCCGGGGAAGGAGGGGCACATAATGTCTGATGCTGCTGTGCTCTCTGCTTTGCTGTCTCCCTGGGCTGTCACCCGGCCACAGGATAGCGCTTGGTTGACCTTCACTCTCGTACTCTGGCAGATGGATGATAGGAACCGGGGAACGTGTGGTGGGAGGGCATCTCAGGGACAGGCACACCCTGTGCATCGAGTGTCCTCCGTTAACACTGTGGATCCCGATGGGGCGCCTTCTTACCTAACGAAAATGAGCCCGGAAGAACAAGAGTGATGATGTCCATACTCATTTTCGAACATCCTTATCACCTCCTCTGAGCGCAGACGAGAGCCTTTTAAATATCAGAATATGAATATGGCCCAATGAAAACATAGTAGGGTGGATGGCGGTGTGCCTGGGGAGGTACGGCTGATGTGGAGATAGGGAGGACGCCGTCCCGGCAAAGAACAATATCGGCGATTTTATATTTGGGTTTCACTCAGTGGCCCGTTGTGAGTTTCTTCCCGGTTAGGGAG
Organism: Panthera tigris; assembly: GCF_018350195.1. NCBI lineage: Eukaryota > Metazoa > Chordata > Mammalia > Carnivora > Felidae > Panthera > Panthera tigris. The sequence continues at coordinate 5,130,082 of NC_056668.1, forward strand.
GCTGGCGACGAGCGAGCCCAGTATTCTGTGTCTGTTTCCTCTGATAAAATTCTGAGAGTCTCACTGGGGGTTTAGCTACATTAACATCAAAGACACAGCCCAAGGGTAACCGGATTTGGAAAATGGAAAAAGTGAACATTTTACTATTCCCAGAGATCTGCCTCCCTCTTTAGCACTGGCCCAATTTTCCGTTAGGATATTTCCCATCTGAACACCTCTATTACTGATGACTCAAGGAGAATTTTATCTCCGAGGATCAATGAGTTCAAGTCCACGGGTGATTATCTTTTTCCTGTATTTTGGGTAAAAGTGAACAATTTTCTGCCCACATTAAATATCAAAGCCCCAGCACTTGACATGAAACACTCACTGTAGTTTACGAATGCTGTGTTTGGGTCTGGTTGCCGTAGATAAGGCAGGATCTGGGCTTGAAGACCCCCCCCCCCCCCATGGAGATGACTTCTGCTCCCAGGGAGCTGTGGGTAGAGGTTACGGTGCTGTGTGTGGGGGGAGCTTGGTGGCAGGCAAAGAGGTAGGCCCCACAGGAACGCGTACCTTCGGCGTTTCTGCCTGGGGAGGTGTGGAAGGTTTCACCAAAGAGGTGGCCATTTGAGAAAATGGTGGTTTGCATCTTAGGGTGAGGAAAGCAGTTGCATCATAGGTAGAGTCACCCCAGTTAGGCCGGGTTTTTCAGGTTTCAGCAAACTGAAACTAAGGGAAGATTTGAGGTGCTCTGTTCCCTTTTGGAGTTGGGGACATAGCTGCTGGGGGCAGGGAGGGCTGCGATGTGGCTGGTTGTCTCTGTATTTGTGACCCCCCCCCCCCCCCCCCCGTGGCTATAAGAGAGTCCATGTTCCCGCCTTCGAAGGCACTTCTAGTTTAATTTTACTCCTGGTCGCTGGGCATTTTCAAGGCAATCTCTGCAAAGCTGCTCAGGTTGCCATGGTGATAAGACCCAGTTCTGCCCTCAAGGTGCTTATGAGTAAAGGGAATGAGATCAACATCAAAATGATTTCAGGGACCTAAATCACCCATTGTCACCTGAAAGCCCCGTCTTTGATTCTAAAAGTACTAGGATGTTGCAGGAACAAAAAGAAGCATTAATTTAACATTCACTGAAAAAGACATTTTTAGGACCAAATGGAAGCTGTTAAAGGGACATTTTCCTTTCTTTCTTCTTTACTTCCACCCATCCCTCTGTCTGTCCGTCCATCCTTCTGTCTGTCTATCTATCTATCTATCCATCTATCCATCCATCCGTCCGTCTGTGTATTCATCCATCCATCTATTCATCTGTCCATCTGTCTATCATTTATCTATCTGTCTGTCTATCTAATCTATCTAGATTCTAGATTTCTGGCAAGTCAGAGCCTCATTAAAAACACTGGAAATGATTCTTAGCACAGGAGGGATTCAGCAGACTAGAGTTGGAAAGGTGGAGACATGTCATATTTTCACTATGCCGTGTTTTGGGGGAATATGACAACTAAAAACTGGGCAGGTGCACAGGAAGCGGGGAGGGACCTAGTCTCATTCCTTTTTAAAGCCATTGATTGGTTACACTTTTTCCATGTAAGTCTATTCTCACGAAGTAAGTTTTTGCATGTTATTCCACCGCCACCTGAAAGTGATTCACAACAGGGCTGTTTACAACGCAGAGCAAACTCCACCTGACGCTGGGAATGACAGGTATGTTAGATGAGCTGCTTGAGTCTGCCATTCCAGAAAGAACCCACCAGTGGGATCCTGAAAGAGCCAGAGTAAACAGAAGGTCTGCTAAGTGTGAGCCTTCAGAGAGAAGACACATTCCTCATTCTCAAAATTAGAAATTGTCCTGGAGATTATAGCTTGAAGGAAACAAAAAAAATATGTTTTTGACTTTTGAACTTCTGAGACAAGTAGACACATGGCTAAAGACTTGTTAACATAATGTTTAAAAAAGAGAGAAAGGGAGAAAGAAAGAAAAGAATGAAAACATGACAAGGAAAGTATGGTAGCAAGTTTATACTGGAGCATCTCAGTGTGTGTGTGTGTGTGTGTGTGTGTGTGTGTGTGTAAAAGACACCTTCTGCCATGAAGGTATTGGGTCAGCCTAACATGCCCCTTGGTTTCCTACCAAGGAGCACCAGAGGAATATGGCCTCACCGCTGTGGTGTATTACAGCGAGAGGGTGCAGAGTGAGACCAGCAAAGGGAAAAGGCGCGTGGGGACAGGTCTGGAGGAAACCAGGCAAAAGCTTCCAGCACTTTTCTCCTCATGGAGTCGCATAGGACACACTTAATCCCGGCAGCAGGGACTAATGACAGCAAATGTAAAATACTGTCTCCCGAGCATTTTAGAGATGCATTAGAGGTTCAGTGTCCAAGGATTTTCCTGGAGGCTGGTCACGTGGGCACCCTCTGACTGGCATGTCCCCAAATTCCAGACTCCCGGAAGGAGAGCAGGTGTTCTGGTGTTCAGTAAACCATATTGTTCTTATGGTTCAGGCACAGGAAGGTGGTGGGGACTCTCCTGAAATTCCAGTTCCTAGACATCGGCCAAGAGGCAGCCTCACAAGCAGGCTTGTCTAATGAAAGCAGCTCTACACGTTCCACGTTGACTCCTTTCTGTACAGGGCTGTTTTCTCAGAGATGGCGGCTCAGTCCACTCAATCACATTCTGAATGTGCCCGGCATCAAATGGGCAGGTTCAAAAAGCAGGTTCCAGGCTCTGAGCTGTCAGCAGAGAGCCCCATGCGGGACTTAAACTCATGAACCGCAAGATCATGACCTGAGCCATCCAGGCGCCCCTGCTCAGTCTGTAGTTTAAAGGTTTTATCACCTCATATCCATATCGCCTCCATCTTTAGGCAGATGTCACCCCAGTTTTTGAAATATCCCCAAACACATTGACCCAGATTTTCCTCTTGCCTCCACCTAAATGTAAACATAGTTTCATTTTGTCTTCTGCTAACAGGGGCCTTCTGCCTGCTCTCTCTATGATGTTGGGTTCTTTCTAGATAGGAGAAACAGATGGTCAGCCAAGTCAGTCAGTTCTAATTTGGACCCAAGTGCATTTTCTTCTGGTCTTTTGTTCATCTGTGAGATTTTATTTCAGGAACACTGAAGAGAACAACAGGATCATTTGCAAAATAATATCAGGCAGTGATGGCAATGATACGGTCATCGTTATCATCAAGCTAAAATCAGATGTCATGAATCGAAATATGTTGACGCAGTGCGCCATTCTGTAAGAATACAGGATTCGCAACTTATAGATGTAATTTTTGACTCAGAATAAGAGAGCAGGGTGAATTCAAGGTCAGGACCTGAGTTAAGTGTAGATTATATTGTATGGGGCTTTTGGTGCTTCTTCCTGTGTGCTGGGTTAACCCAAGTGCAGGAAAGTCCCTCCCTAGGTGGTTTGGTGGCGGGAACTCCAGAAAGCCACCGGGCAGAGTCACAAGGCCTGTCAGCCCTTTGTGACTTCGCTTCTGGGCAGATGAGACAGGACAGCACATCTCCCAGCAACCTAGACTCCCTCTCTCCTCAGTAACCCCATGACCAGTAGAATCCCCAGTCAAGATGGTTGCCACCATTTTGTTTTCTCTTCTCCAGCCTTGGGAGAAGCCAGAGGCCAGGTACCCTGACCATTTGCGCCAGTTTTCACTGGCCCTTCATCGTTTCCCAAGATTTGGGGGTGTTTCTGTTGATTGCTCGTACGTTACGGACAGTGGGTTTCCCAAGCTTCTCCTCGGGAGTCTGAAAATTTCCACTCCTAGCCCCTCACGGATCTGTTCTCCAGTCCTCAAGAGGTAGTCACTTTCTACTTCTGGAGCCTGAGCCCTGCTCCTCCTACCTCAAACGTTGTCTTCGTGTTTCCTGTCACAGGAAGACACAGACAGACACAGACTCTCCTGTCCACTCTGATCCCCCACGTGTGCTGCTGTCAGGACGCCTCTTGCTTGTCTCGGACCTTCTCCTCTGGGACCTCTGCCATCACCTCTTTGGTGATTATCATATTTCTTTTTTTTTAAATTTTTTTTATTAAAAATTTTTTTAATCTTTATTTATTTTTGAGAGAGAGACAGAGTGTGAGCAGGGGAGGAGCAGAGAGAGAGGGAGACACAGAATCTGAAGCGGGCTCCAGACCCCAAGCTGTCAGCACAGAGCCCGACGTGGGGCTCGAACTCACGAACCGTGAGATCATGACCCGAGCCGAAGTCGGATGCTCAACCGACTGAGCCACCCAGGCGCCCCTGATTATCATATTTCTTATGACACCGATGCTCAGCGGTTATCACAACTTTCATGTTACTGTTTCCATTCATACTTTTTTTTGCCCCCTTGGAAAGCTTATTGAAAGGAGAGTCTGAACCCCCTACTCTTCCTAATCTCGTGTGGTCTGGGCTCTACCACTTGCATGGTACTGAAACTTAACATTTTCAAGGTCACCCATGACTTCTAGTATCATGTGCCAAGGGCAAGTTCTGACTTCCTTGAAGAACCAGTGCCCTTGACCTTCTTCCTCCATTGGTTGCCCTCCTTTGGTTGGCGAACTACCGTACCCTGTCCTGATTGACTTCGTCCATATTTCTACATTATCTCTTTCCTTATCTTTTCTTCCTTGCTCAGAAGTGTAAATAGACCCCCGAAATCTGTCTTCACACCCTCTCCTTTCAATCTCCACTTTCTTTACTGGTCATTTCATTTCTTTCCCAGGGCTTCATCCACCACGTCTGTGTAGATGACCCTAACCTTGGAACTGTCTTGTCTCCTGGGCTTGCTTATTCCCCACTGTCTGCTCTCCTCCTGCCACCTCTAACAGAGCGTAACTAAAGCAGAATTGAGTATTTCTTCCAACCAGTAATTCATTTTGCCTTTGAATTACTTTCTTTTCTTTTCTTTTCTTTTCTTTTCTTTTCTTTTCTTTTCTTTTCTTTTCTCTTTTCTTTTCTTTTTCTTTTCTTTTCTTTTCTTTTCTTTTCTTTTCTTTTCTTTTCTTTTCTTTTCTTTTCTTTTCTTTTCTTTTCTTTTCTTTTCTTTTCTTTTTTTTTCCAGATTGTACCTATTAGGCTCCAAAGTATCACAAACTAGGTGATAAATAACACACATTAAAATAACAGAAATGTGTTCTATCACAACTCTAGAGACCGGAAATACAGGGTCAAAATGTCAGCAGGGCTATGCTCTCTCTGAAGGCTCTGGGGAACAATCCATTCTGCGCGTGTCTCCCAGCTTCTGGTAGCCGAGGTGGCCCTTTGGGTTCCTCACCTTATAGATGCATCACTACAATCTCTGCCTCTCTTGTCTCAGGGCCTCTGTCCTGTGCGTGTGCCTCTGTGTCCCTTCTCTTCTTATAAGGACACCAGTCAGATTGGATTAAGGGCCCACCCTCTTCCAGGATGATCTCATCTTAACTAATTACATTTACGATGACCCGATTTCCAAATAAGGTCGTATTTCGAGGTTCCAGGAAGGACATGACTTTTGGGAGGAGGCTCTTCAGCCCAGTACACGAACAAATCCTTCTGATTCCTTTTGACCCTCTCTCACGCCTATTTTCCATCTTTTTATCTCCTGCTTGACAACTGACATTAAATGAGATCCTTAAATGAAAATAACTTGGAAAGGAAGGAAACCACAAGCAGAGAGTTTCAGGGACGAGTACCCACACCTGAGTGAGTGTTCCTGTGCTGGCCTCTTTGCCCTGCCCAGCCGTGCTCGAATGCCAGCTGGTAGCCACACCATCAGCTGTATGTGGCCCGCCCTGGTGTCAGACTGGGCCGGGGGCCAGGATGGGGACAGAATCAAGATGTTCCAGAGCCAAGACACCAGGGACTGTAGGCAAACTGCTTGATTTGTATTTTCAGATCATGCTGTGGACTGAAAGGTGCCCCCACGCTCAGCAGCCCTAACCCCTCATAGGCTTTCTAGTTACCAAATAAGGTTAAATGAGGTCCTAAAGGTTGGCTGTCATTCAACAGGACTGTGGCCTTATAAAAAGAGGGAGAAAGACGTGTGACCACATAGTGAGAAGCAAAGAGAGCTCTCACCAGACACTGATCATGCTGGCACCCCAATCTCTGACTTCCAGGCTCCAGAACTGTGAGAAGTACATTCCTGTTGTGTAAGCCCCTCAGTCTATGGGATTTCGTTACGGCAGCCTGAGCTAATACAGATAATATGCATATCAACTCACTTTCTCCGTCTAATTCTGCAACTTCTGAATGTCACGTGTCACCTTGCTCCCTACCCAGCTTTCTTTGTTGTACAGACACATGAGTAAATAACGTATATGAAGCAGTCTGATGATAAAATGAGCTCTCACCCTTTTGATGAATGATTCTATTTTCAGGTGCGGTGTTTTTTTTGGGGGGGGGGGAGAAATTTAAAGTCCAGGCTTCCCTCCTCTAAGGGGAAAGGGGGACATTTATGACTGGAAAAATGAATGATAAATTTCCCAAGTGACTAGTCATCTGAAAACTTATACGCAATATAAAATGTCCCATGCGAGTGAAATCATATGGTATTTGTTGTATGCCTGAAACCAGCATAACATTTTGTGTCAACTAAAATAAAAAATTGAAAAAAAAATTTCCTCCCAAAGAACCCCAGATTCAAAAGTCAGTCCCCAAGTAACTGTATTCTTGTTGGATAAGCAATCATTTAGGATTGAAACATCTACAACTAAGCCTGGTTTGCATTGACTGTGCTGTGTCTATGTGTGGGGAACTGATGAGAATATTTACAGAATGTTTTAGTCTGTTTAGTTTCTGGAAATAGAGTGATGATGCACACTATTGAGCGTCCAGAATTGGGCTTTTCAAAGAATTGAAGATCTCCAGTGCATGTTGCTCTGCATGAGCATAGTCAAGATGTTCTCTGTAGAGAAGCTAATAAGCAAGTACAGTAAATAAGCAGATATAGACTGTTTTTAAAATCTCCGGTTGGGTCACATGCTCTTCCAGGAAAGGTTTCAGGCTACCGTTCACCTTTCATTTTGCCAACAGTCTGCGTGAGGTCTTGGATTTGAACTTAGAGAGACCTGGCTTTGGGTCCTAACTTCATAGCTGTGAGGGATTTAACAGTTAATTACTTCTCTGTGGAATTGGACCCAGTGTTTTTATAAAGATTAGAGATGCCAGGGGATGTGCTCCATGAGTTATAGATACCTGACCAATTCTTGGTCTCTAGCTGTGCATTTGTCTTTTTAGTCTAAAGGCAAGAGGGTTGACCCTGAAGCGGATGTCTAGGTCCGTGTTCCCAACCCATGATAGACCACACTGTGACCTTGGGCTAATCATATAACTTTCCTGTGCCTCAATTTCCTCGATTGTAAAGTGACAGCAACAGTAATAACTACATCAGAAGATTGTTGTAATGATTAAATGAGTGAATATGCATAAAGTAGAAATTACAGAAATATAAATAATTCTGTTTCAGAAGAGTTACTAAAATGCCAGGTATGCTGAATGATGAAATCCTGTAATGTCAGCATTAAGGTGCTAGAATGCTACTGAACTAATCTGTTGTATTTTATCAAAGTAAACACACTTCCTTTATTAAATGTTTACTATTTTTTTTCTTTTAGAGAGAGACAGAAAGTGTGAGCAGTGGGGGGAGGGGCAGAGGTCAAGAGCAAGAATCTTAAGCAGACTCCAGGCTCCGTGTGGAGCCTGACGTGGGCTCAGTCCCACGACACTGGGATCAGGATCTGAGCCAAAATCAAGAGTCGGACACTCAATCACTGAGCCACCCAGGCGCCCCAAATGCTTACTTTTCTTAAACAGAGATCAGATGATGTAAAATGAGCAATACATTAGAAAAAAGGCTCTTACTTTTTGCCTTACCCCGGAAGTAAATCAGAAGACATGTTTGAAGGGGCGCCTGGGTGGCTCAGTCGGTTGAGCGTCCGACTTCGGCTCAGGTCACGATCTCACGGTCCGTGAGTTCGAGCCCCGCGTCGGGCTCTGTGCTCACAGCTCGGAGCCTGGAGCCTGCTTCTGCTTCTGTGTCTCCCTCTCTCTCTGCCCCTAACCCACTCGCATTCTGTCTCTGTCTCTCTCAAAAAATAAACAAACATTAAAAAAATTTTTTAAGATACAAAGAAGACATGTTTGAGGAGAAGTTTGAACTTCCATCGAAGCACTTGCAACACTTTTGGGTCAGTAAATAACTGACAATGTATGTTAGGTTCTATAGAACAGCTCCAGCTGTCCCCGTAGTTGGTGTCAGCCGCCCCCACTTCCCAGGTGAGAACGCTGAGGCACACAGTCCTTGATGCTCTCACCCAGGGTCTCCCCTTGCAATTTTTCCTTTCTAGAAAGTAGAGATTCTGCCTTCTGAGAAGTCTTCCGGTTTTTTTACAGCACCCAAGTGTGTAAGCGTCGACAAAAATTGTCACTTGAATGACAAACAACTTGTAACAGCTGTAACTCGAGCGTAGGGACTTACTTAAATAAGAGAAACATTTTCAAATATGGTATGATTCTGGATAGTTGACACATCTAGGACATTTCATGGGGTTTGGGGACAGTATGCTTAATGTTTCTTGAAACAGTGTTCTGCAACTAAAAAAAAAATCCAAATAGATGAAACTGCGTAGGATAAAAACAATTTTCTTAATTTCAATTTTATTTAAAATCATCCCTTCCCACTGGCCCCCAGTATAACATTAGGATGCCTGGCAGACCACAGTAGCTTGATAGATATTTATTGAACGAATGTTGAATGAGCAAATGTTCCATCGAAATTGTGGTATTTTCTTTCAAATTAGTCGTAATGCTTTAAGAAGTGTTTTACTTTCCTGTATATTTTTCCTACTACTCTGAAGCACAGTTTCACATCAACTTGTCCTCCCGTGCAAAGTGTCTGGGCCGGCCAAATCCCAGGCAACATGCGCTCTCACAGCCGACTTTTCCCCAAATGATGCTGTTGTAAGGGAAACAGATAGTCCAGAATCCTCAGTATTTATTAGTCCCAAAGCAAAAGCGATCTCCCGTTATTTTCATGAAATGATTTTCTCTTTATAACCCCACGGTTTTATGCTGTGATGTTTGTTAAAATACGGCACTGACTAATGGACAATGGAGACCCTTACACGCCAAGACCTCTAGAGGCATTTTAGAACATTTGTGAAGGTACCAGGCCCACAGTCAAGCCATTCTTCCTCACATCCTTACTCATTTCTCTAAAGGGAGGCACGCACATGTGCACACACGCACACACGCACACACACGTGCGCACACACATACACACACACAGACACCTTCAGTAAACACAGCCAACTCTTCTGTATGGCTTTTGCATGTGGGGATGCTTGTTTCAAACATGGATCAGCATGCTTCACCAATTTATGACGCTGTGTCTGAGAACGATAGATTTCTGTGTAGCGGACGGTCAGAGTATCTTCCTGATGCAGACGTGGAGCCCAGGAAGGGTCCCCTGGCAGGGAATGGCGGCTGCCTCACTGGCGGGCTCCCCCGTGTGCGTCGGGGTGAGGGTGGGGATATTGCCTAGAGCATCAGTCATCTCTGTCACAGGATCAGATGTCGTGTTGGACAATTATTTCGTGGGGGAAGGAGGAGTCACCTGGGCACTGGATGGCAAAGTGGGGGCTCAAACCTGGGATTTTTTTTTTTTTTTTGGTGTGGTTGTTTTACACTAGTAACTTAAAGATCTTTTGTTAATTTCATTTAAGTACTTACTGTACGTAAGGCATTGTTTTTAAAGTTGCCATTTGGAACGATGTGACCTGCGTAAGAGGCACACAGGCAAGAAAGAGGTACCTGCTCAGGATTTATTTCAAGTCAGTGTGTTTACTGTAGTAAAGGCGTTGCCCCCGCTAGCACGTCTTTGGAACTGTTGATTGAAAAACAGTTCATGGAAAACTGTGAATTTTACATTTCTGAGGGGTGCTTGGGTGGCTCTCAGCCGGTTGAGCATCTAGCTCTTGATTTTGGCTGAGGTCATGGTCCCAGCGTCCTGGGATCCAGCCCTGCATCAGGCTCTGTGCTGAGTGTGGAGCCTGCTTGAGATTCTCTCTCTCTCTCTCTCTCTCTCTCTCTCTCTCTCTCTCTCTCTCTCCCTCCCTCCCTCCCTCCCTCCCTCCCCCCCCCCCCCCCCCCGCTCCTCTCCCCTGCTCACATGTTCTGTCTCTCAATTAATGGGTGGTTGGTTGGGCGTCCAACTTCAGCTCAGGTCATGATCTCGCAGTTCGTGGGTTCAGGCCCTGTGTCGGGCTCTGTGCTGGCAGCTCAGAGCCTGGAGCCTGCTTCGGATTCTGTGTCTCCTCTCTCTGTTCCTCCCCTGCTCACGCTCTGTCTCTCTCTCTCTCTCTCTGTCTCTCTCTCTCTCTCAAAAATAAATAAAGATTAAAAAAAATAAAAAAAATTTAAATTCTGAGTTTTATTTCAATATCCAATATTTAAAACGCATTTTGATGCAAACAAGATGTTATATATCTGGGGATGTGGGTAGTTTCTAAACTCTAAATATATTCCTTTAGAGGTAGAAATGTTCTTAGCTCAACATTTCTAGACTTTTTTGGATCAGGACCAGCTGAGGAAGTAATGCGAACTGTAGAACAGTGGATCCCCAGGAAACACATACGCACCCAAACCCGCACGAATTCTAGGCCTTTTCTGCTTTGCTTCATTCAACCTTGCAACTCATCTACGCCCTCAGCTACCCTCACCCGGACTAACTGGGTGTTCATCCAGGTGACGCCTCCTGATAGGTATGTTGAGTAGTGCTTTTTTTTTCTTTTTTTTAGCGACGTTTGACCTTGAAATCTTAAGCCTCATCCTTTTTCTGCTCTCTTATTTGCCCTCGTTCCTTCAGCTCCCTCGGTTAGGCGTACGTTTCCTCTGCTTCTGTGCCCATCGCCTTGTACCAGTGGTTTTCAATACAATAGTTCTTGTACCGGGAAAAGTGAGAGGCTTTTACAAAAAGCCTTCATCAAGTCATTTTCAAACTACAGATGATTAGGGAAGAAAGGCCATACTGAGTCTCCCCCTCCCTAATTAGATGGTGAAATTTTTAGTTCTTGGCATTGTTATCTGTTTGAATCGAAACCCTATCATTGAGAAAGCCAAAATGAACTCGAAACCGAGGAGGGCCACTTCCCAAAAGGGAATGCAGCCAGACTTGAACCCTCCGTGGAAAGCCAAAGCACACGCCATCTGGATGCACGTGACACGTGTCTACGGCTCCGGTTGCCGAGTTTCAAGTAATTGGTTCTTTAAAAAAATTATTCTAGATTTCAGGAGTTAAAAAGAAATTGTCTATATTGCAAATGCCCACCATGAATAACCAAATGTGGAAGAGAAGTGTGTCTCAGCTTTGTAAATATTCTTTTTTTTATTTAAAAAAATTTTTTTTAACGTGTATTTATTTTTGAGACAGAGACAGAGCATGAACGGGGGAGGGTCAGAGAGAGGGAGACACAGAATCCGAAGCAGGCTCCAGGCTCCGAGCCGTCGGCACAGAGCCCGACGCGGGGCTCGAGCTCACGGACCGCGAGATCGTGACCTGAGCCGAAGTCGGCCGCTCACCCGACTGAGCCACCCAGGCGCCCCTGTAGATATTCTTTAAATGACCCGCACACATTATCCAGGTCCTCTAAACTTTGCATCGTCTTTATTTTCTGTCACTCTGTGTCCCAGTCTGTGTCCCAGTCATGCCCCTCTTTTGCTGAATTTTCCTCAGTCTCCTGCCACTAAGTGGGGAGAAAATCTACCAATACACGTTTCAGCTCTTTCCTCTTCTGCTGAGCTCTGTGCCGTCCCATCCATCAGCAAGGGAAGGAAGCCTGAGCACCCGCTTGCTGGCTGTGCCTTCAGTGACTCTCCAGCAAAATGTTTCTACAGAACTCCGAAGCCAATTTTATGTGTGAGATGCTCAGGACCTCTGATTTCCTTGGGGCCTGATGAGTGATTTTCATTGGCCTCCTTGTGTAATTTATTTATGGTCCTCAACACGTGAACCCGGGTTTATTTTCCCGAATCCCTTGCTCTTTGTTTACTGGATTTGATTCATTGCTACAAAAGGTGAATTCATATATGTTCCTCTCTTCCTTATCAAAACTACCAAAGTCTTTATTTTATTTATTTTTAAATTTTTTAAATGTTTGTTTATTTTTGAGAGAGAGAGAGAGAGAGGCCGACCACAAGTGGGGAAGGGGCAGAGAGAGAGGGAGACGCAGAATCCCAAGCAGGCTCTGGGCTCCGAGCTGTCAGCACGGAACCCGGCGACGCGGGGCTCAAATTTGTGAACCGTGAGATCATGACCCAAGCCGAAGTCGGACACTTAACCAACTGAGCCCCCCAGGCACCCCCCAAAGTCTTTGTTTTAAATGTCTTTAATTTTATGTTGAGATTTTTAAAAAGAAATCCTTTGTAGATGGTGAGGGCATGCATAATTACCGTCTTTCAAGGAAAAGTGATGAATCCGGACAACCCATTTTCTGTACTTAACATGTACACGGAGTATACATTCATCACTGATGATCTCAAATTTTATACCTGTTTGCTGTACACGGGAAAAATATACATCCATAGTTGCCTTGGTTTAGAATCTAAGATTGGGTTACTTCTTAGTAATGGTGGCTGTTGATTTATAGATTTTTTTTTTAAATGTTTATTTATTTCTGAGACAGAGGGAGACAGAGCATGAATGGGGGAGGGTCAGAGAGAGAAAGAGGGAGACACAGAATCTGAAACAGGCTCTAGGCTCTGAGCTGTCAGCACACAGCCCGACGCGGGGCTTGAACTCACGGACCGCGAGATCGTGACCTGAGCCGAAGTCGGACGTTTAACCGACTGAGCCACCCAGGCGCCCCGATTTATAGATGTTTTATATGTACCCCTGTGAGCTAGTTACTCAGAAGTAGAATCGGAAGGCCTGTGGATGTGTGATTTAGGGGATTTCTGTTTTGGAGGGTCATTAAATGGTGACGCCATGAGTGTCGATGTTCTTAAACGCCGTGTGTAACAGCAGGATATCCAAGGTGGTGGGAGTCTGCACCCACGTAAAGGTTCAGCAGATTCTTTGTGTACATAAGGTTATTAGGTGAGATGTAAAATCCAATTTTACAGAGAAGTGTATTTGTTTGTTAATAACCATCATACGCAACCAGAATTCAAAGCAAGTTAGGATGTACTTTTTCCTTTAATGTAGATTTGGCTCGTTTATCTCCCGTCTCAAATCCTTTTCTAAAAGAGTTAGGGGGGACAGAAACTATAAATTACGGGCAGTCACTTGCGCTCAGGTATTGGCGTGGGTGTCCTGGACCAGGACATGCACACCAGGTGGAAATGAGAGAAAAACACAAGAAGTTAACCATACGTATAGGCTTTGTCCTGCTCGCCCACATTCTCCCTGACAGCCGCATGATTCATTCAAAGGTTTATTGATTTTTTTTCTTTTCTGCTGACCTGCTTTGTTGACAGGTGTGTGTGGATCACAGCGATTTGACAGGCCAGAAGTGTGCTACCCCATTAGTCCCTGTGGTCTGGGAGAAATATTTTATACCTAGTAGTCCTCATCCACAGTAAGAGAGAGATCTGTTAACACACCTTCTTCCTATGAATTCATGTCATGAGTTCAGAGATGGCAGCCTGAAACCAGAAGCAGCTAGAATTACTTGTTAGAGTGAATGTGCAAGGTGTAGATGAGTGTGTGTGTGTGTGTGTGTGTGTGTGTGAATGTGTACGCGTGTGTTTATGTATAACTATAGGATGGTTTGAGAGCTGTGGCTTTCTGACTCTTAGCAACAAACATTAGCCAATATTTCGTTCTTTAAAAATACCTTTTTGGGGAGCCTGGGTGGCTCAGTTAGTAAAGCATCCGACTGCGGCTCAGGTCGTGATCTCGCAGTCCGTGAGTTCAAGCCCCGCGTCGGGCTCTGTGCTGACAGCTCCGAGCCTGGAGCCTGCTTCGGATTCTGCGTCTCCCTCTCTCTCTGCTCCTCCTCCCCCACTCATGCTCTGCCTCTCTATCAAAAATAAATAAGCATTAAAAAAAGAAACCTTTTTGATACGTGGGATTGGCTTCAAATTAACCCAGCGTGTGTGGGAGACGGGGGCCGGATGCGGCAGGAGGGGATCATTGCTGAAATGGGTGACAGATATATGGACGTTCCTTATGGTCGTATTTATCTTTTGTGTATGTTTAAAATACACTCTAATGAGAAGCTGAGGGAAAAACACCTGGGTAACAACCCTAAGACTTTTTATTTGAACCTTCTGAGTACACGGTTACACATGAACTATTGGCACATCATCAAGCCAGAAGTCGGCAGATTATGAATGTCATATTTTAAAAATTAATGATACATTAAGTGCAGTGTTGTATTCCTGCTGGTTATGAGCTCTGAAATTCTGGGACACCACTAGAACCATAAAAAGAATGTCCTTTAAAATTAGTGATGCTTCTCCAAGTTGAGAGTGTTCCTTCTCAGTTAATGAGATGGGATATTTTCGACCAGCATCTCCTAAGCTGTGTCCATGGAGAGGTTGAGAGCATAGAAAATTTTGTTCATGGATTCTGGGCTTAAAAAAATTCGGGAAGAATGTATTAAACAATAGGACCATGGCTCTTTATGATAGGACCATGCACTGTGAATCCTAAGTGATCATGGCAATTTTTATTTTTATTTACTTTTATCTTCTAAGACCATCTATGATATTCCTTAGAATGCAGTTTGGGAAACAGTATGTTGGAATTTAAGGCCACTAAAGCTGATCTGTATAAAAGTGTTCCTTTAGGGGTGCCTGGGTGGCTCAGTGGGTTAAGCATCCGACTTCTGCTCAGGTCATGATCTCGCGGTTCATGGGTTCGAGCCCCGCGTCGGGCTCTGTGCTGACAGCTCAGAGCCTGGAGCCTCCTTCAGATTCAGTGTCTCCCTCTTTCTCTGCCCCTCCCCTGTTCATGCTCTGTCTCTCTCCCTCTCTCAAAAATAAACATTTAAAAAAGGTGTTCCTTTTAAAAAAATTGTTTTATATTTATTTATTTTTGATAGAGAGAGAGAGACAGAGCACAAGTGGGGGAGGGGCAGAGAGAGAAGGAGACACAGAATTGGAAGCAGGCTCCTGGCTCCGAGCCGTCAGCACAGAGCCCGACGCAGGGCTCGAACCCACGAACCGCGAGATCATGACCTGAGCCAAAGTCGGACGCTTAACCCACTGAGCCACCCAGGCGCCCCAAAAAAGCGTTCCTTTAAACCTTAGGTTCAGTGATTAAGGGTTAAATATGGACTGGATGTTGTCATAAGATCAAATGCCACCCAGGGGTAGAATAAATCTGAAAATTCTGTTTTTCTAGTATCTAGGGTGCAGGTGTCTCTGATTTTGTTGGATTCTGATTCTATTTTGTACCTGTAGGCATCGTTTGTATCCTTTGGACTGTAAGGTGAGACACCATCGTGCCCAGCTCCAGAGCAGCCTGGTAGAGAGTGGGAAGGAAAGGGCGTGTGCTTATGCTGAGTTGGACAGCAAGAGGGGGCCAGCCCCTTGGGGTCCTCAAGTGAGTCAGGGACACCTAAGAGGGACAAGCATGGGAGGTGGGCAAGGCCAGTGCATCAAGAACCTTCTCAGCTCAGTCAAGGCGATTGGATTTTTTGTAGGGATGATGGAAAACTGTTGAAATCTGGGCACGGGGCTGATGTGACTGTGGCTGCTGTATGGACAATAGTGGGAGGGTAGGGAACAAGTGGATGGTTGGATGGGTGAGCACGAGACACGTTGGAGACTAGATCGGGTCGGTAGACACGGTGACAGAGAGAAGAGGACAGATCTGGGAAACGTTTGGGGAAGATTTGGTATGTTGGCTAGGTGCAACGGGAGACAGATGAAAGAAAGTTGTTGGCATAGGGAGTTTACCGGATGGCACTACCATGAACAGGTGGAGAAACCATATTGTTTAATTTCATCAACCAGAAATTGATCAGCTTGAATAACAGGGAAAACCCCTCAGGAATTCTCTTCTTGAGGGCGGGTGGGAGAGGAGGCCTGTTAGCCCCTTATGCTCACCAGAAACGTCTTCAGGAAGCTGGCTCAAGACCTGCTTCTCCTGCCTCTTGGTTTCGATTACAGTGTTATTCTGTGTCGCCGTGGGCTTTACGTGGCTTACCACGCTCCTGCCTCATCCCCTGACCTCACCCTGTTCCCCGGGGCTCATTCAGGAGGGTCCACATCAAGGCGAGTGAATGGTGGGGGCATCTGAGACCAGAAGGCTGCCCTGCTCTGGACCCCGTACAACAGCCGACCGTGCACAGCAGTGGTCAGCGACCGTTCAATTTCACTTAATTGATTTGAGCCCAAAGTCAAAACCCCATGGCACCTTCCCACTCTTCTGTGTGGACGGGGTATCTCAGAGAAGTGCTGTCTCGCGTCCCCTCGCCCACTGGTGACCACCTACCACGCACGGGGCCTCCGCGGTCGGCTGGCTTTGGTTCGTCTTCACGACCTTGAACTCTCCTGCTTTGCCCATGGTCGTCCCCTTCTCTGCTTTTGTTTCATGAGCGCAGACTTTTTCTTTTCCAGTCTGCTCCATTAGTCGTCTTGTCTTCAGGAGACCTTCTTTCCACCTCTTCTGAGTTTTCCAATTTCTAACCTTCGGGTCATTTTCTTCGCTGCCTTTGATCTCTCTCCGAATATTCCTTCATTAAGGACAGCACGTAAATTTTCTTCTAAACTCATGCGGTGGGGGAGAATAAAATTTTATGTCTCTGCAAGAAAGTAAGTGCAGTGAAAGACCGTACTGGAGTTTCTTCGCAGAAACTTTATGTGGTCATGTTTCTAATTAGAACACGGATGTAAATCTTGCCCTCCATTCACTTGTCTCATGCCATGTCCCGCAGGAGGCCTTCCTCGCTTCTGCTTTAAATTGTGGGATGCGCTCTCTCCTAAGGGAAGAGCCATATTACTTGACGAAGACCAAGGATTGTCTCTGGCACGAGTTACATGAAAAACACCCATTGGACTTGTCTCCTGTTCGTTCTAACTGATGGTGTTTTCAGGAGAAATGCTGTCACCTGTGCGAAAGCAGTCGGAGGCTGATTTTTAAAAATCGACTGTGGTGGAGGGGTGCCTGGGTGGTTCAGCCGGTGGAGCGTTGTTTCGGCTCAGGCCGTGATCCCAGGGTCGTGGGATCGAGCCCTGCGTCGGGCTCTGCGCTGAGCAGGGAGCCTCCTTGGGATTCTGTCCGTCTCTCCCTCTGCCCCTCCCCCATGTGTGGTCTCCCCCCAAATAAAAATACATATTTAAAAAAAATGGTTAAGAAAGTAAATTTCATATTATACATCCGTAACCACAATTTAAGACTCGTTTTAAAGTAGATTATTTCATCTTCTCCCTTTAAATAATTACATGGGGAAATGGGAAAACTGATTTTGTGCACAGAAAAGACCTAGGTGAGTTAACAGTATCATGTGTAACACTGTATTTTACAAACAACGTTAAAAATAAGAGTTGTTTTGGGGCGCCTGGGTGGCATAGTCGGTTAAGCGTCCGACTTCAGCCAGGTCATGATCTCGCGGTCCGTGAGTTCGAGCCCTGCGTCAGGCTCTGGGCTGATGGCTCGGAGCCTGGAGCCTGTTTCCGATTCTGTGTGTCTCCCTCTCTCTCTGCCCCTCCCCCGTTCATGCTCTGTCTCTCTCTGTCCCAAAAATAAATAAAAAAAAAATAAAAAAAATAAAAATAAGAGTTGTTTTGTCCTAGTATTTTTAATTTTTTAAATGATGATTATTTTTTAATTTTATTCAAGTCCAAGCTAGTTAACTAGTGCAAACATGGTTTTTGGAGTAGAATTTAGTGATTTGTCACTTACATAGGACACCCGGTGCTCATCCCAACAGGTGCCCTCCTTAATGCCCGTCACCATTTAGCCCATCCCCCCCTCCAGCAGCCCTCAGGTTGTTCTCTGTATTGAAGAGTCTCTTATGGTTTGCCTCCCTCTCTGTTTTCATCTTATTTTTCCTTCTCTTCCCCTATGTTCATCTGCTTTGGTTCTTAAATTCCACATATGAGTGAATTCATCACGGTATTTGTCTTTCTCTGACTCATTTTGCTCAGCGTTACACACTCTAGTTCCATCCACGTTGTTGCAAATGGCAAGATTTCATTCTTTTTGATTGCCGAGAAATACTCCATTGTGTATACATACCACATCTTCTTTATCCATTCGTCAGTCAGTGGACATTTGGGCAGTTTCCATACTTTGGTATTATTGATAACGCTGCTATAAACATTGGGGTGCACGTGTCCCTTCAAATCAGCATTTTTGTATCCTTTGGATACCTTCCTAGTAGTACAATTACTGGGTTATAGGGTAGTTCTATTTTTAATTTTCTTGAAGAACCTCCATACTGTTGTCCCGAGTGGCTGCACCAGTTTGCATTCCCACCAGCAGTGCAGGAGGGTTCCCATTTCTCCGCATCCTCGCCAGCATCTGTTGTTTCTTGAGTCGTTAATGTTAGCCACTCTGACAGGCGTGAGGTGGTGTCTCCTTGTGGTTTTGATTTGTATTTCCCTGATATTTAGCATCTGTTCATGCGTCTGATACCCATCTGTATGTCTTCTTTGGAAAATTGTCTGTTGATACCTTTTGCCTATTATTTTCTTTACTTTGAGAAAGGGGGAGGGGCA
This sequence comes from Panthera tigris, assembly GCF_018350195.1. Classification (NCBI taxonomy): domain Eukaryota; kingdom Metazoa; phylum Chordata; class Mammalia; order Carnivora; family Felidae; genus Panthera; species Panthera tigris. The sequence goes on from NC_056668.1 coordinate 5,148,710, forward strand.
AAGGGAGAGGGAGAGAGAGGATCCCAAGCAGACTCTACTGTCCGAGTGAGCCTGACGTGGGGTTTGATCCCATGAACCGTGAGATTATGACCTGAGCTGAAATCAGGAGTCAGACGCTTAACCAGCTGAGCTACCCAGGTACTCCTGTCCTAGTATTTTTTAAAAGAATGTGGTTGATGACATTGAATTTGGATTTTTAAAATGATAGCCATATGTTGGAAAAAGCCCTTAGAAAACAAAATACAAGTAAACGGTAGACTTAACAGTATGGAGGTTCCTCAAAAAACTAAAAATAGAACTCCCCTATGACCCAGCAATTGCACTACTAGGCATTTATCCAAGCGATACAGGTGTGCTGTTTTGAAGGGACACATGTACCCCCAAGTTTATAGCAGCACCATCAACAATAGCCAAAGGATGGAAAGAGCCCAAATGTCCATCGATGGAGGAATGGATAAAGAGTATGTGGTGTGTGTGTGTATATATATATATATATATATATATATATAATATACATACACACAATGGAGTATTACTCGGCAATCAAAAAGGACGAAATCTTGCCATTTATGACTACATGGATGGAACTGGAGGGGATTATGCTAAGTGAAATTAGAGAAAGACAAAAACCATAAGACTTCACTCATATGAGGACTTTAAGAGACAAAACAGATGAACATGAGGGAAGGGAAACAAAAATAATATAAAAACAGGGAGGGGGACAAAACAGAAGAGACTCCTAAATATGGAGAACAAACGGAGGGTTGCTTGGAGGGGTTGTGGGGGGGGGTGTGCTAAATGGGGAAGGGGCACTAAGGAATCTACTCCTGAAATCATTGCTGCACTAGATGCTAACTAAATTTGGATGCAAATTTTAAAAAATAAAAAATAAAATTAAAAAAATACCTTTTTTTAAAAAGAGTGTAATCTAAAAAATAGAGTATTTTGCTAGTGTCTATTTTCTTTATCACTGTGGTTGCCCAAATGGCATATAACTGGGGTACAGGCTACAAGAAGGCAGGGATTTTGATCTGTGTTGTTAACATCTAGAATAGTAGGTGGCCCCAAGTGTCAACTCAGTGAATATTTGTTTAATGAGTGCATTTGGGGGATCTGTGCTAGTCGGCACTCCAGTGTGTGCTGTGTAAACCAGTAGGTTCCTCAAGCAATCGTATGGAACTTCTGAGAGGGGAGATGGGGAGCTGTTGGTTATGGGGGACACAGCGTCAGTTTTGCAAGATGAAAAAGTTCTGGAGATGGATGTGGTGGTGATGGCGATCAGGAGCCTTCCCTGTGTCTAGCACATAATTGTTACCAGTGAGCTTTCAGTTGCTAAGTATGTTGTATCTCAGAGTAAATAATTTAAGCAGACGCTGCAGATGAAAACACTGAAAAGCAGCGGGGCGGACAGATTTGTCCATTGCCTCAAATTAGATAAGTAACAGGGCCTCCCTCTGTTTAGGACACTAGATTAGGCACCGCACGTTTAGTGAGCACCTACTATGTGCCAGCCCTGTGCTTGGCTTTGTGAACGTCACGGTGATCAAGAGAGATACACTCAGGGAAGGCATACTCTGACGTGTGTGCAGAGGGGATAGAACCACGTTCTGAGGTTCATACTGTCTACCCTCTTCCATATTGCCTTGTCTTAGCCCCAACGTTTGTACTTATTTATTTATTTTTCCTAATTGTAGTTGTTTGGTGGGATTATCTTAGAGAGAGTAGGCCCCTTTGTCACCTCTGGGTGGTCTGGGTGAAAACGACATGACAGGCAGCCTACTGTAGGGCAATCTGTTAATCCAGTAAAGTTTCATCTAAAGTAATATCCTCGAACAGCGTGTCTTAAACTGCTGTGTGCACACCAGTCACCGGGAAATCCTGTTAAAACTGATTCTCATTCAGTTGTTCAGGAAGGAGGCTGAGACTCTGAATTTTTTTTTTAAACTTTGTTTTGAGAGAGAGACAGGGTGTGAACAGGGGAGGGGCAGAGAGAGAGGGAGAGAGAGGATCCCAAGCAGGCTTTACGCTGTGAGCACAGAGCCCGATGCGGGGCTCGGACTCATGGAGTGGGAGATCATGACCTGCGCTGAAACCAAGAGTCGGACGCTTAACTGACTGAGCCACCCAGGCATCCCTAGACTCTGACTTCTAATGAGCCCTCAAGTGTTGCTGAATTTTTTGGTCCAGGGGTCACACTGTGAGAGGCAAGACTGTAAGTTCTCAGCCCTACCTGTATGTTAGAACCATCTGGGGGGATTTTTTTAAATACTGGTGCTCTGTTCTTAGAGGTTCCCTCTAAGTGGTCAGGGCAGGGCCCTCACATCTGTATTTTAAAAGCCCTCCAAGTGACTAAATGAGCGGCCAGCACCGAAGGCCAGTGCCCTGGACTTCTCTGTCACCCCGTGTAACTGGGTCCAGCGATGTGATCTGTGCAGACCAGTGTCGCTTGGGGTCTAGGGAAGGCGGGGAAGTTGTCACAAGACAGCGCCCAGCACGGGGACTGGTGTGCAGAAATAAGTCTGCTGGGCAAGTGAGTGGTCCTTTTCAGACATTGTAGATTACGGTGAGCAACCTGATCCCACGGCTGTGGCTCTGGTGCTCCAGGCCCTGACTTCATGGAGGCAGGAAGGGGCCTTGCCCTCTGAGATGGAAGTTGGGACAAGTACCGGAAAGAAAGTGGCAGAAAGATAACTTTATATCTGCGATAGGTAGGTGGGTGATGGATGATAGATGGATGGATGGTTGATGGAGGGACGGATGGATTATGGATTATGGATTATAGATAAAATAAGGTAAGAAACGAATGAAGTGAAGAATGGAGACCATAAATCCATGGTAACTTGCCAGGCACTAAAGTCAGAAGAACAGGTAGACACAATTCGCACGTCATTTCAATATGCTCAGCATATTAAGCAATATGAGCAAGCATTTATTTTTCGGTACTAGGTCTCAATGAAAATAGAAACCGAGCCTTAAAAGGTTGCTTCTGGATAAAAATCCATTTCTCTCGCTAAGGAGTGCTTCTCAGGTACTGTTCATTTGCTTCCCAGCCCATGACAGTGTCTCCAAGAGGCGTGACCTTGCTGTGCAGGTTGGGGGGTGGGGACACGCATCGTTCCGTCTGAGCAGAAAGCGCTTTCTGGCTCTGTCCCGAGATCTCGTTTTCACTGCATCGTCAGATCCAGGCAGGAAGTGGCTTTCGTGGGGTTTTGTCGTCCTGATTGTGTTCCTGACGTCCGTGTTGGGAAACGTTTTCCCCGACGGGAGGCGCAGCTCCGCGAGATCATGTACTGCCAATGTGGCTCCGAGGGTGACCGCATGAGGTGGCCCCTGCAGACAGGAGGGCCACACGGGAGCTCTGCAGTGTCCCTCTCGCAAAACGCCCGCCGTTCTTCGTTCACGCTCGGGATAAAGTCGCAGGGCCGGCCGAGGAAGCCAGCTCGCTGGGAGACATGAACTTGAGAAGAGAATTAACTGGCCACGGTGGCTTTCGGCATCTCTTGGGCTCTGCCCCACACACCGCTTTGAACCAGTCTGTGGAGTCCTTGCTCCGGGCCCCTGGAGCACCGGGTTGGCTTTGTATCTCTCAGCGGTCCTGGCAACAGCTGGCTCCCTGGAGCGGACCCGAGGGACAGAGCAGGGCCCGGCCATGAGTGCTGGTGGCTTCACCACTCCAAGGGGACATTGCGGGATGTGTCCCCTAGAAAGTGGCAAGGAGTCCTTTAAATGGGTGAGAGACAAGGTGGGAAAGGAGCATTCAGTCAGGGAACAGCATGTGTGGGGCCCCTGAGGCAGGAGGTGAGGGCAGAGGTGACGAAGCAGGAACAGACGGCAGTCAGGAGGAGCTTGAGGGAGGACAGGACGGCCCTTCCCTGGTCACGGAGTCCGGTCTTGTCCCCTCATTCCTGCTTTGGGGATTTTTTCCCATGTGTCTCCCGCCAGAATATTCTGTCCCCAGATATTCACGGGGCCTGCTTGATCCCTCCTGGCCACTCAAGTCATGGTTGGGGACACACCTTTCTTCTGTACTCGCTGCTTCATGGTGGTTACCACCGTCGGAAGTTCTGTTGTTCCCTTGTTCCTTTGCTTGTTCCCCACCTGTCATCCCTCATCTAAGTGAAAGGCCCTGGGGGCGCCTGGGGGGCCTAGTGAGTTAAGCGTCCGACTCTTGGTTTTGGCTCGGGTCGTGATCTCACGGTTCGTGAGCCCGAGCCCCACGTCGGGCCCTGCACTGGGTGTGGAGCCTGCTTGGGATGCTCTCTCTCTCCCTCTCTGTCTGCCCCTCCCCCCCCAAAAACAAATAAATAAACTTAAAAAAAAGAAAGTTGCTGGAAGCAGGTCCTTTGTTGTGTCCAGTGCCCTTCCTGGTGTTGAGAACAGCGTGTGGCATGCACTAAGCCCTCTCTGTTTACGCAGCCACGGACGAGGGTTTCCAGTCTGGCCAAAGTTCCAGAAATATACCAATGTGAAAAACGCCTGCTCTCGTAGGCGCCAGTTTGCAAGGCAGTTCTGGGCATGGCTGGCTCGCGGCAGCTGCTGGACTGGTCCAAGTCACCGATTTGGGGACCTTGAGCCTGCCAAGCGGGAAGGGGGGGGTGGGCTTGCTCCCTCAGCCCGCTTGCAGTCTGGTATTTTTCTTAGCGTTTGTAACCCTCGGATGGTTCCCAGGTGCGCCTTCCTCCCTGCATGGGGGGGCCCTTACCCTAATGAGAGGAGGGTCCCTCCAGAGGGTGCTCTTGTCAGGAAAAGGGACCCCAGTCTTAAGGTGGCCACTGCTCTGGTCCCTCAAGGCCCACACTCATGGTTTTTGTCATTTTTTCGGAGGCAGCTTTGTAGTCCCCGTAATCCACACCTTCATCCGTAGGGACACCCAACAACCTTCTTCTCCAGTGACTAAGGATGCACAGAAGCAAGCTTGGGGCTTGATGAGGAGGGTGACCAGATCTTTACAAATATGAAGAGAAAACCTGTGAGTCCCTGGTGGAAGGACCCCTCTCTCTCCTTCCATGAAAGTACAGATTTTCTTTCAGACTTCACAGCTGGTTCTATGGACACCAGATGGCATTGGGACGCTTCTCTGCCTGTTGGAAGAACCCACTTCTCTTATCTCAGGCTGTGGACAAGGGGTCATTTGCAGATGGAGATAGAATTCTGAAGAGGAGGAACAGTGGCTTTGTAAATCTGAATACAATTTGTGTGTATGCTGTACTCAGACAATACTTGGGCAGAGTGACATCTGAATACATAGTTACAACATAGTATAAGCTTCTCATTTGAAAGTATTATACTTAACAGCAACAAACTGAGTTCAGGAGTTCGGCAGTTCTTTGTATTAGCTAGGACTATTTTGATGGCAAATGACAAAGAGCCCAAGAGGATGTTATTGGCTCACATAACCAAAAAGTCCAGCAGTAACCACCTTCAGGTCCAGCTAGATCAAGGTGTTCAAGCAACTCCAGTGGGAGCACATCTGACTCTTGCTGTCAGGCTCCCTACAGTGGAATTTCCTCTGGGTTAGACTGGGCCCTCAGCACGCAGGTGCAGCACACATCTTATTACCAGGAGAGCAGCTTGGCAGCCGAGAGGAAGAGTTGTCTTTCTCCTGTCCCTGAGATGGGCTCATGTCACATGCACGTCTATGAACTACTCGCTATGTATAGAGATATGATGGTGGTGACCTTGGCCCCACGTCAGTGATGGAGGGCTCCTCACAGGAAAGCCCAGGTGCTCTTACCTCGAGAGGGGGAGGCGGATGCCTAGAGACAAAAGTGACAGATGTGCACAGACGGTGTTTAAGGGGCAGGAAGGGAGTGTTGGCGACGTGGATGATGCCGTGATGTGTGGGATGGCCCGTGAGTGGCTGGGTGGCCCTGGGCCCTCGCGCTGGCAGGCCACACACACACATCATTGACGACCACAGTAAGCCCTTGTGTATTCCGAAACCCCCTAAAACTGGGCTTCTGATGAACACTCTTCTGCTTCTGTGTGTTTTTTTTTCCTATTTACTTCTATTTTCATTCAGTGCCTCGAAAGGGAGCTAGGCCAATCCCAGTGTTCCATTTTGGGGTAAAGGACAACTTGGGGAGGACCATGCCTGACACCTGTTCTCCACCTGTGCACGTGGAGGGAAGATTTGGATCTTGTGTTCCCTGTGGGCCAAGGCGCGACACTCCCCTCTGCTCTCAAGTTCAAAGGCACCACTGCCCAGGGGAAGCATGGGACTCATTGTGTTAAAAACAACACAAACTTAGATTGACAGCTCTCGCAGGAAATACATTTTGAGAGATGGCAGATAAAAGGGAAACGTCTGTAGACCTGAAGAATAAGAGATAGCTGGGATTGGACCTTTCAAGAAAGAAATATCAGCAGTGAACTCCCTTTTGACATTTGTTTCTTACATAATTGTAGGTGCTCATAAATTCGAATGCTTTTGTCTCCTCGCAGATTTTTTTTTACAACTTAATGCCATGATTTTTACATTTTTAGGATCTCTCTGTAACACTAACCAAGCGCTAATTCCCAGGGGCTCCCAAGAGAGCGATTACGTGATTTTATGCTCCACTCCTGTGTGCATAATCACTTTGAAAAAAAATAATATCTTCATAGGAATAGTCTGAGTAATAAATACCTCAATTTGATGATCTTATTTCTTCAACTATTTATTTGCTATATCATTTACATTTATTTACCAGGCAAAGAACTTTTGCTCCAAGAATTGGCCCACTTGCGGAAAATGGGGCTCGACACCTGACTGTTTTCCTGTTACCTTCTGTCCCTTTGGGGACCTATAGAGCAGAGGTACGGCGTACCGCAGAGGCCCTCATGGTCTCCTGTCCCTCTGTCCTTCCCTCGCTCCCTGGTAATACCTGACGTTTCTGTACAGTTTGAGAATATGTCCATTTTGTTAGGGAAACCTACTGTCATTTGCAGATCAGCAAGCCAAGCACTGTTCTCATCCATGCTAAGAAAAGCGTGTTTTCTAGACCTAAGAAGACACAGTAAATTCATACAAGTTTTTTCTATTAACAAAGCCTTTCAAATAGGGATTTTTGTCTGTTTTCTCCCTCATCTGCTCGATGCCCGGTACAGGGTTGGCATTCACTGAGGATTGTTTTTGTTGAGACAAATGTTGAATGAATACATGCACTTCAACCAGACAGAAAAAGACCGAAAATAACGAAACAGGCGCTTCAGTCCAGCGCTGAGATGGACGTTTGTACTTTGCCACGTTTTATCCGTTCTTTTCATAAATAATACTATTAGAACTGGGGTCCCACTGATGTTGCATGTTCATACTTTACAATATGTTTATAAACCCATAAATCACAGAAGCTACGACTTGTTGGGTTTAGAAATGTGTAAACATGCTATCATACACGTTAAATCTGCCCTTCTGATAAATCATTTCTCTAGACCCTTCTCTGTTTTCCTACAGAAACCCTTGCACCAAAATATTGCACTTCCCAGTCGAGGGTTGGTGAGCCTGGGGGTGGGGGTTGGGGGCGCCAATGTAATCAGGGTCCAGAAGTGGCTGTCCTTGGGCTCAAACCAAACTGGGTTATGAAATTAGCCTGGAGGGGAGAGAGGATGATGTCAGATGCTAATGTGATAACATTGCCATGGGCTCTCCTGGCAACCGAGCAGGCTGCTCGTTCTTTTTTTTTTCCCCATCAGTTATTGAGATGTATGTTCCTTTTGTCATTAAGTTTATGTCATCGCTGGTTTGACTTTGGCCTCAAGTCGTTCCCTGGTCCCTCTGATTGCGAAGGACATCTCATGGTGCGGGGGTGGGGGGGGGGATTCTCTGGGTCAGTGGACACTACGTGCTCTCAGCCCTTGTCCAAACCTTGGGGGCTGAATGTGTTTCGGAACCCTTGGATTTCACACAGGCGACGGTGTGCGCACCCTGGATGTTTTCTGCACCGCCCCCCATCTGCTCCCCCCTGCCCCTCCGTGGAGCACGGGGCCCTATTGCTCTGACAGTTCTCTGCAGCAGAACGTTGGACTTTTCATTCTGAGTGGGATACACAAGGACCGAACGGAGTCTCCTGTCCGTTCAGGTTTTCCTGGCAGGTGAATCAGGAAAATTCTTTTTCGGTTTTCAGACAGTTTTCGATCAAGGAAGTGCAGATAAGAGATTGTGGATGTTTGTTATTATGATTATGATGATGATTCCATTCTAAGTTCACATACTTTCTGGCCAGTTGATGGCATCGTCCTCTGTTTATTAGCACTGACTCAGATTCCTTCCTTCCTTCCTTCCTCCCTTCCTCCCTTCCTCCCTTCCTTCCTCCCTTCCTTCCTCCCTTCCTTCCTCCCTTCCTTCCTCCCTTCCTTCCTCCCTTCCTTCCTCCCTTCCTTCCTTCCTTCCTTCCCCCTTTCCTTCTTTCTTCCACCCTTCCTTCCTGTCTCTTTCCCTCTCTCCCTCCTTCCCTTCTCCTTCCCTCTTTCCTTCCTCCCTTCCTCCTTTCTTCTCCTCCTTTCTTTCCTTCCTCCCTTCCCTTCCCTTCCCTTCCCTTCCCTTCCCTTCCCTTCCCTTCCCTTCCCTTCCTCTTCCTCTTCCTCTTCCTCTTCCTCTTCCTCTTCCTCTTTCTCATTATTTCAGTAAGATTGGGAGAGACACAGCAGAGTGTATAGTCTTTCAAGACTCAGGTTTTCAAGTCAAACAGATCCATGGCCCTATCCTGTTTCTGCCGCTCATTCTCTGTGTGATCATTGTTCCGTGTAACTCCTGGGACTTGATTCCTGAGATAATCATCACATCTGCCTCCTCAGGGATATTGTGCGGACACAACAAGGGGATGGGTGTGAAAACACTTAAAATGGTTCCCAGCACATAGCTAGTGCTCGGTGGATTGCAACGGCCATCGTGGCTGCTGTTGGCCTGGTGTACAATATCCCACCACATTTGCTATTCTCTCTTGAGCAATGAATTTACTCATATTTAATTGTTTTTAACTGGGAAGTGAATTTGGTCTTCATGCACATGTAAGTTATTTGGCAATAACTGTCTGAAACTGTTCTCCATAATCGTTATCTCCATCAGCCTTAGCTTCAAATGTTATGTGAGAGTTTGTCGTAAATAGCCATATGCCTGACCATGTAAGGGTGCACAGCTGCTGCATCCTGTGAGTTATAGATGGATGATAGATAGATAGATAGATAGATAGATAGATAGATAAATGATGGATGATAGATGGATGATGGATGGCTGGATGATAGATGGTGGATGGTTGGATAGATGGATGATGGATGGATAGGTAGGTAGGTGGATGGATGGATGGATGGATGGATGGGTAGCTGGGTGGGTCGGTGTGGATGGGTGGGTGGATGGATGGACAAATGGATGGATGGATGGACGGATGGATGGATGGAGAGATGGATGGATTATGGATGGATGGGTGGGTGGGTGGGTTGATGGATGGATGGGTAGATAGACGATGGATGGATGATAGATGGATGATGGATGATGATAGATAGATAGATAGATAGATAGATGATGGATGATAGATGGATGATGGCTGGCTGGATGATAGATGGTGGATGGTTGGATAGATGGATGATGGATGGATGGGTAGATAGACGATGAATGGATTGATGGATGGATGATGGATGATGATAGATAGGTTGATAGATAGATAGGGATGATACATAAGTGATAGATGGATAAATGAATAGATAGGTATTCATCTGAACCCCGAGAGGTTGTGAACAGGAAATGCCATGAAATACCCTGGGATTCTGTTTACTATGAGCCAAAGCACACGAGAGAATCTTTCCAAAAGGGGAAAAAGAAGAATTCATACAGGCAGAGGTCATTTCTTTGCTTGGCATTCGTAGCCCTGCCAGAGTTAACTGCCTCCGTTTTCATCAGAGAGTCAGACACGCGGATGTCGCTGTGGTCCCTTAAGCCACGCTGGCAGGTCCGTGTAGGCACAGTGCTGCTATGGGGGTTCTGTCCGTCTGTTGCCGAAGCCCCTCAGCCTCGGTTATTTCAAGACGCTTCTTCCCCTCCTCCCCAGAGGAACACTTAGGATTTCGAGTTGGTTAATGCAGGGGCTTCAAGACGGAGCCTCATTGGGCCCATTAGCGAACAGATGGGACGCGTGTGCGGCCCTCTGCCACTTTGTACTCATCCCTGTAACGAAAACGTGTATTATCCGTAGGACTAATGTCTTAAACTTGTGATTTTATTTAGTTCTTTCTTGGCCCACTTGAATGTTATGGTTGATGACGAGTGCGTAATAAGACCCGTTCTGTGATTGGCCTTTTCATTTCTCTGGGTAAGTGGAGTGCCTCTCGATGTGTTTTTATTTGTCCTCCCTTCCCCCCCGAATTCCCTGTCACGTGTGCCCTCTCTGCACACACGGCCGGGGTGTCTCAGGGGGACCGTCGTCTCCTTGTTCGTGTTTCATACTTGAAAGTAGTATTCAAATGCAACCGTATTTTACAGATTGGCAATTTTGCTATAATTAAGCTTCATGAATATGAAGATTCTTGTAGAATTCCCCCGATGCCCCATGGTGAGGGTTTGCAATAAAATTCCTTCTCAGCTCACTGTGCCCCATTGGAGTGTCAGTCTGGCTCAATTACAGCATGATGTTTACTCCCAGGAAGGGCTCACCACGTATTAGATCGTTTTTAAACCTTGGCAGAAACGGTCTGAGAGGCACATTTGTTCAGAGGGCTTGACAAACAAACAGAACCAAACAAAACAAAAACCCCAAAACAACAACAACAACACCCCCCCCACACCCCCGCTGCCGAGAAGGTCAGTATTTCACAGATCCAGGGATGTTCAGAAGTTAAAGGCTAAAGTTAAGGACCTGGGAGGAGGCGCCATTTGTGGAATGGCCTGTTGGGTTTTCTTCTGATTGGCTTCGTCCCTGCAAAATCTAGGAATGAGCCAACCTCTCTGTAACTGAAACGGGCTTCCTCCTCCTGGGTGGCTCTTTTGTGATGGCCCCGGGCAGCTCCTGAATTGGAGATCACTGTTGGTTTGTTCTTGCTCGTTTATTTACTTTTGTAAACAGGTGATGCATTTGTAATCCAGAACTCAAGAAGCGTTTTATTTTATTTTGTTTTATTTTATTTTTTATTTTTTGAGAGAGAGAGAGAGAGAGAGCACACGTACACAAGCAGGGGAGGGGCAGAGCGAGGGAGAGAGAGACACCCACACACACAGAATCTGAAGCAGGCTCCAGGCTCTGTGCTCTCAGCACAGAGCCTGATGTGACGTGGGGCTCGAACCCATAAACCACGAGATCGTGACCCGAGCCGAAGTCAGATGCTTAACCGACGGAGCCACCCAGGCGCCCCCAAAAGTATTTTTAAAAAGTACGTACAGGAAATTCTAGTCTCACCACAGACCCTCACCCTAATTCCCCCGTAGGCATACCCCACCCTCAAGTAGGTGCCTACTGTCATTCTTGTTCCTTTGTGTTCTGTCCTTCTGGAAATTCTCTGTGCATACATGCATGCACAGATAAACGTGTACTGCTTTGTACCCCTAGTACTCACCCATCAGCACGGCGTTGGCTCTCTGACTGAGCACTCCCTAATCTAACTGCCACATTCTGTCTGTTGCTCGGATCTCCAGGAAATTGTGGCCATGTTGTTTCAGGATAAGTCCTCTGCTGCCTTGCAGCTGTCCGGCTCTCCTGTTCTCAGCCGAAAGTAAAACCTTGGACTTCGTCCGTTTCATTTTTTTTTTTCCTTGCAGTTTGAAAGGCACTTGAACCAGCCCCCCGATGTTGCTTTTAACATCTTTTACATTTTAAAAAGAGTTGTACTCTGGTCTGTTTGCTTTTATCCTCGGTGAAAATGGCCCGAATAATTAGGCCATCAGAGACTTGCATCTTAAGGGATAATTATTGACGTATTCCTCACGTCAGCCCGAAAGTAACCCCTGGGGGTGAATGATCGGGTGGAGCCTCCTCGCCCGTGAACAGCAGCGTCTCGTGACTCCGAAAGCTTCGATGCATCGAAGACCACGCCGAGGTGGGTTATGCCCTCTGCTGTGGTTTGGGAAGATGGCCACCCGTGTGGAGCTTGTGGATACCATGAAATCAACCCGCTCCTGCGCAAAACCTTCTCAGGCTGTAGGCTCAGCCAGAAGACCTTAAAACGTTTTAGTGAGCAATAACAAGTTTTATCTTAAAAATCTGTTTAATTTTTGAAACAGTTGCTTCTATTTTTTTTTTGATAGACGTAAAATTTTGGGGGGCACCCTACTTGTATTAGGGGGTTAGGTGAAGGAGTGCTTCCTCTGCAGCCGGGACTTCGTATTTTCACCTCTGGTCTGCATTCGTTACTATGAAATGAGGGGCATCCTACCATCACACCCTTACTTAGGGTTCCGTGGGTTCCTGTGTTCTTGCTTTCATTCGCTGTGGGTGTGGAATGACCGGGCTTGGCCGTTTTGTCCCAGCCGCATCACATGCAGTTAAACTCGAGGCTTTAAATGGCCACCATCAAAGACAGCTCGGACGAAAACTCGCATTGTTGCAGTTCGTTGTCTCGGGGTAGAAGCCGCGACAAACGTGGCCCAGAAATGTGGCAGCGAGAGTGCGAGGGATGATCCCCCTTGTTCCATTGCAGGCTTGTGCCGGCGAACACGCTTTTTACGGAAGCGTCTAGCCGTGCACCTCGGCTCTCCCTGTCAGCTCGAGGCCGGAGCCAAGAAACAACACAGAGCCCGTTTGACAGTGCGGCTGCTAATGGAGCAAGCGGCACGACAGGGCTTGGCGACGACGGGCTCTGCAAAAACAGGTGAAAACCGTTCACGTTAGGATCTGGACGGTGCTCGAGAGGAACCTGGAAGTCATCAGCATGGGTGTGCGGAAATGAAATAGAAACGCTAATAAAGGATAGAAGGGGACCTTTAAAAGGGGTGAAAAGGACAAAATGAAACGAGAGTAATGTTTTGGGCTCCTGACAAAGGGAACAAGCGACAGGCATAATCCTCGAACGCCCAGTTTCTGGCAGGACCTCGACACGCGTGGGGCATGTCTGGGACCGTGCGCGGCAAAAAGGCAGGAGCCAGACTCTCTGTCTTCCTCTGGCTGCTTCAGAGGCTGCTTAAACCAGTGGTCATACGGCATGAGTTTGGGTTCCCGTGGTCATCTCCCCGGTGGGACTGAACCCCTTGACGGCAGAGATGGTAATTTCATTCACGAGGCTGCAGCTTAACCCCTGGGCTAGAGTCTGGTACTTACTAAATATGGACAGCAGAGCGATTGGTCCTAAGGATCCCCACGTCCTCACTTCCAGGACCCGTGACAATGTTAGCTTACACGGTGAAAAGGACTTTGCAGATGTGATTGAGGCTCGAGATGGGGAAGCATGTCCTGGATTATCTCCATGGGTCCCAGGTAATCACAAGGGTCCTTGTCAAGGAAAGGAGGGGGGGGGGGGCAGGGTCAGATGCAGAGGGATCCCAGGTGAGGAAGACTCTATTCCCCATTGCTGGCTCTGAAGAAGGGGCCACGAGCCAGGGAATGTGGGAGCCGCTTGAGGCTGGAAAAGGCAAGGAACAGACCTCCCCCGGAGGCTCCAGAAGGAACAGCCCTGCCAACAGTCAGCGAGATCCATTTATGATTCTGATCTCTCATTCTGTAAGACAATAAGTTTGTGTTGTTGTTTTTTATATATAATTAAATAAATTTTTAATGTTTATTTTGGAGAGAGAGAGAGAGAGAGAGAGAGAGCAGGAGCAGGGGAGGGGCGGAGAGATGGAGACACAGAATCGGAAGCAGGCTCCGGGTCTGAGCTGTCAGCACAGAGCCTGATGCGGGGCTTCAACCCAGGAATGGTGAGATCATGACCTGGGCTGAAGTCGGACGCGTAGCCATCTGAGGCACCTGGATACCTCTAAATTTGGGTGGTTTTAAGCCACCAAGTTTGTGGTAATTTGTTGCAGCAGCCACAGGGAACCAATACAGTAAGCAGTCAAGGTGGAACAGGTCCCTTGCTGCACATGACCTGTGACGCGTGCTGGGACCAAAGCACTGCCAGGAATCACTGCTCTTGGTTCTGTACCAACACCGGAAAGGCAAAAATTCGACCTAGAAAGCCATTTCTATTGGAGCAGTTACATGGGGCTTCGTCTTGCATATATTGTGTTTGTGCTCATTCTCCTGATGGCCTGTGTGATTTGTACGGAAAAACAAGAGGTTTACCGGCCTTAGGACTCTGTGTAGGTGATTGGGTCAAAAAGGAACATCTTGTAGGGCACCTGGGTGGCTCAGTCGGTTGAACGTCGGACTTCAGCTTGGGTCATGGTCTCACAGTTCGTGGGTTTGCGCCCCACGTCGGGCTCGCTGATATCGGTGTGGAGCCCGATTCGGATCCTCTCTCTCCCTCTCTCTCGGCCCCTCCCCTGCTCGTGCTCTCCCCCCCTCTCTCAAAAATAAATAAACATCAAAAAAAGGAACATCTTTTTATGTGTGTAACGAGTATATGTGGCATATTCCGGGCTTCCTCCTTGGGGGGCGGGCATGACGATGTAGGTAAACGTTGCCTAAGTACCTCTACCCCGTTGAGGTGAAACACTTAGATCATGATGAGTGGGGATGTTGCCTCTAGAATAATGCACAAGGTGACAGGTGGGTGGTAAGTGGTCACAGATGCTTGGATGGAAAGGAGGCCCTTCCCCCAATGAGAGGTTTTTGTTTTCGTCTTTGGGCTCTGGAAGCAGTTCCAGTCAAGAGAAGAAGTCCCCAGCCACGATTTTGTGGCACCACATAAAATGCTTCCTCACCCCTCCCCTTCTCCAAGCCCCCAGAAAGTGGTGTTCTTTGTCCCGCGGGCTTGTCACCACTGCTGTTGCAGCATGGGACACGCTGAAGTGGCCCCCCACCCCCCTGCAGTCTCTAGGGGTGCACCTGGACCGAACGCTCCTCCAGGTCTCTCTCCAGAAGGCAGTGCTAACAGGTAGAGGAGGTGAGGCAAAGTGACCCGGTGCCAGCTGATCCAGAGAGGACCCAGCCTGGCCTGCGGTGCCCTACGCGCAACAGTCTCTCTCTTCGGTGACGTCACGGCGGTGGCCACCTCTCAAGCTCCTTCCTAGACTCCCTCTCACCTGGAGCTTCCAGGCCGTGTGTTTTTCCACCACTGCTTATTACTGTCTGCACGCCATTGTTCTCATTTCCAGCTGGTTCTACCGGGGTTTCATCGCCAGGGCAAAAGGGACCTTATATTCAGAGTGGACATTCAGCTGAGAGACAACCATGTGACATTATCTGTTGTTAAATACGTATATTTTAAATGTTTATTATTTTGAGAGAGAGAGAGAGCGTGAGCAGGGGAAAGGGCAGAGAGAGAGGGAGACACAGAATCAGAAGCAGGTTCCAGGCTCCGAGCTGTCAGCACAGAGCCTGATGCGGGACTCCATCCCACGAACCGAGAGATCATGACCTGAGCCAAAATCAGGAGTTGGATGCTGACGGTTCCCCTGTTGCTAAATATGTTGTAGAAAAATCTTCTGTACCGTTTGGGAAACAGAAATCGTCTACTTCTTGAGACTACAAAGGATGTAACGGCATTGCCCCGTGGAGGCCATGGAGGTGCTGAGCATGTGACAGTGGGGATGTCGTAGATGTGGACAGGGATGGGGGTTGGAGGCGGGGGTACGTGTGATGCCCCTGTTGCTTGGGTGTGGTCCAGAGTGGAGGAGACGTGAATGGCTGACGGGCCAAAGGCGGTGGAAGGGAGCTGGGACTGGGGTCAAGATAACGGTCCGTTAAGTCTGGGCCATGTGGAAACTCCTGGCGTCCCGGGCACACCCAGCCCAGATGCCTCCTCCGCAACCAGGTACAGGGGCCCGAAGACCATCTGCGTAGTGGGAAGGTCGTGAAAGTGATGCCAAATCGTGGCTCGTGATTCAGCCGGGACACGAGCAGCCAACGAACCATCACACCGGCAGTTTCTAAAACTCAGAAGTATAGGAGTTATTCGGTGAACAGTTGGTGCTCCGGCTTCGGGGACCTGCCGAGCGGTCGCCGTGTGTGTGCCTGTGTGTGCAGACGTACGTGCTCAGGAAAAAGGGTGGGGGGAGGTGTTCACTTATTTCACGTAATTAATGACTTGTGTAATTGTACGGGTTGTTGAGTATTTTAATATCACCCCGGGGAATATGTGCCGTGCAGTAGCTCCTGAGTCTTACTTTATTCTACTTTTCCAAAACCCTATTGTTTTTTGGTTGTGGCAAGCACGCAAAATACGCTTTTGCCGGTTTTGTTTTTCCGTGTACTGTTTCCTCAGCCTGTGCGTCTTCTCTTCCACGTATCCCCCTAACTCATCGTACTTCTCTACGTAACGGTTAACTCTAACCTGAGGAGTTTGGAAGGTAAAAAGCTGCAGCGGGAATATTTGCAATGGACGTGATTTGTTAGGTGACATACAGTTTACATTCCACCTATCCCAAAGGTTCTGTCTTATAACTAGGCTGGCACTGTTAGATCCTTGTCCTGGCCCGAGCAATTTTACCATTTTAGGTAAGGAGAACAGACCTTGGGCAATGGTTTATGTAATGGGATTTCTTGGAGGTCAGTCAAATTTATTTAGTAATAATAAAAACACGCATAAAATTTGCCATAGCACTTCAGATGTTACTCTGTATTATTATTATTTTTTTAACGTTTATTTATTTTTGAGACAGAGAGAGACACAGCATGAACGGGGGAGGGGCAGAGAGAGAGGGAGACACAGAATCGGAAGCAGGCTCCAGGCTCTCAGCCATCAGCCCAGAGCCCGACGGGGGGCTCGAACTCGCGGACCACGAGATCGTGACCTGAGCTGAAGTCGGACGCTCAACCGACTGAGCCACCCAGGCGCCCCGAGATGTTACTCTGTATTATTAATTGAAAACTGATGTTTGATCAGATTTTTATTTGAAATGTCAGATTCGAAACATTTTTTTTTTTAATTTTTTTTTTTCAACGTTTTTTATTTATTTTTGGGACAGAGAGAGACAGAGCATGAACGGGGGAGGGGCAGAGAGAGAGGGAGACACAGAATCGGAAACAGGCTCCAGGCTCCGAGCCATCAGCCCAGAGCCTGACGCGGGGCTCGAACTCACGGACCGCGAGATCGTGACCTGGCTGAAGTCGGACGCTTAACCGACTGCGCCACCCAGGCGCCCCAGATTCGAAACATTTAATGGGCTACTTATGGCTATTTTCTCAAATATGTCTGATGGAGAAACAAAAATTCGAGATCACTTTGCAGAAAGAAGGGTATAATTATCAGAGAAATGGTACTTATACACGTAGGGACTAAGGCAAAGATTGTTGCATTTGTAATTTAGGAGCAAACCGATTGGCCTTTCTAAGCTCTAGTGATAGTGCATACATCTTTGCAGTAACATTTGGCTGATGCCAGTCTTGTGAATTTTAACAACTCCTATAATGCGGAAGCCAATAAAGTGATAATTATAGGGTTGGAAAACTTACCTTCACAATGGTAGATCAGGTTGGCCCTGTGACTATTCATGGCTTGAACTTTTCCTCCTTTAAAAAGCCAGAGCACAATTTAAAACAACTTTGTGTCTTTAAAGGGTTATAGATTCCCAGCGAGAACGCACAGGGCCATAGCTAAGAGCAAAGAGAAGCTTTGGAAGACGACCCGGGAGCTGGGCGGGCTTGCGGCTTCCCATCATACGTGTGCACCTGCACGTTGGGGGGCAGACACTGAGCTGCTCAGAAGCTCTGCTGAGGCCTTGGGGGGGGCAGTCCAGTTCTACCTGGAGAGTCTATAAGGGACTGGAAAGAAGAACCAAAGGTTTTGTGCTCCCTTGTCTTCGGAGTGGGCAGGTCAGCCCCCCTGAAATTCACCCACGTGCCAGGTCTCCCTGTACTGTTGATTTCGTGTTCCGTTTTCCCTGTAATCCTTTCTATATTTTATGTTTGAGGCCACTCTTCCTGTCCTCTCTAAATATTTCATCCAAGGAAGAAAAACTAAGATGAACTCAGAGAAAAGAAGTGAAGTTGGGAAGAAGTTCAGTGGGCACAGAATGGACTCTAGACCGAGGCAGTGACTCATTATTTCTCTTTGGGAACATGAAATCAGAAGTCAGGGTTTCAGGCGAACACCTGCTTCTTTTGGTGAGTTGCAGGGTGGTTACGTTCTGGGCCTTAGGCTCCAGCCATGCCTCTCTCTTCAGTCATGATGCTTTCCCCAGCCGAGTGCCTTCCTTGACTGGAACAGCACGGTAGCAATTTATCCCCAGCCTCCTCCCTGACAAGGGTCTCTCTGTGGCTAACACAGTTATTTCATGGTCCAGAGCATCGTGGTCCGATGTGTACTTTTCATTATGTACTATCTGCTCTGTGTCCCTTGTAGTCCACAGAGAGTATGTCTTTAATGTCACAAGACTTTTTTTTTATTTTTTTATTTTTATTTTTTTTTAATGTTTATTTATTTTTGAGACAGAGAGAGACAGAGCATGGACAGGGGAGGGGCAGAGAGAGAGGGAGACACAGAATCTGAAACAGGCTCCAGGCTCCGAGCCATCAGCACAGAGCCCGACGCGGGGCTCGAACTCACAGACCGTGAGATCATGACCTGAGCCGAAGTCGGACGCTTAACCGACCGAGCCACCTAGGCGCCCCAAGACTTTTTTTTTAATGTTTATTTTTATTTTTGAGGGAGAGAGAGAGGGAGATAGAGAATGAGTGGGGGAGGGGCAGAGAGAAGAGGGAGACACAGAATCCGAAGCAGGTTCCAGGCTCTGAGCGGTCAGCACGGAGCCCAATGCAAGGCTTGAACTTACGAACCGCAAGATCGTGACCTGAGCCGAAGTCGGATGCTTAACCGCCTGAGCCACCCAGGCGCCCCACAAGACCATTTACATAACCCATCGCTTTGGAATATTCCGTGTATAGAACAACATGTTTTTTAGGTTAAGGAGCATTTTCTTTCCTTGTTGCTTCCACCCCTCCTCCTTCCCCACAAATTACCTTTAGTTTACCAAGAAACCACGGTAAATACACTTTCATGTTAAAAGATTCCTTTTTTTTGTTTTAAGCCAAATTGAGTTGGATGTTAAAGCGAATGGGACAAGTTACCTGTTTAATAACTACACGGTGTTTAGACCCTTGGCCCAGTACCACCAAATAAGGACTATGCTTTGCTCAGACAGAGAAAAGGATGCATGTTTATTACACGAAAGAGGAGTGGGGGAGCCTTGCGGTCTTGCCAAATGGCTGTAAGGTTTGGGTGCCCCTGTTCCCCACTTGTTCTCGTTTTACTGTGGGTATAAACTAAGTAGTGCATGCCTTGAATAGGGTGGCATTGAACCCTCACAGCGCTCCATATATATGCACGGGTTTCCATTTTCACTCCTCTCCCATAATTCAGCTAACAGGCTTCTACACTCCGTCCAGCTTTCATCTCTGTGTCTGTCTCATCATCTCTAATAAAATCTTTTGCTCTTGGCACATGACTTGCGAGGCTGTTTGTAGGGACTTCATATTCCGTTTCTACATCTTCGTGGCTCCAGATGCCTCCGTAGCGTATTAAACCAAAACCACGAGAAACTCTGTGGATTGTTATTCCTGAGCTTGACAGTTTCCTTAATTGCTGTAGCTTCCAGGGCATCAAACAATCACCAGAGAAGGAAGAAAGGGGGAGATGTTAGGGAGAAAAGTTGTAGGGAAAGAGCGCATAAAATCTTCATGAAAGACTCCATTATACTGTTATGCTAGGAAAATGTCATCGCTTTGACAGCTCCCACTGTGTGTTTCTGTGGCCAAATCTGGAAGAAAACGAAACGCCCCCCGCCAAGTCTCCTTAGTCGTAAAACGTGGTAAAAGACTGTGAGTTGTGTGGCTTTTAGTTACTTCAAAAATAATTTTATAAATCTTGAGGTTTTTTTTTAAATCTGTTGTTTTGAGACAGCGAAGTGGGGGAGGGGCAAAGGGAGAGGAAGAGAGACGGAATCCCAAGCAGGCTCCCTGCTGTCAGCACAGAGCCTGACGTGGGGCTTGATCTCGTGACCCGTGAGATCGCGACCTGAGCTGGGATCAAGAGTTGGGAGCTCAACCTACTGAGCCCCCCAGGTGCCCCTTAAATCTATTTTCAAATGAAAAAATATCATAAATCCCCTCAGGTTGGAAGTTGTGTCTCCTATGGTTTCACATTCCAGGATTTTCATGTTTGTACATGTGCTCGTGAGGGTGTTGACTACAGACAGATCACCTCAGTCCTTCCCCAAACACTACTTGCCAGGGCGAGAAACGTCATAAAATCTGAGTTCAGCTTTATACTCTTATTAGAAAGAGTTAGTTCATTCATCCCTCCAGAAAGTGTTTATTGAGCATCTACTATGTGATGGCTTTTCTTGCTCTGTCAGGCTATCAAATCTAAGCAGAGCTCTGAAACCACACACATTCTGAGTCTTCGTCTTGGACCAGTTGAATCAGAACCGCCGGGCTGGGCCTTGAGAAGTTGGGTGTTTAATACCTAAATGACAATTTTTTTTTTACTTTATTTTTTTTCCAGTTTGATTAAGAAATCATTGCCATCCATCGCTGTATTGGTTTAAGGTGCACAGTGTGTTGGTTTGATTACATCTGTTGCCAAACGGTCACTACAGTAGGTTTAGTTAACAGCTGTCCCCTCTTACGGATACAACGAAAAGAAATAGAGAAAAAAAGTCTCCTTGCGCTGGGAATTCTTAGGATCTCTCAGCTTTGTTGTGTGTCACACAGCAGTGGTAGCCGTATCCCGTTGTGCGTCGTATCCCCTCACGTATTTATTTCTTAACTGGAAGTTTGCATCTTTGCACCACCTCCCTCCAGGTTCCCCTTCTGTTGCTTCCACAACGACTTGTGCGCAGTGAGCCTGATGGCCTCAGCAGAGCACGTGTGGACCAAAGGGAGTGTGTATTAGTTTGCTTGGGCAGTCGGGACAAAAAGCACAGACTTGGTGGCTTAATCAACACAAGTGCATTGTCTCAGAATTGAGGCTGGATGTCCAAGATCAAGCTGTCGGCAGGGATGATTCTTCCCGAGGGCTATCTCCTTGGCTCATAGACAGCCACCTTCCTGGTGTCCCTTCATGTGCTTAAATGACCTCTTCTTACAAGGACACAGTCAGATTGTATTAGGACCAACTCTGTTGCCTCCTGTTAACTTAAACTCTGCAAAGAGCCTGTCTCCATAGACGGTCACGTCCTGACTGTCACCTTCTATCACATTCTGTTGGGATCAGGACTTCAATGTACGAATGGGGGATCGCGGGCACCGTTCGGCCCATGACAGGCTGAATTGGCTGCACTCTTAGCTGGTGTTCTGGTCCGCTCTGTGTGGATGTGGTTCCCTCTCTCGAGAGCCTCGCGCTTCTGTTACGGCCCTCGGGATTCCTCCCAGGGAGGCTTGTGTAAACTGAATCGAACCCAAAGTATCTCAAGCTATTGGATCGTGATGCTCCAATGTTTGCAAGCTTCCTATTGATAACACGTTGCTCACTCATAAAATATGTTGTCCATCCGAGTTAGAGACAATAAAACAAGAAGTCAGGCCCTTGACTGAAGGCCACCCGAGTGTGAGTTAGAGTTGAGAATATCTACTTGTTTTACTTAATTCAAGATTTTGATAAATACGAGTGTCTGTTTACACATAGTAGCCGTCACGCACATCCACCTCATGCAGATATGAGCTGCGTTTAAGAATAATTTTATTGGGGCGCCTGGGTGGTGCAGTCGGTTAAGCGTCCGACTTCAGCCAGGTCACGATCTCGCGGTCCGTGAGTTCGAGCCCCGCGTCAGGCTCTGGGCTGATGGCTCGGAGCCTGGAGCCTGTTTCTGATTCTGTGTCTCCCTCTCTCTCTCTGCCCCTCCCCCGTTCATGCTCTGTCTCTCTCTGTCCCCCCCCCAAAAAAAAAGTTGAAAAAAAAAGAATAATTTTATTATATTCCTCCTTACGCTTTCTCCGTCTACCCACCCATCACTCACCATCTACTGGAAAACATTTTATTCTATTCCAGATGCTGTGCCGCATGCCAGAAAGGCATGCCACAAGACAGCCCTACTCTGTGCAGTCACAGAGCACAGAATCCAGGCTCTAGGCTCTTATCAGAGCAAATACGACCCCCTGACTGGCTGTCTGGGGGGCTGGCCACCAGGATCATGGCAGGTGTATCAAGGTCACAGGAGAGCTTGTAAAAAGGCTTCCTCGTAGACTCAACACTCATCTCCAGAACGAGCATCTTCTGTGAGTGGGGGCGGAGACTGGGGTTCTAGACTGTGAGTCTCTACAATTTCATCTCTCATGGCTTCTAAGGGGAGCTTTGACCGTGACCCGGGGCAGTCCTTCCCTGCCATTTGCCTCCACTGCAGTGTTCTTCCCCTGGGCGTCTCTTCATCCCGTAGCCCAGCAGCCGCCCCTCTCGCACCATGAAGCCCGCTTAGTGGCTAGAGCCAATGTAGAGCTTTTCATCTCTGAGTTCCTTCTGGGTTATGGAGTGCTGTGTAACAAGATATGTGACCCCCGGACAAATTACTTCACCTCTCTGAGCCTCCATTTTCCCATCCAAGAGCCTAAGCGTGAATAATAACCATTATATTGTAATGACACCATAAGGATAAATGAGAGAACGTCTCTAAATCATCCTGGCGATATTAACACCTAGCGGGCCCACTAGGAAATAGTACATCCTCCCATGGTTTGTGCCAGCACTGAATTTTGCGACCTTCTTTTATTCTCTAGGTCAAAAGAAGTAGAACAACAACCACAAAGATTAACAAAAAAAGAAAAAGAAAGAAGGTGAAACATTAAAAAATAACAGCGTGAAACGTTGGTCTCTTTTTTTTTTTTTCCCCTCGAAGTGCAGTATAGATTTATTCAAAGGAGCAACTTTTACACTTGGTTTTGGTCTCACGGTGTCTGGCAAAGAGAGCATTCTGCACATAGTAGATGTTTCATGTCCATTATTAAAGGGTCTTGCCCTGAAAGCATCCAGTAACGAGCCTCAGAGTGCAGCGCTAACATGGGGAACGCGTATTCTTGAAGTTATGCTCCCCTCTCCAGTTTAACTTTGTACGACGTGCTTTGCCAGTTGATGGCATGTCATATATGGCTATTTCTTGAAAACTGATACTATTAGCGTGTAATTTTCAAGTGTCCTAGTCGTGATTCAACTATTATTATTTTTTGCTACTGCACATCTTTGAAATACATGCTCACTTGGCTTCTGCCAGTCAGTAGGTATCTCCATTTGGTAGCAGAAAAATCCGCTGAATTGGGAATCAAATCAATTCTTCTCTGACGTCTTAAGATCAAGGTATTCTAGAACTTCCCTTCTAGATATTTTTAATCGTAGCAAGTCTTTCGTGATACATACTTAAAAGAAGGGAAGGAGAATGCTTCTTTTGAAAGCCAGTGGCCTCTGATGACCAAAATGGACCACCGAGAAAAGCATCTGGTTTGTTTCCATTGAATGTCTGTCTGCCTGACTTAGATATGACCCATCTAGTGGGTATTAGCACATGACACGCAAACCCTTTTGGAGCATTTAGAGAAAGAGGAGGCATCCTTGAATGCTTAGTCAAGATACCTTTTCCTACAAGTAGCCCCAGTGTCTTGCCCGTCTCCTCTTTTCTGTGTCCAGCACCTGTGGCATTGCGGTGACATAAGCTTAAATGTCCAGCACACGGACCGCACTGACGTGGCCACCAAGACCATAATGTGGCTTGACAGATGCCTCTTCTCTACGCGGCCACACACTGTCCACCTCTGTAGAAGAACCAGGAAGAAGCACAGACACTGACTTACACATACAAAACTTCATGCCGTGGGTTCCTTACATATTAATGGGGACAAGGATTTCACGTGAGGATGGGATCTCCCTCCTCCCTAAGCCATAGGGTTTCCTGTGCCCGTACTCTTCCCACATGAGCACAATGGAGTGGGCAGCAGGGACTGTCTGTATTTCTTGCAGAAAGTAGAAATGTTTTCCTAAATTGCTTTCATATACTGTTTGAAAGCACTGTAGAATTTTTTAGCAGCTTATCCAACATCTCCCCCTCTGGAGTGTGCGTGTTTGTGTGTGTGTGTGTGTGTGTGCGTGTATGTATGTGTGGTGTGTTTGGTGGTGGGAAAGGCAGAGCAAGCAGGACAGAGAAAAAGGAGGGGCTATTTGATCTGTTTCTGCCTTCTTCCTTTCTCTGTACATCATTTTGGATAATTATGGCAGACTGGGTCCTTGCACACACGACAAGTGTCTAAACCAGTGTCTCCCACCCACACCTTCTTTTCCTTCTTTCCCCTTCTCCCTTTGCCTCAGCAGCTGGCTTCCTAGAAGACCCAGCCCCCACCCCTCTCACATTCGCATCCATCAATCATTGGCTAGCCATGAACCCAACTGGCTTTAGGTTATTTACTTCCTGTACCACATCTCTCGCTCAAATTGTATGACGCAAGTTTGCACACCGATGAAGGCGGGGATGCCTCACCTTCCCCTCTTCCCCTCGTTTGTGGGAAGCTGTGGATCAGGGGCTGATTAGGGTTACACAGATGTAAGGGGCACGGACCAGAGTCGACTCCGGATCTGTCTGATGTCAGCCGATTATGGAACTGCTCACGGTCACTGCTGTGGAGTGGGGTCTGCGCATCCCCCCCACGCCCCCCCCCCCATTGCCCCATTGTCAGGGAGGAACCCTGGGGAGCAGCAGGCTGCAGCGTCTCCTATAAGAGAGGAGGTGTCTTTGCCTCCAGCTCTGCTCGCAGGTTCCACCCCTCCCACGTTTTTCTGCCACTTGCTCTTCTCGGCTCCCCTCTTGATGGCTGCTCCGAGACAGGTTTTCTCCAGTCGCACACTTGCCCCTGCTTTGCATGCTGCATAGTGGTAACAGCACGATCGGAGGCTCATTAAGGGAACTAATCAATTCCACGCGCTGCACCAGCACAGCAGATCGCCACACGGGCAGAGCCATTAGCAAGTCGGTGCATTAACACATGGCATTTCCGTGAATCAATATGGAGCCCATGGAGCACAAGCATGTGTGTGCCTTTTCTCCCATTAAGGAAAACGGATGCCAGAAACAACTGTTCAGATGTTTTCAAGTATGCCTTCTTGGAAGGGGAAAATATTTTTTGTTTTTCTTGCAAAATCATGCTTTTGCGGGGGCCCACTGTGGACCGTGATGGCTTCTATTTCTCCTGGGACTGTGTCATCCAGGGCTGAGGATTTGGAGTCAGACCCTCAGCCATCGTGATTCACAAAATGCTTTGTAAAGCGTCACAGCGACAACAAAAAAACCCCTGTGCAAATGGAGAGCCCATTATTTTACACACGGGGACTTACTCTAAAATAGGTATCATTTTTAATATTAGCTAAAATCTATGTTCAAGGAATGGTCATTCAATATGGGCTCCTCTGTCATTAATAGTTCTCTCCAAATAGTATAATTTTCTAGCCCACGTAAATTAAAAATTAATAATACTTGCTGGAAGCATGGTTGCTGAAAGCGAATTCAGGTGTATTTCCCCACTGGTGAAATCCTGCTTACGCCTTGTCGGGAACTAACATGTAAATATCGTGGGATCTGAAAAGTGATGTCACTGACCCTGAAGGGCTTCCGAGGAGAACCTGAGTGAGGAGCTCAGTATTCCTGTTTACTGGACAATGCGTATCATTTAACAGCGGGGGGAGGGCAATGGACTTCTAGTCCTAAAGTCCATGAAGACAATAGCCGTGATGTGTTTTCGCGGTCCTGGCTTCCTCCAGACACAGGTGAATCTCTGCTTTACTTGGTCACTGGACACAAAAGGAATGAGCTTGAGGGAGATGGCGGCTGCCGGGGGAAAACAGGTGCCGGGTATTTCAGGTGCCTGTGACGGCCCGAATAATTAGCACACATGGAAATCCCCTTCTGGAAAGCCACCACAGAAAGGAAGGCTGCCTCCGAGTATTTTAAGAATACTTCCATCATCTCGATAGGATCTAAAATGAGCATTCTGTCAGTATAGATCAGGAAGAAGGGCCTCCTTCTATTTTTAAAAAAAATACCCAACATTCCTATTTTTCATATTTTTCTAGCCTGTAATTACTCTTAATCAAAGTACAACAAATAGTAAGCAGTAAAAATGAAATAAATGTGGAGACAGTTTGCCAATAACGAGGAGAAAACGCTCCATCTGTCTAGCCGCGAGTAAAATGGGTGTAATTACTGCTCATTTTTCTCGTAATTGCTGAGTTATTAGTTTAAAGCTTACACCCAACTGGTGTGCAGTGAATACTACCCATTCCCTAATTACACCCCAGCCTTGCCGAGCTTGGAATCAGGGAACACAAGAGCCGAGAGGACGACCTGAATTAACCCTGAGTGCTTGCCTAGCGTTGCGACTGTCTGCTTAATTTGAATTTGATAAACTCTGGGTTCCCTCGCCACCCAAATACCAGACCACAGTGCTTGTCATTCTGTTTCCAATTGCAATTTATTTTTGGCCAATAATCTTGAATCCCTTTCCAGTGACAAACTCACGAGGTTATTGTTGCCAGAAACGATCCAAGCCGACTTCCGCCTTTGCATCACACATGTCATGGTCATCCACGGTTTCTTTACGTGCAGGGTTATAGTCGCGCCTCGTCGTCAAGGAACTACCATTGGAAAGTTCAGGATTACCCGTGGGTGGAGATATCTGACGGCACAGATTGCAGAGCGGGGCACATATAGAAAAGAAGACTTCCTTCCTCATTTCTGTTTAATATGAATTGGAGCCCCGAAGGCAAATAGAGCTGTGATTTGTTTATTCTTCTAACACGTTGTCTTATCTGTGAGGCTCACGTGAGAAACAGTAACCTCAGTTATAGTCTCATCAGAAAAAGGAAGTCTGTAGATACTTCTGCCTATGACTGTTATAGCAAGAGTGGATTTTTCTGGGTTAATTCTATCTGGATCCCTCTTTCTGTCTAAACGTCACCATTACTGCCTTTGGACAAAGACAGCGTTTGAGTGACGGAGGTAGGCTTGATCTGTATTGATCACTGGGGTCTTGGGGCGTACTTAATGAAACCTGACTTTGCGGCGTGCTGCTGAGGACAGGGATGACAGGAACATTCATTTGAGGGGCGTATTCTCAAGCCATGGAGTATTTGTTGAACGAGATGCTACGTGTGGAAGCCATGAGCTTCCTAGACCACAATCCTCAGACTGGCGTGGCATTTCCTTTCTTAGCAGGTCATTTGAGTTACAGAGGAGGAGACAGTGGAAATACAGCACATTACGTTCGTTTCATTCCCCTTAGCCTAAGCGATAGCAAGGCATATTTTTCTATGCTGGAGATACGACTCGGGGAAAAAAGAATCACTCTGGTGAAATTTGGTATGGCATATTCCCTGGTGTAAACCTCACACTTGGAGAAAGAGGGGAGATGAGCAAAGGCCTTAGTGGTTATTAGAAAACCTGAAATCAAAGAATCAAAGTCATTTTCATTCCTGGCTGCAGGAGCGCAAATCCCACCCCACCCCCACCCCCACCTCTCTCTGCAGAAGAGAGAGAATATTTAACCTCTTGGTTGAGATAAGCTGGTGAAAATCATGGAACTGTATTTTAACAATCTTCCTTCTAAGCCCCCGAGACCTGCAGTATCCCAGATCCTTCTGAGCTCCGCATAAATGTCTTTGCTGCCGGATAGGGAGTGCATTACGCATAATCCTTTGGTTGTGCTCGCCAGCTGGGGAGCAGAGATAGGGAATGTTGGGGGCTTACAGCTTTAAAATGGTGCCGATACGTCACCCAAAAGCAGAGAAATGAAATGAGTATTTGCATAATCTATCAGAGTTTCCCAGCTTTCTTTCCATCTTCTTATCATGTTTAAAAAAATCTATTAAGAGAATATTAGAACAAAATGTATTTTCCTCTTCAGAGAATTCGTTTCGCCTCTGTCTTTGGTCCTATAGGGCTTTTCATTTGTTTTAATTTTTTACGCAGGCTTTTTTTTTTTTTTTTTTTTTTTTTTTTTTTTTTTTTTTTTTGCTTTGTTCCTACTCTTCTCTGTTTGAGTCAACAGCACGTTTAGGTCGATTCTTTTGACCTGAGGACTTAGTTGTGAGCTGTCTTAAAATCATTATCAGAAAAGGCCCTAAATAAATGCAAGTGTGGACGTGGTGATATCTTATCTCCTGGAATTGAAATAGAGAAACCAAAATTCACTGTGTCAATGGCATTTTAATTCCATGTTAATTTCTCCTGCCTCCTTAAAAGAAAATGCGGTGAGGTCAGTTCTTGAGGCGTTGAAGGGACTCCTCCCGGGTTGTCCACCACCCCGTCAGTCAGCCACACATTCAGACACACAGGCACCCCCCACCCCCACGCTCAGAGATGCACACTCGTCCATGAACGCTGACACGCACTCACACGTATTTACTCAAGACATACAGACACACATTGGTGACATACACATGCATACATACAGACACACACACACACACACACACACACACACACACACACACACAACTCTGAAGGCAGTAAGGCTTCTTTCTAGATTCTGGGCTGCTAAGAACGCTGACCAGCCTGCCTCCCTCATTCCCTCTTTCTCGGTTAGATTATTTTCATCCACTCTGTTTTCTAAATCTTCCCTTTAACTTCTTAGCAATCGGCAGTCTGGACCATTGTGCTGAAAGTGCTCTCTTGACAGTCACTGATGATGGTTTAATTGTGAAATCTGGTGGTGGCCGCCCTGTTGGACCTCAGTCGAGCCGTTGGCCTCATCTGCTGTCCTGCCCCTCTCCTTCTGAGACCCCTCCTGCCCTTGCTCGTTTCTGTCCCACTGCTCCTGATGGGCTCTCTCTCCATTCTCCTGCCCTGGCTGCCCCTTGTCTGCGTCCTGTCCTCCTTAAACTCCGACCTCCGTAGAAGGTCCCCAGTGCATTCATCGCTTTGTTCCCCAAGTACGTACTAAGTCCCTTGTGTATGCCAGGGGCTGCGGATACAACAGAGAACAACCAGGGTGAAGCACCTGTCCTCAGGGCGCCTGCCTTCCAGTGGGGGAAGAAGACCAACTAGTATTACAGAGATCATGTACACTGTGGTGTCATTGCTGATAAGTGCTGCAGAGAGAAGCAAACGCAGTGTGATCAGAGGTTTTAGACTATTTAACACTTGCAGTAGGATGGTGGGTGAAGGCCTCTTGGAGATGCAGATGTCTAGACAGATGTGAAGGGAAAAGATGGGAGTATATGTGGAGGAAGAGCCCTCTGGGCAGGCGGGAAGTGGAAAATGAGTGCTATTATGTTTCGATAGCAGAAGCCACAGAAGGCCCTGTGGCTGAGACCATGAGAGCGTCACGCTGCAGTCACAAGGTCCCACTGTGTGGGCACAGATAGTGGGCACAGCTCTGTGGGCAGGTGCAGAGAGCTGTCATTGGTGTGCACGACAAGAGGAATGGCCATTCCTCAGTCGATTTAAATAGAGAAGCTTACATTTTGTATCTTTGAGACTTTTTACTGTTATTTATTTATTTTTTATTAAAAATGTTTTTAATGTTTATTTTTGAGAGAGAGAGAGAGACAGACAGATGATGAGTGGGGCAGGGGCATAGAGAGAGGGAGACACAGAATCGGAAGCAGGCTCCAGGCTCTGAGCCATCAGCACAGAGCCCGATGCGGGGCTCAAACTCACAAACTGCGAGATCAGGACCTGAGCCGAAGTCGGACGCTTAACCAACTGAGCCACCCAGGCGCCCCTTTGAGACTTTTTTTTTAAAGGAATGTATCCCAGAGAAGAAATAACTGCTGTTTTTTGTTTGTTTAATTAGTCCATATTCCTGGGTCAAGAAAAAGATGGCAAATCCATCACGTCCTTCCTTTGGAGGAAATAAGCTTGTGTTTTCCATATATGGTCCTCTCCAAGGTACACGACCAAAGATCTTCTGTTGGACATTCCCTCCCACAACTCACTCATCTGTCGTGGATTTGCTCTATTTGTCCCCATCAAATTGTCTTTCCCCTACAGTCCTAACTGTTGCTCTTTATGGGTAATCCTCTTATCCCCAATTTCTAGCTAGTCCCCTCCTTCTTTCCCACTCACTTAACTGCCCAAATGGAAAAATCAGTATGTGTACTTTCTGAGGACATAAAGACGGATATAAAGGCTTCCAATGAATATATTGAAATGAACCCGTTTCTTGACGCTGGGATTTTTTGAAAGAATTGTTTTAGATTTATTTATTTGGCTTATGCATATTTTATTTTACTCATTGCTTATGTCATTTATTTAGGTGCTGTTTTATTTCCAGGACCTATTGATAGCAAGTAGTGGGTGTCAGGTTTGAAATGACGGCTGTCCTGTTGCATCTGAGCTGTGGCTCTTTGTGCTCCCAGAAGTGATGTGAAGACAGGTTGCCTTCTTATCTTGCGGGGTCATTGCCTGCCTCCCAGGGCCACCGCCATTTGGTTGTGAGGACTGTGTGTTCCTCCGTGGCCGTGTGATGGATGCTATCGAAGAAATCATTTCAGGCTGTTGTTCTTTCCTTGCAAACCAAGAACCACATCCAGAGGTGCGATCTATTAAAGTAATTGTCATTCAGCAGTTAAAAACAAAATTCTCTGGTGGTGATATATTAAATAAGAGAGAAGCACAGACTGGGAAGATATCAATAAACAATTTAAAGGCTGTTTTGGATAACAAATCGATATGGAACAATGAATGTAGGCAACGCGATGAAATGGGTAATTAACTCCCCCACTAGCTCTTTTGCAGGATCTCTGGGAATAAATTCTCTGAGGAGAAATAAAAGGGCAAGGTGATGCAGGTGAATGCCTTCAGCACATGATCTGAGCGTTTGTACCGAACATGATTCAGGTACTTGTGGATCAGGATGTGAGAGTGGAATTCACGCCCCCTTGAAGGGGTCTCACCCTTGATCACTATTCTCAGTCTTGGTTTCAGAGCTGCTGGGCTTCATGTCAGTCTGATTGTGTGGCTCCCTCTTTCCAAAACTACTACACACAGTCAGGACTGAATAGAAACTATAGGCTTAGAAATAAAGAGTGAATGAGAGCACTTGTGTATTCCACGTGAGCAGTTTCAGTTCTATAATATGATCAGCCGTGTCCTCCCGGTAGGCACAGCGCACGATTTCATGTTGGACTTAGTATTTGATACACTAAGGGCGGTTATAACATCCCGTGTCTGTGGCACACTCACAGGGACCCTTAGGCATTTTATATGTCTTACCTCTTTAGTGTGTGTGTGAAACAACCCTTGGATATATGTATGTATACAAGACAATTCTATGTATGTATGTATATATCTGTATCTATATTTATATCATCTATAATGCACGTGTAATATTCATGTATATAACACAGTCCATTGTTATGTATATATATGCACATGCATGTGTGATTATATTTGCACGTACGCATTTATATATGTGTACACATATGTAAGGGAGTGTGTGTGTGTGTGTGTGTGTGTGTGTGTAAAGTGATCCTGCTGAATCGCCACTGTTATTCTTCTCATTTTACGGATGGGGACTCCACTTGCTGGGGTGCCCATGTCTACCAGATGAGGACCTGTGGGAGCACCAGGACCCCCTAGCCTATAGGGACTGTACTTTTTCCCTCTATATGGATAACTCTGATGGTCCACTATGTAAGTGAGTAGATTTTCTCTTCAGTTATGCTTTCAAATTTGGCCGTTGAAAAACATGTCTATCAGGGCGTCTGAGCGGCTAGGTTGGTTAAATGTCTGACTTCAACTCAGATCATGATCTCATGGTTTGTGAGTTCGAGCCCCGCATCCAGCTCTGTGCTGACAGCTCAGAGCTGGGACCCTGCTTCAGATTCTGTGTCTCCCTCTCTCTGCCCCTCCCCTGCTTACACTCTCTCTCTCAAAAGTAAATAAACATAAAAAAAAATTTAAAAAAGTCTGTCTAATCAATGCTTAGAAGTATTCCCAAGATGGTCCTGATGAAGAGGTAGAAAGAAGAGCTGTGATTTCACCTCCTCCAGCCACTCCCTTCCCCAGCCCTTAATCCTGCCCTCCTGCCCCAGGTCAGGACTCAAGGATTGCCTTCACTGCCTGGAAGAAATTCAGGGCTTTTCCTTGGTTAATAGTTACAGTCTCAGTCTGTTATTCATCATGTTTTTGTGATATAGTTGGTACATCACAGTTTGAAAGATTTTTGCTTAATATGATTTTTCTGATTCAACCACAAATAGCTATAAACTCTCCTGACCTCCCATATTCTATCCAGTGTCTCTAGGTAAACATTTATTGAATGCCTGCTATGAGACAGTCTGTTCCAGGGTCCAGAGATGGTGTCCACATGGTTCGTATGGTCCAGGAGATAAATAAATTGCTACCAGCCATACACTGATGGATGTCTTGGGTCTGTGAACATGGCTATTGGTGACTGCTGAGACCAGCAGTCACTGGTAAATAGGTACTAATCAGGAATGCCAGAGAGGAAAGGATATTGGGAATGTCAGAGCACTGCTATCTGCAGATTCATGGAATCATGTGTGTGAAATGTATCCACAGTAACATATTTATTCGTTCTTTGTTTCAAAGCTAAGTTTTGAGCACTAACTTTGTATAGTAAGGCCTTGTGTTAAACTTAGTTGGGTGACAGAGTCGGATACAACTTAGTCTCTGTCTTCAAGGAGATCAGAATTAGGTGGGTAGAAAATCAGAGGCACTCACTAACTATGAAATAAAGTACTAAGGCACTTGTATGGGAGGAGAGGGGAGTAAACAACCAGGGGAGCTCAATGCCACATGCCTACCCCCATGGGATAGCAGGGAAGGTATCAGAAAATGCTGTATTTCTCTGGGGCTTTTATCTCTGCTCCTAGATTCTGACATCACTGTTTTTTGCCACAACTTTGTAACAGTCTTGCACTCTCTCACTTTCTGGGTTCCATACTCATCGTCACTTGAAATTTTTAGTACAAACTAATTCCATTGGAACTTTGCCTTATTCACTCACCTCCACACCCCGACATTGTTTATCTGTTGAGTAAAGTATTGGGTCTGTTAACCTTAAAAAATAAAACAGGCAGTTATCATACCACCAAAATGCGTTTATTCTGGAATAGCAGGGAATTGTAATTTTCAAACTATGGCAAAACCATAAACAAGTCCAACAAACTAAGGAGAGGGATGGTGTTTTATGGAGAAGAAGGTGGAGATTGCTTTGAGTAAAACTCGTTTGGAGAAAAGCAAGTGTTCAAGGTGATGATGGCTTCTCGCTGGCTGATTTGCAGGGGTGGCTGACTGCTTATAGGAGATGCAGAGCACATCTTTCCCTGTTGGGACCGGTAACAGATGATTCTTTACTGTTGAGGATTCTTCTGTTGAGTCTGTAATTGACAGCTCTTCCTGTAATTGATGTGGATTGGTACAGCTTCCCCTCTGGCCTCCCCTTCTGGCCTTCTAACTCCATTTTAGTGAGGTTTCCCTTTATTAATTTTCATGGGTCACATCAGAATTTGCTTTAACCAATGTGTTTCTAAAAAGAATTTTGACTCAGTATCAAACCTCAGACTTTGGAGGAGCCATTTACCTTTAAGGTTTTTATATAAACTGCTAATTTAATTAAATGTGTTGGTTTAAAACATATATGAGTTAGGGCTGGGGAATTTTGAAATCTCGGAAGTGTATCAAAGTGTGCTCTTTTGGCAAAGAACATCGACTTTGGTTTTTTTTATTCAGACCGGCGGCAGCACTGTTGCAGACCCTTTTTCTTTTCCTTTCTTTGTCACAAGGTTAGCAGTGCCGCAGAGAACGAGGGGACACTTAGCAGAGACCTTGCTACATAGGCACGTGTAGAAAGCCAGGCTGGACCCCTCTTTCCTGCCATGCCTGTTGATGGGGTGCACCGAGGTTGATAAAGGCTATGTGGTGAATCAACTGCCTAAGAGGCGTTACTAAAAGGAAAACAAAGGCCACGAACGAGCTTCCAGCTTTGAGCCAAAGCAGCCAAGTTCCAAAGCCAGGGTCAAGTCAAGAAGAACCCGGTTCACCAAAGTGCCGCTGGGGTGTCCAGGGCCATCCGTGCTCTCAGGTGGCCCAGAAGGGCCACGAGTGGACAGGGCGGCCTTGGTGGGGGAAGCACCAACCACGAGGTGAGGAGATGCCCATAGGGGACACCCAGATGGGCCCGACTCAGTTGGGTGGCACCGAATACCTTTCTTCTGGGCCAGCGGATGGCTGCTGTGGCGGATGCTGAACGAAGGTCTCTCTGAGTGCTGGGAGCTACAGCTGGTTCCTGGGTGGGCTTTGGGCAGGAGCAGCCCACATTTCCAAGTATGAAAAGATACACTGTTCCCAGACATTTGGACCATGCCCTTTTAGGGGGTCCTTGCTTAAGTCTGCCTACTCAGCTGCTCCTGGCTTTCCTCCCCTTTGTGTTTAGCCTCCTAGAGGGAGTCCCGGCATCTAGGGCCCCACTCTCCTTGGTAGCCTCTCTCTTTTCATCCCTCTCTCCCTCTAACTCTCTCCTGCCTCCCTTCCTCTCTATCCCCCCACTCCTTGCTCAACTTCCTTTTAATCTTGTGAGCTGCTTTCTCTACATCTCCATTCGTGTGGAGAATGATACATATTAATACAACCAGGCATAGGCAGATTCTACAGTGGGCTGTAGTCCTGGACTCGTTTGGGGGCGATTTCAGTTATTACTTCTGCCCTCCTGTGTCCAAAAGGCCTTTGAAGCCTGGTTATTGCAGTCACCCGGCCTCGCCCAGGAGCACATCCATCAGCATTGGTGTCAGCAGTTCTGGAAGCTGGCACAGCTCCTCGGAGGCCTCACGCACAGCCAGAGCTACCCTTGCAAACTCAGACCTGTAAAGGGGCGCCCACTCCCGCTGCGTGAACACGTGCTTCCAAAGGCCCACTCTTCTAGAACCTTCCAGGGTGCAGGGAGGCAGGCATTGCTGCTGTCCCTGTTTGACAAGCAGAGTTTGAGGAACCTGTTCACAGTTGCAGGGACAGTGTCACAGCCTGGTTTCCATCCCTGGGAACTTCTGTCACCATTGGTCCTTTTTCTTTGTCTGCACTAGAAGCTCATGTCTCATGTTAGACTGGGAGGCTTCGTGGACATGAGGTCGACAGAGGCTGTGAATGACTACATGTTGTCATAAACGCCTAGTTTAGCACAGAGATAATCATTGAGATGTCCCCGGCTCTCCCAGCTCTGAGATTCTATCATCCAGTTTCATTTGGGTAAATATGGAAAACCATCTGTATTGTTTCCAAGTGAGCAGAAATGATCTCTTTAGATGGCACATTCCAGTGTCTTAGCTCCTTCTCATCATTCCCGACATTAGGGCACATGAGAGAGAGGACAAAGAAAGAAATGATACTGGGAAGTAATTTGGAGGTCACAAAGGTGCAGGGTCCATTGGAGGAAAACTGCGTTCACCTGTATGAGCAACCCGACTATCACATGGGCCCAGAGTCCCACCCAAAAGCCATGGCCAGGAAAGCCAACAAGTTTCATTTAGAAGAAATAACAAAAGTGGTCGATGAGGAAGATGTGGGAACAGTTTACCAGAACTGATCTGAAAGGCGGGAAAGGAGTTAGGAGCCAGTAGAGCAGGTAAGCAACTGGTTTAAGTATCAGGTGGAGTAGTTTGCCAAGAAGAGTCGCTCAGGAACCAAGAAGACAAATGAGGGGTTGCAGGAAGTGTGGCCTGGCTGAGCTGACCTGCAGGCCCATGGAGGTGGGGGTGAGAGCCTTCTGAGCCATATGGAGAGGGCATGGGGTGCCCCTAAAAAGGAGCACCTATAAAGTAATTCCAGGTGACTTGGAATAAATGTGTAAGAGCCAAGGGTCCATTCAACACTGGCATACAAACTTTCTACTTAGTAATGTGGTGTATTTAGGGGGTGCCTGGGTGGCTCAGTTGAGAGCTGGACTCTTGATTTTGACTCAGGTCATGATCCCAGGGTTGTGGGAGGGAGCTCTGTGTTGGAGTCTGTGCTGAGCCTGGAGCCTGCTTAAAGATTCTGTCTTTCTCTCCCTCTGGCCCTCTCCCCCACTCATGCCCTCTCTAAAATAATAATAATAATAATAATAATAATAATAACATGCATATTTAATGGTTATAACTGCTCAAAAGCATGGGAAAAAGTTTTGTTATCTAATTTTGGAAAATCATAGTATTTTCACTCTCCAGATTTACTACAAAGATGTTCCAACTTCCGGGGTCTTTCCTTTGTCAGCTACTTGACCTGGGTTCTCTGCAGGGGCTCCTCTCACTGGCCAGCCTCAAAAGCCCATTCTTTTTGTCTGACTTCCCAGGCATCCTGCTTCCTCAGGGCCCATTAGCCCTGACTCCTCCTCCTCCTCCAGATGGCCAGAGACAAAGGATTGCGTCCTCCACATTTCTCAACTGAATGTCCTCAAGAGTCCCAGTTAAACATCCAATTATGTTGTAATTCTTGGTCTACTTAGGGATTACTCATCATTGGCCAGACTAAGTCACATGGCCAGTCCTGATGTCAGTAGACTATGAGCATGTGATTTTTCCCCAGAGGAGTTTGACTTATTGTCATTGAGCTGCATATACAGTCTGCACACAAAAGATACACAGTTACATGTTTCCATGAGACTCACTCCTTCTGAAGAAGTCCTTTCTGTTGATTTTCTTTCAGTTTAATTTTGATTTCCCTGAAACTAAAGGGCTCAAGGAATTTTATAAGGATAATCACATCCAATTCCATGTTTCACCCATGGTTCCTAACCTCTGGGCCTCTGTGTGGGGATAGGGAATGAATGACCTTGGAGAGCTAGCACTACAGCATATATCCTAGTACTTCGTGCCAACCAATATGTATGACACACACACACACATGAAGCTAGATAGGCAGGCAGATAGATAATAGACAGATAATCATGATAGATGGATGGTTGGATGGATGGATAGATAGATGAATGGATGGATGGTTGGCTGGTTTGATGAAGAGATCTAGAGATGGATGGATAGATGAATGGATAGATGGATTGATGGATTGATGAGATGATAGAGATGGATGGATGGATGGATGGGTGGATGGATAGATGGATGAATGGATGGATTGATGGAGAGATTATAGAGATAGATGGGTGGATGGATGGATGGATAGATGGATGGATGGATAGGATGGATAGATAGATAGATAGATAGATGGATCGATCGATCAATAGGTAGATAGAGTACTTATGAGACGCACTGACTGTTCTACACCTGATCTTCACCAGAAGGCTGAGAAGCAGTGCCAGTGACTGTTCTAAGGGCTTTACATATATTAACTCAAGAGTTAATAAACTTTTTCAGGGAAGGGAAATATGCCAAATCTTTTAGTCTTTGGGGACCATGAGTTCTATGTTTTACTACGTAACTGTGCCATTATGTAGAGCAAAAGTGATTGCAAACACCCTGTAAACAGTTGAGCATGGCTTTGTTCCAATACAGATCGGCTTACAAAAGCAGGACGTGAACTGGCTTGACCCCTGGGCTATAGTTTGTCATATATTCGCTTATCTTTTCCTTACGACAACCTTACAGTGATTCTTAATTTATAGGTAAGGAGACTGAGGCTCATAGAGGTACGGTAACTTATTAGAGGTCACCCAGCTGGTAAGTGGGGAAGCCAGGTTTTGATGAGGCAGCCTGGCCCCAGGGCCCACGTTTCTACCCACTGGAATGAACTGCTTCTCTGTGACGCGGCTCTGGTGGGTTCAGATAGGCTGTTGAAGTGTAGATCAGATAAAGAGGGATCGGCTTTCCAGGTATTTAATACCTTGGTTCTTTTGCTATGTAAACAAAGACACAAATTATTCAAGCTCCCCTCATGCTGGGGTTGTGTGCCCTGGTTAATATAAGCGCATGAGACCCCAAACTGGAAAATACACAGAGTGGTGACAATGTACCATCTGACTGTTTTTCACCGTTCACTTACAACTTAGGGGACCTTCAGGTTTCTTTCTGGTGCCTCTCCACAAGGGGGGCATAAAAGGCAAAGTCACCGCAGAGGAGCTCCACCCAGGAGCAAGGAAAAGCCATTGTGGTGTGTGGGGAACAAGTACGGTTAGAAGGGCTGAATGTGTGTGGCCGTCAGTCATTTCTGCTGAGGGACCATGCACCAATCACTGTGCTTCTCTCAATCTGAGTTTTCTCTTATGAAAAATGGAGGTAAAGATATCTAGCTACATTGGGCGGTGAGTAATTGAGGAGTTGAAGTAAATGTAACATAACACCTCACAGACACGTAAGGAATCCTCTGTCTTTGTCGCCTTCAGGGTAGGGTTTTGCTTTTGTTGTATTTCTCAGTTGATTGTGTTTAGAGAAGGCTCTGACCGTGTATTAACTGCAAATGAGAGTCATTGAATTCCAAGTTGCTCATACCTTTTTAAGGAAAATGACTAGCTCTTTAAATTTCAAGTGATTTTCTAGAAAAGTCAGAATGTTCAGGATCTCTGGAGCATTTTCTTGTAAGTGATGGTACAAGCCATGTGGTCAGCTTTCTTTACTTTTTCTGCTTATTCTAGTGCCACATAACATTCAAGACTTGGCCCTCCCAGTTGTTGTTATGATCTCCAAGTACATGTATCACTGATTCTTCTGTCCTTACCTGGTCCTTTGTCCTTCCCTCTATTCACAAGAGGTCACTAGGTTACCTCTGTCTACCAGAGGTTACATTTGTTCGTTCATTGATTCAACACATATGAAGCTGTCTGCTATGGGTCAGGCAACGTGCTAGCTTCTGGGGAAACAAAGGCATGAAATAGACATGACTCCCGTCCTCAGTACATCTCTCTCTTCCTAGCATTGGAATGACTTGGCACGACAGGTGCTTTCCTACTTTGCTGAGGATCTGAAAACTGGATGTCCACTTTATTTTAGTTATTATGTCGCTGGTATATAAAGAGCGAATCCAAGAACTCAAGGTACTTTTTATGAATAAAATGTTTAAGTTTGATCGCATTGGCTTTGTACTACCTATTCTGACCTTGCTGAGAAGTTTTATTTCTGTTAGCATCCTAATTCCTTATCATTCTAGTAACAATACTTACTTAGCATCTGCTGTGTGATGTTCACTCTGGGAAAACATTGGCAAATTCTAGTGATGGACTCCTGCCTTCAAGGAGCTTACAGTCTAGCAACAAAGATAGGCAGGAAAAGACCTCAACAACTTAAACGTAATGAATGAAAATAATGCCATCAATGTGAAGGATGAGTTGGAGGCGAGAGAGACACGGCAGGCAAGGGGATTATTCAGAGGGTTATTGTAGACAGGCGGAATAAATAGAAATTATCCAATTTTCCAAATACAAAAGTAAAAGGTATGACTTCACCGCAAGAACTATTTGAGTAGAATAAATTGAAATAATTAAAGTTTGTTGTAAATGTTCCAAAGGAAACAAACAGGGGAGAGAGGTAGAGTGGTGGCACAGGGTGGGAGAGCATCTATTTTGAGTTAGGGAAGCAGGAAGGTCCCTCCATGTCCCGAGGAATGAGAAAGGACCAAGCACTTGAAGAGCAGAGGGTGACATCAATGAAGGATGCAAGGAGACAGTGTGGCTGGAACTGAGTGGGACTAAAAGGAGACAAGGTCACAGAGAGAGGTGATTTAGACTTCCTGTTGCTATCCTGAGGCTGGGAGGCAATGGGAAAAGTTTTGATTTTATTTCAACTTCAGTGGGAAGTCAAGTGAAGGACTTTGACAAGGAACATGACCTGATTTGATGTTGGGTTAAAGAGGTCACTGTCACTAATGAAGATCAGAAGGAATAAATTGTAGAAGAGAACGTGTGAACGCAGAGAGACTAGGTAGGGAGCTATTTCAAATGTCTACCTAAGAGATGATGGTGAACTCAACTGAAGTAGAGACACATGGACTGACATGTGAGATATGTTTTGGAAATAGAATAGGATCTGTTGAAAGATGTGCTGAGGTAGAATGAGAGGAATGAAGGAACGTAGGGCAGAAGGACGGTGAAATCAAGAGTGATTCCTGGTTTGAGGGATCGGGTTAATGGCGGTCCATTTCCTGAGAAGAAGAAATGTGTAAGAGGTTGTGTGGGGGGAGTTAAGAATGCTTTAAAACACATTAGGTTTTAAATACAATAGACACTCATGTGGAAGGGCCAG
This sequence comes from Panthera tigris, assembly GCF_018350195.1. Lineage (NCBI taxonomy): Eukaryota > Metazoa > Chordata > Mammalia > Carnivora > Felidae > Panthera > Panthera tigris. The sequence goes on from NC_056668.1 coordinate 5,188,799, forward strand.
GTTGGCAGTTAAATATGTGGATTTTATGTGGCCACATAAATCTGTGAGTTATCAGCTATATAATTGTATCTAAAGTGATTGGATGAATGTGATACTCTATGAAGGGAAGGAAAGAGAGCCCAGGACAAATTCGTGAAGAACACTAACATTTAGAGATGAGACAAAGGGGGAGGAGACGTCAGTGCAGCACCCAGTGGATTGGGAGGAAATGTAAGAATGTGGGGTGTCATGGATGTCATGACAATAATGGTAGAGGGAGGCTTTAGCTGTATCAGATGCTGCTGAGAGGTTAAGATGAGATCCATGAGATTGTCACCTGGACAAGGCCAGTGTCTTGAGGGACATAAGTTATATTGAAGAGGTTGAAGGCAAATGGCTGGTGAACATGTGAAGATGAATATTGGACCTACTCCTTTGAAAAACATGGTTGTGCATGAGAAGCAAAAAAAAAAATGGGATAGTAGTAAAAGAGAAAATCTAGTAAAGGGAATTTGGTTTTATTGTTGTTATTTGTTTATGTGTTTGTCGTAGAACAAATAGCAAGCATGGTTGCGTGATGGTCACAGTGATCCAACAGAGAATAAGATACTGAGAAGCAGTTACAAAGAAAGAAGAAAGCAGAAGGACCGAGGTCCTCAAGAAGCTCACAAGGTGGGGGCTTCCAGAGCTCCAGCCGGAGAGTTTGTCTTGAGAGGGAAACTGGAGATGGGTGCATAGTTGAGGTTAGATTCTAACTGAGAAAGTTTGAGGTGAGATTTCTGTTCAGAGAAAGGGTGGGGAAGGCCTTGGGAGAGCTTTTAGGAGAGAAGGTAGAGATGAGAAACTTAAGATTCTGTCTCAGGGAGATGGGAAGAAGCTCGTTAGACACAGGGTTGTGGACCCTTGTTGGGCAACTTCTTCAGGTGAGGAAGACTCTGGGAGAGCTGGGTTCTGGAGAATTTAAGTGTAACTGTACAGGATATGGTAGTGCCTCTTGATGTAATATTTTTCTCTTGATCCCCGCGGTTTTTTATTTTCCTTTGGAGAACCTGGACGAATTGGTCTCCATGTGTATCTCTGTAGTGTTTCCACTCCTGGGTAAATTTTACTTGAGGTTTGGTATCTATTGAATTTCATAAACATCTCTCATTTTTCCACGTCACCCATGTCTCCTTCAGAAATTGTGTCCATGTTCGTTTTGTCAATTTGGGAGACCTAAAAAATAAAGATTTAAAATGAAAATTTGCTTGAACTTCAAGATGTAGATATTATTTGCATCTTTTATAATATATTTGTATAATACATAATCAAAACAGTAACAACCAGTGTAATAAACACACTCTTAGATTACAAAAACTCATTTTGATTTATATAAACAAAGATTATTTTTCTGTATGTTGCTTGAGAAATGATTGGTATGAATAAGCTCTTTGGAAGATTATTCCATTAATTATACTGTCTCAGCTTTTCAAAGTATATTTGAAATATTTTGTAATTTAGATTTGCCTGTAAAATTGACTTGTATGAGTGTGTATGTGTGTGTGTGCACAAAGATGTCTTCTGACATTCCCTTGGAATATATAACGGTCAAGGTCACTAAAAGCCAATGTTTAGGAACACAGACGGCGCCAGTATTGACGTTCCATCTTCCTCCGTGCTTCTGTCCTTTGTCTGGAAGTTTCTTCTGCAGACCCTACTCTGCACATCTGTAGTATGGCCATGCAGTTCAGGTGCCCAACACCCCATCTGGAGACGAGGCTGCTTTATTTCCCTACCTTCTGTAATCTTCTGCCTCCATTCTAAGGGTCTGGGGAAAAAATAAACTATCTTGGGAGTTGGTTTTTTTTTTTTTTTTTTTTTTTTTAATCTGGTTGTTTTCCGACAATGCTGGGGATTTATTCTTCTAGATAGATGTTCAGATAAGACAGGTCTGAAAAAAAGGTTTGCTATCTCTGTGCCTTGTTCACCTGTTTCTAACTTGTATCGTATTACCAGAAGCTAACTGAGAGCCAGTTCTGTTTCCTTCCATGTGAGGGCAGTGGTAGAGGAAAGGACATGTTTCCATGTTGGTGATGGATGATGAGGAGGGAGGCTGAGGGGTGAAGCAGGGTCTGGATAGCGAGCTGGTGAGTCCAGCGTTCTGTTGGGATGCTGTGCCATCGGGGTAGGCGGGCACCCCCCTCCCCCGCATGACATAGCTTGGAATGGGGGGGAAATGTGTGTTCAGAACATGGCCCCAAATCAGCGTCAGGGCCGAGCCCCACAGGAATACTGGAAAACAAAACAAAACAAAAAAACCCTCTGAGAGTGAACTCATTGGAAAAACCGTGTGCCTTAAAACATTCCGAGAGGAGACCACCCCTTAGGCTGTAGGATGACGGGTGATCAAGGTCATGATCAGGCCAGTTAGAGGTAAGCTTTTTGGAGCACAGAGTTGCAGTACTTGGCCATACCTTAAACAACTAAACAAGACAAAACACCCGCCATGCCCGGGCCCAGTGTTTTCTCCTGACCCTGTATTCACATATACAAGACTATTCTGGGGGAGGAACAGGACAGAAAATGATGGCAGAGTTGCCTTTGGAACCTCTAGTTGCTTTCAAGAGGCCTGTGTGTCAAGGGTGAGCCCTCCACACCTTTGTGTTTGCAGAGCCTCAATTGGTCCTGTATTTATTTAGTCTCTTATTTGAAAAGACGCTTCCCTCTTGCCTTAGAAGAAGCTCATTACAGATAGACTTCACCTTTCTGTTGCCAAAGATGTTTCCTTGAAATGAACATGTAAAGAATGTTAGATCAGTAGCATGTCGCTGCGAGGCTATCCCTTTGATCCAGTTCGGAATGCATTTGTTAAAAAGCCGCTTTATTGATTTTTTTTTTCTTTTAGCTGCTTTTTGCTGTGTGTGGAGCATTTGTACATATGCACATCACAATTTTTGCTACATCAAAGTGCTTAATAAGTTCGCTGCACTCAGGAAACAGCATGCAAAACAGAGCGACTTTTCTCCAGGAAGATTTCTGCCACTTAACCTCCGGTATGAAAGTTGTTTTTAATGCGGTCCTTCTGAATAGCTTCAGAATAGGTTATGCAGTCTTCGGCGGAAGAGGCAGCCTGACTCCACCCTGCTTCTCGGAAAAAGGTGCAGTGTTGAAAAGGGGGAATTTCATAGAGCCAGGCGATGCATCTGATGGCCTTCTGTTGGACAAGAGTGATTTCACTTCAATTAATTATTTAATTGCTCACATTTGTGGGTGTCACTGGCTTCCAGGGAAGTGTTGACAGTGTTTGATGTATATGAGGCTCGTCATTCATTTAGTAATAAATTGAAATTTATTTAGGTGACTAAGGTGATGTTTCTGTATTAGGTCCAATTATATTATTAGGCATGAGCACGGTAGGACCCTTATTTTTATTTATTTATTTTTTTGTATGGGGTACTACAAAGCAGTGTAGAGTGCTTTTAATTCAAAATAAGGAGGGCGGGGAGGCTCTCGCAGATGCGGCTGTGAAAGACACCTCATGCAGGTATACAGGTGAACGCGTGTTAAAGATGTAACTTCTTTAATGAGGGAGCAGAGAAGATGTTATAACCAGTTCCAGTATTCATCAGGAATATTGAAATAAATGCGCCAATGCCGTCAAAACTGCCTTTTCCGTGGGGAGGAGGGGGGAGGGCTGGGGAGGGAAGTCAATTAGACCCCTACCAGCTAAGGCAGAATTTGTGTCTATCAGTTCCCGGACAAACTATACGATTCAGAAGTAGCTCCAAAGTGATGAAAGCCCAGAATAATCTCTGCACATTTTGCAGTTTTTTCAGTGAAGCACACATTGGTTTTTTTTTTTTTTTTCTCTGCACCTCCGACAGAGTGGCTGATCCTCAAATCCTTTATTTGGCTTTAATACTAGACAAGCACCTGACTTGGGGGGACTAGCTGAAGGTCAAGGAGTAAGAAAAGAGCAGAATAGGTATACAGAGCAAAAGAAATTCAGCCTAAAACAAGCAACCCGTCAACTTAGTATTTAAACACCTTTTGTCTCTTAGAGATTTATTTTTATTTCATGTTCATTTATTTTTGAAGAAGCCAGAGAAGGAGCGTGAGCGGGGGAGGGGCAGAGAGAGAGGGAGACACAGAATCCTAAGCGGGCTCCGGGTTCTAAGCTGTCAGCACAGAGCCCAACACGGGGCTCGAACTCATGAACCGTAAGATCGTGACCCGAGCTGAAGTTGGAGGCTTCCAGGTGCCCCTGTCTCTTAGAAGATTTTTTTTATTGTGCTGGGAATTGAGGTAAAAGGTGGCTTTCCTTATTTCTGACTCCTGTCTCTTGGACTGTTCTTGTGGCCAATCCATGATTTGGCTCAGTCCCCGCCCTCACTTCCACTCTGATGTCTCTCTGTGCACCACACTCTCCACTCTCCGTAAAAGCCATCCCTAATTGGGCCCTGGGATGGGCATTTGGGGCCATCTCTGTGCAGAGCCTGCAAATAGAGTGACCAAATGCCCTTGATGCAGAATCTCAGTCCCTCCCGGCAGTTTAGAGAACACAGAGGGGGGCGCCCAGCAGCCCGGGCCTGCTGCCTGCTGCTCAGGCATTGTTCTGTAAATTAGAGCTTCTGACTACTGGATCCTCAGGCCTCTTCCAGCTGCCTCTTGGGGGTGATCCACATCCCGAGACATCCGCTTTCTTGCTGTTTTCTTCTTGGCCCGAGTGAAATCTTACCCCAAGTGCTAGAACATTGAAACGACGTCCACAACAGGTCTCACGAAAGGCTCCTTGGGAGTCCGGTCGTGAACCCCGAAGGCTAAAATGTGGGTGAGAGGGTCCTGAAGAATGTCTGGTATGAGGAGAGCGCCCCATGTCACTCTCCGTAAGCTCACCTCACCCCAAAATTGCTGGCTTTGTTACTGCATACAGGCTAGCTGTTTTTTTTCTTTTTATGATGCGATAATTATGTATGTAACAAAATTACTTTTTAATGTACACTTCTGCAAGTTTTGACAAATGCCTGGAGTCGAAAAACTGCTGCCCAATCAGAGAGGAAACATTGGCACTGAACCCCCCCAAATACCGTGGGGGTTAGTCAGTTACCTCACCTCTCATCTCCGTTCCCCCACCCTGTCCCCTGCTGGTGCCACCTTGCCTCTGAGTGTGGCTTTTTTCACTTTAGATCTGCCCCTGTGATTACGTATATCGTGCGAGCTGGGTAGTGGCACTCTGCTGACCGCAGTGGAACACGGTGGCTGACAGGTGTTCCACTGTAGGGACGTACAGCTTTTTTATTGTCACACTTGTAGAGAGACGTCGTTTTGTTTTGCTGTGTTTACTTACGGGAGATTATGAATACAGCCATTATAAACATTCATTTACAGGTTTTATATGAACGTGAGTTTTTATTTCACTGGGGTAAATACCTAGCAGCAGCATTTCTGAGTTGCAGGGTAAGTGAATGTTTAACTTGGTAAAGAACAAATAGTTTTTCAGAATGGCTAATTCATTTTGAGTTCCCACCAGCAACATGTGAGAATCCCACATGCTACCTGTCCTCACCTCCTAACCCCTAACTGGTACTTCATACTATTAGATGTCCTTCCCTTCCTCCCTCCCTTCCTCCCTCCCTTCCCTACTTCCCACCTTTCTTCCCTCCCTCTGTCCCTCTGGCTCTCCGTCCCTCCATCCTTCCTTCTTTCCTTCCCTCCTTCCCTCCCTCCCTCCTTCCCTTCCTCTGGCCTGCCTCCCTCCCTCCCTCCCTCCCTCCCTTCCCTCCCTTCCCTCCCTTCCCTTCCTTCCCTCCCTTCCCTCCCCTTCCCTCCCCTTCCCTCCCCTTCCCTCCCCTTCCCTCCCCTTCCCTCCCCTCCCCTCCCCTCCCCTCCCCTCCCCTCCCCTTCCCTTCCCTCCTTCCCTCCCTCTCTTTGCCATTCTGATAGGCATGTAGTGTTGTCTCACATGATTTAAATTGCATTTCCTTGGTGACTAATATATTGGAGCTTTTCCCCCCATTTGCTTATTTACTATTTGTATATTTTCTTTATTGAAGTACCTATTCAAATCCTCTGACTGGGCTTTTTTAAAAATAGCTCTCCCATTCCCATTTTATCTTTCATAAAACAAGAATGCAGTTTCGGGTCTCGGAACTACAGATTGGCACGTCCACAATGCCTCTGGATGTGGTGGGAAAACAAACTGGGAGAACAGATTATTTTGTGGATCCTTGAGGAGTAGATATTAAATAAAGTCGTAATCAACAGAAGCCTTCACTAAAAATAAGTTATGCCAAAGGGACCTGATTTCCTTCCTTTCTGATGAGTTAATTAAATTGTATATTAAAATAATTTCATAGATACAATATTGTGTTTCAGGCTTGTGAACAAAATGGAGAGATGTGGACTGCATGACAATAAGATTAGAGTGAATTATATTTTGTTGAAATAATATTACCCTAAGATATTGATTTTTCTTTTCTTTTCTTTTTTTTTTTTTTTGAGTCTGCCAACCTGGAGGGATGTTCCTGGCCCAACATCACTTACTCATCTGTAATATTCAAATTAAGTCATCCAGAATTAAGTGTTCTGTAGATTCTATCTGACAGGGCATAAATGTGCCACAAAGCCTTAGGCAGAATGGACCCAGATGTCCAGAATGTGGATCTGTGGTCCTCCCTGCTCTCCCCCCCACCACTGCCCCTCCCCGGGCCATCAACGGGAAGGTAAGGGTGGTGCCTGCTAGGAGGAGAGCTTTGAGGTGCCACTCCCAAGTTCAGCCTACAGATGCAGGGGTGGCTGTTGACCTGCCCCTCTCCCCCCCCTCTTTCCTTAGACCACATCCAGCGGACGTCTTTTTAAGGGCCGAGACCACAGAGAGTTTATCTGTGGATTTCATGAGGTGACGTTTGCAAATGCATGTATTCATTCTTCATTTAGATTTTATGAAAAAGGAGCACACGTTTTGAGAGGCATGGAGAAGCCCATTGATTTTTGGTGTGCCAACTAGCAATTTTCTTCTTATCAGAGATGTTTATTGAAACGCGATGCTTTAATTTCTTAAAGCAATGCCATATTTTAATCAGGCCCACGCAGCTCTTCATTCAGGAGCCAGCAACTGAGGAAGGAAAATGTTCTTTGGAAAGCAGACACGACGTTTCTGTTGCTTTCCACTCTTTACCGTGACAAAGAGCCCGAGGTTGTTTCCAAGTGGACGGCCGCCTCCCATTGGACCGTCCCTCCTCCGTCTGGGGGTTTGTCTGGCATCGTTTCGGCGGAGGGAGGAACTGGTAGGAGCTGTCAGGAGAGTCGCAGTCTCTGGCTGTGCTTGTAGCTACCACCGGACCCCTGACCCAGCTGCTTCCAAGTCGGTGGTTCCCGACCGAGGGCCGTTTCCCCCCAGGAGTCCCGAGGCAATGTCTGTAGATGCTCGATGGTCCCAATCCGGAGGGAGTTACTGGCATCTAGTGTGTAGAAGTCCGGGCGCTGCTAACATCCTACGTTGCCCGGAACGTCCCCACAACCAAGAATTCTGTGGCCCCAGATGTCTACGGTGCTGGGATGATAAACCCTGCAGTCCCCGGGGGCCAGCGATGTCACGATGTAGGGATCTCAGGTCCATTCTGACTGCGGGTCATTGGGTGTCCGGAGCAGTGATGGAATCTGGGTCTTGACTTCTGTTGGGCTCGTTTTTGTTTAATGTTTATTTATTTTTGAGAGAGAGAGCGAGCGCGCTAGAAAGTAGGGGAGGGGCAGAGAGAGAGGGAAGCAGAATCTGAAGCAGGCTCCAGGCTTTGAGCTGTCAGCCCAGGGGGGGTCTCGAACTCCTGGATCGTGAGATCATGACCTGAGCTGAAGTTGGACGCTTGACCGACTGATCTCAGTGACGGATGCCCAGGGTCCCAGGCCAGGGAAGCCACTGGGCTCTCAGAGTCCGTGGCTCCTGGGGGGGGGGTGTGGTCACATAGGCACACACAGGACCGGAAGGAATGCTGACGACCGCCACCCATCACACCGATGGCACAAATAAGCCAGGTAAGCTCGTGCGGCATGTTTGCAGGCCCCCCGGTGCATCAAACGGCCTTATTCATGTGTAGCACAGGGAAGATGTCAAGGGTTCAGGCCAAGGTCAGTTGTGTAAGCAGGCCCCCCGAAGATGTGGGAGGTGAGCGGCATCATCCCGCGTTTCTCACATGCTGCAGTCATCAGTACCCTTCTAGCCAAGTCCTTCTGTTTCAGTCAGACAGGGTTGGTTACTGGTGCTTGCAGCCCACAAGCGGGAGCTGACTTTTGCATGATGTCATTCACAAAATGACAACCAAGGCCACTTCTGTGCTTTGCATTGATTGATTGCATGCGTGTGTGTGTGTGCATGTGTGTGTGTGTGTGATTTCAAACTGTTATCTTCATCATTTACATCAAAAGTGAGCTCTTTGGGGGCGCCTGGGTGGCTCAGTCAGTTAAGCGTCCGACTTCAGCTCGGGTTATGTCCTCGCGGTTCGTGGGTTCGAGCCCTGCGTCTGGCTCTGTGCCGACAGCTCAGAGCCTGCAGCCTGCTTCAGATTCTGTGTCTCCCTCTCCCCCTCTCTCTCTCTCTCTCTCTCTCTGCCCCCGCCCTGCTCATGCTCTGTCTCTCTCTCAAAATAAATAAAATAAAATAAACGTTAAAAAATTTTTTTAAAAGTGAGCTCTTTGAAGGCTCCACTGGAGACTGTACCTGAGTCAGGGGGAGGGTATAATAGGGAATGCCATTTACCTCCCTATGGCTTTAAAAACTTTATATTTAAAATATTTTCTCTTTCTTATTTTATTAAAAAATTTGTTTAATGTTTATTTATTTTTGAGAGACAGAGACAGCGTGAGCAAGGGAGGGACAGAGAGAGGGGGAGACACAGAATCCAAAGCAGGCTCCAGGCTCTGAGCTGTCAGCACAGAGCTGGATGCGGGACTCGAACCCGCGAACCGTGAGATCATGACCTGAGCCGAAGTCTGACGCTTAACTGAGTGAGAGCCACCCAGGCGCCCCTCTGGCTTTTTAAAAATAGACTAGAGTCAGCAGCCTTGCAGAGGTGTTGCCTACATCACATTTAGACCTTTGTCAATGTGCAGCTCTGTGCCTTGGGGTGCCTTTAGCTCTGGTGTCTGGGTGTTGGTACAGGTCCCAGGCCACCTCAGGGGTCTGCCGTTGCATTGTCTGAGGCATCCTGGTTTTCTGACGTGCGTACTAAATATAACTCACGTACGTAGCGCAGGTGACAATCTCCAAGGAAAGCAATGTTACCACCCGCAATAATGAAAGAGTTCGGTGGGAAACGTTTGGCCACGGCTGGGGCACATCGGCCTGATTTTCTCCCGCACCAGGCTCCTCTCTCTCGGATTCATCGAGGATGACGATGAGACTGCTCTTCAGATCCTTTTTCCCCTTTCTTTCAGATTGTAAAAGTAGTTCAGAGTTATTATTTAAAACCTAAAAACACAGGAAGATGTAAAGTTGATCATGAAAATAATTCATAATTCTGTTATTCAGAAAATTGTTGCCATTTTGGTGCATAATATCCCCACCTGTTTTGAAGGCATCTAGATGGGGACTGTAATGTGTGTGTACGTGTGGATATACATACACGTGCCTATGAATATGCATCCACGTAGTTGTAACGTATATGTAAGTGATATCCTTTACATCCTATTGATGTCCTTCTGTGACATGCTTTTCACTTGTTTCATTGACACTACGTCAACATTACATATTCATCCACACTTTTGAAGGATGTCACGTGGCCTCGTGAGTCTCCATCCCATGGCTGTGCCATAGTTAGAAGTGCTGGCCTCGACACACGGCTGCGTCCATGTTTTATATCACGTGCCATGCTGTGATGAGAATTTTCCATCAAATCTTGGTACACATAGGATTTTCCCTCAAGAATATGTTCTTATGGGTGGCATTTCTGAATGGAAGGACAGGCACGTTTTTCCAGTTGAAACTTGTGGTTCTGGTGGCTCAGTGGGTTGAGCATCCAATTCTTGATTTCAGCTCACATCGTGGTCTCACATTTCGTGGGTTCGAGCCCCACATTGGATTGGGATTCTCTCTGTCTCTCTCTCTCTCTCTGACCCTCCCCCACTCACAGTCTCCCTCTCCTTCTCTCAAAATAAATAGACTTAAAAAAAAAGAGAGAGAAATTTATGGCCAGTGTCCTCCATAGAAGTTGTTCCAAATTTCACAGAGGGCCTACTTGCTCACAGGTTTACCAATCTTAACGATTAGTGTGTGTGTGTGTGTGTGTGTGTGTGTGTGTGTGTGTAAAATCTGAACACTTGGTGTACAGAAATGGCTTTTCATCATAATTGAAATGTAAAATAATTTTCGCTAGTAAGGATTAGCCAGAAAACCTTGAAATGAACTCCGTTGGCTTCTCTTTTAATCAGAATGTCAGCCTGGTCAAATGTACCAAATAACACGAAGTAGCAAACAGAGCAAAGTGGTTTCTTGACCCTAAAGAAGCTGTTGGTGTGGATGATCGCCTGACCCCCCGCACTTTTGTGACCTTGGGTCGGTTACTCCTGCAGGAAGCCCGGGGCCCGTGGGCTCTGAGGGGGCCAGGTCTACATGGCCCGGCTCTTGGGGCCAGGACTGGGTTCTGGTTGACAGGGTGCCTCTCAAGTGCTCTCCGAATCTCAGGGGGGCAGTCTCTGTCAGTTTGCTTTTCTCCCTGGGCAGGACTGGTTTTCGGGACCCACAGAGACTTTTTCTTCATGTGCAGGAGAAGTAATTTGTCTCCCAGATTTTGATTATGTCACACTTATTCCTTTTCTAATTATCCCTTATTTGTTCAATATAAGATAATAAATTCTGACAAACAATCAGCGAATGGGTACCAAGCGATGTGCTTCATTTTAATTGGCTTGCTTTTTTTTTTTCCTTCTCTGCTAAATTATAGCCCATCAGCATGAGGTTCCCTGTGGTGAACAGCTAATAATATGCCCAGGTGCAGCCAATTTTACTTCCTAAATAAGAAATAATAGCTACGGATCCCCCAAATGTGAAGTGGAAAAGTGGGCCTTAATATCGCTTCTCAGCAGTATGCTTGCTGGGGCAAATTTTACATCCCAATCTCTATTCTAACAATGTGGCCTTCGGTGAGGCACAGATGGCTTTCTTAGAGACGTCCGAGAAATCTCTTGTTTACAGTAGGTGGCCTTAGATTTCACAGTAAAAAAAGCTTCTTTAAGACTCGAGAATATAAAACTACTCGAGATAAATACAAATGAAAAGATCCCCGTTAAATGACCCACTTCAACAAAATTTCACCCCATTTATTTCCCAGAACGGTGCTAGGAGGTGGGGTTGGATTCGTGCGATGACCCCAGGCAGATCTATCCAGTTGCTGGGGACTCTTTCCTCTTGTCACTTGACCACTAGTAATACTTGTTCCAACTTAGGGATACTGTCATGGGTTTTAATTAGCTACAATGGGGTGAAGGTAGATGGTTGTAATTTTTTTCCAATTAACTTCATTATTTCTTATGCCGCCTGACTCAAAGAGGTATGGTTTCTGGCAAATCCAAGCATCCTCTTTCCGGGGATAGGTTGACCGGCATTTTCTCTAGGCAATATGGATGTTCTTTTCATGGCCAGGTGGCTACAGACACTCTTGAGACCCCTCCTCCCCCCAAAACATAGGGGAAAGGTAGCAAAGGAGAAAGAATTAAAGATCCTTACCTTATCTGATGCCGTAAGTACAATTATGGATGTGAAAGCTAAAATGAAAAGAATAACATAGGTTGCTGACCCCTTCCCTCCTTACCTCCTGCAGATTTCTGGCTCACACACTATTTTCCACATGCCCTTGTTCCCTTGTCGGCCACCTCTGCACCACAGCCGAAGGGATTATCAGAAACCATCCAAGTTATCCATGGCTGTGAAACAAACATTTCCAAACTTGGTGGCTTAAAAGAACTACCCTTTCCTTGGCTCGTGGGCAGGAGATTTGGGCAGAGCTCAGCAGAGAAGCTCACCTGTCCTCTGAGATGCGTGGACCTCAGCTGTGATGGCATGAATAACCAGCAGGATAGAAATCTGCTCTCTCCTTGGGGGAAGGCTGATTTGGAGACTAGTGGAGACTGTTCTCATTCACAGGATGACCTTTCTCTTTAGCTCATCACCTTGGGCCCTCTCCCCTTGGTATCGCTCTTGATTTGGCTCTCTTGCAGCAGTTAGACTTCTTACACGGTGGTTCAGGGCTCCCAGAGAGAATGTGTCCAGTGATTAGGGCAGAGCTACAAGGCTTTTTATGACCTGGTCTTACAAATCCCAGAACTTGACATCCACCGACTTCTCTTAGATCGTTAAGGTCAACTTGGATTCAAAGAGAGGAATTAGACTCCCACTCTCAGTGAGAAGTGTAGCCAAGAATCTCCATCTATCTCTCTAATTCCTCATAAAAACACAGTGGATATTTTCTTTGGGGGGGGGGGCTTAAAATACATTTTTATTAGATTACAGTATTTGTAGTTTTCACCACCCTCCTATTACCAGGAAACCAGATAGGATTTGACAGGTTGACCCCCCCCCCCCCACCTTCCAGCCCCTTTGATATTTTCACTCTCTAGCTTAAAACCCTCCAAGGCTTCCCAGTGCTTTTAAGATAAAATCCAATACTGATTCAGAGCTCCCTACGTGTTTCTGTCAACCAGGCTCATCTAACACGGCTCTCCCAGGGTCTGTGGTCTGTATTTTAATATCCCAACTTTCCTCCCCTTTCTTGAACCAACCACCACAGTGGTGGTCCCCACCTCATGTTCTTCTCTTGATACGTCGTCTGTATGTTGCCTGGCTAAAGCCAAAGTATCTTCCAGTATCCATTTAAATGTCACTTATTGGGGAAGCCTTTATTTACCTCTGGATGCAGTCAGGTGTCCTTTCTTAGCACTCAGTGTTAAATGTTAGTTATGTAATCCAATGCTTGCATACCTCACTGGAATGAAAGTCTCATTAAGGTAGGGTTTTGTAAAAAAAAAAAAAAAAAAAAAAAAAAAACTGTCCGGTTTGTACAGTTTTTGTATACATAATACAAAACATATACAAAAAAACCGTTTGTATAGCACCTAACCCAGTACCTAGTATACAGTAGGCATCTAACAAATATTTATTAAATGAGTTAATATCCTATTGGCCTAAATCCGGAAGTAGTGCTTACCTGTACATCTCAAATCCTACCAAGTCCTCGAAACAGTGGTCTCCCAAGATACTTGTGGCTCTGCACCATCCAGTAGGGCAGCCACGGCCACATGTGATGCCACACCGAACCCTGGGCATGTGGCTGATCTGAACTGAGAGTGCCCCAAGAGTGACCTACGTACCGCATTCCAAGGATGTAGTGCAACAAAAAAGAATGTAAATGTCCTCATTCATAATATTTTATGCAGATTATCTGTTGAAATGATAATAGTTTTGCTCTACTGTGCTAATGAAGTATATTAGTAAAATTAATTTCACCTGCTGCTTTTTACATTTTTAATGTGACTTAATCTTAAGATCTCGAATCGCATACATGGCTTTCATTTGGGGATCGTGTTATACTTCTATCGAACAATGCTGCCCTAGACAGAGGGCTCGATGGTGAAATCTGCTTGGAGAAATGCCACCAAATTCTCCCCGTTTAGAAGATTTATAATGAACGCATCAAAGGTGCCGAGAAGTCTTGCAATGGCACACCTGTTTCCTTTAAGCCAGTGTTTTTGGAAGTGATTTGACCACACATGGGATCTATTTTAGCACCCTAGGTATTCATCTTCCATGAAGCACCCTTAGGGAAACATAGCTAGGTACCTGTCCCCAGAATGCCTGATCCTGAAGTCATGGAGTGTGACTTTCTTAAAATCTTGAATCACCTACACGGCTTTCGTTGTTGGTAGGAGGTGGACTGGGAGACATTGAAGAGAAAGCCAGATTTAGGGACCCTGCCAGAATTGCAGAACACGTCGTAAAGCCACGTAAGACCTGCGTGTCCCCCTGGGCGGTGGAAGTCATGTCCATTCAGGTAGACAGAGCCTCCCCAGCCCCGGAGGTAGGAACAGCCCGCTTGGGATCTTCACAGAGGTCTGGGCTGTTTTTGGATTTGCCTTATTCAACTAGTTTGTTTTAGTTTGCTCAAGAGGTGAACCCAAGGTGTGGTGTACAACTTGGCCAGATACGGTGTGTGTGCGGAGGCGTGCCCAAGGGACGGGGCGTAGGGGGAGTAAACGTGTCACAGTCACAGTGCCGTATCATCCTGCGGTTGCCTTGAACTGGCTGCCAGAAATGTGGGCGTTTTATTCTTGCCACCATCACCGATGGATGTTTTCCTCCCCGGCCGTTCCACATTTTGGTCTTGAGGGGAGAGACGAGAGATGGAAATGTGCCATGTATCGACACGGAATCCTCCAGATTGCCTCTTGGACTCTGCCGCAGGCCTCGTTTCTGTTTTAAAGGTGTTTAGTCCTCGCGACATTGTGTTCTGCAGCTCTCTGAAACTGGGAAATCATCCTTCTCCCCGTAAGGAAGAACTATGGCATCTTACGAATTAATCTCCAGAGGACTGGGACGCTCTTTGATGGACTGTTACCGGAGCACGGATGTAAGAAGTACTAAGAGCTCTAACCAGAGCTTGACAAGGTCTTGACAGGCTTACCACCTTGCTCTCATCCTGGCGCTAGCCTTTCCCAGGAAGGCCAGCCTGCCCTTTGCCAGAGCCAATACTGGGCTCTCATTGCCACCTAATTCCAATAAAGTGTTTCCAGTTTAGAGCTCTCCTCCTCAATCAGCATCTCCAATGCTATTTTCATCCCGATCCCCAACATTTTTCTCTTTCTCTTGGAGATTTGGCTCCCCTCCCCACTGTGTGATTAGAAGGAACATTGCACTGTGTTATTCTACACAGAGCAGAGCGGCAAAGCATTTCCTGTAAGCATAAATCTTAATTGCTATCCTTGCTCTAAATCATAAATAACCCTAGCCCAAGTATCATCCCGCACAAGAAGGAAGAAAGCCAGGCAGAACATAATAAAAAGGTATTAATTGATAACTAACCAGGTGCTCTATCTCGCTTCAGTATAAATTTTATGACAACAATATTGTATAATTACTTCTTCTGGCGTTGAAAATTCCATATGATGTGCATACTTTAACTCTTTCTAGACCCAGCTGGAAAGAAAGCACTGATTTGGAAATCCGAAGCAATTCAGCATATTCAAGATATTTGACACAGAAAGAACATGAGAATTGCACCAGGAATGGACCCATAACCTTGATTTAAGGAAGGAGGGAAGAAATGGTGGCCTGGTACCCTTATAACCAAAATTGTGGCATCCTTTAAGAAAATTTCAAATTTAAATTCTTTATATATGAAGTTGTTATTTAAGCTTGCCAACAATTAAAATAGACCAGTCTTTCCCAAATTATGCTCCATTAAATGCTTCTTTGGGGGAGAGTTTATAATTTGTTCATTTGCCTACAGGCTTTGATGGCCAGCAAATTTGACAAATGCTTTCACAGCAGAGAGATGTTATTGAGGGTGCAACGTATCAAGCATAGTAAAAAGGCTGAGAGATTTTATAGTAAAAATACCTGTTTAAATTTATCTGACCTGCATTTCCACAACCTGTTGGGGCACAAAACAATTTATTTTGAGCCACCTCTCTTATTTTTCTTTAGAATACCAATTTAGGAAATGTTGAAATATACAGTGATGGGGGTGTGTGTGTGATGGGCTGGTTTCTTTTTCATTACTCTGCCCAGTAGACCCAGCCTCCGTCCCCAGTTTTATTGAACACATTGGATCACAACATTTTATTGTTCTTTCCAGCTTAAACTATGTTTTTGAAATATCCAGTCCTAATGCCTAAATCCATTAAAAAAATACCCCAATGGCAGTCCAAGGTTATAGCAATGAAATATAATGTGATGTCAGCAGGTTTTTAGGATAATTCTTTTTTTCTGCTGTTGACATGAAAATCTTTCCAGTGAGTTCATTATGATTGTGTATATTTGATAATCAATCTCTTTCTACCAGTCGTAGCGCCTTTCAGAGTCGATCTCTTTTGAAAAACTCCCAGTCAAGAGCTCTAGATAAAGGTAACAAGAAACTGGAGGCTGGCCTCTCTGTAAGTCCCCCATTGAAAGCTTTGCTCTCCTCCCTGTCCCTCCGTCCTCCGCCGTCAGCCTCCATGGAGTCACCTTGGTCCTACCCCTTTGTGCCAACTTCCTGCTCCATCTGGGATAGCGCACAGCGGGTGGGAACATACTAACCATTCTCTTGCTCTCATTTTGCCCCTGAAGTCCCTAGAAAGATGAATGCTTTTGAGCAGCTCAGAATTAAGCAGGACTGTGTTACACAGGAAAGTAGGATATGAATAACTTGAAGCACATTTTTTTTGAATAAGATGTTCTTTGCAGACTTCCTGTAACTGATTGGCATCATTTATCTTGCTGTGATTTCACAGCACACACATAATTGTGATTGTTGTTCTTTGCTGATTTAAGTGAAACATAATTGTCCTCTTTGAAAAAAATGAAAAAAAAAATGACGAAGTTGGTTAATTTAAAAAGCTACCTGGGTTTGTAAGCATGGAGATTATTGATATTGTGAGAAGGAAGTGACACCATGGCCAGACCAAATACAGAGCAGGGGACGCTGATCCTGTGGAGGCTGAAGGTGCATTTGATGGGGGATATGAACAGACCCAGAAGTGGTTACTTTGCAGCTAAAGCACATATCCCACCTGGCCATCTCAAGGCTGTGTGACCTTGGGAAAGTTCTTAGCTCCTAGGCTCCGCGTCGAGAAAACTTGTTGTTGTCCTAGACTGGAGGACAAATTCAGCCAAGGGCCAAGTTCAGCCAGCTTTAATATTTGCATTTGGTCTATCATACAGTTGGCCTGTATGATATTGAATGTTTATTTTGAGTAATTGGCAACATTTAACATGGTAAAGGTGTGCTATGAAATCTAGATTTCTGGCTCCTCTTGAAAAACTGTAACTCTGGCGATGGAGACTCGTACTCCCATGGGGTTGCAGCTGGCTCCTCTGCTTTCCAGTTCATCACTGTCCCCACCAACCCCAGTGTCCCTGGCATTGAGGCAAACCACCAGTCACCAATCATATTTGCCATGTGTTGGCTGCTATCTTGTCCTTTGTAGCATTTCAGTTCGTGGCCTGGTTTGGGGCTGGTAAACACACCTGCCTATTTTTTTTGGAAACAAAGTTTTATCGGGACGTGACGTACCTATTCATTTGCATGCTGTCTGTGATTGCATTCACATTCCAGCTGCAGACCTGAGTCGCCACAGTAAAGACTATCTATTTGACAAAGCCAAAAACATTTATTATTTGACCGTTTATACAAAAAGCTTGATGACTTTTTTTTTTTTTTTGAAACTTCAGCTCTGACATATATAGAACCTGGAAGTCATTCAACTTCTTATAACAAGAAAGAAAAAAAGAGAGAGAGAGAATGTGTGTAAAAGAAAGAATAAAAATCATACTCGCATCTTGTTATTACAAAGTAAGAAGAGCAGAAATGATAAAAAAAAAAAAAACACAACTCAACAACCAAAGACCGATGGCTTTTCTTAGATCCATCAGAGAATTGAAGTCATGGGGCCAACTGCCACTCTGAAATATTGAAGCGATAGGTTGAAACAGAGAATGACAGCTAAGGTCAGTTTACTGGGAGAAGAATTGGTCAGAACATTTCAATGGTAAGTTTGACAAATTGCAGGGGGTTAAGCATGGATGGCTAAAGAGGTAACATTTTCTGGACGCTCCCATATACTTTCTTCAGTTTTACCTCCAGGAGCCTCATTAAGTTCTCACCTGGAGATCGGAGAAAATCCCCTTTGTGTTTTGTGCACAGGGAGTGGAAAAGCATCATTTGAAATAAGCCTAGTGCCTTCTCCATAACAAAGCCTTGTCTTCCCAGGGAAGTTACTTTACCAGAGCCTTATCTAACCTGGGAAAGACCACTTAGCCAACAGCGGACCCCTCTAGGTTCCTTCTGGTCTTGCCGAGAAAGGGAGAAAAAAGAGATTCAACAAACAAACAACAACAACAACGAAAACAACATTTGAAAGTTAAAACCCGAGGACTCAGGGATACTAAAAACTGAGATTCAGTTGTAAGATTGTAGAAAGCTCCCCCTTCTCAGCCCCTTCCCATCACATCAACAGGGCTCCAAAGTAAAAGCAGTGTATTACCACTGAGAGAGCTACAAGACACAAACTCCAAGGAGTTCTACAGAAACACAGAAAACAGAAGAGAAATAAAATACAATAAAAATAAAATAAAAATAAAAATAAAATAAAGTAAAATAAAATAAAATAAAAATAAAATGAAATGAAATGAAGTGAAATAAAATGAAATAAAAAAAACAGAAACCCAGAGCAAGCTGAAGTCTCTGGCCCCTATAGCCACAACAGTATTAAGTATAGGCAAGCTGCTTCTCAGACTTGACATAAAATATCACACTAAAAGCCTAATTATCACAGTTCCTATTACTCAATATACCATGTCTGTCGGTTAAGAAAAATTTATGAGGAATGCGGTACAAGTAAAGACACACGTGAAGGGACAAAGCAAGACTTAGGACCAGACTCCGGTATGACACAAATGTTAGATTTATCAGACTTGGAATTTAAAATAACTTTGGTTAATGTGCTAAGGGATCTAATGGGAAAAGTAGGTAAATGCAAGAGCATATGGGTGATACACACAGAGTTGAAAACTCCAGGGGCGCCTGGGGGGGCTCCTTCGGTTAAGCGGCCGACTTCGGCTCAGGTCATGATCTCACAGTTCGTGAGTTCGAGCCCCGCGTCGGGCTCTGTGCTGACAGCTCGGAGCCTGGAGCCTGCTTTGGATTCTGTGTCTCCCCGTCTCTCGGCCCCTCCTCCACTCATGCTCTGTCTCTCTCTGTCTCTCAATAATAAATAGATGTTAAAAAAAATTAAGAAAAGAAAACTTTGAGAAAGAGGTGAAAGAAATGCTACAATAGAAAACAATACAACAACAATGAAGAATGCCTTTGATAGGCTCATTACTAGAATAGGCACAAGCAAGAATGGACAATGAGCCTGAAGATATGTCACTAGAGACATCAACCTGAAATGTAAAGAGGAAAAAAATGAAAAAGGAGCAGAATATTCAAGAATTGTGGGAAAATTACAAAAGATAACATATGCAAAATGTGAAAGCTAGAGGAGCAGAAAGAAAAAGGTACAGAAGGAATATTTCAAGAAACGATAACTGGGAATTATCCAAAACTGATGGACACCAAATCACAGATCCAAGAGGCTCAGAGAATACCAAACAGGATAATCATTCCCAAATTTGACACCCAAGCATATTCTATCCAAACATCAGAAAACCAAAGAAAAAGAGAAAATACTAAAAGAAGTTGGTGGCGGGGCACCTGGGTGGCTCAGTCGGTTAAGCGGCTGACTTTGGCTCAGGTCATGATCTCACGGTCCGTGAGTTTGAGCCCCACGTCGGGCTCTGTGCTGACAGCTCAGAGCCTGGAGCCTGTTTCAGATTCTGTGTTTCCCTCTCTCTCTGACCCTTCCCCGTTCAAGCTCTGTCTCTCTCTGTCTCAAAAATAAATAAATGTTAAAAAAAATTAAAAAAAAAAAGTTGGTGGCGGGGGACCTTACCTGTAAAGGAACTGGGATAATAATTATATTGGACTTTTTGCCACAAACAATGTAAGCAAGAGAGTGGAATGAAATATGTAATGTATTGAAAGAAAAACAAAAGCTATGGACACACAATTCTATATCCACATAATTATTCTTCAAGAGTGAGGGAGAAGTCTTTTTTTTTTTTAATGTTTTATTTATTTTTGAGACAGGGAGAGACAGAGCATGAACAGGGGAGGGTCAGAGAGAGGGAGACACAGAATCCGAAACAGGCTCCGGGCTCTGAGCTGTCAGCACAGAGCCCGACGCGAGGCTCGAACTCACGGACCGCGAGATCATGACCTGAGCCGAAGTCGGCCGCTTAGCCAACTGAGCCACCCCAGGCGCCCCAAGGAGAAGTATTTTCTTAGACACGTAAAAACTGAAGAAATTTGTCAACAGTGACTTGCCTTGCAAGACATGTTAAAAGTTCTACAGAGAGAAGGAAAATAACATAAAGTCAGAAATCAGACCTGCGTACAGAAAGAAGGCATATCGTAGAAGGAATAAATATTAGAAAAATAACATTTGGAAGGCAAAACAGACAAATCCACTATTATAGAGACTGTAATACCTCTCTGTCAGGAATTGACAGCAGGCAGAAAATGAGTAAGGATATAGATGACCTGAACATCGCCATCAAACAAGCAAATCTAATTGACATTTATAAAATACTTCATTAACAGCAGAATACACATTCTTTTCAAATGGAATGTTCACCCAGATCACATTCTGGGCCATAAAACACACTCCACCAAAATTAAAATCATGGAAACCACATAGAACATGGTCTCACACCACAACAGAATTAAACCACAGTGGAATTAAATTTGATTCAATTAAAGATAGTTAGAAAGTCTCTAAATATTTGGAGACTAAAAACACACTGCTAAATAACACATGAATCAAAGAAAGTCCCAAGGGAAATTTAAAAACATTTTGAACTAAATGAAAACACAACTTATAAAAATGTGTAAAATACAATGAGAGAGTATTACCTCCTCAGAAACTTAACAGTATTTAATGTGTATGTCAGAAAAAGAGGACTGTCTGAAATCCATCATATAAGCTTCCAACTTTGGAAACTAGAGAAGGAAGTAAAATATAAGCCCAAAACAAGCAGAAGAAAAGAAATCGTAAGAATCGGAGCAGAAATCAATTAATTGAAAATGGGAAGCCAATAGGAAAAAGAAACAAAAGTAAAATCTTTGAAATATCAATAAAATTGGTAAACCTCCAGCTAGGTTACCAAGAAAAAAAAGTGAGAAGACGTAAACAACTAATATCAGAAATGAAAGAGGGGTCATCGCTAATGATTCCATGACCGTTAAAATGGTAATAAAAGAGTATTATAAAAGACCCTATGCCCCCAAATTTGATAAATGAAAAAAAACTAATTTCCTGGAGGACACAAACTATGAAAATTCATGCAAGGAGAAATAGATCATCTTAATGAGGCTATATATATTTTTAAAAATTGAGTTGGAGTTAGTAACCTTCCAAAAAAGGCAACAGCAGGCCAAAATGGTTTCACAGGTGCATTCTACCAACCAGTTAAGGAAGAAATTACATAAATTCTTTACAGCCTCTTCCTAAGACTAAAAGCAGAGGAAATATTTCATAATTCCTTCTAGGAGGCCAATATTACTCTAATACCAAAACCAAATAAAAACGTCACAAGAAAAGAAAGCTGCAGACAAGCGTCTCCCATGAACATGGATACAAAAGTTTTCAATGAAGTATTAGCAGATCCAATCCAACCATGTATAAAAAGGATTATAGTCCACAACCAAGCTGACTTATTCCAGGTATGGAAGGCTGGTTCCACATTTGAAAATCAATTAATATAATCCATGATGATTAATAATCTAAAGAAAGAAGTCAACTGATCATAACTGATCATAGTAGATGCAGAAAAAAAAAACATTTGATAAAACCAACATTTATCTATGATTGAAAACTTTCAGCAAATTAGGAATACAGTGGAACTTTCTCATCCTTTTTTCATAGCCACAAAAAATATACAACAAACATTATACTTAATGGTGAGAAAGTACTTTCCCTCTCAGACTGGGAACAAGACAAGGATGTCCCCTCTCACTGATCCTATTCACGATCATACTGGAAATCCTGGCTAATTCAGTAAGGCAAGAAAAGGAGATAAAAGGTATATAAATTAGGAGGGAAGAAATAACACTGTCTTTGTTCACAGATGACATGATTGTCTATTTAGAAAATTCAAAAAAAAAAAAAATCAACAATAAAACTCCTGAAAGTAATGAGCAGTTATGGCAAGATTTCAGGGTACAAGATTAATATACAAAGTCAATTACCTTCCTGTATACCAGCAATAAGCAATTGAAAATAAAAACACAGTATCATTTATGTTAGCATGAACAAACAAAAAAAAATAAAAAAAAAACTTAGGTATTAATCTAACAGGATGTATACAGGATCTATATAAAGAAAACTATAAAACTCTAATGAAAGAAATACAAGATCTACATAAGTGGAAAGATATCCCATGTTCATGAATGGGAAGATTCAATATTGCAAAGATGTCATTTTTTTCCCCCAACTTGGGTCTATAGATTCCATGGAATCCCAGTAAAAATCTCAGAAAGTCAATTTTTGCGTATCAGCTAATTGATTCTAAAGCTTATTTGGAAAGTGAAAAGACTCAGAAGAGTCAATACAATAGTGCAGAAGAACAAAGAGTACTACCACTACTTGACTTTAAGACTTCCAATGATTATGACGGTGTGATTTTTGACAAAGGGATGTCAAATACATTAATGGAACAGAATGAGCCGAGAAGTAGATCCACACAAATATATTCAAGTCAGTGTTGACAAATGAGCAAAGGTAATTCAATGGGAAAAAGATAGTCTTTTCAACAAATAGTGCTGAACACAATTGGATATTCATATGCAAAATGAATAAACAAACAAAAAACAAAACCAAAAACCCCCTGAAAAACTAGACACAAACTTTAACAATAAGAGTACAGAATTTACTTTCATGAAAATTAACTCAAAGTGGATTGTAGATTTTTAACATAAAATGCAAAACTATGTAATGCTTAGAACACAGAAGAAAGTCTAAGGGACCCTTGAATTTGGTTATGACTTTTTAGCTTCTGTGTAAGCACAGAAGCACAATCCATGAGAAAAAAATGATGTAAGATTTTATTAAAATTTAAAAATCCTACTCTGGGGGCACCTGGGTGGCTCAGTTGGTTAAGCATCTGACTTCCCAGGTCATGATCTCGTGGTTCCTCAGTTCGGGCCCCATGTCAGGCTCTGTGCTGATAGCTGAGAGCCTGGAACCTGCTTCAGATTCTGTGTCTCCCTCTCTCTCTGCCCCTCCCCCACTTGCACAACACTCTCTCTCTCTCTCTCTCTCTCTCTCTCTCTCTCTCTCTCTCAAAAATAAACATTAAAAAAAATCCTACTCTGTGAAAGACGCTGTTAAGAGCATCAAATGATAAGCCACAGACTGGGGGAAAATCTTTGCAAAACATATGTTTGAAAAAGACTTGTGTCTAAAATATACAAAGAACCTTTAAAAATCAGCAATAAGAGGGGCACCTGGGTGGCTCAGTCGGTTAAGCGGCCGACTTCGGCTTGGGTCATGATCTTGCTGTCCGTGAGCTCGAGCCCCGTGTCAGGCTCTGTGCTGACAGCTCAGAGCCTGGAGCCTGTTTCGGATTCTGTGTCCCCCTCCCTCTGACCCTCCCCCATTCATGCTCTGTCTCTCTCTGTCTCAAAAATAAATAAACGTTAAAAAAAATTTAAAAAAAATCAGCAAGAAAAACAATCCACTTTTAAAAAGGACAAAAGTGTTATGAACAGTCACTTCACCAAAGGAAATATACATAGATAGTAAATAAGCATATGAAAAGATACTCATCATCATACATCACTGGGGAATTGCAAATTAAAACAACAGTAAGATACCAGTACGTATCTATTAAAATGGCTAGAATCCAAAAACCTAACAACACCAAATGCTGACGAGGAGATGGAGAAACAGAAAATACTGGTAGGACTACAAAATGATAGAGCTACATTCAAAGATAGGCTCTCAGTTTCTTTCAAACTGCATGAAGTGTTACCATACAATCCATTAATCACGTTCTCAGGTATTTACTCAATGGGTTGAAAACTTAAGTCCAAACAAAAGCCTGCAAAAAATGTTTATAGAAACTTCATAATTGCCTCAAACTGGAAGCCACCAAAACGTCCTTCAAAATTGAATGAATAAGCATACTGTGGGGCATCTGGACAGTGGAATATTATATAGTGATGAAGAGAAATGAGCTATCAAAGTCTGAAAAGACATGGTCAAACCTTAGAAGTATATTGTTAAGTGAAGACAGCCAGTCTGAAAAAGTTACATACTGTATGATTCCAATGATGTGACATTCTAGAAAAGTCAAAACTGTAGAGACCGTAAAAGGACCAAGGGTTTGGGGTTACGGGCAAGAGAAAGAAAAGTAGGTGAACTATGGAGGATTTTTAGGACGGCGACACTATTCTGTATGATACCGTAATGGTGAATATGTGACGTTATGCATTTGTAAAAACCCATCGAATATATAAGACAGAGTGTTGCTTAATATAAACTATGGTTTTAGTTAATAAAAATCAATAGAGCTTCTTCAGTTGAATCAAACACACTGATACAAGATTCTCACAAGAGGGGAAACTAGGGGGTTGGGGTGGAGAGAGAGGTATATGGAAACTCTGTACTATCTGCTCAGGTTTTTCTATACATTTACGACTGTTCTAAAAAAAAAATGCAGTCTACTAATTTTCAAAAGAAAAGTGACAAAAAAAAGTTGGCCATTCTTGATCTGGAGCCATGAACCTTTCTGTCCAAAAACTCTGTGGGATGCATGGTATCCCATTTCTGTAATCACTCCAACAGAGGAGATCTTTCATTTGTTTGAAGAGGACATTTTTCCAAGAAATCAACCTTCAGTGTAAAACATGCAAGGTCATCTTACATTGGGAAAGTAGGTTATTTTGATTTGCCCTATATGCTGTTTACACTTGAGACATAATGGTGATGTCTTATCAGGCAGAAGCTCATTTAAGCCAGCAACAGCCAAATTAGCTTAGATGGGAGACTATAAATACATTCTGTACGTTATGAGTGCTTACGGTGTATTAAAGGAGCACTGTGTTATTTGAGTTATGTGATTGTGGATTCTTAAAATATGTTAAAATATTGAAATTGGTAAAAACTGGCAAAAACATGAAAAAAAACCACACACTCCCACAGAACCTTAATTACAAAGAAAACTATAAGGTGTTTTAAGTGTGGGGGAAAATGCAAAAGGCCGTGCTATTTATTCTGTTTTTAATATAGCCTCACATTGACTCACCTGTTATCTTGTGATAGATTCTAGAACATGGAGCAAAATGAACACATGTATATATTTATATTTATATACATGTACGTGTATAGTTTCACATATTTATATTCATTTGATATATTCAAGAAACGAGGCACCTGTGGGCTATTTCATTTTTCCTCCAGAGTGATTTTCAGCTATGAAACTGCCATGTGAGCCAAGCCTTAAATCACAGAAGAAAGCATTATATTTCCCTTAAAGATAGCGTGAATAGAGTTCAGCTACTTAATGTGCACATTTAGTATAACCCAGACTGTTTCGGAGGGCTGATATTCAAGAATATTTTCTTGCTGAGAGGCAACCGGGTGGCTCAGTCCGTTAAGCATCCGACTCTTGGTTTCGGCCCAGGTCATGATCTCACAGTTTCGTGAGTTCGAGCCCCGTGTCGGGCTCTGTGCTGACAGCACGGAGACTGCTTGGGATTCTCTCTGTCTCTCCTTCTCTCTTTCTTTCTGCCCCTCCCCTGCTCATATCTCTGCCTCTCCCAATATAAATAAATAAACTTAAAAAAAGAATATTTTCTTGCTTCAAGGAATTACCACAATAATGTATTCTGTTTTCTTTTCTTGTTTTTTTCCCCCTAAGATACCTACCTGTCAAGCATACAGCATGTTTGTTCTTCCCATCTCTCCAGTAAAGACTCTTGGTTTCCTTGTATTGTAGAACTTTGAAGAGCAAAGAGGTTTCTTGTTTTTGATAAATTGATAATGGAAAATGGAGTCAGCTGTTGGACAAGGAATGGGCATTGAGAGCTTCTGATTCGCCAGCTCCTACCCTTCAGTGAATATCAGAATATTGACTCTACTATGCTTTGAAAACAGTAGTTCCTTAAAAGGTTATCATTCGGGGAGCAATTTTGTATTTGAAAGTATCCGACAGTTCGATATATATTGCAACTAATCCTGTGGATATAAAGTTATTTTGGCGATTTTTCTAAAACACCCATTTTGATAAGTAGTAGTTATGCATTCTTTTTTTAAAATGTTTATTCATTTTATAGAGAGAGCACAAGCAGGGAGGGGCAGAGAGAGAGGGAGACACAGAATCCAAAGCAGGCTCCAGGCTCCGAGCTGTCAGCACCGAGCCCGACGTGGGGCTCGAGCTCAGGAACGGTGAGCTCATGAGCTGAGCCGAAGTCGAACAGCTTGACGGACTGAGCCACCCAGGCATCCCAGTAGCTATGCATTCTCATAGAACAAGTGAGCCAGCTGTAGTCATATGGCAATAGTAGGGGGTGTCTTGCCCTACACTCCTGTGCCGTGTTAAGGCTTGTGCTAGTGCTTGAGCTCAGCAAACCAATGCAGGAAAAATGGGTTTCTCAGAGTGCCCTGCCTTGTTAGTCTTTCTCGAAAGTAAAACCGGAGGCCAGCTGGGACATAAGAATAAGGCCAGATGCACACACACTCAGAACAAAGAGGCCACAGTTTGCTGCAGCCTATATCCCATTAGCAATTGGGAGGGGAGGGGGGACATTAGATGCTAGGACACCTGGTCTCATAAATTTTACTTTGCTGAAAGAATTTATCATTAGCAATGTTTGTGTCCTAGGACCATTATAGATGTGGATCTCCTTCCTCCCTCCCTCCCTGCCTCTCTCCCTTCTTCCTTCCCTCCCTCCCTCCCTCCCTCCCTCCCTCCCTTCCTTCCTCCTTCCCTCCCTCCCTCTCTCCTTCCATCCCTCTCTTTCTTCCTCCTCCCTCCCTCCCTCCCTCCCTCCCTCCCTTCCTTCCTCCCTCCCTCCCTCCCTTCCTTCCTTCCTCCTCCCTCCCTCTCCTCCCTCTTTTTAAAAATGTTGCATTGTCAGACATTCCTTTCAGTATAACATTAAACAGAATTTGGATCTGGTCCAAATTCTTACAAACTGGGACCGTAATGTGGTTGCCTTTTGCCTTTTCTTTCCTGTTGAGAAGCATTCCTTCTGTAAATCGAGTTGGCAGAAGCAATGAATTAAACATTAGCTGATCTGATAAGCAAACTATTGAAAGCTTTCCCCTCAAAGAAAGGAGGCATTTCACTTAAGAAGTACCTGTAAAATTCACGGTCTGTATGGATTGAATAGAAGTGAACAAGTCAAATGTTACTTTTTTTTGGGCACAAAGGTGTTCCGGCAAGCGTGTGCAGCTGTTCCAACGCAAACAAATCCATGCACACACAGGCGTGTGTTATCTGTGCAGTGTTGATCTTTTCAGCAACTCAGTCTGTTTTGAATAATCTTGCTCCCCCTACATCCAAGTACCACGGTGCCGTTATTCCTCAATCACATTCAGTTGAAGTCGGGGGTCTTTAACAGCAATTTCATGTATGTTCATGAACGTATTTGGGCTACCCCCCAAAAGAACGTTCATCCCAGAGTCGGAGGGATAAAAAGAATAGCTCTGATGGTTTATGGTAAAAAATCTATTACGAGGAAGAAGAAACTATGTGGGGGAGTTTCTGAAGAAGTTACGGACTTCCGGGTAGGAAGGGTGCGTTCGTATTCCCTAGCCCAGCAGAAGCCACTGGCCGTGAGCTGCCTGGTGGAGCTTGGGTGTGCTTCTAGCAGTAGGAGCCTGCAACGTGCCTTTGAGTGGAGATGGCTCCTTAAAACCTCAGTACGTTCCCTTCCCTGGAAAGTCCCTGATGCAGAGAAGGTAAACATGATTATCCGTTCATCCGTTCATCCGTTGTGACCTACCTACCACGGACCTCGTGTTGTTTCAGATGAAATTTCGAAAAGAGGCGACTTCTGGTACCTACAAGGTGGATGCGTGGATGGGAGAGATGATGGGGGGGTTGGTGAAGTCACCGGTGAGCACAGAGACACATCGTGGCACCAGGCAAGGCGTGACCGGTGCTCCCTGGGACCGGGGGGCACTCTAATGAGCTAGCATTACAAGATGCTAGCGAATGCGGGCTCCCTCGCCGAACCCGGCGTCATCAGACAGCGCACAGAAGTGGCACCAGGGGCCTGAAACGTTCTCCGGTGGTACCGTGAGCGTATGTAGTGGCCTCCGGACTGCGGTTGCCTTGTTGGCGTCAGCCTCCGAACAGCACCGCCGTCACGGTAATTTGTTCCTCCTCCGTGGTTTCCATTGCTCTACCCCGTTGAGACCTCCCGTCTCGGTACTGCAGATGGCCCGGTTATGATGGAATGAGCATCATTCCTCTGGCCGTGACTCTGCTCTGCCGTCCCCTTGACATCATCGTCTCCGGGACTGGCAGAGAAGCCGTCGTTTATTCATCCCCCACCCGATGCCAAATACGGTGTGACAGCCTCACAAATGCCATTTCAGTTCATAGTCCTAACGATCTTATGAGACCATCAGTAGCGTTTTTATTTTTCAGACGGTTAAAAGGGAGTTTCAGGGGAGCCCGGGTGGCTCGGTCAGTGAAGTGTCCGACTTTGGCTCAGGTCATAATCTCGCGGTTCGTGAGTTCAAGCCCCACATTGGGTTCTGGGCTGACAGCGTAGAGCCTGGAGCCTGCTTTGGATTCTGAGTCTCCCTCTTTCTCTGCCGCTCTCCCAGTAGCGCATGCTTTCTCTCTCTCTCTCTCTCTCCCTCTCTCTCTCTCTCTCCCTCTCTCTCTCTCTCTCCCTCTCCCTCTCTCTCTCTCTCTCCCTCTCCCTCTCCCTCTCTCTCTCTCTCTCTCTCTCTCTCTCTCTCTCTCTCTCAAAAATAAATAAGCATTAAAAAAAAAAGTGAGTTCCAAAGACGTAAGTGTCTTGCCCGGGGCATTCTCTGCCCGCCTGTGTGAGTTGAGTCCAATCCCGGGCTCCCACCTACTACAGTGGCTCACCGGCCTCTGCCCCCCTGTACAGCATGCACATGTCCTGGTCACCTTCCGGTGACTCGTGGCTCTGCAGACTCTCTGTCAACAACACATTTCCCAAACCCATTGCCTAGTGCATATTGAGCCCAATCTCATATTGGGTCCCGTTGCCCTCGTTTACCTTTTAGCACGTAACCCCTTCCTGACCTTGTTCCGGTAATTTGGTGCGGAGGGGGGCAGGGGCATCTTCCTGAAAACAAAACAAGAAATGATACCATACGGTAAACCTGTGTTTACACGTGTTTTACACGTTCCATTTTGGAACGTCAGATTCAGTGGAAAACACTTGCAGCTTAGCTACTGAATGTTAGCGGCCACCTAAGACCTAAGACCTAAGTCTAGCTTACTCACTCTTGACCGTCGGAAATGGGTCACTCGGAAATTCAGCTTGCCCGCCAGATGCTCAGAGGTGCTCAGCTTGCTCAGATCTCTCCACCTCGGGACACATGCAGTCTTGAGCCACGCCAACGAAGTTCACCCATTAGAAGTTCACAGGGCACGGGGGACAGCCCGGCAGCCACGTGCCTGGTCTGCACCCCTTCCTCTCCATTCACGTTAAACACGTTAACAACTTGCAACTCTGACACCTTTGCTGTTCCCTCCCTCAGTTTCCCCACATTTTCCCTGGCCGTGCTTCGAGCTGACCGTGACTCTGGACCGTCATTTTCAGTTTTGGAGTGTCTGTGACTCCTCCCTTCACGGTTATGGGTTTGTTCCCTGGTGTTGCATGACAGTCCTGTGCAGCCCCGGAGAGGGGAAATCCCTGCTTTGTGCGGTCAGCCCGGACAGACCAGGGGTCTATGCCTGTCTCCACCTGCCACTACCTGGGGATCTTGATCCAAGCACAGTCCTCCACGTCGATCAGCTGGGGCTCTCCGGAGGCTTAGCACTGAATGACGTGTTCAGATCATTTCATACGGTTTTGTAATATTGAAGCATCTCACGCGAAGGTGAAGATTGGAGGGCTGACAGGTGACATTGCCAGGTCGTGACTCAAGCCCAGGAGTTTAGACTTTATTCCATGGGTTAGTGATTTCTAATTTCTAATTACTAATTGCTATTAATAAGACTTAAAATAACCTGTAGCTCTTTAATGAAGTTCTAATCTAGAAAACATATGCTTTAATTCATAAGTAGTGTGGTTTAAGTTAGCTGAAAGATATCTCAGGCAGTTCTAAACTTCAGGTGGGGGCAGAAAATATTTTTGTTTTTGTTCTACTTTTGAACAATTCAGCACCTGTTCTGGTTCTTCAACTATTTAAAATCGTCGAGTGTATTTTGTTTTGCACGTTTTCTTACCTTATTTCAGTTTAACCGCTGACAAATGATCTGCAGCTCAGTGACTCAGCAAATATTGAGTACCTGTGATGAGTTCCTATGAACTCTCTTAAGGGCTGGGGACAGCAATGGGTTAGAATGATGTGTGTGCCCTCATGGGGCTTCTATTCTGTGAGAAAGGCGTTCATATGCAATCAGAGGGGATGCCCACATTGCACTGAAAGATGACCCAGGGTGTGGGGCTAGAGAGGACCTGGGGTGGGCTGATGGGAGGGGCTGTCAACGACAGGTCTTTAAGGGTTTCATCAGGACTTGAATGGAAAGGATCTTCCTTTCCAGCCTGGCAGAGGGAACAGCATCAGCAAACACACAGAGGCAGGAAGCGGCTAGGTGTCCTGGAGGACAGAGAGAATGTTTGTTGCAGAAAGACCAGCTGAGGAGGAGGATGGTTTAAGGTGACATGGGAAGGGCTTCAGGGAATCAAGCTGAGCCTTGTAGGTGAAGGGGGGCATTTACATTTTATTGTAATCGTGATAGGAAGCCATTGCCCTTTTGTTTGTTGACAACTGGAGTCTCTTCAGCTTATTAAAAATTCTGAGATACACCAGACCCTGCAACCCTGTGATATTTGATAGACATGCAGCTAACGGAGTTTCTTTGTCTGCCTATATAGATGGTGGATTCTAGACTGTTAAAATATCCTTCTCAGGGGGCGCCTGGGCGGTTCAGTCGGTAAAGCGTCCGACTTCGGCTCAGGTCCTGATCTCACAGTTCATAAGTTCCAGCCCCGCGTCGGGCTCTGTGCTGACAGCTCGGAGCCTGGAGTCTGCTTTGGATTCTGTGTCTCCCTGTCTCTCTGCTCCTCCCCTGCTCGTGCTCCGTCTCTGTCTCTCCCTGTCTCTCAAAAATAAATAAATGTTGAAATGTCCTTATCAGTACCTTGACTTGGGGAAAAAAAACCACATCAGAATTCCCTGGGGAACAGTCATATTTTTAAGGGCAATTCCTTGCCTGAAAAACATAATGTTAATGTATGTAATAGAGTTTTTAAACAATTACATTTAGTGCTAAAACTGTAGTAGTGTATCTGTCATCTCCTTCCTGGATGGCGTAGATCTCCTTGAATGTGTCGTTTGTAGCGACTCTGAATGCCACGGAGCAGCTGGGCTGTGATGGAGAGTCCTGAGCGAGGTGGGAGGAAGTCCTGCCGCTTCATCGCTGTGTTTTTCTTGGCCAGATCGTGTCATTTCTCTCGTATGGGATTCCTTGCTTGGTACCGAGGGGCCAATGTCTGCTTCATGGATTTAGCGCCGTCTGGTGCATAGGGAAACGAACGGTAAGCTGTTAACGGATGTAAAAATCCAAGGCATCTTCTCCAAATATCCTGGACCGTTCATATCCTCAACACATACATGGCATATGATTAAGGGATTGGGATGGAAATTATTAAATTAGAATTCAATATGGCCCTCCTGTAGCTGTGAATGCCTCTGGGGAATAACTCCGGAGTTAAGCTGTGTCCACACTCTGTCAGCTGACCTGGTTCTTTCAGAACTCATCGGGAAGAGAATTCCTCCAGGACCCTTCACCTGGAGGGGGCGCTCCCAGTACGGCCCCCTACCCCTCTCATATGTTTATAGTACTGTCACGGTATGTAAGTTAAGTATTTCCCAACTCCGATCACATTGAACGTATGGGCCCAGATAATAAGGGGGCTCTTAACACATGATATGGTGTAAAAATAGTGTTGCATCTGGATGGCACATGGCTGTTCTGTTCTTCATGGACAATGGTAGTCATGACTTACTGCCTACTCAGTGGCACCAGAGAAACACCTTTTTACTACGGAGGATCCGTGATGTCTTTTCTGTCCCCCTTTCTCAGGTCCACCTGAGGGAAAGCTTTAAATGATTAAAGTTGGTAACGATGTTCCCCTCCACAGGGTTTTCTGCACATGAATCCAGTCAGCTAAAATCCTCTGTTAGCATCTGTCTTCTGTAATATTCTGTAGTTGTGTTTTCTTTTCCTGTGGAAATCGTTTGTGGAAATTAGGCTTTCAGCCTGGTTCCCTCCTGGGGTGGGAGGCATCCACGTTTCACAGATACTCTCCTTTCTTACCACGGTGACATTTCAGCCAGTGAGAAAGCCTTTTCCTCTGTGGGGCAGGCGGACAGTGAACCAGACATGATTGGGAAACCCGGGGACTTGAGTTCTGGCTCCCGCGTCCCAGGCCAGATGTGTCCAGCGCCGGCAGATGTGCAGTGGCTTTCCTCCTCTACGTGTGCAGTCACCTGAAATGAGAGCCACTGGGATGGAAGATGGCCATGCTCCCCCCCCCCCGCCCCCAAGATACCATAGTGCTGGTCAACACCTGGGATTCTGTTCCTTCACATCCCCCTTCCCACGTTGAGGATGGTGTTTAAGAACTGGCGAAGTTAGAAAATGACATAAAAGGGGATATTGAAGAAAGAAGAAAACCCCGGAAGGTTCCCCCAGACTTTTCTCTTGCACCGTGCAAAGCCACTGCGTCCTTCCCGTGTCACTGCGTCATTCGTTGTCCCTTCCCGGAAGCCCCCACTCCCTGCCCTGGCTGCCAGCACCCCTCCACTCTTCGTCCTGCCCCTCAACATGGCCACGGCTCCGTGCATGTTTATTTATCCTCTCTAGAAGGGCAGTCCCCCGAGGGTGTGGATCTGCTGTGCTTAGGCCACCGCCGTGTCCCCAGCACCCAGAAGAGTGGCTTACTAGTGCTCGTTTACGTCAGATGCACGGCAGCCGGGTGAGGGGTTTGCTTCATCGCTGCCTCTTTGTGGAAGGATGTTGTGAATACCTTGCTCAGAGTTCAAGGTGAGGAAAGGGAAAGACCTTGCCCCTGCTACACCCCCCTTCCCCACCTCCGGATGAAGCGCGAACATTCTAAGGTGATTTCTGGTCTGAGAAGTGAGGCTGACGATATTGCACAGGACTTTTACTTGTGAGAAAACATCCAAAGACTTTATTTATTTAATTTTTTGAGTTTGTTTATTTTGAGAGAGAGAGAGAGATTGGGAGAGAGACGATCCCAAGCAGGCTCCACGCTGTCAGCCCAGAGCATGAGGCAGGGCTCGAACTCACAAACTGTGAGATCATGACCTGCCTGAGCTGAAATCAAGGGTTGGATGCTTAACCGACTGCGCCACCCAGGCGCTCACGGCCAAAGGCTTATATTTAAAAAGGAAGACGCAGGGTGCCTGGGTGGCTCAGTCGGTTAAGCATCCGACTTCAGCCCAGGTCTTTCGGTTCGTGCGTTTGAGCCCCGCATCGGGCTCTGTGCTGACAGCTCGGAGCCGGGAGCCTGTTTCCGATTCTGTGTCTCCTCTCTCTGCCCCTCCCTGCTCATGCTCTGTCTCTCTCTGTCTCAAAAATAAACGTTAAAGAAATTGAAAACAAAAAAGAAGACACCAAGTCTAGTATCTTGTTAGTTTTTCAGGTTTTTGACTTCGAGACCTATTTTCAAGGTGATACTAAGTTATCACTTATATCTTACTGCAATATCTTATTGCCATTACTAACAATACCACCTGCTGAGGGCTATTACCTCAGTCCAGTGCTGAGCCTTTCAGTATATTACATCATTTACTCTTCGGTGTGACCCTTGAAGCCAGGGCTGTTTTCCCGTCTCGTATCGATGAGACATCTGAAGTCTGAGGGTTTAGTCAACTCCTTGCTGTTTGCACGGTTTGCAAAGTGGAAGGGCTAGGATTTGATCCCAGGTCTCCGTGCATTGAGTGGGAGACCCATGGAGACCCCGTGGGTGGTTGACATGCCCATGCCTGGCTGGAAAGAGTGAACGTAATGGTAGAGCACCAAATAGGGGGTATTAGAAACTCACATTTTTAAACTGTGGTTTTCCACATTATGTTAATATTCTTTATTTACATACTTCTGAGTAATCTGCAGACTCAATATATGAATGTAGGCTTTTTTGACTGCAAGCTTCGGGTATGAATGCTGTTTTGTTTTGGGTTTATTTCATAGGAACACTGGAGCTTCAGTTCAGGGATGTGGGCTCCCTTCTGAGTTGGTGGAAACCACCTGCCAGCCTCTATTTAATTCTGTTCTGGGGAAGAAGAGTTCTGTGTTTAGATTTATTTTTTGCATCCTTAAAAAAAAACTGGTCGGTGGAGGGAAAGGGGTTAATTTATAATGGTGGATTAAAAAAAAAAAAGCCATCCAGGGGCACCTGGGTGGCTCAGTTGGTTAAGTTTCTGACTCTTGACTTTGGCTCAAGTCACGGTCTCACGTTCCGTGAGTTCGAGCCCCACATCAGACTGTCAGCGTGGAGCCTGTTTAAGATTCTCTCTGTCTTTCTGTCTCTCTGTCTCTCTCTCTCTCTCTGTGCCCCTCCCCTGCTTGCTCTTTCTCTTTCAAAATAAATAAAAATTAATTAATTTAAAAAAGCTATCCAGGCATAAGCCACCAGGCGATGAAAGAATACAATGTATCCATTATGTTTTAACTAGTTTGTATTCAGAAATTTAGTAACAAGAATAGTTTTGTGGGCGTGTAGTTGCTATACTGTAAGCTCTGTACTTCACCATTTGTATGCATTTGATGTCCTACTTGTTGCTTCAGATGATTTCAAAAATTACAAGCTCGTTTTTTTCCTTTTAAACTTCTGTGTAATACCTTCTGTCTTGAAAGGAGGCAGTTCACTTCTGTTTATTCTGTTTGGCCAGAAAGTGTGAATAAAACATTAATCTGAAGTTTATAAATTATATTTTAGAGGCAAGAACTCAAGGCTGCGTTGCTATTTCTTCATGGATTCTTTCTTTTTTGTGTGTTTATTTATTTTTGAGAGAGAGAGAGAGAGGCAGTGAGAGAGGGAGAGAGAGGATTGGAAATGGGCTCTGCACTGACAGCAGAGGGGCTAGAACTCAGGAACGGTGAGATCATGACCTGAGCCGAAGTTGGACCCTCAACCAGCCGAACCACCCAGGCTCCCCCTTCGTTGATTATTTCTCTGGAAAAAGTGACTTGTTGATAGATTGCAGTTCTGTTGTGAGTAACAGTTCCTTTCATGGTCTTTGAGAAAAAATGCAGAGGGGGAGAGGGGGCTACACTAGCAGTGCTGTGACATGTCACCTCGGGTTACTTGCCCAGATCTCCATCTTTCCATACAAAAGCAGTCTTGAGTTCCTAATTAGGAAGATGAAAAATTCGGCTTGTGAAAATACTACTACGGAATAATGATAATTGATTGCAGTTTCTTTTTCTTCACATAAATGGCTTCGCTTTCTTTTCTACGAGAATAAGGTTTTCTTCTTCCTCAGGCAAAATAATTTCCTTTGTTCTTATTCAGTTATTTTTCTTGTGAAACATTTTTCCACATGTGGAGTGGCACCAACTGAATAGTACACCCAGAAAAAGAACATCCTTTTTTTTTCTTTTGTCTAAGTCCTGGGAGAATGAAAGACTAGAATATTTGTGAGTATTTGATAGTATAATTGTATATATTAAATTATTATTATTTATTATTTTGCGAATCAATCATTTTTATCCATCATTTTTTAAATGAACTTGTCATAAGACAAGAATAAAGATTCAGTCTCCAGGATTTCAGCAAGGAGAGTCTGTTGCTCTAAAAATGACAGTTTCTCTACAGTTTTTCCCCATCACGACTAGCTTACAAAATCTTTTACCACCCTGGTCCCTGTTTGAGACTGTTATAAGCATATCCTCCTACTTAAACATGACCTGACCACTGTTGATATTAACCAAGTGATATTCACAAGGTAATTTTTCCTAAGCATATATAAGATCACGAGGTTATGTAGTGCGGTTAAAAGAAAGTGGG
This sequence comes from Panthera tigris, assembly GCF_018350195.1. Lineage (NCBI taxonomy): Eukaryota > Metazoa > Chordata > Mammalia > Carnivora > Felidae > Panthera > Panthera tigris. The sequence goes on from NC_056668.1 coordinate 5,224,804, forward strand.
CTCTGAGGTCAGATGGACACCTTCTCTTCCTGGAGGGGCCAAGGGGCCCCCCAGGGTCCCGAGGTAGGAACCCGAGGACTGTGGCTCAGCAATGATGTAAGCCCATGCTCCACAAATGTCGCTCACTCACCAGGCAGGAAGAGAGGGGAAGGCTTTCATCAGTGTTTTTCTGTCACTGAATTCAGAGCACTAGCCTGCATTTTAGATTCTCCTTGTATCAATTTTGCAAAATCTCTGTGATACCTGGAACCTGTGCGTCCCAGGCAGGTGGAAACAAGGCCGTATGAAGTCGTAACCGTGTGGGCAGCGCTGTGCCAGGAGTGGCTCTTTGTACTCGAGAATCAAATGATTGACTGTTGGCAAGGATTAAAACCGAGGCTTTCCGAGCGCGGGGCTTTGATCTTTGCCAAATCCACTGAGACAGCTGAAAATTCATGGGAAAGTGACAAGGATTTCCTAAACCCAATGCAAATAGATGTTTAACTTTCAACTCAACCTCTTGCCCAAAGGCGTTGCAAGTGCATGAAAAGAAAACCCTGGTTTGTAAATGAGAAAATGTTGATTTTTACAGCATATTCCAACTTGAACAAATTAAAACTGGAATTGTGGCATCCTAAAAAATTTTTTTTTTAGTTATCATATAGCTGATGGGTCTTTTAATACAATTTCAATGATAGATATCTATAAAGTAGACACGATGTTCTTTCTGGCTTAATACAATTTGGAAAGGAAGAACTTACCAAATGGCAGATTTAACCTTTTGTGATAAAGACCATGTACCCTCATTCTTTGGGTAACACAGCCAGTTATGGACTACACGTCATCTTTTTTCTTTTTTCTTTTTTTTTTTTTAATTTATTTTTGAGACAGAGAGAGACAGAGCATGAACAGGGGAGGAGCAGAGAGAGAGGGAGACACAGAATCTGAAACAGGCTCCAGGCTCCGAGCTGTCAGCACAGAGCCCGACGCAGGGCTCGAACTCACGGACCGTGAGATCGTGACCTGAGCCGAAGTCGGACGCTTAACCGACCAAGCTACCCAGGCGCCCCACATCATCTTTTTTCTTTGATTAACTGATGCTAATGAATATTACATAAAACTTAATAACATACAAAACATTTTCCAACATGAATATGTGTTGTAATGAACCTATAATTGTGAGTGCCTCATTTAAAAACGTCAGCGTGTAGGCTAGCATTTATACTGGTAAATATATGTAGTTTTGTGAGGTGTAGCCCAGATTTTGTCATAAAAATCATGAACTTTAGGCCTGGCCATGGTCCTAGTTTTCTGGTCAGAAAAAAAAAAAGGGTAATCAAACATTAGGTGATTTCAAGGTAATTCATAGTTAGAAGTCTGCAGGCTGTGATCTTTCCCATTTCTCCTCCAGTGGACAAGGTTATCGTATTACTAATAACTCTTACTAATTTCCTCGCAACGCTCTCGTTCTCCTTTGTGTGTGTGTTGTTAGTATGTAGTGTACTTTCCAGGTAAATTGATTGATTAGATTTTTAAAGAAATTTTTGGACATATCGTATCCTCTGGACCCTTTGAATCACCTACCCGCTCTTTGTAATTTTTGTGTGGAGGAATTAGTGTCTTGCTCGTTATGCTGGACACCGTGTCATATGGCTGCCATGCAAGATGTCATCTCTGCTGTCACTTAGGACCCAGCCTTCCTTTGTGGTTAAATTTTATGATCTCATGATTGGAACATGGGGTTAGGAGGCACAAGAATTTGCTTTGGCAAGAAATTGAGGATCGCACAGACATTGAGGAGACAGTGATCCTTTCCGCAGCGGTGAACGGAATTGTGCCTGTAAGTCTTGTCCACATACTTCCTACCCTCCTGGCAGGTATTTACTGCCCCCTGAAAGGGTGTCTGTGGTTGTTGGCATCCCCTGGAAGCTGGTCAGAAATGCAGAGTCTCAGGCCCTGCCCCAGAGCTCCCGAGTCACCGTGTGCATGCTGTGAAACCCTCAGGCGATTCTCACACACGTTGGAGTTTGAGAAGCATGGCGCTAAAATGACCTTGTCCTTTGAGTCAACCTCGGGCCAAGCATTTCCGCATGCTCCGGCCTACCAGGCAGTTTTCCGTTCTCCTTAAACAGTCTCAGAGGCATGGAGTAATCAAACACGGCCCTCTCATTTTATGAGCCAACATTGGTGAGAGCTGCATGGGGTTCTTTTGCCTTTAGTTCTGAACAGGGGAAAATAAACCCTCTCCCAGATCATCCATGTGTTTTGCTGTTGCATTGATACACTGAGAAACGAAAAACAACCCTGTAGACCTACTAATTCTTAGGTCTTTCTTAAATATAGGTCTTTTGATATAGGTCAATTTAAAACATTTTTAAAGGCATTTAATAGAATTTCTCCTCCTCCTCCTCCTCCTCCTCCTCCTCCTCCTCTCCCTCCTCCTCTCCCTCCTCCTCTCCCTCCTCCTCCTCCTCCTTCTTCTTCTTTGCTTTTAAAAACTTTATTTCATAAGTGCTTTGCTGTTTGGCGCTGTATTTCCCTTGTCAGACTCACTGTAGAACTCAGCCCATTTCACATTTGCCCCCCCCCACCCGCAATCTACTCGCATTGTACATTTAACGAGAGATTTTGCAGAGAGCGGGAAGTAGGTGTTGGGTTTTCATCATATACTTACAGCAATTCATTCATTCATTCATTCATTTATAAAAATTTACATCCAAGTTAGTTAGCATATAGTGAAAAATAATGGTTTCAGGAGTAGATTCCAGTGATGCATCCCCAATGTAAAACACCCAGTGCTCATTCCAACAAGTGTCTTCCTTAATTCCCCTTGCCCAGTTTAGCCCATCCCCCCGACCCAAAACCCCTCCAGCAACCCTCAGTTTGTTCCCTGTATTTAAGAGTCTCTTATGTTTTGTCCCCCTCCTTTAAAAATTTTTTTTTAACGTTTATTCATTTTTGAGAGAGACAGAGCATGAGCAGGGGAGGGGCAGAGAGAGAGGGAGACAGAATCTGAAGCAGGCTCCAGGCTCTGAGCTGCCAGCACAGAGCCCAAGGCGGGTCTCGAACCCACAAAGTGTGAGATCTTGACCTGAGCCAAGGTTGGCAGCTCAACCAACTGAGCCACCCAGATGCCCCCAAGTTTGATAAGTTCTTTATAGATTTTGGATACTAACCCTTTATCTGATATGTCATTTGCAAATATCTTCTCCCATTCTGTCGGTTGCCTTTCAGTTTTGCTGATTGTTTCCTTTGCTGTGCAGAGGCTTTTTATTTTGTTGAGGTCCCAATAGTTCATTTTTGCTTTTGTTTTCCTTGCCTCTGGAGACGCGTCAAGTAAGAAGTTGCTGTGGCCAAGATCAAAGAGGTTTTTGCCTGCTTTCTCCTCGAGGATTTTGATAGCTTCCTGTCTTACATTGAGGTCTTTCATCCATTCTGAGTTTATTTTTGTGTACGTTGTAAGAAAGTGATCCAGGTTCATTTTTCTGCGTGTTGCTGTCCAGCTTTCCCAGCACCATTTGCTGAAAAGACTGTCTTTATTCCATTGGATATTCTTTCCTGCTTTGTCAAAGATTAGCTGGCCATACGTTTAGGGGTCCATTTCTGGGTTCTCTATTCAGTTCCATTGATCTGAGTGTCTGTTTTCGTGCCGGCACCATCCTGTCTTGATGATTACAGCTTTGTAATACATCTCAAAGTCTGAGATTGTAATCCAGCTTTGATTTTCTTTTTCAGTATTGCTTTGGATATTCAGGGTCTTTTCTGGTTCCATACAAATTTTAGGATTGTTTGTTCTAGCTCTGTGAAGAATGCTGGTGTTATTTCGATAGGGATTGCATTGACTATGTGGATTGCTTTGGGTAGTATCAACATTTTAATGATATTTGTCCTCATCCATGGGCATGGGATATTTTTCCATTTTTTGTGCATTATTCCATTTCCTTCATAAGCTTTCTATAGTTTTCAGTGTATATAGATTTTTCACCTCTTTGGTTAGGTTTATTCCTAGGTATTTTACGGTTTTGGGTGCAGTTGTAAATGGGATCGATTCCTTGATTTCTCTTTCTGCTTCTTCATTATTGGTGTATAGGAATGCAGCCAATTTCTGTGCATTGATTTTATATCCTGAGACTTTGCTGAATTCCTGGATCAGTTCTAGCAGTTTTTTGACCGAATTTTTTTGGGTTTTCCACATAGAGTATCATGTTGTCTGCAAGGAGTGAAAGTTTGACTTCCTCCTTGCCGATTTGGATGCCTTTTATTTCTTTGTGTTGTCCGATTGCTGAGGCTAGAGCTTCCAACACTGTGTTGACTAACAGTGGTGAGAGTGGACATCCTTGTCGTGTTCCTGACCTTGAGGGGAAAGCTCTCAGTTTTTCCCCATTGAGGATGGTCTTAGCATTGGGTTGTTCATATATGGCTTTTGCGATCTTGAGGTATGATCCTTTTATCCCTACTTTCTTGAGGGTTTTTATCAAGAAAGGATGCTATATGTTGTCAAATGCTTTCTCTGCATCTATTAAGAGGATCATGTGGTTCTTATTCTTTGATTTATTAATGTGATGTATCACATTGATTGTTTTGCAGATATTGAACCAGTCCTGCATCCCAGCTATAAATGCCACTTGATTGTGGTGAATAATTCTTTTAATGTATTGTTGGATCAGGTTGACTAGTATCTTATTGAGAATTTTTTTTTAAATTTTTTTTTCAACGTTTTTAATTTATTTTTGGGACAGAGAGAGACAGAACATGAACGGGGGAGGGGCAGGGAGAGAGGGAGACACAGAATCGGAAACAGCCTCCAGGCTCTGAGCCATCAGCCCAGAGCCTGACGTGGGGCTCGAACTCACGGACCGCGAGATCGTGACCTGGCTGAAGTCGGACGCTTAACCGACTGCGCCACCCAGGCGCCCCGAGAATTTTTGTATCCATGTTCATCAGGGAAATTGGTCTGTAGTTCTCCTTTTTAGTGGGGTCTCTGTCTGATTTTGGAATCCAGGTAATGTTCGCCTTGTAGAATGAGTTTGGAAGGTTTCCTTCCGTTTCTTTTTTTTTTTTGGAAAAGGTTCAAAATAATAGGTATTAACTCTTCTTTAAATGTTTGTTAGAATTCCCCTGGAAAGCAATCCAGTCCTGGACACTTGTTTTTTTGGGAGATTTTTGATTACTAATTCGATTTCTTCACTGGTTATGGGTCTGTTCAAATTTTCTATTTCTTCCCGTTTCAGTTTTGGTAGTGTATATGTTTCTGGGAATTTGTCCATTTCTTCCAGATTGCCCATTTTATTGGCATATAATTGCTCATAATATTCTCTTATTATTGTTTGTATTTCTGTTGTGTTGGTTCTGATCTTTCCTCTTTCAGTTTTGATTTTATTTATTTGGGTCCTTTCCTTTTTCTTTTTGATCAAACTGGCTAGAGGTTTATCAATTTTGTTAATTCTTTCAAAGAACCAGCTCCTGGTTTCATTGACCTGTTCTGTTTTTTTGTTTTGTTTTGTTTTGTTTTTTTATTTCAATATCGATTTCTGCTCTAATCTTTATTCTTTCCCATTTTCTGCTGGTTTGGGGCTTTATTTGCTGTTCTTTTCCCAGCTCTTTAAGGTGTAAGGTTAGGTTGTGTATCTGAGACCTTCCCACCTTCTTTAGGAAGGCCTGGATGGCTAGATACTTCCCTCTTATGACCGCCTTTGCTGCGTCCCAGAGGTTTGGGGCTGGCATGTTACCATTTTCATTGGCTTCCGTGCACTGTTTAGTTTCTTCTTTAATTTCCTGGTTAATTTCTTGATCTCCAAGTATCCGTTATCTTTCCAAATTTTCCCACCTCGAGAGCTTCCTTTGGACCACGGAGCCCCAGGCGCTGGTATTTGTGATGAGCTTCTAGGTTTCTGGTGGTCTGTCCTGTCTGGAGCCTATTGACCTGATGTTACAGAGGCCCTGTTTCTTCTCTGAGTGGTGAGTGTGGCATGAGGGCCAGTTCCAGGGATGACTGTGGGGCACTTCACAGACTGCCCACGCTGCCTCCCATCTCCACGGGCATCCTTTGCTTTCTCCTTCCGTCCTGCACCCCTTGCTGAGTCCCCGGGCCCCTGCTCTTCCGAGCAGCTCCCTGCCCCACCGCTGACGCTTGTGAGATAGCTGACTTCAGTCCTTGTCATTATAACACTCGAGCTTCGTGCCTCAAGCTCATTCCAAATTGCCTTCCATCTTCCTGCAGATGAATTTGCAAAATATATGTAATTAATTTATTCCCCAGCCCCGACCCAGTGATCTCCACCACCAGGTAACTCACATCCAAGGCTTTGAAGTTAGAGCCATTGGTGCGTTAGTTGAACCGTGCCCAATCCCCCCATAGCATCAAGGAAAGGAGTCAGCGGGAGGCTTACAGGAGGAATATCACATTTCCTGTGCTCCCTTTCTTACGGATTTCTCTGGGACACCCATGGGCAGTGGAGACCAAGCTGCAGTCTTCTTCTGACTGATGTAGAATTATTTTTCCTTTCCGTTTTCTTGAGGCATAATTCCATCCACACAAGCAGCTTTGCTCATTCCTTAGTGCATAGTAATCATGCTTTTCAAAACACAGAAGAACGCTTTCATCACTGAATTCTACTCCTTTTGATCCTCAACTGTCTTTTTTTTTTTTTTTTTAACCAAGCTCAGAGTGATGCCCGATGGTCAAACTCTGAGATGCTTGGAACTTTGAACATTCATTCACTTTGAACATGAATCCACAAACTCAGTGACCTGACCTAGCTGATATGAGCCCCAAACATTGCCTCACTACAGAGAGTGGATCTTTTCCAGGTCACTTGGGGCTCTAGATATCTTTAAGAGCGTAACAGAGGTGGGGCCATGCAGTGATGAGAACATTGGGATTTTCTTTAGTGTTTTTTATTTATTTTGAGAAAGTGTACACATGCATGTGAGTGGAGGAGGGGCAGAGAGAGAGAGAGAGAGAGAGAGAGAGAGAGAGAATCCCAAGCAAGCTCTACACTGTCAGCACAGAGCCCAACACAGGGCTTGATCCTATGAACCATGAGATCATGACCTGAGCTGACATCAAGAGTTGGATGCTTAACCACCCACCAAACCACCCAGCTGCCCCGGGGATTGTTTTTTCAGTTGGTGATTTTCCTTCACAAAGGGGATGATTTTCTTCCATGTAAAAGAAGGCTTTTTCTTCATCACTGACCATATTAATGGGCTACACAACAGCACACTAAGTAAGAAAATAAAGACTGAGTCAGCCAACATATCTGGGATTTAACTCCATCATCTATAACACAAGGTGACAGATACAACCAGAATGTTCTATATTGTGCCCTCCGGGCTCTACAGGAGAGCTCATTCTGCATGCATGTGAGCACGGTTCTTCAATATACTTCGGAGACTATCTGTTATTATATTGGTTTCTTTGAAAGTTTTGGAAAGACTCTAGGATTTCCTTTAGAGCCAGTTAGCCAGCCAGAAGGAAATTTGGATATTCTTTTGCTCTTTGCTCTTTTCTGTTTTCTCCTGCCCATTTCTCTGGTTGGTTTGAGGGCCCTCAGAGTTGGGGTAAACTTTGGCAGAAAGCACTGCGGACAGTTGAGGCAGATGTAGGGGGGTGTGGGAAGAAAGGAGGGCAGAGGGGGAGCTCACATTCCCTTCACATTCCCACCCAGAAGCATATTTGTTTCTGTGGGTTCATTTGTAGCCTTTATTTCTGAAAGCTGATATGCCACAAATGTGATTCTCTGAGAGTTGTGTGACCAAACATTAAATCAGTGGAAATCAAACCCAGCCTGGAGTTGTGAATATAATCTGTCTTCAACCGAGAAACCAGCGACTGCTTTGGATGGTACAACGAATGCATGCTGGTACCCAAATAGCCTTCTGCATGGCTGGCTGTGCCCACTATATACCATTGCTTTCCATTTATAAAATGGGTCTCTTGAAAAATACAGGACTGGTTTTGTAAACATCCTTTTGTGATTCCATCTTGTACTTTTCGGAGTTCCTAAGTGGTCTTCCTTCAATACTTTATGGTACGTTGTCCTTGTCTTTTTTTTTTAATTGCTTTCTAAAATTTTGCGGTAAATTTAATTGAATTCCCTCATCTAGTCATGACCTTAATAGTCTGTTCCAAATATTGCATTGCTTTTCGGTTGCTTCAATACCAGTGTGCAGTCTGTTTGAAGATAATACCTTTGCTCACTTAGGGACGGTCTCTGTCTCCACTAAACCTGTTTAGTGCCAACTTGTGCCATCTGGGCCAGGGTGTGGGTCCTGCTCACCTATGCTTTCTTCTGAATCGAGAGTACTTTGTTCTAAATGCTGGCATTTTATTTCTAGTTAGGCAATGTTAAGGACACCATTTCAACTTCTAGTAAGTATTTATGAGTGCGACCCTGTGTGATCTAACCAGAGTTCATTTTCTCCGGAACTTATCTTCATGTGCATGGGCTAGGTGCAGAGTCCCAGTGGCTGGAAATCCCTGCAATATTTATTCTGTGTGTCCATATCTATTTCTTCAATTACTGTCTCTCTTCCTCTGCTTACTGGCACATTTTCGAAACACTCTCTGAGAACTGTTGCCAAGTCTGTATGTTGACCACACATAATATGTTTATGACATATAACCTGACAGTATTTTGTTTCTGCTCCTTCTTGTTGGGGATGTTATCTTGCTTTCTGAATCTGGACTGTGTGTGTATGAGATTATGTGTTTCTTTGTGTGCTTTGTCCCATTTTGGTGCTTAAAAAAAATAAAATACCTACAAACAAAATCAAAGTGACAACATTTGATACAGGTGCATATTGACAATGTGCCTTTCGGGTATGCATTCTCATTATTTAATTTTTAATTTATTTTTTATTTTTGAGAGAGATAGAGAGGAGAGAGAGAGAGAGAGAGAAAGGAGGAAAGAGAATCTTAAGCAGGTTCTATGCTCCGCGTGGAACCCAATGTGGGGCTTGATCCCCCAACCCTGGGATCATGATCTGAGCCGAAATCAAGAGTCAGATGCTTAACTGACGGAGCCACCCGGGTGCCCCACATTCTCATTATTTAAACACAATTGTGCCTGCTAGTTCTTCTCTTCTTGCTGCTTTCTGATATAAAGATTTGGATTTAGACGTGAAATCATCCCTTGGGATAGATGCATCAGAACTGACTTAGGAATGAGTCACTTCGTAGGATTTTGTTACATACAGTCCCCAGGACTGTATGGCCAATCCAACGAGGTCTTAATTGGGTACCATTAAAAACTGGACTTATGGCCAGAATCCTAAACCACAGGATGGCATTTATCTAAAGTAATTACCTGTGACTCACCCACAGTTCACTATGATTTGCTCCTCTCACCAGCATATGGGATCAGGGAATTAAAAGTAAGATGTGGATCAAATAAATTACATTTTACAGTTGCCTTAGAGAATAGTGTGAGACTCTAGAAGTGAACGTGTATTTTACTGAGTTACTTGTTTATTTGTTTTTTGAAGAATTAAATGAATTCTATGAATATGAAGGTGTCATTGTTAAGCTTTAAACGAGAGAAACACGGAATTCATAGTAGCTATAAATTACCAGCTTTAATGCCTCTTCGCCTGTTTCCAGGTGAGACCAGTGTTTTCAGATTCTAGTGTTCTCCGGAAGGCGTGGGTGCAAGTGGCCCCACCTGACAGAAAATGTCAGCGTTGTCATGACCCACGTGACAGAACCGGAAGGTCACATTTTGTCAAGAGTGAAGGAAAACTGAAATCCTGACCTCACATTTCCTCCTCGTTTCTCTCCCCATCCCAGCTCCCCTACCCTCACCCCTGGGAGAAACGTAAAAGGTGATGCAGTTTTAGGATTATGAGTTTTGGAAGGAGACAAAGCTGAGCTTGGATCCTGGCGTCTTCACCAACCAGCCGAGTGAACAGGGTGGGTTATCTGATGTCTCCAGGCCCGTGTGTCCTCACCTGTAAAACAGGGGTGACAATGCTTACCTCACAGCTGCTAAAGATTAAAAAAGGTGATAAGTGGACACTTCTGGCTTAGCACTTAACACAGAGCCCCATAGCTAGGGCAGCGGTCAAGCAGTAGCACTGGCTGTGACTGGCAGAAGGTGGCCCCCGTGCATTAAGAAGGAAATGGGGGGCGCCTGGGTGGCTCCGTCGGTCGAGCGTCCGACTTCAGCTCAGATCTCATGGTTCGTGAGTTCGAGCCCCACGTCAGGCTCTGTGCTGACGGCTCAGAGCCTGGAGCCTGCTTCGGATTCTGTGTCTCCCTCTGTTTTTCTTCCTCCCCAGCTCCCACTCTGTCTCTCTCTCCGTCTCTCTAAAATAAATAATAAAACATTTAACAAAAATGTAAAGAAGGAAGCTGGATTTCCTGCCACTGCAGGATACTGCATGGCACCAAAGTATCATCGTCCCCTTTGAAGTATTTACTTATGATTGAAATGGACCTGGTTAGGGGCGCCTGGGTGGCGCAGTCGGTTAAGCGTCCGACTTCAGCCAGGTCACGATCTCGCGGTCCGTGAGTTCGAGCCCCGCATCAGGCTCTGGGCTGATGGCTCGGAGCCTGGAGCCTGTTTCCGATTCTGTGTCTCCCTCTCTCTCTGCCCCTCCGCCGTTCATGCTCTGTCTCTCTCTGTCCCCAAAATAAATAAAAAACGTTGAAAAAAAGAAATTAAAAAAAAAAAAAAAAAGAAATGGACCTGGTTGACCCATAGTTGTGTCTCCTTCTTCATCCCTGTTTAGTATTTGTGCCTTGTTGAAATATTTTTCTCTATTAGTCTCTTTAAAAACATAACTTTTCTTTCAGTTTAATTTATTGTTTTGTATTTTATTTATTTAATTTATTGTTTTGTATTTGTACATCTTCCTTCTAATGTCTTTGAGTTTCCTTTATTTTTCTAGCTTATAGAGTTGGATATTTAGCTGACATGTTTTCAGTCTTTCTCTGTTTTAAAAAGAAATACATTGAAAGCTATAGATTTTTCCAATGAACACTGTAGCTACACTCCCCAAGATTAATATATGTATATATTTATATATGTTTTTAATAGGCCACTTAAGCCTGCTTATATTTCCTTGAATTTCTGGTACATTTGGTATTTTCCATTTATCACACTTTGTCATTCATTTTCCTACCCTACGGAACTTCCCTGCCATCTGTTAAGTTGTTAGCATTCTCCCCATTTCTTCTACTGGTGTGAAAGTTACAAATCCATGTCTGGTATTTCTGGGTAACCTAGTGACCTTGACATCTTTAGCTCATTACAGAGGTTGTGGTTGGTGATTATGTCTATCATTCTCCTGAACCTGACTTTGTCATTCTGATCTCTTTCTCCTACTTTCCACATTGTTTTGTCTCAAATTTTAATTCTGCCTTCTTAACATGCTCATTTGTTTTTTTTAAAAGTGAATGGTTAGGGGCGCCTGGGTGGCTCAGTTGGTTAAGTGTTCTACACTTGATTTAGGCTCAGGTCATGATCTCACAGTTCATGAGATCAAGCCCCAAGTCGGGCTCCATGCTACAACACAGAGCCTGCTTGGGATTCTCTCTCTCTCTCTCTCTCTCTCTGTCTCTCTCTCTGTCCCCCCCTCCCCCACTGTTGCTCTCTCTATAAAAATAAATAAATAAACTTTAAAAAAGTGAATACTTATTTAAATTTACCAGTGTATTCATGGAATTCTTTATTCATCATTGCTTGTGGTGGGACGGTCTGAATAGTTAAGATCTGGTATGGCATGTTGTCTAGCCAGTTGGGACAGAGGCCTGATCAGGCAGAGTGGGCCTAGCAGGCTGTGTATAGCAGCAGAAGACCCACCTGTTACGGCAGGACTCATTTCCTTCTTGCTGAGGTATAATCTTCAATACTTTCTTCAATGACAATCTGGGAATAGGACGTTCTCATATTCTTTTTATATCTCAAAAGATTTTTGTTTTGCTTCAGTTGGGGCTGATAATATAGCTGGGTATAGAATTCTGTATTAACATTTATTTCCTTTAGAAGTTCTGTGGTACCTTCTCATGATTTTCCTACATATTTTATTGCTGGTAAGCAGTCTGTTGTCAATGTATCAGACCTTACTTTGCTAGTAATATTTTCCTCTCCAATAGGATCTAATATTTTTCTCTGGCTCTGTGATGCTGTATAGTTTAATATAGTTAAGACCTGTATTTAAAAAAATAATTGTTCTGCTTTACTTGTAATATTTCTGGAATCTGAAGATTCATGTGATTCATAATTTGGGAATTTCCTTTAGGAATATTGTCTTTCCTGTTGTCTTCTTCTAAGATTCATATTAAAAATGATTTAGAATGTGTTACTCTTTTCTCTAACTTCTTTTTCACAATGTTCAACTCTTTACCTCTCTGCTGTACATTGGGTGATTTCATCATCCCAACTTTTTTCTGTATTATTCCCTCTTTGTTTTTGTGAATTTTTGTTTAGTTTTATCTTTTTGGTTTGGTTTCAGAGGACTCAGCTACTCTGATGTCATTTTGTGGCACACTGTGGTCATTTGTCTTAGTGAGAGGCCCAGTCTTCTGTTGTTCATTTTCTTTTATTCCCGTCACCCACTTCCTTCTAGGCTTGTCCCCGTCATTTGAAAGGTCCCAATATGTTTAATGTGCATCTTTTGATTTGTATCAAATCAAATTGTGCAATGTTATTGTGTGCAAATGTTGGTTTTAGTTCATATAATCAAAAGGTGTAATATATCTTTTAATTTCAATCAATGCTATGTTTGGGATTCATTCATGTTGCTATATATAAATTGAGTTTCTTATATCTTATAGCTGTATTGCACTCAGTGGTTTGGTAACCACCACATTTTATTTATATACTTCCCCAGAGATAGACACCCAGATTTCTATCTTCAAGCCTCACCACCACAAATTTTACTACAGTGAATATCCTTGTATTCCTCCCTTTCTGGACCTGTTCCAGAGTTCTTTGGGGGCATAGATACAGAATTACTTGACTGACTGTCACCAGATTACTTTGTACCATGGCTGCATTATTAGTCTATACATTTTTTTTTTTTTTTGGCAAGGCATGAGGGTTTCCATATTCCTGTATCCTTGCCAACTCTTGGATATATTTGGTTTTCTAATTTTAGATAGATGAAAAAGCTGTAAAATAACATCTCATTATTTTAATTCTTATTTTTTTCTGATTGGTAATTAATTTTAGGATTTTTTTGTGTTCATTTGAGCCTTATGGTTTTCTCTTTGAAAACTGTCCACTCATATCCTTTGCTATGTTACCAGTGATATTTCTGTCTTTTTCTTTTTGATTTTCAAGAGTCCTATATATATTCTAATATTAGGTGTCATTGACTTTAGACATTGAAAATATCTTCTTCCATTCTGTCACTGCTTTGACTTTGTCCATGGTCCCCTGCATTAAACAGAAACCCATACGTTTTCTTAGTGTATTTTTTGAGTTGTAATCTATGTGTAGTCAAATGCACTCATGAAAAATTTTCGGCTTAATGTGTTTTGTCATTTGAATACACTTATATTAACGCCATCTGAATCAAGATGTAGAACATTTCAGTTAAGTACTATCATGGAAAATTTGCTTGTTCCTATTACCAGTCATGTCCCCAAACGCAATCCCTTTCTGATTTCTATCAACAGAGTAGTTTTACCTATTCTTGGACTTTATATAAATAGAATGAAGCTTTGCATTCTTTGATATCAGGCTTCTTTTTCTCAGTACAATAATTAGGAAATTCACACATGTTGTTGCCAGTTTTCAGAAGTTTGTTCCTTTAATAATTCTTTTTTTTCATTCTCCTGTTGCTAGACTTTTGGGCTATTTCCAATATTTGACTAATATGAGAAAGACTCGTTAAATATTTTTGTAGAAGTATTTTTGTGGACATATGTGTCCTTTTATGGGGTAAATAGTAAGAGCGGGATTTCATGTTTTTAACTTTATAAGAAACTTCAAAAAGGTGCCATTTAAACTCCTGCCAGAAATGTATGATGGTTCTCACTGCTTTGTGTTTTCCCTGACTTTTAGTATAACAATGTTTACAATTGAATCATTTTGATGCGTATAAAATAGTATTTTATTAATATCAGTTTGCATTTACCTGATCATTTAATGATACTTTTTCATGTGCTCATTTGCCACAGTATATCTTCCTTTGTGAAGTGGCTGTTCCAATGTTTTGCTTAATTTTAATTGGGTTGTTTGTATTGTTATAATTGAACTGTAAGGGTTCTTCATAGATTTTGGATGTGAATCGTTTGTGTGATGGGATATTTTGTTCCTTAGTTGTAGTATATGTGTTTTGTCATTGGTGCTTCTCAGTTTGCAAATGAAGAAAGCATTGATAAAATCTAATTCGTAACTTTTTATGGTTAGTACCTATTTTTTTTTTTTTTTTGCTTATTCCAAGGCTGTAAAGATATTCTCTGCAGCTTTCTTTTATACATGTATGGTTCCAGCCTTTTCTTTTAAATCTTATGATTCATCTTCTATTAATTGTTACGTAAAGAATGAGGTAGGTCTCCAGGTTCATTTTCTTCTGTCTATTTATCTTCTTCTTACGACAATATTTGTGAAAAAGACTTTCTTTCCACCCCCAACACCCATTTAATTGACTTTTCACCTTGGTTTAAAAAATTCATCAATCATACACGTGTGGCTCTTAATTCTGTTCCCCTGATCTCTTTGCTTATATGCATGCCAATTCTACACTATTTTAATTATATAGTCTAAAAATCAAATCCTGTAATTTTGTGGAGGTGGTTTTGCCTATGTTGTCTTGATTACTAAAGCTTCATTACAATCTTAAAAATCAGGTACTATGAGTGATTTCTTTTGAGATTGTTTTGGCTTTTTACATTTTATTTTCTTGCTGTATTGCACTATCTAGGACTTGTAGTACAATGTTAAGTGTTGATTAGAAGTGAATAAATATAATAGGGATGGATAGCTTTGCATTGTTTACAATCCTAAGGGTTGAAAATATTCAGTATTATTTCCACATTAGATATAATGTTATTTGTGTCTTTTTCATAGATGCCCTTTATCAGATTGTGGAAGTTTGTTTCTCTTCCTGGTTTTATGATGGTTTTTTTTCATAAATGCAGTTAGATTTTGTCCAGTGATTTTTCTGTATATAGTGAGATAATTATATGAAATTTTTCTTTATGAATTATTTTTTATTGGTTTTTAAATCTTAAATCAATTTTGTATTTCTAGGATAAACTCTACTTGGCCATGATATGTTATACTTTTTATGTTTATAGTATGCAATTGCTAATATTTTATTTATTTGTTTATTTTAATTTTTTAAATGTTTATTCATTTTTGAGAGAGAAAGAGAGAGAGAGAGAGAGAGAGAGAGAGAGAGAGAGAGAGAGGGAGGGGCAGAGAGAGACAGACAGACAAAATCCGAAGTAGGCTCCAGGTTCTGAGCTGTCAGCACAGAGCCTGACATGGGGCTTGAACTCACAAAGCTATGAGATCATGACCTGAACCGAAGTCGGATGCTTTAACCAACTGAGCCACCCAGGTGCCCCTCAATTGCTAATATTTTAATGATTTTTTTGTATAAATGTTTATGGTGGATATTGTTTATTATTTTTTATCCTGTACTGTCTTCGTTAGGTTCTAATGCCAGGATTATGCAGCCTCAGAAAATTATTTGGGAAATGTTCCTTCTTCCTCTGTTGTCTAAAAGAAATCTGTGAAGGATTAGTATCACGTCTTCCTTAAATATTGATATATAACCTGAAGATTGTTTTCTTTTGTGTTTTGTTTTTATGGGAAGACTTCTATTGCAAATTCCATTCCTTTAGCAGGTATTGAACTACTTAGATATTTTTTCTTCTTGTATCAGTTGTGATGTTTCTCAAGGCACTTGTCCATTGTTTATAGTATCTTTTTATTAGCTTTCAAATACTTGTAGGAACTGGAGGTATGTTAATCTCTTTTATTCCTAATGTGGGTAATTTGCATTTTCTATCTTTTTTTCTTGGACAGTTTTGCTGGAGTCATAGCAATTTTATTAATCTTTTTAGCAAATCACCTTTCCATATTGTTGATTTGCTATAGCTTTCATCTGTTTTTATTTTATTAATTTCTGCCCTATTTTTTATTTATCCTGTTACCTCTGCTTTAGCTTAGATTTTTTTTTGTTTACTTTTTTGCCACTTGTTAATCTAGAAGCCTAGACTTTTTATTTTATGACATTTTCGCCCTATTTGAACAGGTGATTAAAGCTAGAAACCTCCCTCTGAGCACTGCTTTCATTGCATTCCATATGTTTTGATATGTTGTGTCCACTGTCATTCGATTTAAATGTTTTCTATTTTTTCCTGTGTTTTTTCTGTACGTCAACACCTGTTTAGAAATATGTCGTTTAGCTTCCAAATATTTGACCTCTTTTATTTTTTTAAATTTCTTAAAAATTTATGTATTTATTTTGAAAGAGACAGGGAGAGGGAGAGGGAGAGGGAGAGGGAGAGGGAGAGGGAGAGGGAAAGGGAGAGAGAGAGAGAGAGAGAGAGAGAGAGAGAGAGAGAGAATATCACAAGCAGGCTCCATGCTGTCAGCACAGAGCCCAATGCGGGGCTTGAACCCACAAACTGTGCGATCGTGACCTGAGCTGAAATTAAGAGCCAGACACTTCACCAAATAAGCCAACCACGTGCCCCCAAATATTTGAGTATTTCCAAAGTTATATTATTATTATTGATCTTAATTTTAATGTTTTGTTGTCAGAGAACACGCTTTGTATGAATTAATATATTTTGAGGTTTTTTGAATAAAATGTCCAAGAATATGATTTATCTTAGTGAATGTTTCATGTGCCCTTTGCAAGAATCTGTATTATACAGTTGTTAAATGGAATGTTAATTATGTTAAATTGGTTGGAAGTATTACTCAAGTCTTCTATATTTTTGAATTTTCGGTCTACTTGTGTCATCAGTCCACAAGGAGAGGCATGTTAATTTTTCCCATTATTAATGTGAGCTTAATTTTAGCAACTCTTAGTTCTGTCAATTACTGTATCACGTGTTTTGTAGCTCTTTCATTAGGTGCATACAAATTCAAGGTCGTTATTCTTGACAGTGTAACTCTTAACATTAAAAAATATTTTTTAAATCTCTGCTGTTACTATTTACTTTTCTTTTTAAAAATATTTATTTTTGAGAGAGAGAAAGAGCAGGGAAGGGGCAGAGACAGAGGGAGACAGAGAATCCCAAGCTGGCCTCGTGCTGCCAGCACAGAGCCCAGTGCGAGGCTCAAACTCATGAGCTGGGAGATCATGACCTGAGCCGAAATCAGGAGCCGGACACTCAACCGACTGAGCCACCCAGGTGCCCCTGGTGTTACTATTTTCTTGAATTGTATTATGTGGGATATAAGCATAGCCATGTAGATTTCTGAGCACAGCGATTGATGGTAGGTTGTTTTTCAACATTTTATTTTTAATCATCTGTGTGTGTGTGTTTACGTGTGTTCTAAGTGTGTTTCTTGTAAGAGGCACATATTTGGGTTTCGCTTTTTTATCTAACCTTTAAGTTGTATTAAGTCCGTTTTTATTTAATGTAAGTATCAATTCAGTCGTTTAAGTCTTTCACCTTTTTCTATGTTTCTCTTAATCTTATATCCTGCCTTATGTTGAATGACCAAGTAATTATTTAACTCTGTTAACTTTTTTTGGGTTGTTGTTGTTTTAGAATGGTTGATCAAACCATTTTTTCCTATTGAATGTATCTGACAAAGTTTCAGTTTCACAGTTAAATTAATGTAATTTCAAGTAAATGGTTAGGTTGTTGATCAAATCTGACACAATTTCTATCAAGTTTTTTCATAAATGAGACATCACATTTTAGGACATTTTAAGATTTTCTTGTGCAGCAACTAATTTTAGATACTCAGTACCCATTTTTTCACCAATGTCCTGTTGTAGTGACATGCGTTTTCTGCAATGTTTGTAGATACCATTATTTTGTGTCAGATCAGCAAAAAATCTGTATATTTTTAGATGTTCATTGTTGTGTTATTTTTTTAGAAGTTGCTGGAAATTTAAACACATATAACTTAGCATCATCTAATTTCCAATTACATTAAACTCTTTTTTTCTTTGAGAGAGAGAGAGCAAGCGAGAGCGAGAGCATGCATGAATGGGGCAGTGGCTGGGTGGTGGAGAGAGAGAGAGAATTTTTTTTAAACTTTTTTTAATGTTTATTTTTTGAGAGACAGAGAGAGAAACAGAGCATGAGTGGGGGAGGGACAGAGCAAGAGGGAGACACAGAATCCGAAGCAGGCTCCAGGCTCTGAGCCGTCAGCACAGAGCCCGATGCAGGGCTCAAACTCACGAACTACGAGATCATTACCTGAGACGCTTAACTGACTGAGCCACCCAGGCTCCCCAAGAGAGAGGGAGACTCTTAAGCAGGCTTTATGCTCAGTGTGGAGTCCAACGTGGGGCTCAGTCTCACGACCCTGGGGGATCATGCATGACCTGAGCTGAAACCAAGAGTCAGATGTGTAACAGACTGAGCCACCAAGATGCCCCATTAAATTCTTTTTAAAAAGTAAGAACCTCATGGTTGTATAATTCCGTTCCTCCCCTTACCCGTGTTCTTTTTTCCTCTGTGTTCTATAAACTCTACAACGTGTTGTTACTATTTTTGTTTCGAACAATTGGGGCCTGAATCCATATATATAGCCCATATATTAGAATCTGTATACGTACACACGCGTATTAAAGATAATGAACGGGTCCTTTCTTTTTACCCATATATCACACTGCCTGTGTTTTAATTCTTTCCTGCAGACTGGAGGTTCTCTCTGGTATCACATCACATCCCTCTGAATAAATTCTTTTAGCAATTTTTTGTAGCACAGGTTTTCTAGCTGCAAAAATCTCTTGAGTTTTTCTACGGCCAAAAGTGTCTTTACTTAGCTCTCATGTTTGATGCATCCTTTGGCTATATATACAGTTCTATACTGGCAGCTTTTCTTTTCTCTTGGCACTTTGTAAATTCCATTCCATGGTGAGAAATTCAACCCTCGTTCTTTTCATGCTTCCCTTGCATATGACATGGGTTGTTTTGGGGGCTACTTTTAAGAATTTCTTTCCATTTTCCAGTTTGCCTCTGATGTACTAGGTGTAATTTGCAAGTTATTTCTTAAACATTGTGTTCATGGTTGGCAGAGCTTTTTGGATATGTATGCTGATGTATTCCATCAATTTAAAAAATTATTGACAATTGTCTCTGAAAGTACCTTCTCTTCTGCACTTCTCTCCTCTCCTTCTGGGACTCCAGTTATTTATATTGCTTGGTAGTATATTACAGGTATTGGATGCTTTGTTTTATTCTATTTTTTCACTTGTTATTCTCCTTGTTCAGTCTGGATGGTGTCTGTTGGCCTACCTTTGATTTCACTGATGTTTTTCCTCTGGTGTTCCCAGTCTGCTAGTAAACACATCAACTGAATTCTTCCTCTCTGGGATTACATAAGTTCATTCGCCTAGTTCCATTTGATTTTTGTCTTTGCTAGTTCCCTTTCTCTGCTGGAATTCCTCATCTGTTCACACTTGTCAGCATTTTTCTCTAGATCCTTCCTTATAATGGCTTTCAAAATCCCGGAGTGACTATCCAAACACCTGGGCCATTTCCACGTTTGCTGCCAGGGACGGTTTCGTCTTTGTGTATCTTGTGATTTTTATTTTATGTTAAACATCATTTTGGGTAAGGGATATTCACCTGCTGAGAATGACATGCCACTCTGTCGGGCTGACGGTGTGAGGCTGAGACACTGCAACAATAGCTGAGCTGGTCCTGGACTCTGCTGCAGAGTCTGTGTCTTTAGGGGATTCAGTTCACCTGTTGTGAAGGTGGGTATGAAACTTTGCCTTCAGAAGGGCCTGGGATCTGAGCACCAGCCAGACTCTTTGGATCTCGTCACACTTGGCAGGGCCGGCCACCAGCTTTCTAAACTATGGGAATTCTCTTTCTGCCCTCTAGCCTGCCTGCCAGCCTTTTGAGTTTCTGGAGGCTTCTCTTTGGTCTCTAGATCTGTTCCTGGCTTTCTGCACACGGGGGCCCTCTCTTTTTGCCTTAGAGCACTGCCCTCAGCCTTTGCAGAGCCACCACAGTGTCCTGGATGAGTGTCCGGGGATCTTTGTAGGGTTTGTCTCAATTCCCCTGACTTTCTCCCGGCTTTTGGCATTGATTTTGTTGGATAAATAAATTCTTGTCTCCTTGTTTTCCTACTATAACCTCCCTTTTGATATTTGATAATTATTTGGTAATAAATATTCTGTTCGTTATTTTTATATTTAAAATTTATTTTTTTCCATTAAAAAATTTTTAATGTTTATTTGTGTGTGTGTGTGTGTGTGTGTGTGTGTGTGTGAGAGAGAGAGAGAGAGAGAGAGACAGAGACAGAGAGAGAGACAGAGAGAGAAGGAGGCAGAGAGTCTGAAGCAGGCTCTGCACTGTCAGCACAAAGCCTGACATGGGGCTCAAACTCTCAAACCATGAGATCACAACCTGAGCCAAAGTCAGATGCTCATCTGACTGAGCCACCTAGGCGGCTACCCCCATATTGTAAATTTATGTGAATAAATTTAACATTTGCTGTGTTGATATCTTAAATCCTTGCTATGTTGATATCTTAAATCCAGACTGGAAAGGGGACATAAAAAACAAAAAAGCAAATTAAGTGTGTGGTGGGTGGGTGGGAGAAGAGTTTCATAACGTTTATCTAAAGAGGTCATTTTTCATTTGTACAGAGCTTAAGCTTATGAAAAATATTATACAGCTTTGATGCAAGGTGAGTGTACCAGTCAAGGTCTGCAGGAGAAATAGAACCAGTAGGTTATACAGATAGATGGATAGAGAGCTAGATAGAGAGCTAGATACATAGATGGATAGATAGACACATGCATACATACACAGACGATAGATGCATAGATGGATAGATAGATAGATGGATGGATTTCAAGATATTGGCTCGCACAAACATATTGGAGTTGATTGGGCCAGACAAGTCTGAAATCTATAGGGTAAGCCAAAGGCAGGCTGGAAACTCTGGGGTAAGAGCTAATGTGGTGATCCACGTGCCGAATTTGCTCTTGGGCAGGAAAACCTCTTAAGGCCTTTGATTGCTGATGTTGGCCATATGTGCAAAATACCTTCACGGCAATATCTTGACTAGCGTTTGACTGAAAAACTTAGTGCTGCCGCCTACTTATAAGTTGATGCATCAAATTGACTGTCACAGCGGGAAAGGGCATATTGCACACTATGGTACAGTGTGCTCTAAGGCATAATCTTTAAGGAAGAAAGGAACTGTAAGCAAGAGAAGGAAAGAGTTCCTCATTCATTCATGCTCTCGTGGGAGGCATGCTGGGGCTAGGTATCCTGAACAGTGGGGAAGGTCTGTGTCCAGTTGAGGGGCCCCTCTGCACCCCCTGATTGGCCTTTGTTATGAACCCAAGAGAAATCCTAGTAAACGGGGAGACAAGCGTTCCATCTGGGTTTAGGCATCAGCTGCTCCTGGAGTCGCCTGGAGTCTAGGTGCCAGATGTCTGGCACCTAGAGACTCTGAGGCCCGTGGGAAGGAGCTGTCCCTCTTGTCAGGGGAAAAGAAGTCCCGCTCAGGTGCGACCTCTCGTGCCAGCAGGAAGGGGGTTCCTGCTTCCAGTTGGCTTATCATCCAGGCTACTGTGAGTGAACTCCCAGGGCCACCTCCGATCATTCCGCTCATTGCACTCAAGCAGTCCGTAGGGTATACATCAGCATGTTAACAGAAGGCATTTTGTTTTTGCAAGATGTGATTATGCGATAATGGGTCATTTTTTCCCACCTTTCCATATTTAATACAGTTTTTACAGTGAGTATTTCAATGTTATAATTCAGCCAATGCAGCTATTAACATTTTCGATAAACCAGATGAGTTTATGTTCCGTAAGGAGGAAAATAGGATTCTTAATAGTTTGCTTTTTTCCATAAGTCTCCACCTATAATTACCATAAGCATCTCCTTGAACGTACGGTGCCTTGTGGTCTCAGTGGTTCATGGGGATGACAAAGGATGTCCTAGTACTTGAGAGAGCCCCTCTTTCTGGAAATCGGGCAGCTTCTATGCTCAGGATATTAGAAATAATTAATCCAAGTCATTCCCTTTTTTTTTCTTTAAAAAATTTTTTTAATGTTTATTTATTTTTGAGAGAGAGAGGGAGACAGAGCATGAGTGGGGGAGGGCAGAGAGAGAGGGAGACACAGAATCCGAAGCAGGCTCCAGGCTCCGAGCTGTCAGCCCAGAACCCGACGTGGCACTCGAACCCATGAACCATGAGATCATGACCTGAGCTGAAGTCGGATGCTTAACCGACTGAGCCACCCAGGCGCCCTGTCTTTCGTTTTGTTTTTCAGGTAGAGAAGCCATTCTTCGAGGAAAAAAAAATATATATTTGAGTCATATTCTCTCTCTTTTTTTCAATATATGAAGTTTATTGTCAAATTGGTTTCCATACAACACCCAGTGCTCATCCCAACAGGTGCCCTCCTCAATACCCATCACCCACCCTCCCCTCCCTCCCACCCCCCATCAACCCTCAGTTTGTTCTCAGTTTTTAAGTTGAGCCATATTCTCAAATACCTTGTGCTTTGATAAAGCTAGCCCCGTAACTTTTTAGTGATCTCTTTGTTCTTCTTGCTTTATCAGAAACTGTCAAATTGGTGTAAAGTTTAGATAAGCAATTCTGGCACAGAAAGAAGAACTTGGCAGGGGAGAAAGGAGGTAGCACATATGCACTGCCGAACATTTCAGTCAAAAATAGTTTATGTTTGAGAAATGGAAGAGGAATAGACAGAAAAATTATTATTCTACACCATTGGGAATACTTGATCAAGAGTTGTAGTTTGCAGAAAAGAAGTTCTCGTGGAAAGTGACAAAAACATTCTAAAGGGTGAATTTTAATGTTTTTCAAACTAGCGTTCCCGATGATTTTCACATCAATTCAGTTTAACGAGTCATATTCGCTGAGTGCTTCTGTTGTGACTGACAGCTGTCTCAGTGTCAGAAATAATAACACAGCAGTAAACAAAACCTACCAACTGTTGCCCTTCCAGGGCTAAGGCACCAGTGAGGAGAGACAGATGACGGACGGAATAAACAACTCGGTTATAAGGTATTTTTTTAAGGAAATAAGGAAAGGAGATAAAAGCTGGGGGGGGGTGCAGAGTTTGGTGTCCAGTGAGAATTCTTTCAAGGGGCGAAATAAAGACCCTACGTCTCTGTTCCTTGAAGTGGGTCCTGTATGGTTTAGTGCACTCAACAGCAGGTAACTGATGAGAAACAAGTCCCACTCCAATGGGGCTTGTTTGGTCTGGATGCTCTTATGTTTCCCGAGCCCCAAAGGGAAGACATCTGTGATCCCTCCTCTCTTAGCGTTCAGTGACTTCCCGGGGGAGTTGTTATTATTGTCGTTATTGGCAAGAGAAGGAGAACCAGACACAGAGTCCTAGCTGTGTCCCAGACAGTAAGCCACATGGTTTCATTTCCGTGTCCCGTCTTAGCAGGGGAGACAGGGGCACAAAGGAGTGAGCTACCAGGGGCAAGGGCATTGCTGTTAAGGGTGTTGGAAGACTGGGGTGCCGGTGTGAGTGACCCCAAAGCTGGGACCGACATATTCGCGAGCACTGTAGGCACGGTGTCCACGGGCCATGATGATTTTAAGAGTCCGTGAAAATGTTTTAATTTCTTTGAAAACCAGAAAGAAAAAATGAACATAATGCCCCCAAGATTGTATTTGCTTTTATACTGATGTGGCTGTAAAATATAATTCTTTAACAATTTCTTTATGGAGAAAGGACCCAAGGATGTCCTAATGTGGCCCTGCCCACAGCCCGATGTCTTTCATGGTCCTATGACCAATACCTCCCTTCTGTTCTAATATTGTTTGGCATTTCTCCTTCACCCTGAGGAGCCCAGTGTGTCCCCCCTCCTTGTGTGCCATAAAGGGATGTCTACAGAGGAGCCAAGAATGTCATTTTGCACAGTTCCCAGCACGAGGTAGTCATGTGATGCTTATGTGTCAAATGAGTGAATGAACAGGTGAGTGAATGAATGCTTCGGGGAACGAATGAGTGCATGCTTGAATCAATGAAGTCCTGAGTGAATAAATGACAAATGAATGCTCGATTGAATAAGTGAAAGAGTGAATGAATGCATGAATGAATGCCCGAATGAACAATGAATGCGTAAATAGATAAATGAGTGAATAAATAAGTAAATGAATTAATGCACGAATGCGTGAGAGAATGAACCCTGCCATGCCAGGGTTGGTGGCGGTGGTGATGTGATTTCCCTTTTTCCCTCGCTGACTTTTCTTCCCAGAAAAAACGTGGCATCAGCTCGCTGAATGTTTCGGACAATGGATTTGTTTTAAAATCATTCTGTGCCACATAATGCATACTGCTTTGAACCGGAGGGAGAATTAGAAATAATTTGGAACTCAGTTCAAAATAAATTCACTAAATCCAGTCCATGATAAATCCTGATTGCTTTTGAGCAGTGAAGAATGGATGGTGGGCATCTGTGTACAAGGCCAAATCGCGATGTACCCAAACCTTGACAGTCGGTGCGCCTAGAGAGTCTTAAGCTATTTAGCCACTATTGAGGGTCGGGGGTTCAGCCATTTCTGCCCTTTAATGTAGAGAAGTTTACATGGAATTCTCTTGGTTTTGTTACTAAGATTCCATTGTATTACTTTGGATCGTCCCCCGTGTCTGTGTGTTGGGCTGTGGCATCCGGCTGCCATCTGAGAAGGTCCTTCTGGACAGAATAACTCTTCCAGCCCCAATAGTGCCTCACACATCTGCGCTATCTCCTGAAACACATGCTTATGGCTGGCTAATTGGAAAACATCAACCCATGAAATTCGGGACAATAGTGACATGTGAGTGTGGGGACAGGATGAAAGCAGAAGGACCCGTTGAGCAGGGGAAATGAAAATACTGGTTTTCAATCTGGACTCTGATGTCTACCATTTTGGTTTGAGAACTCGAATTTTAGCTTTATTTATGTACTCCCCCCCCCCTTTTTCCCTCAGGAAGCTTCTATTAGCTGGCGTGTAATGTTTATCTAAAAGGACACATGTTGTAGGTGTGTGCACTGGGGGTGGGGACACCCAGGTGTGGAGTTGGCAGGAGTTATAAGGGTCCAAAGTCAGCTCGGAGCCTGAAATTTGGGAGCAAGAACTTTATGGTTCCCTAAATGTGGATGACAGTGATTCGTTAGGATGTATTTTCCCTTTCTTAAAGTTACATTTTGCCTTTTTGTATAATGTCGAATAACAATGTGAAGGAACCATGAGCCCTTCCACAGATAAGGAAATCTGGCTGGTGTTTTTGTACATCTTGGAGACCCCAAGGCACTGATTGCAAACATATGGCTGGCGATGATAATTCAGAAGCTATTTACATGGTGGGGACAGAAATTGAGTTTCAGAGAAATAAATTCCAATTTAAATCGGGTATGTTACTCATCCCAGAATGTTCCTTATGTGGGATTTATTTCTATGACAAGTGTCACAAGGCTTCTCCATGAACACACTCGCATCATAGCATTCTTTTGTGGGAATTGACATCAGCCAAATAGACGACCGATATCCTGGATAATATAAGGTCAGTTTGAAGACCCACGATCACCCCCCCCAGAACACGGAGAGTTTCTTATGTAGCAATGAAGGGCTTCTTCTCCTTTCTGTGAGAGTAGGACCTGTCCTTTGTTCTTTTCTCCGAGTTACAGTGTCTTCTCATCTAATTGCCTCAGATGGCTGCTAAACCGTCAGGTGATACGAACTTCACTGGGTGCATTGGTCATATAGCCATAGATGCCTAGCAGCTCAGGGACACGAGAACAGGTGTCCCGCCCGTGGCTGGCAGAAGAGAACACATATACAAAGGCTACATTCCTTGGCTCTCGTCTTGTGTCTTCACTTCATGGTCTTAACAACCTTAAATCTTAATGAAAAGGTGCCACGTTGGTGTAATGTGCTTTAGGGAAGAAGCATTCTCCTTATACTCTGCCCCTGCCTGCCCCACCCCTGCTTCACTCACCTCCAGCTTCCAGGTACCCACCTTGGAGGCGTGGGAACCACCCAAATCAATATGGTGCATCTTACAGGCACACCAATTTTCCTTAATGCCAAGTAATTTCTCACCCTAATTCTGTGTTAGAGTAAGCTTACGTATATTATGTGCAAAATGTGGTCTCATGTGTTTTTAAGCCATGACGCAGAACTACCAGAAACGTGGTAGCTATGACAGAACACTTGAGGTGGTCTTTGGCCATTCCCATCCCTGTCTCAGAGCTGCATGAGTGCATCTTGATTCTTCGGCCTCCTTGTGACTCCCTCTCCCCTTCCTGCCAAAGCCCACTCTCTTCTCTTCTCCCCTGTCAGGTCATCTACTACCTCACACATCTACCTGGCTGCCTTTCAGCTTCTGCCCCATCCACGTGTGCTTCTAGGCTCTGTAGCTCACCTGTTCAGCCTCCCCAGACAGAGGGTCTGATATTCAATATGCCACACAGGGCACACCTCTCCCCACTGGCGGGGATCAGGTCCAAAGAGGTGTGGCCAAGGAGGTGAGACCCATGGTGCAAGGCCTGACCCTCCAAAGGAAATGCTGGGGGCTGGGGAGATCTGGGAGCTTTTCCGAGTTTCTCGGATGGGGCTGGGGAGCTACAGGTCCCACCACATAGTCTGACCACCGTGACTTTGGATTCCACTCAACTCCCCAATTTGCACTCCCAGGGGCTGTTTCTCTCCTGTTCTGTGCCATTTTTATCATCATCCCCACTTTCCGCTGCCAACGTAGACTGGGAAACTTACCCTTGAATAAGCCTGAGAGCCAAATGTCTTTGTCCAACAAGAAAACCAGGAGAGAGTTGCGTGCTTTAGGAAGCATGCGTGTCTTAAGACGTGCAAAGATGTGTGTGGTGATTGGAAGAAATAACGCTACCAGTGTCTCCTGCCGCTATCAAATCCGACTTCCCTTCTGATAACAGATACTTTGGAATAACCCTTTACTTCCTGGCGTGAAATTTGTAGATAACATCACCCACCTACAGACACACTGGATCTGTGTTCATAGACGTCTCATTCACAGCCATTCAGTGAGGGGACAAACCTCTGGCCTCTTGTGTCTGAGCGTGTACCTGGTGAAATACACATTTCATTGCGTGATTTTTATTTTTATCTTGTCATTAGATTATAATTAACTCGTTATATTGAGTTTTTAAATAGCTTTATTCAGGCATGATTTTCATATCACTTCCTTTCCTTCTACATGTTCAGTTCAGTAATGTTTATATGTACAGAGTTGTGAAACCGTAACCAGAATCTAGTTTTAGAACATTCCCGTCAACCCAAAAAGAAACCGCATGTGCGTTAGCAGTCTTTCCTCATTCCATGCTCAGCCTCAGGCGAACCACCAATCTATTTTATATCCTATAGATTCGTCTTCTTTGGACATTTCATGCACGTGGAATCATATAATACTTGAGATCTTTGAGGTCATGTTTTTTTCACTTTCCACAGTGTTTTTGAGGTGGTATCAGTACTTTGTTCCTTTAAAAAATTTTTTTTTATCATTGATTCATTTTTGAGAGACAGAGAGAGACAGAGCATGGGTGGGGGAGGGGCAGAGAAAGAGGGAGACGCAGAATCCAAAGCAGGCTCCAGGCTCTGAGCCATCAGCACAGAGCCCGATGCGGGGCTCGGACTCACAAACCATGAGATGGTGACCTGAGACAAAG
Source organism: Panthera tigris (assembly GCF_018350195.1). NCBI lineage: Eukaryota > Metazoa > Chordata > Mammalia > Carnivora > Felidae > Panthera > Panthera tigris. Next base: position 5,252,579 of record NC_056668.1, read on the forward strand.
TCGTACGCTTAACCAACTGAGCCACCCAGGCGCCCAATACTTTGTTCCTTTTTATTGTCAAATGGTATTCCGTTGCGTGGCTATATTACATTTTGTTTATCCATTCACAAGTTATAAATGGGGATGCTATGAACACTTGTATACAAGTTTTTGTAAGTTTGTTTAAACATTACATGGGTAGGAAGGTCACATTATTTATTATTTTTCAAGAGCTCCACTGGTGTCTCTAAAAGGTGGAAAGACCCTTTGGAAAGTTCTGGGCTGAAAGACATACATGGCGATCACGTTCTTGAAACATTCACTACAAATTAGAACTGGGTGCAATATAGTCACGTTTATAAGCCAGATAGATTTAGAGTCTGGCTCCAGTGATGATCAGCAGATGTCTCATCTAGAGAAACACGCCACAGAACATGGAAACACTTGTGAAACTGGGCGCCATTATTTGCCAGGTGGGTTGGCCTGCGCGGTTAGGACGTCGAGAATCCTTGCTTCTCCCTTGCATTGGCAGCCACGCCAGGGCCCCAGTCATAATGGAAACACAGAGTCCCTATAGATTTCCAAAATGCCCCCCAGGACGGTACCGACCCATCGAGATTGCGCTGATAGGATCCACAAGTGCAGACGTTCTTGACCGTCCGTCACGTGCCAACCATCCTGCTCGTGTTTCACAAGCTCCTTCCACTTAGTCGTGACAGCAATCCCATGGACTAGGGCAGTCTTAGAGGAGCAAAGTGGCCCAGAGGAGCCCCCTTGAAGTACCCGGCACCGCCTCGTGTCCCAGTGCGTGTCCACCACAGGACAAGGGCGAGCAGAAATGGCGATGGCAGGGCACAAGAGCAAGAGGGTGGCGGGAGACATGCTGAACGAGGAGGTCACCCTGCCTCCTTCACGCTGGCACATCTGTGTGCAAAGCCGGCTCTGTTTCCCCAAGGTTACTCATTCACCTTCAGAGAAGAACTTTGAGGAGGCAGACTTACTGTAGTTTTCATTTCTGTTCCTCACAGGGAAATGCATGCCTTATAATCTTCTGTTTTTTTTTTTTCTCCTGCAGATGGTCTGTTTAGGAGTATACCCTAAAGCACCCTCTTTCTGGTGTGACTGTGTACTTAGCTCTAATACAAGGCTTCGTAGGGGAAAACCTGTCAGAGATGTTTTAGGGTGGTTTCTTTTTCCGTATTTGGGAAGCCTAACCAAATAACACTTGCTGTGGTCATCGTTAAAGGCTCGATATTTATTTATATTTATTTATAATTTTTAAAGTTTATTTTTATTTATTTTGAGAGAGAGAGCAAGAGGAGAAGGGGGACAGAGAGAGGGAGGGGGAGAGACAGAATCCCAAGTAGGCTCTCCACAGTCAGCGCAGAGCCTGATGCGGGGCTTGAACTTACGAACCGCGAGAGCATGACCCGAGCCGAAATCGAGAGTCAGACGCTTAACCTACTGAGCCCCCCAGGGGCCCCTAAATGCTTGATATTTGAAACCCGATAGCAGTGGACAGTGTAGGCCTCACGTTGGTAGATGATAGCCGGAGAGCTCTAGCCGTTGTCTTGTGCAGTGTCTGGGCCTTGAGATCATAGCTTCAGCTTCTCCTTCCAACTCCTGGCTTCTCCTTTGGGATGTGCTTTCTCAAGAGGCACATCAGCTAGAGGTATTTATCCACTAGGAAATGTTATAATACATCTACGTTATATATATATATATACGTGTATATATATGTGTATATATATATATACACACACATGTATGTATATATACATATATATATATATATATATATATATATATATATATATGTTTTTTTTTTCCTTTGAATTCAGGTAATATCATTGATCTGGTAGAGTTTGCCAACTCCTGGAATGGTCTTCCATTGCTTTCCTAGCATGTTATTAGGTCTCATGGTCTCAGGTGACTTTAAACAGGAGGACCGACCATCCTGGTTAACCAGGGACAAAGGAGGGAACCAGGATGTGTGACTCTCAGTGCAAAAACCTGGACAGTTCTGGGCAAACCTGGACAGTCGGTCACCCTAGAGATGGTTTTAGTTGGCAAGAGTACCTTGACAGCTCTGTCATTTTAACATGTTGTGTTCCTCCCCCCACCCCATCTCGGACGACAGATTCTCTTCCACTTCTGTGTAAACTTTTCTTGGGGAGAAGTCAGCCTGCCCAGCACCCTCTGGCCACTGCCTTCGTATGCGAGATTCTTGACACGCTTTATTTTAGCGTCTCTCTCCTGTGGACTGTTGATTTTCAGCAGCACGTGGGCTGCAGAAGTCCCACCGCTGAGACCTCCAATGGTCCCTTTTCTAGGGCAGCGTGCGGTAAAAGATGACATTCTGTGTGAATTGCAGCGAGAGATCATTTCCCCCTTTCCCTTTGAAGGCCATCAAGGTGACCTCCAGCAGCTCGGGGTAGGAGAATTCAGGGCTTTGGCTTCCCAGGTTCAGACACAGAGTTGAGCACCTAGTTTAAGCTCCGTATAATTTTGTGTAATTGCATTCAATTGCTCGCTCAATCTCTGATCGCTTTCTAATGAGCTGTTATTTTCAGAGGTAGGAGAAAAATCAGTGCAGGAAGAGAGGACGACACGAAGTGATGGGGAAGGGAGACCAGGCCTGCGTTCCCTGAGCAAGGGCTCTCTGGGGAGGGGCGTGCCACGCAAGGCTGGAGGACATCGAACAACACAAGATTATGTTATGGGAGCTGGGCATCCCTTAGAAAGAGAGGCTAAGACGTGGGGAGAGTTGGCAAAATGCACACGTGGCCAGGTTTGTTCAGTCTTTGAAGAAGTCAGCAAAGTCATTGTTCTTTTCAAGACTTTAGTGTTTTAAATCTTTATTTATTTTTGAGGAGAGGGGAGGGAAGTGAGAGAGGGGGACAGGGGATCCATAGCAGGTTCTTCACTGACAGTAGAGGGCCGGATGTGGGGCTTGAACTCACAAACCCTGAGATCATGACCTGAGCCAAAGTCCGAAGCTTAACCTACTGAGCCACCCAAGCGCCCCAAGACTTTAGTTCTTTAGAGCAGTTTTAGTTTCGCACCAAAAATAAGGGAAAGGTACAGAGATTTCTTTATTCCCCTGCTCCCACCCATACAGAACCTCCCCCACTATCAACATCCTACACCAGAAGGTGCATTTGTTACCAGTGATGAATCTGTGCTGGTACATCATCATCACCCAGAGGCCATAGTTAACATCAGGTTCACTCTTGGTGATGTGCTTGCTACGGGTGTGGATAAATGGGTCATGGCAGGTGGCCACATGAGTAGCTTCACTGCGTTAAAAATCCTCTGTGCTCCATCTTTTCATGCCTCTGTACCCACCCCGAGTGCTGGCAACCACTGATCTTCCTACAGTCTCTGTAGCGTTGCCTTTTCTAGAATGTCACGTAGTTGGACTCATACAGCGTGGAGACTTCTCTGATTGGCTTCTTTTGTTTAGTAATGCATATGTAAGCTTCCCTCATGTCTCTTCCCAATTTGATTGTTTATTTCTTTTTTTAAAAAGTGTTTATTTATTTTGAGAGAGCAAGCGAGTGAGCAGGGGAGAGGCAGAGAGAGAGAGAGAGAGAGAGAGAAAGAGAGGGAAGTAGAGAGAGAGAATCCCAAGCAGGCTCCACACTGTCAGCGCCGAGCCTGATGTGGGGCTCGAACCCCCAAACCACGAGATCATGACCTGAGTTGAAACCAAAAGTGAGACGCTTAACCAACTGAGCCACTCGGGTGTTTATTTCTTTTTAGCGCTGAATACTATCCCAATGTCTGGGTGTGCTGTTTATCTGTCCATTCACCCCCAAAGGACATCTTGATTGCTTCCAAGTTTTGGTAGTTATGATTGAAGTTAATTTAAAATAATGACAAAATATGTGATATTAAAAGTGAGATGTGCCTGGATGTTATTGAAATGCACGCAAAGGGCCTCCAAATCCAGGCTCCCTTCATGCTTTTGCCAGTGGGTCTGTTCTCCCCTAAGCAATATCAGTAACTCCCTGTACATGCCTTCCCATCTCCAAACACGGAAACAACTACTTGGTCCACTTGCTTTTGTCATTATTACATTTCATGAAAGAATATCATCATTGTCAGGGGACCTAGGATATGAACTAATACTGAAACCAAAGAACAAACAAACGAGAGAGAGAGAGAAAAGAAAACCGTCTCACTGTGACAAATCTTCACAAACCCCGCATTTTATTAAGATGTAAACCACTTGAAGAAAAGCCAGAGGAAAATAGAGGGAATGAGGTGTCATTCGACCAAACAAACGCTGAAAGGTGACCATATAAATTGTCTCAAATGGCAGCCCAGAAAGCAGGGATCTGTCACTGTGGAAACAGAGTTAGCAGAAACAGACTTAAATGAAAACGAAGCAGTTTATGTTCTTCCGGAGACACTCCGCACGTGAGAAAATGCTAGAACAACGTGTATTCAGAATACACAGCTGGACACATTTTTGTTGTTTATACTTTCCCCGAGATTTACGTTCTTCCCAAGAGATCTGTTGTGTGTGGGATATGTGGCCACCAGGGGGCACTGCGTGCGCGCGTGCACAGTTAGTCTGGGTGACTGGGTTTCCATTGTAGACTCCCATCAAGGCCACCAGCCCAGGTCGGTGGACAGGTGTGGAACTGGAGGTCACACGCCAAGACTCTGGCCCAGCTCCTCATAGTCCAAAGGCTTTCATGTTTGTTAACTCATGACCCCTAGTGTCGTTCCCATAGACAAAGAGGACTGAATATGATATTAACAGTGGATTGACCGAAAACACCCGTGTGCTCGCTTGGTTCAATGCGCGGTGGACGCCAGTGTAAGGTGCTCGTGGATATTCACGGGAACGTGGGGCCACAGAATCTGGAGCTGGCCAGGAATTTCCAGATCGCGTCTCCCAAATCCCCACCCAATGCAGGAGGCCCCCCAGGAGCCATTTGCCTACCTGACTGCTTGTCTTCTAGCCATCTCTGAGATTTTCTAGGCAGATCTTACTTCACACGGAACTCATTCCATGGAGCAACAGAAGGTCCCTCCTTGTATTGAGGCCACATGGGAGGACTCTGTAATTCTGCCACTTGACTTTGACATCTTTTTATCTAACTGCTCTAAGAACAGTGGTGGATGACAATTACTGAGTTGAAAACACTGAAAATCTTGAAAGTACAGAAGATAGCCTTCATAAGGTGTCAACAAACTACTTCAGTATCATTGTGTTGCCCCATTTTGATAGGTATTGTAATAAGATGACTTTTTGTGGCTTACATGTCCTGAATCATATTTTAAGGCTGCAGATTTTTGTGTGTTATGTAAATGAGACCATCAGGCCCCAGATCTACAACATGAGCTTCTAATGAACTTCTAATGAGTTCTGTTTCTGCACACAAGGGGGAAATTTTCATCATTTCCTTCTATACTTCCTACCGATGGCCACAAAGACAAAAGCTATCCACTTACAATGCCACCTACACTTTATAGCAAAACGGAAAAAACAAGACCATTTCAATGGTGAATTATTTTATGTAAGTATAAATATAAATATACACACACACACATACTCACTGTGTTAGCATGTGCCACAGGAGAAATAAAGAAGAAAATAATAACTAAACGCAATGGTGCAGTATAATTTCCCCAAGCTGGTGGTTCATGCAATTCCAATTTGTTTTGGCTGTGTAAGGTATATGATAAATAATTTTCTCTTCTTGACCATAGGCTGATATCCAAGAGACAAGAAAGGTAACAAATCGCCTATTGTTGCCTTTATTAAGCTGATATCAAAAAACATGAAGCTAGTTCTAATATTTGATTTGGCTTAATTGATTGGCAGAAAGAGAAACACAGAGGGAGTTTCCCTGTAACACTAGGTTTTTAATCCCACTGGGGGGGAGAAAACCCGTAGAGAAAGGGTCACACTGGGAATCCTCAAAGATGGCTGGTGGAGAAGTCAGAAACTGGTTCCTTTTTATATCCGGTGCCTCAGAAGAGCCGAGGAGGAGATTGGGAGGCTGCACTCAGTGCTGAGGTGTCCACAGCTGACATCCCCAGGCTCACGTCTGCTCAGAGGACAGCCCACATTCACGTCTTAATGTGGGCAGCCCTTCCCAACATCACTTGCAGGAATTACATTGCCAGGAATTCACGGTTAGATAGTGTATTATTCTCACTGGAAAGTAGGAGCAGGTGGAAGGTTGTCTGGAGTAGAGCTTCCTTCACCTTGAGGTGACCTTCACCTGCCTGGGGTGGGGAACTTGGTGCTTCTCAAGTGAAAAGCTGCCAGGTACGTGGGTCTTGGCAAAGTTCAGGCTGAGCTTTGGCCATCTTTGAAATGCTGATTTTTCAAAGTGCACAGCAATGACCTAGAGAACTCTAGAAATGCCTAGGCCTGCTCTCCCACCACACAACCCCACCCCCCCCCACGCACGTGTGCACACACACGAACACACACACACGCATACCGCACACACACGTGCATGCTCAGGCATGCAGAATTAGCCTTGGAAAAGGACTAGGAATATGGATTCGGGCTTCCCACTGAAACTTCCAGGCTCTGCCCTTGATCCTTTCTGCTGATTAGGACTTGCTTTCTTTATTGCAGACATGATGTCATCTCATTGACAGTTTAAAAAACAAACACATGTCTGTCTGTGCACATTTATACATTCGCGTATATATCCTTTTAAAAGACGCACACTTGGGAATTGGGGGGCATACAGGTTGTGAGATGGTTGTACCTGCTTTTTAAAAATGTTACCAAAAATACGTGCAGTGCATTTGCTCATGTGGTTACCATCACCGTATGAGTAAATCGTTTCTTCTCACTTACTCTCTTGTGCCTATAGTCCTTCAAACACTGTATTTTTTCCTGTTCTTGTTAATTGCTGGTTTTAGACCAGATTTTTCTGTTACTAGATTTTTTGATTTCTAAAAGAGATAAAACATGATGTAACATGTGTTGTCTCTCTCTCTCTCTTTTTTTTTTCTCCCGCAATAGACAGTACTGGGAGAGACACTCACCCTGGCCGTCCCCAGTAGTCTTACTGGACAGTCCGGTCTTACTCACTTGGGGATTTTATGATAAGCCTCAGATTCTAAACATGACTTTGACTCCAGATCTACTGAGGTTCTGTGTAACTTGGGAAAGTATGGATTCACTCTTACAAATTGACAAGATTGTGGACCCCGTGAAGCACTCAAAATATGAGAGGGTGTTTCTCTCAGTTTCTTATTCTGCTTATAATCATTTGTCTCTACTTTGCTGTCCTTAACTAGGCGGCTTTATTCTCCAGATATTTTCCCCTGGTATGTTTGTGGCTTTGCTTAGTCGCGTCTCTTTATGCTTTAAGGATTTCCATTTTAAACTTTAAGTTTCTTATAAGGTTACCTTAAAAAAGACAGCCTATTTTCTGGAGTGACATAGGACAGATTGTCAGGGGACGATGTGACTGTCCTTTAATCGGGCACTGTTTTATATACATAATAAAAATGATTTCTGCCCGCTTATCAGATCGATGTATGGGCTCATAAATTCACTTTATCCTGGCGTCCCTAGTGAAGGACATTTCGCCATGTGCTGCTAAGAACAATCAAGGTTTAAAATCATTTTCAAAGGTGATAAAATAACCAGGGTGGTTTATGAAGAGGGATGGAAATTTGATAAAAATAGCATGACATATCTCACAATATACAGTGAGAAAGCCCATCTCTTTTAAAATGTAGAGACGAAATGCTCTAATATTTGTTTTTATCTAGATTAAGTTACAAAGAGAACCATCATTGTTTCCGTCCTGCTACAAATGAGATCTGTCTGGTGGGACATCATCACGTTGTTGTCAGCTTGAGGTCTGGCTGCTCTGTGATCGCACACACAGTCACCATCTCACGCTACGCGTCACCCTACTGGATAGGAGTCTGGACTTTATTAATATAATTAACTTAGATCACTTTCGTGACAACTGATATAGCTACAATCGAGTGATGACATCATTTGTTCTTTGATATAAATGTTGGATGGAAAGGTTTGGAGACCGAAGAGAGGAATGGACGTTCATTAGTCTAATAATCCTTGGATACTAGTCATTTAGGTTGACTTGTGTCATCTATACAAAGACACAGGATTTTTTTAAAAAAAATGGTGTCCTTGGATATGTGCCCCAAAACACTTCTGTCCAATGCAGCTATAAATCAAAATATTACTGGATCATGAAGTAGGTATTCCTAATACAGTCAAAGCATCTTGATCCATGTTGGATCTTTCTGACATGTTCCCATGACATGTCCGTGTATACACGATCACGTGTCCTGAAGGTTACGTCATCATTAACGTCAAACATCCCTCTTTCCTTAAAGGTGGTTCTATATCTTGACTTGGAGGTAGAAAAACATTTAGAGCAATTCACAGCAAATCTTATATATCACTTTTTGTTCTAGACATTCTGTTTTTTTCTTATCGACAGACGTGTTTTCTTCATATCTAACAGTATTATCCAACTCGCACCCCTTTTACTCAACTAATAACTTTTCTACTATCAGAACAAAAGTTAGTTTAAAATTGGTTGAAGTGTCCTGCATTTACACTTAGAATAATAATTTTATATAAGAAAATCAAACTATATTTCATCTTCTGTAAGTCAGTAAAATGTTTTGGGGGTTAATGATCAAATTTTCATTCTGCTTATTTTATTATCAGTGAAAGTGTTAGTGCAACTGAGTCTTGATTTTAAGCAGATTTCAGAAGCCAATTAAATTCTGCCTTCAATAACTCAGTTCTGTCTATAGAGGTGATGTGTGATGGGTCTCTGGTAGTGAAAAAGGGTTACTTTTGCTATTTGGGTTTTACCATTAAAACAATTTTATATACGGGGCACCTGGGTGGCTCAGTTGGTCAAGCGTCCGACTTCAGCTCAGGTCGTGATCTCGCGGTTGGTGGGTTCGAGCCCCGCATCGGGCTCTGTGCTGACGGCTCAGAGCCTCGAGCCTGCTTCGGATTCTGTGCCTCCCTTTCTCTCTGCTCCTCCCCCGCTTATGCTCTGTCTCTCTCTCTCTCTCTCTCTCAGAAATAAACATTAAAAAATTTTAAAAAACCAATTTTATATATATCTGCCTGTGTAAAGTGTTTTAAGCACTCAAGATCATATGCACTTTTATCTTTGTGGGTTTCCCTGAGTGGATGGGGTGTTATCTAGATTCTAGCTTTCACCTGTCTGAAAAGAGGAGGCAGTAAGGCCTGAGTATTTGATTTTAAAATATTCATGTCAATTTTAAATAATTTTAAAATATTCATGTCAATAATTTATGGTGTTTTAGAATATAAGGTATTTATCATTTCATTCCCTCATTAATGGATTCATTAATGGATTCATTGATTCATTCACATGTCAACCATTTATTGAATGCCTTATGTGTGCTAGGATCTGGGCTTGCTTCTTAAGTACTAACAAACAAATAAGATACTGTCTGTAGAGAGCTTCGAGTGTAACGGGGGAAACTGGAAAGTAAATACCTAATTCTAACACAACGTGTTGAGTGCTAAATTCCAACACAGTGTGTCCATGGTTACAGAAAAGCCGTGACATATCATGACAGTAGGGAAATCATGCTTGGTATCCTACAGAAGTTCACCCTAAAATGAATTCCACACCTCACATCTCGTTGGGTCTGCCATCTTTCAAGAACACCTAAAAATAGGAATCACGTGCGTAATTTTTGCAAACATGATTCAGTGCAATACAGGCCTGAGGAGAGTATGCATCTCTGTATGTGAGCGGAAGAACTCTCTCTGCATGATTTTCTGAATGAGGATTACCGTTCACATTATTAACTCAATGCCATATTCAGCACACAACGCTGGTCAGCTGACTGTCAACATTGGACCGATTTCCCCAGAGTGGCCCCCGTGGCGAGATCCTCGAGGGGCCCTGAGTGGCTGGGATCACACAGCAACACCCTCTAGGGAACTGACCAGAAGCAGAAAATGCCTGCAGCTGGTGACAGGCACTTCTAAGGCACATCAAGCCTGAGTTTTCACTCATAAATAACCTGAGTCTCTTCCACCTAAATAAGACTTCGCCAGAAAATGGTCCAGTTTTGTTCAGCTTGCAGTTATGTTCTAGAACTTTTTAAGTTAGTTCAATAGAACCGTTTGAAGTATCATAAAAAGCCATACCAACCATCAAATGAAGAAACAAAGCCGCAGACTAAGAACACGGCCACAAATCACATTCTACAAATATGAAGATATAAGCACCCTGTTTTCGTTTTGGGGTTTTGTGGTTTCCTCTCAGCTTGGCTCTGCCACTTGCTGTGGCCCAGACAAGTCAGGTGACCCCTTGGGACTCGGATGTGTCCTATGTTAAGTGAGGAAATTGAACTAAGTCATTTCGCAGGAAGCTACCGTTTCTAAGTCTTTTGGGTGCACGCTTGATGTGCTGTGCTGAGAATTAACGGTGAGAAGGGTTTCGACGGTTACCACAATTCTTGGTTGAGAGAGGACTGGTCAGAGAACGTGGGTTTGGTTTAATAACGTCAAAAATATACCTTATTTGTTCGCAAAAAGCTAGGAAAATAAATACCTGCATTTCCCTCGGTCACATGTTACAAAACAGGGGCTCCCTGCTCATTCCACACCGAGAGGCGCTGTCACACAGAATGATCTCTCAGGAGCCCCGGTGGACTGGCTAATCGCCACCGGCCCCTGCCACAGCAAATGCTGATTCACAGGAGGTGCTGTTATTATGTGGGTCCCTGGAATTCAGTGGAAATTCTCAGAAGGGAGGAGTTGATCAAAGACAGTGCATCTGTCCTTTCTGAGGTGTAAAAGATAAGCCTTTCAGTACTTTTCATAAACACACCTCTCCAATATAGCAACAAACACTCTTGACGGCGTTTTAAAATTGGGAAAGAAATGTTGGGATATGTGCTCTTTCTCCTTTAATTTTAATTTTATTTACTTATTTTAAAGTTTTTAAATTTATTTTGAGAGAGAGAGAGAGAGAGAGAGAGAGAGAATCCCAAGCAGCCTCCTTGCTGTCAATGAGTGTGGAGCCTGATGTGGGACTCGATCCCAAGAACTGTGAGATCATGAGCTGAGCTGAAACCAAGACTCAGATGCTTAACCAACGGAGCCACCCAGGAACCCCTATTCTTCAGTTTTTAAATTCCTCCAAGAGACTGTTTCTAAGAGGGTTTGCCCTTTAATCCTAGCTGATACATGATTTGTTGTCTTACAATTAAGTGCAGATGGTTTCCAGCAGTAATCAGATAAACAGCGATGCAATTTAGGGATGGTTCAATTTCCGGGTTGGATTTGCATCCTAATCCGGGACTAAAAAAAAATTAGAAAACTGTTTCCAGATGACCTGTAATGTTCTTTTACAACATTCGCTTCAGAAGCCCTTAAGCATGGCAGATAATGCCCATGGTTACGTGGGGCGAAGAAAATTAGTTCACAGAAGTAGGTAAAAATGTGGAAATGCCTACAGGTTGTGCAAGGGCCAACTCCCCTAGAAAAAAGAGTGGCCAGTCATAATAGATTGAAATTGGTTTGAGATCCGGTTCGGATGGAACGTTGACGGAGCCCTTGACCCTTGTCAGCAGTGTGCAGGGGGGACGGCTGAGGTGGACCGTCAGGTCCTGGAAGACGAGGGGAACATTTCTACCACAGGGGAGGGCAGGACAAGGTGGCAGATTCTTAGTGTCGCCTGCACCGAGAGCAATCGGGAGACACACGTAGGTTCCTCGGTGACCTGTCGCCTCACAGAGATGGGAGTTTCTGGCTGAATCAGAGCTGAGAAACGCAGTGCGCGCACGGAAGGCTGCCCGACCCAGTTCTGATCACAGATCTGAAGATGGGTCTGGGGAGGTGGGGATGGGCTCTGTGGTTTTTCTGGCTTTCTCATTTTGGAACTTCTGCTGTCCCTTTTGGCTGTTTCTCTTTCCACTTCTGGAGCCCTGGTGCATCTCCAAGGACAGGGTGGTGACGGCTTGCTCCTGGAGCTGTGTCCGCTGGTCCTCGTCGTTCAGCTTTGCCCCTCAGTCCTGTAAAATGCTAAAGAAGAAGAATCATCCTTTACAAGCTGACCTAAGATCGGCTCGCGTAGTGCGATTTTCACGTGAGGAGGGGAGACGGATGTGGCCTGCTTGGCTCTGGGACACTCAGATCATGCTTGTGCACCATGGACCCTGGTGGGATCATCGGGGGCCATGAGAGAGGGCAGTGGAGCCTCCCTGCCCCCACCGTGTAATCTTGTACTCACACTATTCCAAGAAGTTCAAGCTTTGATCTGAGTGCCTTTCTTCTAAGAATTTGGCTTTAACTTTTATTGGAACTTAGCTTGGGCCCACCTTGCATGCCCAATAAAATTCCCTGGGAATGCTTGAAATTCTTTAAAAGAAGAGAAGGGGTTTCCTACAACGCTGGTTGCGGTAGGCAGAAGCCTTGCTGACCTCCAGACACCCTTGCTCTTGTCTAATTTCCTCCCATTGAGAGTTGAGAAACCTGCCAGTGATTATGTTGTATTCTATGGCGAAAGGGGTTTTGTGGATGTGATTAAGGTCTCAAATAAGCTGACCTGAAGGTAGGGAGATTATCAGGATGGGCCTGACCTAAACGCATGATCCCTTTAAATCTGAGTCGGAGGTCAGAGCATGAGAAGAGATTGGGGCGGGGAGGACAGGTGTGAGCCACCAGGTGCTGAGAACAGCCTCCAGCTGGCAGCCAGCAAGAAAATAGGGGTCTCTGTCCCCAAACCCCAAGGGACTGAATTCTGAAAACAAGAATGTGCTTTGGGAGTAGATTTTCCCCCAGAGCTTCCTGATGAGAACCCAGCCTGGCTGACACCTTGATTTCAGGCTCGTGACATCTTGGGCAGACAAGCCAGCCGTGCCCCGGTGAGCGTCTCATGCACAGAAGTGTGAACTCATAATGGGCATTATTTCCAGCTGCTAAGTGCAAGGGCGTCTGTCTGCCATGATAGAAAGCTAATACATAGGCGCAACTGTAGTCAATTGGACCATTTCATTTCTTTGATTAAGGATTTGATTTCGGCTCTGACCCACCCTCTCTACTCTGTGTGTTGATGCCAAGGCTGGGATCCTGCAAACCCAACTCTTCTTCACCAGCTGTGCATCCGGGCTCTGCCATCAGGGCCCCTGGGTTGTCTGGAGTCTGGCAGAGAGGGCAGGGCGAGTTCCCAGCTATCGATTCCTGGTTGTCTCAGTAGCATCTGAACTTGACCCAGCTGGCAGTGGGCTCCTGAAGTCACATTCAGTTTCAGTGTGCAAGGTTATCATTCCTGCACCTGCAAAATCAGCCTTATTGTACCCCCTCCGAGATGCAAATGCCACCCAATAGCATCCTCTACTTACAGGTCTGAATTTACAAGGTCCTTCTTTTTTTTTTTTTTAAAGTTTAATTATTTTTAAGAGAGAGAGTGCACGCATGCACGGAGTGGGGTGGGGCGGAGGCTCCTCGCTGCTCAAGCAGAGCCAGACTCAGGGCTTGATCCCGAGAAGCGTAAGAACGGGACCTGAGCCGAGATCAAGAGTTGGCTGCCCAACCAACTGAGCCACCGAGGCGCCCCTACAAGGTCCCTCTTCTGAGCTCCTGAGGTTCGAGCATCTGCCGGCCACCAAGATGGCCCCTCGTAGGTCCCTTAGAGGCTGGAGTCTGGCTCGGTGGGTCCTTTCCCCAAGCCTCCAGGTTCGAGTAGCTCTACCCCTTCTTTTCTGTTCTCTCAGCCCTGAAGTTACCAACTCTCCGAAAGGAGGCAGGGCCTCCTTTTGCCTTTCTGTTCTCCAGTACCTGGTTAGTAATTCACTGTGTTAAATTCTTCCTGTTAAGATCACAGAAGGGCTTTTTGATGTCCTGACTTGACCCTGACTTGATACACTTTTCACTGTCTCATTGAGTCTTATGTGGGGTGGGCGGGAACCGGAGGCACGAAGCCTCCACCAACTTCCACTTCCCCTCAAGTTGCTGGCCCTCCCGTTGAAGGATGAATATCTTTGGAAACACCCTCTCTTTGGGAAGTGTAGACTCTGATGAGCACTGAGCGTTAGTCCTGATGTAGGGACATCGGCACTTTCCCCCTCATCTGTGAGTCCCCAAGTGAGAATTCTGGGGTCTGGATGATGGTGGGGCTGGTGGAGCCTCGGGGGTGCAGCGTAGCCCTGTGCACCTGCCACAGTCTGTCCACCCTCCGCCATCTTCCATGACCCCTTCTTGTGAACCTCAGGTCCCTGACCTTCTGGCCTAGAAAGACCGTCCCGGCACGTCTTTGAGGCGTGTGGCTGCCGTGGCCACACGTTCTGGCAGCTAGTTCTCTACAAAAGTGCTCCCTGAAGAGAGTGGTGTGTTGGGAATGTCTCCTCCAGTGGCAAGAAGGGGACATCCTAAGGGGGAGTAGAAAGGGTCCAGTCTTACTTGGCAGGGATTTTGATGAAAAAGCAATTTTTGCATGCAAAGCGTTGTACAAAGGCTGTGCGAAATTTTTACTAAACTTTCAGTAAAATTTTAAACTATGTATGTATGTATTTATTTATTTATAGCAAGTGGGGAAGGGGAAGACAGAGAGGGAGACGAGAATCCCAAGCACGCTCCTCACTGCGCTCCGTCAGCGTGGAAACCAACGTGGGGCTCGATCTCGGAGCCACGAGATCATGACCTGAGCTGAAATCAAGAGTCGGATGCTTAACTGGCTGAGCCACCCAGGCACAACCTCAGCAAAATATTTTTAAGCCAGCGTATGGGAGGTGGAAGTCACAGGCAGAGCAGCTCAGAGAAAGGGTATGGAGTCAAGTTGAGTCTCAAGCTGGCGTCTGCATGTTGGTCCGGAGCGGGGATCCAAATGCCCCCCTGCCAGCTGGTCGGTAGTGGGCATTTCCTGTAATCGGGACCGGCACTCTGATGGGGTTCTGTTCGCAAGTAAAGGAGGTGAAGGACAAAGGACCAAGTACGGTGCCTGATACTTGGTAGACGTCCCATAAAACCGGGCTCTTTATAGAGGTTAGAGAGGGAGGGAGCCAAAGCATAAGAGACTGTTAAAAACTGAGAACGAACTGAGGGTTGATGGGGGGTGGGAGGGAGGGTAGGGTGGGTGATGGGTATTGAGGAGGGCACCTTTTGGGATGAGCACTGGGTGTTGTATGGAAACCAATTTGACAGTAAATTTCATATATTAAAAAATAAAAAATAAATAAACAACAACAACAACAACAACAACAACAAAAAACTGGGCTCTTTACTTAGCATCTTGGCACGTCATTCATGCCAACAGTTTGTTCAGTAACTTGTGCGCTTGTCAGAGCGTGGCAGGTTTGGTTGAGGCCGGATTTAGCGGGTACCTTTGTCAGCCTGTAGGTCAGTGCCTGCCAGCAGCGTCTTGCGTGGCACACGTCCGGCGGCTTTGTCTCCTGTCCCCCTCCTCACCCCACCCTTGCCTCCATTGGTGTGGCTGGGGGTATGGAACCTCAGCACGGCAGACGTGGTCTCTTTGTTAAATAAGGAGGGATGTGCAGGTGACTTATCCCCAGATCTCACATCTTCTATATGGAAGGGGCGGGGCCGGGACCTGCGTCTTCTTGTCCCAGGGTGACCCCTCTCACTGTGCCTTGCTGCTTCCATCCTATCAAAGTAAATTCATAACTTATCTGACTGGACAGCACGAATAAACCTTTCAGAGAGCTTTCATGTATCTAGAGAGACCGTCCCATAAGGACCACCCTTACCCTTCTCAGCTGCTCAGTTTGTGTGCACGGCTTCACAACCTTGGGCGCATTTTTTAACCTCCACGTAGGGGACCAAAGAACCTGCTGAAATTTTCTGGAATGAAAACTTAATACCTTGACCTGTTTGGAGCTCAGTCAGTCCCTTAGGAATGTTCTGCCAAGCTTGGTTGACTTAAAAATTGAGTTTATGCCTTGATTCATCTTTAATTTTTTGGTGTGTGTGTTTTCTCAAAACGAGAAGATAAAAGTCATTCCTTCCGTTGTGCCTTATTTCAACTCCTCGATGGCTTTTGGAAAATGCATTTGATTTTTAACTCTCTGGACCACTTTCAGATACAATTTCAGTGTGTCCTAATCTTGACATGTTAATGTATCTTTTAAAAGACGAGTATATATCCCGAAGTTGTGATATTCATGGTACTATTTCGTGGTACTTTGGAAGAAAGGACTAATTTAATGAGCGCTGTATAGCGAGTGAAGGAACCCTGACCTTCCCCTTGCAAACCTTCTTCTTTCAAGTCAGTAAATTGAGAAAGAATTTCAAGAGGAGAGGGACCTCTTTTTGGTGTCAGAATTAAATAACTACTCTAATAAAATCAGAAGTGATTTCGGGAGCTAGCTTCTGCTGTTGAGCTCTTTCCCTGGTAATTCAGATGAGGAAATAAAAATTTAATGTGGATTTTAATATATATGATAAATAATATATATTTTTTACATAACAGACTCTAGTTTATTTTATATTTATATGTGTACATATATATATACGCACACACACACATATATATACATACACATTCTACTGGGTTTTTTTTTTTCAACTGGAAATTAATTACCCCAGGATTCTAAATTGCTCATGGCTCATTACCAGTCACCTACAATCTTGCCGCCGAGCGGGAAATCAGACGCAGGCGCTTTAAGCCGAGCCGGTTTGGCATTTACTTACTTAGTTAAAGATCATCACCAAGCAGAAACCCCTTGGGAAGAGTGGCTGGCTCATTGGGCCCCATGGGGAGGGCGGTAATTAAACTCTGAAGGCAGCACTGATGTTCAGCTAAAAGCTTGTCTTTAAATAGTAATACGCTTGCGTTGTAAAGTGGTAGGCCCTCGGGTGGCTGTTGACACAGTGTGAGGAGCTGGCACTTTTTTATATAAAAGCTACATTGAAGAAACTGTTATGAGCTCATCTGCATAAAGCAATATGATTCCGCCTGAGGGTGCAGGCAACGGGGAGTGATTAGCCAACCGGCTCTCGGCCTGTTCCTCCACGGCGCTGCTAACACGCCGCTTGTCACTGAAAAATCGGAGGCCCCATATGCCAGGCTGCCTCTGCCGGGCGCCCCCTCTGACGACATGCCGAGGAGTTCCTGCCCGGCTCCGGGTGCCGCGGGAGCCCGGGCGCAGTCTGCAGAGGACGTGCGTGTGTGCGTCCTGCCTTTCCCGGGGACGGCCCATTGTTCCGGGGAACGTGGCAGAGACCTTGGGGGTTCGCCTCACTGATGGGACGCACGTTCGAAGGACGGGGCAGCTTTGCTCCGGAGCCCTGCCAGGCGCCCTGGGCATCTCGTCCGTGTGCCACTCGGGGTGGCGGCGTTGGGAATGGGGTCCCCGGGAAGAAGCACCTGCTTCCGATTCCGCTGGTCTCCTGGGAGCTGAGCAGGACGAGTCAGGAGGCCACCCTCTCCCCTTCGTGGACTGTTTCTCTTTAAAACACGTTTTGTGCTCCGGCTCTCAGTTTTCAGCGCTTTATTAATTATGCAAACCTCTTTTGCCTCAACGTGTAAACAGCGCATTAAAATTTTAATCCTGAGGCGAATGGCTTTTATGCGGCCTGACAGCTGCATCCCAGGGCTTTGAGAAAGGAGATGCCTCCATTTGGCTTTTGAGGAATCCCCTTTCAGGTCCCTCCAGGTGATGGGTTTGGGTGCCGGGTGGCTTCTGGGCTGATCTGATTTCGAGCTGCCTTTGCAGGTTTCCCTCTGTCACTGGGATCAAGACCTTTCTAACAGCAGGTGCTGGAGAAGGGAGAGGGACTTTTAGGGAGGGCTTGCGCCACACCAAGGCGTACAAAAGGAAGGAGCTGCCTTCCTGCCCAGCTGGACCGTCACCCCGGGGACGATGAGAATATATCCTCCTGGGATGGGTGGGGTCGGGGAACGAGAGATGGTAAGATCCCTCCCTGACCAGTGGTGCTCTTGGGCGCCATTTTGGTTGTTCTGCTTGGTCTTTTGGGGGAATGTGGAAGGCACTGACTTAGGTCTTGAGAAAAAATGTTCTCCAGCCACCCTTCTCCCCCATAACTAGGTGTCAGCCTTCTTAAAGTATCCAGACCCCACCCCAGCCACCAGAACAAAGCCACCACCGGCTCACTAGTGCTGTCCGGAAAAGGTACTTGCGGGAAGGACAGGATGTGACCTTCCTTAGGAAGACCCACACTTCTCTGTTTTCTAGGTGGGTTGTGGGATGAGGGTGGCAGTGACTAGATCCCAATAAATATTCCATGAGTCACAACTCCAACATCCAAATGTCATCTATAGACTTTTTAAAAATTCAACTTCCTTTTTAAGTGAATAGGCTGCATTTCAAAGGAATAAAACCAACGCACAAACCAAAGGCCATTTGAGGCCTGTGTGTGGCCTGGGAAAGGGGAAGCCCATTTATTTACTCTCCTCCCTAGGCCAGGGGCTGTGTTTATGGGGACCAGGCCCTGTGGAGTAGGTGTTATCAGTGCATTATCTGCATGTGCAAACCAAGGCCCTGAGAAGGTCCAGGGGCTGGGAGGTGACTGTCATTCAAATCCAGGTCTGTCCCACCCAAAGCCTGTAGTCTTTTGACCACTTTCCATTTCGCTTCTGGCCAGAGCTTGCCCGGGGTGCTGGTGGGGACGTTGCCGACGTGGCAGGGGCCTCGACCCAGTGAAATGCAGCCTCCTGGAAGCCACTCCCTGCTCCCCTCCATGGTTCCTGACCCCAAAGCTCTCCTCCACAAACACCTGAAATTTATTTTCCCTGGGCCATGGACTCTTCCCCCACACTGGCTCTCTTAAAATGCCTGTGTCCTAGAAGAGAGAGAATGTCCAGTCTGAGTTCTGTGCAGGAAGTGTTGGAAGGGGATGGAAAGGAGCACGGGTTCTATCGCAGCCCCCAGGCACTGCATCCCATCATTTGGGTTCCAAGACCTTTTCACTGGGGATTATCATCCCCAGCAGATGGGGGTCGAGGTGGGGAAGGCTTAGCAAGGCTAGGAAAGCTTCCAAGGTCACATGCCTGCAAGGGAGGCCCAGATTGGGCCCAACTCTGCCCCTAAAGCCCTTGGCCCTTGCTTTCCTCCACAACAGGCTCACCCAGCCACATGAGGTCTTGGGATCTGAGACCACTGCAGTGGACAAATGGGGACAGACGTTCAGAAATGCCACGAATGGCTAGAGACACACATCCTGCCCCCGAATTGCTTCTAGCGTCATTTGGGGGGTTTCTCCTACAGCCCTGCCTGCGTTTTATGGCACGGTGGTCACACCCCCCAGAACGGCCCTTGCGGCTGAGGAGACTGAGTCTCCCTGGAGTCGTGGCAGGTGCACAGACCGTGCTCTGGCCCCCGCTCTGCAGCCTTTCTGGTTCTCATGCTGTTTTCTGTCTTCTATAAACTGTTAAAGACTTGGCGGAATTGATGGGACTTGCAAGTGAGGCCTTTTGATTTGCGAGAGGGAAGTTCCGGAAGTCACGGGGGCCTGATAGCTCTGGCAGAGGATCTCAGGCCAGAGGTGTTTTCCCCAATCCGTGAAGATCACTGGTAGGCTCTTCACTTTTGAATGCTGGCCCCCCAGTCTGCCTTGTTTTGCATGCTTTTAATTAAACGATAGTGACCGAGTGTCTCGATTTCCTTATTTGGAAGAAGAAGGACGCCTGCCTCCCACGTTCAATGTGGCTGTCAAATGCAAACTGAGAGTTTCCATTTGGAAAGGTGTAACGGGTCGGTCAAGAGCAACAACAACAGCAACAATAAAATGGCAACCGTGTGAGTTGCTGCCTTGATGCGTTAGCATGCACTGGGCGATTTAGAACCACAGGAATGTGCTCCCTCACGGTTGTAAAGACTAGAAATCCAAAGTCAAGGCACCGGCAGGGCTGGGCTCCCTCTAAAAGCCTGAGGGGAGGATCCTTGCTGCCCCGTCCAGGGTCTGGTGCCTCCAGGATTATTGTCATTCGTTGGTTTGCTTCATCTCTGTTCTGTCATTGTGTGGCCCTCTTCTCTGTGTCTCTGTGTGTCTCTTCTTCGTATAAAGACCATTGTTAAGTTAACCACTTTAAGGGAAAATGAGCAGCCTCTGCCAAAGGAATAAAAACCTACAAACCAAAAGCTATTCGAGGCTTTCTGCCCATCTTCAGGGCACACCAAGCAATGTAAAACAGATAAGAGGGCTGCTCGGGCTGAGTCACAGTGAATGTTCCCTGCCACAGTCCCCGTGTCCAGAGACCCTCCTCATTTCCCCGAGACTCCTGGGAATGCACCTTGAAAGCCATCAATACTGCCTCTGCTTTGTGTGAGCGAAGGCACCGGGCCAGCAGATGTGTTCCTCGTGGCATCTTTAACCCTAAACATTTTCTCTCATCACAGCTTCAAATTCACAGTGAATAGGGCATTTCTACCCATGTCTGCAAATAATCATTTTCACTTTTATCTTCTTTTGAGATTCAATGTTTATTTTTGAACAGTTCCAGAGAGGTCGAAAAACCAAGCCCCTTTTCTAAAATCAATTAGTCTAGCAGAGAACGCTGGACAGGTGGTCGCAATGAGAAGGAACGGAAGCAAAAATGCCATGTGTGTTTAGAAAACTGGTTTCTCTTGTTAAATCTTTGAGCCACTGTGCCTTTCTCCCCCTTCCTTTGTGGGCTTTGCTCTGCTCTTTGTTTCTAGCTACTGATGGACGCAGGTGGCATTTTTTGTGAGCACAGAGATACAATTTTATTCCAAACTAACTTAAGAGGCGTGCTTGAAAACCACAAACACAGTTGTTCTCATTGTGGCACCTACCAGGTCTAAAGCAAATATAACTAGAAATTTACCCCAAATACCTATTCTATATATTTTAAAAAATTTTTTTAACGTTTATTTTTGAGACAGAGAGAGAGAGAGAGAGAGAGAGAGAGAGAGACAGAGCATGAGTGGGGGAGGGGCAGAGAGAGAGAGGGAGACACGGAATCCGAAGCAGGCTCCAGGCTCTGAGCTGTCAGCACGGACCCTGATGTGGGGCTTGAACTCACGGACTGTGAGATCATGACCTGAGCCGAAGTCGGACGCCCAACCGACTGAGCCACCCAGGAGCCCCTAAAAAAATTTTTTTTTTAACATTTATTTATTATTGAGAGACAGAGACAGAGCATGTGCAGGGGAGGGGCAGATAGAGAGAGGGAGACACAGAATCCGAAGCAGGCTCCAGGCTCTGAGCTGTCAGCACGGACCCTGATGTGGGGCTTGAACTCACGGACTGCGAGATCATGACCTGAGCCGAAGTCGGAGGCTTACCCACTGAGCCACCCAGGCGCCCCCGTGTTCTATATTCTACTGACTTCCGGGCAGTGTATGTACCTGAATTTGGATGCATTTCTTCAAAGTCTTTCTGGACATTAATACACAGAACAGATGATTCTTCCTTAATGATTCACTAAGTCTTATTGTTTTACTTGTTAACGTGTGTTTGATAGATTTAGTCATAAGACCACAATGTTCAGAAAGCTGGCCTTAGGTCTTCTAATGCATATATTTCTATGCACGCATATCTTTCTCTGAAAACCCACAGGACTGCAGGTGTTAGTACAAAGTATCTTTCTCCTTAACTGTGTCTTGATTTCCTTTATTATTTCTGGCTCCCTGTATTCTTCTCTCAATACTTTTCAAAATTCATATATGCAGAGTGCCTCAGACTTAAGACCCTACCGGAAAGAAAAATCCTTTCCTGTCAATTATAGAAACCCGCTGCCTAATAATGATAAGCACATATTTCAAAGTGTTTTAGTGAGTGTGTCTAAAAGTTCAGCTCTGGAAAAGACCTCTATTCATTTAATTAGCAAGAAAACAACTCTTAATTTCTGAATAGAGTAGACTGAAAGCACAGTACAAAGAACCGTTTGGGACGAGGTTGTTAAGATTTCTCTCTTAAAATACTTGCACTTAAGCTTTGCAGTTTATTCTTGCGGATTTAGAACATTTTTTATCTGATGCTTATTTTATGCGCCTTATTCTGTTTGTAAATTCACCCTCCACCTGACATGTTCAAAGCATGCAGCGAATACTGCCGTGGACCCCTCTTCAGACACTTCTGGGTTAGTCAGAGTGTAGTAATGTGAATTACTTCTCTCTTATTGAAAGTTTGTACATCTTTTTGTAATGCGTAGAAGACATAGATAAACGGAAATAAAAAATAATGGTGGCCTGTAAAAATTGTGACGTTTGTCATTATTTTGATGTATAGAAAGGCCTCTCCTGTGGCAACATGATATTGATGTGATGTGCAGCTGTATTTTCTTCCAGAACACTCCTTGTTTCATTGTTAACATACACTAACGATTTCTTTTGATAAAATATGTTGTCAGTGCTCTGGTGGTTCGCTCAGTATTTGTGGGTGGAGTTCATGTGGCTAAAACCAGACCGGAGTGCAAGAAAGGAGGGGGACCCTTTTCAGACATTTTGGCCTAAAGAGAAAGAGATACAGTGCAGGGGAGAGCATATATCAAAGGGAAGGCCGTTTCTTTTTGTAAATACTCGTGTATTATCCGTCTTTTTCTGATTAACATTTTCCAGCTTTTGTATCCTAGAAAATTGCACTTGTTGGCTCTTTTACCAAGCTTCATATGATTTGGAGGGATGAAGCCCATATCTAATGAGAGAAGAACACACAAAGAAAATAAACCATGGTCCTGGTGCTCCAGAAACCCAGTCCCGTGTGGGGGTGATGGAAGGGATAGACTTGGTAATTAAGATCGACAGGAAGCAGATCGTGCCTGTGTTAAAGTGGAATCTCCAAGTCCCCGAGGAGCAGGGAGAGAGAGATTGGTTCTATCTGGAAAATCGATGGAGGCTTCTTAGAGGAATTGCTGTTTGATCTCTACTCTACCTTCTCGAGAATCTAAACGTGCCTTAATTAATGTTTAGTGAATGAATTAATGAATAGAGAGTGTTTTGTTTTTCTGTGTTTCGGTTGTGCATGTGAAGGGGGGGGGGGCGAGCAGGCTTCTGATGTAGAAGGGACAGCCCACAAGCCCGACAGCTGATAATTAGTCAATATTTGTTAAGAATTCATGAATTCTAATAAGGATATTGAGGCTGGATCATACATGAAAGTAAAGCATCCCTAAATGAATAATGCAACTCTGTATAACACCATTTGCAAAAAGTTATCCATACTAAAATTATAGGTGCTCTGAGCCTAAAGGCAGTGTCTTCTTTATCGTGTTTTCCCCATAGCACTAAAAAAAAAAAAAAATATTAATAAAGCCATTATGTAAAGAGAGAGCCACCAGGAATGCCCTGGATTATGTCCGCATACAGGGAATGCACCTTAATCTGAATGTAGACAGCTATGCCCTATTTCCCTTTTGCAAAAAGCCTACAAATTGATTTTTATAAATTTACCGATGACACCATCCATCCTTTCTCGTCCTGGGAAAAGCATATGCACAGGAAGGAAAGCATGGCCTTGCCTCAGCTTGGCCACCAATTATAGGTGACTTTAGCTGTATTCCATCTTGCTGTGATTCTGTTCATTACATTTGCAAATGGTCACAGGATTGCAAACTTGTTATGAAGCGGTGAAATCCTTTTCTTAAATAAAATCTCATCTGCGATCTCGGTATTTCTAACATATAATCTCTGGTTGAGCCCACGTGAACGTCTGGAGACCCAGAGTCCAGCCTGCTCAGCGCCTGCCCCCAACGCTGTCCCCGACCCCCACACCTACCCTCCCCCACCTGCTCCTCCCCTGGGGATCCCTGGGGACTCCGGGGTGTGGAGCTCCCCAGACAACCACTGGACTGTGATCATGAGGTTCCTCCCTGGCCCCAAATCGTGATCTGTAATAAATCTTTGTCTGGATTCCTTTTCATCCTATAAAGGGCAAGTCTTCTCTCCAGTGTATGAGTTAATTTACCTTAATGGCGTCTTTATCCTCTACCCCTTTGCCTGTGTAAGAAAGATGCAGCCCAGAGAAATAGATCTCAACCTTTATTGTGTACGAAACACTTGAACAGTTCATTGAAATTCAGGGCGCTGTCCTGTTTCTCGCTGTGTATGCCCTGCTTCCCAGTCTTACTGAGCAAGTCCGTCTGAGAGGCCGTGGATCTGATTTGAAAACAACATCCCTGATGATTTTAATAGCAGGCGGTCCACAGACTACACCAGGAGAAAAGAAAACAAAACAAAAATAAAGTAAGAGCATTGCTGTAGGATTCAGAGGATGGCAAACAGAGAGAGTAAGCACCGTGTCAAAGCGAATTTTCATTTCATGCTTAGGGATTGTTCCCTTTTATGTTTGGGCCAAATTCTACGTGATCCCACGATGGAGACATCGGGATCGCTCATTAAGGTGGAATTTTTTCCAAGAACACTTTAAAACTGGGGCACTTTACGGTTTGGAGCTGTTACAATAAGGAATAAGTTTGAGGAAGTCGCGTATTATGATGTAACCACCAGATCCCATTCCTGGAGGACGGTGCCGGTTGGATGCAGTGGGTCCTGCTGGGCTCAGGCCCCTCTCTTCCGTATTCCTGGTGATTTGCTTTGGGCTCAGTGAGGATCCCCTTACATCTCTGAGCTAGGCTCCCTATCAAAACCGTGGGGGAGCCCCTGCTCTGCCCCAGCGTGAGCTGAGCCCTGCGTTTGCCCCTTCTGCTGGTCCCTAGCCCACCAGCTCACTCACTCACCTCCTAATTAGTGTAGACGGAGCACTTTCTCTGAGGCCCCAAGATGAATACCGCTGGCCCCCACCCCATGGAGCTGTAAAGCCATATGGAAGAAATGGGGGTACTTTACATTATGCAGAAGTGCTTGGGACGTGTTTCAGTTTGCTAGGGCAGCTGTGATAAAGTCCCACAGACTGATGGCTTACACAACAGAAGTCTCTTGTGTCCCAGTCCCAGAGGCCTGAAGTCCAAGGTCAAGGTGTGGGCAGGGCTGGTTCCTCCCGAGGTCGGGGAGGGAGAATCTGCCCATCCTCTCCCCTGGCTTCTGGTGCTCCCCAGCATCTTTGGCGGTCCTTGGCTTGTAGACACATCACCGCATGTCTGCCTGCATCCTCACAGGGAGCTGAGCCCCTCCTACTCCAGATGACCTCATCTCCGATTGCCTCTTCGGGAATCCTGTTTCCAAATAAGGGTCTGATGTACTGGGGATTAAACATATCGTATTTGCTCAACATTGACTTGGTCAATACGTGTTAAAAAAGGAGGTGGTTGGGGAGAAAGGGAGGAGCGAGGGGAGAGGGAGACTGACTTACAAATGGGTGATTATTGACTTCTGTCCTTGCAGATGTTTCTGGAAATGGGCAGTGCTTTCAAATAACTGTGAGAAAGCTAAAATTGTTCTTTCCCTTGTGGCCGCTCTAATGTCATAAGACGGGATTAGTTAAGGGAAGAGCATGCTATCTGAGAAAGACTGAATTGTGGTCCCCAAATTCACATGTTGAGAATAATTCCTCCTTCCCTGGGCACTTCAGTGGAACTGATGGATGGATGGAGTGATTCTGTAAAAATGTAAGGCAGCTCATACTCTCTGCTCACATCCTCTGGTGGCTTTCCCTTTCATGCTAGGAGAAGCCAAAGTTCTACAAAGTTCTTCCTCCCCTGTGCTCTGATTTCCCATAACCTTAACACCATTTGACACAGCACGCCTCTTCCTCAGTTTCTTTCTCGCACCCCATCTGGAAGGTGGGCGCCATTCTGTCCACTGATTGCTTGGCTGTTCTGTCCCCAGCATGTGGGGCAATTCCTGCACGGAGTGAGTGCTTTCTCAAAGTAGCTGCTGTGTCAGTGAGTGGACCAAGGACTTAGAGACTGAAGGGACACAGATCAACAACACACAGTCTGTGACAGCCACTGCGGGGAGGCGGGTTGTACAGAAAGGATATTACGTAAGTTATTCGGATTTGTAGACCACACTTCTCGCCAGCGCGATGGGCATGCTGATTTCTCTGGGCTTTAGTTGCTTCACCTGGAAAATGGGGACAGTAATTGTACCAGTCTCTTGGGTAACTGAGAGGGTTCAGTAGCTAATATCGTGAAGTTCTAAGTGCTTATGTTAGGTAGAAACAGTCAACTTAGTACATTTCAACATCTTTATTCCTTTTCCGTTTTTTTTTTTTTTGAAGTTTTTCTATCATGAACATGAATTGCCTTTATGATCAGAATTTTAAAAAACCGCCTTTAAAAGAAAACAAAGGGAATACAATGCTCACATATGTCTGGTTTAAACGTTAGTGCCTGAGAGCTTTGTTCTGGGCTCAGGTTTGCACCAGAGGACTTGCTGGGCAGGTCAGGACTCCCAAATCTGCTATAGCTCCCCTCTACCGGAAATAACAATGTGCCTCACCAAGGTAGATCGCTCTGTCTGTGCACAGTGGCCCCTCTTATCATATTTTCCAATGTGTAAGATTTAAAAAAGCATATATTATCCTTTTGATTCTCAAAACAATCCTGTAGGGAAATTAAACCATTTTCTTTAATAACATGGGATCTGATGCTGAGATTTTTGCCTCAAATCATATCTGTGGAAGGTGGCAGAAATAAATACCAGCTGATCCAGCTTCAGTTATTGTCCTTTTGCTCGAAGCTGCCTCCTTTCTAGCCACAATTCCTCCTGATAATAAATCTTTTTAAAACCAAGTCCAAGTAATTAAAACAAAACAAAACAAATAAAAGGATCTCCCAAGATAGAATAATATGAGGGAGGTAGGATGTTTAGGAGACAACTTTGCTCTCTTTTATAAAATCCAATGGCCTTTCTGAGCTTTGACATGAGGAAGAGTTTTAGGAGTGAGCGTAAGGTCCACTAACATTTCAGTTAGGGGCGCCTGGGTGGCTTAAGTCTGTTAAGCGTCCAACTTCAGCTCGGGTCATGATCTCATGGTTTGCGAGTTCAAGCCCCACGTCAGGCTCTGTGCTGACAGCTCAGAGCCTGGAGCCTGCTTCGGATTCTGTGTCTCCTTCTCTCTCTGCTCCTCCCCAGCTCACACTCTGTCTCTCTCTCTCTCTCTCAAAAATAAATAAACATTAAAAACAAACAAACAGACAAATACAATTTCAGTCAAATGCTCAAAATATCCAATTTTAATTCTCTTTCCATCCTGACAACAAACAAACGAGCCATGTCCAGGCCCGCCCAAGTGGGATTCTGTTCTAGACAACCTGCAAGGCATATGTGGGACAGGTTGAGAATTCGTGCTCTGCTCTAATCCAGGTTCCTGTCCAACACCTGTGTGATCTGCCAACTTGTCTGTCTCCCACCCACCGGCCCAGAGTGTGTTCTATATTTGTCTGCTGGTCCTTCCCACTAGACTCTGAGCTTCTGGAGAACAGAAACTGGCTCTTATATATCCGCACATCCAGCTCCTGGTACATAGTAGATGTTCAGTTCATGTGTGTTAAGAATTGAGTTGAATACAGCTTTGAAAAATATGTTATCACATCTAAACTGAATTTACACAGTACTTATGATGACAGTAGTTTATTTTTTGACCCTATAAAATGTCATAAATCTCATGTCCTAATTAGCAAATGAAGACAAAGGTTATAAGGAAGTTAGTGCACACCGAGACAGAACTAGCTTCAGCTGGCGTTTGCTGAGGACGAATCACGTGCTGTCACAGCTGATCCTTGCCCTAACTCTGTTCCTGTTTTTGCCAATGGATGAGGACACGAGTCTAGGGGACTTATTTGCCCAAGTCCCTGTGTATTATAATAAGCAGAGCAAACATTTCTTTTTAGTGCTTACCCTGCATGCACCGCTCTTGTAAATCTTCTAATATGTATTATATCACTCGATTCTCCCCTAAACCCTTAGGATAGGAAGGATTGTTGTATACACCTTACGAATAACTAGGCACAGAGGATTAAGTGAAGATGCAGATTAGACTAGAATAAGTGGTGAACCACGATCAAAACCCAACTTCTTGGTATAAAAGGTCATACTCTTAACCCTGACCCCCTCTTGGGGAACCAGGTCTATCCCAGGCATAGTCTAAAGCACAAGTCCATCCTTTTCCCCAAAACTAAAACTTTCTATTTTTCTTGTCCTATATTAGCTGACCTCACAGAAATTCAGAGACTACATCATAATGCTATGGCAACTTTAGAGGTAATGCTGGCAGAGATCATTATGGCCACCCATTATTCGATGCCATTCTATACGTTATTTCCAAATCAGAGAATAAGAAAAAAAATAGATAAAAGAATACTATGGGCTAATTACCCTGTAGAAAAGTATTGCATAAAATGATGAATAAATTAAAAAAAATCTATATATATTCCACTCCTAAATAATTATCCTGGATAATATTATTTTTAAAGTACTCTTCAAGTGAAAATAATGTTGGTCAAGAAATATGTTCATGAAAACAAGCTCTTGGTGATGAATGTCATTGGCCTGTGAGTAAAAGGGGAAAGCTGATCCCTCCCTGTGGGGTTCAGGCTAAGTCTCTCGGAGCCGGGTCTGTGCACCTTGATTCCCGTGAATGCTGTCCAGATGCCAGAGGCCCCTCCAGCTACACTTGAGATGCACGTGTTTCCTCATCAATCTTCTTCTTTTTCCTTTTCTTATAGACGAGAGAAAGTACAACCTTGACTTTCTTCTGAACTGTCACAAATGACATTTACTTTTTTCCCTGTGGAAACTACTCAAAATAATTAATATCCAAGAATATAGTCTTTATACAACTACTTTGCTCCTAGAGAAATTCGAAGGTTAGAAAATGTCAAAAAGAATCTGAATTGATTTTGCCACCTGGGGTGAAGTTTTCTATTCTTGTTACAAAAGTCAATTTTCATAAAAAAAATTTTCGTATACCATACCTTGGGAATATCTTAATTTCAATGGATAAAAAAAGCGTATAGTTGCCTGTTTACAGTTTTACTTTAATATAGAGCATTGGTATTAAGGGTTTATCATCTACTTTATAGATTTCTGATCTTCTGTAGGAATAAAGTAAAAGGAGAGTCACTCAAGTAAATTTTAAAATACTGACTCATATGCTTTCAGTCATGTGTGGGTGAGTAGCTAGATGGGTGGATGGATGGATGGTTGGGTGGGTGCATGGGTGGATGGATGGTTGGGTGGGTGCATGGGTGGATGGATGGTTGGATGGGTGCATGGGTGGGTGAATGGATGGATGGGGAAATGGATGGATGGGGAAATGAATAGATAGTGGATTCATTTCTTTGAACAATGCTGATACATTGGTTAAATGTTGTGCTTGTGATCTTAAGTTGGGATACTGGAGAGAGAGAACAACTTTTAAATAGGCTTGGGATATTTAAAATATCACGTCTGTACGTTTATAACACAATATAAAGAAATGGTTTTCACATGCATTTGTACATGTGTGGATACATTGAAGAGGATGAGAGTAGTTTTGATCATCTGTAAGCTTTGATAATGAAGTACCATTGTCTTTACAATATCTGGAAACAACCTATGGATCCTTAAAATCATTTTTTATTCCACTTCCCTGCCTTTGCTGACCAGCTACAAGTGAGATTTTTTTTTTATCCTACCGGTAAAGTCAGTCAAATCGAATGAAATTCTTTCTCTTAACACATACACAGATCCAGGCTGAGGTCTGACTATATAACGCCATTAACTGAGGCTCTCTTGGTGGTCCCTAGGGCACTGTGAGATGTCCCCTTGCCCTTGGACTTTTCCTTCTATCCCTGTCTCTTTGACTTACTCCACAAAGTCTTCTGGATGTTTCCAAACACTCCCCACACACTTCTGCCTCAGGGTCATTCCATTTGTAGGTGTCTCTGCTCAGGATGCTTTCTCCCCAGGTGACCACTGTCTCTCCCTGTCTCTCCCCTTTGGGTCTGTGCTCCTGGGTCACTTTTATCAGGATGGCCCTGACTATCTCATTTCACAGCACACCTGTCACCCTTGATCTCCTTTCCCCCATTCTTTTTTGGTCAGGAGCCTCCTTGGCCCCCTCCATGTGACCTAGCTGACCACTGTATTTAAAATCATGACCTTATGGGACATCACTTCTCACTTCCCTTTCTCTTTCTCTGTAGCATCCATGCCGCCTCACACACTCCTTTATCTTGTTTGGCATCCATGTCCCTCTTATCCGGGGGGTGGGGTATCTCCTGATCCTTCAGTGACGTATCCCTAGTGCCTAGAATAGATCCAGAGGGATCTGCTGCAAAACAGTGGAGAGGATTTAGGTGTGTGTAGCGGGGGGTAGGCAGATAGGATTAACCATTGGTTTTACTGGAAACCATAGCTGCCTTATCTGAAATTTGTTAGTATTTTAGCCTCATTGTTCATTCTCCTTGTTGCCCACCGTTGTGAACCGAAGGAATTTCTTTATATAAAGTGTCTACAACCACCTCTTTTATATAAAACAACATTTATTTGGAGCCACTCAATTTACATGACCTTTTTTCTTAAGCAGCAATGAAAGGATAAAAGAGTTGACTAAAACATAATGTAAAAACTCTCCAGTATTTGAAGATGTTCACCTTGAATCGGTCGTTTTTTTTTAAATGTTTATTTATTTATTGGGTGGGGGAAGGAAGGGGAGAGAGAGAGGGAGAGGGAGAGGGAGAGAGAATGAATCCCAAGCAGGCTCTGCACTGTCAGCTCAGAGCCCGATACGGGGCTCAAACCCATGAACCGTGAGATCATGACCTGAGCCAAAATCAAGAGTTTTGCCCGACCGACTGAGCCACACAGGCGCCTCTCATCTTGAAGAGATTGTGGCTATTTCAGTTGCCGGGTTTTGGAGTCTGGGGTGGTTGGACCCCAGCTCTGCCGCCTGGCGGCCCAATGTCCTTGACCCACATTTGCCCTCCCTCGGCCCAGTGCCCGTCTGCAAGTGGCACCCACGTCAGTCACCAGGGCAGAGGACTGAGTGGGGTGCTGAATTGCACTTCTTGTTGTTGGTTCATCAGTTTCATTGAATTTCTGTCTGGAAGGAAGGCAGGGAGGGGGCAGGACCAGCACTGTCCGTCACGTGGCTCGGGTTCTAATGGCCAGAGCCCTGCTTCCTCCCACGCGTGGGGCCCCCTCTGGTGGAGAAGGCTCGGGGATCAGGGTGGACACCTCTGCCTGCTTCCTTGCGCTCCCTGGAGTTCTGGTGGAATTCTGGTGGAATTCTCTGGTGGAATCCACATTGTCCTCCATTTGCCCCACGCTTCCTGAGCAGCCCCCTCCGTGAGCCAGAAGCTTCCAGGCATGGAGCCCAAGAGTGGGAGACACTGACATAGGCCTTGTCTGCAGGGCAGGCGGTGACACCTGCAAGGCTCCAGTGAGACAACGAGGTGTGCTGATGCCAGGAGAAGAAATGGTCAGGACCCGTGGGCATGTCCCCTGTAGGAAAAGGCAGGCACACTCACGTACAGGGGGAGATGTGGAGTGAGACAGATATGGGGACATGGGCAGGGTGTCATGCAGAGGGGACCTGAAGGAGAAAGAGAGTGTGGTGTGCTTGAGGTGGGGAAGGGTGTGGGGGAGGGGACAGATCAGGTTCAGAGAGGGAGGCTGTGGATGCCAGCAGGCACTTACCCTGCAGTGGGCCACGGTAATGGTCCTGTTTGCGTTAAGGAGACACAGACACGTCACTGCTGGGGAGACACAACCACGTTTGCAATATAAACTTCCACTCTGCCTGCGGTGTAGCAAGTGGTTGGGAGCAAGGGGCTGGCCAGCTCCCGAAGTGGGGTGATGCTTGAGTCATAATGCAGGTGAGAGCTGTGGGGAGCCTGACCCAGAGGACAGAGGACAGGACTCCGGCAGAGCTGAGAGATGACGTGGCAGAGAGTGGAACGGACTTGGTGGCACCACGGATGCTGACGGAGAGGGAGAAGGAAAAAGAGGGAGGGCGAGGTGACTTCTTTACTGGGAACTGGGTGGGAGCCCCCATGGAGGGAACCAGGCGAAGTGTGGGTTTCAGGTGGAGAAGGAGGAGTGTGGTGTTGGAGGTTGATTTTGAAGTATCTCCAGGATTTCTTGGTGGAGGGGAGACTGTCTTTGTATGTGAGACAACACATTTTCTCTAGGAAAATAGGTTATTTGCTGTTGTAAATCAGGCAGTTGAGTCCTTTTATAGGGTGGATGTGGGATAATTCAGAATTTTCCTAACATGGCGTAAAATGGGTCAAAGGGTTTTACTTTCAGTGCAAAAGCAGTTAGAGGGATCACCTGAAATCAGAGTTTCCCAATGGATAAATCGTAGACAACTGGTCACCTAAAAGGCTGGGAATCCTTTCTCGACCACAAGAAAGGGTTTTCTACCACACTCTTATTTACCAACAAGGGTCAGATGGAGACCGTTGGTCAAGTCTGTGTGTGATTCTAAAGAGAAGAGGACGATCAAGTCCAGAATAAGGACGGCTATTCTAAAAAGATAAAAAATATTGGGAGAACTGATGGTGTTTTCTTTCTTCGAACTGAATTTGTATTTCACAGTTTCCAGGTGCTGGTTGGTGTCTTTTGCTTGGTCCAGCCCCTCTCGAGGTCCAATTATATATGGAGCTGGGGCAGTTGTCAACAGTTTGGTGTGTGTTATTTCATCCTGTTGGTGAGGCATCCCTTGAAAATAAACAGCACCCTCAGAGTTAAGACAGTATATCTCCAATGTAGAAACTGTCTCTTCAAAGTATTGCTGGGGGCAGTAGCAAATAAAAAATGGCAATCCTGTTTCCATAAACTTTATTGCATCCTGTAACTATGCTTTCTAGGTAGATAAAGGTTCTTAGTTTAGCTTTGTTTTGTTTTTCCTGCATAAAAGAGAAGAAAGACAGGTACTAGAGGGAGAGATGGCCAAGGGGTATCCTAATCCTCTGATATTTTATAGTGAAAAAAAAAATATTCCCTCGAAGAAGCAAGGTAGGTTTTTAAGGTGGTTATGAACATTTCTTCCAAACTCAGAGACATGCGGGCAACATTCTTAAAGCCCTTTTATATCTAAATGGCTAAGGAGCTTAGAAATTTACCTCGAATCTTTCTCATCCAGTAAGATTAGGGTTGGGTAGGAGCTGATGTGAGAGAGATGATTGTAACATATCCACTGACAGAAAGAAATGACCACCAGTCTCTGAGGGTCCGGATACAAACCTTTGATCGGCTGAATTCTTAGTATTAAGGAGATCCATGTGGCTTTGGAAGGCTTTGAAAGGATCCAGGACTTTTAAGATAAGGTTGCTCCTAATCAACACAAGCAAACATTAGAGCTTGGAGTAAAATCTCTGCAAACATAATTCCTATTCAAGAGGAAAAAAAAAACAACAAACTATTTTAGCAGCCACCAAGGAACCCCACCACGTTCTGTAATAGAAACACACAAAACTCGTGATGGATGTTTGTCAGTGCCTTTTAGCCCTGGAAGGTGTGGTAAAAGCTTTCTGGTGACTCGCTCAGGAACCTTCCCAAAGGTGAGTGTCATGGCATGCTTTGAAAAAGAGGGGCCCAAAATGGAAAGCCTTGACATTGCTAAGGGTAAACTATGTCTCGAAGCATACCTATGAGGATTCTCTGGCTACTCACCCCGACTGATTGTTGCTACACCAGCTGTCTTCCTGGATTCTGAAACCAGAGACATTGCTTTTACAAGGTGATTTCTCGAGACTAACTCAGCAAAAGCAAAGGACACAATAACTGTCCCGCAGCAGGGGAGGAGAGACATAAGGGCATTTCTCAAGCCTCTGGCTTTAAGGAACCGAGCCTGGAACTAGAAATATGAGGCACGAACACTCACAATTTATCAGTAACATAGGGCAACGGTGCCCACAGTATCTAAACATGAAGATCGTAGCTAAGCCGTCTTTCTTTTAGGTCAAGGAATAACACCATCCGGTAAATACTGGGAAGGGATATTTTAAGCCAGGGCTGTCCTAGAAAATCCAGAGCAAATGTTTATGCATATCCTATTTGTAAAAAAAAATGCTTATATTTTACGTTTTCTAAATACGTGTAACAATATATCAGAGGCCGGGAATTAATATAACAAAGCGATCCCATGATGTTCTTAGATGTACGGCTTTAGTCCTTAGCTTCATGTGGTGAGTCTTGCCTTGTGTCTCTTGTATCTTATTTGAGCCACATGCGGGAAAGAAGAGAATTCCACATGGAATGGCATTCTAGCATTCACCGTTCACTGTGGCCCAGGAGTCGTGGCTTTGGCCACGCGCGCATCAGGGAGAGCTTTGTGAACGAAAATCGATGGTAACTTACCAAATCGTCCTGAGGACTTTGAGGACTATTGTAGTCTCTGGCACTGAAGCAGCCCAGTGCTGAAGGATCACTTTTGGGCTTGCAATTTTAAAATGGGGCCATGATATTTTGGGACACAAAGAGGGAGCATGGCTGCAAACCTGTGTCACTAGACACTGTGGAAATCTCGGGGATGTCTGGACGAGAGGCTTGCTCTCAACGTTCTCATAGCTCCGAGTAGCGCATTCTTCAGAGAGAAAGGAGAGCCCCACACGGGGGTCCTGTCTCAGGCTTTCACGCAGGATTCCTCCCTGGGAGGCAAGAGTGGCTTCAGGCTTCCTTTGAACCAGTAGCTATGACAGCCAGAAGCGGCACTGCTGGATGAAAACACTGGATTTGTGCCAGGGCGTTTCAGTTACCCACGGCTGCGGAAGAGACCACCTCAAAAGTCAGTGGCTTAAAACAAGGGCTATCTGTTCGGCTGGTGCCTTTGCAGGTTGGCGGTTTGGGCTGGGCTCACCCGGGCTGGGGCGTGCGTGAGTCTGGGTCCAGCCGTTCGTCAGCAAGGTGGCTCTGCTTTGGGGGATGGCCAAGCTGTGTTTTGGTGTGATGGAAGGAACTGCTCC
The DNA here is from genome assembly GCF_018350195.1 of Panthera tigris. NCBI lineage: Eukaryota > Metazoa > Chordata > Mammalia > Carnivora > Felidae > Panthera > Panthera tigris. The sequence goes on from NC_056668.1 coordinate 5,287,327, forward strand.
ATTCGCTTTTTGTCATCAGCAGCCTAGCCCGGGCTCGTCCGTGGGGCATCTCAGCAAGGTTCAGGGAGAGAGAAGGTGTTTAAGGTCTCTGAAAGCCCCGGTTGGGGGCTGGCACACCGTGACTTCTTCCTCATCATCTAGGTCATCGTGAGACACAAAGCCCCTGCCTGTGGTTCTCTCCAGAGTGTCTCAGTCAGCATAGTTCCTGGCTTTCTAGCTGGTTCTCAGACTACTTTCATTATCTCCAGGACTCCAAATCCCATCCACCTGCCATGCCAACCCTCACCCCAACCCTCTCCTGGAAGATGGCCTTGTCTCTACATAGCTAGAAAGGGGAGAGCAATGGAACAATTCTGTTTAATTAATATTCTGATCACATGGACCAGGGTCCATAAGGCCAGGACCCCATGAGTAGCCCTCACATCCCTGGCCTGAAGAAGCCAGGAAAAGGGGTGGAGATCATTTGGGGCAGTAGAGCTTCCCTGGAAGGCTTGGCCTTGTGCTAAGTCACATGCAGCGTGAACAATAGCCTGCCCTCTCCTCCACATTCAGGTCTCTCCTGAAAACACACGGTCCCTGCCGAGTGATCAGCCGTAGGGACATCACAGCTCTGCATCTAGAACCAGTCCCATTTGAGCAGCTGATGGGGCTTCCCTGAAACCCCAAGATAAGAAATTGAGTGCAAGCAGTTCATTTCAGAGGCAGTCCCAGAAAATATCCTAAGGAATTAGGGAAGGGAGACAGGAAAGGAAAGAAGGCAACGACGTGAGTGTTGTGCAATGAGTTACTGCCATTCGTAACGGGGGCTCAGTCCCACCTGGGGAACCCCGAGAGACCTGGTGGATTACCCTCAAGGAATGATCATACCTGACAGACAAGGAACCTGCCGCATCTGTGGCTGAGAGCTGTTCCTGGGGACTTTGACCCCCCAACGCTCGCTGTCCTGACTGCTGGCGAGAGAAGGCTCTCAGGTACAGGGGTGCAGCTGTTTGCAGTAGGACCCCTCTTGGCCAGAACTGGAACACAGGTGCCTCACAGCATGAAGTGAACTTTGTGAGGCCACACGGCCAGGAACTAAATCTGACTCTAAAGTCCGTGCTCTTTTTGGCTGGACGAGGCGCCATCCCAACCACGGAACACGTTGCCCCCAAAGGGAGAGGATGGGCCAGAGAAAAAAAATGTGTTGGGGAAAGATGGAGTGAGCTCGGCAGGGCTGAGGGCCCAGAGGATGGATGGACATTGTGGAAACGGAGAGCAAGTAAGCAAAACAGGAAAGAACAGGAGAGAAGAAGAAATGATGATCACACCTGTAGTTGCTGGGATCCTAGATGTTGTTGGGTGTGCAGAAGGCTGGGTGATAAAAATCAAAGGCCACCAAAAACTGACTGTTTGAATATCTTAGCAAACCACTGATGCATTCAGGGAAGAGTTCATCAGCAATGTATAAATGTTCTTCTTACCCAAATAGTGTTTGTTTCATGGCAGTCTGGGTCCTGTGACACAAAGCCCCACATTCTGTAATGATCTATTCTGATCTGTTCTAAATGCACCCCTGCCCTCTGCTAGACAGAAAACAGGGAGACCGACTCTTTCAAACCCTGGGGGCGTGGCGTCGCTCTTTACTGGTATTCTGTTCCCAGGTGTATTTATTGGATGCCCTATTATATGCGTATATTTGCATGAAATAAATACACCATGAATAAAGATCCACTTTGGGAACACCATCTGCCAACACAAGTGGTGAAGTGCACATTCTTATTTGTGAAGTTTTCATGAACTTTTCTGGGATCTCGGGAGCATTATTCCTTGTATCAACGTCATGTGGATTAACATAACGTGCTTAAATTCCATAGGTATCTATGAAGTTTTTTTTTTCCCTGAGCCAAATAAGTCACCTTTCACCAGAAAAACTGAATAAAAAATGAATAAGTTTGCTGGCCCAAATTCTGTGTTTAGGTGTTTAGCTGACATATTGTATACCAAGAGATTGCACTGATTATTAATAAATGGCAACACCACCCCCTGCAAAATGCTAGAAAAGCTTAACTCTATAAAATGCTTATATTTTATTGTTTATATTTATGTGTATCTTAACATAGAGTTAAGATTTTATATATTAAGAGAAGTTAATTAAGATTTATATGTATATATAATACATATGCAGTACAATTTTTACAATTATCTAAACTTTAACAAAATCTAACATTGTAAATTCCTTAATCAATCACAGCAGAAAAGTGGGGGGAAGACTTCATTCTACAAATACTCATTGTGTTACTTCTTTGCATTAGTATTTTTACGCTAGTAATATTGTGGAGAAGTTCAGAAATAAAGACATAGAAAAGGAAGAAAGAGAATTCCCATGTGTGGTGTTCTCCCATAACCACACTAACAATAAAAGTTTTCTAATATCTCTTTGTTGCTTTTCCCGATTTTAGATTTTTTTTTTGATTACTCGTGTTGAAAAATACCAAATTTTTAAAAAGTTTAATTTGGGAGAATTTGTTCATGAAAATTCTAACTTTTAAGTTGTTTATGATCAGTTTTCTTAAGGACCCAAACTGCCACTAGTAATTTTTTTTAAGGTAGATGTGACATGTTTTGTTATAAACCAAATTCTGTTCATCAGATTAAGCTCTCACATTTATTCAAATTCTTGAGACACTCTTTGCGTTACTGACTCTGTTCCCTGTGCTCTGCTTTTTATCTTCATGACTTATTTAAAATTTTTTTTTAACGTTTATTTATTTTTGAGACAGAGAGAGAGCATGAACGGGGGAGGGGCAGAGAGAGAGGAAGACACAGAATCAGAAGCAGGCTCCAGGCTCTGAGTCATCAGCCCAGAGCCTGACGCGGGGCTCGAACTCACGGACCACGAGATCGTGACCTGAGCTGAAGTCGGACGCTTAACCGACTGAGCCACCCAGGCACCCCATCTTCATGACTTATTTTAAAACTGGAAGTTTATGCCTCTTAATCTCCGCCACCTAATTGGCCCATCTTCCCATACCCCTACCCTTTGGCAGCCACATTTGTTCTCTGTACTTATGAATCTGTTTCTGTCTTTCGTTTGTTGGTTCCTTGCTTTGGTTTTTAGGGTCTACATATAAGTGAAATGATATGGTATATGTCTTTATTTTATAGTACCCTTTAGGTCCGTCCATGTTGTCATAAATGGCAAGATTTCATTCTTTTTTATAACTGAGGATATTCTCTTGCACATGTGTATCCCACAACTTCTCTATCCGTTCATCTACAGATGGGCATTTGGGTTGCTTCCATATCTGGGCTACTGTAAATCAAGCTGTAATAAACATAGGGGTGCACATATCTTTTCAAACTAATACACAGCCCGCCTGAAGATGTAGAGATGAAATGAAAGTTGTTTTGCCCCCGACCAACTATAGACATCAGTTGATCAATTTTGTTTCCTTTCCAAGGGAAAATATTTGTCATGCACCAGCAAGGGCCCGTGAACTCCAGTTTGAAAAGACTCACCAAGTACAACTCTCCAGTTTGAAAACTGGGGAGTTGAAGCCCAAAGAGATAACGTGACTTAGATTTAGTTATCAGTGTTTATTGTTTCAAAGGGGAAAAATTAAATTAATGAAGGCATTGGAAACTACATTGCATTCTTATTAAATACACTTTGTAGGATTTGTGGTTGATGATCGTGAACATCAAATCTGACTTCCCTGTTGAGCAAAATGAACGATAATCAAGTGGAACAAATTGCATTGCTGTTATCCCTTCTTGTTGATTTGAGCTAGCACATGATAACTGAACTGACATGGGCTTTGTTTGCTTAGCTCTTCTCCTAAGGAGACCGGCATGCATTTTGCACTTTGAATTTATACCAGTTTTCTGTCTACTAACTGCCTAGTCCCGACCTCGATTTAATCAAGAGTTCTGTCTCCCTCTTCAGTTTAATTATAGCACATACCCATGGAAAGCACATATTTTATGCCTAGTTTTGTTCTAGAATGCTTGTCAACCCGAGCACTGTTGACATTCGGGGCCAGATAATTCTTTGCTAACGGGCCAGGGGGGCTGTCCTGTGCATTTTACAAGATACTTAGCAGCATCCCTGGCTTCTACCCACTAGATGTCAGTATCACCCGTTCTCCCACTCCCAGTTGTGACCAAAAATGTCTCCAAATATATTAACCCAATGTCCTCTGGAGTACAAAATTGCCCCCCATCGAGAACCCGTATTCTAGGTACAGCAAGGGTTGTAAGAGTATTGTAAGACCACAGAGAGAGAGGGTGTTTCTAGAGCCTCTTGTGGTCTTGTTTTGTTAGAATCTGCTAGAAGCTAAGCAAACAAGGGCCATTTCAGCTCAGTTATCGTGCGCTAATTCAAACGTAATCATTGGTGATGATTTACATACACGCCATCGTCATCCAGTCTCAGTTTGTTGGTGTTTTTGTTTGTGTGTTTTGCCCCCTCAAGAACTTACAAAACTGTAAATACATTTAGGACATTTAAATTGTTGACGGCAATCTTTGATTTTGACACACTTTCACGGGAAAAGTATTTGCTGGAATATAGTAGCATTGCGTTTAACCTCACCCGCCATTTGACTTGCTATGATTATAGAGCATCACTTTCTCTAAAAGGAGGAGGATATTTACAGTAAGGCAGAGCTACCGACACGCAAGCCTGACACACGTATCGATGTGTGGGCATTTCAGGTCACCCCTGAAATTTAACTTGAAGTTTATAGGTCCATGGCTCACAGAATTTCTTCTGGTGGAAATTTATCCCTGCGTTGAGAAGAACTAATCTACTGCATGCATAATGTAGGGCCAAGGCTAATGTCATTCGGGCAGTGTATTGGCTCAGAGTAGTTATATGTCTTGAAATAGATGAGAGGTCTGAAATAATATACGTATTCATGGGTATTAGGAGTCAGGAGCTATAAATGTTGGGATCCAGACAACGCAAGAAGGGTAAGGCACATGCTTTGTGATCTAAATTACCCAGGTGATGGAAGTTTCAAAGGTGCCTGTTTGTTATTGTTGCTTAGGTTTGTTGTTCAAGCAAACAAGTATCATATTAGGGTTCTCCAGAAAAATAGAACCAATAGGGTGTGTGTGTGTGTGTGTGTGTGCGTGTGTGTGTGTGTGTGTGTGTGTGTGTGTGTGTGTGTGTTTGTGTGTGTGTACACATACCTGCCCCACCAAATTCTGGGCATACCCTCCCTCTGCATTAAATGCCAGTATCTCTGTGAACCAGAGTTTATCAACCCAGAGGCTGGGACTGTAGCTGAGGCTCAGGGCCACCTGCAGGGCCAAACAGGTGCTTCAAGGTGAGACCAAGGGGCTGGATTCAGGAAAGCACGAGCCAGCTGCTGCTACGGGTACCCAGTGGCAAGGGAATGGAGAGCCCGATTGCACAGACAGCACGTGTCCAGCGTCCCTCCTGTGTCTCAAGAGCTAAGGCTCAGGCCAGCACAGGGCTGCAGGTCCCCGAACCACCACAAAACGACAGGTTTTGTAAACCCGAAGGCAGGAGGAGGGCAGGGGGGAGTTACCTTGTATTTATTTGCTGTTCTTATATCCACGGCCTTACTTTCAGCTGCTTAAATCATGACATTTATGGTTAGGTCCGGACAGAATGGGCTAATGCCTATCCACACTGAAGACAAAGGGACGCCTGGGTAGCTTAGTTGGTTGAGGGCCCAGTTCTTGATTTTGGCTCAGGTCATGATCTCATGGTTGTGGGATCGAGCCCCAAGTCGGGGCTCTGCACTGGGTATTGAGCCTGCTTAAGATTCTTTCTCTGTCTCTCTCTCTTTGCCTCTGTCTCCCCTCCTTCTCTCTCTCCTTCTCTCTCTGTCTCTCTCTCAAAAAATGACTGAAAACAGAACATTAAATAGCATCGTGGAAATGCTCAAATTGGATGGTTGAGTTATCACCTGGGTTGATGTTATGGAGCAGGCCAGCAAGGGTTGGTCTTAGGTTCTAGGGGGAAAAAAGCACTAACAGAAAAGAGAGAGGGGAAGAGAGGGAGGGGGAGAAAGAGAGAGCGCTAGAGAGTAAGAGAGACAGGAAAGAGTAGAGAAGAGAGAGGGAGAGAGAGAGAGAGATGAGATGAAAGAGGGAGAGAGAGAGAGAGAGATTTGGGCCCTAAAGGCAGTAACGTGTGTGTATCTTAGCAGAAAGAGCCATTTGGATTTCTCCAACACCGTAGGGCGCTGCAGAGACCCTCCCCTCCTCCTGCTTCCTCCCTGGGCTGGCGTTTCTTTCCTTTCTGACCCCTGCCTGGTCACAGAGAGAGATGGATTTTGACAGAATCAGGAAGAGTTGTTCTATTTCCATGGCAACGTCAATTCACATTCTGCAGGTATATCGCTGCCACTTAGGCCACGGACTAAATGAAGGTTCCTGAAGGTTCTGGCCAAAAATAACTTGGCAGGCCACCGTTCCTCCCAGCCCCACGGAGATGGGCATTAACTGACGGGATGCCAGCTGTCAGCTCCGCTCCTGTCTCCCTGCTAAAGAGGAAGGAGCAGGACTTGCCAGTGCTTGGGGGAGGGGTGCCAGCCAGGGGCTGCTCCATTGTTTCCACGGGCTCAGAAATAGCTGAATGGAACATGAAATACATTCTAACTTGTTCACCCCAGGGGCGCCAGATAATTTGTATTTCAGCACAAGTATTATAATTACATAGCTTAGAGTTAGAATTAATTAGCATTTGGGGAAGTCGTGATAAAACCGAGCAGTTATTAAAAAATTAATTTTAATAGAAATCAGTTTGGAGAGGGTTGCTTGTCTTTTGAAAGAGGATTGATTGATTGATTGATTGATTGGTTTATGATAGCGAAGGGAGGGAGAAGGATAACATGATTCAATAGTCCCATAACCAACCTAGAATAATAACTGCCCTTATCACTGGGTGTTACCCATGGGTAACTAACTCTCCAGGGATAGTGGATAGATACTGAAAACCCAAACCAGTGGCACAAATGCCCAGCACATTTAAAAATAACTCAAGAGTTACGGTAATGTTTGAGGGTTACCTGTGGGGGGAAAAATGCTTAGTATTATCCTTTAAAAAAATACATCATCTCCCAAAGAGATGGGTTATGTCAACGTTACTGATAATAAACACAGTGGAGAATCGCTTCCTATATTTGTTCTGGACACACAAGATGCTCGGCAGGCATTAGCATGGGTCAGAGAGTAACTCCCGCAGTCAGCAAATACTGTCTGTGCATGTTCTAGGTATAAGGCTGTCCTGGGGCTCTGGGGGAGAATACAGAAGACACATCCTTGCCCTCAGAAGCTTTTACCCTGTGTGGTTCCTTGGCACGGGGAGTCAGAAAAGACTGGTTTATATGAAGGGAAAACATTTCGACCTTAGGTTGGAATTTAATGACACCACCTCTTAAAACCAAAGACACTCCTAATAAAATCTTAGTTTTCTGAAGTTGTTCATCTTTCCGTGGTTCTATCAAAGCCTATCCTTACTCTTAGGAGATAACGTTGAATGATCTGAGGTAAAATGGGCATCAGGTGCGCAACATACTTTTTAAATTGTTCGGCAGCAGCAATGGCTGTGTCACTCTTGGAGGAAGTGACAGTGGTGATGCAGGTGGCACTTTGTCAGCGAGTGGCCAGGCTAAGTGAAAGGTATACTGCGGATCACCCTGCTATTTTCGTAACTGTCCCTTACTTTGTATGTTTTCAAAATTATAAGTTAAAGAGTAGTGGGAGTACATAGCTTTTGATGAAGTGACCATTTTCAGATTTTCAGAAACAAAGGTAAGAAACCATTGCTTTGGAAATGATTTCCACTTCAGAAAAGGGATGCGTTCAGAAAAAGCTCTTTCCTATTTCACGGTAACAGTAGAGAGGTTTCTGCTGTGTGACGAAAGCCATAGAAGGGATGAACTTGTAAGGACTGAAGGTCTAGCTTTTTCTAAAGGCTGGGAACTCACTCTTTAAGCAAAAATAGAAATAACTTCTGCACACTGCCTCTTCTTGGAAATAGTATTTCACCGTCTCTTCCCAGACTGTACCCTTGCCACTGTTTCAGGATTAAATGATCAGGTGTCATACTCAGCGTTTTCATATCTAAGATGGGTTGTTCCCTTCAGAAGGTCCTTTGGAGAAAAATGTCTGGGATTTCATAAGCTCTGTTATGTATCTGGGGTTTCAGAAGCTCTGTGTTAAGAATGGTCTAATAACCACCATTATTTAACACACATTACGTATTTATGTTATATTTACTAGTACGAGAGGGAAAACAAGGAATAAAAGTAAATTCTTCTGCAGGGTCTGTTTGTACATGCTATTACCATGCTCCATAAAGAAAAAAGAACTTTAATATTTCAATCCATTTTGGCATTTTTTATCTTATCACTGGATATTGGCATAGAGCATGAGAATATATATATATTCCATACACACACACACACACACACACACACACACACACACATACATACATGTACTGGTGCAACCTACATTGTCTGACTGTTTTTTGTTGAAAATTCGTATTGGTTTTGTGTAACATCTAGAGGAGAAAACAGAGATCCAGAAGTTCCATGGTTTACTTTGAGTAAGGAGACAATAATCTCTTATATTCTGATGTGTTGAGTTAGAGCCTGGGGCATTTTCTTAATAATCCAGAGTTTTAACCATGAGCCACGTTTTAAGAGGAGTGAGTACGTATCACGAAAATTAATAGGAGTACCTCGTTCCTGTCCCCCGGACTGATGACGCATCGCATGGCTCCCTGGCTCAGTGATGACATACGGTGAGAGAAAAGGTGATTCAGGAATTGTAAACAGAGTACAAGGGACTGAGGCAGCAGCTTTATCCTAATTCTTTGGGAACAAGGAGGATGGTTGTTGGATTTTCTTCGTACTTGCCCTGTTTCTCTTAAATTATTTCAGGAGGATGCTTTCATGTTTTGAAAGGCAAATTTTTGAAGAGAATTGTGTGCCTCCTAGTTCACACCCAGCCGATGCCTGCCTCCGCTTGCACAAATGGCCTCGGATCTTCCGTGTGGATTCTGTATACCGTCTATCAGTGCGTTGTTCAGCGAGCAGTTCTGAGACCAGAGTGTTGAAAGTTTATGAAGTGCTTTTCTGTTACCTCTTCCGGTGTAGAGTTTGGTTTCTGGAAAATAGTTTATTTTCAACTGCACTTATGTTTTCTTCATTGTTGCATACATTTTCCCGTTTTTAAGTTCTCCTTCTAAATATGTTATTTTTCTTGTATTCTCTCCATGTATTCAACACCCATATGCGTGTTTTTGCTCTTAGGTTTTTGTTTGTTCCCAAGATGGAGTTTATTCTCTTAACCATTGTGGTTCCTGCACTGGGATGTAAATAGTGTGCACATATGTTTGGAGGTGGTAATTTCCATCCTGTCTTGGCAAGATGCCCCGAAGCACCCACCTCTTTCTGTCCAGGGGCAAGTTACATCTCTTTATTTTTTATTATTTTAGATGTTTATTTATTTTTGAGAGAGAGGGGGAGAGAGAGCGAGCACAAATAGGGGAAGGGCAGAGAGAGAGAGGGAGACCCAGAAACCAAAGTAGGCTCCAGGCTCCAAGTTGTCAGCACAGAGCTCAACATGAGGCTCAAACTCATGAACCGTGAGATCATGACCTGAGCTGAAGTCAGACACTTAACTGACTGAGCCGCCCAGGTGCCCTACAAATGACATCTCTTTAGAGACACTGTGTGACCTCACCATCTACCACTATGATCTGTGTTCTCTGTGGTTAAGAATTACCTCTCTACACAGCGTGAGATTTAGTGGTATTCATGGCAAAGAAGAAAAGACAGGAAGAGAAGGTACGTTGAGTGAATTAGAGTATGTAATAGAAGACAGAAGCATGCCAGAAGACAGACAAACGCTAGTGAGAGAAAAAAAGAAAGGCGTAGTAAGAAACAGGTAGAGGAGGGGAACATGAGAGCCCTATTGATGCCCCATTGGGCCTTGTTGTCAGAGAGAAATTTTGGAGGAAATAGTCAACACTGGACAGATCTGCTGTCCCTTCCCTGAAGTTCTGAGAGCGGCCACCAGGGACGCAGTTAACTGTGCTAATGCACAGGCGCTGTCCAGGCGTGACCCAGAAAGGCTAAAGACTACTACTCCCAAAGCTTATAACTAGAAAATGATATAAATTCACTCCAAAAAGGTAAAATGTGCAGTAATATTTAAAGATTATTTAAAACCACAAACTGATGACTCTTTCCGTTAAAATAACCAACTGGTCAGAAGCTGATGCTTCCCAAACGCTGTCCAGTTAGAGGACAGATCTATAACATTTCTCCTGGTGATCGGTGACATGGAATAATGCGGTGTGAAGAAAGCCTGGCACGCTCTCCTCTTCCCTTTCTTTTTCAAGCTTTGACGACTATTGAATTTTGCTGTCTCTGCCCATTTAGACTCCAGAACATCACGAGATGCCCACATTTCCAACAGCTCTAAGTAATAGATGTAAGATTGGGAAGGACAGTGAGGATGCCTGTCTACTTGCCATTGTATCCCCAACGAACAGCAGAGGGACTACACTGAGTAGGTGTTAAATTAACACTTGTGAACGAATAGATGAGAAAGAAAATCGACTCAATCATTTTTGTGAGTGACAAAGAACAGGGCTCAGTTAGGGTAGGATGGACAAAATGCCTTTCTTCTCCTTTGCAATCACTGAACGGAGTTCGGTTGGAAGGAAATCTTTGTGTGATTGATTCAAACACATTCGCCGTCCTATTGCAAAACCGTGCAGCCTGTCTCCCTCTCTGTTCTCATTCTAGAGGACTTCTTTCTGTGTGCAAGCCCTTTTTTGATAAAAACAATACCTCAGCCTGATACCTGCTAGGTGGCAAAGTGGCAGTTGATATGTAGTCAGAGGGGCAAGGGGCTAGTTTTGGCGGAAGTAAAAGACCCTAACTTTATTCGATGAGAATTATAAATTCATAAACTTGTGGGGTGTTTGAGCTGAAAGGGACATTAGTGATCTGATTTTGGTTCAATCCTTTCCATTTTTTTGTAGTTGATGAAAGCTTTTCCTTGAGGAAGTGGTGAAGTTGCTCAACCCAGATCATGTTTATTTTGCTTATTTCTGTTAAGTAACATGCATGGCATTTAGAGTATTTCTTTTTCAAAGGGAACTCTCACGTGTTACTCTGATAAAGAAATTCATGTAATAACTTGCCTGAAGCTTAATTCTTTGAAGTTTTAATTGTATTTATGTGAAAATGTATTTTTAACATCCATCCTTAACAGCTGTGTTTCCTTGGGGCTGTCAGAAAATTTCTACTCTATTTCTTTATCTGTAAAATGGACACAGAAATATTTGCTCTTTTCCATTCTCCTTTCTTGGGTGTAGCTGAGGACCTGTGAAAACACTTTATAAACTGTAAAGTAATATACCACATACAGAATTACATAAATTCATAGAGTTTTATTATCTATACAAATAAACCCGATCTTTATTATTAATACATGTATGCACAATACAAAATGTTTCTGATAAATTTTTTTAAATTGGAATTTTGGGGCGCATGAGTGGCTCAGTTGGTTGAGCACCTGACTCTCGATTTCAGTTCAGGTCACGATGTCACAGTTCATGGATTTGAGCCCCACATTGGGCTCTATGCTGACAGTGTGGAGTCTGTTTGGGATTCTCCATCTCCCTCTCTCTCTGCCCCTGCCCTGCTCGCACTCTCTCTCTCTCTCTCTTCCTCAAAATAAATAAACTTAAAAAATAAATAAAAATGCGGATTTTATGGAGTGTTTGGACTGTAGAACAAACATGATGTGATTTTTCTGAAACCAAAATTTCTGACTTTTGTTTTAATATGTAAATAAGTGTGATACTAGCTCTTGAACAACTTATTATTTAAAACTTCAGCTCGGGGCGCCTGGGTGGCGCAGTCGGTTAAGCGTCCGACTTCAGCCAGGTCACGATCTCGCGCTCCGTGAGTTCGAGCCCCGCGTCAGGCTCTGGGCCGACGGCTCGGAGCCTGGAGCCTGCTTCCGATTCTGTGTCTCCCTCTCTCTCTGCCCCTCCCCCACCCATGCTCTGTCTCTCTCTGTCCCAAAAATCAATAAAAAACGTTGAAAAAAAAAATAAAAAAAAAAAATAATTAAATAAAACTTCAGCTCTATTTTGAGTCCGAAAAGAAAGACTAGGGGTGCTTGGGTGGCTCAGTCGGTTAAGCGTCCGACTCTTGATTACGGCTCAGGTCGTGATCTCACAATTTGTGAGTCTGAGCCCTGCATCGAGCTCCATGCTGACGGTGCAGAGCCTGCTTGAGATTCTCTCCTGCTTTCCCTCTCTCTCTACCCCTCCTCACCCTCTCAAAAATAAAAAATAATAAAAACTTACAAAAATAAAAATAAAATAAAAAAAGATTAATTAGAAGGCAATATCTAGACATGTCCGACTACGTAGCTGGGATATTAGTGATGAAAGTACCAGCCCCACCGAAACTAATAAATTTCCCCCTAAATTTGATTGCCTTTGATTGAAGTATGGCCCACACTTTATTACTATATTAGGTTTAGCTCTGTCCATTAGTGATGTCGTAGCAATTGTTTTTTGTTGTTGTTTTTAATGTTCAGGGGTTAGTTTTAGAGTCCTTCAGAAAAAAAAAAAAATTCAAGCATTTCTTACAAATTTGCTTTCCGGTCTGGTTTTGTTTTGCTTCAAAATGTGCATATGCCGTTTTTATAACTTCACAGCTCATGAAGTCATCGTACTTGAGCCTTTGTTCCTGGTTTTTAACGTGATCCTCTTTGATCATCTAACAGTTTGCACTGGCTGGCCGCTGTATGCGAGGCACTGCGTATCGAGCGGGTCTCTGTCCGTGTCCGTGTCCGTGTCTGGTCTTCCTTGTCAATCTGCACCCACTGCGTGTTGATATTTGCCCTTGGGGTGAGCATGTGCAGGCCCCCTGGGAAATCAGGGACAGGCCCCCTGGCTCTGAGTGAAGTGCACAAAGAGGAGACGTCATTCCTCCTTCAACGCCCTCCCGGTGAAGAACGGAAAATCAAGTCTCCTAAGGCCACTGAAAGTGGGCAGATGTCTACCCGCTCTTTCTTCAGCCTTCTGGGTAAAAGAGAAGCAGTCTTGGAGAAAGACCTTTTGCTAAGCAGTAGGTTGCTGGGGAATGGTAGCAAGGCTTTGTTTTATTTTGAAATGTTTGTTTATTTTGAGAGAGACAGAGAGAGAGGGAGAGAGAGAATCCCAAGCAGGCTCTGTGCTAATAGCTCGCGCACTGTGAGATCATGACCTGACCCAAAGTCAAGAGTCAGATGCTTAACCAACTGAGCCACCCAGGCAGCAGGTGTGACATCATCTTGGGTGTCTGGGCTTACTGTCCGTACTCCTTTTAAATTCTGCTTGGTGCTTTATTTTCTTGGCTTTATGGCTATAGATGGCTGTGCTCTTGGAAACGGGGTCGAACAAAAGCCTTTCCGTTTCCCGTGTAACACGTGAGTCTCATTGAAAAACATCATCTTCCAAAATAGGTAGAATTCAGGAGAGCAGGGAATGACAATTTCTCATGAGAACGAGTTGCAATTCGAAGAGGAAGCCATGACAACTCTGTGTCTCAGACATTAGCAGCTTAACTTGTTCAGGCCCTGGTTCCATTTTTACCAAATCCTTACTCTACTTAGTAACCAAACCTTTACTCAGAAATGCATCATTCTGCCCTTATTCCTTCTATTGAACTCTTGTTTTTCTGCGCGTTTAAATGCCAGACTATTTAGGCAGCATATTTTAAATTAGGTTAAAGTAATCTATCCTTGGGATCTTGGTACCATTACAAGTTTGCATTTAACAATTATAAATAAGTTATTCTAATAAGCAAAAACAGGCTCTTTGGATCTTCTACTTTGTCCCTTTGGGTTAGGAATAGCATAGTAGTTCCCATTTAAGGTGTGGATAAAGCGTGAATCTCAACATATTCCATTTCATCAACTTCATTATTCATTTATTTATTTTCCAAAAGTTACAAAAACAAGTGCCCATTTACGTTCACAAGTCAAACAGTTCCAACTGGTGAATGCCCAAAGAGTCTCCTTCCGTTCCTGTTAGTGTGATCCCTACACATGCTTCCCTACACCAAGATTACATACGATAGCCCGATTTAGGATTGTTCCCCTTTAGGGAAAAAAAAATGGGTGACACATTCATCTCCACTCATTTTTTCCCCAACTACATTTAGCACATAACCTGTGGATTTCTGGCCATGAAGTTCCAGGGTTTGGTGCTTTGGTAGAGCAGTTCAGTAAGGAGGCATGGAACAGACTGTGTCTAAAGGGCACATCTGACCATCTCCTATAAATGAAAATTATTTTAAACAATGAGAAGCACACATTCGAAATGCATGAGTTTACTACATGAAAACAGCAGGGTGTATGTAAATATCTGAATGTGGTGGCTGTCATCTCGAAGTCAAATAGAAGAGCTGCCTGTCTTAATGATAAGACTATTGTCTGAAATCAGACCCTAGTATTTACTAATGATTGATGCTGTTTTAACAAGGAAAGTCTATTTTCAAATCCAAGTATAGCTTCTCTAATGATATGCTTCATATTTGTGGATAATGTTTGAGTAGCAGTGGGGCAAAAATGCATTGTTTTCCTCCTTTGACTGCTACCAAATCAGTATCTTCTACATTATACTTGGGGTTAATATTTTGCTAATACAGTGAGGTCAAAATATGTTTTTCCTCCTAGAAAACCACCCTTTCCTTTGGCCGTATATGTGGACAGATTTTGGTGAGCGGACATGGTGTTAGGAGTGTAGAAAGGGCTACTAACTCTTCCAGAGTTGCTGCTTTCAGTCAATAATTGATCCTCAAATACGGTTTCGTGCTTCCTCTTTGCTCTACGAGGGCAGTGGGTCAGCAGCTCCCATTGGCGTTTTCTGTCTTTATCAGAGAATCCACGGGCAGTCATAGGTTCCAGGAGACGGTGTGAAACCTTCAAAGGGAGGATCTTATTTGCTGGGATACCCATTCTTTATTGCTTATCTGAAAACCAGATGCCATAGGTGCTGTCGCTGCCCCAGTGCACACGAGCTTGGCGGTTGAGACGAGTGGTGAGGAAGCCTTGACCATGCCCGTTTGACTTGGAGATGAGCCACAGAGCGGCTCATAGGATTGGTTGCACGTTTTTGAAATGCAGTACATCCGCAGCAAAGCTTCCGTAGTGAGCCTTGAAGAGCCCCGGAAGAAACACAGGCTGATTCAAGAGTATTACATTCGATTTTTTACTCTACGGTGGATAATTTGGTCTCTCTCATTTTTTTAATGGTTCTCTGCATCGTTTTTTGCATCTTCCTGAATGAAAAAGAGCCAAATATAGCTACTTGGCTCATTTCATAGATCCGCACTTTGATTAATAGTGTTATTGGCGAGGTGCTAAAAGTCAGGGATGCTGTTACCACCATGCGCACGGGGACTGGCTCCGTGAAGCGGGGTGGGATTTCACATGAGGAGTGCTGCGTATCGCAGTCATCAAGCGACCCCCTGTGTGACCTTGTGTGACGAGTGGAGATCCCCAAAGAGCAATTGAATCAGCATAGCTCAAGCTGGAAATTTCTGACGGCCGCCTCCTACCTTAGCAACAACCTCGTCTCTCTGGAGCACAAGCGTTCCTGTAAACAGGTGGAGAAATTGAGGGACCCCAAGCGTTCACCAAGTGGAGGGAACTCACGATAGCATTTGCCACTTAGCGTGTTCCCTGAAATCCAGAAGGCAGAGTTGAACGGCAACCGGCGATTGTAAACCGACTGAGAAAGGTCTGAAACAATAGAATTCTGTTTAGACACCAGCAGGCTTTTTCTCCGAGTGGTAGGAGTGAATATTGCAGGCGTCTCTACCCTTCCCTATTCTAAGCAAAGGGCAAATAAACCAGTTAAAAATAACCGGACAGAGGTTTTAGCATGTGAGGATACTTGCCTACTCTGTCCCCTTTGTCCACCTTTACGAGGTAAAATGGCACAAGGCTGCAGGTTTACACCAGGGCTGAACTTCTGACAGGTTCTGGCTTTAGCCGCACACACGGTTGGGGTCTCGCCGTACTTCACGCGGGATGGGCTCAATCCTCTTCACTGATCCTCAACCTCTCTCTTTTCTGGGTGTCTCAAAGCCTTCCCAGCATATCCACCACCTGTGAAATGGGAAGCCGGTCGTGGGGTGCTGTCGCAGCCACAAAACTAAATCACGCACGGGGCCTCGCCCCGTGTCTTGCAGAGGAGAACACGAGAGCTGGTGTGGGGTAATGTGTTCCACTACCTCTGTTTTTTTCTTTTTTTCAGTAATAGGATCTTTTTATTTTCTCTTTGTCTTTCTAAAAAATGTTCAAATAATTTTCATCTGATAACAAAATACTACGCGTCTCCCTTGCATCATTTAAGAACTGCAAAGAAATCCCTCTCCTTCTCCCTCCCCTCTCCCCCTTCCTTTCTGTTCTCTCTTCCCTCTTTTTCTTTTCCTCCCTGTTCCAGGCCTGGGGCGTGTGAGCTTCCAGAACTGGCCAGAGGGGACAGCGAGCGTGAGCGTGAGATGTCCCTGTCCCGGGGCTGGTTCTTCCAACACTCTTCAGAGCTTCTAATGGGAAAGTTGAGCTGTTTTGAAATATCCAAGAACAGTTTTCCTTTAACAGCCGGGAAGAGAAGTTCCTCCAGTCAGTGGCCTAGTGGTGATGATAAACTCTAGTGGTAACCAGTGCTGATCGGTCCACGACGACGATACATAAATGTTGAACTCAGAGCCGAACCTCAGTGAGTCCACCAGATTCGAAGTCACACGGTAAAGGTGCTATCTGGCTGTAAAGCGACAGCAACAACAGAGCCAGATCTTATCTCTGTGACTTGAACAATCCAGGGGAAATGCAATCCTGATTAAATACTTCAATGAAAGAGAGCCCTCTCTCTCTACTGTCTCTCTCCCTCTCTCTCTCTCAAAAATGAATAAACATTAGAAAAAAGGGGGAGCGCCTGGGTGACTCCGTCGGTTGAGCGTCCCACTTCGGCTCAGGTCATGATCTCACGGTCTGTGAGTTCGAGCCCCGCATCGGGCTCTGTGCTGACAGCTCAGAGCCTGGAGCCTGTTTCAGATTCTGTGTCTCCCTCTCTCTCTGACCCTCCCCTGTTCATGCTCTCTCTCTGTCTCAAAAATAAATAAATGTTAAAAAAAAAATTAAAAAAAAAATAATAAAATAAAAATATGATTTATGGAAAAATCGGCTAACATACAGTGTGTAAAGTGTATGTTTTGGGGGTAGATTCCCGTGGGTCATCGCTTACACACAACACCCAGCGCTCATCCCAACAAGTGGCCTCCTCAATGCCCGTCACCCATTTTCCCCTCTTCCCTACCGCCCCATCCACCCTCAGTTTGTTCTCTGTATTTAAGAGTCTCTTATGGCTTGCCTCCCTCCCTCTCTGTTTGTAACCATTTGCTCCCCTTCTCTTCCCCCGTGGTCTTCTGTTAAGTGGATGGCTTTGAATTCAGCGCTGCAACTCATTAGCGGTGTGGCCAGGAGCAAATCTCTCTCTGCTACCCTAGTTTCATCTTCTAGAAAAACACCTACTAAAGCCTCTTATTATGGAAGGTTGCTGGGAGGTAGGAGATTTCTGTCCCAAAGATGCCTGTGTCCTACTCCCCAGGACCTGTGAATATGTTGGGTTCCATGACAAGCAGGGGGTGGGGTGGGGATGAAGGTTGCGGGTGGAATTAATATTTCCCATCAGCTGTCCTTCCAATAAAAGAACAGTTTCATGCAAGATTCACAAGTGATCATTGTTAGATGACCCTCGTTGCCTCAGGGCTGGAAGATGGTTAAGGTGGGCCACGGAGGGTAGTAACCAAGTGTCGTTTCCCACGTGAAGATGAACAGAAGCTGAAATATCACTGAAGCCAGAACACAGAGCACAGGGCTTACCGCTTCCCTCAGACCAGAGCTCGAGTGTTCAATTACGGTGAATTACCTGACCCATCAACAAGAATGTGGAAATACACAGACAGGGCAATAAATCTAAATCTAGACGACTAAAGCGAAAGATGAATTAGCTCAGAAGTGACAGATTTTTCCACCTTTTTCTTATCACCTGATGAATGTTTCCCCAAATACCAAAGAGGTCTTCTTTGATAAAGCCATGCCAGCAAAGTGGATTTCTGCCCTCTCCAAGGCAGCTGGCCCAAACGTCCATCGCTTTCCTTCCTGTAGATCTTGACGTAAGACCAGCAAGTGTTTAGCGATTATAGACCCTTTAGCACTGCACACATAAGATACCAAGTTGAACATCTCAGACTATGTGGTTGTAGTGAATTCTGGCGATGAAGATAATTTTTTTTTTTAATTTTGAACTTAAGAAAGCCTAAGTCATAGGCACTAGAAAGTCTCATCTTGGTCTTTGAGTTTGGCTACCATGTCTCAGAATCACCTGGTTCAGTAAGTCTGGCCATGATGGACTTGATCTGTGTTATGGGGTTAAATCCTATCCCCACACCTGATTTGGGTATCGAAGTCCTAACCCCCAGGACCTCAGAATGGGACCTTATTTGGAAATAGGGTCATTGTAGAAGTAATTAGTTAAATTACAATGAGGCCATGTTTGGGTAGGATGGACCCCTAATCTACAATGACTCATGTTCTTGGGGTTGCCTGGGTGGCTCAGTCGGTGAAGCATCCGATTTCTGCTCAGGTCATGATCTCGTGGTTCCTGAGGCTGGGACCCATGTCGGGCTCTGCGCTAACAGCCTAGAGTGTGGAGCCTGCTTCAGATTCTGTGTCTCCCTCTCTCTCTGCCCCTCCAACCACCCCGCCCCCATGCCCATGCTCTCTCTCTTTCTCTCTCAGAAATAAAAACATTAACAGTATTTTTTCATTAAAAAAATCAATAAAGTGACTCATGTCCTTATAAAAGGAGAAATCTGGACACATGCACACACACACTCAGAAAGACGAGGGGCGGGGGGAGGTCACGTCAAGATGAGTTACGCCGCCATAAGCCAAAGAAGTACCACGACTTAGCAGAGGAGCCTGGAACAGATCCTTTCCGAGAGAACTTCAGGGGGAGCATAGCCGTGCTGACTCCTTGATCTCTGACTTCTAGCCTCCAGAACTGTGGGTAAGCTACTGTATTTACAGTACTTAGTCATGGCATTCCTAGAAAGCCATTGTCACCTCAGCAGCACACGCCCGTCAAATTCAACCCACAGGTGCTCAAGCAGCTCAGACACTTAGGCACATTATCCCATAAAAAACAGGAAAGGCGTGACATCTCGTGAAATAGCTAGTTCTAACATCTTTATTAATCATTTAGCTTGTCTGGGGCTTGAGTTTTATTCATCTGCTAATTGAGGAGGCTTAGTTTTTCTGAAATCTTTCCATTTGCCTACCCCTGAGGGCAATATAACATAAAACCCCAGAGAGTTGGGATTTGCCCAGAGCAGCCCACTCCCAGCTTAAGTGATCTGTGAAACCCTGTATTAAGTCTTGAAGACTCGTGTGGATCTAATTCTTTTCCACATGGTATGTGTTTGCTTTCATATTAAATAATATTTGCAATTGCTTATCATCACCTAACGTTGAAGCACTAATGTTATGATCTGTACTTATACCCTAGATCCATATTCCTTTGCATATTATCACATGTCCCAGTTCCTGGCACCTCTGTTGGAGAACAGTAGGGCTGCACTATCTGTGGTCCCTTCCAGCCCTAAAACCCTGGACTCCTGGGACTGTTCATACATGGCTTACATCATTAAAGGCCAGATTGTGTCTCTGTGTGTGAGGCCCCCAGATGAGTCCCCCTTTGTCTTTGTGGATGCCAAATGCACACTTCCAGAATGAGTTAATATAAAATTAAAGTACCACTCATTGAAATGATTTCACTGGCTTGTGTGAAAAACAGGTGTCTGCTGGGTGGCTTCCCCCTAAGACACTTGATTAGGGCAAATTGCTGAAGGGATCTGTTCATTTTGTGTATAGAAAATTAGGATAGTGGGGGAAGATGCCTCAAATTAGATTCTGTAATCATCTGCCACTGCTTTTGCCACTGAAGTCGTTTGTGACCGAATCACTTCCTGACAGAGCCATCACACGCAGCCTCACAGCCACAGTGAGGGAGGAGCCGCCCCTGGAACTGGGCATTGCCTTTAGCTCTGCTCAAACCCCTCTCAACTTGGCAAGTTTCCTCCTCTGTGAAATTGGGGAAACAATTCATCTTGGGTCTGCTGTGAAGACTAAATACAATCATGCAGATCGAATATTTTTTATAAACTTGAAAGGGCCAGATAGCTATCAAAATTACTATTTTGTCATTCTTCCTTCCTTCCTTCCTTCCTTCCTTCCTTCCTTCCTTCCTTCCTTCCTTCCTTCCTTCCTTTTTTAAAGTAAGATTCATACCCAGCACAGGACTTGAACTCATAACCCTGAGATGTAGGCCTGAGCTGGGATCAAGAGTCAGATGTTTAACCAGCTGAGCCACTCAGGTGCCCCTATTTTGTGCATTTCTAAATAGACCCAAAAGACATTGATGGGATTGCCAGTGGGGCTGACATGCCTTGTGCTCAAGGCCCTTTAGTCTGTAATGAACTTAACCAAGAAGGATGAGATACCAAGAACAGGAGTCTCAGGCTTCAATTAATGTAAACATTTTTGGGGAAAATAGCGGTGACTCCATGCTAAGACTAAAGCAGTGTAGACACCTGTCGGGAAAGGGGTGAATAGGCGTCAGATACACTTTTCAATATAGGACAGTGTGACCAATCATCTTCTGAGGAAGACAGTGAGTTTGTATTGTTGAAGTACCCGCAAACTCAAAAGGGATAATGCAGTGTATTAAAGGTGAAATCGAATGAACAGAAAAATTGGGTGGACTGGTTGCTTGTCTACAGGTACCAAGACTTTGATGATGGTAGCATCCAACTCCAACTCAATTTGATTTTAGTGATTATTAAAAAAAAAGAAGGAAGGAAAGGAGGGAGGGAGGGAAGAAGGAAAGAAGGATGGACGGACAGACAGGTCTAGTTCTTTTGATTATGTGGAGGTGAACTCTTCAAGTATTGGACACTTACAGAGCCAGCAGGTGAACACAACATATGTGTCTTTCGAATAAATGTGTAGTGTGATATCACACGGGATGGGGACCTTACAGCAATTTGTTGGGGTCTCCATGTGTGAGGGACCATACTATAGATACTAGCTATATACCATTAGCGAAAAAACTAAGAGAGATAAATATATCGTCTCACGAAACTTATATATGTTATATACAGAAATACAGACAAATGATCACCTAATAGTGAGGTGATGATATATGCCCAGAAGAAAGATAAAACAGGTAAAAGGCTGAGGAATGGTGGAGTGGTACCATTTTAAAGAGGCTGGTCAGGGAAGGCCATAAAAAATGAGGGAGCAAGGAAAGGGGCCTTGGGAAGTGGAAGAACAGGTTTGTAGGGAGCAAAAATAGCAGGTCAGGAGCCCGGTCATGGTCCTAGAAAAGCCAGGACCCCCCAGGAGGTCAGTGAGGCTGAAGGAGAGCAAGTAAGAAAATGAAGACAGAAGAATTGAGATCTGAGTGTGACAGGACCAGGTCATGACAAGTCCTGTAGGACTTGAGGCAACACTCTGAGTGGGATGGATTTCACCTGGGGACCCATTGAGAGGAAGATGGGGAGGAGAAGCAAGACACCATCTCTGTGCCCTTCCACAACACCAGCGTCTCCCTCTTCACCCAGCCATGGCCATGGTGCGTCCTCTTCTCCCTTAGTGTCTCCCACCCTGGACAAGTGAGGAACAGTGATGGTCCCGTGAAAGTAGAGTTCTGAGAATGTTCATGCTGTAATCCATCCTGAAGATGACCTTTCTTTCACTGACCCTCTAGAAGCCTTTGGAGCTGCAGAACCACTGTATTGCTTGCTCTTGTATTAGTTTCTATAGATTCATATGTTTCTTATCTTTGGAAACCTACTGAAGATCCCTAAATGAGGGCCTGCTTTTAAAACCCGTATTTCGCACTTGCACACAGAAGACATGTAACAAAGCTTCGCTACCGTGCAACAGAACACTAAGTTTAATGCCTTTTTAAAAAATGTATTCTCATGAGAAAAGAAGCAATTCACGGATGACCTCAATGAGAATAAAATCGGTACATTCTCAATGGAGACAGTCTTTATATATCACAATGAATAAAAATAGAGAGCATAATTTTTTAAAAGGAGAACCCAAGAATTAAACTGGAAAGGGAAGCAAAACTATGAAACTCACGAGATTAATACTAAATATAACATACTTGATGGAAACTCATCATTTGCCCTCGTCCTCTGGGACAGAAGTCATAACTTTATACAAAGACAGAGGGCTGCCGGATTAAATGCGGGATGCTCTGTTAAATTTGAATTTCTGACAAATAGTAAATAATGTCAGTATAAGCATAGCCCAAGTGCTTACGCTCAAAATTGCACATCATCCGAAATTCAGATTTAACTGGTGTCCTGCGTTTTTGTTAGCTAAATCTGGCAGTCCTACAAAGAAGAGGCAATTGACCCATGGTCTCTAGACTACGAAGAGTAATTGCTGAAGTAGCAGCAAGAGGTTATGTTGAGTCTTCTGTATCCACCACTGTCTTTGACCTTGCTCTGCTTAGGAAGAGCAGCCTTGGCTGCACTCCTTCCATATGCCTCTCCAGGTCCCCTCTGTCACCTGTCTCCACCCTGCCTTGGGCACCTGGTGGCTGGTTGCCTCAATGGGCTCCCTGGTCATCTTGTTCCCATTGGGCTCAGCTAATGGGAAACACCAGTAGGAGACAGGAAGGCAGGGAAAGAGTGCTGTCAGGGTATTTAATTGTTTTCACCAGTTCCTTCCCTGCCATGTTGTTGTGGCTCCTTTTGGGGTCTCATTCACTCTTTGGTCCTAGAACAGGTAACAGGTTTGAGCTGCTGTTAGCCCGAGGGCAGTACTTTGTAAATTGTCCCTTTTTAAGATTCTCCTCAAATTTCTGAGCCTAGGGTGTTGTCTCTTTCCTGCTGAAAACATAATCCAGGAAAGGATATGCAGTAGATATCCAAGGTCACGTGTATGATCTGTGAGCGTGAAAGCGTGAATTAGAAAGAAAAAAAAAATAATAAAGAACTGGAAAGAAAATGGCAGAGTTGGCATTCTGGCTGTGCCATTCAGATGGTGAGGTCCTGGTGGGCACTTAGTCTCCTTTATAAAATGGATATCTGCTCCTGAAAAGTTCCTGGAAAAAATGAATAGAAATAGAAATCTTAACCAGCTACAAAAATAAAAATAAAAAATGAGCTCTGTGGAAAAAAGCAATTTATCACTAGAATGCCCATGTCCCCATAGAATAAGACCGTAAATCCTGTATTTATAGAACATGGGTTTTTAAGAGGCTTTTTTCAGAGATCTAGAAATTTAGTAGGTGAAAAGAAAAAATCAACCATTCACATCTTGTCTTATGCCATTCTTTCCTGCAACCCCTCCTTCCTGCTTGTGCCTCACTGTGCTACTGAGTTCTCTTCCCTAAAAATGGTGCTCAGCACTTCACCTCTGGCTCAGAACTTGGATGAGTCCTTTCAATGCAACTAGTAGGTTTTCGAGAAATATTTGCTAAATTTAATTGCATTTCTGCTCCTTTGGCCCAATTGTCTTAGATGCGGTTGGGAGACAAGCAAAAGAGAAATAGCTAAATCCCCTAATAATTATTTCTCTAAACTTTCGCAGAGAATTAGCCCAGCCTATTGAAGCATGGCTGATCCCACACAGTA
This sequence comes from Panthera tigris, assembly GCF_018350195.1. NCBI lineage: Eukaryota > Metazoa > Chordata > Mammalia > Carnivora > Felidae > Panthera > Panthera tigris. The sequence continues at coordinate 5,311,095 of NC_056668.1, forward strand.
GAGAAGACACACACCAGGCCAGTGGGTGGATTCTTAATTAAGATCGGGGATCTTTTATTTAGAGGCTGGCCCAAATCAGAAGATCCTAGCTACTATCGTCATAGATGTAGGAGGGTTTCAGGAGTTCTTTGGTTTTGTTTGGTTTTACTTTGAGTATCCAGGCAAGGTTGTTGAAGGGCAGGAGAGCAATCAGTGAAGAGATTGACTGTTCTTGTCAGAATTCTTCAGCCTGATAAATTTGAGGGCTAGAATTTCTTTGTACTGTTGAGTGAAGATTCCTTAGCAGATTTCTCCATATCTGCCATATTGTGTTTTAGTCTCTCCTGCCATCTGATTACATAAACAGATAGAATAGTTTCTTCTTAATCTTTTATAGTTTGCAAGTATCTGTAAGTGTATTTCATTGTAGTCTGTTTTCTAGCTTAGTACATTTAACTGATTTCATTTTGTACTGAATTGATCTGTTTTATTCCCAGCTAATTTTTCCAGGAATTATCACCCATCCCAATTATGTACAATGTAAAGCTCCAGCTCTCTTACTTGGTACAGGATGGGCTGTGTATCACATTGTTATAATGAGAAACTCTCTTGTGTTCTAATCTTCCCTCTTAAGACTGGCTTTTTGGCATTCTTTGGGTTCTAAAATTCTATTTGAGAATTACTAGAGTGTTTATTCTCCTTTTAATATTTTCTACCTTTTCTCAATACTGGTGATGGATACTACGTACAATCTTTTTTTTTTTTTTACGTACAATCTTTTATATTATAATGTAGGCATATATAACCTTAAACTATTTCTTTTAGATCTGCCTATAAATTCTGAACAACTGTTCAGCTGTTTCTTGATCATCTCCACCAGTTTCTCCCAGTTTTCTTCTGGTCTTACAGAAATTGTGTGTCCAAAATACCCTTGTGTAAAGGGAAGGGAAGTCAAGACCCTCTACCTTTGAAACCTCTACCATGGGTCATTCACTACGTTCAGTTCTTTATATGCATTACTTTGCTTAGTCTCCACAGGGGTCTTGCAGAGCAGATGGTGTTATCCCTATTTTTTTATGAGGAAACTGAGGCTCACTGAAATAGGTAGGATAAGCCTTCCAAGGTCACTGAGTCAGTAATGGTGGGATCAGAATATCACCTAAAAGCGATCATAGCAATCCTTATGATGACAATAGCTAACATTTCCTAGATTCCCACTGTGACCCAGGCTCTGTGTTAAGCATTTAGGAAACCCAACAATAACCAAATGTTATTAATCCCATTTTCCAAATGAGGAAGCTGAGGCTAAGCAAGGTTGAGTCCCATTGGATCAAACCCAGGCTCAACACCAATCCCACACACGTTCTTCCCCTACATCCTGTGTCATACCCTGTGCTCAACTTTTATGAGTATCTTGGATGACACCCCAAGGATTATCTCCTTGAAAATCTAATTATTCATATTTCATAATTATAGTAGTTTGAAATTTCATGGCATTTCAACAGAGCATGGTGGCATTTCCCAATATTAGCTGGAAATATGGGAGAAATATTGAGCTTCTGTTTGGTGCACAAAGCTGTGCAAAGGCAAATGTATATACCTGATTTTTACGGGAGGCAAATACCCTAATTGTCTTTAGATCTGAGTTCCTTGGAGCACAAGTGCGCAATGTTGAAGTTTTGTTGAGAGAACAGTGACATATACGATAAGTGCTAACTGTAGCAGATTTTGAAAGCATGGTTTGCATTGTTGATGTGCATTCAGTCATGGAAAATAAATGAGTTAAATGCTTGCTGGAGGAAGGCCAGTTGGAAGTATACCATTCAAATGATCTCTGGTATGCTCCCATGAAAAGGGAATGATTGCCTTCTAATTAAAACATTCATTGTTATCTTCTGGACACTGGATGCCCCACGGTTTAGATCTAATAAAACCAGCTGACTTGGGAACCCTGTACTCCGCCTTTTCCAGCTTCTCTACCCTATGTTAGTGGCACGGGGGCCTCTCACTGGTGTCCCATGGCAGGGCTTGAAGGAAAGATACATCCTGCCATTAAAAGACACACAAGCAAGGGTAAGGGATCAGAACAGGTGGGAACCATCTGTTCTGGGGGTGGGAAGTGAGCCTTATGCTCAATTATTTCCCTTTTCTTATTTTTATATGATTGGTCTTCACTGACCTGCATTACTGTTCAAGGCATACAAACACAAAACAAACCAAGTTTTTAATTTAAGTGGAACTGATCCCCATTATGTGTAATACATACCTAATAATTTATGCATTATAAAGTAGAATTTACCAATGACACTGGAGCTCTGGAATAACATTTTTTTTTCTTAAAACAATGAAAAAATTTGATTTATTCAGACGACATTTATTGAGTGCATATTAAGCACCAATCACTGTTCTAGGTGTCTGGGATACTTTAGTAAAAAACCAGACAAAAATCTTCCCTCCTGTGACTTCTGCTGGGGAAAAGGGTACCTCCAGTAAGCACAACCAATATACAGATGACGCTGTCTGTTGGGGGGTGAGCACCGTGGGGGAATGAAATGCACAGGCCTGAGAAGAAGAGTTGTGAATGACAGTGGCAGGGTCGCTGTACTAAAGAGGGGCAGGCAGCCAAAATGGGCCTCATTGAGAAAGTGGTGTTTGAGGAAACGCAAAAAGGAGAGGTAGAGGAAATGTATTTGAGGGCAAGGAGCAAATCGAGGCAGGCCTTAGAGCCAGGATGTGACTGGCATGTTTCAGAAATGACACAGAGGCTGGCAGGGGGCTGGGTTGAATGAACGGAGTGGGGCGGTAGGGTTACAGGTAGCTCCGAGAGGAAGTGGAGGGCCAGGCCTCATAGGGCATTGCAGTTCTGTAAAGTCTTTGTGGAGTGGGGAGCCACTGCGGGAATTTGAGCAGGGGATTGACTCTGTTTTAGAAAATACAGTGGCTACTGAGTGGGGAAAAGACAGTGGTGGGCACGGGCATGGCTGAGACTAGAGATGGGGGACCGTGAGCAGGAGCCCCAGTAAGGGACAGGATAGTGGTCACGGCATCGAGGTGGGCAGAAGGGTTCACATTCCCGGCACAATTTGATTGAATGGGGTTTACTGATGACCTGGGTATGAGGTGTGAGAAAAAAGAGCTCAATTAACAATAACTCCTGATGCTTTCAATCATTTACTGTCAAGTGGGAAAATAGATTTTTTTTCCCTGGGAAATCTTTATTCTTGTAAAGAGAATTACATTTGAAATGTGCATAACCCCAGGGCGGGGGCAAAGAATATGGGACCAGGAGGAAAGCAAAGAAAGATTAATGGCTAAGCCAAGTCCTGCTCTGTGCCAGGAGCTTCGCCTACACTCGCTCACGTGTCCATTTCCTCTGGGCCATCCAGCTGGGGTACGTTACTCCAGTTGGAATCCAAAGAATTCCAGGCAGAGCTCAGATCTTTTCTCAGCAATGACCTGGCAGTAAAGTGAGGGTAGGGCAGAGGGAGGAGGGGCCCCAGGGACACCCCTGCCCTTCCCTCCTTCCTCTTTACTCACTGTCCCTTGTACCTCATGACCAGGAGTTGGATGGTCCACCATTGGCCTCAAAGTGGCAAAGTCATGGTGTTAAGATCCATGTAATGGAACCGTCCTATGCAAGTTTGGTTAAATAAAAAATAAAAATGTCTAGACTCCAATTATAGATCTAGATTTTTTTCTAAAGTTTGTTTATTTTGAAAGAGAGAGAGAAAGGGAGAGAGTGCACATGAGTGGGGGAGGGGCAGAGAGAGGGAGTGAGAATTCCAAGCAGGTTCTACGCTCTGAGTGCAGAGCCCGACGTGGGGCTCAATCCCATGAACCATGAGATCGTGACCTGAGCTGAAATCAAGAGTCGGACGTCTAACCAACCAAGCCTTAAAGGTTCCCCTCGATTTTTTAAAAATGAGCCACATTTATCATGCACAACACTGTTCTTAGCAAATCAGACAGACCTACAAAGTCTTACATTGTATCCTGCTTGAAACAATTCATCTTTCATCTTTGTTTACATTTCCAAAATTTATGAAATGGAAGTTTGGGGTTTTTTTTTTTTGCATATTTTATGGCATGATTTTTTTTTAAAGTATAGATCTAGAGAAGAGTGTCCCGTGGTTTTTGACTATCCAATTACATATGAGTATAGCATTGTGGTAGAATCTCATACAGTATTCTTTGCACAGAGCTGGCGAATCTCTGTGAATTTTCTTTCAAATCTCCGGGAACTATCCTGAACATGTCTTTGTTGCCTTTTGCTGGGGAGATATCTAGAATTTAAATTGTGTTTGCTGAGGATGATTCTGGAAATGGAACCAAGGGAAAACAAGCCATTTTATTAATCTTTGGGTGTGCGTGGGAGTTGAAGCAGAGAATAATAAAATTAAGGTGTTCTTTTTCACTGTGGAAGCTATAGTCAGGATAATTCTCCCTCCCTCCCAGGTTAGAGGTTTCCCAGCAGTAATCTCGAAGGGAACTCTCATCAGAATGGGTGTCCATGTAGGATCATTTTCCTTTCCTGTCTTCTTTGGGTGGATGGATTTCTCCTCTTCTTTTCTTTTCTTTTTTTAAAATTTTTAATATTTATATTTGAGAGAGAGACGGAGACAGAGACAGAGAGCAAGCAGTGGAGGGGCAGAGAGAGAGGAAGACACAGAATCTGAAGCAGGCTTCAGGCTCCAAGCTGTCAGCACAGAGCCCAACACGGGGCTCGAACCCATGAACTGTGAGGTCATGATCTGAGCCAAAGTCAGACACTTAACTGACTGAGCCACCCAGGCGCCCCTGAAAGTTAGCCATTTTATTTTATTTTATTTTATTTTTAAAATTTTTAACGTTTATTTATTTTTGAGACAGAGAGAGACAGAGCATGAATGGGGGAGGGTCAGAGAGAGAGGAAGACACAGAATCTGAAACAGGCTCCAGGCTCTGAGCAGTCAGCACAGAGCCTGATGCGGGGCTTGAACTCACGGACCGTGAGATCATGACCTGAGCCGAAGTCGGAGGTCGGCCGCTTAACCGACTGAGCCACCCAGGCGCCCCTGAAAGTTAGCCATTTTAAAATGAACAGCGCAACGGCATTTGGTTCGTCCACCATGTTGGGCCGCCATCTCTCCCCACCCGCGGTCCTGGCAGACCATCAGTCTGCGTTCTGTCTTCATGGGCTGACCTGTGCTGGATGCTTCCTCCAAGCAAAGTCAAGCAGTGTCCGGCCTCTTGCATCTGGCCTCTTGCATGTAGCGTGCCTCCTCGCTCACCTCGTACTGTCTGCCTGCCAGGAACAGAAAATGAGGACAAGCCTGGTTGCTAAAGCCAAACACCGATGCCACCAAGGCAAGGGAGCAGGTGTTCAGAAGGAGAGGAGACCCAGTGAGGAGCAAAGCAGGAGCTCAGAAGAGCCCCTCAGGGGTGCAGCTGCTTCTCGAATGTCCGCCCTGATGTGGGCTAACTTCAAGCGCCGTTTGAGGACTATGCTGTTGAATGCACGGGCTGAAGGCTTGTGCCGCTCAGGGGATATTAGAAGGTGAAAGGAAGCATTGCGTGGCCTCCTGGTTGCCCGTTTACTCCATGGAAACTCAAGCCTTCATTTTAATGCCAAAGCACTTCTCTGCTGTGGGCGAGAGCACAGGATCTGCGTGCATTTCGAGGTTAAGACATAAACTTTAAAATACTACCTTGCCCGGTTGTGGGCCTCTTTTTACACTCTGACCCCAGACCCCAAAATAAAGCCAGGTAATCACAGTGGCCTTATGTCATAGTGTTTTGGGAAATCTGTGTGTCATGCTTGGTGTCATACCAGATGGACAAAGGTCAGCAGCTACAGAGGTGACATAGCCAGCAGGAAACCAGGGCAGAAAGCTACTCACAAACGCTACTAAAGGATTTTTTGAAAGGAAGTAAAATCATGATTCATGCAAACATGAACACGAGTCAGGGATTTTATTTAATGTATTTACTAATGAGGGAACTGGCAAGGCGTTACCTGGTTCCGTTGAGGATTTGGCTCGCGGGACTTGTATTATCTCTAGGACAGACTCTCCCACACTGCCACGAACAGACAGAAAATGTTTGTATTGCTATCAGTCTTCTAGTAACGTCTTCCTAGGTTGCAAAAGGTTAGTCACAGGTGAGCAAAGGTATGGACGGCCAGGATGGGTGGACTTGGTAAGACACCCAAAGCCCATTTAATCATTTTTTGCCCGTTTCAGTCCTTCACAATTTTTCCTGACAACATACTTGAAATGGAGAAATATTGGACTTGACCACTCGCAGTCCTTAGACTGGGTCTGTCTCCAGGTAGGCTGCCTGCTGAAGGTCAGAAGATATTCTGGAAAGCAAGAACCATGCATGCCCAGCCCTCCATCCGCTAGGATGCCTCTACTCCACAGAATTACTAATCCATACATGTTGGGCAGTTGCGCAAATATTGAGATTAAAATAGCCTGCTTCCTGGAAAAATAAAAAGTGCTTGCTTGGTGCCTTGATAGGGAAAGGAATGCATGCTTAAATACCTAATATTTAAACTTCCCATTTGAATTTTATTTATTTTATTTTAGTATTACAGTTTTTTTTTACGAAGAGAGAGAGCGAGCACATGTGAGCAGGGGAAGAGGGCAGAGGGGCAGAGAGAGAGAGAGAGCACGTGTGAGCAGGGGAAGAGGGCAGAGGGGCAGAGAGAGACAGAGAGAGAGAAAGAGAGAGAGAGAGAGAGAGAGAGACGGGGAATCTCAAGCAGGCTCCACGCTCAGCACAGAGCCCAACGCGGGGCTTGATCCCAGGACGCTGGAATCATGACTTGAGCCGAAGTCAAGAGTCGGAAGCTCAGGCACCCTTTCCATCTGACTTTTAAAAGAGCTACAGTCATGGAACTCCTTTCACGGATAAATTACCAGTTCTTCAGATGTCTCCACCAGGGCGACCAAGACATGTTTCAACTGAGCTCTGGTATTAAAATGATAAGGAAGCCAGCTATGTTTTCCTACCCAACCCAGAGATGAGACTCTCCGTGGGAAAACAGTAATCTACGTTTATTCATGGATGTTCATAGTTGCTAAATGAGTTATGTAGAAATGTTTCTGCTAAACAGCATAAGCAGTTTTATTGTATATGTTTAATTATAGTCTGTCTCTATCAGGTAGGAAATTAACAGCTGTTATTAAGGAGAAATTTTTCATACTTATTTAACTGAGTAAAAACATCATGGTTTGTCAATCCACATAATACATTTTTAATGAAAAATGGCTAATAAAGATATAATTCCCATGGTAACTTCTCTCCAGAGTGTTTAGGTCAGTGACCTTACAACCAAAACAATGTAACTCTTAAATCGATGCTGCCCATGTAGCTGGATTTTCTTTTAAAAACTGTAATAATACTTTAAATGACTAAAACCACACTTCTCCATAACGGGTTTCCAGTAAATGGTTCCGCTTCCCTCCTTACTTTGCACGCAGAATCAAAATGGAATTAAAATAAAATCTCAGCGCAGTGAAACACTTGTGGAAATTTTAAAACAGATCATTGCTGTTTTCCACGTCATGCAGAATCTTTTAGAATTCGTCCGTCCATGTGTATGCACACGTTTGCTTTTTCACAAAACTACCTTTCATTATGTTTTGTGTCTAGAAACAAAGAAGAGTCGTGTGTTTTTTTTAAAATTAGTCACAACTAATTTATTGTCAGATTTTAGGAGATGTCTTTCACTGACAGAGTCCGTCAGTATATAGCCAGCAAGTCGGATATCTTGTTGAAAATAATTCCATCCACAGGACAGCAGCTCTGCCTTAATTACATTTTCACAATTAGGCAGGCTGTGCGTCATTAGTCTCCTTGATAGCATCCCATGCATATCACCTCATTTTCAAGCTCAAGTCTGTTAGAGGCAGGCCACTCTGCACCCGCCATTCTTCTCTGTTTCACACCTATGGAAGGTGCCGAGACTTATAAATGATCTTGCTGAAATGCTTTGGGAACAACACAGGGGCCTCACACAGGATATAAACAAAGGGAATCAAACATTCTAGAATCAGAGCATTTATTGCCCTCCCGTCAGGCCCAACCTCTGGGACCATCGGATACCTTTTGCTCTAATTCGTTGTGAAATGGTACCAGAGAATGGGAAAATGTTGTGATTTCTGCAGTCTTGATTCTCAAAACCAATAACGTTTTCCTTTTGTCCAGTTTCAAAAACATGAAATTGTTTCACGCGATGCTTGAGTTGTAGTAAGAAAAAATTTTTGAGTAGTTTTCTCCTTAAAAAAAGAAAGAAAACAGAGAAAAAGTTGAGCCTGGGGAAGACAGGGAGGGAAGGCCAGTGTAGAATATTTACATGTAACCAAAGCAATTATGAGTTTTATAATTTGGGGGTTAAGCAAATGTGTTTTAAATGTGTTCAAAGAAAACATGCCCAATTTAAGTGTGCTCTTCTACAACTGTAAGTGCATAAAATTCAATTTTTTTATGTTTTATTTTATATTAGAGAGAGAGAGAGACAGAACGTGAACAGGGGAGGGGCAGAGAGTTGGAGAAAGAATCCGAAGCAGGCTCCAGGCTCCCAGCTGGCAGCACAGAGCTCAATGCAGGGCTCGAACTCATGAGCAGTGAGATCGTGACCTGAGCCGAAATCGGGTGCTGAACCGACTTAGCCACCCAGGCGCCCTGTAGGTGTGTAAGTTAAATATCGACTAGAAAAGGTACTTCATAGGGTAGATATGTATGCAGTAGCTATGCTTAGAATACTGGTTAGAATGGCCATATTAAAAAAAAAAGTAAGAAATAATAGGAGGAAATTCACTTATGTGAATGAAGAGGCCAGGAATGATCACCTCTGTGCCAGCGTGGCCACAGCAGGCTGGTGGTGAGCGTTTCCATGTACGAACAAATGAGTGGCAGTCTCAGCCAGGAGAGAGGGCGCTCTCGTTCTTCCCATGGGAGTTGCTCTCATAGTGATTAGAGGGACTTAGCAACTTCTGAGACTCCTTGTTTCCTGCTCAACAGGGGACCAGAAATGGACCCACGGGGGTGAGAGAACAGCCTTGTGTCAGTAGCAGGTGCAGTGGCTCCCCGTTCTTGCTTTGTCATTCATTGGCTTGTGGCCGCAGGACATCGCTCTGGCCCTCACTCTGCTGCCCGATGACCATCCTGTCCGCCCCTCAGGGTAGTTAGTTACGGTGGGTGGCCCTAAGCCCAAATGCTAATGAAATGACTGGGCATTGCCCCCAAGTTAGGACGGTGCTCTTATTGTCATAATTTACTCTTTGCACTGTTGAATGTGGTTCTGGTTTTATTGTACATTTTTTAAAAAAGAAGAAAATCATCCTCTTCGTAGTTTTCTTGAATTATTTTGTTCATTTCCACCGATACTGAGTGTTGGATATTTGAGTGTATTTCAGTATTAATCAAATATTCATGTTGGATATTTTAGTATATTTCAGTATTACTGAGCAAGGCTTCCATAAAGTGAATTTAATGGGGTGCCTGGGTGGCTCGGTTGGTTAAGTGCCTGGCTCTTGGCTTCGGCTCAGGTCATGATCTCCCAGTTTGTGGGTTCGAGCTCCGTGTCGGGCTTTACTCTGGCAGCATGGAACCTGCTTGGGATTCTGTCTCCCTCTGTCTTCAGCCCCTCCCCTATTCATTCTGTATCTCTCTCTCAAAAATAAATAAATAAAAATTTCGCAACATTATATACATTTCACTACACTCAACACGATGACTGTAGAAACCATCTGTCACCAAAATCATTACAATATTATAGACTGTATTACCGATGCAGTATTTTTCATCCCTGTGACTTATTTATACCTGGAAGTTTGCACCTCTTAATTCCCCTTCACCTGTTTTACCCCACTCCTCTGGCAACCACCAGTTTGTTGTCTGTATTTATTAGTCTGTCTCAGTTTTTTGTTTATTTGTTTTGTACATTCCACATATAGGTGAAATCATGCACTATTTGTCTTTCTCTGTCTGACTTATTAGCATAATGCCCTCTGGGTCCCCCCCCCATGTCATCATAAAGGGCAAGATCTGCTTTTTTATGACTTGAGAAATATTCGTGTGTGTGTGTGTGTGTGTGTGTGTGTGTGTGTGTGTGTGTGTGTATCACATCTTCCTTATCCATTGATCTATCAAACGTTTTTATTAGGTTGCTTCCATATCTTAGATAATTTAAATAATGCCATAATAAACATAGGGGGGCCTGCATGTCTTTTCAAATCAGTGTTTTTGTTTTCTTTGGATAAATACCCAGTAGTGGAGTTACTGGACCATATAGTATTTTTATTTTTACTTTTTTGAGAAACCTCCATACTGTTTTCCACAGTGGCTTCACCATTTTGTATTTCCACCAGCAATGGACAGGGTTGGAGACATCCTTATCCTTTTGATACTAGGCATTCTGACAGGCATGAGGTCGTACCTCATTGTGGTTTTGACTTGCATTGTCCTAAAATTCACCCCGACCATATCCCAGGTATGTAGAAAACAGAATCTATGATATTTCTACAAATGGCCCCAATTTTTTATACATAGAATTTGACTTAATGTACACGAGCCTACGAACAAACTAGATCAGTCCTTGACACGCTACTTGTTCACAAAGAATTTAGATATTTAAAGGGAGGGACACAGGGGCAAGGAGATCTATAAGCCCAAAAAGACTTGTGAAATGCTTTGTCTCATGCTTTAGTAATTCCTTAACTTTTATGAATGATGCCACATCTCCATAAAGAGACCTCCCTTTTTTTAAAGATTGTTTATTTTTGAGGGAGGGAGAGAAAGAGAGACAGAGAGAGACAGAGTGTGAGCAGGGGAGGGACAGAGAGAGAGGGAGACACAGAATCCAAAGCAGGGTCCAGGCTCTAGGCTCTGAGCTGTCAGCACAGACCCCGATGTGGGACTCGAACTCACAAACCAGGAGATCATGACCTGAGCTGAAGTCAAATGCTTAACTGACTGAGCCACCCAGCTGCCCCAAGAAACCATCCCTTTTCTTTTTTTTAAAAAATTTTTTTTAACGTTTATTTATTTTTGAGACAGAGAGAGACAGAGCATGAACGGGGGAGGGCCAGAGAGAGGGGGAGACACAGAATCTGAAACAGGCTCCAGGCTCTGAACTGTCAGCACAGAGCCCGATGCGGGGCTCGAACTCACGGACTGCGAGATCATGACCTGAGCTGAAGTCGGCCGCTTAACTGACTGAGCCACCCAGGCGCCCCGAAACCATCCCTTTTCTAAACAGGAGCCCAGGCCAAGGCACAAGAATTTGTGTGGGGGCTCTGAGGCTGGAGCAGCGTCGAAACACAGACTCTTAAAAAAAAATGGCTCCTGAGTTTCGATTTGACCCCACGTCCTGCCTTCCTCCTTCTTCATATTGTATGCAGGCAGTTTCTGTCCGAGCTCACCAAGCTGAGAGGGGGGATTCCATTGCACAGCACTCAGTTTTGCTAAGTGAAATAAACAGCATGGTAAAGGAAGCCTGACTTTATTTATTTTCGCTACAGCTCACACGTATTGCTATCATTTACCTAATGCAAAAGACCATTAGGTGTGTGTGTGTGTGTGCACGCGCGCGTGCGTGTGTGTAAATACAATCTAAAAATAGTTGCAACCCATTTCTCTTCACTGCTGGAATTCAAAGTTTTCCAGTTAAAAAAGAAAATGATTCTTGGCAGCCCATGCAGAGGATCCCATAGGAGATATTTCTAGAAAGACCAACGAAATAACCACGTGAGGAGATCCAGAAGAGCGGTACGTCACCCTTGCCTCCCTCTGGGTGATGATCACAACCCGTGTGCTTCCCAGAGCTGCCACAGGAGTCTTGGCTTCAGAGGCCAGTAAGAGCCGGATTTGGAGCCCAGGAGACCTGCGTGGGAAGCGTCTCGATCCTGGTCAAGTTACTCCTCCTGTGTGTCTGGTTCCATCATGGATAACGGGGGACAATGGGAGAAGCCACATGCTTATCAAGAGGATCAATACATTATTGCAGTAAAGCTCCTAGCACAGTGACTGCTACCTAGAAGAGCTTCAGTTACTATTTCTATTGCTGTGGGCACTGTAATCGGTTGTACTTGTGGGAAGTTGTGGTAAAATCATGACATTGTTAGATTTGTAAGTTTTTGTTCCAAATCTCAGTGTACCAGCTGAAATGACAAATCTTTCTTGTTGCCAAGAAGTGATTTTTTAGGCTATTCTCTATATTTCGAAGATGATACGTAACAGAGAAATGGCCACCGTTTTAGTATGACATTATCTTTTTTTACACCTTACTCATTTAGTTGGCAGATAACAAATAAAGCGAGTACAACCACTATGGAAGATGGTCAGTACCTCATACAGCTGGTTACATGCTGCCCTATGACAAAGCCATTCCACACCCAAGTGTGTCCCCAACACAAACACCTTTGTTCACAATACATAAGAACTAGAGTATTCTTAGCGGCATTCTGCCTTAAGAGCCCCGAACAAGAAGCCACCTGAATTCCCCAAAGAGCTGAATGGAGAAGAATGAAGACATGTTCCCACAATATGTGACACCACAAAGAAATAAGGATGAAGGGACACCAGCTATACACAGCATGGACCAGTCTCACAAAGGCAGTGTTGAGGGAAGGAAGTTAGACACAAAGGGATATGTACTGTGTGGTCCTATTTATATACAGTTCAAAAACAGGCAAAACTAACCTGTGTTGTTAGAATTCAGGGGATGGGTGACCTTGGAGGGTGATCACCCCAAAGGCATACGGTTTTGCAGGGGGGGGGGACCCCTCAGGGGTGCTGCTCATTTGTTGTGTCTTGACCTAAGTATTTCTTACGTGGGTAGGGTCGGTTGGTGAACATTCAGTTGAACTGTTCACTTTTAAAATAAAAATAAATGTACTCTCTTTAAAGTATATTACACTTTACTAGCAAGTTTTTTTAAAAAATAATGGTGCAGAGGGGGGCCTGGGTGGCTCAGTTGGTTAAGCATCTGACTTTGGCTCAGGTCATGATCTCACGTTCTTGAGTTCCAGTCGTGCATCGGGTAAATAGAGCCCCACTTCGCGTGAGCTCGAGCCCCATTTTGGGTGGACATGAGCCCTGCTTCTCTCTCTTTCTTTCTGTCTCTGCCCCTCACTCACTGGCACTCTCTCCTTGTCTCAGAAAAAAAGAAAAAATGTCAATACAGAAAATGTATCATTTGTATCTTTTAAAATCCTGAATACAGTTTTAACAATTTAAATGGAAATGTGTGCTTGGGTTTTAAATTAATTATGTAATTTTGATAAAATTTGAAAATAGTTTCAAATCTGTGCTCACATTAAAAGCGTACCTCTCAGTTTTGATAGACATTTTACCTAACTGAGCACACCGTGTAGGGTGGGTTATCACTTCCATCCAAAACAGAAAAAGTGAAACAGGAGGTTTGGAATGCTCCTGCTAATGGTAATGGGTGGGTTTGTCGGAGGGGATGTGAGTACATACAGTGGAAATAATTGTGGGAGATTCGTAAGCATCAGCGGAAATTAAACGTTCCTTTGGAACTCCAGTGGCGAACATCAGAGAAGCAGCCAGCTCTAAGACTGCAGAGAACACTAGTGGATTAATGCTCTTTAGCCATTATCAGGTTCTGATTTTGTTTTTTCACTTTCTTCACCTTCTCCTCCTTCTTCCTCTTCTCTCTTTCTCCTTGTCCTTTGTTCTTGTCCTTGTCCTTCCCTTCCCCTTTCTCCTCCTCCTCCCATCCCTCCTCCCATCCCTCCTTCCCCCTTTCCTCCTCCTCCTCCTTCTTCTCCCCTTCCCTCCTCCTGCCCTCCCCTTCTCCTCCTCCCCCCTCCCCTCCTCCTCCCCCTCCCCCTCCCCCTTTTTCTTCTTGTCTAGAATCTCTTTTCTCCCCATTCCTTTTTTTGGTTCTTATATTTCATTGGGTCAGGTTGGAATTTTCCATGGCACATAGAGAGCCATTTTTATTTTTCTACACTGTTAAGCAAAAAGGGATTAATTTTTATATTCCTTTTAACTTGTAAGTATGTCTCAATGAGATTTGAACAGATGTATTTTGAAAATATACTTATGAATTAAAATGCATTTCATATTTTTCTTTTTTTTTAATTTTTTTAACGTTTATTTTATTTTTGAGTTAGAGAGCAAGCAGGGAAGGGGCAGAGAGAGAGGGAGACACAAAATCTGAAGCAGGCTCCAGGTTCTGAGCTGTCAGCACAGAGCCTAACGTGGGGCTTGAACTCACAGACTGCGAGATCATGACCTGAGCTGAAGTCGGACGCTTAACCGACTGAGCCGCCCAAGCACCCCTCATATTTTTCTACATTGAGGCCCTAAATGCATGTAGACAGGCTTCAGTCCTCACTAAGATACTTTTGAACTCACTCATGGAGAGCATAGCGTAACGTATGCTTTGTCAAATCACTAGGTTATACGCCTGAAACTAATGGAACATTGTGTGCCAAATATACTCAGAAAAAAATTAAAAGAAATTCACACACACAAAACTTATTAAGAATCTCTAGAACTTTTGTTTTATTCTTTGGCCTTTTCCACACACCTCAGTTTTATGCAATGAAAATACATTGTTCTTCAATTTGAACTTAAAGATAGGTAAATTCAGAAATAAATAGCTGGTGTTCACGAGGTCTAGGCGCATCAAAACTGAGGTCACTGGATGAAGGTGAGGGAATGAACTTTCTCGTTGCCGCCCTCTGAATTTCCCATCAAATTTGCTTCCTAGTTCAGGGTCATGCGTTGACATTCTGGTTTGACCCCCATAAACACTGAAAAGCTCTTTGGTTGGTTAGGCCACAAATGCTTTCGCTGACAAAGTTGTGAGTAAACTCTGTTTAAACACCCAGTTTACTAAATATTTGCAATCATCATCATTTCTTTTTTTTAAATTTTTTTAATGTTTATTTACTTTTGAGAGAGAGAGAGAGCATGAGTAGGGGAGGGCCAGAGAGGGAGACACAGAATCCGAAGCAGGCTCCAGGCTCTGAGCTGTCAGCACAGAGCCTGACATGGGGCTCAAATTCACAAACTGTAAGATCATGACCTGAGCCAAAGTCGACGCTTAACCGACTGAGCCACCCAGGCTCCCCAGTCATCATCATTTCTGTCCTCATCAATGTGATCATTATAAATTGATTACCACGTGCCAGGCACTTGGCTGTGCATTTTACATGTGTTATCTGAATATTTAAACATTATAACAACCCAGTGGATGATATTAGCCCCACCTAACAGAGGAAGAAACTGAGTCTCAAGGAACTTAAAATTAAGAAATGGTTCTGGGGTTTCTGAGTGGCTCAGGTGGTTAAGCATCCAACTCTTGATTTCTGCTGAGGTCATGATCTCCTGGTTTGTAAGTTCAAGCCGCACACGGGGCTCTAGGCCTACAGCACGGAGCCTACTTGGGATTCTCTCTCTTCCTCTCTCTGCTCCTTCCCTCCCCCACTCTTAAAATAAACTAAAAAAAAAAAAAGAAATGGTTTAACTTCATGTCAGTAACGAATAATTGAACAGATATTGAGACTCAGAGTTGATTCTGCATTCCCCATACTGTGTTGCTTTTCAGAAATGTATCAGTGTAGCTTGACTAAGTGCTTTCTAATGGGGCCACTTCAATAGAAACAGAATGAAGTCTCAGGTATAGTTCCTTCTCCCGTAAGGTTCCTAGTCCAGCTGTGACGTGAAGGGAGCATCTACAGCAAGATAAAACATGATGTGGGATAGGGGCATCTGGGTGGCTCAGTCGGCTGAGCGTTCGACTTCAGCTCAGGTCATTATCTCATGGTCCGTGAGTTCGAGCCCCGCGTCGGGCTCTGTGCTGACAGCTCGGAGCCTGGAGCCTGCTTTGGATTCTGTGTCTCTCTCTCTCTCTCTCCCTCCCGCACTCACACTCTCTCTCTCTCTCTCTTTCTCTGCCTCAAGAATACATAAACATTAAAAAAAATTAAAAAAAACATGATGTGGGATAAAGCAGCCTATAGTATTGGATAATTAATAAACAACAATGTGACAACACTACAAAATCAAGGATGAAGTAAAAGACCAAGAAAGCCCGAAACTACCCAAATGGAACGGGCAGGCCATTTTGTATGTAAAAGGAAGCACATTCGTTAATGAACACATCGATAATGCAACCGAGGGTGACCTGATCCACATAACAGCAGGACTCGAAAGAAGGCAACAGAAGGAGCCCCTGACTCTAACGTGCAATCACAAGAATGGCCCCAGCCCCGTTCTAAGAGGAGCATCCCTGCGCCGTCTAATTAAGAGTTTTACAAGAGAAGGAATCTTGCCGCGTCAGTTAGCCCTCAAAGATGCGAGGCACCGTGCACGTGTCCTTCTGAAGGACACTGGTCTGAATGTGAAGACCTAAGTCAGAGCCTAGTTGGAAGGTTTAAATGCAGAAAATCAACTCCAGAGCGTCCCAGAAGAACTGACTGAAGAGCTAATGCCCTAAGAAATGGAAGCATGTCATTAATTGTGCACGGCTGGCTAGAAGAGTAATGCAGAGTGCCTGACCGCTGGAGAAGCTTCTCCAGGTTGCGGGTGTTCTTCAGAATCCAGGGGAGGTGAGGCAGCCTCCAGCCTTGTCATTGCCGGGATGCTGGGGGTTTTTGCGTCTGGGGTGATGGCACATCTTCAGACGCCCTTGAGAGCCTGCCGAGCGAAGGTGAAGGTTGTAGGGCCAGGGAGTGTTGGTCTACCTGCTCTGGGTGTATGCGGGGTCAGGCGTCCTGGGGAGGGTCTCGGAGGACCCTCAGAGGACATGTCAAGAGCAACTTTTCCCTCTGTCTCTACGGCCTCGGACTCCGCTTCGTAGGCGTGTAAGTAAGCTCACACACGCACACGCACACACACGCTCTGGCTGCACAAGCCTTAAGGTCATCATTATTTATTATGTCTGAGGGAATGCTCCCATCCCCCGTGACAACTGTGATTAATGATAATGTGCAAACCTGAGGTAATTTGCTGACATATTAGATCTCCGTGAGGCACCAGAATGGAAGCGGCATTTTTCAAACCCCGCTCTGCTGGAGCCCCAGGGGCTGCGCTGGCTCACGGTGGAGGGGGGGGGGCAGCCCCGTGGCTGCTCCTCCATTTTGAGCAATTTTCTGTGTTTATTTGTGTATAGCTGTTCGTTAATATCTTGGATGAAGAAAAGTAAGTGCTGTCTACAAAAAAAAAAAATGTTAGAAAACAATAGGGTGGAATATTACATGTGGGCAGAGAAACATACCAAGGGAGTTCTTGGGATGTTCTCTAGAATCTTCTAGACCTTTGTGTGTATGTGTGTCTGTTTTGATGATCATCGGTACTTGTTCGCTCAGGTCGCCGTAACAAAGCGCCACAGGCTAGGGGCTTAAACAACACGAATGTATTTTCTCATGGTTTTGGAGTCCAGAAGGCCATCATCAAGGTGTCTGCAGGGCTGCTTTCTCCTGAGACCTCTCTCCTTGGCTTGTGGACGCCATTTTCTCCCTGTGTCCTCACATGGCCATCCCTCTTGTGTCTGTGTCCTAATGTACTTTTCTTATAAGGACACTAGTCATTGGATTAGGGCCCACACCAGAGGCCTTGTTTTAATTATCTCTTTCTTATTAACGTTTATTTATTTTTGAGAGACAGAGAGAGAGAAAGCATGAGCGGGAGAGGGGCAGAGAGAGAGGACGACATAGATCCAGGATCTAGGCTATCAGCACAGACAGAGCCTGATGCGGGGCTAGAATCCATGAACCGTGAGATCATGACCTGAGCCCAAGTCGGACGCTTAACCAGCTGAGCCACCCAGGCACCCCTAATTATCTCTTTAAAGGCCCCATCTCCAAATACAGTCACATTCTGAGGTGCTTGGGAGTTAGGACTTCAACGTATGATTTGGGGGGGGGCGGTGGATACCATTCGGCACATTGTCTAAAAAGTTGTCTGTGGGTATTGTGATCACAGACAGTGTGTATGATCTGCACAGTGGTGACCCCTGCCCCATTTCAGAGCCCTCGCTTGGGTCGTGATTTACCTCCAGCATATCAGAAAGCCAGGCTGCCTTAGGGGACCTGCTTTGTTGTCAGAGGATTTCTTACTCATTCTCCCCTTTATTTAGTTACTGCGTATTTCCGTGGGAGGTCCTCAATAAAGCTTCTCAGCAAATCCCAATATTTGTCTCGTTATATTCAAATTACATATCGGATGGAACTTTAATCATCTGTAGGTCCTATAACACCTCTCTGCCACGAATGCAGGCCATTCTGTGTTTTCTGTATCCGTCTGGCTGACAAGTTCCTAACTATGAACTGAGATTGGCTGGGGGTTCTTGCTGGCAGGTAAACTGAGGGATGGTGCCTGCTTTTTAGCAAGGTCTCTGCCAGTTTGCTGAACTTCCCCCTTCGTTCCCCCAGAATGACATTGATACTTCTCTAAGAAATTAGTGCCCCATATGGACTGTCTTGTTTGCTGGGAAATAGGTTCATAGCCCACTGTGAGGGCTGACCGCAGTGACCTTTGCAACAAAAATGTCAAGTGCACTGCTGTGTTCGTGCTAATAAGCATTGAGAAGCTGTGCGTTCTCCCTTCTCATTTCTCCCTTCCCGGTGGCATACGTTAGCCTGTACCCAGTTTCCTCATTGCGCGTGCATCTGGGAAGTGTTAGTGTTCTAGAAGGACTGGATAGGAGGCACAGCATCTAATTGTTTTGAGAAATGAGTCCGACTGGCTTTTTTTTTTAATTCAAAACCACTTTAACACACAAAAATTAACCACCCCCCAAATAACCCACCCCTTCCCAAACAAACGGACAAACGAGTCAAACCTAATCAACTATTCTTGTGTTTGATTTGGAACTAGTTCCAAGTTCCCACAAACCTGGTGTTTAAAAATTCCAAGACAAAATTACTTTCAAATGAAGTCTTACCATTATTTTTTTTTTTCCATTTAGGAAACAATTATGTCCAGCGCAGCAAGATGCATGTGTATCGCCAGTGAACTAAAACACACCTATGCAAGTTAGAACTGACACATCCATAGTTTAAAAGAGGATTACTTCCGAAACGTTTTCTTTAGTTAAAAAAAAAAAAAAAAAAGATTTACTTCAGGCTTGCTTTAAATAGCCTTTGGTGAAGGTAAACTATGATTCGATGTGAAAAAACATTCACACCCTTCTCAGAAACATATGTTTTGAAATGCGGTGTAATCTTGTGTTCTGAATCGAAAGAAGAGTGAAGCGTCCACATTCCCTGTTTTTATGCAGACGCGCTCGTTTCCTTGACAAGTGTAAGTGACATCCCATGTCTAAAAGGCTGCCACGGAGAGGGAGGGTCAGAAAAGCAAGTTGAGTCCAGCTTTATCCCTGGACGACAGGTGACGGGGTACTGGGACAGTCTCTGCTCCTCTCGGCTTTCCCCGTTGGTGAAATTGTGGCACAGGTCGCTTCTCCCTCCAAGCCCAGGAGGGATGTGATGATGGAAGCTTCTTGGGCTGTGGAGCCGGGTTGCCTGGAGGTGAAACCGCGTGTCCTTGGGCACGTGGTTGGCACATTCCAGTTTCTCCATCAGAAAAGCAAGAAAAAAAAAAAAATAGTACCCAGCTCATCGGTTTGCTGTGTAAGATTAAATTATTTAATCCCCGCAGAGCACCGAGATCAGGAGTGGGACCCGGTGCCCCTCCATACACAGTCAGTCGACAAGCACTGGGTTAAAAATCATGGTAGCTGAGATCTGCCAGTAACTAGCTGGTGGCAAGAGTGTAGATTTTCCTCAGTCGTGTCACAGGGAGTGGCCGATGGCCTTGACCCCATTAAGTCAACTGGTCCCTGCCTGTAGTATGAAGTGGTTTCTCAGCATTGACACGCGCTTGGTTCTCTGGGACATGAACAAACCACCTTCTGTGCATCCGAGGTCAGAGCTTCAGCAAGGAGCTTATTAAATTGCCGGGATAATTTGCCACTAATTGGTCAGAGTTCATGTTGATTCAGCCTAACCTCTGAAAAGAAAGTTGCCACTTATGGATCTTTACCAATTACATTTTACCCCTCTCGGATGCATCCAAGGGAGAAAAATACCAGAAATGAAATGACGAGATAAAATTGAATATGACAGCTGAGGTCTAGGGAAGGAAAACCGTGAAATGTCCATGATGAAAGTAAAGTTGCTAAACAAAACCAAAATAATTCATAATAATTTTTCTTACATACGTAGCATTCTGATGGTGGTGGTTTAAGATTCTGGGCTCTTTGTTCGTATTGAATTAATCATATGAATTAAAAGAAAACCCAAACTCTTCAGGCTTCATGACTTGGAGTAATCATAGTGCTGGGCTCAAAATGCAGGACGCCGAAGAAGGGCTAATGGGAAACTGACCTGCGGTGTCGTTTTTCACTTGACCCCACTGGAGACCAGGCAGTAGAAAGCTCTTGAATTCTGTGAACCACCTTCAGCAGGCACGCCTTGTCTGGGTGAGGGAAACACGGAACAGTGCAGGTGGCTTTGGTGGGACATTATTGTAAGCCTACCACTGGCATGAATTATCGAATTCAAGACTCTCGCACATTCTGGGTCTGTGTGTTTTTCTTATAGGCCTGAAACGTGAAATTCATGGCCTAATAGGACCCTTGATTTTCATCGTATGTACTAATCTCTCATTGCTTGGAAAACTCTCTGTGCTGTGTCAAGGTACACACCTTTTCCTTTTGCGGCCAAATTTGAAATAAATAAAACGTATTGGTTGCATTATTTTTACTGATTATGACATGTATATTAATTCTGTCACTTTTAGGTTAAAAAATACAAAAACAAAAACAAAAGCTAGATACGCTATAAAATATCTAGAAACAGGACTAATTATCAAAAAGTGAGAGGCCCCTATTATCCTGTGCCCCAGAAATGAACATTTTCAAACTTGTTGGGGTAGACTTATTCAGGTTTCTTCCTGTGATAATATGTGACGCTATCTTATTATAGATTCCTATGGAAGCTATTAAAATGGTTTTCCATAGAGTACATGCGCCTCACTGGTATTTTCTCAATCAGACACCACATATGAATAGTTCCAATGTCACATGAATGTAAGAGCTCAGGGGCAGCTGGGTGGCTCAGTCGGTTAAGCGTCCGACTTTGGCTCAGGTCATGATCTCATGGTCTGTGAGTTCGAGCCCCACGTCGGGCTCTGTGCTGACAGCTCGGAGCCTGGAGCCTGCTTTGGATTCTGTGTCTCCCTCTCTCTCTGCCCCTTTCCTGCTCTCTCTCTCAAAAATAAATAAACATTAAAAAACTTTTTAAAAAGAACTCATATAAACTCATATATGGCACACGCCCCCCCCCCCCATTTTTTGTCCATAGAGGCAATGACTGTCACCGTTGTTTTACTAGTCCTTTGGTATTTGCTTTGATTTTTCTAAATCCTGTTGAGGTATCTACTGACTTCATGTTATGACAGATGCAGAGTTTAGTCACTTACCCCATATCCCCATGCTCCTAGAATTTTTACGGTTTCAGTCCATCCATTATAACCATGGAAATGCCATCAACTATTGAGGCAGGCAGTGGACCATGTGTTGAAGGGCAAGGACTCACACCCTCCAGGGTGCAGCACCGTTGTGCACCTGGTCAGGTCTGGCAGGTAAGTCTTCGGCCCCAGCTTGTCTCGCCAGCACAGGGGTCGCCTGGCACCCCCACTGGCTTCCATTCTGAGCTGCTCCCCCTGAGCAGCCCCGGCCCCGCATCTGCCTGTGTTCTTATCTCCTCTCCAGAACTTGCCCCCCTATTTCCTAAGTCCCGCATCTCTGCCTGAATTCTCTTTCTCTCTCCTTGCGAGAGGGCACATCCTCTTGGATCCTCTTGGGATAGTAGTTTCCCAAAAAGGGTGCGTGAGAAGTGCATTTTGAAGAACTTCCATTTGCAAAAAGAATTTCAGTTTGAGAGTACTGGGTTTTTTTTTTTCTCTCGGAAATTTAAAATGATTTTATATGAAATCATTTCTCCATTGCCTTTAAGCTTCCAGGATAGTTAGCATTCTGATTTTTGATCTTCGGGTATAAATTCATTTTCTTTTTTTTTTTTCCTCTTTAGAAACATCTAGGCCCTCCTCGTAATCCCTGACGTCCCATAACATTATGAGGATGTGTCTGGCCCCGCTTCCATTCGTGGTGCTGGCTGTCGAGGGTGCACAGCCCTGTCCGTCATGGTGGGGCCGCTGCCTCCCACTGCTTTTTGGATAATTCCCTCCTCGCTCTTGCCCTCCTTCTGTCCTGCTGGGACTCCTGTTGTTCAGATGTTAGACCTTCAGGATGGAGATATTAGTGTTTTAAGCCTTTATTCTTTTGTTGTCCAGATGTTATTGTCGTTGTTGTCTGACAGTCCACAAATTTCCTCAACGTTTTCTTCTTGTCTTTCTATTCCCCTAACAAGGAATTCTCCACTTCGCTTTATAAATACCCCCACATTCTGTTTCCGTTTAGCAGCCAGAGGATGAAACTTTGGGCTCCTGAGTTGGCAGGAGAAGGTTGGTCCCAGGATGCAGGATCGGGGGATTTTCAGGCAGTGTCTCCTCCTCCAAACCTCAGAAGGATCTGGAGCCTCCAATTCCTGAGGGGTGTGTGTGTGTGTGTGTGTGTGTGTGTGTGTGTGTGCACAAAGTCTCCTCAGCTCGCCTTCCTCCCCCGTCCTTCCATGTACAGCCCACTGCCCTTCCATCTACGTCTGGCCTCAGAGAGTGGCGCTTGTGTGTGTGGACACATCACGGTGGCCTTGGAGCACTGAGCATCTCTGCAGTGGGTGGTTGTCTTATCACCCTTCCTTCATAAGCATCTCGTCGCCCCCCTGTTGCTCTTTCTTCCTCCCTCCCTCCTGCTCCCCCCCCCCCCGGGAACTGTGTTTTCTACAACTACTTTCTTATAGAAATTTCACTTATAACAAGTATGTACAAGAGCTTTCACTCTGCTCCTTTCTTCCCGGAAGGAAGGAAGGAAGGAAGGAAGGAAGGAAGGAAGAGCATGAGCTCGCCTTTTGTCATCTTCTGTGTGATCAGTAAATTAATTTCATCAAATTGTCGTCGCTCAATCGCTCACACTTCTGCCTGTGCCTCCAGATAGGTACGTATTTCCTAAAATAGAGCATTCACTCTTTCACGGAAAATTGTCACATGGCAGTTTCTACAGATACAGACAGTGTATCATATCATCTTAAATAAAGTTATGGATAAGGGGTGCCTGGGTGGCCCAGTCAGTTAACCATCCGACTCTTGATTTTAGCTCAGGTCATGATCTCATGGTTCATGAGTTTAAACCCCACGTCAGGCTCTGCGTTGACAGCATGGAGCCTGCCTGGGATTCTCTGTCTCCCTCTCTCTCTCGGCACCTCTCCGCTTGTGCTCCCTCTCTCTCTCTCAAAAATAAATAAACGCTTTTTTAAAAAGTAAAAAAAAAAATCAATAAATAAAGTTATAAAGACCAACTAACTGTTCAGTTCCTTTAAGGATTAAATCTGTGTGTGTACATATATCTGTAAGGGATACAGTGTGTTGAGGCTAAGAAACGAAGACAAATAATTTAAAACTTTTTTGATGCATCTGTGTCAATAGCTGATTATGTTTAAATTTGATTATGATTTCCTCAAATCACCTTTATTTTCTTAATTCTTTAAACATAGGTGAAGTACTAATGACCAAAATATGGGAGCCCTCTGGTGGTTGGTTGGTGGTGAAAATAGCTTTAGATACAGACTAATGTGTTTATCCTCAGGCTTAAATTCTAGTTCATGAGATCTAGTTATTTTAAAGTTTCTGAAAATGTAGGAAACATTTAAATAAATAGATGAACAAAGCCCGCTAAAAGTTTTAAAACATTTAAATATGACTGCATTAGGAAAAAAAATATGATTTTGAAAGGTGATTATCGACTAAGTTCTACCAGGTTCTTATGAGTGTTCCTGGAAGCCAACAGAAATCACAGAGGAGCCCCGATATTCTTGGGGCCCTGCTGTCCTTTCTCAGCAATTCAAAGGCCTTTGGGATGGCCCCGAAGAAATTACTACCACTTAGCCTTGAAGGAAGTGAGGGTATGTAAACTAGAGTAAAGAAGAGTTGTGTTAGTTATCTTCTAGGGTCAGAAGGGACATATTTGTCATGCTGATTTCACCACTCACCTGGCCAGGGAAGGCAGAAGTAGAAGTGAGGTGGGGGAAAGCAGTTTCGGGTCCACATAAGGAAGAACCCAGTAGCAAAAGCAATATCAGAAAAATAGAATGGGCTGCCTTAGGAAGTAGTGAGTTCCCCACCACAGCATCGTCAAGCAGAGGATAGAGACCTGCTTGTCATAATTGCCATGAGGGGATTCAGCCTTTCAGGGGTTGTCCTGGACGCCACGATCCCTTCTGACCCTCCAACTTGGGACTACGTGGGTTAATCATCAACCGTCATATGGGAGCCGCTGAAGGCACTGACGGCTTTCTGTTTAAATCAGAGTTTCAGGAATGGAAGGCAGTATCGGCACATGAGGTGGGTCTCGGCAGGGATAGATGTCATTTGTTTCCAGGTCCAGGAGGGTAGATGTATCCAGGCAATGTGTTGCCTTCTTTCTGAAAGGATAGCAGCACAGATCACTCCTGATCTCTGGGAACTCTCTAGCTGTTCAGGAGCCACGAATTTAGAATCACAGATGGGGTTGTGCATATGTCTGTGGGATGCTGGCGTTTCTTCCTCAGCAACAGTTCCATTTATACTGTGCTCCTTGTGACCACATCTCTGCATACTTCACAGTCTTTTTGAGATTCTCGTAGGCATGGTTCCGTCACCCAAAACAGCGAGGATGTGCTTCTCTTTTATTTTTATGCTTTCCAAAACAAACAGACCTTAGAACTTGACAAGCTTGCAGAAAATATTTTCCACCAAATGTGTTTATAATCCAACAAGTTGTTACAGCAGGGGGTCATTGTTCCTTCCTCGACTAGCTCAAGAGTTAGCTGGGAGTTAGCTGTATGCCCTTTGAAGAGAGAACATAATTTTATTCTCCAGAAGGGGAATGTGTGAACTCGTTGTTTGTTTTTTTATTTTCTAATGTTTATTTATTTTTCGAGAGAGAAAGACAGAGTGCGAACAGAGGAGGGCCAGAGAGAGAGAGAGGGAGACACAGAATCCGAAGCGAGCTCTAGGCTCTCAGCTGTCAGCACAGAGCCCGACGCGGGGGCCCAGACTCAGGAACCGTGAGATCATGACCTGAGCTGAAATTGACGCTTAACCGACTGAACCACGGAAGGACCCCACCAACTCATTATTTTTAATAGGACACAGTTTCTGATGTTAATCTATATCAATTTGAACAACTTACTGTGCTGGTACCGACCTTCCACACCGAATCATTCTAACTCGATTGGTCTCAGGTACAACCAGGACACTCAGAATTTTTCAAAAGCCCGAAGTGATTCCAATGTCCTGTAAAGTTTGGGAGCCAGTGCTCAGCCTAAACCAACAGCTACCTTAAGCCAATTCTGTTCTTACCCACGGTATTAATTTCCTATTGCCTTAACGAATTAGTATAAATTGAGGTAGCTTACGACAACACAGAGTTATTATGTTACACTTGCGGATGAGGGCTACATGAGCCTCCACGGGCCAAAATCAAGGAGTTGGCAGGGCTGTGTTTCCTTCTGGAGGCACCAGAGGAGAACGGATTTCCTTGCCTTTGCAGCTTCTCTGCAAGACTACCCGCACTGCTTGCCGCACGGCCCCCTTCTGTCCTCAGAGCCAGAAATGCTGGTCCAGTCTTTCTAACATCATGTCATTCTGACATCGTTCCTCTCACTTCCACTTTTGAAGCCCCTTGTTATTTCGTTGGGTCAGCCTGAATCGTTCAGAATAATCTTCCCACTTTAAGATCAGCTGATTTATTCACAGCTTCTGGAGATTGGGATGTGGGCACCTTCTGGGGCTGTAATTCCTCTCTCACACCTGCCTTCTGGATGCCTGACTCCAGAGACAGAGGCTTTATTGTGAAACTGGCTTCATGGCATTAAAACTGGGCTGAGCGGGGGCAGGATATTGAACGTCTCTAAATATCTGGAAGTCAAAGAAGTGAAGTGTTTACCTCACAATATTAAGACAGTATTAAATATGTGAATATTTAATTAGATAGATCGCAGATAGAAATAGATACGCTGGATGTTGGCAAAGGGATGTTAGAAGACCTTAGCTATTCTTTTTTGTTTTTTTTAATAGCTATTCTTTTTTGGGTTTTTTTTTTGTTTTGATTAAAAAAATTATCATTTTTATTAAGAGTTGTTCACCTTTCTACAGTTCCCCAGTTCTCCACTTTGGAGGCAAATACTTTTACCCGTTCTTGGGATTTCCTTTCAAAGATGTTCTATGCATTTACAAACACGTGCAAATACATAATTGATTTGCACGAGTGGTAGACGCCAACACACTTTTCTGAATAATAATTTAACATCACCCCCCGAGTGTACATCAATTTATTTAGCCGGTCCTTTGTGGAGGAACATTCATTTATTATTATTATTATTTTATCGGTGAACATAGAATATTGTTCTTTGCAACTACAACCATGGCTCTAACTATTATTCATATAAATTAATCATCTTGCACGTGGTCTAGGTATCTTTATATAAATTCCCGGAAGTGAACCTTCTGAATCAAAGATAATAATGTGCATTTAAACATTTGATCTATATTGCCAAATGTGGCTTTCGCGATCTCTTATCCATTTTCATTCCCGTCAGCATAGTGTGTGTGTCCACACTTTCTTGGCTGGTTCGTGTCACGAAGGAATTTTATTTCCACCACTGTGACAGGTGAAAAGAGCAGTATGCATTAGATTAGCATCTCTCACTGTGAGTGAATCAAGCATCTTTTCATATATTCCTTTGTGATCATATTTTTTTTCGATTAACATTCAATTTATGTCCCTCACTGATATGTCTCTGGAGTGTTGGAGTTTTCCTTAATGATTAATTGACAGGATTTCATCACAGTTTAGGAACTGTCTCTTTTCTATGATATGAATTAACAAAAATTTTTCTCACTTTGTTTGCTTTTCATTTGGCCTTAGACAAATACTTGATTTTTATGTGGTTGAATTTATATATTGTTTATAACATGACAGTTTTCTATCATACTTAGAAAAATGTTTCCTATCTTTGGTTATAGAGGACAAAACTTTCCTATTTTTCTTCTAATAATGACATTATTTTGTGTTGTTTAAATTCCGAAGCTTGTTTCGATTCAATGAATTAAGGTAGGGATATGTTTTCATTTTTTTCCAGAAAAAAAAAACACCATTTGTTGAATGATTGATTTTCTTTCTACTGATACCCAATACCATTTTTATCACATACTGAAAGATTTATATACATATATGTATGTTTTGTGTTTTTTTGGTCTAGTCTTTCCTTTTTGTTCCATGCTTCTGTCTATTCATGCACCCTGCTATAACCTGGAAATACATTTAAATGTCTGGTAGATCTACTTCTGCTTTATTTACTCATTTTTTGAAGGTTTTTTTCTGGCTGTTTTTGCATGATTGCTTTGAAATTAGACTATCTATCTATCTGGAAAAAAATGTGTTTGGTGTTTCCTATGTGTGGTCTGAAATGCATAGATTAATTCAAGAATTGCCCTCCTTGGGATATTGTGTTCTCATCTTAAGTAGGATCTGACATTACACTTGCCCAAATGTCCTTTTGAGTATCTGAGAAGCAATTCAGCATGCTGTCTGTGGGTCTGTGCACATTCGTTACCTCTTTACTTCCTGTTCCTGTTGTGAATAGGATCCTGGCTTCAGAGGAGGGGTTGTTTGCATGTACTTAGGCAGTCTGGTGTCACATTTTTTTACTCCGTCATCTCACAGAGTTATCTTTACCATTTGTAATGGCTTTTCAATTGATCCTCATGGATTTTTCAGTTGCGGAATTATATCGTGTGCGAGTAACGCTAAGCCCCTTCTCTGTCTTGGGAGACTTTGTTCTAATCTCCTTCCCCCATCACATTGTGCACATTTAATCTCATCACTATCTGTGCCTCATTCCCCATTGCCATTGTCAATTTTGTGTGTTTTGTTCTTCCTCTCCCTATTAGCTGAACCATTTTTCTGTTTTGTTATCTTAAAACTTTAGATCTATTGAATACTTCTAACATCAGTCTGCTTCCAGTACGTTGATTCTTGCATTTATTTTCAGTTAATTTCCTCTTTTTGCTTTACTTGTATATATTTTATTCATCCTTTTTCTAATTTTTTTTTAAATTGGATGCTTAATTTGTTTATTTTCATTCTTTCCTGTTACTTATATAAGCATGCAAGGCTTTAAAATTTCTTCCAAGTGTTGCTTTTGGTATGTCACATAGGTTCTGATATGAAATGTCCTCATTACCATTATTTTTAAGATGTTCTCCAATCTCTGCTTTGGTTTCCGTGGTGACTTAGGAGCAAATTCCATGTGGGAAATCCTGTTTAGTTGCACTTTTGTATGGAGTTTAGAGACTCCTCTGCTCCACAACATTTCTACTTGCAGAAATATAATGAACTTCTCTGTGATCTAACGTGTCTTTAAGATTGGCGATGGTTTTCCATGGATGGTGGAAAGGAGGACGGATTATCTGTCTTCAGATTGTAGAATTACGTAAATTGCATATAGATCTAACTTATTAACTGTGTTGTATACATCCTTATTATCCATTTATGTGTATTTGGTCAGTCATGTGCTGAGAGAGGTAAATTAAAATCTGCTACTTAGAATATTTCTGCCTATGTTTTCTTTTTCTTGTAGGTTTTGCTTTATGAATTTTGATGTGATGTTTGTATTATATATTGATATCCATTCTTCTTTTTTTTTAATTTTTTTAACGTTTATTTATTTTTGAGATAGAGACAGAGAGCATGAACGGGGGAGGGTCAGAGAGAGAGGGAGACACAGAATCCGAAACAGGCTCCAGGCTCTGAGCTGTTAGCACAGAGCCCGACGCGGGGCTCGAACTCACGGACCGCGAGATCGTGACCTGAGCCAAAGTCGGACACTTAACCGACTGAGCCACCCAGGCGCCCCTGATATCCATTCTTCTTATATGTTTGTTGCAGATTTAATAAAGGGCTATTCTTTGTCACACTAATGGTCTCTATCTTAATTTTCTCTTTGTCACGTGACCAGTGTTTTCACTTTGTTTGTACTTGCCTGATATGCCTTTCCACATTTTTGATATTTAATACTTTCAATCACTTTAAAATTCACCAAAATGGTATATAATTAAATTTGTGATGCAAAATGGGAGTAAAATTAGCAAATTTACATTGTTCTGTATCATATTTCACGTTATGTTTTTATTCCATATGATTTCTTTTGTTTTCTCCTCTTTGTTTCTGTGTGTGTGTGTGTGTGTGTGTGTGTGTGTGTGTGTGTGTGTGTGTGTTTAGTTTTATTTATTTGTTTGCTTATTTATTTTTTAGTTTCAGGTGTGGAATTTAGTGATTCATCACTTACATACAACAGCCAGTGCTCATCCCAGCAAGTGCCCTCCTTAATCCCCATCACCCATTTAGCCCGTCTCCCACCCACCTCCGCTGTAGCAACTCTCAGTTTGTTCTTTATTGTTAAGAGTCTGTTTTCCGACTTACCTCTCTCGCCCCCTCCATCTCTCTCTCTGTCTTTATGGCACTTTGATGGACTGTTTT
The DNA here is from genome assembly GCF_018350195.1 of Panthera tigris. Classification (NCBI taxonomy): domain Eukaryota; kingdom Metazoa; phylum Chordata; class Mammalia; order Carnivora; family Felidae; genus Panthera; species Panthera tigris. Next base: position 5,340,739 of record NC_056668.1, read on the forward strand.
TAGTTCTTCAAAGGCTAACTCTATAAATACAAATTTATGTGATACACTTGATCTTCTTTTGCTAAAGACAGCATCAACCCTCCATAATGACTTGTGAAGAAATTATGAAATATTTCCTAACAATTCCAGTCCCCAATTTTATTTGATTACATTTATATTGGTTCTTCTAGTGTTTACATTTGTATCTGGACTAATTGATTTATCCGCATGAAAGCATCTGTATTTGATCCCTGATTGTAAACATTCCTCCACCACCTATCTCCTCTCTCCTGTGAATTTGTGTTATAATAATTTTAAATTGCCATGATGTAAAACAGGGGTTTCTGTTCTATAATTCCCAGTTTATATTCCTAATCCTATGGTTAAATGAACGAATGCAGAGTCAATGCTTTTCATATGATTTCTTGATTTATTTTTCCATCACTTTATTAGGAGCATTTTAAACATGTAGAAAAATTAAAATAATTGTATAGTGAACACTTATTAATTCTTATCTAGAGTCTACAATTGATATTTGCTATATATGTTCTATCACCTATCTGTTTAGATTCACCCGTCTTACTTCTTGATGCATTTCAGAATAATTCGCAGGTATCAGTAGACTCTTGAACAGTTCAGCCAACACATCATTAAGCAGAGTTCAATAGTAATAGTCTTCATTCGGTTTTTCCATTAGCTGTTTTTTTTCTAATTGTCAGAATGATTTCACAGCAACTGTAATTTCTGACTGTTTCCATTTGAAAATGTGTTCTGAAGTCTTTATAATTGAATGCTACTTTTGCTTTGGTATAACATTTTATTCCCATGAATATTTTACATTATCCCACTAACTTCAAACGTGGGATGTCATTGTGAAAGAGATGAGTAATTATGATTTACTTTCTTAAGTGACTTTCTGTTTTTTTTTCACCCAACTGCAAAAAAAAATGTCTATCTTCAAAAGTCCTGTAAAATAAATCTTAATAGAGATAAGGTTCTTGTTGGCTTTTCTATATCAGATATTCTTAGGACATTATGACCAGTTCAGTCCATATATTCAGATCTTCTTATTCTGATATTTCTGTATTGCTTCCGAAATAACATTTAACATTTTTTTAATGTTTACTTATTTTTGAGAGGGAGAGAGAGAGACAGAGCATGAGCAGGGGAGGGGCAGAGAGAGAGGGAGACACAGAATTCAAAGCAGCTTCAGGCTCTGAGCTGTCAGCATAGAGCCCAACACGGGGCTCGAATCCAGGGACCATGAGATCATGACCTGAGCAGAAGTTGGATGCTTAACCAACTGAGCTACCCAGGTGCCCCCCTAAATAACATTTTTAGTACTTCTTAGTTCATTTATATACTTCTCTTACCAGCCATGTGGATTTTGGATCTTCTCTTCTTCCCTGTCTGTCTCGATTCATTTTTAATCATCTATGTATCTGTCTGTCCATCCATCCAACCAACCATCCATCCATCCATCCATCCATCCATCCATCCAGCCATCTAGCCATCTATCTATCTATGCATCTATCCATCTATCTACTTATTTACTTAGGCTATTTTCCTAATCTAATCCTACAAGTTATGGACAAGGTCTACTTTCCTTGTGCTGATCACAACATGACAGTCAGTTTGTGATTTAAAAAAAATCCCTTCCTTTACTTTCCTTTGCTTTTGAATAGCTTATATTCCATCTCCTTGTCTACACTGAGCCTTTTACCTCTGCTTGAAGCTATCTTAGTGTTTCCGCACGTTATTTTCACCCATTGTTTTATATTTTGTTTAAATGATTCATAGGCTCAGTAACTACCTTTTCTGGTGAAGTGTTGATGTTTCATTTGTTTTTCCGGTGTTTTTCCTAACCTCATCTTATGTTATATTTATAGAGACAGTTCCATGCTGGGAACTTTTTGATTTATTTCATACCTTTTAATGGAAGGCCTTCCTAAATCAGGTACCTGTAAAAGGTACATTCAGGAGTGAAACCATAACCAGGTTCGCAGGAATCATTCCCACTTTATAATGAAGCATCTTCTGACATTGGCTTATATTCATGTGTGAGCTCTTTTGCCTTTCCTTCTCCCCAAGCTACAGAAGTCAGCAGGTCCTGGACTGCTTCTAATCGTTTAGAGATGGGGGTAGAAATTACCCAGTCCTACCTCTCTTGCTGTATCACCATGCCAGACAAGCTCTGGAGAAGACCCGACTACCAACCCACCATCGTATTACCCCATTTAGTGATTAATGAAGCCATTAATTATTCCTGTAGTAGAATTCCCACACTCTGACAAGGATGCTTGGTTGGCTCTGCCTGGGTCGCTACAGATAACTTTTTATGGTCACTTCCCACCTTTTTAATCTCATTCTCCCTGCTTTTGCAAGGACATTTGAGTTCATGGAAATCTCTTTCTTTGTTTTTACTTGTTTTGTTGTGTTTGTTTTTTTGAAGACAGATAATATATGTAAAGAGCCTTTTGGCGAATTTCTTCTATTTAGAAACTCTTCTCCCTGTCCATCCTGCCTCTTCTTTATGGTAGAGCTCCCTGGTTCTATGTAGTGTCTTCAAAGTTGTGGTACTGCTTTTTTCTATTTTATTTCTACATTTGAAAAAATTTTATCCGTTCATCAGTTGATGGACATTTAGGCTCTTTCCATAATTTGGCTATTGCTGAAAGCAAAAAAAAAAATTATGTTTATTTATTTTTGAGAGAGAGAGAAACAGAGCATGACTGGGGGGAGAGCAGAAAGAGAGGGAGACACAGAATCCGAAGCAGGCTCCAGGCTCTGAGCTGTCAGCACAGAGCCCGACGCGGGGCTCGAACCCACGAACCACGAGATCATGACCCGAGCTGAAGTCGGGCGCTTAACTGACTGAGCCACCCAGGCGCCCCATATTCCTACATTTTTAAAGGCAGGAAATTTGGATAATTGAAAAGTGGGTGTTTCCTTCAAAGTGGTCCTGACAGAAAACTTCCACCTGTATTGTTTAATTTCATCTTTTCGACAATCCTCCAAAGCAGGCACAGTTGCCCTCATTCTGTAGGTGAACAGAAGCAGCTCCGGTAGAACACCTGCCTTGGCCAATGTCACCCAGTGAATACACAGCAGACTGAGTTCTGACACCCCTCTTCCCTTCAGCGCACCGGCCCTCCTAGCTGGGAATGGAGAGCAAACACAAGGAAAGAAACAGCCCTCAGAACTTGGTGAGAGCTTTGACATTTGAAATAGATTAGAGAAAATAGAAAATTGCCCTTATTTATCATGAGCAGGCTTTGCCATGGTGACAGACTGTCTAATTGGCTCATATATATCTTTCCATTTCAGTATATGATTCCGCTCATTAGTATGCAATTCTCTTCATCCCTGCTGGGCAGGGATCCGAGGGCACTTATGGACCGTGTTCCCACCACCGGGGCCCTGTCGGAGAGTGGAATGGCTTTCATGTGATATGAAATGTCTCAGCCAAGGACTCCCCGTTTCTACACTTGGACATGATTTGTGCCTTTGCTAATCCAGGGACCAAGACTTTTACTTTTTTCTCAGCCTTATTAGTGAGTGATCGGTTGTTCCCTTGATCTTTTCAATTAAGATAATTTTACAGGAGGGCCAAGTCTGTTTGCTCTTCATACACCTCAGTGCTTCACGCGTTTTCACTGCCGCATAAATGTTTCTTTAATTGACTGTTACCTGTTCTTAACGAAAGAGTTGTAGCACCTTTGATGGTCTCCTTTTATTTATCTTGCATCACTCTCAAGAATACATATTTGTTGACATTGTACCAACCAGTACTCAGATGGATGGTAAATTTCCCCTGGATCAGGAGATGGGCAATGGTCCCCAAGAATGGCTGGAAGAAGGCTGGGGGCAGATGAAGCTTTCTGGCCTGTTTGTGAAAACACGAAGGGAAACATACATTTGGTTGCCGTAAGCACTTTGTGCAACGAGAACGTAAACTCACCCGCCAGTCATACTAAGGATTTCTCCAGAATCGCAGCTACCAGCCTGTCATCATGACCTTTTCTAGTATCACATGCCGTGGAGTTTTATGTTATCCAAAGACAATATGACAGAAAACTGTGCGTTACTTCCTCAGTAACTTTACCCCTCCTCCTTATCCTCTCAAGAAAGAATACGTTCCGAAAGAGAAGAAGGCACATACTTACCACACATCAAGCTCATGAGCTCAGACAACAGGTGGAGAGTTTACACATTAATTAAGCTCCATTTTATGCCATTAGCTGCATGTGTGTTGGATAGTACTTGTGTGTGTATGTGGACACCACATGTACACACACATTCACGTGCTCACACACACAGCCCATCAAGTTCAGAAACACACCCAGCCATCCTTCTGCCTCCGAGTAGCAAAGGAAAGATTAGAAAGATCAGAATTCATCATAAATGGCATGTTGAATGTAATAGGAATTATCAAATTAAATCAAATTGAACAACAGAGACCTACATCGCTAATGGCAGCCCCAGCCAGAATTTTGCAGATTTGTCCCATTTTCCCGTGTAGAATATGTCATTTGGCGCAAATCCTAGCTCAGACCTTCTTTGCAGCTGCATAACTGTTAGCCTTGATAGAGAATTGTTTGCATCGTGCCTCAGAAAAAAAGAAATCCTGCCACATCTGGTTTCTTCTCTTCTGCTGGTAGAGAGCTCTCACGCTCCGTGATACCGCATATCCTGGTAGGTCCCACTGGTTACCTGAGCACGGACGCCATCTTGTGTGCTTTGTATAAACAGAATGTAAAGACTCACTCTGACCAGTAGGCAGGTAGCATATTTCCTACTCTGTATCGTAGTCACTGTGTCATACAAAAAGTTGTCCACACAGTACAACAAGAACTACAAGAGACACCGTCTTAATTAATTTCCTTCATTTCATATTTTAACGTCACTGAAGTGCCTTAAATGGATGCATGTCTGCGTGCACACATCTCTGAAACCAGCTTGTATGAGATGATAAGTGTTCTCAAAGCCACTTTGAATACTGAAGTCACTTGACAAGTCAGATTTCTGCATTTACTGGTATTTTCCAGGATGGCTGTTTTTCTTCGAATATTTATTGAGGGCTCTGTATCTACCCCTCTCACGCACTTTTCTCCACATTTCAATCATCTTGATTTTATGTAAGTAAAATAAATTGTATTCATTTTTTTTTATTTTATTAAGTTTATGTTAATTCCACCATCGTTAACATACAGTGTTATATTAGTTTCTGGTGTCCAGTATGGTAATTCAATAATTCTGTACATTACTCGGTGCTCATCGTGATATGTGTGCTATTTAATCCCCATCATCTATTTCACCCCCGCCCCATCCACCTCCCCTCTGGCAACCATCGGTGTGTTCTCCATAGTTAAGAGTCTGTTCCTTGGTTTGTCTCTTTCTTTTGATAATTTTCCTTTGCTTCTTTGTTTCTTAAATTCCATATGTGAATACAATCAAATGGTATTTGTCTTTCTCTGACAATTTCACTTAGCATTGCATGCTCTAGCTCCATCCATGTTGTTGCAAATGGCAAGATTTCATTCCTTTTTATGGTTGAATAATATTCAATTTCAATTGAAGTGTGTGTGTGTGTGTGTGTGTATACATATATATATATATATATATATATATATATATATATATATCACATCTTTATCCATTTGTCTATCAGTGGACACTTGGGTTGCTTCCATAATTTCGCTATTATAAATGATGCTGCTGTAAACATAGGGGTGCATGTATCCCTTTGATTTAGTGTCTTTGTATTTTTGGGGGGTAAATAGCCAGCAGTGTGACCACTGGATCATAGAGTAGTTCTATTTTTAACTTTTTGAGGAGCTTCCATACTGCCTTCCACAGTGGCTGCATCAGTTTGCATTCCCCCCAACAGTGCACAGGGGTTCCCCTTTCTCTACATCATCATCAACCCTTGTGGTTTCTTGTGTTTTTGATTTTAGCCATTCTGACAGGTGTGAGGTGATACCACATTGTGGTTTTGGTTTGAATTTCCTTGGTGATGAGTAATGTTGAACATCTTCTCATGTGTCTGTTGACCATGGCCATCTTATGTCTTGAACAAACAATTCTAAAACTTGTATGGAACCACAAAAGACCCCAAATAGCCAAAGCAATCTTGAAAAATAAAAACAAAACTGGAGGTATTACAATTCCAGACTTCAAATGATATTACAAAGCTGTAGTAAAACAATATGGTACCGTCACAAAAATAGACACAGAATCAAAGGAACATAATAGAATATCCAGAATAAACCCACAATTATATGGTCAATTAATCTTCAACAAAGGAGGGAAGATATATAATGAGAAAGACTTTCTTCAACAAATGATGCTGGAAAAATGGACAGCTACGTGCAAAAGAATGAAACTGGACCACTTTCTTAAACCATACACAAAAATAAACTCAAAATGGATTAAGGATCTAAATATGAGACCAGAAACCATAAAAGTCATAAAAGAGGGTATAGGCAGTGATTATTCTGACACTGGCCGTAGCAACATTTTTCTAGATATGTCTTGTTTGGGTTTGGCAAGGGAAACAAAAGCAAGAATAAACTCTTGGGACTACATCAAAATAAAAAGCTTCTGCACAGAGAAGGAAACAATCCACAAAACTAAAAGCCATCCTACTGAATAGTAGAAGATATTTGTTAATGACGTATCTGATAAAGGGCTAGAGCTAGTATGCAAAATATTTATTTTTTTTAAATATGAAATTTATTGTCGAATTGGTTTCCATACAACACCCAGTGCTCATCCCAAAAGGTGCCTCCTCAGTACCCACCACCCACCCTCCCCTCCCTCCCACCCCCATCAACCCTCAGTTTGTTCTCAGTTTTTAAAAGTCTCTTATGCTTTGGCTCCCTCCCTCTCTAACCTCCTTTTTTTTTTTTAAACAGGGATCCTGGGTAGCTCAGTCAGTTGAGCATCTGACTCTTAATTTCAGCTTAGGTCATGATCGCGAGGTCATGGGATCCAGCCCCATGTCAGCCTCCACACTGAGCCCTGAGTGTGGGGCCTGCCTGGGATTCTCTCTCCCTCCCTCTCTCTCTACCTCCTCCCCCTTACTCATACTCTCTGTCTCTCTCTCTAAAATAAAAAAAAGCAACATACATAAAAAAAATGATACAACTCAACACCCCTAAAACAAATAATCCAGTTAAATAAAAAGGGAAGAAAACATGAATAGATTTTATTTATTTAAAAATTTTTCTTAATGTTTATCTTTTGAGAGAGAGAGAGAGAGAGAGAGAGAGAGAGAGAGAGAGGGTGCAAGCAGGGGGGAGGGGCAGAGAGAGAGGGAGACACAGAATCTGAAGCAGGCTCCAGGTTCTGAGCTGTCAGCACAGAGCCCGACACAGGGCTCAAACTCATGAACCGAGAGATCGTGACCCAAGCCAAAGTCGGACGCTTAACCAACTGACCCACTCAGGTGCCCCTAGATTTTAGTTTTGAAGTCCACGTAGTTGAGTGGCCTCTCGGTACTTCAGCGTCTTGGGAGGTAATATGATTGGTATCTTTCAGCAGCACCACTAACGATTGAGGGACCTTGCTGTCATAACCAGCATTCACAGTGAAGTAGTAATTGCTTGTTAAATATCACATTCGTGTTAACCTCTGCAATAATTTCTGGTGTGCATACGTATCATAGCTATCCCGAAACTGTAACCGCGGTGATTCGATTTATGTGTACACTTGAATAAAGTACAGCACATGGTCTGCTGGAAACGCTTGTGGCCAAATTGCCATCATTACTGTGCTTTGCCACACCGATGTTTGATGTAGTTGAGAAGGCAATTTTCATTTAGTTTATTCTGACACCTATATATACCTGGTACAGACTTAATACGATTCAAGGCACGCATGCACACTCACGCATGATTCTTATGAATACACCACATGGGTGGGGGCCAAGAAACACTCAGCATCTCACGCATTTGGTGTGGAAATTCCTTCGCTACCCCAAGTATGTTACCTTTGATACACCACTAAGGGAACCCTACTCACCTGTTATGAAGATGTATGTCTCTTTCAATGAGAAGGGGTGTCAAAGCTAGTAGAAACGGTTATGGGGAGCTGGACTGTAATACTCTCCATTCGTTAAGATAATATCTGCTTTCTTTTATAAACACTGGAGTCTCTCCTTCTCTTTCGTCTGGCCCTTTGGAGTCTGAACAGTTCAACCTCAGCTATTCAGTGGGAGACCCAGATTCCAACTGGGCAGTCTTTCCATGAGGCTGAATGCCCAGAGATGGCTTGCTAAACATCGCAGAAACCTTCTACTTTCCTGCCTTCCCCTCCCACTCCAGTGTGCTGTGTGATAAATGAAGGATTATTTATAGACCAGGCCTTGAAAGAACAAGACATACAGACTTTCATGTATCCTGGAATGGCCCAACTCAGCCAACTGGCCAGAACACCCACCAGCAGGAAAAAAACCTGAGCAGCAAGCAGGTAAATCACAAGAGATTCACTGATTTACAGAATACAGTTGAGATCCTAAGATGCAAAAGAAAAAAAAAAGATAGATAGGTATAGAAATATAGCTGTAGTCCAGCTGTTGCCAGAAATTTCCATATGAATTGTATATGAATTAAGCAGCCTCCTAAATACTTTATTTCAGAGCTGCAGTAATGTTCACAATTACAGAGCAACAGCTATAAAACATTCCTTCAGTAAAGTGTCAATATGCTTCATGAAAACCATGCATAGCCCTGATAGCTTTGATAAACTTAATAGGTATGAAAGATAAAGCCTCAAAAATTTACAGATAGACTTCACTCCTGAATTAAAACCTGGATAAAGACGTGGGCAATTAATCGAATATTTGGAAGTCATTATCCCTGAAAACCCCAAGGAATCTTCAACCCAGAGCTGTATCCTGGGAAATACTCTTCTTCAAGGTCATCAAGATTGCCTTTATTGGTAAATAACATTTATTGTGTTACCAAAAGCAAGGTATTGAGTATCATCACGTAGCTGTGAATGAATAAATAAGATTCTGGCTAGAATTTGAAGCAGACAGTGGTCTATCAAAGACATGTGGGGTCCATTTTCAAGCACTAGTCTGGGTTCAGGACATTCAAAAGATTCAGACTCCACACAGTCCTTAGCAAAACAAATCTGGTTTGTTCTGCTGGTTTTCCCAGTATTCAAGGCAAGGAGAAATCCTCACACATATTATTTTATGTTATGTGGTTTGGTTTGGTTTGATATAATATATAAAGCTGCTGAGTCCTGTGTATACCGGGAAAAAAAATTCAAAAAAGAATGTCAGAATAACTTGTTAACTAACGCCTGTATAGCATTCTAGAACATTTTAATGCTAATTAACATCTATGTTGCTGTACATGTAGAAATGTCATTAACCATTTCATTGACTTCTTATTCTGTATATCCCAATCAGAACTTGCTTAAAAGAAACAAAAAAAGTCACACTTAATATTTTTAATTTTGTTTTCACCTTAGGGAATGGTTCTAATTGCTGGCGGTGATTTACAGCATTAATAAAAATAGGCTTATATCAAATATATTACGGTGAGAAGTGTCACTAGGAAAGGGAAGCCTAACCTTTAGTAAGAAATCTAAGGGGCGCCTGGGTGGCTCAGCCGGTTAAGCGTCCGACTTCGGCTCAGGTCCTGATCTCACGTTTGTGAGTTTGAGCCCCACATCGGGCTCTGTGCTGATGGCTCAGAGCCTGGAGCCTGCTTTGGATTCTGTGTCTCCTTCTCTCTCTGCTCCTCCCCCAATTTGTGCTCTGTCTCTCAAAAATAAATAAATGTAAAAAAAATTTTTTTAAAAAAGAAATTGAAAACAGGTTCATTTATTAAGGAACTTCAGCCAGAGTCGGGCAGGAAAGAAGACAGTAGATTTTAGAAACACTAATTATTTTAGAGTCTTTCATGTCTTTGTGCCTCCAACGAAAAATACCAAGAGAAGGATATGGACATAAGCTTATGTGAGTCAGTAAGAATGCCTTTTTTCCTTAACTGTCTCTTTTATTTGTTTGTTTTTAAGGTTTCATTTCAATTCCAGTTCATTGACATACAGTGAGTGTTACATTAGTTTCAGGTGTATAATATAGTGATTCAACACTTCCATCCGTTCTCTGGTGCTCGTCACAAAGTGCCCTCCTTAATCCCCATCACCTATTTCACCCATCTCCCCCTCCGTCTCCCCTCTGGTATCATCAGTTTGTTCTCATAGTGAAGAGTCTGTTTCTTGCTTTGCCTCTCTCTCTTTCTTTCCCTTTGCTCATTTGTTTCTTAAATCCCACATAGGAATGAAATTATACGGTATTTGTCTTTCTCTGACTTACTTCACTTAGCATTATTCTCTGGCTCCGTTCGTGTTGCTGCCAATGGCAAGATTTCGTTCCTTTTTATGGCTGAGTAATATTCCATTGTGTGTATATGCCACACATGTCTTCTTTATCCCTTCATCTATCGATGGACACATCTATCGAAAGCTTTCCCAACTTTCCATAGTTTGGCTATTGTAGATGATGCTGCAGGAAACATAGGGGTGCATATATCTTTTGGAATTAGTACTTTTGTATTCTTTGGGTAAATATCCAGTAGCACAATTGCTGGATCATAAGGTAGTTCTATTTTTAACTTTTTGAGGAACCTCCATACGGTTTTCCAGAGTGGCTGCACCAGTTTGCATTCCCACCAACAGTGCACAAGACTTCTCCTTTCTCCACATGTACACCGATGCCTGTTCATTCTTGTGTTGTTGACTTTAGCCATTCTGACAGGTGTGAGGCGATACCTCATATTCGTACCTCCCTAACGATGAGTGATGTTGAGTATCTTTTCGTGTCTCTCGGTCATTTGGATGTCTTTTTTGGAGATAATGTCTCTTCATGTCTTCTGCCCATTTTCTTAATTGGATTATTCATTTTTGGGGTATTGAGTTTTATAAATTCTTTATCTATTTTGAATACCAATTAACCCTTTGCCAGATATGTCATTTGCAAATATCTTCTCAGGTAAAAAATGCCTTTTAAAAAAATCTGTTCAATTACTGTTTAGAATATAACGTTAAAGAATATATCAACGATAACTTATGAAATCGGTTATCTTGGTCACATATGAAAATCTGTGGCAGGTGAAGCTTTACTTTGATTCCTAAATAGTGATTGTGAAGACTTGATGTTTTCTTTCCCATCTTTCACTTCTGAGACTATGAGAATAGAGATTGGTATAATGAGCTTATACTTGGCATTGTGGGGTACACAATTTTTATAGGTCGGACATTATTTTGAAAACATAATTATATATATAATGATGTTGTGGTAGGCAGAAAAAATGGCTTTACAGAGGTGCCTACGTCCTAATCCCCTAAACCAGTGACTATGGAACATTACATGGCATAAGGGAATTGGGGTTACAGGTGAAAGTAAGTGACCTTGAGATGGAGAGATTATCCTAGATTACCCAGAAGGACCAATCTAATCATACAAGCCCTTACAAGCAGAAGGCCTCTCCCAGGTGTGACCAGAAGGAGATGTAACCACAGAAGGGTTGGAGGGGGGGGGGCTGAATTTGGAGATGAGGGAGGAGGCCACTGCCAGGAAATTCAAGTGGCCCCTAGAAGCTGGAAAAGGCAAAAACGATAGCCTCCCTTCAGAGCCCCCAGAATGAACCCAGCCCCACCCACCTTGGTTTTAACCCAGAGAGACTTATGTCCAACTTCTAACTTCCAGAAGTATAAGATAACGAACTTGTGCTGTTTTAAGCCACTAAGTGTGTGGTAATGGATTACAGCAGCGACAGGAAATCTGTACAGATATGAATAAGATTTAGCATTTTCTCCCTCCACACTGAGAAAAAGTGCTAAGAACTATATTTAAAGTTGTTATGAGGGTGGGGTGGGGAATATAGCCCCTCAGAACAAGAGAAACAGGTTTTATGTTTGCACGGTAAATAGACTATAATATAGCACAGTTGATAGAATCAAGGAACTCAGCCTTCCTATTGTCTGTTTTTCAAAAGACACAAGAAACATTTAATTTTATTAGGCCAGTATTCCAACAGCCATGGGGATGAAAATGTATGCGATCAAGAATTAGCTCTGCTAAAGCAAATGGGTTTTTAAGAGTAGAGCAATCACATAAAAAATCAGTGTTGACTTTTTTCCCCCCCTTAAAAATTTCAGGTAGGTTGAGGTTGGTTGATGTACATATCACACCCCTGCTCGTTAAGCAGCTATACTTTGTGGAATATCATATGTGAGAAAAGGCTTTTTCACAAATAAGTTGTTTAATGTAGGAGAAAAAAACTGTTGGCTAACACCAACAGAAATGTGGTTGTTCGGGGCACCTGGGTGGCTCAGTCAGTTGAGCGTCCGACTTTGGCTCAGGTCATGATCTCGCGGTCTGTGAGTTCGAGCCCCGCGTCGGGCTCTGTGCTGACAGCTCAGAGCCTGGAGCCTGCTTCGGATTCTGTGTCTCCCTCTCTCTCTGCCCGCCCCCCCCCCACCCCCGCTCATGCTCTGTCTCTCTCTCTCTGTCAAAAATAAATAAAACATTAAAAAAAATTAAAAGAAATGTGGTTATTCTTTCAAGGGCAGCTATTGCCCCCGAAGTACAAATATATCTCATTCAGGGCATACCGAAAGCACAGTGATGTGTTGTGTGACAAGCATGGCCTTAAGTGGAAAGCAAAGAGAGGGACAGTTGGCCATGGCATTTGCCTGAGTAGGTCTCAGAAGTTCTGGAACGTCTCAAATGTTTTTCCCCAATGTGAGCAGTGTTTTTCCTTATCATGCGTTACTTCTCACTCACTTCCGTTCTACACGGAATTTTTAAATAATTTTTAAACCATAAAGAACATACATGGTCCCCAGTAAGGAAAGAACAAGTCTTTCACTGGTCTGTGGAAAACGCTATATAATTTCCGTTGTTCTTTATTTGCCCTAGACATTTTAGAACCAAAATGGGAGTTAGGGTTTTTAGAAGGAAATCGTGGGTCTTAGGTTTTGAGTTGGTAATACAGAGGCCTTCCATGCTTTCCACCAGGCAGCCCCCACTTGGGTGGGAGAGCCCTGGTCATTGAACGGGCTGGACTGTATTCACTCACACGTCCAACCTTAACCCAATGAGTAGTCCTCCGTTCCGAGGAAGAGTTGCCATAAGGGGTTCCTCACAGCGACTGCTAAGGCTGCCTGGAAAGACATCCCATCGACATTGTGTGTCAGCCCTGCCAGAGCACGAAGGGGTCAGCAGAACATGGGGCACAGGGAGGTGCTATAAAAGAAGGGCCCTCCTGATGCACAGGCCCCCCCCCCGTCAGTAGAGGAGGAGACCCCAGGTCTTCGGTACCGCTCAGTCCTTACTGTGAGCTGATGTGCCACACGGTCTCTGCTGCACTGAGAGCCAGTATGGATGCTGGAATTTTCCAACAGCACTTTCAAAGCCATGAGGATTTACCAATATAAGCCTTCCAGGTGTCTTTGGTAACATACAGCTGCTGTACCTCATTGGTTGGAATGAACGTTGTTCATTTTGGGGTCGTCAGTAGAATTAATTACTTTGGGGAAAAGCCACATCCATGAGTTGCTGGGAGTGATTCTTCAATGAGATTCACTTTGCAACTTGGTCAGAGTCCGTGCTGGCCATTGCAAACTACGCACTGAGTGCACTTGCTTTGTTTGCTAATTTTATTGTTTCTTAACAGTAACGGTGACTGGGGATCATTCCTTCTTTTTTTTTTAATTTGGGTTTATTATTTTATTTTATTTTATTTTTTTAAATTTACATCCAAATTAGTTAGCATATAGTACAATAATGATTTCAGGAGTAGAACCTGAGTGACCCTTGCCCATTTAGCCCATCCCCCCTCCTGTACTCCCTCCAGTAACCCTCTGTTTGTTCTCCATATTTATGAGTCTCTTCTGTTTTGTCCCCCTCCCTGTTTTTATATTCTTTTTGTTTCCCTTCCCTTATGTTCATCTGTTTTGTCTCTTAAAGTCCTCATATGAGTGAAGTCATATGGTATTTGTCTTTTTCTGACTAATTTCACTTAGCAGAATACCCTCCAGTTCCATCCACGTAGTCGCAAATGGCAAGATTCCATTCTTTTTGATTGCCGAGTAATACTCCATTGTGTATATATACCACATCTTCTTTATCCATTTATCCATCGATGGACATTTGGGCTCCTTCTATACTTTGGCTATTGTTGATAGCACCGCTATAAACATGGGGGTGCATGTGTCCCTTCAAACAGCACACCCGTATCCCTTGGATAAATACCTAGTAGTGTAATTGCTGGGTCATAGGGTAGTTCTATTTTTAGTTTTTTGAGGAACCTCCACACTGTTTTCCAGAGTGGCTGTACCAGCTTGCATTCCCACCAACAAGGCAAAAGAGATCCTCTTTCTCTGCATCCTCACCAACATGTGTTGTTGCCTGAGTTGTTCATGTCAGCCATTCTGACAGGTGTGAAGTGGTATCTCATTGTGGTTTTGATTGGTATTTCCCTGATGATGAGTGATGTTGAGCATTTTTTCATGTGTCGGTTGGCCATCTGGATGTCTTCTTTGGAGGTGTCTATTCATGTCTTTTGCCCATTTTTCACTGGATTATTTGTTTTTTGGATGTTGAGTTTGATAAGTTCTTTATAGATTTTGGGTACTAACCCTTTATCTGATATGTCGTTTGCACATATCTTCTCCTATTCTGTCGGTTGCCTTTTAGTTTTGCTGGTTGTTCCCTTCGCTGTGCAGAAGCTTTTTATTTTGATGAGGTCCCAGTAGTTCATTTTTGCTTTTGCTTCCCTTGCCTCTGGAGACGTGTTGAATAAGGAGTTGCTGCGGCCAAGATCAAAGAGGTTTTTGCCTACTTTCTCCTCGAGGATTTTGATGGCTTCCTGTCTTTCATTGAGGTCTTTCATCCATTTTGAGTTTATTTTTGTGTCTGGTGTAAGAAAGTGGTCCAGGTTCATTCTTCTGCATGTCGCAGTCCAGTTTTCCCAGCACCACTTGCTGAACTGCTCCTTCTTAATGCAGTTGAGCATGTGCTACATGGCATAGGGTCCCAGGGTGCTTGATGGAGGGTGACTAGGAGGATGTTGGCTTGTGTATGAGAACCAGTGAAGCACTGTGCATGGGAAAGATTTCCACTGATGACATCTGAGACCAGCCAACATTTCTTGGCCAGTGCCCTTGGAACTGAGCCCTCCCATTTGATGGATCCCATGACATGGCCTTAGCAGAGTCCACTGTGGCCCTGACTGATGAAAGTAGAGCAGAAAGGTGGGCATGTCAATCCAATGTGAGCTGACTGTCAACTCAGCATGACTCTCTAAAGTAGACTTGCGTTTCTTAATTTGTATAAAACAGTGACTTGGACCACCCTTTCTGTGACTAAGTGGATCACACAATGCACAGAAGTCCCAGCATCTTTTGTTGCCGTTTCTAGATGGCCTGCTGACAAGGGAGACCAGGGAGGGATGGTCTTCAACAAGGTCTTTGGAAGAACAGGTGCTCCAGGAGTGAGTGGGACCAGTGGTCTGGACAGAGGGAGGTTCTAGCAGTTGTTGGTATTCCATTCTCTCCATTTGATCCAACTCCTTGGTATGTTGCCTGGGTCACTCAGTTTCTTCTTCTTATTCATTGCTCCTTGACCAAGAGCAGATGGTATGGGCACCTCCTCTGTTGAAGGATAAACCAGGATTCCTAACTGAATCCATCAGTCCCCTGATCTGGCCCCAGCTGTTCTCAGGTCCCCAGATCGCCAACCTCTTCTTTGACTTGGTCTTCACAAATGTGGCCCCAACTTCTCCCTTCCAAGCCCCTCTTGTCTAACCAACTCCTCCACTCAGCCTGGAGGTCTCAAAGAGAAAGGCCCTCCCTGATTGTTCAAGTCCATCATTTTCCCCTTGCCAGTATTGTGACCTTTAATTATGGAGTAATTTACAGGAGCAAATGTTTACATTCTGATTTTTCCCGTTAGATGCTGTGCTCCATGAAGGCAGATCCACATCCATCCCCCTTATGGGGAAGAGCCCAGCGTGTACCTGATGGCTGTGCCAACCTTATCTGCCAGGGACCCTACTCAGTAGTGCCTGGTCTCCCCCTCTGGCCTCCAGTAGTGCCCTTCAGTGCCATTTCCAGCCAGCCAGGCTTGGCTGACCCAACTCTGGACTCACCTACCTGCCTGACCCAGGAGCTCCAAACATACACAGACGAGGGTGTGCTAAGATGAGCTCTTAGCCAAAGTAAGCTTCTGGTGACTCCTCAGAAATAAGCATTTTCTAGAGTCTGGAAGCGTATATGTTTAGACTGAGGAGGCATGGCAAATTTCACTTAGTCTAGCCACCTTCTTTAGGCAAACAGAGAAGTGGGGGGATCGCCTCCACTGTTCTCACATTGTCCACCCCATCCCTACCCTCCTGCCCTCCCCTCCCCCACCACCGTGCCCTCTCCTTCCCCCACTAATCTGCCCTCCCCTCCCCCATCAGCCTGTCCTTCCCTTCCCCCACGACTCTATCCCCTACTCTGCCCTCCCCTCCCCGACCACTCCATTCACCTTTTCGCTTGTTCCTTGCATCTGGACAGTATCACTGCCCTATGGCACTCTGGACAGCTATCACTGACCTGTCCCACACCTCCCACATCTGCCTTCTGCGTCCAGATACAGCAGTCTGCAGGCCATCCCCTGAAGTTACCACACCCCCACCATAATGCATGTTTCCTTCTTTGGGTAGACAGAAAGGTGACTGAAACTGAGCGGGAGGACAGGTCCTCATAATGGCCCAGCAGCACTGGGACATGTGTCATGCATCCATCACCCAGCTTTCCAGCAGTTACTCATCCAGCTGAGCGCTTTCTTGTGCCCACCTCAGCAGTGTGCCCACTCTTGTGCCCACCTCAGCCGGTCCCTGCCCCTGAGACCTGGAGTCTGCTCGGGGAGACGCAAGACTGCCCCTTCAGGCACCAGCCTGCTCAGCTCCTCTGCCTGAGCTATGATATTTTCCTTTCTTCTGATGGTCATGTGCTGTTAACAACACGTAGTACACTGGGTTTCTCTAGAGATAAAAGGCCAGTGCTAGCAGAAAGTCAGACGGATAGGTGCACAATTGAAGACACAAATGCTTGCTGTTATTTGCCAGGGTGCTTGTAAGATCTGGAAATCAGCTCTAAACAGGCACTCGGGCCTCCTTGGCAGTGAGCCCTCACAGAGGTGCCTGACGTTGTCGTGTCTGAACCATCCACTTCCGCTGGAGCTTTCAGCCTTGGCTCCTTGGCCACGTCCCCCCTGCCGCCCCAGGAGTCCTTAAGTAAGATCGGGATGTCTTAGTTCTGTCCTACCCACAAAGGAGTAGGACACTATAAATTTTCTTGAGAAAAGACCACATAAAGTAAAGACATGAAGACATGAAGATTTTTAAAATCTTGTTAAAAAAGGGGGCGCCTGGGTGGCTCAGTCGGTTGAGCATCTGACTTCGGCTCAGGTCATGATCTCACCGTTGGTGACTTTGAGCCCCACGTCGGGCTCTGTGCTGACAGCTCAGAGCCTGGAGCCTGCTTCGGATTCTGTGTCTCCCTCTCTCTCTGCTCCTCCCTGGCTCACACTCTGTCTCTCTCAAAAATAAAACAAACATTAAAAAAATTTAAAAAAACCCTTTAAAATCCTGTTAAAAAGATTGTCATAATAATGTAACTTAAGAAATCTAAAAGGCTGAACCTCAAAATATTCACATAGATGATGCTAATGACCTTGATAAGCTCTCTTTATTTTTGAATGTCAATATCCATTATTTGAATCATTGAATAATCTTTCAGGAGCACTGCAACAAGCTGTATTCAGCTTAGAGGCATTCCTGGCCTATACAGCTTAGAGGCCACTTCTCTAGGACCTTCTCTAGATCTATTGTCTCTCTTAGGACAATAAGATCCCAGGCAGGACTACAAAGCTAACTATTCTGTTTAACCTTTGTTTCCAGGGCAAAAGGAATTTTGCTAACACATTAATATACAGGCAAGTTGATTCTTCATTAAGTAATGTGTTCCTCTCAACAGATACACATATATCTTATTACATTATACATCTTTAATATATATTTTTTATATTTTTCTCTAATACAGAAATGAATTTCTTAGACTATTTGGACATCTTTGCATTGAAAGCATAAGAGTCTGGCAAGATCTCATTTTTTTTATTGTGACTGAGATTATATATATATATATATATATATTATATATATATATATATATACTATATATCTATATATTATATCTATATACTATATATACTATATATCTATATATTATATCTATATACTATATATATACTATATATCTATATATATATCTATATACTATATATATACTATATATCTATATATATCTATATACTATATATCTATATACTATATATCTATATATATCTATATATATATATACACACACACACACACACACACAGACACACACACACACACACACACACACACACACACACCACATTTTCCTTACCCACTCATCTATTGATGGACACTTGGGATGCTTCCATATCTTGGCTATTATAAATAATGCTGCAATAAACATAGGGGTGCATGTATCTTTTCCAATTAGTGTTTTTGCTTTCTTTGGGTAAATACTCAGTAGTGCGATTACTGAATCATATGGTAATTCTGTTTTTAAAAGAACCTCCATACTGTTTTGCACAGTGGCGGCTTCGGTTTACAGTCCTACCAAAGGCATATGGGGGTCTTTTTTCTCTACATCCTCGCCAACATTTGTCAGTTTTTGTCTTTTTGATTCTACCCACTCTGACAGGTGTAAGGTGATAGCACATTGTAGTGACAAAATAAGTAAGTCACAAAGACGAAAAGTTCAGCATAGGTAATATATTCAGTACGATGGTAATAATGTTGTCTGGGGATAGAGGGTCACTGTGCTTACTGTGGTGGTCACTGAGTAACATATAGAATTGTTGAATCATTATGTTGTACATCTGAAACTAACATAACCCTGTATGTTAGTTACACCTGGATTAGAAAAAAAAGAAAAAAAAGGAAGTGATAGAGTCTCATGATCTTTATTCAACATAAACTGTACAATCTGAATCATTAGAGAAAATAAGAGTATACTCTTCTTTCCAAGAAAATCAAGCAAGTTTTATATATTCTTAGTTGCAAAGTATCACAGTTATTGCGTGATGACGGTTACCTGAAGGAGATGGAGATTCTTCAAAGTAAGGGTTAACTGATGTCCGGAAAGCAGCTCATGTTAAATCCTAACTGGATTTCTGGAGGAAACTTGGAGGGCCTTGGGGGCAGCAGATTTTTATATATGATCTCATGTTCCAGATACACATAGCTGAGCTCTGTTCTCTCTTACCTATAGGAAATGAGTTGAGGGAGAGGGGAGTCATCCGTGAGAAAGGACTTTTATACTGAAGTGTAGATTCTACCCAAATATGAAATCGGCTGTCTAGTAATGCAGTACACATGACTGGTTACAGGCTTCCTAGCTAACACACCCCAAAGGGTTTAACAAAGACTTCCGGTACCGTTAATTGCTTATCAAAAAAGGTGTTCCATTTTGCCTTTTGAATAATGCGGGAGGCAAGTGGCAAATCCAATAACTTGGAGGAGGAATTCTGAAAGATGAAAGGAAATTTAGGTTTAGAAAGGCGAAGATGAGAAATTAGGCAAAACCCTTTAACCTTACGGTGTTTCAGAGAAGTGAGCCAGAGTGGAGTACGCCATGGCCCTTGGCAAACCTGGGTGCTGGGGACATAAGGAAGAAAGCCGGTGCTGACTGTTCCAGTATGGCGCATGAGGTGCTGACTGCCAGCTTCCGGTGGGGAAAGGTGCCCCCTAGCGGCTGCCTGGTCTGGATGCTTTTTAAGACAGCTCCAACATAGACCGGTGGGGAGACTGTGCAAGAAAGATCTTTATTCTGAACAAACGTGAGTAGTTTGACATCATAATCACTATCATAAATATAGCACCACTCAGGGGCTGTCTTGTGCATTCTCCTACCTCTGACGATTTTCCAGGAATACTATGAGACGTGTGTGCCCAGTTATTGGGAGGAAACTCATGTTAAATAGATTTCTCAAGATCGTATTGACGTTACAGGAGAGAATAAGATCTAGACTTTCTGCCTCCTCCATCTGGCTGCTTCTCACATTTGGGAACCCATAGCGTGGTAAATGTGCCGGCGGCTGATGAAGACATAAACCTGCCAAAACAAGTGATTAGGTAGGAAGGGAGGCAGTGTGTGCTATTGTTTCTCTTTTGCTTGGGGACTGCTTCAAGTTGAGAGTGGGGTTTTTGACACTCATTAAACCAAGAAAGGGAGAGGATTCATGCACAGGGCAACGTTGGAGACACGGGTTAGAGAGGAGTATGGAATCCTTAACTAATGAGATCACTGGGTGAATCTGTTGGGGGTCAGCACGCCTGGTAGGTCGACTCAAGGGACGTGAGCTGGTCTGAGAGATGCAGTGAACTACGTGGCTTTGTTCGTGCACAGGTCAGAGGACATTTCACAAGGCATTTTATGAGCAGGGGCACCACGTGCAGAGTAAAACTTTGGCTGTACTGAGTACATTTTTAAAGAGAAGTATTACTTATTTGGGGGAGCCCACTGTGGAGATTCTTGAAGGTCTTGAACTATAAGCTTCAGCCCTAGAGAGAGTAATGAGGTGATCAAAGAGAAGCTGTACAGGGATAGAAAAATGTTCAATGCGCTGAGCTTTCAAAGCAATGGCGAGAGAAGTGGTTCTGGTGTGAATAGTATCACTACTGCTATACTTACAAAGGAAAAATCTATTTGTGTTGGATTTTTACGAACTTCCAGACATTTTGACTCAGGCCTCAGATATGTTAAGAACTCCCCTTCTCTCTCCCTCTCTCTCTTGCTCCTAAAATAATGGGGAAGGTGTGGGATGAGACACCCTCAAGACTCCATGCAACTATGAGATTCCGTGACTCTAAAAATTAAATTTGAGATTTGGAAGGTTACTTAGGATAACCACAAACAAATAGAACATATGGAAAGACACTGTTCACAGACCCATATTCATGTTATCCCAGAGTGAGCTGAGTCACCTCACGGCCCAGAGGCCAGCACGACAAAGGCTTCTGAGGTTACCAGGTGGAAATCATAGCAAACTCTGAGGACAAGTATAGATCTGTGATGGGGAAGCACAGGGAAGCGAAGGAGGGAGGAGAGTGGGACAGACAGAGTGAGGTACGTGTGGAGCAGCAAAGTGGGCAGTATAACCTAGAGCTCATAAGAAAATTCCATGCCACTCTGGAATCTGCCATTACTCAGTCAGGAAACGCATGGATATCAGGAGATCTGGACCCTACTCTCTACTCTGGAGCAAGTTACAAGTTTTGAGCCTCAGTGTCATCGTCTACCAAAAGAGAGGAGCAGGTCCACATGATCTCTTCAGTTACCGTTTAGTCTTTGAACATATTGTGCTTTTCGTTTTTAACAGATTGTGTATTAGTCAGCTACTTCTTCAATAATGCATTATAACAAATAGTCCCCTGGATCAAAAACCATTTATCTCTCTTTCCCTTGAGTTCCTAGTTGGCTGGATATTGACTGGCCTCGGCTAGGTTAGGCTGGGCCGGGCTTGTCTCCAGGTACCAGATGGGGCCAGGTAGGCTCCACTTGATTCTGTTCCTCTCGGGACCAACGGGGATGTGGGGTTTGCTTTGCTCAGGGCAGAGGGCAGCAGCATCAGAAGCATGGAAAACCGAGCACGCACACTGAGAGCCTCTGTTCCAGACACTTGGCTGGCATGATCTTGGCTATAAGTCACATGTCCAAGCCTAACTTTAGAGGCATTAAGAAATGCATGCTTCCCTCCGTGAGGCTGGCAATGGAAGAATGGAAGGGAACAATAAAGGATCAACTGCAATCTGGTATCCTGAGGCTTCCAGTTCAGTTATTGATCCTCCCGTGAGCATGTTTTTGGCATATTTTAAAGCTGAGAAAGAAAGAGTAGCTTCTGTTGATATTACAAGGGCAAGAGGGGAAAAAGGAAAGGAAAAGCCACTTTTCTCCAGTACTGTATGTGATCTCTTGTCTCAGGAAATCTTCAATCTATACAAAGTCAAGGCATGTAAGTGTTTTTCCTTCACACGCTTCTAAATTCTCAATGAAAATATTAGGGTAATAGCTGCAGAACTTGACATAAATGCCTGTTTGTCAACTTTGTAAAGTGAATAGGAATATAAGCATGATGTGGAAACCACCGTAAATCAGGCAGAATTATTAAAACGTTAAAATATGTCATGCTGTTGTCACCTGTAATGGCCACAACATTAGGATGGAAGGAAAGCCAGAGAAAACAGTACCCACCCTTCCTCTGCTAGAATTTGTGATGAAGATCTTGCCTTTCTTTGTTCTTGATGTTTCCAGTGGAATCACGTTGACCCAAATGAAATGGCATAGATTGCCAATGTGATTTTACTTTTTCGAGATAATGTTCAACTCCATTTGGACATGCACGTAAAGATGTAAAGCTAGATTTTATTGTGATAACGAAATAGCCTCATGATGGGGAGTGGAACCATGGGGAGCTGGCTTCCCCAGCAGGGAAACAGATGCAAACACAGACCCCTTGAGTGGAATCCTGTAATCCACCTGTGGCTTCAACCCTCTAATTTACCTTAAGGCCGTATGAACATTCTTGTTAATTAGAAGATGTTATAGGGACACCTGGGTGGCTCAGTCAGTTAGACATCTGACTCTTGATATCAGCTCAGGTCCTGATCTCGTGGTTTGTGCGTTCAAGCCCCGCATCAGGCTCTGAGCTGACAGCGCGGAGCCTGCTTGGGATTCTCTCTCTCTCTCTCTCTCTCTCTCTCTCTCTCTCTCTCGCTCTCTCTCTCTCTCGCTCTCTCTCTCTCTCTCTCTCTCTGCCCCTCCCCCACTCACATGCTTGCTCGCTCGTGCTCTCTCCCTCCCTCTCAAAATAAATACATAAACTTTAAGAAAAAGAGTAAGAAGATGTTACAGTATGGCCAGATACGAAACATTGCCAAAATAGAGAAAGGATTTTCCACAGCTTTACTGATCCTCCGTTCCAGTATAAATCCATTGACCAAGAAAGGAGCATCGTGTGGATTTATGCCCGTAGCAATACAAGTGTGAATTAAAACCTTGTTTAAAATTTTTATTTTGGAACGAGTTAGCATTTTACAGCGACATAAGAAGTTGATTAAATAAAGTACATAAATTAGCCAATACTCAGAAGATCTGCACAGCCTTTCTGCCACTCGTACAGATTCCTGCCTTCAGCAGCACTGCTAGACCTAGACATGTGTGAGCAGACACAAAGAAGGAAAACAAGGAGTCTGTGGTGCTGATTTATGTGGCTCGGCATTTTTCCATCCCTGGTTTACAAGAATAGGACTTATGCTCTCTCCCTGCTGTTTTATGAGCTCTCATTTCATGCTTATACACACACATACTGGGGGAAAAGAAGGGGTTCATGGATGTATCATGTATGGTTTCTTGCAATAAAAGGACGTATTCCATTTGGGGAGTCTAGACATTCATCGATAATTGAACAGCAATTTAAAATCTGCATTGTTTTCTTTAAAAGATGTTTAATACATAAATGGTACACATCCGTTACTGAGAAATGAAGAGGTACAGATTAGTAAATTAAAAAAATAATAATAATAAAATAAAATAAAATAAAATAAAATAAAATAAAATAAAATAAAATAAAATAAAATAAAATAAAATCGCTCTATGCCAGCAAACTAAGGTGGATAATGTGAGCATTTGGTGTCTACGTCTAGACTTTTGTTTTTTTTCATGTATGTATATAACTTCCTGTAAAAGTTCTACACGTGGGTATTTCACACATATCTCTTAAAAGAGATCACACAGTATCTAATGCACTTTTCTAATGTACTTTTTTTACTCAACAGTATATTTTGAACCACTTGTCTCTATCAACAAATGTATTTATCAGTTTGCTCTTTCTGCAGATATTTTTTGGTCCCTTCCAACATACCCTCCCTGTGGGAGGTGAGATTACCCAGTTATGTTCATTGTGTTTATAACCCCCATCTTCTGGGCCTGCAGTTCAGAGGAGAAGACAGTTGTTGATGAGCAAACAGATGAGTGCATAATTACAAGTTGTAATAAATGTTATGAAAGTAATGTAACAAGAGCACAACAAGAGAGAACGTGTCAAGGTGGGGTGGGTGGTGAACAGAAGCTCCAGACAGGTGGCCAGGAAACTCAAGGGTAACTCAGTCAGGGGGGACCCACATGTGCGATGGTATTTCTGCTTCAGGACGTCTTCCTTTCATCTGTTGAAGAGGTGTCAGAATATACAGATTTTTGGAATTGGCCACACTATGGCCATCTTCCAGAAGAAAGGTCATAAAAAGCTATGAATTAGGAGGTCAGTATCCACAGTGTGCAGGGGTTGAAGTTAGGGAGCTCAACTCCAGCCCTGCACTTTGTGCCTATGTTATGCGCCTCATGAGAGAGTAAAGGTCTGCTCGTTATCAAAAAGCCCTGGAAGACACACTGATCATCGAGAGCGAAAATATGTCATCTCACTCAGTCCCCACTTCTTATGTTGTTGACACCAAATGAAGGCCAAGTGCAGCTCTCCCTTAGGCTGACATGAAAGCTTTCACCTCAGAGACACTATGTGGATCCTGCTTGCGAGTTCCCGTTACCAGCAATATGTCGGGTAACTATAGGCTGGTAGGACTTCTGACATTGAAGTTGACCAAGACCAAATAAAATTGCAGGATTCTGTTTGTTGTCATGATTCGTGAGGCTTCTAAAAATACGTGATGTTCCTTTGCTCTGTGTTGGGTTACTGAATTCTCTCATTTACTCACTGTTCATTCATTTACTTATTCATTCATTCATCCATTCATTCATTCAACTCAATATGTATTTGAGAGCCTGCTGTGTGTCAGGCACTGTTCTAAACTATCAAGACACCAAATAGAAGACATGACCTTTGCCCTCAAGAAATTTATATTCTAGACTAGTTTCACCTTGGACAAAACCAAAAGCTATGTCTCATTGTGTTTGATCATTTAAAATTTTTTTAATGTTTATTTTTAACAGAGAGAGAGAGAGAGAGAGACAGAGAATGAGCGGGGGAGGGGCAGAGAGAGAGGGAGACACAGAATCCGAAGCAGGCTCCAAGCTCTGAGCTGTCAGCACAGAGCACGACGCGGGGCTCGAACCCACAGACCACGAGATCATGACCTGAGCCAAAGTTGGACACTCAACTGACTGAGCCACCCAGGCACCCCTGTGTTTGATCATTTTAGAGTTGAAAAGGACCTACAATATTATTTTATCCTCCTCATTTGAAGCTCAGTGATAGAGTGGCTTCCCTAGGATCATGGAGTCAGTCCATGTCAGAACCCAGGTTACGCTCTGTCCTCAGGCTCCTAGTCTTGGGCCTGTTACTACTGTCAAAGATTTAACTTTAATCAGGTCCTGGATTCGGGGACTAGACTCCCTGAGCTTTTCTTTCTAGGTGTGGAACTTGAGAAGGTTATTTAATCTCTCTGTGCCTCAGTTCCTCCCTTGTAAAGTAGGGATAATTATAGAGCTTGCCTCATAAGATTCACACCAAGATTATGAGATGATTTCTGCGACGACTTAAGCCTGTCCCATAGTCAGCACTTGGTGAAGCTTGGCTGTTGTTGTTGTTGTTGTTTTATTCCCCATGACTGTGTGAACACCCTCGTGTGGGCTAGAGCTTGAGTTCTCCCTTCTTGGGATTCTCAGAGCAGAAGGTTCCCCTGTAGACTCCTCTTTGTTTGAAAACCATCCTGAACATGAACTGACTGGTGACCATGTCGCAGAGCCTGTTTCTATCCCTTCCAAAGAAAGCCATCTATAGAGCATTCATTAAGTAATTGAATGGTTTTGACCATTTTCAGGAATTCTGAAAATAAATTCCTACATTTTTGGTCAAATGTAATCCATTTCCTGTGTCTCTAAGGACTATATCTCATTACAGGTATACAGAGAATTTCTGTAACAATTGTGATGCAGTCTTTCACAAAATACAGTCCCAACACACACACACACACACACATACACACACACACACACACAGTCACACACACCCAAATTCATCTGAAAAATACTACAGTCCCTTTCTGGAAACTCAAAATTTACAACAGCTTATTAAAAACTCTGGAAAGTACTGAGGTTACAAGAGCTGAATTCTAGAACTTATTTGAGCAAGGAATACCTCAGGGCCAGCTTCACTGGGTGTGTGACCTGTGCAGTCGCACGGACCATGTGCCTAGAAAGACCTGGCAGGGCTTGGCTTAATGCTGTGTTGTTGTCATCTTGAAATCCTTAGTCATTTTTAAACAAGCAGATGTGCATTTTTATTTTCCCCTGAATCTTACAAGTCTTGTAAGTCATGTAGCAATTCTAGACACCCCCATTCATATCCCAAAGAGCTGGCATTCTGTCACATGGTCTCTGGCGAGACCCCCCAGTGCCTGCATCTGTCTAGGGCACTGCCTCTGTCTGGTCCCCAGGTGTGCACTGTTTCCTGTCATCTGGATCAGTGAGACAAACTCAATGAAGAGTCAGGACTCTACCTTGATTCTTAAAAATATGCACCAGATTTCCAGATCTCAAACATACATGCACACACCAGTAACTAACAGCATATACCAGCCAGGGTACTGAATGCCAAGCTGAGTAGAATTTAGCTTACCCTTGTTTTGATAACCAGAATTCTAAGCTCTTCCCCAGAGGACTAGAACTGGTCACTTAAACCAGAAGTACATGTTTAAGTGTAATCTGTATAAGCTAAGCATCTCAAGGGGGTTGTTCCCCAAATTCATCTTTATATAATTGCTGAGTTATAAGACTATTTGTAGGTGAAGAAATACATGGCTGGGGTGCCTGGGTGGCTCATTCAGTTGAGGGCTGACTTCGGTTCAGGTTCTCACAGTTCATGGGTTCGAGCCCCGCATTGGGCTCCGTGCTGACAGCTCAGAGCCTGGAGCCTGCTTCGGATTCTGTGTCTCCTTCTCTCTCTGGCCCTCCGCCTCCCTCCTTCTTTCTCTCTCTCTCAAAAATAAATAAACATTAAAAAAATAACACAAAACAAAATCCTGACGTAGTCTTCAGAACCTTTGAGTCTCCTTTTAAAATCTGAACCTACAATACAAATAATCATTTTTAGCTACTTTCTGGAAACAAAGCCCTCTGCCTCATCAGTGCACTTTTGTTAAGAGAGTCCACAGACTAGGGTGCCTGGGTGGCTCAGTCAGTTAATCATCTGACTTCAGCTCAGGTCACGATCTCACAGTCTGTGAGTTCAAACCCTGTGTTAGGCTCTGTGCTGACAGCTCAGAGCCTGGATCCTGCTTTGGATTCTGTGTCCCTCTCTCTCTGCTCCTCCCCTGCTCACGCTGTCTGTGTCTCTCTCTCAAAAATAAATAAACATTAAAAAAAATAAAAAAGAAAAATATATGGCCTATAACCGATAACAGAAGCACTTTTGAAATAGCACAAAGGTGAGTTTAAAATTTCTACAAGTTGGTGGAGGGATGGACACACAGATCAGTGGAACAGAACCTGGAAACAGACCCACACACATGTGCCCAGCCGATTTCTGACAAAGGTGTAGAGCAGTTCCGTGGAGGAAAGATTGTCTTTTTTTCAACAAATGTTCCCAGAGCAATTAGACATCCGTAGGGAAAAAAAAAAAAAAAAAAAAAAAAAACAACAGACCTTGACCTAAGCCTTCTATCTTGTACAAAAATAAACTCAAAATGGGTCACAGGCTGAAATATAAAGTGTAAATGCATATTTCCAACTAAATCAAACAAAAAGTATAGAAATCGAAAGCCTGGGAGGACTTTACAAATTATCTAGCAACTACCTTGTACTCTGACCCCAGCCATTACGAACAAGGAACTGTTGGCTGACGAGGCCTTCTTTCAACTGAGGTTTCAGCTCAGCAGCTGTAAAGCAAGGCCGCCAATAGGCCACGTCACCTTGTCCCTCAGCCACTAAGTCAAAGAGCTGGGAAATACGGATCCTGGAGTAGTCTCACCCCGTCTCCTGCCTAATGGAAGGCTCTTGTCTGTGCCCTTGACATTCTGTTATTGCTGATACATCCCATTATTGGAAAGCTTTCTAGAGCATTATGTTGGGGGTGGGGGGGATGTGGGTCTTTAGAGACAGTAGTCCTAGGGTCAGACTTTTCCTTTATCTCCTATTAGGCCCAATCTACAAATGACCATACATGTGGCTTCTATTCAACATTATGAGAAAAAAACCTAGTGACTGATAGCCAAAATAGGTTTTGCAGACAGGTTTAGTAAATGGTTATGCTCCCCAGAAGATTTTGATATGGCATCTAATCAGATGTTTCTTGTGATACCTGGTGTATTGCTGATGATTAAGTTTGCTGAGAATGATAAATAATTACACAAATCCAAAAATCCCTTCACTTCTCCATACACAGTGCATATCGGAATTGCTTTTTGGAATCATAATTGAGGTGCTGCCGTGTTAGTTCGTTTAATTATTTCCACTTGATGGCCTGATTAGCAAAATTGCTTACACTGTTTCCCTTGCATAATGCACCATGATGAGGAACAATTACTGAAGAGTCTGTGTCCCAGACCTCAGCTAAGCAACCATCCCAAAGCGAGGGTGGCCTTGCAGGCATCCAGAAGGATGTTTGAGTTCAGCCACTTGATTCCAAGATTCTGAGCTCAAACAGTCTGTCTTTCAAGATAGGTATTTTGGTCAACTCCAAGACATTGGGAAATTGATCCACTGCGTTGCATTTGCTGATGTTGTAGTGTCTTTGCATCCCAGTGTTAGACAATGCCATTCCCTTCCTGCCTTCAAGTTGTTTGTTCACACATGCTCTGTCTGCACTAGCTGGAGAGGTGGAGGTTTCTTCCTGCACATGTCCGTCAGTGTGATTGTAAATATATTATCTCCTGGCGGACTCTGTGTGGCATTAATGTTTGGCAATCCATATGACCTGCCACTAAATTATGTGTGCATAAACCCTCTTAAGAAGGAAAATAGTGAAGTGGTTCAGAGGGAAGTTTGTGGTTGTGTGGGCTGAGTAACATAGTAGGTTAGGACAAGAACCCAAGGGAAGGCTAGAATGAACGGCCCAGTTAGGAAGTAGAAAGATAGTCTGGAGACACCCTGATGGTTACCAGCTCCTCCCAAGAGGAACCTTGTGCCTTTTGACCGGGCTGATACTTTCCAGTCTCTACTAATTTGCCTAGACCTGGGGAAAGGTAAGGAAGATCAACCTACCAGCCAGCGGCACGAACAAACCCAGCCTGCTCCCAGATTTTATTTGCTTTCATTGATAATTAGACTTTGGGAAAACACTTTCCAAGAAAACTAAAATTGTGTGCAGGGATCTGAGATATGGGCAGTCCAAGCAAAGGGCAGCATGTGAACCAGCAGGTGCCAGGTGTTCTCTGTCATTACCACGTAGCACCTTGAACAGCCAATGTCCTGTTTGGTACTGGCACTTATTTTGTTTTTGATGGATGCATTCATAGAGGAGAAATGTGAACTTTGTTGTGCCTGCAGGGTGCTGGTGACTTGAGACAAATAGAAATTGTGTAGCAGTCACAGAAGAAATCGTGCTCTTCACAGCCAGGAACAAAGAATAAACCGGAGGGGCAGTGTGTGGTCCTGGTTATGAGAACAGGCTTTGCACTCACATGGCCTGAGTGCAAACCCCAGCCCAGCAGCCCTGGGCAAATGACTGAATCATCTGGGCCTTGGTTTCTTCATCTGAATAACAGAGATGACCACACCTAGACCACAGGTTTGCCTTGAGGTTCAATAAGGTGATGTGTGACAAATGAAAGTTACTTGCTGTTTTTATTATTTTATTTTTTTACTGCACCTATTCAGGGCTCATTTTGTGGCTTCATGATGAAAAAGGGCTTTCTGCTTTAGGCCAAGATAATCAGCTTTCTCCTACCTGGTAGGCTGAGTGATGGCCCCCTGAGTATGTCCACATCCTAACTTCCAGAAACCTGTGGATGTTACCTTGCATAGCCAAGGGGACATTGCAGACATGATTAAGTGAAGAGTCTTGAGATGTGAGGAGATTATCCTGGATTATGGGGTGCAAGAGAATCAGTGAGAGAAAAAGTGGAGTGAGGATGGGATCAGAGATGGATGATGGCCACGGAGTCAAGGAAAGCTGTAGCTTCCAAAGGTGGAAGAGGCAAGGAGCAGGTCCTCCCCTGGAGCCTCCAGGAGGAACCAGCCCTGGTGACATCTTGACTTAGACTTCTGTTTTTCAGAACTGAGAGAGCATGAATTTGCATTGTTTTAAGCCACTCTGTGGTAATTTGTTATAGCAGCAAGAGGAAGCTAGTACATCCTGTTACATCAGATTTCAACTAGTATAGATGGAGTTTTTCTGAGAGTTATTGCATAATATCAACCTTTTATTTTTGTTTTTTTATGTTTATTTTTGGGAGAGAGAGAGAGAACAAGTGGGGCAGAGGCAGAGGGATAAGAGGACAGTGGATCCAAAGCTGGCTCTGTGCTGATGGCAGAGAACTTGACTCGGGGCTCAAACTCATGAACCGTGAGGTCATCACCTGAGGCGAAGTCAGCCACTTAACCCACTGAGCCACTCAGGCAGGCACCCTCGTATCAGCCTTTAAGATTAAAAGAAATGATGAAGGCGTGACAGAGTAGCTACTTATGTCCTGCCTGTTTCCGTCCATGCACATTCTGTCTGATATAATGATGCTCAGGTTGTTTTGCGTTTTAAGCTACTAGTTCTGCCTTGGAAGGTTTTCCTGTTGTAGTTCTTCTCCAGTCATCTCAGGATCTGCTTCTACTTACCACGGCCCCACCCTTATCATTGCCGGTGGTTGTACAATTAGATAATAAAGTAGTAGTAACAGGGAACATGTACCTGCCATGAGCTCAGCCTAAGTGCATCACAAGCTTTCTCTCTTTTAACTCTGCAGCAACTTGTCCAGGTGGGAGGTGTGCTGACCCTGTGTATAGATCCTGAAACTGAGGTCCAGAGAGGCCAAGTGGGCACTAGTTCCACCAGGGATGAAAATGAGCCCAAGCTCTGGAAGATGTTCTAGGCTGCCTCTTGACATCAGCTTCCCAACAATGCTGGCTGGCTGGCTGGAACCGTCCCTAAGAGTTCTGAGCTAGGCTGTGAGTGTAGACGTGGTTAATTCCCCATCAAATACGTGTGCGTGGAGTTGTTTAATTATGTTGGTGCTGATTTTGGTAACAGGTGGGGGTGCAGCGGCCACCCCCTCCAAGTGTGGGAAGACATTCTTTAAACTCTTGGCATTACAGAAACATTAATTTTTGTTTATTTGTATTTTGCACATGTACTTAATGACTTTGGTTTGAGTTGCTCTGTTCTTAGCTAGGTGTCAGTGCATTTAATTCTTCCAGGGTGAAATTCCATTAAGGGCAGCAGTCATGCCTCATTGTCATCTGTCTCTCAGCATCTAGATCAGTACCCAGCATGGAAAGGCCCAGAAAGTGTTTATCAAATAACTAAAATAGGTAGCATACCTTGTGGTATTTAATGGCAGCCAGCATTACCTGAGCGCTTAACTGCGTGCCAGCCAGGAAACCAGGTGTGGTTCTTGTATTAACTCACGGATCCTCCCATCACCATTATGAGAGTCCAGGGGTACGTGGGGGTTGGTAACTCTCCACATTGCTGTGGGAGCTCTGAGTCGCAAGCCCAGGCTGCCTGCATCCACAGTTGGCACTTTTAAAGCGGTTGCAATACCACCTTTCTAGAGTCTGAAAGTGTAACACCGTATGTGATACGTTGCAAAAATTTGCAAAGCTGCGGTTTTGTTTGCACTGAAATAAATCATTTTCCTCTGATACCATATAATAGCACCTAAAGTTTGGGTAACTGTAAGCTCCATGAGAATGAAGATTTTTGTCTTGTGAGCTAGTTTATCTCATAAGCCTAGAACCCCATATATAGTGTATGCTCAATAAATGTGGGTTGACTGTAAAAATCATCATATCTCAAGGGGTTCCAGTGATACTTGTGAAGGTGCATAAGAGTAAGGCTTCTAAAACATTGAGATGATTTCTGGTTTATATTTTATTTTTCTCAACGAGAGGACTCATGTGATACAGGTTATGTCTCTGTGTGCATGCCTGTGTGTGTGTGTGTGTGTGGAAGGGGGTTTTGTGTGTGTGTGTGTGTGTGTGTGTGTGTGTGTGTGTGTGTGTGTGTATCGGGCCGTTGTATGAAAAGGGGAGTGTCATGGTATTCCCAATACTAAAATAGAGTGTTTGCTCTACAGGGAATTTATGTTTACATATCACGTCGGGAGATGGTTTTGTCTTATACAGTCCTGAGTTACCTTAGATTCTATATAAAGACCCACCCACACTCTAATAATTGATCAAAAGGTAGTATTTGCACTCATTTTTGGCCTACCTGAGGGTGGGTGCCTTTGTAGAGAGAACAGAGCATAAGTAAATCTGTGGTCAGATAGGTATGTGGGGGAAGACAGGATGAGCACACCAAGCCCTCCTCTAGAGAGTGAAATTCAAGTGGCATTTCAGGAGTTTAGGAGGGAAATTTGCCTTCATCATGGATCAGACGGAACCAGAACTATGAGGACAAAAAAGTAACATGTGGGAGGTGTTTCCCTCTGGATGGATGAGGCAGTATGGTTTGAGATGTAATTGGTAGAAGGCTAGAAACATTTGCAATCAAAACAGAGCAGATTCATTGATACTATTTGGAGAATTCCCTTGGAAGAATGGGTCTTCCTGTCTAGAGTGCCAATACTCAACCTGGAACACAGTAGCTTGGTTGACTTGATCACCTCACCAGTCAAGTCTTACAGAAAAGTAATAGCACTCAGGGCAGCATATAGCAGACAAAAATCGAGGATAGCCTCCCTGGCCTTTGTTTTATTTAGTCTGATGCATCGGGATACGAATGTATGACATTCTTCCAGAGATGGAGCAGGTATGGGGTGGTCGATCATGCCCCCACTTCTTTGCCTGTGTCTGCTGCACTGTCGAGATTTGGAAGAGAACGATACAAGAGAGGCAGCAGTATAGGGGCAGAGGTCTTAGTCCTCTGGGAGGGCTGTGGGGAGGAGGGATCCTGGCACTCAGTCACTGCAAGGGGCCAATGTGTTTAGTAAATCTCTCTTGCCTTGACCTTCCCCTTTGAGGATCAGGGAAGCCATCCTGATACTGCCCTAGGTCTGAAGGGATGTGGGAATTCTGCCTCACGTTAACAAAGCTGACAGGAGCTCTGAGTCGTCCAGCATGCCAGCATATGAACGGCTGGATCCAAGGCTGGCAGTCAGCTGGGACCGGGAAGCCCACTCCTGCTCTTGAGGGAGGCTCATGGCACAGAATCTGCTTGGCCACAACTTCTCAGCCAGCCTGGAATCCCAAGGTTAGGGCGGCTTGTTCTCTCAAATGGCTAATGACACCAGGCTCCTAGGCTCACATCTAGCAATGGTGGGCGTTCTTCCACCAGACGGAACTGTAATAAACATCCCAACAATGGAGGGTAGTGAACTTGCACATTGCATTTCTTTCAAAGGGTTAGCCAAGCACTGATGAAGAAAGACCAAACATGAGCTAAGAAGGCCGTTAGGGTTTGACAGAGGGAACGACTGTGGACATTATCCCATTTATGCTGCTTCAGGCTCCTGTATGGGTGCCATTTTGGTTGTCCCGTTGACTGTGGTGATGAGCTGGTGTTTCCAGGAAGCAATGAGGAAATCTCTTCAAGTGCATGCCTCTGGGAGTATCTCTGGTTCTTCACTTCATCTCTCGTGTCATTGTACTCTCTAGAACAATTATCTTCAATGGTATTCATGTTTAAAAACTAAATCGTGAAGCATGATCCTTGATAATGTTAATGTGGCTATTTACATTACTATTATTTAAATGTTTGAAGTATATTGGAAGATGCCAAGTCCCTAAATATTTTGGCAGGTAGTAACAGGGATATAGATACTCTTCATCTGTTTTTACCGTATGCAGTTTCCATCCGGGTACATCCACACGGGAACCACCTCGCCACATACTGAATGTCCAATGCAAGGGTGAATAGAGACAAGGAAGGGGTCAGAGGTTTCCTAGAAAACTGCCCACCAGTCTTGTGAGGTGGGAACCTATGTGATTGTCATAGGCAAACATGTCTGTGTTACTTACAGAAACCATGACTGCACCCTGGCTCTTGGGGCCCAGACGTGAGCCCCGATCTCTGCACTGGTTTTGCTAGACGTGCTCTTGGGCTGCCCTTTCATTCCAGTGCTGCCAGCGTGTAAAACTGGCTTTCCTCCATTCCCACACCCAAGCCCACAATTGCCCACAAATATATAAATTGACGATAAGGTTCAGAGAAGCTATTTTTGTCCAGCAGGCAAAGTGATCGTTCTAAAGACCTTAAATTATTTGAAAAATTTAGAGTCTTGATCCTTTCCTTTTCTGAAAACTCTGTGTGTGTGTGTGTGTGTGTGTGTGTGTGTGTATTATATGTGCATACATATATATACACATGCATATGTACATAATATAGCTGATACACATATACATATATAATATATATGTGCTTAACATATATACCTGTAACCTATAAATGTACTGTATAGACATATATTGTTCATGTACATATATGAATACATGTTTGTGTATACGTACGTATATACATGTATCTGTTTATGTGTGTTTGTGGAGTGTGTGTATATATATACAAAAAAGGTTGGTTAGGAAAATATATACTTCAGAATTTAGTAAAAAAGATGCTGGGCTCCAGTTTTATGATTGAACAAGAAGCTTGGGAAAGAAAATTTTAACCTCAGCTATGTCATTAACTTTTTGACCCTAATCTTCATGTAAGTGACCCACTGTCACTTACTACATGGTAGGTGGCATCATTGTAGAAGC
Organism: Panthera tigris; assembly: GCF_018350195.1. NCBI lineage: Eukaryota > Metazoa > Chordata > Mammalia > Carnivora > Felidae > Panthera > Panthera tigris. The sequence continues at coordinate 5,375,683 of NC_056668.1, forward strand.
CTGAACTGACATTATATTCTGGAAATAGGTATTTTATCTTTAATCCACGGTAAATTGTATTAGTTTCCTGTGGCTGCCAAAGCAAGTTACCAAAAACTGCATGGTTTAAAACAGCAGAAATTTATTCTGTCACAGCCTGGAGTCCAGAAGTCTGAAATCCAGGTGTCTGCAGGGCCACACCCCTCATGGCTCTCTCGGAGGGCCCTTCCTGCCTCTTCCAGCACCTGGTGTGGCCAGCGGGTCCTTGGCCAGCAATCCTTGACCTGTAGACTGGACCCTCCAGACATGTGGCAGCCTTCTTCTCCCTGTGTCGTCACATCCTTTCCCTCTGCGTGTCTGTCTCTGGGTCCAAATTGCCCCTTTTTTATAAAAACATCAGTCGTGTGGGATTGGAGCCACCTCAGTGACCTCAACTTGGTCACGTCAGTAAAGCGTCTTGTCTCCCAGTAAGGTCACATTCTGAGATTCTGGCTTCAACATATTTTTGGGGGTGGGGAAAGGAACACAGTTCAACCTATAACAAAATTCTAAATGGAAAAATAAAAGAAATAGATTTTAAAAGATATGTTGCTAAGGTATCTGTCCATGAACGAGGTTCCAAGTCTGGTTATCTATGTCTACAAATTAAAAAAAAAATAGTTTAATTACATTTTTTAACTTCATATTTTTTGAAATAAATTCTTATTTTTTATATTAGTTTATTTATTAAAGTGGAAAAACTGGCATTTGCTATTTCTAAAAAGATAAAGGACGATGGAAAAGAAATGAAATATGAAATTTTGTTTACAAGATTTCTCGATTTTTTTCTCTCTTTTTAAAAAATTTTAATTCAAGTTCGTTAACATACAGAGTAATATTGGTTTCAGGAGTCGAACTCAGTGGTGCATCTCTTACATAGGACACCCAGTGCTCATCCCAAAGAGTGCCCTCCTTCATGCCCGTCACCCATTTAACCCATCCCCCACCTACTCCCCTCCAGCGACCCTCAGTTTGTTCTCTGTACAATATTTGTCTAAATTCTTATCGCAACATCCCACCTCTGTCTGCCCCACAACCTTCCCTTCTTAGATTTTTGCCCTACGAGATTAAGAACAGGAAGTTATAAAGTGCCATTATTAACTTTATTTTTACTACTGAGTATGGCCTAAATAGAGGCTATCAAATTGTGTGTACATGTTTTCAGGTATGATTCTGACCGGAAACTGAGCTAGAGTTGATTCTGAAGCTGAAGGGGATGGGGGTGGGGGTCTTCTCTAATGTAGGAGCCCTGGTGCCTTTGTACGTGCTCTGGGTTTGTAGCAAATCCCTTCCGTTTCAAGCATAGCTGTAAATATTCCCCCTTGGGCTGCTGTACTCCAAAAATGTGTTATTTGAGACATGGGCTGTAGGTAGCATTCCATTAAAATTACTTAATGTTAGTGGAACATGTAGCATTGTTTAGGGATATTCATTCATGTAAATTTCTGAATGGAGAAATCTATATTCTGTTTACATATATGTTTTCTTTTTCTCTTTGTATCTTTCACTCTCTTTTATGCCTTATGGATGGTGAATCAATTCACAATTAGCGGTTTTTCTTGTTAATGAAAACCTGTACACAGTATTTCTGTTCAAAATGTTCATGAGCAGAGTCAGCATTGAGAGCAGAAGCCCATTTGATGTAAAACGCCTCGAGATTCTCACATATGCCACTGCCTGGCAAAGTCAGAAAAGGGTAAATAAATTATCCAGGCAATACCTTCTGTGCCCTCTGGACTTGTATGCCTTGTTAGTGTCTAAGGTTACAGAAAAAAGAAATGGAACGCTGGGGTTGCCACGGAGACACCCAAGTCCTGTCAACAGCTCTTGCTCTAATCGTGACAAATGGTACTTATTACATCAGAACTAATTTCATCGGATTCTGCTCAGATAAAGATACTTAACCTTTACTGATAAAATTGTGTCATTATAATTACTTAGTCAAAGACCTTATTAGACAACAGTAGTCTATGTCCATAGATGCACATTTTATTGAGGTTTATTACATATTATGTTGATGGCATATTGGAAAGTTTGCTTTTTCTGCAACACCTTTAACTCTTGGAAAAACCTGCAGCAATGATTTTTGGGTTTTGTAGCTGCCTCGTTTGGAAAACATGAAAAATGTGGTTTCTGCAAGTTCTGCTGAAGGTTTTTGTTACATTTTATTTTCACTCCCTTCCTGTATCCTTTTTCTCTTAACTTTTTTTATATATGACTTGTTTTCATAACCACCTTTTCTCTAGAAATTTGAAAGGCATGTGTTCAGTACTTAACTCTACTGATGATTACTCCCAAATTTTATATAGAAGCATACAAACATATTTTCCTAGTCATAAATGCCAAAAAAATTAAAAGGTATCTGTATGTTTCTCGGGTATAAGATGACTAATTTGGTAGGCTTCTAAATTTGTTATTCTCCTGACAGAGCCTTATTTTGATAGCAACAGTCTGGGACTTTCCATCATGATGATGGTGGCAACAGAATTGCTTTCACCGTTTTGTCTCACAAGAATATCAATAACACATATTTGGACCTAGTTTATATTTAACTGAGTTCATTGAAAGTCATGCCATATGTCATTGAGTTCTTTATTTTATCTTTTGATAGTCTGGGATATAATAATTTTTCCAGAAGGGCTATGTGGGTGGTGTATCTAAAATGCAATCCTGAATGCAGGCGATGGAAGACAATATGGCTAGGTATAGAAATTTACTCACAAAGCTGTACATTTTGCTTCATTTAAAGATGATGTGTTTTATCTAGTTAGAAGACTTTCTTTATCCTTATTTTTTAAATGTCTTCAATGTATGTTTAAGAATTTTTCTATCTTCTTGGGCGCCTGGCTGGCTCAGAAGGTTGAGCATCCGACTCTTGATTTCAGCTCCAGTCATGATTCCAAGGTTGTTGGGATTGAGCCTCACTTGGAGCTCTGTGCTGAGCGTGGAGTCTGCTTTAAGATTCTCTGCCCCTCTCCCCCACTTTCACACTCTGTATCTCTGAGAGAATTAAAAAATTAAAAAAATAATTCTTCTGTTTTCAATACAGTTGCCTGATACTTCATGAGCTCTTTCTATCTGAAAGCACAGGATTTTGTGGGCTCCTGAGTAGACTTTTAAACCGTTTTTCTTAGTGTTTTAAATTGCATCAGTGTTTTAATTTTTCACTCTTTACTGTCAGTGCAATTTAATTTTTTTCTTTTATCCCACCAATTCAATTTCATGCAATATTTCATTTTCTATTTACAGTGTTTAATTCAGGAAACATATTTTTTAATCCCCACCAAATCAATTTGTCTTTATGCTAGTTTGTCTCTTTATTTAACAGTTCTAGTTTTGTATATGCAATGTCTTTTTCATTTATATTGGGATTAATAAGACATTTTCTAAAACCATGTACTGTGTGTACTTTCTGCTAAAATATTCATGCTTTGCCCTCAAGTCCTTCCAGTCCTTAGCAAAACAGACCTTTCCTTCACTGAAAATAAATCCCATGTTTTTGTTGCCACAGTCCTCTTCTACCTTCCCTGGAATGGTGTAAAATTCTCCTATGCCCGGGTATGGAACTGTAAGATTTGGATTCACAGATACTGTAGTTTACTTGGGCATCTTCATATTTAATCTGAGCTTCCATCAAAACTGACTGGTGGCTTAAACATGAACTCGTTTATGCAGGGTGTTTTGCTGAGGTAGCTTGCGAAAGCTTAATTTCATGGCCAACCTGACTTTCCTATCTTTCCAGCTGCACAATTTGCCAGGATGTGAGGTAGATAATGTAAAATCTTCTCAACACACTTGATTTTCTGGTGTCATTTGACCTCTTCATGTTCATGGAGTTTCTTTACTCCCTTCTGGACCCCTGTGTTATTACATCAGGGGCTATTCCCAAAGGAGTTCTCTCATCTTTTATTGAGAAACCTTCATGTGGAAGAAAGAGTCCTATACAGTCAAGCAAAACATCTGTGTTTCAGTGTGCATGAGTCATGGATACACTGAGTGATTCTAGGCAAGAGATTTTCCCATTTGGGACCTCATTTTCCTCATTCGTATATGGGGATCATAGTGGAGAGCAGACATTTTTCTTAAGAATAAATGACATAATATATATGACAACATTTCTTATCTTTCATCACAATGATCATCCATATCCTTGACTTAGGGTGACTTAATGTCTGACGGGGATGCTTCTTCAAAAATCTTGTGACTAACATTTATCAAGCACAGTGATTATTATTTACTGAGTTAAACTGAATGAAGTTTAGCTAGAGTCATACCCAAAAAATCTGGGTGGCGATTGTAGCTAGATGTCACTCTACTACTGTAAGATAAAATCTGAGTTATTTACTCTCTGATATGGACATACTATGTGGTTCTATATATGCTCTTTGTTTTTCTTGTCTTTATCAAATATCAAATTCAATATTTGCTTAGACTTGTGGTCATGTTTCTGAAATGAATTCTAATGTGTTTTTTGCGGTACTCAGAAATTCAATATTTCTTTGCAAAATCTTTATGGTTGTTTAAAAATCACTTATTCCCTCTGTATTTTGTCTTCAAAAATGGCTTTTAAGCAAAAGGAACAAAATCTTTGTGAAATATTTTAGGTTGTCAGTAAAAATAAAAGCAAGCATATAGATATCAACTCAATTCTTATGACTCTATAATGCTATTAAAAGAGTAGTTCTGGAAATTGTCTACTCATTTAAGAATGGTTGGTTATATAGGAAATGAAAATATGAACACCAGCATTATATATATATAACCAGATGCCTCAACCGCATCGGACCAATGTCACCTTTGCAGATGACAGAATATTGGGTCAAGTCCTGAAGGAGCATGAACCATTTCACAGTCCTTTGATTTGTCCATACAGTAGTAGTTACATGAAACATTCTTGAATTTTAAAATTATACAGTTTTTTTTCACGAAATATTCATTAAATAATGATATTTTGAATGTTACATATATTGCCCTCTCTGCCTTCCTAAAAAATTCTACGTTTATTCTGCAAGTATCTTGCTTTAAATCCAACCACTAGAGAGTACTGTAACACCTAGACACAATCAGTCGTGAAATATTATTGTAATTTTTCAATATAGTATCTTCATTGTTTTATTTTACTAATTCGAGCAATTCAATTGACCTGAATATCAGTCCCCATAATTTTCTTTGCAAATAGCTGAATATGATCCCTCCCCCCCAAAGTCCTGAGTTGGTCAAATTATTATTTTTCAATTTTGATCTTACTTTGTCCTGAAATAGAAAGCATATGTTTCTGTCCTGCCTCCATACTAATCGCCAGATCATTATGGGAAAACATTTATGCAAGAAATGGACAGAGGAACGTCAGCTTTGTTTACAAGATGTAAATTCGACAAGCATCCATTAAACACCAAGAACCTACCAAGCCCAGGGCACTGCTTAGTATGTGTGTCTACAAACAATTGCAAGGCTTCCCCTTAACTTAATAAAGTACGTGCAGACAAATGAAGACATGACCTTGGGCTGAGCACGTCAGGTCAAGAGATTGGCACAGAAGAGGGTGACCAGAGATTGGGGATGGGGAAGAAGGCAGCGCTGAGTGGGGAAGTCAGGAAGATACCCCAGAAGAAATAGAGAAGTGGGAGGGAACCGAGTCTAGAACAACAGTTTGGAATAGAAAAAATTAAGTCAAAGATGCTCAATATGGAAAAAAGAATGATCCTAATGTCCACGCGGGGCAGGACTTTTCAGGTTATAAGTGAAGTAGAGTGTGCAGGTCATTTCATTAAAAGGAAATGTTTGCATGCCCAGACTGATGGGGTCTGGATTGTGAATGGCCTCTCATGCCAGTTTTAGGAGTTTAAATACAATCCATTGTGCCACAAGGTCGTAACCTTTTCATCTTAAAAAAAAAAAATCCACAGTGTGATAGACACCCATTATTAATAACACTGGATGGTACTGTATAATTTAAATATATATATAATTTTTATTTCTCAGTTGTACCTCAATAAAACTGGGGGAGGGGATGTGGATAGTATAACAGGGATACATGACAAGGTTGTGCCCTCCAAGGGCTGGGGTCAGGTGGAGGTGTGTATAGGAATGATAGTGGGGGTGGGGAGAAGATAGAGAGGAAGTGGCCTGGGAAGCAGGAGAAGGCCTCCCACGGTGGGTCTCAGATGCCCCCTAGGGAGCTTCTGTGAAAGGTGCCTCTTAGTTCTTACCGGGATGTGGGCTGTTGTGCAGATCGGAGCTTCTTTCTTTCTCTGGGCCCTGGACAACTTCCTTGTCCAGGCATGGGTCAATTCCCTTGTGCCCCCAGGACTCCACACCTCTGTTCTGGGATTCCTCACAGTCTCCTACTCATTTGGCATCCCCACCACACTGTGCTCCTTGCAAACCTCTGGTCTGTCTCTGGCATCTTGCGAGGAGTCATCCAGCCCCGGGAAATTCCTTGGTTTCTCCACTGTTTCTTTGCTCCCTCTTCAGATAGGTCTGGAAGACAGTACAGGACTCCATCTCCAGTATGAACAGCCTGACAGTGGGGCTCCCACCCCTTGGAGAGCTCTACTGAGGGGACCGTAGACAACAATAGCCTTTGATATTGAGCCACTTACACTGTTATTTTATACTAGAATGTGAGTTAAGTTCTGTCTTTTCTTATAATAACTGTCATAAACTCATGACTCTCATTTAATTACAATTATAAAAAGCCTTCGGTTGGAAAAAAATCCATTTCTTTTTTTACATAATAATCTTTAGTATTAACATTAATAAAGTTTATTGAGTGCCTGACGTGGACAGAAATGTCCAAATCACATTCTAGGTGTTTTCTCTTTCTCCTGAGTAATTTCGTCCTTGGCTTCCACAAATCACACCTCGTGTCTGTAGACTCGATCCTGGAGAAGTTTCAGGTATATATCACAAATCCTGCCATATGTCACTGTGGATATACTTTTGTTGAGGGTGAGAAAATTTTCTCTCAATTACTCAAGAATATTTATATGCTGTGTAAATCTGTAACTATTGAATATTTCTTCCTTCCTTCCTCCTGTGCCTTGATAAATCTCTTTAGCTTTGAGGCCTTGCCGTGTACCTGGTGCCTTATCTGAACACTGGGTAGCCTCAGGCAGGTCTGTGTTGGCAGGCGAGTCACTGGTTGAGGATCTTCCCTGCGCTGTGATTATAATAATCTGTGATTTTCAACACGTGCCTCTATTGCTAACTGGATCTGTGTTTCTCACACTGTAGGTTTAATTGAGATGTTTGCCTTCTTACCATGGCACTCTAAGAATTCTTTATTATTGTAGATACAAGTCCTTTATCAGAGATTTGCTTTGTAAGTATTTTCTCTTAATCTGCAATTGGACTTTTCATTTTTTTTAAATAGTGACTTTGGAAGAGTAAATTTGGAGATTGTGATGAAATTTGTTTCATTGGTACTTGTTCTTTTATGATTTTGTGTCCTTGATGGGTCGCTTCAGTTGTCTTCAGTGTCTTCCAGAAGTGATACAGTTTCAGCTGTTACGCTTAGGCCTGTGATCCGCTTCAAGTTAATTCTATGTATATTTTGAAGTAATAATTGAGGCCCACCTTTGGCATATGGATAGCTTACTTATTTTGCATATCGATAGCAAGATCTTTTAGCATTGTTTTCTGAAAACATCTTTTCTTTCCCCGTTGAATTACCTAAGTACATCAGTCAAAAATCAACCCATCATGTATGTCAGAGGTCCTGGCTTCTCTTCAGTTCCATTGACCTACATGTTTACTTTTATGGCAATAATATACTGTCTTGATTGCACAATTCTGTAAATACTCTGCAACCAGACAGCCTAAGTCCTTCAACTGTGTTCTTACCAAAAGTTGTTTTAGCTATTCTGTAGTTTTTAAATGTCTTTACGAATTTTAGAATTCACTTTTCTCCTGGGTTTATGATTGGGATTGTGTTGAATCCAAGGATAAATTTAGGAAGAATTGACACTTTAATAATACTGAGTCTTCTTACCCATGATTGTGATTTAACCCTCTATTTATTTAAGGCTGTTTTCATTTCTCTCATCAATATGGTATATTGGGGTGTGTGTGTGTGTGTGTGTGTGTGTGTATATTTAAATTTTTTTTAATGTTTATTTTTGAGACAGAGCATGAGTGGGGGAGGGGCAGAGATAGAAGGAGACACAGAATCGGAAGCAGGCTCCAGGCTCCGAGGTGTCAGCACAGAGCCCGACACGGGGCTCGAACTCACAAACTGTGAGATCACGACCTGAGCCAAAGTCAGATGCTTAACAGACTGAGCCACCCAGGCGCCCCGGTATATTGGTATATTGACTGGTATATTGATATATTGATTTGGTAGATTGATTCTGTAAACTTGTTAGACTCACTTTGTGGTTCTGGTGTCTCCCCTAGTAAATTACTTAAGGGTTTTGTTGTTGTCGTTGTTGTTTGTTTTTCGTGTAGACTATCATGTCACCTGTGAATATAGTTTTACTTCTTGCTTGCCAATCTGCATGCATTGTATTTCTTTGTTTTGTCTTATTGCATTGGCGAGGACCTCTATTGCAACACTGAATGGAAGTGCTGACAGCGGCCATCCTTGTTGCTCCTGATCTCAGGGGAAGGGCATTCAGCCCTTCTTATTTTGCATGTGTTCAGATGATCATATGGTTTTCTTTCTGCAGAATGTGTGTCCTCTGGGGTCTTCTAAGAAGCTGCCAAAACGGAAGCGAGTTGCAAAACATGTTTTAGGGGAAACGCTTGTTAAATAAATAGGACATCAGGAACAGGAGTGGGTGGAGAGGCTTTCAGACCACAGTGCAAGTCCGATATCCGTGAAAGGATGGAGAGAGTAGAAAGAGCCTCAGATGGCTGCGCATGGCTGAGAAATTGTCAACCAGGCCAGTGAGGAACCCCAGGACAAGCACTGCTCGTCAGACGTGTCCTACATCTGGCGGAAATGGCCCATGTAGTGCCCCCACCCCCACCCCAATTCTTTGCTAGGAGCAGCCTGAGTACGGTGTGGCTGCAGCATTAATGCTGTTGTAGATCTGAGGTCACTTCAGGTGGTGGCATTTGGTGAACTGCATCACCCAGGGCAGATTCTCTTGAAGAGGAATTGACTGGCACACCTCGGTGCCAGTGCCGGCCGACTCTGCAAATCTAGCAAATTACACCGGTTGATTTTCACGTCTTAAACCAGTTTTCCCTTAGCAAGATAAATCTCATTGGCTATGGTATATTATTCTTACATCTGTATATCTAAATATCTAGATTATATATATCATTGGATTCAACTTGCAAATATTTTGTTTGAGGATTTTTTTTCCTATAATGCCTTTGGTTCTGGAATAAAGTTAATACTGGACTCATAAAAGGAGTTCGGAGCTGTTTCCTCCTCTCCTATTTTCTGAAAGACATGGTATAGTATTGTGTTATTTCCTTCTTAAAGGCTTGGTAGAATTCAGTAATTAAACCATCTTTGCCTAAGCATTTTGGGGGAAGCTTTTTAACTGTAAATTCAAGTACTTTGATAGTTACAGGATTCTTAAAGTAATCTATTTCATATCAGGCAACTATTGGTAGTTTGTAGCTTTTCGAGAAACTGATTTCATTTAAGTTGGTGAATTTATGTGCGTGACGATGTCCATATTATTCCTTTCCTATCCTTTTAATATCTAGGAGGTCTGACTGATATTACTAATATTGGTAATTTGTGTCTCCTGTCTTCATCACATTGTCAGCCTTGCTGTAAGTTTATTAATTTTATTTGATATAATGGTATATCAATGGTCTGGGCTGGGCTAGCTTTCTGATGAGTAATATTGACATGTTTATTTTTAAACTATCTCTTTGCTTTCGATCTTTCTGTGACTTAAGAATTAAAGTGCATTTCTTTTACACAGTGTTTAGTTGTATATACAGTCTATATCTTGTTTTCTTATGCAGTCTCACAATATCTGCCTTTTAATCGAAATATATAGACTGTCTATATTTAATGTGACTATTGACAAGGTTGGGTTTGAATCTATCATCTTGCTATTTGTTTTCTGTTTGTTCGATTTATTCTTTGTTCTTTCCTCTTTTATTGCAATACTTTGGATCAGGTGTATATTGATCATATTCATAAAATTTTATCTTTACTCTTAGCTCATTAGTTGTGTTTTGTTTTTGTTTGTACTATTTGTTTTCATTATTTTGCTTATTTGTAGTGTTTTCTCAATGATTTAAATATACCTGTGGAACACATCACTCTGTGTCTTCAACTACCATTTTCCCTGTCATATGTTCCAACTGGGAACTATGTGCTTGCAATTCACTGGGAGAGCCCATCAGGTCGTGCATTGTGGCTGTGGACCTGTCTCCAGGCGGGAAGCTAGGGCAGGCATAGAGGCCACCCCACTGGATTTCTTTCTCTCAGGACCCGCTGCTCCATGCTGCCTGCTTTTCAGTCCTACAAGCCATTATTTCATAGATCTTGCCCATTTTCCGGGTTGTTTAAGATGAGAGGGTAAATATGGATCTTGTTACTCTATTATGGCTGAATGTGGAAGGGATTATTACATATTTTAACACTTAAAAAGCCCCAATAACTTTCTAATGAAACTTTTTATTTTTTTTTATTTTTTTTTCTAATGAAACTTTTTAATTCTGAACTTCTCGATATCCAAGAACTGCAGGCATTGCTAGTATTTACTCTCAAACTTTTATAAGAATGAACATCTAAAAGTATGGGTGATAGGTATTAAGGAGAGCTCTTGGGATGAGCACTGGGCGTTGTATAGAAGTGATGAATCACTGAGCTCTACTCCTGAAGCCAATACTGCACTATACATTAATTAACTAAAATTAAAAAAAAATCCATCTGAAGTATTTAAATGCCCTTTATGGTTGCCATGTTTTTGTTTCACTCCATCAGTGAATTAATATTGGGCCATAACACTGTTATTCAAGGAAATATTAAGCGATTGCTCAGTGAACAAATTAACCACAAATCACCTAAACATCTAGACAGGTCAGAAGGTAATATTCAAGTCCCATTCATAACTCACAGAAAATGGGCTATTTGCAATTGCTACCCGATAGAGGACAAATGCCCCGTTAATCAAAACTATGGCAGCCCAAGAACACTAGTTATGTCACTGAAAGGGATGGCTGCATCACGGAGCCTTTGGCACACCGTGCTGGACGCACGAGTGAGCACATCTTTTAGCCCTCACTCTGCGTGTGGTGTAGACAGGATCCTGTACAAATCTGCCCGTAACAGTAAATAGACTCAGGAAAGGAAAATGCAGAGCAAGCTGACAAGCAGAAGCGACACCTACTAAATACCCACTTCCGTAAATTGTTTAGCTGAATCTTAGAGTAAGAGAAACCTCCAATATGAGCGAATACCAGGTTAAGACTGTTGAACGCCTGCTCTTAGGTCAGAACTAGAAAATATTCAGTGTTCAGATTGCCAGTGTCCCTCGTTAAAATGTGTCCTCAAAAAGAAAATATTCGGTGTTCAGATTGCCAGTGTCCCTCATTAAATGTGCCTTCAAAACTGGACCTGATGCTCAGCAGTGACCTTCAATCCTCCTTCATTCTGAGCCCCAGAGCTTTTTCTGTTAAATATTGCATACCTAGCATTTCCCTTCATATTATTTGCAAATGCTTCTCAATCTCTGAAACCTTGCAGTTCCCGTTGTATTACTTGCTTTTACTTCTGCCTCCCATCCATCTTGCTAAGTGACCTTAAATTCCACCTTGTCTTTCAATATGCTGTCTACCTGCCTAGTAAGAGAAAACCCAGCTACACCACTGATGAAAACTGCCCGTGTTAGCTAGCCTGGAGTCTAGGCTTAGTGTCCTTTATTATTTCTCTCATTTAAAATATTCTTTATTAACATTTCCTTATTTTTTTTTTATCATTTACTCTCATGTTGGGCAGTCAGTGGCCCAGCGCTCAAGTTGTTCCATGTCCCTCAGTGGCAGGGCAAGCCTACCGCCAGGCACGATGTGCAACATCTTTTGTCGTTGTTAATAACTCAGTGGGCATATAAACCCACCAAGTAGCCGAAGAGCCTTATAAAGAACTGGGTCCCTTTAATGGGATCCTTGAAAGGTAGTGTTGTACCACCACGTTGTTCATTTGGATCCGGTTCATATACAGAGGGGTCACGCAAGTTATTCATTGATGCTTAATAATCACTCTGCAGCTTAGTTCCAAAGATAAGCGTTATTCTATGGCTCATGATTCTTCGGGGCAGGAAACCGCAGAGCACAGGGAGGTTTGCTTGTCTTGGCTCCTCGTGCTGTCTGCTGGATTCAGACTGAGATGTCAAAGGCAGCCTTCCCCGACCCGCCTCCGCCTTAGCTTCCGTGGCTCAAATGACCCAGCCCACTTGCTTTCCTTTCATGTGACCTTTCTGTTTATATGGAGCGACTTGCCCTTCAGGGTCTCCCTCCCATGTGGTTTCTTTCCATCAGGGTAGCTTAGACCCCTTTATGCGGCTGCTGCATTCTACCTGGACCAGAGAGAAAGCTGTAAGACCTCTAAATGGATGGCCTTGAAACTCCCATGATGTCACCTGCATGGCACTCTTTTGGTCAAAGCAAGTTATAAGACCATCTGAGATTCAAGGGGTGGGGAGTATAGATTTCCCCTTTGAATCTGGGATTCGAGGCAAAGTCACATCACAAAGGGAGTGTGGACACAGAAGCCTGACTTACTGGGGACCATTTTGAACAGGTATCGCTAAGGCTTATCCCAGGACTGCACCAGTGACCATAATTCTAGGTCACGATAAATAGCACAACTTCTAAACACACGTGTGGTCTCAGAAGGATAAGATGATCAGATAGCTTCTCTGGTCCCCCTTTGATGGGCAAATGGCCCCTGTTATGTTTTCTGGGAGTCCCGTGTGCTCCGTGCCCCTAGAATATCAGTATTACTCAGTAGGAAAATTGCCTTCTTACTTGACTGTCTCTGCCACTAGACTCCGTTCCTGGGGCCCATGGGCTGTGTCCTATTCTCCTCTGAATCTCCCAAAGTTGGTATGACACCCTTTATATAGGAACTATCTATTCATGCAATGAAAATAAATACCTGTACTTAAATAATATATATTTTGTACGGAGCTAAATTGAAATCCTTACTGTCTTCACATTAGATTATTTTTCACATATCCTATGTCTTATGTCTAGTAATCTAATAGATGAATGAAAAAGAGTCGTTTAAATGCAGCTAAGATTTTGTTCTGTTTTCCCCATGTCGCGTAGCGGGCTGCCTGTCTCCTCCTATGACTCAGAAGGTTCTTGCAAGTCTCCTCTTGATCTAGGTGACAGTCAGGGCTGAAATAGAATTTCATTCAATGATTTCATTCTGCCATTTCATAAGCATGACTGTATGTGTTGGGTATGCCTGAAGACCATATAAATATCAGTCATTCTAGGAAAGAGGACCCATTCACTGAATCCAAATGGAAATGAATACAAAGCAAACGATGTCAGGGGTGCCAGCTGCAGAGTCTTTCCTAGACAGTTACAACACAATAACCTCCAGTCAAGAAGAGACCACACCCTCCTCTGCTCGTCCTATTCCTAGCTGCTGGCATAGAGCCTGGTGGATGAGGGACCCTATTTGTTGCATAGAGTTTTAGTGATGTTATCACTTTCTGAAGAGGATACCCTTAAAGTTGAATTTTTCCCCATGTTTATTTGTTTAAATGAAGGACAATTCATAGAGCAGATTTCTAGACACATAGCAGGCGCTTGGAAAATACGTGACGTCCAAAGGGGCCTATGCTGTATTGAAGAAGCACCTTGTTTCCAAGGAAACGCTCTTAGCTGTGTGCTCAACCTTTGGTCTCCAGTCCTGAGAGGCCATGTGAGCACATAATAGTCTCTAACTAGTCAAAAGACTGGGTCTGAGGGGCTTATTTGCAAAATTTTACCCAATGTCACAGACTTCCTCTAAAATCTTTAACAGATCTGCAACCTTTTCTTTGTTCAGAGAATCTGAAAGATTAAGGTGAGTTTAGTGTCTAAATCCTTTCCCTTTTGCCATTCATGTAAATTTCCAGAGCACTTGGCAAATGTAAAGTGTTTTGCTGCAGCATTTTGTTTATGCCACAGATGGATGCCTTTGAAATTAACCCTCAGTGAGACAGTTGTCGAGTGAGGTGTTAGGAAGTCGTATTCACAGAAGACAAGAAAGGTGTAAGATAGCAGTCTTGAAATAAGAGGGAGTCGACGTGAGAAACTAAAATCCATCTCGGAGCTTTTTCACTTAGGTTTGTGAGGAATTGTCTATCAAATGTTTATAGCCCCCCATATTCATAAGCTGAAACCTAGCGCCCTGTGTGATAGCCTTTGGAGGTGGGGCCTTTGGGAGATGATTGGGTCATGAGGGGGAGCCCTCATGAATGGGATCAGTGATCTTATAAAAGAAACCCCTTGAGCTCCCTCTACCCTTTGTTGCAAGAGGAGAAGCAAGGAAATAGCCATCTATGAACCAGAAAGCAGGCCTTCACCAGACATTGAACCTATAGATGCCTTGGTCTAGGACTTCCAGCCTTCAGAACTGTGATAAAAAAAAAAAAAAACTTACGTTGTTTATAAAGCACCCAGTATAGGATATTTTTGTTATAGCAGCCTGAATAGATGAGACATCGGAGAATCGATCATCTATGTTCATTATTTGGCACAGTGCTTATCGGGTAGTTCAATAAATGGTAGCCATGATGGTCATGGTGATGGTGATGATGATGGTTAATATTATAAAACAGAAATGCCCGAATTTCATATTATTTTCTGAAATATTTTATTAGTCAGATTTCCTGAGCATTTAAAATTATAACTGCCATTCCCTTAAAAAATGTTCAAGAAAAATCCAATTCTCAAGCTTTGATAAAGAGCGTAATGTGCTTATCAGCTTTCAAATCTAAGGTCCCCTGAAAACATTTTAGGCTCTAGTGGATTCTGCCTGCTTTGTGATTGGCATTGTCATGACAAAATCTGGGCTCCTGATAGGGGTAGAGGTACGTGTGTACGTGTGTGTGTATGCTGTGTATGTGTGTGCGTGTGTGCGTACACATTAATGAGGAGAATGATGTCGGTGTCACAGCGTGAAGTGGATGTCACTGTGGAAGGCAGGTCATACCTGGAATGCCTCCCTGTTGTCTTGCAGGCAAACCTGTCCTACCTACAGCTGCCAGTGTATTAACATCAGACAGGAAAACCATCCATGCAAGAATAGGGCTGTGGAGGGCGTAGTTTGATAAACTACGGATCTGACTTTTAAGGTATCTAATTCCAGGGAAAATTCCAGTGAGCATTGTCTTTAATTTGTTCTTTTGGAAAAGTAGATTTGCTAACCACTTGTATTTTAAAAATTGTTGTCATTTGGTGTTAATATATGAATGTGCATTCTCTCTTAGAGCATGCTGTTCTATTGGTACATTTCCCTTTCGGTATTTTAAAGGATCCTTGGTAATATATAATGGTGATTTTCATGTACCACTTGGTATATACAGACATATAATTATGTCCGTTCTGATGATTCTGCATCACTGAGCACTTTGTTGAATACACCTACACACAGCGTATGTCAAGTAGGTGCTTGATGAAAATGACACATGATGGGCACGTTATAGGAGGTGCCTCTTTTCAGCAGCTGGGGGGGGGGAGATGGACACCTAATTAAATGGACTGTGATCAGAAAGGACCGTGACAGGGAGACAGAGGCATAACGTATTCTCCAAATGTTCTCAAATTTGTTTAATTCATGCTTTCCTCAACTTATCGCTCTCAGGTGATGTGAAGAGATGATTTATTACCTGCTGCTATACTGCTCTGAGTTTTAGCATTAAAATCAAGCCTTCCATTTTTGTATTGCAAAAGGTGAAAAGAAAGGTTAATATCGTAAGAACCCATTTTCCTAAAATTCAAATTCAAATACATACGTTCGAGTCTATTGAACTTAGGACTTTCTCCTTAAGAAATAGTTACTAAAAATAAATGGAGAGATACAATGCTAACGTTGAGGTAGTTCAGTTGTTTCTCATTTTCTGGTTTAATTATTTTTTAATGTTTATTTTTGAGAGAGAGACAGAGCATGGGCGGGGGAGAGGCAGAGAGAGAGGGAGACACAGAATCCGAAGCAGGCTCCAGGCTCCGAGCTGTCAGCACAGAGCCTGACGCGGGGCTCGAACCCACGAACTGTGAGATCTTGACCCGAGCCTAAGTCGGACGCTTAACCGACTGAGCCACTCAGGCACCCCTCGTTTCTCTTATTTGCCTGTAGGGATCCATAGTCTGCCTAACCTTCCTATTCCTTTGAAAATACACACGTGTTTTACCCTCTTTGGAAAAATTGCCTTTTCTCCATTTAGAAATGATTTCGTATTTAAGCTCTCCAGAAATTTTCTTTTTCTCAAAGCAGATACCTTTTAATAATAATCTGAGATAGCTCAATCTACTTATTAGGACCCAAATATCATGTGTCCTAGAAAGAGTAAAACTCACATAGCCACCCAGATGTTTTAACGGTCCCCTGTCAACCACACTGGGTGTTTTAAAAAGGTGAACCATTTGATTATTTTCCAGCACTGTTCCACTCTCTGTGTGTAAAATGCCTCCAGCAAAGCTGGATGGCCCTCTGTAGAAAGAACTAGGAGAGCTAGCAAGGCTGGTCCTTGGTAGGTCACCAGAGACACAGATGGGGCAGGTCTGGGAGGCAGAGCTTTAGGAGTGCTGGGCCTTCATGTGACCCCGATGGAACCATCCTGACTCCCTTCTCATGTCTTCTAAACAGGATGTGATCCCATCACAACCATTCTCAATATGTGGCCCTACACCCCTGAGGGTCTCCCACACTCTTGTAGGGATCTGCAGTGTCTAAAGCATTTTCAAAGTAATACTAACATGTTCTTGGTCTGCTTCACCACTTTGCAGTAAATCGCTAGTGCCTTAGCACAAATCAAGACCGGGGACCCAGTCACACTTGTGTTGTACAGGAATTATACTGTATTCTTCACTACCACACACTCACAGGAAAAAACTCTTTAAGAATGTCCCTTCATGGGGCGCCTGGGTGGCTCAGTCTTAAGTTAAGCACCCGACTTCAGCTCAGGTCATGATCTCACGGTCCGTGAGTTCGAGCCCCACATCGGGCTCTGTGCTGACAGCTCAGAGCCTGGAGCCTGTTTCAGATTCTGTGTCTCCCTCTGCCCTCCCCCACCTCATGCTCTATCTCTCAAAAATGAACAAACATTAAAAAAAATTTAAAAAAAAGAATGTCCCTTTGTGTAGCCATCAAACTATTAATTGTGTTAGATCTCAGCCCTCGAGTACATGATTTCTTAATACTCTATGTGAAAAAATGGAAGTTCACATAAAATACTTTGGGAATATACACAAGGAGAATGAATACATTAGGGGAGAGCACTGTGCACTTGAGTTGCAAGCTGAATCATTGGGTTTTATTTTGT
Source organism: Panthera tigris (assembly GCF_018350195.1). Lineage (NCBI taxonomy): Eukaryota > Metazoa > Chordata > Mammalia > Carnivora > Felidae > Panthera > Panthera tigris. The sequence goes on from NC_056668.1 coordinate 5,393,160, forward strand.
TTTGTTTGTTTTTGGTTTTGCTTTGTTTTTTAATGGGATACCACTTTTAACATAAAAGAATAATGAATGGAAAAACTATGATTATTCAGATTATAGATACTTAGCAACTGTTTTCTTAGAAATGAACCAAGGTGCACCCATCACTTTCCATGCCACTTCAAGGAAAATAACTGACACAATTTGGTCCAGTGGTAAAATTCGACCTTTCAAGGAAAAATTTTAAATTTTGGGAAAGTTTTATCCACCACTGTGTGCCTGAGAGTCTTCCAATATCAGAAAGACTTTTCTGGTGAGATCGGTGATGATATTCACAAAAACCATTTTTTTGACATTGAATATCGAAATGTGTCAACATTGAGAAGATCTGCAAAATTCAGCGAAAGATATTTTATCAATGACTAAGCATGACGATACAAAAGTCATGCGTCAATAATAGATCCACTCAGATTTGAGGCAGAACTTTGGGCGATGAATTTTAACAGAGTATGAAAACACCATTGCAACTAACCTTTCAGAAACTAGCAAAGACTGGCCACAGTGATCCACAAAAGCAATTCAAGCACTTTTTTCTTTGCCAGCTACATACACGTGAAGCTGCTTCACCTTGATAGACTTGCACCAAAACGGCACACCGCAGGAGATTGAGTGCATGAGAATTGCACAGTCTTCTATTAAAGCAGACATTACAAAGACTTCATAGAAATGGAATGGCGTCACTCTGGTCCCCATTTTTTTTTTTGTTTTAGAAAATATAGTTTCATTAAAAGAATGCTTGTTTATGTTAATGTGTGATGGGTTACTATTTCATTTCTTAGAGAATTAATAAATAAATATTTTACAACTTTAAAATTTTCTGCCACTCTAAATATCAGCGATTCTCATAATCAAAGTCTATTTGAGGTACTCAGTAATTTGTAGGGCTCTGAAATGGGGTCCTGAGAGCCACAGCTTTAGACCTGCTGCATAAGGTATCAGAGGACTTGTGCCTCTGGGATGGGAGCACCTCTGACCCACTCTGCCTGCTCCAATCACAGTAGGTTAACTAGTGACTATTTTCCACCTGGGATTCTATTGGAAAATCCCACTGGGAGAATCCATCACTTACCTATGTAAAATTTAGAAATATGTCCTCTGGAGCAGAGAAATTCCGAGACAAAAAAAAAATTTTTACTTAATTTCACTTGTCATGTCACACACACACACTAAAATGGGTATGATTATGTCACATTCCCCCCCTTTTTTGTTTTTTTGTTTTTTTGGTTTTTTTTTACTTTTGAGAGAGAGAGAGGCAGAGCGTCAGCAGGGGAGGGGCAGAGAGAGTGGTATACACAGAATCCGAAGCAGGCTCCAGGCTCTGAGCTGTCAGCACAGAGCCCGACGCGGGGCTCGAACTCATGAACCATGAGATCATGACCTGAGCTGAAGTGGGACGCTTAACCAACTGAGCCACCCGGGCGCCCCTATGTCACATTCCTTTTAAGGCCGGTATGAAGTTGATTTGAGTCAGTGTTGGTAATGCACTTAAAATACACCTATCACTGCTAAGTTTTTTTTTTTAAATTTTTTTTTTTTCAACGTTTTTTATTTATTTTTGGGACAGAGCGAGACAGAGCATGAACGGGGGAGGGGCAGAGAGAGAGGGAGACACAGAATCGGAAACAGGCTCCAGGCTCCGAGCCATCAGCCCAGAGCCTGACGCGGGGCTCGAACTCACGGACCGCGAGATCGTGACCTGGCTGAAGTCGGACGCTTAACCGACTGCGCCACCCAGGCGCCCCCTAAGTTTTATATAAGTATTTGCTGAATAAAAAATTTCTAACATCAGCAAGTGATGACATATTTGCAGGTCACATTGCTAGACAGGTAACCAGGTTGATGTGACTCTTGACCCCTGGGATTCAGGAAGCTTGTCCAAACCAGGTGGGTTCAGGAAGGACACCTTTTGGTGTTTGCGTTCCAAAGGCCGTTCTCTGTACACACGGTGACATATAATGGCCATATAAGGCCACACTGATCAACTGCGGATTGGACTGAGCACATAAGGAATTAGCGACCCTGACTGTGCAATTTAAGTGGGCTGGTCCTCCCACGAGCCCTAAGTCTGTTTAGAAACTAAAAGTAACTCAGCTTCCAATACAGAGCTCTCCACCCACACCCCTAAGAGCCGTGTGTGGCTGGGAGATCTCTGGCTTCTCATTTGACTGACCCCTTCACTCCTTAAGCAATGAGTGTTTATGGGCGATGCAAAACAAAACAAAACAAAACACTGCCTTTTCTTGACTCCCGACTTCACTGTGCAGAATTCGGTATGTATGCACAATTCCAAAATGAACATGGCAGGCAGAGCATGATGTTGCAGCCCTCGAATCCTGGACACTTACTTACGTCCAGCCCTAAGGATTTCTTAGCTGAGCCACCATCAACAAATTGTTGACCATTTTAACATGAGATGGGGAATTGGTGGCTTCTGAATGTGGGGGAAAAGGAAATGAATAGCGACAGTGAAAGCTTAACCTAGGGGAAAAAACACGCGGGGTGTGTTGTAGAGCCATTTGGAGTCGGCTGCAAAAGGTTAGGATTTGGGATAAGGTCGAGTTTGAGGTGACCTTGAACTTTAGGATAACCATTCACACTTTGCTCAGAAGCACTGTGGGACCATTATAATTGAGTCATTTCTTAAAACAGCTGAATGAGGGGCACCCGGGTGGCTCAGTCGGTTAAGTGTCCGACTTCAGCTCAGGTCATGATCTCGCGGTTTATGAGTTCGAGCCCCGCGTCAGGCTCTGGGCTGACAGCTCAGAGCCTGGAGCCCGCTTCGGATTCCGTGTCTCCCCCTCTCTCTGCCCCTCCCCTGCTCATGCTCTGTCTCTCTCTGTCTCAAAAATAAATAAAAAATTTAAAAAAATTAAAAAAAAAATAGCTGAATGAAAGTGGCAGGTCACCGAAGAGGATGCGAGTGCCCAAAGGGCAGGGACTCTGTAGGCTGTCTGTGGCCCTGTGCCAGGGAATTTAGGTAGGTGTTTTCACCAACAGCCAGCTGAATACAGACATCCTCAATGAGGTATGGTTCGTGACACCGCCATGTAAACTGAATTTGTTATCAAGGTATATTTCATTGCTAATGCTGCCACTGGTGTTATGGAAGTAGGAGGGCTAAAAGGCCTTGCGAGGGCTAGTCGCAGGATTTAGGGGCCTTCATTCACCGTGTTTGCCTCAGGTGAAGGGCCACAGCCATCTCAAGTTAGGTATTTTACTCATGGTAGCGCCCGTTCTGGAACATTCCAATGGACACAGATGTAAGTTGCTCCTAGCCAGTGTATTTTCACTTGTAATCTCCCTCATCACATAACCGAAACCACCAAAAGCAACCAACACGATCCTTGCATTTGGAAATCATCCTTATTATAGTGGATAAATGAGCACCAAATCTGATCTAACTAAATTTAGCTAATTCCCAAGGTTAGAAAGTTGGGGTGGGGGGTGGGGATGATGCGCCTGGGTGGCTTAGTCGGTTAGGTGTCCAACTTTGGCTCAGGTCATGATCTCACAGTTCGTGGGTTCAAACCCCACATCGGGCTCTGTGCTGACAGCTCAGAACCTGGAGCCTGCTTCCACTTCTGTGTCTCCCTCTCTCTCTGCCCCTCTCCCACTTGCTGTCTCTCTCTCAAAAATAAATAAACATTAAAATTTATTAAAAAAAAGAATTTTTTTGGAAAGTAGGAAAATTGTGAAGAATCTCTTTTACATAGTCTCTGTTATGCGTGATTTTCAATGAAATTCCATTACATTATTGTTTGCCGTCTAAACATCCTTTTGACCTGTTTTTGTGAACTAAATATATAATTTAGGATTTGAATTAGAGTTGCCTTTTGGTAAAAGATGTGGTAGCAATGAAGACAAAAATAAACAAAATCTCTCTAGTAAGTTCAAACTTAAAATTGCAAACGTCCTCTTTATTTAGGAAATTAACACCTTCAACGCTATTCTGAAGTATAACGAGTTGCCCTGGAGTTGGAAGGCTTGGTGAGGTGCATTTACATCACACAGACACCAAGCCACAGCTTTCCCTCACTAATGGCTTGGAAGGGGCTTCAGAGAGAGTCCTGGTAATCAGGTTTGACATTCTGAATTGATGGCTGATGGAGTGTAAGGGCCAAGGTACAGAGTGATCTCAGGGACTTTTAATAAAACTTGGCAAATGATCAGGATGCACAGTCAATCACACAGCAAAAGCCCATATTCCCCACCCCCATTCTTTCCCAAGAGGGCTCCTGAGCAAACAATAAAATAAAATAAAATAAAATAAAATAAAATAAAATAGTAAAGTAATACCACAAACATAAACAATCTTTAACAGAATTTGGTCCACAGAGAGTGGGATTCTTTCTTAGAACTGCTTTATCATTCAGTTTCTTTGAGTTCATTAATTTAGAGAGAAAACAAAACTAATAGCAAGGTCTCGATATTTCTAAATTTTGTTTTTGTTCGTTTTTAGTTTTGTGATTTAGGAAAAAGAAAGCACAGTAATTCCTTGCAAAGACCACTATGGCATCTGCACAGAAGTCTTCAAATTCTATTATCAAATCAATTGTCACTAATTTCAGGGATCCTAAAATATGAACTTACACATTGCTCTCAGCCCTTCCAACTGAAAATAGAGGCAAATGTTATAAACTCCAGGTAGAAAACTTGCTTCATTTTAAAGCTGGATACCAAAGATACTGAATTTTTGATCAAAAAAAAAAAATTGAAAGTAAAAATAAACGTGACCTTTGAAGAGAGGAATTTCTTGCCTTCAAATCTGACTTTCATTTTTTTTTCATTAAAATAGAAATAAACATAAAGTAAAAAAGAATGTCCCAGAATAATCTCTTCTCAAGTTAAAAATATGGAGCCACATCAACTTATTTTTGGAACCGGCCAAGAACAGAGAGGGAGGAAGAAGTTCAAATGTAATGTCTTACCATTTCTTTTTGGAGTTAGGTTTCATGAAAATCTTGCCGTTCTTTTGGCAAATTAAACTACCTGGACTCCGTATAGTTGTATCACCTATGTTAATAAGCATCTCTTGACCATCTCCCGACCCCAGTTTATCCATGTTATTCTACCTTTCATTTCTTTGAAATCGGCCTTAGGGTCTCCTTGGGAAGTAAGTAGCATATATTAAAGATTCTGGGGTTCGCTGATGTTTAGACCACTCTCCCATCTAAGACTGCCTATCTCTCTATTCTAATCTCTCTTACCGCTCCACAATTACACTAAAAAACAAAACAAAACAAAACCCAAATGTGAACTTGTGAGCGGTGGTGCAGGAAAATTGCCCTCTACCCTCCAAGGTTCTTTAGCTGGTCTAAGAATCAAGCTGCCATGAGACAGACTAACAGGAGAAAATCAAACAAGGTTAATAACGTGCATTCCTCCTGGTAACATGGGAGAAACCCAGGAACACTGAGTAACTCTCTGGAGTAGACGAAGCCATCACCTTAAATTCCATCTTCAACTAAAACCAAAAGATTTGGGGGATGGGGAGTCCGTTATGGGAGGTGATTAAGAAAAGCACAGTGAGTGGAGTCAGGTTGTTACGCAGATTTAAGTCCCTGGCTGCTCCAGTGAACAATTTCTAGAGATTTAGTCTTCCCCCCTCTTCCTGGTACCATGGGGGAATACCTTACACAGGAAGATTTATCTTCTACATGGAAACCTCTCTTACAAAGGGTAACTTCTACTCAGTTTTCAGAGCTTCTCCTCTGTCTGCAGTTTCTTAAAAACAACCAGCTTAAAATAATCAATATGCCAAAAACACGAAGGTTGGAGGGGCCAAATGTGCTCCCCTACTTGTGCCTTTGGTCCTGTAGTTCTGTGTTGAAAATCCTTCTCTCCCTGTCCTTTGGATGAAAATCTTCCATTTGTTAAAAATTCAGCACAAGATAGAGGCTCTCCCAATCTGTCCTCCTCTTGGAAAGACATGGTGTTGCCATCCTCTGTGCTCTCTCTTCTGTAAATATTTCTGTCTGAACAAGGGCTTGGATTACCCAGTGTGTGTTCCCACCTCCTTATGGTTTGTCAGCGAGGTTGAGACTCAAGGAAGCAAAAAGCTACCTTCTGAGATACCTTTGTAGCCAGGACTCTGGGAGGGGTTAGGATGCTGTCAGAGGCATAGGGGCCGATACAGGTCCGTGTTCTATCATTTTTCACCTTAACTGTATGAAAGTCATCTGGTCTGGTGTAGTGGAAACGATGTGACATTGACCTCACGTTGTGACTGCAGACCTCATGTTACATGACCACATACGTGAGGTCACGTATGTGACCCTCAGACCTCACGTTACATGACCTTGCTGAACCTCAGATTCCTCATTCAACTCATAAGAGCGTTGCGGGGATTGAATGAGATAATAGGCAAAATGCCTGGAAGATAGTAATCAATAAGGGTCACTTGGCCTCCCTCACGTTGATAAACAGAATATTCTGAGTGAAGTAGAGTACGGATTTACTGCTGTATTTAGACCCTTACAGGTTGCTATTGTGCTAAACCACTCAACAACTATATTGTAGAATTTATTTGTTAACTGTTCTGAAACGTCATCAATTTAATGCCTTTCTTTAAAAAAGTATAGGTTTGGGCCCAGAAACTTTACCTTGAGGAGCTAATTAAGGAAATAATTAGAAATACAGATAAAGATCTATGTGGAGCGTTTTATTTTATGTTAATTATAATGGTGAAATATTAGAAGCCCCCAAGAGTAGATAGATTAATTATTGTATATCCACCCAATGGATTATTACACAGTATTAAAATGATGTATTAAAACCTTTTAGTGAAAGGAAGTCATGATTTAGTAATATTTATACAATATCCATTGTGTATACACATGACAAAAATATTGAGTAAAATATACTGCATGAAAGATATTTAAATAACAATATAATATTAATAATCTGAATGTACATAATATATGTAGAAGAAAGAATAGAAGGGCTATGCAAAAATATTAATCATGGTCAGCTGTAGCAGCCAACTATTCCACTGGTAATGGAATTATGAGGGATTTGTGTTTTATTCTTCAATGTTTCTATATTTTTTAGATTTTTCACAGTGTGCCTATATTTGTAATCAGAAAAAAAATGTAATTTAAAAATCTATGAAAATGTGGATACCTGTATACCTTGAATTTTAAATATATACATATAAAGATATACATTTAATAGTTTTTTCAGACTGCAATTTTCTTTGTGTTTTCACCGAAAAAATATAAACTCCCAAGCCTTGGGAATGTATCATTTTATATTTAGATTCCAGCTCACTTCTTGGGGGAAATTCATTCATTTTTCACTTCTCTTATAACTAATATTTATGGACTACCACTCTGCCAGATGCTGTGTGCTTGGGTCCTGAGAGATTCTCAGACATGAGGGGTTCTTTGGATGTGGCTTTCAGAAGTGGGTGAGATTGAGAAGTCAGTTTACTTACTACATTATTATTTATCTGGATGTGAACTTGATTTGAAGGTATCCTAAACCTTTCATCCAAGAAGACTTTAACGGTCATAATCTGAAGTCGGTGTTAGAAAACCACACATTGAGTGCTTTAAATGTGGTCTTACATTCGATGTCCAGGAAGCAGAGTTTGAGTGATGTCTAACTAATGCAGTAATGTTCAGTTCTGTACGTATGTGACATCTCATGGCTCTTTTTAATGCTTGGTTTTGGGCTGGTAGATTTTCTTATCTTTTAAATGTTTGTACTTTTATATACGTTTTTATTTATTTGTTTGTGTTTATTTTTACTTTTTAGAGAGAAAGTGAAACTGTGAGCAGGGGAGAGGCGCAGAGGGAGAGAGAGAATCCCCAGCAGGCTCTACTCTCAGTGTGGAGCCCAATTCAGGGCTCAATCCCATGACCCTGGGATCATGACCTGAGCTGAAATCAAGAGTCAGTTCATCCAACTGAGGCACCTGGGTGCCCCTTATAGATTCGTTTTGAGAGAGAGAGAGAGAGTGTGCATGTGCACACAAGGGAGGGGTAGAGAGAGAGGGAGAGAGAGAATCCCAAGCAATTTTAGGCCCAGCACAAGCCTAGAGCAGGGCTCTATCTCACTGCCACAAGATCATAACCTGAGCCGAAATTCGGAGTTGGTCGCTTAACGAACTGAGCCACCCAGGTGCCCCGAATGTTTGTACTTTGAAAATATTTTTTCATTATTAAAAATTATCCTGGTGGCTCACCTAACATCGATACTATCTCAGGAGCAAAAGCTTCTGGCAGTGCTTATCGTGTGTGTATTTACTTTGTTTTTCACCTGTGTCACGTTTTTAAGAGCCTCACAGAGTCAGGACCATTGTTTCTGAGGTCATATTCACGATGAGGTTGCTGTGTGATCCTTTCTGGGAAGCATCTCTACGGTTGCATTTCATGGAGCTTGGGGGGAGCCAAGGGAAGGAGCTCCTGGTCTGGAGTAGACCCAGAGGCTTCTCCCACCCACACATGGCTGCTCCTTTCCCTTGAGTCATGATGCATAACACAGTCTCCATTCTGGAACTGGAGGCATTACAAGAATTCGCGTGCTGTTCTTCTCTGTGACTCAGAAGAATATTCAGAATAAATTCATGCGATTATTCCCTTCTAAGTTTTCTTGGGGTGGTTTCTTAGAAAAACAGTTGCAAGTTTATACCATACAGGAGTATTGTTTTCTAATCCACCCTCATCCTGTAACTATTCTGAATTTTTTTTAACGTTTATTTATTTTTGAGAGAGAGAGAGAGAGAGAGAGAGAGATGGAGCATGAGTGGGGGAGGGGCAGAGAGAGGGAGACAGAATCCGAAGCAGGTTCCAGACTCTGAGCTGTCAGCACAGAGCCCGACACCAGGCTTGAATTCACGAACCATGAGGTCATGACCTGATCCAAAGACGGACATTCAACCGACTGAGCCCCCCAGGCGCCTCTCATCCTGTAACTATTTTAAATGTATTCCATTTTAGGGAGGGTATGGCTTATAGATGACTGTCCGATCTTGTCATTTGGGGCTATTTCCTGGGTGTTTGTGCTTTCCAAATGCTTACAAATCTTGTTTCTCTGTAGTGTTTATCCACACTAGGAACACAAATAATTTTTAGGGTCTTGAGCCATATATATGACTGTTTCCTGCTGACAGGCATTTTTATGGCATTAATAGCATTCATTATTGGATTAATAGGATTACATGTTAGAGAAGCAGAGTACTAGTTATCAGGGATTTGTCTTGTTTATTCACTGTTCGACTATGAGGTTTGGATAGGTATGGAATGTTTGATGGCGACATGTCATCATGGAGATGAGGGCAATTGGAGAGCACTTTTGAAACGAGTGGTGAAGAGGTGGGGACTCATCCTCTGGTGGTTGTTCAGTAGGTATTGGTCCCCACAGCCCAAACTTCCTTCTCTGCGCATCCACTGCCCCCTCAGAGGGGAGGGAGGAAGGGATTGCCCACAGCTCCTTTTCTCTGAGATGACCCAGGCCACATTCCAACTCTTAGGATATGCACATTATAGTCAAACACTCCACCCAAGTGACATGATAGAGTTAGCAATTCTTCAATTTTTTTGTAGCAAGGAACTTCCAGTAAAAGCAATGGAACGGTAGAATGATATGCTTCTCTAAATGCTATCGATAAGCAAGTATTTACTGAATGAACGCATTCCATGCTCTGTAAGGTACTATGGGGGATATCAGCAGACACCAGTTTGTAAGAAGCATGTGTTCTGGGGATGTCCTATGTTGACATTGTAGTCAGTCTCACACTTGCCTAGAGAAAAATTCCGTAGTAGGCATGAACATTGGAGAGAGAGAGAGAGAGAGAAAGAAATCTCAGTACGAGCTAACAAAATTAAGTGTTTCTCCCAAAAGAAAGAAAATTAGAATACTTTGTAGTGGTACTTTGAAATCACTCACGGGCATGTTATTTCATTTGATTAAACTGAGCAGGGGGTTCTTTCATGTTCTCACTTATCCGTACTTTTTTTTGCCTATAATTTGTATTAAGAACTATGGCATTCTTTTCTCAAAGAGGAAGTGGGTGCATTGTCTAAAATTCAGCATCCCTCGAGATTTCTGTGTTTCGTGTTTATACACCCATAGACTTTTTAACATAACATTTGCTTGTTATATAAAGCTCATCTGAATGGTGATGCTCGTTCTAAAAGCTATAAGGTCTACCCAGGGTAAGAGCGCCTATGTGCATGCACATTGCTTATATATAGCAGTGACTGCTGATGTGACCCATGCTCCATGGAGTGTGTTCAAGACTACAGTGATTTCATGCAACTTGATCTATCTGATAGGAATTGTTATAAATCTTGAAGTCATTTTCCATGATAAAGCTATTCTCTTAGGAGAAACTCTCTCCCTATCTCCCCTCCCTTGTAAAGAACTATTGGTATAGTTTGTGCCGTCTTATTTTAACTGTGTTCTACATGAGATGGGAAGAGGTGAGCTTGCTTTGAGATGACGCTGTTATAGCTTAAACTGTGTCTTCTAAAAGTAAACGTTGAAGCCCTTACTTGCCAGCAGCCCAGAATGTGACCATGCTCGAAACCGGATCGTTAAAGATGTAATTAGTTAAGAAGAAATCAGACTGGAGTAGGGTGGCCCTTGATCCAGCATGACTGGTGTCCTTGTGAGAAGAGGGAAAACTGGACACAGACGCGGAGGGAACAGGGTCATGGGAAGACAGCGGTAGAGGCTGGAGTTAGATGGCAGTGAAACAAGGAATGCACACGGCTACCAGACCTGGAAGAGGTAAGGAAGGATCCCGGTCTAGAAGCTTTGGAGGGAGTATGGCCCTGCAGACAACTTGGTTTCATACTCTTGTTCTCTAGAAATGGGAGAGAAGGAATCTGTGTGGTTTAAACCACCCAGTTTTTGGTACTTTGTTATGGCTGCCCTAAGAAACTAACACAGACGCCATATTGAAAGATGAAGCCAAAGGCAAAACACAAAACGAGTGGCACTGGCAATCAACTCATCAAAGGCCTTCCGTCTTCCTGCCATGAATTATTCAAATCTCCTTTCTGCACCTGTCAGTTTGAAAACGAAGATGGTCTTCTCTTGGTTGGCTATTACAGATCCTCCTAAAATGGTCGCTCACAGATGACTGGTAGACTCCATATTCTTTACTTCTATGGAGTGGAGAAAAAAATGAACAAACTATGAGCTTGGATGGAATATTGAAATCAGCCTCAGACGCCTCCCGAGAAGGTCTGAATTGGAAATTGGGCCAGAGAAGTCAGAGGGGACTTGGTTCGTGTTAGTGAACATCGTGTGGGGTGAGGTGTGTGGGGCCAGTTGAATAGCAAACTGTGTAGGCAAAAAGGTTGGCCAGTGCACATGGAGAAGACCTTTTTGGGAGGGCTTGTTCATCCAGGGATTATACCTCATTATATTTTCTTTTTAGAACAAGAGTTAAGGGTATGCTTTTCTCATTCCTTTCATTAATCTGAGTTAGTTGAATACAGATTACTGTTGCACTTCAGCTATGCTTTTTTGTTTTGTTTTTTACGTGAAGTCAACATTTTCATGTTATTCATTCAAAAATAGCATTGTATCAAGGTGACACTTGGGCTATGGTTTTGATGCTAAGACCCTCATCAACTTGGTTCACATGGTTAAAAATGATTTCGGGAATTTAACAAAGAATTGTTTTAATATACTTGGAAAGAATTAATGCTAAAATATCTGTGATGGAACCTCATCACTCTTTTTGTATAATCCTTTGTGGTATTTGTTATATACAGTGGGTATCCTTAGGTTGAGCCAGGAAAAAAGTAGTACCCAACAGTCAGATGTCTTTTTTTGTAACATTAGCTTTTTCCTTATGGCCTTCATTTTATGCTATTTCTCTCTATAAAATATCAATTACTTAAAAGGATATTCTCTAATTAAAGTTTAATATCCAGAAATGAAAGAAAGATGGCTTCAATGCTAGACATTTATAACGACTTTATTATATCCTTGCTCAAATGGCAATTTGAAGTTTTCACAGCATGGCATGAGAATAATTTATCAGAAGATATCAAAATGAGTAAAATCTATGTTGGAGAAAGCCCTTTTGTACTCTCTCAAGAAGAGAGCAAATTATCTTAAAATGCAAGGAATTTTCATTCATCCTTTTTAAAGGACTACCCTACTTTGATGAAACGCATGTTGAATTAGATTGAAGGAAAGGGTAGATTTACCATGTTGTGTTCCACTGATGTGTGAATGGCAAAGGATGTTTAACTGTACACTGTATTTATTGTGAGAAAAGCTTGTATCAGCTAATATAAAATGAACATGTTCCACATGGAATTTGTAAACAATTACTAGGGGAGAAAACGTGGGAAGAAAATGTAGAGAATTTAAGAAAAAAGAAAGATTTGCTTACCTTAGAGCAATGAATGCATGCAACCCTACTCTGTGCTTCATTTGCATTGGAATGCATCCCAATAGGCCTTGGTAAGATTGGACACACTTCTCAAAATATAAAGTTGACATTTCTTAGAATTGTATCAAATATTTTGAAAGAACACAGCTTAAGTAATCGATGGGAGAGAATGGGAGAGGGTGTGTGTGTGTGTCTTAAAATGGCATTTATTTCCATGGTTTTGCAATGAAGATTCAATGAAATAATGGCCATAAAACTTCTCTGTAAACTGTTAAGCCTGTTCTGGTGTCTCATATAGTAAGTCAATGCCTACCAGGGTAAGACGCGGGTGGGATGGCATTTGCAGATCCATATCATAAGCAGACTAAAGTGATTACCTTCCTTTGGGTGCAGATATAATGCTACTGACCTTCCTCGTGCTGAATGACACAGGGCTTGAGAACACCCTAACTCCTGTAACATCCCTCCCATCTTACAGGCTATTGCCCAGTGTTTTCACTTCATACAGGCATTATTTGTTTAGAGTTACCCATGCACACCAGCCCCTTTGCTCAACATTCCGTTGGGCTCTCCTTCGTTCCTTGAGTATCTGGCCTTCCTGGGAGCACGTCCCGGAGTCCCAGGAGAGTGAGTGTTATTGGCAAATTCTCTCTGTTCCGATCAATTCTGGGGTGTTGTCAGGTCTTTTTCTCCAAATATTGATGTCTGCCATTGATGTCCTGCTTCCTCTTTGTGGACTATAGCCGTGTAGATCTCCAACATCTCTCTTCCAAGGCTCTTATACCTCTCATTCATATTAATGCTTCTTTTTCTCTTTAGGAAATATTTTGGGTAGTTTCTTTGGATTTATGTTACAGTACACTGATCCTAACTGCGTCTTATCTAAATATTTATATCAAGGATTACTTTTTATTTCTAAACATTCTATTTTCTTTATCTAATTTCTCTTTTCTGATGATGTCTTACCTCTTTTTCTTATTCTCGATTCAATTTTGTATTTCTGCAGACATTTCAGAAACACCTAATGAGTAATCTGTACCCTGTTATTCCACTGTCTGGGGTCCCTGTCGTTTCTTCTGACTCTTCTTACAGTAAATTGTTCTTTAATGTGTTCTGTGGTTTTGGATTGGGAGCTCAGGAGTGGAATGGAGGAGTGGGTTTCAACATCCCTGGTAGCTCAGTTCTCCAGGGAAGATTGACTTTTGCTTCTGGAAACTGGGTCACTCTGTGCTAATTTCTTGTCACGACGTTTCTTAGACCCTGCAGATAGTGTAAATCTAGCCCCCAAACCTGAGCAAGCATCGTGCTGCGGTTAGACGTGTTTCCTACCCAAAGCCCAGGTAGGAGTAAGCAAGGGCATTTGCTAAGAATCGTGCTCTTCTAGTCTGCCCTTTTGGTGGGGGGGGTGGAGGGTGGTGGTTAAGTTTCTGCAGAGGCTTCCTCACCTTGTGTGGCACTAAAACCTTCTCCTTTCCTCATTGTCCCCTGAGAGAGCAGATGTCCCATAACACCCACAGTATCAACAAGATCTTTGCTCTCGAGTCTTTGCTTCTCTCCTCATGTATAGGTCCCTAAGGACTTTCCTCATCTAACAGCTCCACTGCCCATTTAAATGGATGTTTATAATATATAATATAATAATATAATATAATATAAATCATATACTATATGTTATATATATGTCATGTTATATATGTATATTATATTGTATCATATTATACTATATATTATATGTTATGTTATAGTATATATATTATATTGACCCACCATCTGTAGTTCCTTATACCTGCAAGCATTTCAAAATAATTAATATTTTACATCATCAGAAAGGAGTCCTGCTACAACTCACATTTGACTTGTCGACCATATTTTTTTTTTTAACTTTTATTTACTTTTTGAGACAGAGAGAGACAGAGCATGAACGGGGGAGGGTCAGAGAGAGAGGGAGACACAGAATCTGAAGCAGCTCCAGGCTCTGAGCCATCAGCACGGAGCCCGACGCGGGGCTCGAACTCACCAGCCGTGAAATCATGACCTGAGCCGAAGTCGGACGCTTAACCGGCTGAGCCACCCAGGCGCCCCGATTTGTCGACCATATTAAACTATCTGAAAGAAAAACAGGAAAAGAAGATTCTAAATGATATGCCATAGTGGGTGATGGGCAGGGAGGAGGGCACCTGTTGGGATGAGCACTGGGGGTTGTACGGAAACCAATTTGATGACAAATTGTATTAAAAAAAGTAAATAATATGCCATATTTTTATGGCAGAAATGACTGAAATGAACCCAAGGAGGGATTTTACCTCAGTATTTTAAAAGAAAGGTCATTAGATGGTTGTTTAACAATTAAAAATAATAATGAAAAGGCTGGTCTGAGTGCAGTGGTATTTACAATTGATCACAGGCAGTTACAGATTTCTTTGTTCCTGCTCCACTCACACTGCTTCACTAGACTAGCCTAAAATAATAATAGTAGTAGCAATAATAATAATAAAGAAATATGTGTGGAATTGAGAATCCTGATTGCTTAGACTTTAAACTGAGAAGTAATCTGATAGGGCCCCATCAAAAAATAGAATTCTGCTGATCACTAGTTTCTATCAGAGCCCAAGAAAGAGTAAATGGGAATTGGTTAGAGAATAATAAAGTGGAAATCACGTGTCATTATGAGGCAGTATTAAGGTAGCAGAAATCCCACAGGCATTCACTGTTTTGTTTCTGAGAGCACTTCCCACACAGTGTTTCCCAACACATATGGGTTCAGTCCTGTCCCCTAGGGCGAGCCTCTGGGGCTCGTGTGGGTTCCGTCCTGTCCCCCAGGGTGAGCCTCTGGGGCTCGTGTGGGTTCCGTCCTGTCCCCCAGGGCGAGCCTCTGGGGCTCGTGTGGGTTCCGTCCTGTCCCCCAGGGCGAGCCTCTGGGGCTCATGTGTGTTCCGTCCTGTCCCCCAGGGCGAGCCTCTGGGGCTCGTGTGGGTTCCGTCCTGTCCCCCAGGGCGAGCCTCTGGGGCTCATGTGTGTTCCGTCCTGTCCCCCAGGGCGAGCCTCTGGGGCTCGTGTGGGTTCCGTCCTGTCCCCCAGGGCGAGCCTCTGGTCTCAGACAGGCCAGCAGGGGCACCAGGTGTTTTCCAGGTAGTGCAGGGGGTGGGCAAGGAGTCCCCTCACTACCCCAGTGCCTCCGCAAGGAGTGACACCTACACATGCTCAAAGCGCGTCTCAGAAAGAGCCTCGTATGTTCTACAGTTGCCTCCAACTGAAGGCTCAGTATTTGAAAATCTTCGCAGAGACTTAAGGTCCTGGGTCCATTTTCCTTTTAATTGTTCCTAGGAGGTTACAAAACCCATTAAGAGTTGCTTTGCGATGAAAAATAAATAGGTTCTATTCCAGGGTTTATTCCTTTTCCAAGGCCTTATTTCATTTATCTTCGCCTGGGAGGTGGCCCAAGGAAAGGCGAACTAAAAGCTCCCTGTTAGGATCTAGAAGGCGAGTACATTGCCTCGGGTGTAATTAATGGGGCATGATATTGCTTTTAGGCAGTGATGTGCATTAACGTTTATCCAGTACCCTCCTGGCCTGACGGTAAGGGCTGGAGCCACCCTGAGCTCCTTGTTACCACTGAGAGCCCTGGGTGAAGGGAGCTCTGCTTTAAGGCAGCGAGGCTGGTATTGACAACAATACCCATCGGCCCAGAGAGGACCCCCCCCCCCCGCCCTTCCTGGCTGTGAGTCATGATAATCACTTATTTTCTGTTCAGGCTTATTTTATGATTTGGAATAATGCAACCTCTCCTTTCTCGTAAAAGTTTATCCATTTAAAAATGTCTACTATACTTTTAAAGGAAAGACATAACCTGACCCAAGGCTGCAGTAGATGCCTCGTAAACCCAACAGCATGAACTCTGACCCCGTCCTCCTCCGTGGGCTCAGGAACACCAGTCCTCTCAACCAGAACTGTGGCTCACGGTGCGGCTCGTCAGGCCTTTCAAGTCACACGGCATTGCAGAGGACCCAGGAAAATTGAAAACACAGCCTCTCTCCCCAGTAATTACATATGTAGGAAGACACGTTAGTGAGACGTTGTCTGAGGAGACTTTCTGTAAGAGCGGACTATTGACATCGCCGAGGCCATTAAGTAGTGCGGTGGATGGATCCCTTCATTCACTGGACATGTATTTAATGAGCAACTACTGTGTGTGTGTCTCGCGCTGTTCCCAGGTGCTGAGGCTACAACAATGAAAAGAATAAAACGGAAAGATACATGTCTCCACCGAGCTCAATTGTAGTGGTTAGCCTGACTTATATTTATACAATATGATGTCATGCTTACGTTCAAAAAGAATGAACTAGATTTCTCTGCATTAACCTGGAGAAAGCTTCAGAAGCATAATGTTGGGTGGAAAAAAGCAAGTTTTTCCAGGATAAACAGTAGGCTATTGATGCGAATTTGAAAAAGGAAAGAAGATACAGAACAATAGGTATCTGGTTCATGCATGTATGTGTGTGTAATGGAATAAAATCTGTGAACAGAGCACATACGCTAGATTCCTGATAACAGTGACTTTTGGGGAGAAAAAGATAGGGCAGGGGAGGGAACAGAGAGAAGAATTTATCTTTTTTCTGTAAAGTGTCATTTCTTTCATGAAAATAAATAAAGCAAATAGTAGTGCTGACAGTGATCGATTCTGAGCAGTGGGCACATAGAGGAGCATTTTATGTCTGTGTGGGTCGTTTAAATACTTCATTTACCCAAAAAGACGGAAGGAGGATGAGGGACTGAGGACACAACGGGGGGAGGGGCAAGTCAGAAGAAAATAAATCGTTGTGAGGCCAGGACTTCCTCTAAAGGACTTGGTCCCTTGTAAACCAGGGACCCCTCGTCGTGAAGCTGAGCCCGCTGCCCTGTCTCTGCCCTGGGCTCGTGCTGCCCTCTGGCTTCCCCAGCAGCCGTCCGTCTTGCTGCCTGGCTTTGGCGACATCGTTTACATCTTCCCAGCTCTGCTCCCCGCAGCATCCCGTAGTCAGCCCACAATTTGACCTCTGCCTCGCTTGGGTTTACCTCTTGCCCCGTAATCTGAAAATCATCTACCGCTATTCTGGCAGCACCCCCCCCCCCCCGGCCGTCTGGAAGCCCTACTGTACCCTTCATGACCTCACTGGTGTGACCACAAAGTTCCTCCACCGAGGGTCCGCCCTGTGCTTCCCCAGGTCACCCATTTTGCTGCTCGCCTGGCCCTCTGTGAGTCCAGATTTCTCTGGCCATCCTTTTCTCCAAGGAACAGTGTATATAACTCACCTCCTTGTAAGCATCACGCATACACAGTTCATCTCAAATTCTGGTCAGTCACGAACCACCTTTATGATTTCTGCAGTCACTGAATGTCATCTTCGCTATTATTTATCTAAGTAACTCATATTCTTTTAAAGCAATATAACATAAAGCAAATGTGCGTTGCCGTCTTTAAGTAGTATTATTAGCTGTGTGTGTGTTTTTGTGTATCACATACAAATATAGAGATAAATTTCACTCCTATGTGGAATGTAAGAAACAAAACAAATGAGCAAAGGAAAAAAGAGAGAGAGAGAGAGAGAGAGGCAAACCAAGAAACAGACTCTTAACTATAGAGAACAATCTGATGGTCACCAGAGGGGAGGTGGGGGAGGGGAATGGGGGAAACAGGTGACGGGGATCAAGGAGGGCAAGGGGAACCCTCCAGAGGCTTTCCCTTGTAGCTTTCCCAGCAGTGGTTCCTGTCCCACCCTGATTAATTACAGATACGTTATTTTTCAGTCTTCGCTTACCTCCACACGTATGTATATTCAGCTGGCACTATTTCACCCTGCTTTGTATGGTGGTGGGTTTTCTTTCCCTATAACAATGGGAATTTAGTCAAACAACAGCCTTTAGTCACGGGGTTGTCTTCAACCCCATTCGTAGCTCTGCGCGTCGTGGGCAATTGCTATGTGACTGTATCAGTAATGTTTTGTTAGAAAAGACCTTGCCAGGCAATGGGTTTCACGATCAGCTGGGTCTTGAGAAGCCAGTTGGGGAACGGAGTTAGCCTCACAGTGGAAGGCTCTGGGACATGGAAACTCGTGTTTGGCCTCTACCCAATCCCAATGGGTCAGGCCACTTAAAACAAAGAGGGTCTGGGGGTGGGGGAGTGACACTAGGCGCTGTGTCTGACACGATTTCTACCATTGTGTGGAGGGGGGAGCTTTGTAACTATGTTACCTGCATACAGATTTGCACAAAAGCTCAGTACACTCCTTGCAATTCCTGTAGACATCTTCGTGCATTGTCAAGAAACAGACATAATCCAAGACCTTCAAGTGATGCAGCTTAGAAATGATATCAGCTGCCTCGTCTGCCACTGTTGCTGTAAATGCAGCCACGTCTGTGGCCTTTACACACTTGGCAGTCTGCATATGTGAAAGGAAGATGTTGAGAATCCCGAATATATGAAGTCTATTAGACTTGCCCAGAGGCGGGAAACCTAGTGGGAAAAAAAGAACAGCCAGATCTCCAGGTGCTGCGTGGTGCTCTTCAAACCTTTTTTTTCTTGACTCGCTGTGAGAAGTACACAGTGAAAAATACGTTTTATAGTGGAACCCAGTGTGCACATAAGCACACAAAGACACATGCATACACACAGACGTATACACACACATCCACAATCTTCTATGGGCGCCTGTGAACTCCAACAAAGCTTTCATAAAGTTCTTAACGCCTCGTGTTTGTGATGCATGCCAATTCGTTCTGTCTACTCTACTTTATTTTTAAAAAACAAAGTTACAGTCCATGAAATTGACTTCACAGCCCGTTAATAGGTCACTGCCCACCATGGGAAGAACCATCACCCTGTAATATTAAATGACCACGACGTTGTGTCTATTTTCAGTTTTAACGGTTCCTATTTTTCTAAATTCTTTCTGGTAGCCATATGTCATATTCATGAGGCAGACCAACTCCATGATTAATTTTCACGGCATTTCAGCAGTAAGCCCAGGGACTCCGATTCCACTTGGGTCCATAGCACGGTTAGACCACGTAAGCACCATCACCGCGGATCAAAGTGCCATGCTTTGTTCTTGCTCTTTCTTTTCTTTCTGAACATGTTGCTTTTTAATGACAACTGTGTCACATAGCCACAACTGCAGCAGATGATCGACATGAAATATGCATTCCCTTCAGCCTCAGAGTCAGAAATCTCGTGGGAAAGGGAATACGGTTGGTGCGCTTCTCCAAACATGAGTTAGACCCCATGGCATTCTTATTCTTCCCTTTCCCCACAGTCTATAAGGGGCCACTTTCCATGCCCAGAAATCCAAAACAAGTCACCCACGAACAACCAGTGCCATGCCCCAAGGCTTCTTCTTTCCAGCAAAGGCTTTCCTCTGTGGCCATTCCATGCCCGTCTCCAGAACCTAGGAGTCACCTTTGACCTCACCCCAGCATCCAGGCCACGTCTGCATCTGGTCAATTCTATTTTCAAAACGTATCTTATTTCAGTCCCCTGAACATGCCATCATTTCCCTACCTCAGGACCTTTGCACATGTTTTTCCTGTCTTCCTTGTTCTCAGCCCTGCTCTCCCATCTGCGGTGTCTCTTCTGAAACCGCCCCCCCTCCCCTGCCCTGCCTAAACAGCAGTTTTCTTCATGTGAATTCAGCCTCCATGCCTTAATCCTCTTAAGAGCACTTAGCACCTTTTGTAATTATTTTCTTGGTCTGTTTACTTGTTTTGATTCTCTCCCCGACCAAAATTTCTGCTCCTAGATGTCACGGCCCAAAACTGTTTCGTCCAGCATATAAATGAGTAAATACAATTTAAAGTTTTCTAAGCTTCTTTGTTGGCTCTTTATAAAGATCCTTAAAAGAATTCCTTTAAAAAAATCAAATTCTATTCTTTGTAAGGATTTATTCCTTTAAAATAACCAGGAATCTAACTAGAGGAAAGATTCATGGCATCCTGAATATCTGCTCAAGAACGAAGATCTGATCATTAAGAGACTAAATAGGGTAATTAGGTATACAGTCAGAATGCAGGGCGCAGGCTGAAATTAGTAGTGTATAATTGAGCCTCATTTAACTGCAGGAGAATTTCACTGAGAGAATTTTATTTACATAAGAAAAGTGTCTTAGTGAGATGGCTCTGCGAGAATTTAAACACATATATGCCGAATCACCCTGTGCTTCTCAAATCCAGCCCCGGGGTCGCTAGCTTATTCTTCTCGCCCTGTGTGCAGGAGCAGTGCCATCCTGTCTGGCCAAGTGATTTCTTCCAGACAGCCCAAGGTCCAAGCTGGAGCCTCACGACCCCTTGAATATCTTGCTGGCGATTTCGTAAACCTAGCAGATCCTGACGATATGACGCCCTACGTCCTGCGCCTGTCTTGGGGGAAAATCCCAGATAAGTGTGTCATCAGTGTCCAAACAAGTATTTAATCCAGCCCTGTGCGAGGTGAAGGGGCACAGCAGGGGAAGAAAGGCAAACGTGGGGATCATCCCGCCTCAGGATTATTGTGTCCTTGGGGGAGGCAGTGCCAACCCACATAAGACTAGACTGAATGCACTTAGGTATGAAGTTCCGTGATACCAAAGTGGGCCGGAATCAGGAGGTCCGCTCCATCCTGGCTGAGATGTGGGGTTGCGTGTGCAGAGGGGAAGGATTACAAAGACCAGGGTAAACATTGAGAGCCCCCCTTCTGCTGTGACGCACGCGCAGATGTGATCCGATCGAAAACCATGCTAAACAGAAGGCCATCCTCTGACACATTTACTCCCAACGTCAATATTATCCTGGATTTCTCTCCTTCCCCTCTGCCGTGCCGCTCAAATGAGTTTGGTCTACGCCTGCTGCGTCCATATGCTCACTGACACCTTCTTCAAAATAAATTTCAGCCGCACAAGTAATGCAGTAATAGAGTCTTCTTTAGACATTTTCAAGTACGTGAGACCGTGGGGCAAAGCCTGTCGTTCTCCCTTCCCTTCCCCTCGTCCACAGGTGACTTCACAGGCAGCTATAGCCAACGTTTTGGTGGATGGCTTCTGACACCTTCCTCTCGGTCCGTTTACACCCACTGATTTATACACACATGCACACATTCCTGGCCTTTTGTACAGAACATCGTGTGTTGGTCTGTACTCACTTTATCGGACGTCTTGCAGATCTCAGCCTGCACTACGCATACATTTACCTTACTGTCTTTTCAGTGGCTTCATAGCGTGGCTACACCCTAACTTGACTCACCCCCTGATTGGCATGTAGGTTTGTTGACCGTTTCTCATTTTCATTTTTTTTTTAAATATTTTGAAAGTCGGTTAATTGATTTTGAGAGAGAGAGGGAGAGGTGGAGAGAGAGGGAGAGCGAGAATTCCAAGCAGGCTCTGTGATGTCAGCACAGAGCCTGACTCGGGGCTGGGTTCCACGAACCGGGAGCTCGTGACCTGAGCCGAAATCAAGAATCAGCGGCTTAAGTGCGCCACCCAGGCGCCCCGACGGCTTTTCATTTTTAAACAAGGCCTCCGTGCACTTCTTATGTGTACCTTGGTGTGTGTCACGTATGAGTGTTTCCACAGGGTAGGCTCCTTGAAGGGTCCAGCTGCTAGAGCAAGTATGCAGTTATTTCTTAATTTGAAACACGCCACCAGAGTGCCTACCAAAAACCAAGACTCCACCAGTTCACCTCCTCCTCGTAGATACGCGTTCACCTGTGCAAATACGGGTGAAGACCAGTATTATCAAATATTTTAATTTTTTTCTAGTTTCCTGCATAAAAAAAAAATCACATCGTGTTTTAATCTACATTGATTTTGTACAGTTCTAAATGAATTCAGTTCAGAAATCAAAATGCAATTAATTTCATTAGTTAATTAATTAATGCAATTAATTAATTAATGCGATTATTTTCATTCATTAATTAATGCAGTTAATTTCATTTGTGGAAGATGGAATTCTTTGCAGTATCAAGCTGCTGATGCTGGACTTTGATATGCTCTTTATTTCCCCGAGTATCATTCCGTTATACCCTTTGGTAACGATGTTTAGTGTTCTTAAAGTGTACTATATATATTACTCACTGCTTGTAGCTAGATATTTAATGTTTGTATTGATCTAGCAGGTGAGATACGTTATCAATATATTTTATTGCAGATTACAGCTATTCCTGAATTCCTTTTGCTAGCAGGCACCTACACGGACACTCTTGTTTAACATCCCAATGTTTTCCAGAAGGTATTACTGCCCTGTTGCACAGAATAGGACACTGAGGCCCTTTTATGTGACATGGGTATTCTAGTTTATGCTGGAAAAGAGACTCAGCTGACATGAAAGTCCTTTGTGAAAGTCCTCCCCGCCGTGGTTTTCATAATCCCACACCCTCCCGGGTCTCTGTCCCTCCTTCTCTGGGCTGTGTCTCGCTGGCCCTTTTCCTTCGCTCCCACACAGGGGGTCCTGGACACCAGTTCCCAAAAAGGGCTTCTTGACACGCAGAGCTTGACCCCCGCAGCTCTGTCCCCAGCTTGACTTGCATCACACAAGCAAAGTGACCCAGCACCTCCTCCCTAAAAGTAGACACCCCTGCCCAGCTTCTCTGCCTGCTGGTGCCACCACCCCCCCACCCACCCATCGGGACCACAGATGGAGGGCTTGGAGCATTCTTCTCCCCAGTCAAGGCCTGTCGATTCTTTAGCTTAAATGATTCTGGGCTTGGGGCGCCTGGGTGGCTCAGTCGGTTAAGCGTCCAACTTCAGCTCAGGTCACGATCTCGCGGTCCGCGAGTTCGAGCCCCGCGTCAGGCTCTGGGCTGATGGCTCAGAGCCTGGAGCCTGTTTTGGATTCTGTGTCTCCCTCTCTCTCTGCCCCTCCCCCGTTCATGCTCTGTCTCTCTCTGTCTCAAAAATAAATAAATGTTAAAAAAAAATTAAAAAAAAAATAAATGATTCTGGGCTTGTCACTTCTGTTCCATGGGCCCTGGTGCTGTGCCCTGCTGACTCACAGGGGCCGTGACCCAGTGCCAGGGAGCACGGCGCCTGAGCGTGTGAGCTCCCGGCCAGGACACCAGGGCATCACGCTGGTGGGATGCCAAAAGCTGTGTGAACACAGGCAAGCCACTTAATCTCTGTTCCTCACTTTTCTCATCTGCAAAGTGGGAATAATACCTGCCTCATGAGGTCGTTGTGAGAACAAAGTGGGTCAAAATGCAGGATGTTCAGAGCAGTGGTGGTTCTTCCTAGGCTTGTAATAGCTGTTGGCTCTGATTAGGATTAGTATGCATACCCAGATGTCTCTGTGTCTAAATTTCCACTTTTTCATGACAACTGTGACATTGGATTAGGGGTGCACCCTACTTCAGCCTGACCTCTTTTAAAAATTATTTTTTAAGTTTTATGTATTTATTTTGGGAGAGAGAGACAGAGAGACAGAGAGAGCGCATGAGCAGGGGAGGGGCCGGGCGAGGGAGAGAGAGAATCCCAAGCAGCCTCCGTGCTGTCAGTATGGAGCCTGATATGGGACTCAAACTTATGAACCATGAGATCATGACCGGAGCCGAAATCAAGAGTCGGACACTTAACCAACTGAGCCCCCCAGGCGCCCCTCAGTATGACCCCATCTTAACTAATTACACCTGTAACGAACCTATTTCCAAATAAGGTCACGTTCTGAGGTCTTGGGGGTTAGGACTTAAGTTCTGAATTTTGGAGGGGACACACGTCGACCCATAACACCGGGGTAGAAGTCTTACCTTAAGGGCCTCCTCCTCTCCCTTATATGTGGCTTTCAACATAGTTTTCTTTGAAGAATCCTTTTTATCAGGCCACCCAGCTGCTCAAGAAATAACTGCTGCTCCTTCCCACCTGCCTCTGATTACAGCTTGGCCCCCACCCGTCACGTCACAGAACAGACATACCTCAGACCCAGGTGAAGAGTTAGATTATGTTTCAGTCTACATCTGGATTAAGAGAAAGTGATAACCTGAAGGTTACCATAGATTATATATATATATATATATATATTTTTTTTTTCTGTTTCCACTTCTGTTTTAGTTAATGCTAATTCAAGTTTCAAACCAAAAGATGTGAGATCCTCATTTAGAGGCTCATCTCATTTCTAGTGCCATATACTTAGAACTTAGATTTCAATCTTGCGTTTATTTCTTGGAGGCTGTTAGGAAAACGGCTCAGGACGAAGCTGTTTCATTACACAGTTGGCTGTCAATTGGAGGTGGCAGGCACAGCTGAGAAAAGTTTCATTGTGTTTTACTCTGCCACTTGGCATCTTATTAGAGGGACCATCTGTTCTTTTAATTACTATTAACTCAGTTCAGATTGCAATAGCAAAAGGAAAAAAAGAGGGAAAAAAACCCTAAGATATATTTCTGACTAAGTGAAAAATCAGATACGCTTTAAAAAATCTCCCTGAAAATAGTGTCATCCCTACTGAAGGTTTAACGGCCTGACTGCATAGGAAAGAGCCAGAAAGCATAATGCAGGAGGAATTAACATCAAAATCCGAAAATACGCTCATTTTCATATAAGAATATATTATGGTTTCTCCTGGAGGGGGGAAATACTGGTTTTTATGTATTATACATGAGGAAGTTTCACGTTGAAACCTAGAAGGAGGTATTTCAGCTTGCTTTCTTGTTGCCCAGGCTTAAGAAGAGACATTCTGTATACACGTGGTGATAGACTGTTTGATCACCCATCTCTCGAACAAATATTTTCAGCTAGCATAGCTAGGCACAGCTTGGTGTAATGGAGATGAAAAACTGAGCAAGACAAATCAAGTTTCTGCTACTCTGGTTGGAGGAGAGAAAAGCTAAGCCAACCTGAAATTCACAAAAGGCAGCCTCACGATGTGATAAAATCAAGTCCCATGAGCGTGAGTGATGAGGGGTAAGTTAATGCGGGCTGGCATTGTTGGGAAGTTGATTTAGAAACTGAGGCCAGAAAGATAAGAAGGGGCCAGCCAGGTAGAGATACAGGCTCAGGGCCCTTCAGGTGGAGCGACTAAGAGAACAGGGTGGCTGGTGCATGGTGGCAGAGGGAGAGAGGGGGCGAATGGCTTTTGGAAATATGATCAAAGCCTGAAGCATTGTAGGCCACCGTGAACAATTCGGTCTACTGGGACCTGGTCAACACGAAACCATCTACCCAATCTACTGCGCTGCATGACCATGGATGCTGAGTGGGGAGCAGGCTGAAAGGAGCAGGAATGGAGACAGAGAAGGTGGGGAGCCCCAGACTGGGGTGTTTAGCAGAGACAGGGAAGCGGACCATTCCGGAATTTATTTTAGAAGTCAGAACGGAAGGGCCTTGTATTAGATGAGATACGAGAGGTGAGGAATGGTTAATTTGGAAAACTTCAGAATATGCATCTTCTGTTCGGATACTGACAAATATACCGGCAAACATTCCTATTCAAATTACATTCTAATGATTATGGAGGAAGACCTCAAGCTTCCATGAACGTCCCAGTCCACTGCAAGAAGGATTTCTGAGCACAGTGTCTCTATTGCCCTCCCTCTCCCTACAGCCCCTCACTGGGACATAGGAAGCGACTCTGAGAGCCTTGTCCTGTTTCTCTGCACCTGGGTCGTACCCTGTGGTACATACAACCTGTCTCACAGGGGGTTGGGAAACGTTTTGCCTGTGACGACACAGCTCCAAGTGGCGGAACTGTGACATAAAACTCAGCCATGTTGCTTCCACTTTGATGTTTTCCTGATACATGAGGCTGCTTCACATAAGTTAGCAAATAAATGAACAATTAAATATTATGTTCATGTCCATGTGGGCTCTTCCCTGTCTGGCTCAGGCATGCCGATGGCCCTGGGCAGCTATGTGCATATCTTGTCGACTGACGACTGACCTATCAGAACAGAATAGCAAACGTTACGCTTGCTTTTATAGATCCCCTACGTAATACATGGCTCTCTGCTGGATGACGTCCTTGCGTTAATCTAAACTTCAACACTGGAACAGAGAGGATACTATTCACCATCTGTCTTTAATAGACAAAGTTTAAAGAGGCTGAGTGTCTTGTCTGAGGTCACACAGCTGGAAAGTGACTTGGACAGGTCTGGAATTCAGATCCACTGGATTCGGGACTCCAGCTTTTTTTTTTTTTTCTCCTCCACGATGAGAAGTCTTTCCAGGGGGTCAGCTTGTTTTACCTGGTACCAAGGAAAAGATCTTTTAACTTGATTCTTTATAAGAATGAGAAAAAAAAATGGCTGAGTAGATTGAACACGCTGGTTGGTAAAGGATGCTTGGACATATAAGGTTAATTATTTATGTCCGAGTAATCCGCAAGGATATGTAACAATACATAGGTCTGGTAATAATACACGTTTCCTCCCTGGGTATTATTGGTAGTTACCTTCATGAACGTGAGACGGGTTTCCCGATTACACTTCTCTCTCCCATCCTGTTTTCTCACCTTGTTGCCATGTGTCCAACCCTAAGACTGAAATCTCTTTCAATCGTAAGCGCCCTGAAGACAGGGGCCGTGTCTCCCTCCGTTTGGGACTCCCAAAGCCCAGGAGAGTGCTGGCACGAAGAACGGTGGGCCATTCGGCTCCGGTCTTCCTAGAATCAGCTTGTATACGCTTTCTTCCGGAGGTCACGTATGCCTGCTTTCTGCAGCTCAGATCTTCAGCTACCCATAGTTGGACCAATGGGTTTCTAGAACTGTTGCTGTTTTAATTTCTGCCTCTGATGCTTTCACATAGAAAGCTCAAGAAGGCATTGTGTCTGAACCTCAGGAGCCGGTGCTGTCTGAGCCTACTCCGCCGTTCAGCACAGCAGCAGCGGGAGGAGTGTGGCCGTGGACTTACACCCTGAGTGTTCCTACGACACTCCCAGTTGTGCAGACATCCCATTTTCCTTGCTAGTCTTGTCTCTGGATAGAAATATCCTGCCAGGTGCTGTGCTGAGCTCACGCAACTGGTACAAAGCTGTGGGTTTATGTTCACGGCGCTGACGTACAAGCTCATGTCAATAACGTTGGAGAACCGCACCAGCACTTACTCGTGACCCATTAACTCTTAGTTTCTGCCAAGTTGTAACAGCTGGGCTATGTCTGGTTTCTACCTTTCAGCGTACTGAATGCATCACTTTGTGAACGTATTGATGAGGATATTGACGGCAGAGAGAAGTAATGATTCTCAGTTTGCCCGGTTGCAAAGGAAGGAGCAGATAAACCGTTAGAACGAGGGGCTTAAACATCTGGGAACCGGTTAGTGCATGTTGAGAAGTCAAGAGAGCTACTGAGACCTCCCTCTAATAACTCAGCAGCGCCCCTCCATAATTGATGTCCACAGTGGCGACCTGGAATCCAAAACTCATTCACTATTGTTCAGTTGACCGACTGATTCGCGATGCGTTTGACATGACAAAAAGTATGCGCTGTATTTTAGAAATGTTTTAATCTAGAGCGCTAATAGCTT
Organism: Panthera tigris; assembly: GCF_018350195.1. NCBI lineage: Eukaryota > Metazoa > Chordata > Mammalia > Carnivora > Felidae > Panthera > Panthera tigris. The sequence goes on from NC_056668.1 coordinate 5,421,005, forward strand.
TCCAAGGGAGAGAAAACTACCTATAAAATTTTGGCTTTGCACAGTTGTATGCTACAGGACAGATGTGAGTAGTAAAGGTGTGTGTGTGTTTGTGCGTGGATGAGACAGAGACAGAGAGTTTGTGTGTGTGTGTGTAGTTTATGGACATCGGCATTTTGTATCTTGCTGTTGGCATATTTTAATAGAAGCACATTCTTCAATCCCATTTAGGGATGTGAATGAACCATTTATTCTGTATGACCCAGAAGGCTCTGATGACGTAAGGCAGGAAGCGGTGTGCCTTGGCAAGTTAGGGAGCAGTTACGATTTCTTATCACCATGGAGACAAGACATCTGGGGCTCCAGAGACTCTGTGTGCTGCCCCTGAAAATGCCATGCATCTTGGGAGTTCTGACTGTTCCCCAGGACCCTGGGTCTTCAGGGCCTCTCTCTTAGTCAAAGGCTCCTGTTCTTTGTCTTTATTTTGTTTTAAAATGTCGATGGCTTTTGAAACGGGTTTCGATGAGAAATGAGGGGCGAGACGGAGATGGTTGAAATGACGTACAGTAATTAAGTCAATTCCCTCTTCTTGCGAACGTCTCAGGAAGGTTCAAAACAAACAAGGTTCAAGTTCTTCTGAAACAGTACGTCTGAACCGTCTTCTTTAGCATGCTAACTGAGTAAAAAAAAAAAAAAAAGTAAGATATTACAGGAGCGAGTGAGTGATTAAATTAAATGTGCCTGGAGAATGGAGCCCTCTCAGGAGTCAGCAGAGTAATGAACGCACACTGCTGTGCGGCCCTTCCGCATTTTCCAGCACTCCTGAGCTGTGCTACCCAGAGTGCTCCCACTTACATTTTACCACCGCTGATGGCCTGCCAATTCTAATGAAAATACCCTGTGTCAGAAAGGCGACGGGATTTATGTACATTAGCTTTTGGTTCCTCTTTTCTGTCCACGGCTCAGTACTTAAAAGAGGCTCGATATTAAAACATTATGTAAGTATGCAAAATCTATTGCAAGAAAAACGTTTCGGCTATACGCAATGTCTCTTGGCAAGGAATGCTGGTGTGCGATGACATAGGAAAAGTGGTAAAATGTATTTTTAGTTGCTTTCCCTGGGGAGAGGGGAGGATAAGGCAAAAATATCTAGAATACAGAGCATTTGATTTTCTAGCTATTCTAATACATAGCGTATTGGTGGTGTATTTTAAAATATGTAACTAAATAAAGTTGTTTAAAAAGTGAATTTTTTACTTAAAGATTTCTATACTGTTTTTTCGGTTAATTTGTGTCCTTTCATTTATTTTTATTTTTATTGTTTTAATGTTTATTTATGTTTTGAGAGACAGAGAGAGGCAGAGTGTGAGTGGGGGAGGGGCAGAGAGAGAGGGAGACACAGAATCTGAAACAGGCTCCAGGCTCTGAGCTGTCAGCACAGAGCCCGAACTCATGGGCTGTGAGATCAGGACCTGAGCCGAAGTTGGACGCCCAACCGACTGAACCACCCGGGTGGCCCCAATTTGTGTCCTTGTAAAAAGCTTATTCTAGATTGGTATTTCTTTCATGATTTTTTTTTCTTACCCACACCCTTTTGAATTGCTCTTTCTTGCGTAAGAAATCATAAGCCATTTTTATTTTATGTGAACAACTGATCGATGGATAAAGTGTAGTCCTTATAAGAAATTAGTGGGCATTATGTTCAGAACTTAAATATTGGAGACTTACAACTATTGAGGTCAAGACTCCTGGTCAATTCTGATTAAAGTAAACCAAAGGAAGTTTCAAATGAACATAGGACAACAAACAATAAAAGAAGGTGATTTTTTGGCATTTTTCGTCTTTTCCCAAAGAGACAAGATCACATTATCCCCCAAGTAGCCTTGCATCCAGTGGTGGAATATTCCATAGGAGGGTCTAACGGTGGCAGGGGGTGGTATCCTCAGTCATTCACCATGGGGGTGCCACAGCTCACTCTGGGGTTTACTGCTTTGCCCTTATTTGGCTTATCATCAGATTATAATTGAACAGTAAAATTGTCTCCAGGTATTTACATTTTCAAAGGGAAAATTATCTCTATCCTTCTTAAAGCAGCATTGACATTTGATCTCTTAATGTAGATGGTTTGGTACAGGTAGAGCTGTACAGACAAACGTCTAGGGATGTAGAGAGTACACCCCCCCCCAATGAAAAGTAGGGATTGATCATTGTTGGGGTAGCAGTTAAGTAACCCCAGAGTTTTCCAAGACACTGATTACAGGAGGAATTGATCTTAGTCTTAGAATCAAGCATCAGGTGTTGGCTGTTATTATGAGCAGGTTAAGACGGTCCTTCCTGGGAAGTCTCCACAAACTTTATATTTTATGTATTATTGATTTATAATCTAACATTTATTATTTTTTTAAGTTTTATTTACTTATTTTTGAGAGAGACAGAGAGAATGAGTGGGGGAGGGGCAGAGAGAGCAGGAGAGAGAGAGAGAGAGAGAGAGAGAGAGAGAGAGAGAGAGAGAGAGAGAGAATCCCAAGCAGGCTCTGCACTGTCAGCACGGAGCCCGATGTGGGGCTGCAACTCACACGCCCTGAGATCATGACCTGAGCCGAAACTAAGAGTCGGACTCAACCGACTGAGCCACCCAGGCGCCACTATAATCTAACATTTATAATTTATATATTTATTGATTTATAATTTAACATTTGTGTGTTTAATTGAAACACTTCAACCAGAGACAGTTCATACATATAGGAGGTAGAAATTTACTAGAGAAAGTTAATACTCCTTTGATGTGTCACATTCTAAGAGAAACGTGGTCAGCAAGGAAAATCTGCTAAATTAGCTCCACAGCAATTATATGCCGGGTCTGTTGCTCAAAATATAAACATGTGTGGGACACCTGGGGGGGCTCAGTCGGTTAAGCGTCCGACTTAGGCTCGGATCATGATCTCACAGTTCGTGGGTTCGAGCCCCACATCAGGCTCTATCCTGACAGCTTGGAGCCTGGAGCCCGCTTTGGATTCTGTGTCTCCCTCTCTCTCTGCTCCCCACCCCGCCGCCCGCCCCCACTACTTGAACTCTGTCTCTCTCAAAAATAAATACACATTAAAAAATTATTTAAAAAAAAGATAAACATTTGACCTAAAAACTTAATTCACGAGATTTGATTTTCTAAGCATATATTTAATGTATAGCATACTTACTAAAAACGCCTAATTTAGGGTAATTGAAAAGTTAAAATAGCTTGGACCCTTAAGGTAACCGACACACTCCTATCATTAGCCTTTGTTTCAGGTTCTTTCAGTTGGGGGGGGCGTTGAAAAAATTCCACGTCTTTGTTTATGTGGTTGGGTTGCTTTTGTTCTATTTTAATTGCGTAATCATTCTCTTCTATTTCAGGATCTAGATTTCTCATCACATCCACGGGAGCCTTGTATATTAAAGATGTACAGAATGAAGATGGGTTGTATAACTACCGCTGTATCACGCGGCATAGATACACCGGGGAGACCAGGCAGAGTAACAGCGCTAGACTGTTTGTATCAGGTAAACACCCATCCAGCCCGTGTTTCCTGTTTCCGTGACACCTTTGTTAGTGCTCTGAGCTAAGTCAACCGAACTTGTAGGACTCAAGACTCAAACAAAGGCTTCCTTTGTTTTTTCTTCCAAAACAGTTTAGCAACCAAAGGTTTGCCAATGCTGAACGCTACAAATAGAGGTATTCCGAGTGAAGTCATCTCGGGTTTTCCCAAATTCCACACTCCTTTGAGCCAACATGACTTCTGTTTTGAAGGGAGCGCCTCCTTGCCCTGGGTGTGTGTGTTCCGTCCAGCAGCACCTTGAGGCTGCCTATGACACAGAGCTCCGAGGGAGAAGAGCGGGCACCCAGGGACACACCTCTTGTTCCCCATATTCCGTCTAACAATATTGGGGACACTGCCCACATCTCAAGTTAAAGGGCTAGACGCTCCCTCCCGCCTCCTGCCAGGATTATTGTCCAATGGAGGAAACCCGAGGGCAGTTGATTCCACTCTTGTAAATACGCCAGCTTTGTGCCTTCCTTTATGGGATTTATACTTGGAGAAAATATCAGCCGCTTGCATCATCGTCACAACTGGCTCGTCGCTGGCCCACCTGTCCCACAAGTAAGCAATCTGCTCACACGGCGATATGCCAGCTCTTCACGGAGCGGTGTGGAATGTGAGATGTCCCTCTTGGTCCTAGAAATGTAGCGTGGAGTATGTGACATTTGCCCTTGCGGCTTGAGAAGGTAAAACCGTTCCCCGAAGTGACCCTCTTTAACCTATTTGTAGTGATACTTGTTTGAGGGAGAAGTGATGGAAAGCTGTTGACCGTGGGGGTAGTGAAAAACATCTTGCCCGAACACCCCCTTACTGCGCTTCTTCTCTATCTTGGTTCCTGTTGCACGTTCACATCCTTACGATAGCCAGAGACCACGCGTGCTCTCCGGGGCTGTGCAAACACAAGTCAGAATTCAGCCATCTCCCCTCTGCACAGGGAGACATTTTTTCTTTACCTGTTGACATGGGAAAGAGATTTATTTTATCCCTTGTTTCATAGTGGTGTGTTTTTGTCTCTGTAAGGGCAAGACGATCAGTACGCTAAAATTACACTGCGTTAAAAAGAAAGAAAACCTGGAAAAAAGCGAATGAGAAAGCGAATGGCATCTGTGATCGTAGTCCACGGTGGCTTTAATGACAGCACGGTGTTTTACTGGCTCACAATATCCTAGGAAAGGTCTTGTGTGCAGTGAGGAGAACATGGTAACAGTATTGGGACAAGAAAGGAGAAGGATGGAGGGGTGGATCTGGGTACAAGATTAAATTGAGTTTTAGCAAGAGAAGCAATACACGTTTCTCCATCCAAAAAAAGTGACTTAAGTGATGAGAATCTGGGAGCCCATCTTTCTTGGAAGAGAAGACTAAAAAAAAATCTGAAAAAAAGAGAAAACCAGCAAAAGGAAGAGAGAGAGAGAGAGAGAGAGAGAGAGAGAGAGAGAATCCTGAAAGGTGGAAGTGTTTACTCTAAATTATTAAGTACTTATTTTCAAATTCGACTCTCAGGGATCAGGAGGCAGATTTACTTTTCTGAATCCCAAGTTTGTTATTGTTGTTGTTTTGTTTCATTTCATAGAACATTCTGCTGATGCTTTAAACATTGACAGCAGGGCCCATGAGCATTTGGTCACCATGGAAATGAGGGGGTCCATGAGGCTGTCCAGCGAGCATTTGTGACGGGAAGTGAGGCGCTTTTGGGCACAATCTGTGGGGGAATGTCCCACACTAAGACACTGAGAATTTGGGGTTAGAGGTGTAGCTGTGGGGTCAACTGAGTCAAGTGTCATGGAAAGGCACTTGAGAGAGTCTACTGTGTGTAGAACATAACTGTTAGGACTTTTGTCACAGAAACATTAATAACACAGTTGAGGGGGGAAATTGTTAATGCTAGAAAATGAGACCATGAACGCTGAGTGAGGATGACTATTCTAGAAATCTAAGCCCTGGGGGAGCCTAGGTGGCTCAGTCGGTTAAGCATCCGACTCTCAATTTCAGCTCAGGTCATAATCTCACAGTCGTGGGATTGAGCCCTGCATCAGGCTCTGCACTGACGGTATGGAGCCTGCTTGGTATATTCTCTCTCTCTCTTTTTCTCTCTCTTTCTCTCTCTCCCCAAAATAAATAAACTTTTAAAAGATGTTTATTTATTCTGGGGAGAGAGAGAATGTAAGCAGGGGAAGGTCAGAGAGAAATGGAGAGAGAGAGACTTCCAAGGAGATTCTGCCGTGTCAGCACAGAGCCCAATGCAGGGCTCAAACCCACAAACCGTGAGATCATGATCTGAGCCAAAACCGAGAGCCGGACACTTTACCCCCTGAGCCACTCGGGGGGCTCCAATAAATAAACATTTCTTTAAAAAAGAAATATTAGCTCTGAAGGAAAAAGAAAAATCAATTTTACTTTAGATTTAAATGCATTTAAAAATGCACACATGGGGTTTGGGTCATGTGGGTAGCAAGGTTTTTAATGATCTCAAACTCACCCTGAAACTAAAACAGACAGACTATGATGACAGAGGAAAAAGCACGTGGACGAGACCTTCGGCGGCACCCAGTGGAACGTGGACATGAGTGGGTGTGGATGAAGTGCGGACAGTAGTAGGGGCACGGGAACAAAGCAGTGTCACAGAAGTGGCAGGAGGCGGGGGGGGGGGGGGGAAGGGGGGGGAAGACCCGCGAGGACTTCACAGTCGCAGATCGGCAAAATAGTCAGCAAATACTTCTCTCCAAAGCAGAGGGCCAGCCCTTGGGTGGGCCCCTGGGGCAATGGGTGTAGGAGTATTCATGGCACTCAGATAGACCTACCCGAGTTCTGAGTTGAAGACGAGTGTGGAAGGACCATGAGAGTAGTCTGTGGTGATCACATCACTCAGTGGTAGCCCAGCTCCTTGAAGACCTCATAGGTGTTCATTCAGCAAATACTCCTTTCAGAAGAACAGGAAGTCACCCTGATGGAAACTGCTGGGTTTAGCAGTAAAATGGAGTCAGAGTGACTCAGCATTACTAAAAGTGACAAAGAGAGAAGCCTCAGGGGAAGGCCTGGAGGAAGTCCATCCACTAAAATACTATAATGGGGTACTCTCTAGACCCTAGTGTCCTTTAAAGATCCCCCAAAAAGGGACCATGGCTCCTTAGAAGAATGGTGGATTGCAGTGTCTGGGACAGGAAATGGATAAGATGAACCTGAAACATTAAGATTGTCAAAACGAGACAGGGGGCATCTTCTGAAGGCATTCTCGTTGGCCCAAAGTGTGATGAGTTGAATTTCAGAAATAACCGATGGCACGTGATTGGCGACCATTAAACATTTTAAAATCTTTTGAGTTCATTACGAATACGTGCACGTACATATATATGCAGTAAAACCTTGGTTTGCAAGCATAATTTGTTCTGGAAATGTGGTTGTAATCCAAAGCACTTGTATCTGAAAGCGAATTTCCCCCTAAGAAGTATTGGAGTCTCAGATGATTCATTCCACAACCCAAAAATATTCATATAAAAATGATTACAGGGCTGTACTATAATACAAAATAATAAAGACAATGTAAAATAGGGGCGCCCAGGTGGCTCAGTCGGTTAAGCGTCTTGACTCTTCATTTCAGGTCAGGTCATGATCTTGTGGTTTGTGAGTTCCGGCTCCTCATCGGGCTCCGTGCAGGTAGCGTGGAGCCTGCTTGGGATGCTCTGTCTCCTTCTCTCTCTGCCCCTTCCCCCCTCATGCTCTCTCTCTCTCTCTCTCTCTCAAAAATAAATAAATAAATAAACATTAAAAATATATTTTAAAAAAAGGAAATACAAAATATAAAGAAAAATAAATTAACCAACACTTACCTTTGAAAACCTTCATGGCTGGCGTGAGGGAGACAAGAGAGAGGAGGGTTATTGTGTAGGACGACTTTGACTATCGGTAACGGAATCACTGCTGTCTGTTGCCTCAGTGGAGTCTTTTTCCTTTTGTGCAACTTTAACAAGGAACCTATCCAATGACACTTGCTTTTGCTTCCTTTTGAGGATTTCGCAGAAATGTGACATTGCATGGTCGTTAAACAGATTCATTGCCTGCACCGCTACAGCCTTGCTTGGGTGGTGCATTTCTACAAAATCTTGCACCATTTCCCACATTTTACCCATCTCCCTGATCTCACCTGAACTGAGGGATTCCTCTGCCTTTTTCTCCTCCTCTGCAGACGAGATGCAGACATAGACTTCTTACAAAATCTTGCAATTTTGGCCACTCACATACCTCACTCATACTTCTTGATCATTTCCTTTTTAACTTCCACCGTAATCATCTCCTTCTTGTTCCCCCTTTTCTTTTCAACCTTTGTCTGCATGGGGGCCATCGTATATGCTCACACGCATGTTGACTACAGGACAGTATTAATAAACTTGTTATATGCTGTATTTAATGTAACTGGCAATAAGGCAGCAGAGGAAAGGGTCTATATCTGCAGGCAACCTGAGCTAGAATGAAGCAAAGCATTCCTAGCTTACTCTTGTACGGAAAAGCAAAGGGCTGTCCAGAGGTGCTTTGAAGTGCTAAAAAATACACCAGTGCCAGTTGTGGGCACCTTCCAATGTTCTGAAAAATCACTGATTTCTGCCAAGCACCACGGCCTAAAGTCAAGCATCTGAGCATGGGAGATGATCACCCACAATCCTGCAGAGAGAGAGAGAGAGAGAGAGAGAGAGAAAAGAAGAAGAAGAAGAAGAAGAAGAAGAAGGAGGAGGAGGAGGAGGAGGAGGAGGAGGACAAGGAGGAGGACGAGGAGGAGGAGGAGGAGGAGGAGGGAAGAACCATTGGCTCAGTTGTGATCACGTGACATTCGGCATCACCTACTGCTCGTATTACAAACATCGCTCATTTATCAAGTTAAAGTTTATTAGAAATATTTGCTCATCTTGCAGAATACTTGCAGAACAAGTTACTCACAATCCAAGGTTTTACTGTACTTGCATACTTAAGTTCATATATATACTTGGATACATGCACCCATGTCTATTTAATGACAACGAAAGCACCAATAGGAATCTCATTGGTCTACACAGAGGAAATTAGGGCATCACCACTTGATTTTTGTAAGTGGTAGTTTAAAGAGAATCACAATTCTCCTGTCTTACCTATGACTACTGTATTTCAAAATGACCAAAGAATCCTAGTTCAGGAAGGATAGTTCTTATCTGCCGAATAATCACATCTACTGAAGTTGAAGGAAATATGACAATTAGAAAATCATTTAAACCCTTAATGAAATAGTCCCGACAAACTTTATTACCTGAACTTGCTGATGAACTTAGCATGACCGAAGATGAGAAAGCCACACATGATATGGGTGCAAAGACAGAGAGGTTGGGTGGCACATGGGTGGCTCAGTCGGTTAAGCATCGGGCTCTTCACTTGGGCTCAAGTCATGATCTCACAGTTTGTGGGTTCGAGACTCACACCGGGCTCTGTGCAACAGCGTAGAGACTGCTTTGGATTCTCTGTCTCTCTCTCTCCCTCTCATGTGTTGGCTCTCTCTCTCTCTCTCTCTCAAAATAAATTTAAAACAAAAGAAATAAAGAGGCTGAACCTCATCTAATCATATCATTAGAACTAAATTCCAGTTTATGAGGAAAATGGCCACAGAGGAACCCATTGAAAATTCAGAATTTGGGATTTGCTGCAAAACAGCCCACTGGCTTCTTCAGTAAGTTGAAGACATGAGAGAGAAAAGAAGGAGGACCTTCTTTGGATTAAAAGAGAATCAAGAGACATAGCTGTTAACCATAGAACAATCCAGACTTAATCGGATCAATTGTAAATAATAATAATAGTTAATAATGATGTGTTTTTAGCCCCTTGGGTAAAAATGAATTTGGAATAGATACTAAATGGTACCAAGAGGTTATTATTACTATTGTGTGTTACCGACATTGTGGTTTTATGAGAAAACTTGTGTTTTTATTAGAGAAGCATACTAATGATATAGTGATGACAGACGTTCTATGATTTGACTCAGTGTGTCAGCACCAAAAGCAAAGACTATAAAGAAGTAAACAGATAGGTGATAAAAAAATTTTTCTGCTGCCTCTTGTGTCTGGGTGATGAATATGTTGGATGCATTATATTATTTTTTTCTAATTTTGTGCGAGTTTGCAAATTTTTGCGATAACTGGTTTTTAACATGTAGATATACAGTTTGAAGACAAGGGGATGAAAATTAAATACGATGCTGTTTGTTTGTACTAATTTTATACATGAGCAAATATCCCTCCAAGAGCCTGTCACAAGGGTTGCTTAAATTGTATACTTAATATACAGAAGAAATGCCCCGCTCCTTTTTTGTAGTTTTATTGAGATTTAATTTACCATCTCTAAACTTCACCCACATTAACTATACAATTCAGTGATTTTAGTAAATACAGAAAGCTGTGCAACCATGGATGTCATCCAATTTTAGAACATTTCCACCACCCAGAAAAATCCCTGGGGCCCATTTGAAGTCAATTCTAATTCCCATCTCCAGCTCCGGGCAACCACTAATCTACTGCCTGTCTCTATAGATTTGTGTTTTCTGTATATTTCGTATAAATTGTATCTTACAATTGTGGCTTTATATCAGGCTTCGTTCACGTAGCATGATCTTTTAAGGTCCATCTGTGTTGTAAGATGTATCCGTAGGTCACTCTTTTTTATGGCTAACTAATAGTCCATTGTATGTATATACACATCTCATTTATCCCTTTACTGATGGCCATTTGGGTTGTTTCCACTTATTGGCTGTTATGAATCCTGCCTGAGGATTCTAGTTTTTTCTCTACTTCCACTTGAGCCCTTGTTCTTGTTTGTGGTTTTTTATTAGAGCCATCCTAGTGGGTATGAAGCAGTATAAACACTGTAGTTTTTTTTTTAAATATAATTCTAATGTGTATTACCCCAGTGGCTAATGTTATGGAGCATCTTTCCATGTGCTTATTAGTCATTTGTGTGTCACCTTTGGTGATTATCTATTCAAATCTTTTGCCCATTTTTTGAGTGAGTTGTTTCTTCTTATCATAGAGATGTCAGGGTTCTTTATATTTTTTGGAGATAAGTCCTTAATCAGAAATACTGCTTGCACATATGTTCTTCTAATAGGTTGCTCCTTATTGTTTTCTTAATGGTATCTTGGAAAATATAAAATATTTTAATTTTCATGATGTTTAATATAGTGATTATTTTTTTGCCCCTGGTGTTTTTGGTGTTGTGTCTAAGAACTCTGCCAGACCCAAGGTCATGAAGATTTGTTTTAGCTCAAACGTTTAGACCTACCACCCACTTTGAGTTAATTTTTGTAGGTGTTGTGAGGTAAGACTTCTAAATTCTTCTTTTTGAAATGGATATCCAATTTTCCCATCCCTTCTTTTTAAAAAGTCATTAGAATTATACAATGCTATCTTAAAATTTCCATCAATGATTAGTTTCAGAATTATAAAATTTAAGTGAAATAATTGGGTATTGCTTTTTTGTGACTAGTGTTAGAAGTGGCAGCTTTTGGGGCGCCTGGGTGGCTCAGTCGGTTAGCCTCCAACTTCGGCTCAGGTCATGATCTCACAGCTTGTGAGTTCAAGCCCCGCGTGAGGCTCTGTGCTGACAGCTCAGAGCCTGGAGCCTGCTTCGGATTCTGTGTCTCCCTCTCTCTCTCTCTCTCTGCTCCTTCCCCACTCACACTCTGTCTCTCAAAAATAAATAAACATTCAAAAATGTAAAAAAGAAAATAAAAAGGAAAGAAAGAAAGGAAAAGAAGTGACACCTCTTGTTTTCTGGGTTGTGAGCTTCTCCTACGGAAAAACTTCTAACCCCGCCTACCAAAGGAGTGACACCTTCTCTGTGTCACCTTCTCCAGCACCAACCCTACATCCCACTCTAAACAGAGCAACAGATTTTATAACTCTGTAGTCCATAAGAAAGTAACTTGCTCTTCAACACTCTTCCAAATCTGTCTGTAACTTCCATCAGGAGGGTATTGAAGCGATAAGGCCTCTGCTGGCAAGGGCTCCTTGCTGTTGTGGGCCTCTTAGGTCTATAATCCCTCTGGAGCCCATACCCAGACAGTGTAGGAAATGTGAGTGTAAGTAATTATGGGCTATGGAATTTTTCAGTTACAGTGGGTGAACCACAGAAGAGTCCTAGAAACTCGGTCGGTCACATATCCTTCACGAGATCATTAGGTTCCCTCATTGTATCCCATGAGAACATTCACGTTGTTCTTATAAAGCTCCAGGGAGGTGAGAAGAGCAGCGGGTTTGTCATGGATTTCATCTCTCATGATTGCAAGGGAAGCAGCTTTAGCTCAGTGGGTCTGCCATTTTCCCATGGTCTATTGGTCGTCCCTGGTGGCTGTGGAATCACAGCACCTTCAAGAGGACATTCCACATGGTTCTTGGATACAATAGAGGGTATCCAGCCCTTTGCTTTGGGGGTTACTGCAGGTACATTGAAATAGGCACAGTGCTTTTCTAACTAAGGTGAAGATAAGAAAATTTCAGGAACCAGGAGCCCATATCTGTTCTTTATCCTTACGGAGACCAGTGTGACCACCCATGTGTGTGGTCCAGTGCAAGTTCAGAACAGGAAGAATAAAAGAGCAAGGAGACTTTTATTTTGGGCACCCAAAAGGGGATCTCTATTTTTACATTCTTAATAATATTCCTTGAGAATATCAATTCCTCAAAGCAAGCTTAGACATTGAGCTGGGTGGTTTCCACTGACCCACTTCTTGAGAGTATTTGGTCCCTTTCCTCATTGGGCTCAAGAGTTTATAAAACCAGCTAAACATCATTTGGGAGAACGGGTGAATTAGACACTGTCATAATGTTAAACAACTATTTCTGCTACTGTTGTTCTTTGGAAAGGAGAAGTCTGACATCGTCTGGTTATAGAACAATCCAATTTCTGGCCTGGGCCAACAATTCCGGTAGAAGCTTGCTGATTCTAAAGTTCCTCATTATTTAGTGGGAAATGAAAAGTAGAACCTTTTCTGCTGCCACCTTTTGAAGATTTTGAGCAGAAGAAATGTATATGAATAGGGCTTTTCTTTCTGTTCTTTAATAGAAACTTGAAGGTCTGTCGTCAATAGTTAGTATGACGTATAGAATTTAACTTATACGTGAGGTCCTCTGATTCTAAATGGCCACTTCAACTCATTCACCGTGTCTCATAAGAGTTTTTCTTTCTTCCTCAGACCCAGCGAACTCAGCCCCATCCATACTGGATGGGTTTGATCATCGCAAAGCCATGGCAGGGCAGCGTGTGGAGTTGCCTTGCAAAGCGCTTGGGCATCCTGAGCCAGATTATCGCTGGCTGAAGGACAACATGCCCCTGGAACTTTCTGGAAGGTTTCAGAAGACCGTGACAGGGCTGCTCATTGAGAACACTCGTCCTTCAGACTCAGGCAGCTATGTGTGTGAAGTTTCCAACAGATACGGAACTGCTAAGGTGATAGGCCGCCTGTACGTGAAACGTAAGTTGGAGGGTAGCTTGGAACAGTGATGTTGGCTGCCATTGATGGAGCTCTTGATACAAGATGACTTCCAGGCTCTTGCTATAGCCTTCCATTAATCCTGACAACAGTCCTGCTGAGACCAATATTACCCCATTTTGCAGATGAGGAAATGAATGCTCAGACAGATTGCTCAAGATTACACAGCTGGGGTGTTTGGATTTAGGATTGGAATTCAGGTTTATCTGAACCTCCAAGCTTTCCATCAGGCCACAGACTATGTATCTGAGATCCCATTACCTAGTTGTTGAATTAACAATGGCCAGCCTGTCTGAACACTGACGGAGGAAGAGGGGCGGGCTTGTGATGTCCCTGCAAGGGATGGTAGTCCGATCACAGTGGGTGTCCTTGGCTGGCTTTCAGATGCTACTTTATGTTCCTGAATGGGGCTATTATCCACAGAAATATGGAGCTCTAAATTATCAAAATATTGGACTTAGACTCATTATTACATATCATTTAATTCAAATATGGTGGGTGTATTTCATCTCTGATTGGTTTGTAGTGACTGTCTTGAGAAGGATGCTGAAGGCAGACCCCAGAGGAAGGAGGGGTGTGACCACAGTGAGGAGCACTCTAATCTAGGCAAACACCCTCCATTTTACTCACGCAGAAACCAAATGAATGCGAGTCACATGACCACAATTGAGCGGCAGGGCGTTGGTCAAAGCAAGTGGCCCTGAGATGCCACTAGAACATTCTTTTCATAGTGTATGATTTTATATATTACATACGATAAAATATTTTTTTATCTGATGAACTGACTGATCAAGCTAAGTCATAAGAGTTGGCATTGAAAGGGAGGCATTCTCTTGACCTGGATTTTTCCAACCCCATGCCTATTAGTGCAACTGCCTGTTCCAGGGTCACTCTGGGTGTGGTCTGTTCTAGCACAATACCACCCCAACAGAATATGTTAAATATCCCAGTGACTGCTTGGAACCAGCTGCCCAGGGTGAGTCCTGAGAATATCATGAAAACGTGTTTAGGCTGGGCTTCAGAAGAAATGGAAGATAAGTTCCGCACAGCTCTATTTCTGAAGCTGAAGAAACTTCCAGATGCAATGATGCAGTACTGGAAGGCAAGGAAGAAGTGTCCCCACAGGTTCAAAACCTCCTCTGTGTTAAAACACCTTTCATGGCTCCCCATTTCCTGCTGAATAAGTTTATATTTTAGAGTATTGTCAAAATCATTGTAAGTAAGCCTGTCTGGTGATATTGCCCATACTTTTGCTTGAAAGAAAACTGACCAACTCCCGTTACATTTAATTTCTTCCTATTCCATGTATAAAGCCATCCCTATCCTGACCACAGGTCACACTCCTCCCTCCACATGGAAGAGGGTTTTCAAATACTTGAAGGTCTAAACTTTCTGTCTTTCTAACCCCAGTGCAGTGCCCTCCCCAATGCCACCCCCTGTCCCAACCATCTCAGGCTGAGCTCTCAGCGTTTATTGCTTTCTCATTTATCAAAATCTACACTTTAGAAGTTATTTGCCGAAAAGTGTTAATTCTGGCCGTACTTTGTTGTCACCCTTGTACTCTTGCCACATCTGGACAAGTCCTGAAGTGCCCCTCAAATGTTCCCCAACTCCCTCTGACTTCATGACTTCTGTCTTTCTTCTCTAGACAGAAAGCATTCTCTTGGGTTCTAAATCCAAAGCCCTCTCTTCTCCCGTCTCTTCTCCTCTGGTGCTCTCTTTATTCATAGGGCTCTGGATTCCTCCCCTCTGAGAACAAGCCTGGATCTGCAGCCTTCGCCTGGCTTCCTTCCTGAGTGTTAGACAGCATGTCTCCCAATTTTACATCAGATGTGCCACTGGCATTTCAACACAGCAGCATCGCAAAACAAACTCTCCACCATCTCTGCGTGGTCAATGGCTCTTCTTATTTGAGATGCCTTCCCCACTCCCGAGCCCCCTAAACGCAGGCTTTAAATCCTGGATCCTCCTTAAGCCTTTCCTTTCTGAGTCCAAGTCCTGCCAAGTCCTATAGATTGTAGCTCATGGTGCTTCTTAGCCACCCTCCCCACGCCCCTCCTGTCCTAGATTGAGACTTAACTGCACCTCAACTAGACATTTGGAGTGCTCCCTTACTGACCAATTTCCCCACTCCAGTTTGTGCAATACAGTATGATCAATCAATTCTCCTAAAAATGTGTTTGACTCTAAACTCACTTGCAAAAAATTCTCGAATGCTTCCTTTCGTCCCCTCTGACTTAATTCCAAGATCGTGAAGCCTTTTGAAATCTTGTTCCAGATTGCCTTTGGAATTTTTCTCCCATAATTTTCCTACAGAGATTCTGTGTCGTGTCCAAAGTGAACAGGCACGCTCTCCTTGTGACAACGGCTATGCTTCATGCCCTAATTCACAAAATGCCCTTTCTTTCCAGCTGGCCTCAGCTCTATTCATCGTTGGTATCTAAGGAATTTCCTGATCTTTCTACTGATCCCCTTCCACATAGTATATGTCTCTGATGGACCCTATATCACTTCTTGGCTACTATATTAACTCTTGTATTTGTCTCATCTGCCAAAAGACCGAACTTCTTGGAACCAGAGACTTCGTGGTGTGGTGACAGGAGATGTCAGGAATAATTGGGGTAAAAAATGGTTTTAGCTATTTACCGCTTGAGTGGATTTGGTTCAGTTAATTAATCTCTCTGAACAACCACTTCTTCTTCTGTAAAATGGATATGATAAGACAAAACATGCAGGACTGTGGGAAGACTGACTTATATAATGTACAAAAGAAGTGTAATAATTTTATGGCACATGCCAGGTGCACCATGAATATAATTCATCTCTGTCTTACCTGTAGCATTAACCCTACTTTTGGCTTCTATTAGATGTTCAGTAAATGAACTTGCTATGTAAGATTGGGTTTTTGTTTCATTGGTCACAAAGTCTAATATCAACCTATTTTCTTACAGCTGTGTGTTATGGGCCCTGGGTGAGCCACAAAGGGGGGTATGAGCAGGTGTTGTGACTGTGTGAGAATCGTCCAGAGAAACCCGTCAGTGCTACCGTGGGACAAGGCAAATAGGATTTAAATGTTCCAATACCTGTGTCCTTATTGGTGGCCAGAACTTGGCATTTCTTATTGTCAGTGGGTGAATCCCCACACTTACCCAGTGAGAAAGCAGTTTGACCAAATGTTGGTCTGTTTGCCACACAGAGGAAAAAGACCAGAAAAAAAACCCAAAGAGTAAAGAGGGCGCTCCTGAACAAAATGGCGCACTATGGAATAATCCAGAACATAAGAACTGTGTAGCATTGCTTACAACGATGCCTTTGCCTTGTCAGAAGCTCAGGATGTTGTTGAAATGATGTCTATGTATGTGATGTTCTTACCTTCTTTTTTTTCTCTCACCAAAATTTCCAGAGCCACTGAAAGCTACCATCAGCCCCAGGAAAGTTAAAAGCAGCGTGGGTAGCCAGGTTTCCTTGTCCTGCAGCGTGACAGGCAGTGAGGACCAGGAACTCTCCTGGTACCGAAACGGTGAAATCCTCAACCCTGGAAAAAATGTGAGGATCACAGGGATCAACCACGAAAACCTTATAATGGATCACATGGTCAAAAGTGACGGGGGCGCATACCAGTGCTTTGTGCGCAAGGATAAGCTGTCCGCTCAAGACTATGTGCAGGTGGTCCTTGAAGGTCAGTGGGCCTTGTTATAGGGTTCAGCTGCAAAAGAACCCAAACACAGAGCACTCAGAAGAATGATGAAGCAGTGCTGATAACTCCCAGTGTTAGGATTTCTGTCTGTCTGGCTAGCTAATAACTCGGCCCTGGTTTCTCAGGATACGCCGGGCTAATAAGAGACCAAGTGTTGGTGAAAGTTATAAATGGTAGAAGTACTATAATAAAAGTAACTTCACATAAAGTTAAGTAACATAAATGTCGCCCACTCATGTGTTTAGTTACTTGTCAAGTTACAGACCTCAGAAACGTGGAACATATAGTTTGGTTGACGGCGTGTTAGCCCAGACTGGAGTTTCTCGATGATGCTTTGTTGGAAGAGCCATTTGATGCTATAGGGTGGTTACCAGCATCTCTGGCCTCTGCCCGCTAGATGCTAGCAGCATCCAAGTTGTGACAACCGAAAACACCTCCAGACATTGCCAAATATCCCAGGGTTGGGGGTGGGGAGAGATAAGGAAATAACAGCCCCCAGCTGAGAAGTACAATTTTACGGGCAAAGCGTAGGGCAAAATTTCAGTATAGTACTTGGTGGAAAGAAAAAAAATGGCGTCTGGTTGGCACAGTTGTCACTGATCGGGTCCAGATATTCACCAATTTAGGTGAACAGAATTTGTGAGGAATGACCTCGGGTTATTATAGTAGGTTTCAGGTGTGTTGTTTTCTTTTCTTACTGTCCTGCTTACATCTTCAAGGTTATCAATCAGCCAGGGAAAAAAAGCTATCCAGGTAACATTCAAGTGAGACATACATTTGTCACCAGATAATTGAACAAGCTTTTGTCTGCGTATGTGTGTGTGTCTTATTGGAAATTCTGTCTTTACATATAATTTAAAATTCATTTGATGTCAATTGATTAAAATAATGACGTGACTTTCCTATAGTCTAAAGAGAAAAAATATTTACGTATGAACATTAGTTTAAAATATGCCTTGATGCTCTTAGGGGATATTTCTGTTATTGTTTTTTTTAACCTTAGCTTATTTTTAAGAAGCGGGCTTAGCAATGAGATTCTTATTTTGATTCGGGCATTTTCTTGCAAACAGTTTTTTTTTTTTAAAGCAGAGGCGAAATTGCCAGAAGGCTTGGGACTCCTATTAAATGCCTGACACCGTGTTCCCCGTAATAATTAAGTACAGAAAGTAATCAATTTGTACAGAGCCAGTTTGGTGCTGCTGATGCACTATAGTCCTTACATAGCCACTATTTTTAGATTCTTTGTAGAAGAGGGACAGAGTACCTGTCTAGGCCTAGTTACCTTGGCAACTATCTCGTGTGACTAAGAAAACCTAAAGAGCATATTGATAATCCATAATGATGTCGGAAGATTTCAGGTTATCAGAGAGTGACAGCAAGAAAGATTTCAAAGACACTCAGGTCTCACTGGGAAAATAATGTCTGCTTTCATCTCCAAAAAAGCCTGTCACTTGAATAAAAAAAAAAAAAAAGGCGGGGCAGAGGAGCATAGCGAGCATTCTCATGGATTTATTTGTCGCGTGTCAGTTTCCATTCAGGACAAGAAGCTTCACTTTATTTTTTCTCTTCTGAGAGATGACAGTATGAATGTAGCAAAAGAGAGCAGAAGTGTAGTTATAAATACATATCTAGTAGCTGCCTTAAAATGGACTCTAACTAGTATCCTTGGCTATAACCTCCTATTATTCCCATTGAAGTAGCTTTAGGTTAATGTCAATTATAAAAACTCACAATACTGTGAGCTGAGAATGACCATTGATATAAACGCAGAATCTGGGAGTATTTTCTAGGAGGCCAAAGAAACTGGGAGTTTTAAAAGAAACTGGAAGTCTGAAGAAACTGAAATCTGACAATTAGAGATTCAAGATCAAACCAGAGCAACTGGAGAACGGAATAATAAAAAAGAATAAGAACAGGTCCTACTTCAGAAAACGATAGAATAGCATGTATCAGATTAACCTGGAAGTAGATAAAAATTATGAACTTGGGGAAAAGCAAAACTGTACGTGGACACTGGAGAAACACGCAAGAGCGGGTGGAAAGGATTTGACCCATGAAAGAAGAGGAAAGGGTTAGGTGATATGTGCACTGATACCACTTTTCCCCTGAGGACAGTCCCCAGGCTTTGTGAGGTAAGAGGGGAAACCTCGAATACTAGAAGAAAAGCAGAAAGCCATAGTTCTATGGGATTGACATACAGAAGGACAAAAGTCTGCAACGTCAAATCACCTGCAGTTGAGGAAGATAAGTTGAAATTCCAGTAAGGAGGGAATTCCTTACATTCCGAACAGTGGGGAGTCCTAAAATCTAAAGATAAACTTCCCTGAAAAACTTACTTGACACCCGGACTGGAAAATGTGGAAGATAATCCCAGTAAAAATTAAAAAGAAAAATAACTAGACATACAAAAAAGAGAAAGTAGGTAGTAGAAATAGACCTTGAGAGAACCCAGATGAATGTTAGACAAAGACTTAAAAACTTCTATTTAAAATATGGTCAATACGTTAGGGTCACCTGGGTGGCTCAGTCGGTTAAGCGTCCAACTCTTGATTTCAGCTCAGGCCACGATCTCACTGTTCCTGGGACTGAGTCCTGTGTTCAGCTCTGTGCTAACAGCATGGAGCCTGCTTGGGATTCTGTCTTTCCCTCTGCCCCTCTCCCCCACTCCCCCACTCATCTGTCTCCTCTCTCTCTCTCAAAATAAGTAAACATCTTAAATAAACAAACAAATAAATAAAATAGGTTCAATAAGGAAAATACGGGCATAATGAATAATTATCTGGGAAAGACCAGAAGAGAAAATGAAAACTATAAAAAGGAACCAGTAGAAATATAAAAATTCAGTGTATTGGCTTTAATGGAAGATTGGAGAAGGAAGAAAGGATCAGTGAATTTGAAGATAAATTAGAATACATTATCCTGTTTGAAGCACAGAGAAAGAAATCTGCAAAGGAAGTGAGCAGCGTCTCAATGACATGGGACATTCATTAGATGGTCTGATCTCCATATAATTAGAAGTCCGGAAAAACAGAAGATTGAGACTGGGGCAGAAAAAAATATTTGAAGAAATAATGGTGCCAGTTTTCCCAATTTTGGTATTAAAGTTACAGAGCCAAAAATCAGTAAATCTCAAGTATAATCACATGCAGACACATTATAAAGAGTGCTGTTGCTGAAAACCAAAGATAAATAAAAAAATCTTATAAATCTGAGAGAGGAGAACTCTTTTCTTTTTTTAATTTTTTTAAACATTTATTCATTTTTGAGAGAGAGAGACAGAGCATGAACAGGGGAGGGGCAGAGAGAGAGAGGGAGACACAGAATCTGAAGCAGGCTCCAGGCTCCGAGCTGTCTGCACAGAACCCGACGTGGGGCTTGAACTCACAGACTGAGAGATCATGACCTGAGCTGAAGCCGGACGCTCAACTGACTGAGCCACCCAGGCACCCCTGAGAGAGGAGAAATCTTAAGTAAAGGGAGATATCAGTACAAATGATGGATGACTTCTCATCAGATATTTTGGAGGACAGAAGACAGTGGAACAACATCTTTGAAATGTTGACAAGGATAAAAAAAAAAAAAATCCCTGTTGACCTAGGTTCCTATATCTGTGAAGAATAGTCTTTAAAAAACAGGGAAAGTAGATATTTTCAATAAACCAAGGCTGGAAGAATGTGATAGCAGAAGTTTTGACACATGAAGTCACTGAAGGCAAAAAGGAAATGACCTAAAATGGAAATTCAGATCTATAGGCATAAAGCCCATTAGAAAAGGCAGGAAATATGTTAGTAAGCATTCAGAATTTTTTTTCTCTTTTAATGTCTTTAAATGATAATTGACAAATTATAAAACTTTAACACTGTTTTATAGAGTTTAGGTATAAATAGATGTAATAACACAAAGCACAGAATATAAATGAAATTATTTGTGCTAGGGTTTTTACATTTCACATGAAGTAACGTAATTTTCACTTTTAGTCCATGAAATCAAAATTATATAGATGCACACACACATATATTAGACATATGAATATTTATGTGTATATATCTCTACATAAATATGTGTGTGTATATATACATATGTAGTGTGTGTGTATATACATGTATATATACACACACAAATATGTATATCTGTATCTATATCAATATAAAACTGAGTTCAAATTTATCCCATAAACGTACGATTGGCAAAACATAAAATCAAAATTTATGTATGTATAAGGCATCATATTAATAGAATATAGGAGAAAAACCAATTGATGACTTCAGTATATTCAGAAAACACCATTTGACAGGATTCAACATCCATTCAGAATAAAAAATTCTCAGGAAACTAGAAATGTAAGGAACTTCTTTGACCTAATGGCATTTATGAATTTATTTACTTAAATGATTTATTTATTCATACTTAATGGCTGAGGACTAAATATTTTTCCTTTAACATTGGGACTGAGGATGTTCACATATACCTCTTCTATTCAACACTGTTCCAGAAGTCCTAGGTAGGCATGACTAAAATGCATAAAATTTGTAAAGGAAAAGTCTCAACTGTCTTTAATCACAGACCTTGTTGTTTACATGGAAAATTCCAAGTAATCTATAAAACAATTCCCAGATAAGTTTAGAAACTCAAGATACAAAAACACAATTTTTTTTGTGTTTATATAGTAGAAACCAACAATTGGAAAATAATATTTTAAAATTTCCATTTATATTAGGATAACACAAAAGATACTTGGGAATAAAATTAACAACAGATGTGCAAGATTTCAACATGTGAAACTATACAACTATACATTGCTAATATAGAATTGTGATGACCTAAAAAACTGGAAAGTATACCATATTTAAGGACTAAAAAGCTAAATATTTTTAAGGTAGCAGTCCTCTGTAAGATAATCAATGTAATCCTAATAAAAATGCCAACAGCGTAGAGAAGTGAAAGTCCGGGGACACCTAGGTGGCTCAGTTGGTTAAGTGTACAACTCTTTATATCGGCTCAAGGCATGATCTGGCAGTCGTGAGCTTGAGCCCCATGTTGAGCTCTGCACTGAGCATGAAGCCTGCTTGGGATTCTCTCTCTCCCTCTCTGTCTGCCCCCCCCCCCGTCTCTTGCTTTCTTCCTCTCTCAAAATAAATAAATAAGCATTTGAAAAATAAAGAAAAATGGAAGTCCTATAGTCTAAGTTGATTTAAAAGACATGCATGAGAAAGTTAAAGGACTGAGAATTGTGCAATCTTTAAAAAAGAATAAAGTTGGAGGACTCATACTAGCTACATTAAACGATACAGATACATAACTCAATAGAACATACTAGATGGTCTAGAATATGCCCACACATATATATGATAAATTAATTTGCAAGAGAGTCCACAATATTCCAAAGGTAAAGGAAAGTCTTTTTGACAAACAGTACTACACAATGAATGTAATAACAACAACAACAAAAAATGAATATCAATCCCTACCTCACACCTTATACCTTACACAGATTTAATTTGCTCTAAAATATAGACTGGGATATAAAATCCCAAACTATGAAGTCTCTAAAAGGAAACATAGAAGAATTATTCATCGTCTGAATGGTAGGCAAAGCTTTCTTAGGATAAAGAAAGCAGTAAAAGTCAAATACACCATTAAGAAAATAAAAGGCAACTACAAACTGAAAGAAAACATTTTACATATGCAAAAACACACATCTCTTATATATATGTGTGTGTGTATATATATATATAATGTCTGGCACACATTTTATGTAACTAATATATCTGACAAGTATATTTGACCATTATAAGATACATGATAGATATTTGTTTTCAACATACGTAAAGAACTCCTACAAATCAATAAAACGTAGTCTAACATAACAACGGACAAAAGATTTGAGTAGATATTTCACAAAAGGAGATACACAAATGGCCACTAAGCACATAAAGACAACATTATTTCCATGATACCCTTGCCAAAAATGCACAACCTGCATCTAATCATGACAAAACAGAAAAAACAAAACAGAAAAAAGTGTGACCAACTGGCTATGGAGTAATTCTTCAAAATGTTAAAGCCAAAAAATGCAGAAGAGAGCAAAGAATGATCCAGATTGAAGGATGCATGCTAAGGAAGCATGACAGATAAATGGGATGTGTGCTACTAGTTGGGCTGGGAGAGAGAGCTGGGAGGGACATTGTTGGTCAGCAGACGGACTTTCCATATGGACTGCGTGTTAGGTGATGGAACACTTCCAAAGTTTCACTTCTTAATTTCGCTGCCTGTCCTATGGTAATAGTAGAATGTTTGCAGGATAGAGAACCCACACTCTAGGATTATATGGATTTGAAGTTCAAGAAGAGGCAAACAAAGTCACATTGAAAGAAATCAGGACAGTGATTCCCTCTGGTGAGAGGGGATTGGTTGAAAGGAACCCTGGGCAAGTTGTGGGGTCCTGAAATGCTTTATGTTGCAGTCATTTGGGTGGTTACACAGTGTACGTATTTAACAAAATATTCTGCTTGTACACTTAAGATCTGTATGTGTCACTGTATGTAAACTATATCTACAAAAAAAGGTGTAACTGAAGAAAACAGTCACAACACAGATTTTTAAAAAAGACACGTTTTCAGTGCATAGTGTAAAAATCAGTGCAAAGAAATATACAGCTCTGCACATCCAAAAAAAAAAAGTTGAATTGTAAGATTAAATAAAATAACATTCCTCAGCATCGACAGCCGATTACGTACAAAGACTAACAATCATGGTGACGTCTCACTTCTCCGTAAATAAAGGCAGAGCGTGCTGAAGCAGAGTGTGTGGTGTTCTAAGGGTAAAAACACAGGTTCTTTACTTTAATATTATGAAGCCCTTTTTTTCATCTTTGATACTAAAGCAAGATGCTTGCAATTCAAGAACACTGCAATACTCCACTGTGGTTGCACGTGGGGAAAAAACATACTCAAGGGCCTTCTCCAGTCACCCAGGAGTTGGAATGAAATTGACATTCAGGAATTTGCAAAAGGAAAGACGGTAGAGGGCTCAGCAAAGCACCCCCATCAGGAGAACCCTACATGGCTGGTCCCTCTGGCCACAGAAATAGGCTTCCAGGTTTCCAGGGAGGAGGAATGGGTGGGGCGGGGAGGGGGGAGGGCGGAAAGAGAAACTCTTCAGGGGTACTTGTAAGTGTTAACAGTTATCTTTCTGTGATGGAATTGTGAGCTAGCTTCAGGTGTGTTTCCTCCATTTGTTTGCTTTCCAATTTGTCCACAGTGAGTGTGTGTGTGTGTGTAAATATATATATATATATACATATATGTGAATATGTATGCATATATATGCATGCATTTATGATTGCTACCATACAGTAAGAGGGAAATGGTTCATATATATGATGGAAAGACAATGGAGTATGAAAATTTTGTCTTTGTTGAAAATATTGGAAATTCCTGTGGAAAACTCCCTAAGACCTAGATCTTACTTTGCCTGGGACAGTCTGAGGCTGTGCCTGCCTCCCTGGCATAATTACTTCTGGTATCTGTTTTGTTCTCAAAACTGTCCCATGTTGGATGATAAATTTGTACAGCCACCAACTTAAGACACTTACAGAGATACTTATTACACACTGGAAGACTCAAAGTTTATTTGGCTTTGATCCCACTCTCAGAGTTTCCATGACATTTACATGGACTTCCCACTTATCATTAAAACTATAAAGGATGATTTTTTATGAGAAAATAAAGAAGGTGAACCTATCCGTCTGTCAGTCTTTACTCCTCTGAACAAGTCCCTGGGGCATAAGCCCTAATTATCTCAGAAGTGGAAGGCTAAAGTGACCATTTGGAGGGGTGGGTTTCCTCTGTGTTTATAACATGTAATAGGGACCTAACAGGTCTAGATTGTAGACTTCTTGGGAGCTGACGTTGTGTAACTTGAGCATTTCATGAGACTTGAGGTTTCATGATTGTTCTTCTTAGGACAATCAGGAAATATATAGAAGTAATTTATTAAAGGTTGCTAACACTGTTTGCCTATTTTGAAAATGAAATGTTGCTCTGCTTGGAATTTAGCTCTAGCCATAAAACCAGACTTGCCTGTAGTGTTCAATAACCAGCATGTCTGTCTCCTAACCATTACACAAATGTACTTGGAGGTCGTTTAATTATTTGTATGTGCCACTTCCTTCCATCCTTTGTCTTCCTGCAGACGGAACTCCCAAAATTATTTCTGCCTTTAGTGAAAAAGTGGTGAGTCCAGCAGAACCAGTCTCCCTCATGTGCAACGTCAAGGGAACTCCGTTGCCCACCATCACGTGGACCCTGGACGACGACCCGATCCTCAAGGGTGGCAGTCACCGCATCAGCCAGATGATCACGTCGGAGGGAAACGTGGTCAGCTACCTGAACATCTCCAGCTCTCAGGTCCGGGATGGGGGAGTCTACCGCTGCACTGCCAACAATTCGGCGGGAGTCGTCCTGTACCAGGCTCGAATAAACGTAAGAGGTGCTTGTCAAATCAGCTCCTCAAAAAAAACAAAAACAAACAAAAAAAAAACAACAACAAAAAACCCAAAAAACAAAAAAAACCACATCTAACTCACTGTAGTGGAGAAGAAGGTTTCTGCATGCCCTGAGCTGAGTCTCGGAATGCCGAAAACAGATTCACCGTTGCTTCCCATTTCCTACCCTCTCCTTTCGGCTCCAGAATGGCCCAGATTGGGTTCATGTGGGAAGTGGCATTTTGTTCTTTTCGGTCAGCTTGTTCTCTTTGTTACTCTTCGATTTGTCCACTTGATCTTTTCTTTCCCGGTTTATGCTCTGCACGCTCTTTTCCTTCCTCCTCCTCTTCTGTTCTTCCACATTCATGGTAAAGCTCCATGTACCTGGTATTTTAACTTACATTCATAGTGCACCATGGCATAACCTCCGTCTTGATAAACCTACGTCATGGAGAGAGTTTGAAAATTGAATTGCTCCCGGTGTTTTCACAAAAAACAGCATGATTGTTCAGGGCAGACTAATTACTTTTTGTTGAAGAAATTGCCTCTTCTCTTGTAATTCAAGACGTTTTCATAGAAGTAGTTGATACTTAGAGTATTTAACACTCCTTCGATCCATTTGAAAGTAATGAAACGAAAAGGAAAAAGGACTGCTCAGTAGAAGAATCCAAATGCAGAGAAGATCGTGTAATAGAAAAGTTGAAAAAGATATTTTTCACATGGAAATAATCTACATTGTTTTTCTTTTACTCAAGGAAAAGTGTACCCGTTTCCACACATGAGATGTACCCTTAAATTATTTTCAAGAGTTCCTTTGTGTCTCTCTAGGGCCTGCAAGCATTCGGCCAATGAAAAATATCACAGCCATCGCAGGACGGGACACGTACATCCACTGCCGCGTGATTGGCTATCCGTATTACTCCATCAAATGGTACAAGAACTCTAATCTGCTTCCTTTCAACCACCGCCAAGTGGCATTTGAGAACAACGGCACTCTAAAACTCTCAGATGTGCAAAAGGAAGTAGATGAGGGAGAGTACACGTGCAACGTGCTGGTTCAACCGCAGCTCTCCACCAGCCAGAGTGTCCACGTGACGGTCAAAGGTAAGGCTCTTCTCCCTGTCCCCACACGTCTTGCCCTTACTCAGCTCTTTCACCAGAGGGACGATGAAGAGCAGGGGGGATCTTAGAAGCTGCATGTTTACGGTAGGACAGTTACAAAAACAGGAAGGATAGAGTACCTCACATGTTCTGATCTCTTGACTCCTCAATGCATCCACTCCTGCATCAAGAGCTGTGGTTGATACGATTTTCTTTTCATGTGGAATTTTTGGTTTGGTTTTCCAGAGGACGTGTGTTGTCAGTATTACCACAAGAAGAGAGAGAGAGAGATCATTGGCTTCATTACCTAGTTGTCCGACAGATCATTTTAAAACACATATAGATCTTTCTCCACTTACGATGGGGTTACGGCCCAATAAACTCATTGTAAGTTGAAAATGTAGTAAGCCAAAAATGTATTCAATATATCTCACTACCAAACCTCGTAGCTTAGCCTAGCCTACCTGAAACATGCTCAGAACAGTAACATTCGTCTGCAGTTGGGCAAAAATCATGCAATGCAAATCTGACTTTATAATAAAATGTTGTCTATATCCTGTAATGTATTGAATACGGTACAGAAAGTGAAGAACAGAAAGGTTGTGTGGGTGAAGTATGGTTGTCTGTTTGGGTTGTTTACCCCTGTGACTGCTGGCTGACTGGGAGTCGTCTAGCATCAACGTGAGGGTATCTACTGCATAGCACCAGCTCTGGGCGGTGGGGGGGGGAAGTAGGTTCAAAATTCAAAGTACAGTTTCTACTGGATGCACTCGTCTTCTACACTATCGTGAAGTGGAAAAATCATAAGTTGAACCATCCTAAGTTGAGAACCATCTGAATCTTTGTTTTCCTAAAAAATCCTGAAAGCACGTTCTTGCAGAATCCTACCAGAAGAGGTTTTCTGTAACAGATCAAGACTTCAGACTTCTCATGTTGAATAGATGATCAGGTCAAAACAACAACATAGGAATTATATGATTAAAGAGCTCCACAGAAAAATTCCTTGATTTTTAAATGATTCTTTACATCTCAGTTCACCAGGATGAACTTTGGGGGATGAACAAAGTTTTCCATGGCCTTCCCCAACCTTTTTCCCCTATAAACCTTGTTAGTTTACCTTTCCAGGACACCTATAAATACACATACACACACACACACACATACACACACACACACACACACACATGCACACACACACATGCACACACACACAGATGTGCATGCACACATATAATCTGTGTAATATATCATATATGTTATATAATACGTAGCATATATGAGGTATAATTTCACATTAATAATTTCAGTCTTTTAAAAATAGCCACATATCTTAAGACTTTTCTCAGATCATTAGAATTTCTTGGTAAACCAGACTGTGATAGCTGCATAAAACTTCATTTTGTAGTTGAATTTATTTCTTCAACTGCCATTCCTGAAACATCTGCTTGATGCTGGGCTCTACTCCAGGCATTGAGGGAAACAGTGATGAAGAAGGTAGACAAGTTTCTTCCCCTGTCGAACTCTCCTTCCAATCACGAGAGACAAATAGTAAACAAACAAAACAAGCAAATAAACCAGAAAGTATAATACAATGTAGAGAATTAAAACATGTCAGTATCTTAAATATTAGCTGCATTGGAGAATTAGAAGCTAGATCAATGAATGTTTGGTGCTTTGCTGTCTTAAAATTCATTTTCTATCTGAATGAATGTCTTACCCACACATTGTTTTGTAACATAGTAAGTTGATCATTTGGAAATTATTGGTTTGCTGAGTTAGGTAGATCTTTGAAACATTGACACAATTTATAATAATGTCAGAATATCACCATGGTTTCATCAGAAAAGTATTTCAGTATTGGGAAGCTGTCGAGTTCATAGTGACAGATACAAGTCTTACAAAAGTCTATTCTTTTGCTTGAGAGTTTCAATTTCATTGTTTGCAGCAAATACAGTCAGTTGTGATCATAGGAGTGACAGGCTTATTTCTTTTTTTTTCTAGGAAAATGTCTGCTAGTTACCCAAGCCTGAATAGCTATAGCTTTTAGGCAGCCATTCTCTGTGGAAACAATGGAATTCCATGAAAAGAGTGGCTAGTTGAGCTTGTAACTCAGACAAGTGCACAAGTACTTTGCTTCAAGACAACCTTCCTGTTCAGCAGACAGATCAAGTGCTTTGTGCATTTTCCCCATTTTGTTACACAGAGCATAGAACTCTGGAAATGTCATGGGCTTATTATTTTTATGGCTCCATAAAGTGTCCTTAGAAACTGCTTTTGACAAAAATTGGGACTGTGTGGTGGTAAACAACACAATGACAGCTAGTACATTTTGGTGTCAGTGCCATGATTTGTGCGAAGGCCCCAGCAGTCTTACCCACCGTTACTTTTGTGTATCTATGCAAATGTCACCCCATTGAGAAAGGTGAATAATATCTTAGTGTTACAGTGAAAATGATTATCTTTTTGCCATCTCCCTAAAATGTTCTCAGGGATCCCCAGAGGTCTTCAGATTACATTTGGAAAATATCTTGGTGCTAAATATTTCTTTCTTTCTTTTCTTTCTTTCTTTCTTTCTTTCTTTCTTTCTTTCTTTCTTTCTTTCTTTCTTTCTTTCTTTCTTTTTCTTTCTTTATTTCTTTCTAAATTAGCTGCCACCAGAATATAAGCTTCTTTTTTAATTTATTTATTTAAATTCAAGTTAGTTAACATACAGTGTAGTGTTGGTTTCAGGAGTGGTACCCAGTGTTTATCACTTACACATAACACCCAGTGCATCAGCAGTCAAAAATAATGAAATATTGCTATTTGCAACAATGTGGATAGAACTAGGGTGTATTAGGCCGAGGGAAATAGGTCAGGCCGGAAAAGACAAATATCATATTATTTCATTCATATTTGGAATTTAGGAAACACAACACATGATCATAGGGAAGGAAGGAAAGGAAAAATAAGATAGAGAACCTAGAGAAGGAAGCAAACCATAAGAGACTCTTAAATAAATATTTCATTTATTTCTAATATTTAACCATTTTGAATGATGTGTCAAATGCCCTTCTCTATGCATTGGCCTTTATCTACTTGTAAGATGATTTATTTCAGGAAAAATTGCCAGTGTGACCGTTAGATAAATGGATACAGATATTTTAATGTCAGGTTTTTAGGAGACATAAATTCAAACAAAGACCATTTGAATTATTCACTTATATTCTTAAAATGTTCTCGACCAGCAGAAATCAATGTATTAATCTTTATCCTTTTAATTTTATGTGACAGAAACTGACTCAAACTGGCTTATACCCAAAAGGAGAATTTATTGGCTCTTAATAACCAAAGTATCGATCATTTTAGAAAACAAATCAGATAGTTTTGGTTTCAAGAATTTCTTTTCTTCTAAGGATATATTATGTAGAATAATCATTTTCAGGTTCTTGGCAAGGATTGTCAAATGAAAGAAGGAACATATTATTTTGTGCAATATTTCATTATAGTTGCCTGGTGAGAAATAGCCGTCAGTGAGTGGGGAAGTTGAAGGGATTTGGGATCTGCACTGCTACAGGGAGGTTGGGGAAGGCTTCTCTGAGAAACTGACATCTGATCAAGGACACGGAGGTGGGCAAGATAGCCAAACATATACCCGGGGCAAAGAGCATTCTAGGCAGAGGGAACACAAATAGTCAGGGGTGGGCCTGGCAACCTAGAGAACTAGTAGAGAGGCAATATGGCAGGAACAAAGTGGACACAGGGTAGAGGTATGCTCAGAATTAGCAGGGTCCTCTCATGGAGGACCAGGGCTGGGCTCGGAGGGTTTGAGTTTTTCCTTTGAGTGAGATGGAGGGGTGATCAGAGATGTCAGAGTAAACAGAGATGTCACCTGGCCTGGGTTGTAAAAGGGTATGCCTGACTTCTATTGCTGAGAAAAGGCTGAAGCCCAGAAGGGACAGAGAGGGGGTGAGGAGAAGACAGATTCTGGATATATTTTGAAGGTCTCCTCCATGGGATTCCCTGATGGACCGGATGTAGGTGTAAGAGGATAAAATCTGGGCCTGAGCAATGGCAAGACTAGTGCTTCTGTCAGTTGAGCCAAGAGAAGATGCAGTGAAGCAACTTAAGGGAAGAAATCAGGAGTCTACTTTTGGATGTACTGAGCTTGAAACATTAAGTGGATCCACTAAATAGACAGTTGGATAGATAAGAGTGGAATTTAGGACAGCGGAATCTTAAGCAGATTTGGAGACATCGGTGAATAAATAATGCATAAGACACAGGCCTACACGTGACCATCAGGAGACTGTGTACCTCATTGCAGATTTTCACTCATATAGACAGATTTATCAATCCCTTAGTTAGACTCACAGTAAAACCTGTGCACCAGATATCTGAAGCTAAAGTCTGATGGAAATTCGTACAAGAACTGTTTGAAATTTAAATCTGTATCTTTAAATTTCCTCGATGAGGACAGATCAGTGTATCAACCATGATCCTATCGATTGCAAAGCACAGGAGCTCATTCAGACTGGTTTAATGGCAACTACTACAGTGTATGGGGGAGGTAGGGGTGGAGGTCAAGGTTGTATTGAACTAAACTTTGGGAGGGGCAGAGAGAACGTAGGCCTTGGGGGAGGCCTGGTCTAGACCTTTAATTACCATCTGAAGCTTCTGATTCTTTGGTGTTTCCCTTTACACATCGGCTTCGTTCCCTCTGAGCAGCCCTTCCATTCGGCAAGAAAACTGGCCCTGAGCGTCCCTGGGCTCACATGCCCTTTCCCCAGTGGTTCCACCTAGGAAACTTGTAGGGAGGGATTCTGGCTCCCTCCCAGGAACAGGCCACCACCCATTCCTGGACCAGTCACTGTGAGCAGACCTATGGGGTGCCTGGACAGGCTGCCCACTTACCCCCATACGTCCACACCAGGGAGAAGGTTGCACTTATCTAAAGAAAGAGGGACATGAAAGCAACAGACATTGCAAGCTGTCTCAAGATAGTGAATTAAAACACGAACGGAGCTGATCATGACTTCTGAATGTGTATTCACTTTACTTAGTAAAATGTGCTCGGTAAACAAAGGCCCCCAAGCAGGTCAACACCTCAGAAAATAAGTTCTGTCCAATAGCTAAGAATTCTCCCTAAAGGAAACCAGCCCCAGGGCCAGAAGAATGATGTTAGGCAGCAAACGCCAAGTAAAGACCATTGATAGAAAGCATGGGGGAAGGGGCCAGGCGGAAGGAAGACGTCAGGTGCCGCAGGAAGTCAGACGGACAAGGGGACGAAGAGAGCAGAAAACCCTCTAGATGCGGGATGACGTTGAAACCAAGCAGGTCTTGATGAAACCTACAATAGACGAATGGACAAAGCAGGAGACGTCCCCGGCAGTCTCTGATGGTAGCCTTCTGGACGGCAGGTTACACCTCCATGGAGCCCACCATATGAGACTATCACACACTAACAAAACATTTGAGGGGAAAAACCTTAACAGTGGGTTTGCCAAGAAGCCTGGACTACTGAACTTGCTCAAAGAGGTGTTGAGTTGGTGTTCATTGGATGTATATAGCTTTTCACGCAGATGTCTTGGCAGAGGAGAGAGTATAGACTTTTGGTTAATCGTTGCTTCAAAGCATGTTTTAAAAGGAGCATCTTGTGAACTAAATACAGTTGTCGGCTATCAGTACTCTAGCACATCCCCTTTACTTTTATTTAATTTCATCTCTTCTGTGTTGACTGATCAAACTGTAGACACCAAAGGAGGAAATTGCAGGCTGGGCGTACCAGGATAAGCCGGCGTATGTCTGTGTGGGACTTCCCAGATGAAAAATAATACATTCTGGGTTTCTGTGTATCACCTGACATCCCCTTTCATTTTTTTATTCATTGGTCACAGTTACCTGCATTGCACTGCAGCAAAAATATTTAGAGTAATTCAGTTTAACACACTGCTTGCATTTCTTGCTTCAGATGACTTCTAACTTTCAATATATAGTAGTAATTATACACCATGAGCAATTTTAGCCTTTCCTCAGATGTTATTAGAAAGGTTGTAACCGAACTGACTTCTGAACATTTACATTTGGATTTTAAAATGTTTTGAAATGAAATATGTAAATTAAGTCACACTCCAGTGGCCGGGATTGTGGTCTATCAATGCTTTTAAAAAATTAATAACCTTTACTGATTTCAATTAAGATAAAGGTTATGATAAGGGAAGAGATAAGAAATCAACTGAATGATAGGAAAAGACAGATTTTTTTTTGCTTTGTGAATCAGGATTGAAAGACAGTCTTTTCTTATTTTATTTATATAAATAACAGCTCGATTACCTTTCTGGTTAGACTGCACAGTGAATATTTTATTCGGATAATTTCAGAAGAGCAAGTGTGATCCCTCACACGTTGGCTTCCTTGGAAAGCAGGCACACTCATTGCTGTCAATAATGCCACAAACTTGAGGGGGGGGCACACCATTTCCGTCTTGTTTCCAGGAGGTTCTTTTTTTTTTTAAACACTGAAAGCATTGTGTGTGTGTGGGGGGGGGGGGGTGCGCGTCTGTGTGCGTTTATTTCAACAACATTTGGAAGCAATACTATTTTCCAGCCATGTCCTTTTTGCTAATAGTCTTGGCCCTTTGCTTATTTTGTAGCATTGACTTACAACTTTGAAAAAAAAAAAAAAACTTCAAAGATCGATTTAAACACCACGTTAACTATTGATAATGCCTACAACGTAAGCGGTTCTGAATTATATTAACCAACTACAAGCACCATTGTGCTGCTTTCGAGCATGTAGGGAGAAATGAAAGTCAAAATCCCTTCACTTCATTTCAATTTAACAAGCAGGGTTATATTTAACACATTTCAAAGCTTTTCTTCCTCATTTTAGGTGCCACATTGAACTTGAACAGTGCCTAATTGAGTGTTTTAATTGCTAGGGACCAGCACTGCCAGGAAAGTTAATTGGCTGCTACATAAAAATGTCACCTTCTATTTATATTTATATAAAACTTTATAGTTTACAAACACTTTCATATGTGTAACCTTAATTAATGCTCACAGTGACTCTGTAATGTACATAAAGCATGAGCAGAGAAGCGGGATTAAGAGCGTGCGGGAGGCTTGCTCAAAGCTGTCCAGTAATGTATTCGGGATTCAAATACACGTCTTTGGGTTCCAGTGCAGCCCCGTAGTGGGCCTTAGAAAAGCAATCGGCATTGCAGTGGGAGGCCACGGTGGAGGGGAAGGAAATCGAGGCAATGAACCCGAGAAGAAAGCTCCTTGAAAAGTTAAGAAAGAAGATTATGTAACAATTAGGGAGGGCGTGAGGTTATTGAGGGCTTAATTTAAGAGAGAGAATGAGAACTAGTTACATTGATGAGAAGTAAAAGGAGGAATGGGTTTGGAAAGTGAGGGTGGGTAAGGACCCGAGGCGACTCCAGAAGTCCTCGCCTGGGTGACCGAGAGGCTGAGACAGGGAGCCTACGGTAGTCATGGCTTGGGAAGGGCTTTTGGAGAGTGAGGTTTGGTTGACAGCCTCTGGACCACCGTCCTGGATTCGGACCACAGGGACTTTGAAACGGGGTTTGGAGGGCTCCAATGAGTAGAGAGCGACAGTCAACACTGTAAGGGGTCAAGAGTGACTGAGGAGCATCAGGCTTTCACAATGCTTTTTCATGAGTTTTTAAAAATCAGTGTTGGCCAATAATGAGATGAGATGATGATGCTCGAAACACAACAAGAGCGATCACGGACATTAGCTCCCCCTTAGCTCATTTCACCGTGATCGTGGTGGCACTTTCCCATCCTAATGGGAGACACGCCTTTCTCATGCCCTGCCTCAAACTGAGGGAAGAATTAGGCGCCGTTGGCAGTGTTTCCGGCCTGACAGTAGAGACCTTTTGCATTCTGCCCCCTGACAGGGACAAGGCTCTGCACCAGTTGACGCGTTCTGCCCCCAGCACAGCTCTTTGTCCTCCCCTGCACCTGCTCTGTGGCCACGGCGATCTGGCTAGTGCTGCTGTGGGTGCAGCTGGGGAGGTGGAGGCTGAATTAAAAATGGGGCTCGGCTCCCATCTCTGAGCGAGCAGTCGGGAGTCTGCCTGCCGATGACATCATTCTTCGGGGGCTCCTGACAGCTGATGCCGTTTGGTCCCTTTGGCCCCAGGAGAGGCACGGCTCTGTGCGCGGCACCATGGGCAGGGCCATCCACTCCGGACATTTGCCCCTCTGCTGTTCCAACGAGGCTCGGGACCCACCTCTGTCAGGGATGACGTTCTTCTCTCTTTATCGATAAGCTCCGCTTGCTGCTGGGGTCATTGTTAGTATTGTTTGGGGGGAAACGCGGCATTTCCAGGCTAGTTTTCTCTTTCAGGTGCCTCATTAAAGTTGAGCGGCGTTGAATGTAGGGTCCTATTTGCTGGGTCTCGCGTGGCCTTAGACTGTTGTCATTCACAAAATTTTTGCACTGATTGTCAGCAACTGCTTAGGGAAGGTATAGTTTCTCTTATGAATAATATGGGAGAAAATAGGCCTAGTAGAGGAATGTAGGGTAAGGTGGTAAATGTGCATTCCTTTTGTGGGACTTTGTGGTTTCAAATGGAGATTTACATTCTTTTGGTGACTCCCAGGGTGACAAGAGAAGGCTGATGAGGTGGGGGACTTGTACCACCCCCCCCCCCTTGATAAACTACCAAGGAGGAGTTCAATGGGTGCAGGTGGCTGCATTCACTCCCCTGGCTGACGATTTACGCTCTCAAGCTCCCGCAGGAGAGAATGACTCTCCTTTGGTTAGGATGTCAGAATTGAGCTCTGAAGTCAGCTTGACTGTCTTCTTCAGACAGGTCTGTCCTAGAGGTGGAAGACCTTGTAATCCCCCCTTTGATTCTGGAAAATGAAGCTGGTACCTTTCTTCAAGGGAATCCTTCGTTAGATTTTTTTAGAAATGACACCCCAAATTGTTTTTCTCTCAGTAGAGGAAAAGGAAAAACATTATGTATTGGATTTGTTACGAAGTCAAAGAATGCAGGCTTTTACTCAGTTAAAGCTAAGATTGTGGAAGAAATAATATTTTGCAATACTTGGGCTTGTTAAACATGGGAACGTGGAGAAGGAGAGAATTACGTAGGCATGAGAAAAAAAGAAAGGATGACAAGAAAATTATGGCACTTTCCCTGCCTAGCCCGTAATCAGTCTCTTTGCAAATATACACAAGTGTACGTGTACCTATATCCAGCACACGGTAAAATACCCTCAGGTCGTGCTTAAGTAATATTTTTCTGATAATATTTTAAGTCAGGAAAAAAAAACCCCACCTCTCAATTATTGAAAATCATGCAGTGGGATCTTTCATGTGGATTGGTACATATTATAACTATATAACTTTGTGCGCATGTGATATATAACATAAATAATGCTTGCGTATTTTATTTATACTTATATATAAACATAAAATATATGCATGGGTTAAAATCATGTATAAATATTTATATTTATATGCATTGGGTGCCTGGGTGGCTTAGTCAGTGAAGCTTCCAGTTCAGCTCAGGTCAGGTCTTGATCACAGGGTCATGAATTCAAGACCTGAATTGGGCTCTCTGCTGGGCATGAAGCACAGAAAGGAGGTTATTTAAAAATTAAAATTATTTAAGATTATTAAATATATATATACACACACACTATATTCATATATAGATAGACATATTTGAGTATATATAAGAGATGCCTGCATATGCATAAATAGATGATACAAAGGTAAAGCCTTAGGGATATTAGTGAATGTGGAGTTCACCTAGATGAGACTACCGTGTGATACTCACCTTGCCCTGGACGGAACCTGCATTTTTCCCGACTCTGTCTGCACAGACTTGTGCAGTGCCCCACCCTAAGCTCTGAGCCCGTCCTGATTCTGCACAGCCCACGATCACCGTAGTTCTTCCTCCTGTCGGATACAAATCTGCCTCCTCTCGCTGTTCCCTTTTTCTCTGGTCCCATTATTCCCTCCAGGGTGGCACCGAACAGCTGACCCCCACCTCCCCGGAAGCTGCCTACTGAGTATTTATGTGTGTATTTATTTTTGTGTGTACTTAATATACTTATTTTAAATCTACTTTTTAATGCCCTTATTAAGATAGACATATAAATGGGGGCGCCTGGGTAGCTCAGTTGGTTAAACATCTGACTTCAGCACAGGTCATGATCTCACAGTGTGTGAGTTTGAGCCCCGTGTCCGGCTCTGTGCTGACAGCTCAGAGCCTGGAACCTGCTTCCGATCCTGTGTCTCCCTCTCTCTCTGCCCCTCCTCTGCTCACGCTGTCTCTCTCAAAAATAAATAAACAAAAAAAATTTGTTTTAAATAAAAACTTAAAAAAAAAGATAGACATATAAATGTATATTAAAGCATGCAGAGTAAACCTTTTTGATGTTGTCCCCCAGCCCTTTGACACTGTGCCTCGTGCTACGATGAATATTCTAGTAGATGTGCCCCTGTGTGATATTAACTTGGTATCACTAATGACTGCAGAGCACCCTCCAAAATACACTTTAGGCTGCTCCCAGCCACACACAAGAGTCCACATTTCCCCATATCTGTGCCAGTGCTTGATATTATCTGCCTTTCACAGTGTTGCAGATCTAATGCCTGTGGATTTTATTTTAATCTGCTTTTATTCCATTACTACTGACGTGGAGCATCAAACTCTTCATTGTTAGATATCTGGGTATCCCATCTCTGAATTTCCTTGGCCCAGCTCGACATCATTTTCCCTGCGATTTTTTCCTGCTTTGCTGTAATTCTTCCATGTAAATTTGAATCTCTTATTACATAGAAATGGTTGTGAGTACCTTTTTCACGGCTGCCTCTCAGTTGTCTTCCATGGGGTCTTGATTCAGAAGTCCCTGAGCTCATGGAAGATCTATTCCTACACTATTTTCTGTGTTCACTCTATGTTTATATTTCCACTGTGCACATTTAGGTCTTTCGTCCACGTTGAGAACTGTAGATACAACAGAAGTGGGTGTCAGTTTCTTCTTTCTCTGTATATTGAGACAGGTTTCCTAATACCATGAACTAGATGACCCATACTTTCCACTCTTCTCCATATACCGAGATACGACAGTGGTGTCATCACAGACAGTCTTAGTTTTGTGACATGTGCTAATGCTTTCTTTGTGGATCTCTTATCCATTAAAAAAAAAAGTTTCTTCTTAACATTTATTGGGCGTAAATCTGTGTATATGTGTTCAATTACATTTAATAGTTGTGTTATGTGTCATCTCTAGCTTTTTTTTATCCCCTTCATTGATCAGTTATTAAACTGGGTGTTAATATTACTAAGTATAATTGTTGATTTATCTATTTTCTGTCATAATCTCTGGGTTTTTTTTTTTTTGTCTTCAATTATCTACTGTATGACTCAAAAGTTCCTCTTCTTGCCTTCTTTGTTTCACATTTTTCCTAGGAGATCTTTTCTCATCTTTAACTCCTGTTTTTCTTTAGTCTTTTGTTTTATGATGTTTGGATCCAATTTTTTTAAATTTTTGTTCATTTTTGAGAGAGAGACAGAGCATGAGCAGGAGAGGGGCAGAGAGATAGGGAGACACAGAATCGGAAGCGGGCTCCAGGCTCTGAGCTGTCAGCACAGAGCCCGACACGGGGCTTGAACCCACGTATCATGAGATCATGACTTGAGCTGAAGTTGGACTCTTAACTAGCTGAGCCACTCGGGCGGCCCTGGATCTAAGTTTTAATCATGTATGTGTGTGCATGTGCGTGTGCATGTACGTGTGTGACTTTTGACACATGTTTAACACCTGTATGTTTATTTTAATTAATCTGATATCAAAGGTTATTTTAGATTTTAATTACATTGTTAGCCCCATATTTTCCATTTAATCTCTATTTCCTGTTCTCTGCTTTTACTTAGAACTAAATAGACTCACTCCAATACTGGTAATTAGATTTATGATATGATCTGTTTAGGCTAAATGGTCATAAATATGCCACAATCGTATTTCCATACAGATGAAGTTCTTTGCCCTAGCTATTCACTTCAGTCACAGAATTTGTTAATTTATTCAAGAAAGAATCAGTTGCTTGTGTTGTATATTAATCTAGGCGCGGGGACAGCATACCTTGGTTCTGCAGACCTGACTTGTTCAAGTTGTCTATGAGTGATAACAAAACCCAGAGGGTTTTGCTCTACCTTTCACTCAAAGACGCAGAACATGTCACTGCTGATACCCATCTAGTGTGAATCCTCACCATGAAGAAATTGACAAAGAGAGTTCCAGAGACTGATGCATGGACACACATCTGGTCTGACTACGTGGAGAACTGTCTGTGTAATCAGTTCTGCAAATTTATGATGATGTGAATATTGTGTGGACGGACTACCAAAACAAATATGCTGTTTGTCTATTTTCAGGCATTTAGCCATGTTGCTCCTTCATTATATCACTAGTTCAGTGCCCTGAAATTTGTCAGAGAAATTTAATTGACTTACAGCTTCATTGCAATGGTGTAACTACCTTTTTATACCCTTGTTTCACCATGACGTATTTCGACCTGTTGCTCAAGAAATGTAGCAACTTGAAGTCAGTTATAATTAATAACCAAGCTTCTGAAGAAGGGTGACCTTTTCTAAGTCAGGGTCATGGAAAATACTCCTCAAGTAAACAGATGACTGACCATCATTATAAAACAGCTGCTTGGAAAAAAAGGAACAGGAACTAAGTTTTAAAATGAATGCCTGTGCTCTTTTGAATCTTGCCAATTCTTGTCATGTAGCCTCACTGTCGTCACCTCTGGTTAGAGCCACATGGCTTTGCTTCCATGGATAATTTATATAAGCAAAAGCAAAGTACTTGCAATCCACCTGGATGAGTCTTTTCTCCATCCGGATTAGTAAAACCTGAGCTAGATTTCATTTTCTTTCTTTTTTTTTTAAGTTTCTTTATTTTTGAGAGAGAGAGCACATGCACACGTGGGGGAGGGGCAGAGAGGAGACACAGAATCTGAAGTAGGCTCCACACCATCAGGACAAAGCCTGATGTGGGGCTTGAACTCATGAACTGTGGGATCGCGTCCTAAGCCAAGATCAAGAGTCGGACGCTTAACCAACTGCACCATGCAGGCGCCCCTAGACTTCTATTTTCTTGAAGCCATGATGATTCAAATAGCTTTTCTTTAAATATTGGAGATGCAGTCTACTCAGTTTTATTACCAAGTGTAAATGTGTTGCTGCCCTTCACTGGGGGAAAAGCAGCCTGACACCCTCCTCGGTCCAAGGTGACTCTTCATTGTAAAATACAGAAATTCTCATGAATTCTCGAGTTGTTCATCATTTGTAAATGTCAAATGAACTATTTACTTCAGCATGATATGGTTATGGCTATGAAACACCTTCCAGGAAGAAACATCTCACACGACTAGGATCTAGAATCTCCTCTGGAAACCACCCAGCTCCTTCCAGCCCTGGGTTGATGATAGCATGGGTGACCCATTCTTCTTGAAAAGTGCTTTGGAAGGAGACGCTGCCGTCCTTCTCAGAGTTGGTTGTAGTGTTTTTACATCCCCAAATTCCAAGCAGTCTGTCTTTCCTTTATGTCTAATTTGTATCTTCCTGGCTGACGGGAACAATAGTTTCTGTTTCTCTTCATTATGATTCCGCATTATGCCTTAAGGATGTTTTTTCTTCCTGAAATGCTTTACATGTATCCACTCTCATGGGCTTTAATTGGTAATTTTAAGCAATTTTTGAAAAAAAAAAAGTTATTTCTCTTACCTATCTCCTTACGTTGTCACATTTATGGCTCTATGGTTGTCGCAATCTGGCAGTCCAAAATACCTTGTTTAAAAATCATTGTAGAAGAGTTACTCTTATGTCTGCACTATTCCAAAGTTGTACTATTTTTACGTCAACTGAGCTACTCTGTTGGCAGGTGCTGAGCTTAGGAACATTTTGCTTTAGGCCTCATCTGCTAGGAACACTTTACCCAATATATGTAGTATGTAGATATGCTTGGGCACTCATATCTATGTGTGTTTTGATTTATATTTGCCATGCTTTCTTGTATTTCTGAGTTGAGGCTTTTGCGAGTTCTTGAGTACTGATTCCACTATTAGCACTGAATTCTTACTCATTTTAGTTCTATTTGACGTATATTCGTGAGCTTGTGAGTATCCATAACCCCTTAGGATAGACAAAATTTCAGTTCTGAACATCGGCTGAACTTGGGATACCGAAATGAATACCAACCAACCAACCAGCAAAGGAACACAGACTATTGTTTTAGGTAATGAGTAACAATCTTAAAATTACACTTCTAAACTATTTTTTTTTCTTGTGCTTCTATCAATGACAGAATGTTTCTATTCTATTCTGAAAGGAAGATACTTTCAGTCAAATACAGAATGGTCTCATTAAAAGAGAACCCAGCATATATGATAATTGTCTTCTGGTCACAATCTGAAATGAATAAAAACAACATGGATGGATGGATGGATGGATGGAGTATATACTGGCAATGTTACATACAGATTTGGTTTTGTTACTAATAGTAGATCAATTTTCACTGTAGGTGAGTGAGACTGCTGCAGATTCAGCTCTCCAGGAAGCAGTCTCTGAGAGAGAGAGGTTTTAGTGTGTATGGTGTTTATCAAGGTGTGTCCCAATAACCAGCACTATTGAAGGAGGGAGAGGAAGAAGGACTGGGCACAGGGAGGAGAGGAGCTGTGGTGCAGGCTGATGACAGCCTTACCATCCCTGCAGGGAGCTCTGGAGAAAAAAGGACTTTCAGAGCCATCATGAGTTGGGCAGAATTGTCCTTTTCAGCCAGTCATGGGACGTAGGCCACCCCGGAAAGAGTCTGTCCTTGGGGAGGTGGATCTCTGCAGCCGGAACAGTCTTCAGAGTGGCTGGTAACTGAAGGGTGCTGCCTGACATCACTCCCAGCACTCGGGGCACACATTCGTTCTTGAAAAGGAATCTGAGCCACGTGTCACCGGGTGCGTCAACTTCTACCACTTAAACAGATGCCAAACAGCTATCGATGTGCGTCGTAAACGCTTTTCCTAAAAATATTTTTTCCTTAAATTGCTCCCACTTTCTATGATGACATTAGCCCAATATTTCAAATAAGAAATGAAAAGGATCACGGTGTATGATGATAGCATAATCGAACTAGACTTTTGTCATCAAGATAATTTGTAAGCCAGAGGACCTCTTTAGTTCTTTGATTCTGTAGCAGGATTCTCACACAGAGAGTCATGACACCGAGGCCTTTTTCTTCCAGGAAGCAACTTCATTTGTGCCGGCATGGCTCAGTTGGGTTCCTACCCGAAGAACTGAGCCCCAAATGCCATGTGGCGTGGTTTTTATACATTTTTTTACTTTTCGTCTCCCATATATGGTAACACACAAACATGCAATCTGATTAAGTGGTCTCATGTTACATGGTGGTGAAGGATGTTGTCATGTACACGTATAGCTAGGTTACCTTGAGGTTTGTTTTTTTTTTTTCTTTCCTTAGAGAGGAGACCCTCTCTACCACAATTCCTGTGCCTTATTGAATGTATTCAGGGAGTATCTGTGCATTTACTGTGAATGGGCTGCAGTCAGTGGAAGGACCTGCAGACAAATAACCATTACGCATCAGCAGGTACCAGATGTCTTGAAAAGGGAGCAGCACGGGATGAGAAATATTTCCGCTCGCTGTGGGAGAGCAGTGGATAGACAAATAGGAAAACACTGATTTCAACACAACACCGTCAAAGAAATGTGTATGCAGGAGGTCTTTTAGGGACAGAGAAGATGGACATCTAACCAGTTCTGGTGCTAAGGTGGGATGGGAAGCCTGGAGTCAAGAAGAAGTCTCCAAGAGAAACTGACTTGAGTCTCAAAGGGGATCTGGAGCCTGAAAAAGTCTCCGAAGCAGCTAGCAACGGAATTGAGTGTTCACCGCAGAAGATGGTAGGAGTGGGAATGGGGTCCTGGGGGGGCATGGGGCAGAAATGGGATCAGAGGATAGTTCCCTACGTTCAGAGTCAATCAGCCCGAAACAAAGAATCCCCAGTGTAGGCAAGCAGCATGAGTCAGCACAGAGACAAGCATCAAGTTGCAGTGTCTGTTACCTTCTACTTGATCCTAAAAGCAGTGAAGGAATTAAGGCAGAGGGACGTGCTCACAACTATGTTTTAGGACATTAATATGGTGGAGGTCTGTAAGATCAGTTGCAGTGCAGAAAGATTAAAAAATTAGGGAGACCTGTTAGGGCACAATGGAAAAAGTTTTAATAAAAGATGATGGTGGTGTGTTTGGAAGAAAAGGAGCCAGACCAAGAGATACTGAAAAGTGAAGCAGAAGAGACACCGCAGCCCGCTGATCGTGGCTGGAGATCAAGAGAAATGCACAACGAGGAAGGCTTTTGTTATCCTAGCTTGTAGCTGGGAGGTTTTGTAAGCGCTAACAGGAACAAACACTGAACATGAAGCTTAGATTAAGGGAAACCTGATACTTTTGGTTTTGGATTTGAGATGCTTCTGGGACATCAAGATGAAAATATTAGCAGACATCTAAAGAAGCAGGCATGAAGCTTGCGAAGGAGTTTTTGGTTGAAAAATGTAGAAATAAGTCAGCTGGAGAAAGACAAGTATCATATGACTTCACTCATATGTGGAATTTAAGAAACAAAAAAGATGAACATATGGGTGGAGGGAAAAAAGAGAAGAGAGGGAAACAAACCACAGGAAACTCCTAATGATAGAGAACAAACTGAGGGTTCATGGAGGGAGGTTGGTGGGGAGATGGGCTAGACGGGTGATGGCCATTAAGGAGACACTTGTTGGGATGAGCACTGGGTGTTGTGTGTAAATGATGAATCACTGAATTCTTCTTCTGAAACTAAATTGTACTGTATGTTAACTAACTAAAATATAAATAATAATAAAATATAATGAA
This sequence comes from Panthera tigris, assembly GCF_018350195.1. Taxonomy (NCBI): domain Eukaryota; kingdom Metazoa; phylum Chordata; class Mammalia; order Carnivora; family Felidae; genus Panthera; species Panthera tigris. The sequence goes on from NC_056668.1 coordinate 5,464,280, forward strand.
AAGTTAGGGAGAAAAAGAAAATGTAGATCGGGGAATCAGCAGCATGGAGTTAACATCTGGAGTGGAGGGACAGATGAGGTCATCAGGGAAACAGGAAGGAAGCAAGGCCAGGACCGGCGGCCAAGGAATGAGGTTTCCACCAGTGTAGGGTCAGTAGGGGGCACACAGTCTCCAGTGAATTGGAAGCCTCTGGTTTCTTTGGCATCTATTGGCCCCAACAATGCCCTTCATACACATCCTGCCCTCCTGAATCTCGGCCTCCTGCCTGTCCTTCTCTGGCAGGCATGGGCCCAGGACTGACAGCCTAACTTATGGTGAGTCCAGAGCAGCTCTGGCTCAGGAGATCACGCTCACATAGCAGTGCTCCATTGGCCCAGATGGCCATAACTGAATAAGTGAGGCCAGATCTTGACTTTATCTCCCCAACTCGCCCTACCAGTAGGAGTAGAGATGGCTCAGCACAACCTTGAATTAGAAGTCCTGGGCCCTTAGGCTAATCAGACTGTGAAACAAAGCCTCTCCTTTGTCCTTATCATCTCATTGTTATTGTATATTGGATCTATTTTCCTTTCTACTCCCTAACTCCTGGCTTGTCTAACATCCGGAGTGTAAATACATGTTGTCACCTGGAAAAGATATTTTTCAAAACCATTATGCAATTAAGACGTACAAGACGTTATTTATTCCACTAGATGTGGGAAGTGGGGATGAACGTGATACAGCTTCTGCCTCCTGGGTCATTCTACTGAAGGGAAGAGGCATGTGCAAAGACTGCTATGCTCATGCACCATACTGTGACCCTTTCCTCTATAGGATCTTAGCAGCAGGCTCGTGGAGCGGGTAGAGGAAGAGTGTAATCTTGTGGTGCGAATAGAGCAGAGAACTACATCACATGGGGCTAGGAATCTACAGTTTTGGAATCCAAAGCATGTTGTAAAGTAGCAGAATCGGACAAATAATCAGTCTTAGGAGTGGAGAGACAATTGAGTGACATGCTCCTCTCACAACGGCGCATGCTCCTCAGCCTCATCGTTTTAGAGTCACAGCTTGTATTTCAGCAGACGGTACGGGGCGGTAAGCCTATGCTTGTCCTGGGCATCTCCAGTGGGCATGTGGGCACCTCAAGTGCATGTGTAATCAGGACTGAACTCCCAGAGATCAGCCATGGGCTTTGCATTTCCATAATGGACAGGATCCACAGATGCAGTTTTTGGAGACTTTGTGAAACAGGCAAGATATAAAACAAGAAAACTTCTTGAAGGATAAGGAGAGAGAGTTTGTTGGACAGAACGGGGAAGAGGACATGGGAAGATGAGAATATTCATTGTTGTAACCAAGAAGACTGGCTTGAGGTAGGCTCTTGGAGCAGCCGAGACCAGAAGCTGTCAACCTGAGACTGTCTGGAGGCATGGGGCATTACAGCACAACTAGAAAAGAGATGATGAATGTGGACTTGATCAAATTATATATGGCGGTGCAAACTCAAACCCCATGCGTCTCGACATCCATGTAACATATTTGATTTTTCCCAGTGAGTTGTGGGCCCTGGGGCCAAAAAAATGGTAGGAAAAGGAAAGAAAGGGCGATGCTTGCTCATTGAGCAGCTTCTGTGCACCCCTGGGGCTCTGTGCCTGTGGTTCCATGAAGCCCTCACCAACGCTCATGAATTGTGCTCTTTATCATCACCTTACACATGAAGAAACTGAATCACAGACTTATAGAAAGTGGATGAGGAAAACACTGCAAATTACCCAAGATTGGCCAACACCCAACCCATGTATCTTTCATGTCATACTTCTCTCTGGGAAGAAAATAACAGCTCTTTTTTCCCCATAAAGAAGACTATACAACTAATTTTTGAGGGACAAGACAAAAATATATGAGCCTGACTTTAGAAAGAGTGTCTATAAATTAACATTTGGTTGCACTTGATGGTTCCTAACTGCCTGGGAGAGAGGAGCCCCACCAGTACAGAGAATGAAGTCACCAAACCTGGTAATTAGTGACATTTAGCAGATATTTATATGCTTTGTGAGGGCAGGTTAGGTCAACACCTGTTGTCGGTCACATTCCGCATTTCTGTTCCCGTCACATTACCACCTTTCACTGTCAAATAAGATTCAGAGAATTTAGCTTGAGAGGTGATCTAATGGACCAGATGTAGCAAGTGATGTGTCTCAAGCAGGTGGTTTGGCTCCACCAAAGTCATCGCGAGCAGTTTTTAATCGCTTCGTTTATTTTTTGCCTCTAATTTTATAACTTACAAGTGTACAGCAAGAGATTTGGGGCCCTCTAAGAAAATTTAAGCATTTTATACAGCAGACTTGTGTTCATGGCTAAAGCAATAGAGGCAGTCTATGTAGTGAGGTGAAAAGTGTCATGATCCACAAATCAGTCTGATGGTTTAGTCTGCATTTTATAAAGTACATCCTAATGTGGCAAGTAAAACAAATAACAAACCTGATTTTGACGTTATTCTGGGGAAATGACTTTTCCCGCTAACCAAATCCTCTTTTTTATCATGAAAATCTTTAACTCTTTTGGGTGGTTTTTTTTTTCCTAAATATATTTTAAAATATTTTATTTTATTATTTTTTTCCTTTACAGATATACCACTCAACACTTTATGTCACTAATATTAAATTATGTTTCTATATGTTGTATATCCATTAACAGAGTTTGACAGATTTTTATGCTTTTGTGTTATAAATTCTATACAAGAATTAAAGGTGGACTTACACATCAAAATTGCAAAATACAGTATTCTATACTTGCCCATAGATTTAATTTTACCAGAGAACTGCATATTTCCATATGGCTATGTGTTGCAGTCTAGTGTCCTCTTTTTAAATTTTTTTTAACATTTTTATTTATTTTTGAGAGACAGAGAGAGACAGTGCACACAGGGGAGGGGCAGAGAGAGAGGGAGACACAGAATCTGAAGCAGGCTCCAGGCTCCGAGCTGTCAGCACAGAGCCTGACGTGGGGCTTGAACCCACAAACCTTGAGATCGTTAGCCGAAGTCAGACGCTTAGCTGACTGAGCCACCCAGGAGCCCCAGGTGTCCTTTTATTTCAACTTGATATTTCAAGTTGATATTTCCTTTAGGATCTCCTGCAGGACAGCCCTGGTGACCTCCCTCTGTTTTGTCTATCTGGGAAAGTCTGTCTCTCCTCAGTTTTTGAATAACAGTTTTGCTGGGTGCAACATTCTTGGCTGGCTATAGTTAATCTATTAACTATAACTTACGATTCGGAGTATGCAACTTTAGGTATGTACTATGATTGCGTATTCATTGCGACCATGCTGGTGATGAAGCGCAGTTTGTCGCAGCTCAAAATGTCCCCCAGCTGCTGTGCATCTTGCACTCTTGGGTCTATGTTTTATAAAGTTTATGCCTGGTCCCTCACCCCCTTGCTTGCCAACTCTGCCTTCTCACTGAGCCCACATCAGTGTGTCTGCATTCTCAGAACCAGGTTTGGGCTAAGAATGAGATTGCTAAGAGTGTTATGATAGTTCAAAATGCAGTGTTGAGGGACGCTGGGGTGGCTCAGTCGGTCATGCGTCCAGCTTCGGCTCAGGTTGTGATCTCACGGTTTGTGGGATGGAGCCACTCATCGGGCTCTAGGCTGACAGCTCAGAGCCTGGAGCCCGCTTTGGATTCTGTGTCTCCCTCTCTCTCTGCCCCTCCCCCCACTCACACTCTGCATGTGACTCCCTCTCAAAAATAAATAAACATTAAAAAAAACCAAACCAGTGTTGAAAGCAAGAGATTATCCTTTGAGCACTGCAGGCGAGGGTGACCATGTGGGCTTCTGGGAGCTTGCTTTCACTGCATGGGAGGCACAGGTCTTCAGCAGTGTCTCTCTGTGGTTCAAGTTTCTGAAATTTACTCCCGGGACTATAATTACATCCCTTAGAGTTCTATAAACCAATGAATTCCAGAAGCTTTAAAATGATAGAATCTGTTTTTGCATTCTTCTTAAATTCTGATTCCTCTGTAGCTACTTCTTGCCTCTGTTCTTGAAAGTAACATGTACCTGCTCTGTCTCTATTCTAGAACTTTCTTTTGCTCTTAGAAGTAGACATCCTTGGGACACCTGGGTGACTCAGTCAGCTGAGCGTCCGACTTTGGCTCAGGTCATGATCTCACAGCTTGTGAGTTTGAGCCCTGCGTCGGGCTCTGTGCTGACAGCTCAGAGCCTGGAACCTGCTCCGGATTCTGTGTCTCCCTCTCTCTTTGCCCCTCCCCTACTCATGCTCTGTCTCTCTCTCTCTCTCTCTCTCTGTCAAAAATAAATAAACATTTAAAAAAATTTAGAAGTAGAAATCCTCATAATGAATAATCACTGACAGTCTACATCCTACATATTGTGTTCTTATTAGGCAAATCAAAAATATGCTGTCTAACCTTTCTTGATCTGGAGAATAGAAAGTCAGTCCTATTTTTCCTCTCCCTACTATAACTGGTAGAAATGGAGCCCTTTCCTTTGCCAAGTGACCTTTCAACTTAACTGTTTTACTTTTTCCTCATCTGAAAGGCTTACAAAATAGAACCAATGCTAAGCAATGGATTCAGGTGTCCTCGGATGTTTGTAGACCCCAGTGCTCACGTCGGCAGTACATATACTAAAATTGGAAGTTCATAAACTCCGTGCTAACTCATTCACACCTGACGGCAACCCCCTCCTTCTACAAATAAGGAAGTGAAGGCACAGAGAAGGGGTTAAAAACTTTATTTAGTAGCACAGCTGGACTTAAACACAGGTAGTCTGGCTTCGAAGTTCTTATCTCAAAAAAAAAAAAAAAAAGAAAGAAAGAAAGAAAAGATCTACAATTCAGATAATGAGCACCAAGCTCCTGAGTGCCTACATTTGTCTCAGTGGACTGACACTCAGGTTCCTATGTGTAAGGAACTAAATAAGAGGAAATGTACTTGCTTTTTTATTTAAAAAAAAATGGTAGTTTATTAAGTGTCAATAATAGGTACACGTGTAATAAACATTTATGCCGTTTGGGGCAATTTTAGAGAAACATGAGCACGTCTGCTACAAGTTGGTACTTCCCCACCCAATGTCAACTATGAGTAATCACAGCCTAATCCAGCCTGATCGTTTCTACCAGCCCCAGCTAGAACCTCATCCCGAGATCTTTTTCTCCTGGTGTCAGATTGACTCGTTGCAGATTCACAGCTGTAACTTTACCTTGAGAATCAGCAAACTGTCAGCTGTCACCAGTTTTGACATCGAATGTGCCTGGTACCTTAAGCTATTTTTGTTTGTTTGTTTGTTTGTTTCTCTGGTGAGACCTAACTTGAACCATTTATCCACTCACCGGTCTAACTCTGGCTGTATTTGCAGTTCTGAGTTCTTTCTCCCAAATGCTTTTGAAAGCGTATAGTAGGAGTAATAATAATATGGAATAGCAGAATGGCCACGGCTATGCTCTGTTGACATCTGCTGCCTATGACTATGCTTGAAAGCTCCACTGAACAGAGACCGAGGTGTTATGGTCATTGCTGTGTGGCCAGCACACACGGTGTTGTCACACGTATATCAGGAACTCAGTAGGCACTTCTTGTGTGAATGAGTGAATGAATGAATGGATGGATGGTTTCCATTCAGATGTTTCTCAGCTTGATCTCTTATATCTCCCCAAGCCTGATCATTGAAATGTATCTATAATTGATTTAGTGAACAAACTGTAGATACCCTACTATTTCATATAAAACCGTCTGGTATAATAACTGATTTATTGCATGCATAGTAATCTCGGTTTACAACCTTGTATATTTCCAAACTTTTGAAATAAAATTGGTAAAGTCTGAGCCCTCACTCTTTAGTGAACTAGTCCTATGGCCAAGGGCAAAGTAATATCTTTGAATAAGTTTCCCTCTTTACGACTTGAGACTCTGAATAACAACCCCATAAGGCCGATGGGAAGAGCATATTGATAACTTGCCCTTGATCCCATAACCAAGAAGTAACCATGGAAGGATTCAAAGTTGGCTTCTCTGGCTCAGTTTTAAGCATTTTATGACTTTGACACCCTGTGAGATCATCCAGGAGTGGTCCTGAGGCAAGAAGGTAAACAGAAGCTTATCAGGGAGATTAAATCAGAAAAGAGATTTCCAGACTGAGCTTGGCTGTGTCCATGGCTGGCCAGGTTGAAGGCTATAACCTTGTCCTCATTAGCAACACATCTCAGCAACTCAGGACATTGGCCATGGACAGTCCATAATTTAAAGTCATGCACATGGCATGTGTAAAATTGAGGGGTATAGAATGAAGACATGATTATCCTAACATAAAATAAGTCTTTTTCATTAATACTTGCTGTTAGTTGGGCATTAGTCCTAAAAAAAGCGTGTTTAACAATGAAAGTGGAATCTCTTCTTGAACAGGCTTAAAGTATACCCATTAGCAAGGCATGGGATGCATTAAACAGGGAATAGTAATTGTTGTGGTAGTATTAGTGAAACAGGAGAGAAATATTTTCTTGTACACATCATTTTCAAAAGCTTCTAAGGAAAACACAGACTCAAATGCCTCTTTCACAATGAATAGTACAGAGTCTGAAATATTTTTATTCAAAAATAATTATGGTATCTTTTAAAGTTTGTCGAAATAAATTAAGCTTGTTTGCTAAAGTACAAATTAAGCCATGCTTTTCATTTAGAACGATGAGAGAATTCAAGTAACAGGATGGCACAACTTCACCTCTTCTCCCAGCGCATGTATTTACATGTTATGGAAGTGACTCTGTTACTCTTTCAATGTCATGCAAAAGGGTAAAAGGAAAAGGGAACGTAGAGCGTGCGTGCAATTCATTAGCATCTTTCCTCTGTTACGTTTTCTTTTCTTTCAGTTCCACCTTTCATCCAACCTTTTGAGTTTCCAAGATTCTCCATTGGACAGCGGGTCTTTATCCCATGTGTTGTGGTCTCAGGGGACTTACCCATCACGATCACTTGGCAGAAGGACGGCCGGCCAATCCCAGCGAGCCTCGGGGTGACCATCGACAACATTGACTTCACAAGCTCCTTGCGGATTTCCAATCTTTCCCTCATGCACAACGGGAACTATACCTGCATAGCCCGGAATGAGGCAGCAGCTGTGGAACACCAAAGCCAGCTGATCGTGAGAGGTAAGTGGGATGTGTGGCATCAGCACAAATTCAACGATGCTCACGGAGTGCGTTCACTTGCAATAACGTGAAAATTTTAGACTTTGCAGAATCTGCTCTCGTCCCATTCAAATAAAACTCACAACTGTAGAAGCCAACTATAAACTCCGCTAACACCAAACCAAGTCTTTATTTACCTAAGATGTGAAGCTCCAAATAATTAACAGCTAAGAAATGCATGCAGGAAGAAGTGAGAGTGGCATTTAATTGATGAGTGAGGCTTTCCCTGAATTAGCCCCCAAAGTCCATAAGCTCCTGCTGTATTGCATTCACTCTACATGGCACTTTTTTATAAGAGTATTATTTAGATTGATGGCCTTAAAAATAATGCTTGTCGAATATAATTTGTCAAATCACACCTTTTCCAAAGAATCATAAAAGGATAACTTTTCTTTTTTTGTTATTTTTTATTATTTGTTTTACTGAAGTGTAGTTGACACATAGCAAAGAGTAGCTTCCTGTATTTTTTTTAGTTTAGTTCTAGAAATACAAAATTAGTTTCAGTTTAGGAATATGTTTTGTTCCTCTCTTCTGTTTAGCATCAGACCTCTCATTAATTTAGAAAGCTATGATAACATTCATCAAATTAAACGAAGTGGGGTGGTATTTATTTAGAAATTAAAATAGGATAGTCCAGGGGTGCCTGAGCGGCTCAATTGGTTAAGTGTCCGACTTCAGCTCAGGTTATGATCTCGCAGTTCATGGGTTAGAGCCCTGTGTCAGGCTCTGTGCTGACAGCTTAGAGCCTGGAGCCTGCTTCGGATTCTGTGTCTCCCTCTCTCTCTGCTCCTCCCTTGTTCATGCTCTGTGTCTCTTTCAAAAATAAATAAACATTAAAAATTTTTTAAAGAAATTAAAATAGGGTAGTCCAGCTTGTAGAAAATATTGGCAGGGGACTCGATGCATCTAAAATGTAGGCACCAGTCTACTTCACGTCTCTCTTCTAGTCACCAAATTCCCATGAAGGCTCCACTCCACATGTGCAAAATGAGCAGCTAGTGTTCTCTAATGTGTGTTGGGCACAGACATGTGGTTTTATGATTCTCCAAGAGCACTATGCATTCATCTCTGAGCACAGTTTTCACCCACATTATAAAAGCAACTGTATGAAATTTAAAGACTTATGTTAATGTTGATTACTTGCATTTTAAAGTCTCCAAATATTGGGCTCTCAGAGTAAGTGTTGGGAGAGGTTGATTTCCATTATCTTCCAAACATCTGAGCAGATCTGAGCAGATTGTTTCTTGATCAACAGATGCCTGTGTCTTTCCTCAGTCTTTGAATCTTGTCCCCATGACATCCTTCCTTCCTTTCTGGCTGAAAAGGAGTACATTTTCTATGTAATGGCCAACAAAAGAAACTGAAGTATACTTAGAATTTATATGAAGAAACCAACTTTGTATTTGTAAAACGTATTTTCCCTGAGTAAGACAATATATTTTCAGTCAGATGCTGAAAGTAAGTGTTGCAGATGAGAGGAAGCACACCTTTTGCTTAGTAAAATAAAAAGAAGCATCTTTAACAGAAGTGAAGAAGAAGCAAGGAGTAGCAGTGTGACATGGGAGAGAAGCGAGAAGGTCCAGATCCAAGGCATTCCAGCATTTGAGGTTCCAAAATAAGAGAAGGAATTAGCAAAGGAAACAGAGAGGAAAAAGGAGAAGCCAGTGAAGTAAGAGGAAATCCAGCAGACTATGAAGTCATGGAAGCAAATTAGGAAATATATCAAGAAACGCAGGTAATAAAGCATATACAATCCCACTGGAAATAGAAAAAGGCAATCCAAGAATCGGTCATTGAGTTTAGGGAGATGGACATTGTTTGTGACCATGAAGAGTGGTGTGGTTGCAGTGAATGCCTAATTAGAAGGACTAAGGAACAGACAGGGAGGTGAGTAAATGTGTGGGAATTCAAGAAAAGACAACTATTTTCATATTTTCAGACACATTGCTATGATGGGAGGCGGAAAACTGGTGAGGAAGTTGGAGGAGGACATGGGACAAGGGAAACTTACATGCTGATGGGAATGAGCCAGTAGAGAGGAGAGAAACGTGGCAAAGATAAAGAGGAGATAATTACAGGATCAAAGTCCTTGAGTTAGTGAATTGGAACTGGATTCTTTGCACCAATGAAGTATGTTAAAAACAGTATATAAAGAGCCATTGTGGGGTATTCTAGAAGACTGAACCAACCAAAATGGTTAGAAGTTTTAGGGAGGCAGATTTTGGTTCAAGTAACTTGAAAAATAAATTTAAAAATTTAATGAATGGGACTATCGAAGAGTAACAAGTAATGGATTTGTCCACCTATCATTTAAAAAAAAAACCTATAAAACTGGTAAAAAAAAAATATATAAAACAACCATTTCCAGGCAGTGGAAGGCAGGAAGCAGAGGGTTGTGATCCTGGAGAAAATGGAAATACAGGAGTTGAGCTCCAAAATGTACCCCAGCTCTCTGAGGCACTTTCCAAACCATGACAGAGGGATGCAGAACCCAAGTAGATAACTGTGATCTTGCTGGATGGAGAAAACAGATAGAAATTTGGAAACCATCGAAGTGTGAGATTTTGCAGTGCTGGGGAATAGGGAGCTATTCAGAGAGCTCTAAAAATCTCCTTGTGAGTCTTTAGCTAAATACTACACTTCACATGCATAGGATGAGACTTCATGAAATCTATCAGAGAACAAGTACCAGGTAGATGTGAGATGAATGAAGAATTCAGAGGCTACACAGTACTGGGATGTATTGGAGTTCTGAATAGCCAGAATAGAGAACACATGGAAATTCAGTTAAAATCTCAGAGGGGACACTAGGAGGAGAGCTAATCTATCCTTGGAATAGGAGCTATTCTAGACAAACCCTAAAAGAGCCTAAAAAGATCCTTGGTTGTATAAAACTTCGCCAGTGAATTAACTGCAAGAATAACATTCAACACTTTAAGTCAACAAAACCCATACTCTCAATAGCATAGCATATCCACAGTGTGTTACACATACTTACTAGATATGTAAAGAAGGAGGAAAATGTGAGCCATAAACAAAAGGAAAAACAATTAAAGTAATGGACTGATGGACACACAGATGTCCCAGTTAGCAGGCAAGGGTTTAAAGTGGCTAGCTACCCTCTTATTTCAAGGGTTCAAGTGAAAAGATACGTGCACTAAATGAGTGCACAGGGAACACAAGAAGGGAAATGTAAAATATTTTTTAAAACAAGAACCAGAAAGAAATTCTAACTCTGAAAGATATAATGTCTGAAATGAGAAATTCACTAGATCTATTTAATAAGATATAAAGAAATTGTGGTTTATATATACAATGGAATACTACTTGGCAATGAGAAAGAATGAAATCTTGCCTTTTGTAGCAACGTGAATGGAACTGGAGAGTGTTGTGCTAAGTGAAATAAGTTATACAGAGAAAGACAGATACCATAGGTTTTCACTCTTATGTGGATCCTGAGAAACTTACCAGAAGACCATGGGGGAGGGGAAGGGAAAAAAAAAAGGTTAGAGAGGGAGGGAGCCAAAACATAAGAGACTCTTAAAACCTGAAAACAAACTGAGGGTTGATGGGGGTGGGAGGGCGGGGAGGGTAGGTGATGGGTATTGAGGAGGGCACCTGTTGGGAGGAGCACTGGGTGTTGTATGGAAACCAATTTGACAATAAATTTCATATTTTAAAAAAAGATATTAAATACTGCAGAATAAAGGATTACTGAACTTGAAAAGAGGGCAAGAGAAAATACCAGGTATTTTCACAGAGAGTAAACAGTGCCTCACTGAGCTTCGGGAAATGTCAGCCCTTCCAACATATACGTAGTTAGAGTCAGAGAAAAAGGTTCAGGGAAAAAATATATATTTGAATAACAATGATTGGAAATTTTCCAAATGCGAAGAAAAATGTAAATATACATATCAAAATGGTCAATGAAACCCTCAAAAAATAAGCACAAAGAGAAACCGTGTCAGGGCTCGTTATAATTGTATTGTTAAAAACCAATAATAAAATATTAAAAGTAACCAGAGAGAGTTACCTGGATGGCTCAGTCAGTGAAGCATCCAACTTCGGCTCAGGTCATGATCTCATGGTGTGTGAGTTCGAGCCCCACATCAGGGTTTTTGCTGTCAGCACAGAGCCCACTTCAGATCCTCTGCCCTCCTCTGTCTGCCCCTCCCCCAGTCATGTGCACTCTTGCTCCCTCTGTCTGTCACAAATAAATAACCATTAAAATAAAAAAGTAACCAGAGAAATTAAGCTTGTTACATTCAAGAGGACCAAGTAAGAAAACTTTAGACGACTCATCGTAAACAATTCAAGCCAGAAGAGAATGGAACGGCATGTTTAAAGTGCTGAACGAAAGGTGTGGAGGAAGAACATTATCAATCTAGGATTCTGTAACCAGAAAAATATATTCTTTTTCTTTTTTTAGAAAAATATATTCTTAAAAAATGGATGCCGAATAAAGGCGTTTTTAGACAAGTAAAGGTTGAGAGAATTAATTACCAGCCAGATTTTACTACAGGAAATGTTAAGGAATGTTCTTTAGGCTAAAAGAAAACAATTCCAGGTGGAAACATCTTCAAGAGGAATGAAGAGCTCTTGATAAAATAAATTTATGGCTAAAGATAAAATATACCATATTATCATTTTCATTTCTTTATTTTTTTTCAACGTTTTTTTTTTTTATTTATTTTTGGGACAGAGAAAGACAAAGCATGAACGGGGGAGGGGCAGAGAGAGAGGGAGACACAGAATCGGAAACAGGCTCCAGGCTCCGAGCCATCAGCCCAGAGCCTGACGCGGGGCTCGAACTCACAGACCGCGAGATCGTGACCTGGCTGAAGTCGGACGCTTAACCGACTGCGCCACCCAGGCGCCCCCATTTTCATTTCTTTAAAAACATTTAGATGTTTAAACAACAATAATCTATAGCATGCAAAAGTAAAATATACAACAATAATTTCACAAACAGGAAAAAGGAAAGTGGAATTTTACTTCGTAAAATTTATCCTATGTTATACATGAAGTAGCATGAAATTATTTGAACATAGATGTTGCTAGTTAAATACATACAATGCAACCTCTTGAGGAATTATAAAAATGAAACAAATAGGTATAGATGTGAATGCAACAGAATAGAAAAAAGAGCATTAAAATACACTTGATTAGTTACAAAAGATAGGAAAAGAGAGACATAATAACAAAGAAGAAATGGAAAATAGATGGAAAACTCAAAGACAACTATATCAATACTTTCATTAGGTATAAATGGACTAAACATACCAATTAAAAACCACAGACTGCCAATCTTAATTAAAAAGCAAGATTCAAGTACATATTACCACATTTTAAATATAAAAGACATAGTAATTAAAAGTAAAATCATATAAAACCAATCACGAAAAGCTTAATTGGATGTATTAATATTAAATAAAATAAGTCTCAGGACAATAAATATTACTATAAGCAAATAAGGACATGTTATAATAATAAAATGGTTAATTCATCAAGAAGACATATACAACTGAAATCTGGATGCACCTAATAACAGAAATCCAAGCACATGACTATGAAATAGAACTGAAAGGAGTAACAGACAAACAAATGCCAATTGGGAGTTTCAGCACTCCTTTCTTAACACTTAAGAGAGTAAGTAGAAAAAAGAATCAGTAAGAACGGAGAAGATTTAAACTACCTATCAGCCCATATAACCTAATTGATATTTATAGATTATATCCAACAACTTCATAATGCACATTCTAGAATTCTGATCACCTGAAGAATAAGAATGTAAGTTTTATTGTTTAAAGCCACTAAGTTTGTTGTGATTTATTCCACCAGCCCTAGAAAACTAACGCAAAGGCAAATATCACTATAGCTCCTACAGACATTAATTAAAAGGGTAGTAAAGAAATCTTTTGGACAATTTTATGGCAGTCTGTTTGACAATTTAGATCAAATGGCCAATGATTTCAAAGACATAAATTATCAAAATGGATACAAGATAAAAGTGAAAATTTGACTAGCCCTATGTCTGTTATAAAATTTGAATTTTTGTCAAAAACTTTCCCACAAAAACTGAAGGCCAAGAGAGCTTTAAACAGCACTCTTGGGGCGCCTGGGTGGCTCAGTCAGTTAAGCCGCCGACTTCGGCTCAGGTCATGATCTCGCGGTCCATGAGTTCGAGCCCTGCGTCGGGCTCTGTGCTGACAGCTCAGAGCCTGGAGCCTGTTTCAGATTCTGTGTCTCCCTCTCTCTGACCCTCCCCTGTTCATGCTCTATCTCTCCCTGTCTCAAAAATAAATTAAAAAAAACGTTAAAAAAATTAAAAAAAAAGAAATAATAGCACTCTTACACAAACTCCTTCAGATAATACAAGGAAAGGGAATAGTTCCCAAATTTTTATGACATAGCATAACGTTAATATAAAAAGTTGATAAAGACATCACTTACAAAAAAATTTGCAAGCTGTTATTGCCCATGAATGTGGGTGCAAAAATAGTTGGCAGAATATGAGCATATCAAATTAGCAGTAAAAAGAAAGGATAACATATCATGACAAAGTGGGCTCTATCACAGGACTAAACGCTTGGTTTAAGATTCAAAATTAAATCAATAGAATTTACCATATTAACAGTAAAGTAGAAAACTCACTGATGTAAATGAAATAGATGAAAAGAAGTTACTAGAAATTCAATAGCCATTCCTGATTTAAAAAATAATAAAACTTTCGATTAACAATCAATAAAAGGTAAGTTTCACTAGAGTAAAAGTCACCTATGAAAAATCCGTAGTGTTTTGTACTTCTTATCCTCATGATTAGGAAAGAGATAAGCCTATCTACTCTCAACATTTCTATCAGGATTGTTTTAGAGGTCATAGTCTTTGCATTTAGACAAGAAAAAGAAATGCAAGCGTGACATTTGTAATAGAAGGCACAAACGTACCTACATTTACATATGGGTCTGTACAGAAAAATGTTAACAAATCTACCAGTGTACAAAAGAAAAAGAGAAATGAGTCAAAGCGTATCAATATTTAAAACCAATGAAACGCAAAAGAAGACTGTAACAGAGGAAAAAGGAGACAAAGGAATAAAACAGAAAGAAAACATTTTGCTAATGCCCATAACAAGTCCATCCCTATCAATAATTACTCTAAATGTAAATAGAACAGATAACTGATACCCACAAAACGTAGATAATCCTGAAGAACAGTATGATGAGTAAAAGAAGCCAGATGCACAAAAAAGAGTAACATATTCGATTTGTATCCATTTATAAAAAATTCCAGGATAGAAAACTATTCAATGGAGATAAAAATCAGAAGAATGGTTACCACTGGGAAGGAGTATTGGCAACTGACAAGGAATGGACATGAGGGAAATTTGGGGGACAGTAAAAGTATTCTAAATCTTGATGGGGTGTTGGTTTTATGGACTTAGGCACTTGTCAAAACCTATCAAACTATACACTTAAAATATGTGTCTATTACTGTATATAAATTCTGCTTCCATTTTTTAAATATTAAAATATAATCTTCCTAAGGTTCAAAATTCTTCAAAAATGAAATAATTAAGTAACTTACTTCGAAAAATAACAACTTTCCCACCAAGAGAACTTTGTTAAAAATGGGTTGGTGTTTTGGAAGGGACTGTATAAAAGAAATAGATGTCACAGATTAGTGGCTGACCTCAATAAATAATAACTTCCCTCCTGGCTCTAATGCTCAATGATTTAAAATGAAAGTCTATTATTTATACACTTTATTCCTTACAGGCTGTATCATCTTTTATAACACATGTGGAAAGTAATCTAACTTCAACATGACTTTTAGTAAATCTATATTTTTGTTAATTGTATTTAACAGCATATAGACACATAAGTATACAAGTTCCTTTAACTTATGCTACAGTGGGGATAGGCTTATGATTCATTCAATTACTTTAAAATTGGACCAGATCTGGAGTGCCTGGATGGCTCAGTTGGTTATGTGTCCAACTCTTGATCTCGGCTCAGGTCTTGATCTCATGGTTGTGAGTTCAAGCCCCGCATTGGGCTCTGCACTGGGTATGAAGCCTACTTAAAATAAACAAACAAATAAGTAAATAGACAAACAAATAAATAAATAATGTTATATATATTATACATCTATATACACATATTATGTATACTATATACATGTATATAGTAGATGTATATATACACATACAGTAGATGTATAATAGATAATGTACATATTATGTATATAAAATGGGACCAGATCTGGAGTGCATGTTTGGTAGGTACCGTAACAGGTTATCATTCTGATTTCAGAAAGTCAGTCACCCCAAATAAACCCTAATCATTGTCAAAGCAGCTTTGAGCCTACTTTGCCTTTAATTTCAGTTTTCATGGTAATGGCTAAAATGGATTTATTAGATTAGGACTACAAAATATCCTTCACTCTTGAATAAAGCATTTTCTGTTTTAAAGTCCTTCTGTGTAGCCATCTTTACTGTGTTTTTTTTTTTCTTAAAATTTTTCAGTCTGGTGAGTTCAGTATTTTCTTGTTTCGGTTGCTTGCAAAAGAAAATAAATATTCTGAGCTGCACCTCTTTGAACCATCAATGGGTAGATACAAGTACATTCTTTTGCACCCATTCCCAGATGACTGCATTTTTTCTGTCTTTCATCTTTCTCTTATTCCATCATTAAACAGCTGTGTCTTTAGCACATACTTGTAATTGCTGGCCCTGGAATAGTCGCTGGGATGATGAACGCTCATTTCTTCCCAGTGAGAGCTCCCATCTAGTGGAAGACAGGTGACAGCCTTACATGGTGGTATGACAGGCCGCAGGGAAACTGTGAAGGAAGAGAGGGAAGTTACCTTATTTAGGTTAGGAGATACCCAATGGGAGGGAGGGATCCTGATGGGTTAGAAAATACAGCATCGAGTTAAAAAGAGACAAAGGAAGGCAATGTGTTCCTGGAAGAAGGTCTGTCACCTGCAGTGGCATGGAAGGCTTGAGACAGCAGGTGCATTTATTTCCCTGGTGTGGTAGAATGGTGTGGCTGGGGAGCAAAATGAGGAAGGATGAGACTCTAGAGCTAACTCTGGCTCACAGTTTGTAGATTCTGTGCCCTAAGGTCTAGAGGCCATGGGAATTGATGAGGGAATCTAAAGCAGTAAAATCACACAGTTTATGGCAGGACGTTCCATGCACTGAAATAAAGTGAGACCATGAGCCCGGAAGTCCGGAGGGGAGGCCTTTGTGGTCTATGTGAGAAGGGGTGACGGTTGGAGCCAAGGTGGTGGCAGTGGGGATGGCAAAGGTGGGGCTAATTCAGAAGACAGTTTGCAGGAACTGACGGTCTACTCTTTGAGAAAAATATGTGAGAAGCCTTGATGACAGACGTTCTCCCCAAAAGTAGCTGGCCAAGGACCATGCTGGGAGTGGGGAGCTGCCCAGGGCGTATGATATCTCAGAGTTCTCCTCCGTTTCCCGTCTGCCCTCAGTACATAATAGTTGGGACAGGGAGGTTTCTCTGTGGATGGTTAATGCCTGCTGTGAGTGACAGCCTCTTGTTTTTGATTGCTAGAAATCAGGCAGCTGCTCAGATTTGCAGCTTCTAATTTGAAGGGTCAAGTGGTTGAATTTGGTCGTCACTTCAGCTGGATCATATTCTGAATGAGCTAAATAGACACTTAGTAAGATGAGGAATCTTATTCATTATTGCCATTTAGAATGGAGGAGCATTCCATATTGCAAAGCGTGGACTTACCAGTTAACTTTGGAACACGGCTTGTCATTTGGTTCATGAAAAAAATATGCAAAGGTATAGTTGGGGAAGCAAAACCAACATGAAAAGAGCAAACAGCATTAGAGAATGATTATGTGGGTCTTTATTTAAATCTTTAACTGGAGTTAAGTGGTTTTCTCTTGGAGGCTTTAAAGCTTTTGGTCTGAGATGTAGTTTGGGAAAAATAGAATGAGGAGTTTAGAGACCTTGAAATTGCCTTGTCACAGTGAGGGTGGTTTGGAGGACTTCAAGTGACAGACTATTAATTACAAGAGCAAAATGAACTCTAATAAGGGGGAGATCAGTGATACGTTCAAGGGAGGCTTCATGGAAGGAGTGAGCTCCATCAGCCCTGATGTGCATAGGGTTTAGAAAATAAAAATGCAACACTCTGTCTCCCAGTTAGAAAATCAAGGTCCCCCTTTCTGCTTTTTCATTTTCTATGTGACTTTGAAAACATGAGTGAATCTCTCTGATCGTCAATTTACTAACCTATGAAATAGGAACAGGGAGACTTGCTCCTTGGAGCTGCTGAGAAAATTTAATTAGGTGACAAGGTAACCGTTGGTATGACCTTTGCACTTGGCTGACAGCAGAGCACTCTGATTACTGTCCATGAATGGGGGGCGGGGGTGGGGGTGGGACGGAGGTATATGTTCCAGGCATATGTTCTGAGGTCGGAGACTGATAGCACCAGCCAAGACGTAGAGGCTGTGCCATAGCCAGAGTTGGCCTGTCTGCTTATTTTCAACAAGTGTGTACTTGACATAGGAAAGGCTGGGGAACTACAAATGTCCTTGAATGGATTGTCTTGAGGGAGGAAGACCGTCTGGTAGCAGTTGATGGGCTGTGCTTTGCAGACAGAAAAGCCAAGGAAAACCCACTGGCCTGCAAGCCTGCCTCCCCAGACCTCTTCCCTGCTTCTCTTCTTTCCGTTTTCTTCCTTTCAGCCCTGTGATGATGTGGACACCTCTTAGCTTTGTGACCTTGGGTAAATTCCTCAACCTCTCTTTATCTCCATTTTTTATTCATAAAATGGGATACTACCTAGTAATGATTTCCAAGGGCTAAATAAAATAATGTATTTATCATGGTGCTTGGGACATAATAAACACTCAGGGAGTGATGACACTCTTCCACCCTTGTCCCTCTGTATGCCCCCCTTCCTGCTACATGATTTTGGATCATGATTGAGGGTATACTGCATCGAAGGGCCATGGGGCAACCCAAGCATTAGGCAATTAATTAGAATGAAGGCCTTGGGAATGTGGCCAAAAAGGTAAAAGTACAATATAGTTTTGGGATACCACAGCAGCTGAGACAAATTGCACATGGGAGACGAAGGTAACATCTAAGACATTTCAGCCGAGGTGTGGAATAAATGGGTATGACAGCAGTGGAGTTTGCGAGCCCAGTTCCTAGTTATTCCTTCTATCGCAACCTTATGACCTAGAATCATTATAGAACTTAGCACAGTTTTTGACTTGTCAGGTAATTGGGAAGATTTATAGAGACTTAATTTAAAATAAATTAGCTGTTTTCCTACAGGAAGTTAAAAGAAAAAAGAAAACAAAACAACCCTTAGCTCTTATGTGTGTGCCTTATGGCTTACACTGTCTGTGGACCAATAATCTTCCTAATGTCATGCTCAGTGGGGTGACCTTGGCACTAAAGAAGCCATTTGGAGGGAAAGTACTAGACTTAATGACTGAACACACCTGCCCTTTGGTTCCTAATATTGGCTCTGCGTCACTGAGAGGAAAGCTGCAGATGAGATGATTTTCTATCTGCGGCTCCATAGGAGGTCAGTTTTCTCACATTTCTTTATGTCCAATGATGTAGCTGCTGTTTCTGACTTTTAATGATTAGCTGCCCCATAGAAAACAAACACTACTCAAAAGGCCTCTAGTTAACCTTTATTTGGCAAGGAAAATAAAAGTTATACAGGGCCACTATCTTATTGCTATATTTAGTGGCCTAACTTTTGTGCCATATTTCTACTATAATTTTATTTCATCCATTGATTCTTCCAACAAATATTTCTGAAGCCTCTATTCTGAGTGCTGGAGTGCAGTGGTGATCAAAACAGAGATACCAAGTTCCTGGCCCATAAGACTCACATTCCAGTGGAAGAAAGGACAACAAACAAACAAACATGCAAACAAACAAACAATGTCAGGTATCTGCATGTACTATGAAATTAAAACTCAGTAGGAGGATTGAGAGTGATGGGGATAGGAAAGGTATGTCAGATAGGATGGACAGGGAAATCCTTTCTCGAGAGATTTTTGAGCAGACTTGACTAAGGTAAGGGAGCAAGTCACAGGGCTCTCTGCAGGAAGTGAGCTCCAGGGAAGAGACCAAGCATGAAGGCCCCAAGTCAGGAGTGAGCTTTGTGTGTTCAAAGAGCTGCAAGAGACCAATGTGCTCAGTGTTACATAAGGGAAGAGGCAAAGGAATGAGGGCGAGGGCCAGACCATCTTTCTGGTTGTGACAGGAAGCCATTGGATTTTAGTGTCTGGTGTCATAAATTAAATCTTACCTAGACTTTGACCAATTACCATCTTGACTAAATGCCATCCAGTAGAGAGTGGCAATATTTATGTACATATCCCCTCTTCCCCACCACCGCCACCAAATAGCTCCTAGTTTTGCTTTCAGTAAAACTGAATCCTTGTTCCTGGTGACAGCTTAGGGCAGCTTACATCCATTCTTTGGAAATATATAGCTTCTTGGAGGCCATGAATTTTAAACATAAAAAAACATTGAATCGCGCCTAAGATTGAAAAGTACCTGTCCTATTACAAACATATTACTATTCCTCTCTTAAAAACAGCAAAAATAATCCCCCCCCCTCCTTTAACAAACAGACCAAGCCAAAGAACACTGTATTTTAAACAGCCCTCATTTTAGACAAGGTGACAAGAAGGGATCCCTTGGAGACTTCAGATGTTATCAGACTACATGGGTCCCATGACACGATTTGGGTATTTTGGAACATACGTATCTTAAATTTCTCTTTCTGGAGGGACAGATGTAATGTTTGTGTAGTTATGATTCAGACAGGTGTATGGTACAAATGACCTACAATTGCATTTTGGGGGTGTGGCATAATTACTTGGTTGAATCCTTCCCTTCCATTTCCTTAATCACCCTCCTCCCCATTGGAAAATCCTTCTATTGGAAAAACAAACCATGTTGGCAAACATGCTCACTACAACATACAAAATAAAGTGTTACACAAGTTAAAGGAGAGCAAAATATAATTTTAAGAAAGGAAGCCAGCAACTTTTGGGAATTAAAACCTAGACAATACAGAGTACTTAGTCTTTGGGTCCTATAGGAAGTTTTAGCTCAGATTGCAACAGTTCCACCTCTAGTCTGTTTCTCCTTGGCCAAAATCCTCCTATAGTGCTTTCTGCTGTCTTCCCTCAGAAGAAAATAGGTCCATCCTACTCTCAAGGTCTTTGGGCGTTGGGGTCACTGTGATCTGTGTTATGATCTTAGTCATGATAACTTTGGAGAAAGCCTATTTCCCTGTTCTGTAAAGCTGGAGTAATGTCCATTTGTTTTTCCTTTCAGCAGATATTTTCAGAGTGCTTTCTATGTTCCATTGCTGTGCTCTGTGCTGGGGATACAATGGTCAGTGGGAAAGGAATGGTTCTTATTCTTAGATGGTGAAGAGCCTTATGGGGGAGACAGGCAATTAAACCAGCAACACCAAACAATTTTGATAAAGGCTATGGCAGGGCAACAAAGGGTTCTGTGGGGGCATTTAATCTCATTCATAGCACTAGAAAAGGTGTCTCAGACTAAGTGGGCTCTGAACTGAGATGCAAATAATAAGTGAGAGTTTGTTAAACAAAGAAATGCAGAAGCATGTGTGAAGTCCAAGCAGCAAGAACAATCATGGGGACTGGAGAACAGACAGAGTTTTAGAACACCTGGAGAAAAGCCTGCAAGAGGGGAATGTCAAGAGATGAAGCTGGAAACCAGGGACCCAAGTCATAAAGAACCTTCACAATATTGTATGATTCTGGATTATATCAAAGAACAATTGGAATGCACTGACGATTTTAAGCAGGCAGTCACATCGTCCAGTAAGTGTCTTGGATTCTTCAAGCTACTGTGTGGAGAACAGACTCAAGAGGGGCGGTAGGTGCCAGGTAGACAGACCCCAGTGACGAGGCTACTTCTAAAACCAGATAAGAACCAGTATTGGCCTTTGTCTCCGGGAAAGTTCCTCCAAAAGAAGAGTGTGAGGTACGTGATTGGCTGCAAGTCACTAATGATATGTGATTCCTGGATTACAGAGTGAGGGCTGGATGGCAGGAGTAAGATCAGAAAGAAAGGGAAAAAAACAATAAAGGTTGTTTTAATGAGCTTGTTGCCACTTTGGGCAGTGGGGGATCCTTTATACTGGGAATCCTCTGAGGAATCACAGATAATCACAATCACTTCTTAAAGCGTTGTCTCTGGACCAGCAGACTCAGCATCCCCGGTAGCTTATTAGAAAGGCAGTATCTTAGATCCCTCCTCAGATCTACTAAGTCAAAACTTTGGAAGATATGGCTCAGCAACTTGTGTTTTAGTCAGCTCTTCAGGTGATTCTGATGCCCTATAATGTTTGATCACAGGCATAGAAAGAACATGCCTCAGACTCGTCCCATGGGATTGGAGGATGGAGAGAAGAGGCATTTCCCTCCCCCAACTCCTGTCCCTCATTGGTATATGTTTGTCACCCACATTTCTGGGTTGCATCAGGGAGAGTGAGTAAGCATTTGTGACACCAGAGAAGGCCCTGGGACAGCAGAGACTCATGCTCTTGGTGTGGTACCCTGGCAAGTGCATGGAACTGTCCAGCCCCTGGTGTGCTGAAACCAGATGAATGGAGGATATGATATGTGGCAATTTACCACACACCTTGTTTGCCCATGGTGACTAGGGCATGCAATAAATATGGAGAGATTTTGAGGATATGTGATACATTTTCGAGGAAGAACCATCAGTGCCAGATATAAGGAGATGAAAGAGGAAGTTATGAAAGATAATTCTCAGTTTTATAGGCCATTTCCATCTATAATTACCTTACACTTACAATATGTCAATGGCTATTTCTCATGTAAACCTCTTTGATCAGTTTTTAAGTAGTGTCCCTTTGGATTAGAACCAAATTGAGGGGAGGGGTCATGGATCAATTATAATTAGACAGGCTTCCAGAGAAAATGCAAGAGAGTAGTGATCCTGTCCATTTGACAAAAGGTTTCCTTCTCTTAGCAGAATTTGAGCCAAATAGAGCATAGACTATAGATGACTGCATATTTACTTTCCACCTGGCCAGAGTGATTTTGGCATTGTGCCTTAAACTTTATGATCTATCCTCAAGATTTATTACTTTTACTAGAAAACTTTGCTCTATATAACCTCCAGAATTTTTCCTAGAAATAGTTTTCTCAGCTTGAGACAGCCATCCCTTATCACCTTATTTTAAATATATTTACATTTTATTGAATATATTTGTCTCAGAATACCATCTAAATGAAGTAAAATTGCTTGCTAGTTAAGCAATATTGGGGAGACCCATTGGCTGCATACATGATTTAATTTGCAAGTTGGGAATTGTATTTGTTAAGGATATGTTAAAGCTGGACATACCTGCATTTATTAAATTAACAAGCACTCCCAGAGCACTTAATATCTTCCAGACACTGTTCTGAGAACACTTGTAATCTTAATTCCTTTGATCTCCACACCAATCCTATAAAATGAGTACTGTAATTATACCCAATTTAAAGATAAGGAAATTGAAGCCAAGAGACATTTGATAACTTGCACCAAATCATCCAACTGGAAGAAGGAAAGTTGGAGCTCAAACCCTGGTATTTAGTCCTTGGCCCTGTACTCCTAGACATCACTGTTGTCTCTTTCAGAAACACAGCAGTGATTACAATCTCCAGCTGCTTCTTGTGTCTTGATATCATTCCCTCCTCTTCGACTGTTTTATGGACAAAATGATCTTCGCTGTGGTTCATATCATTCCAATGTGTTTTGAAGCTTCTAGCTAACATGGACTCTTATTTTTCTCCCAGTCCATTTCATGTTGTGGCTGGAATTACTATTGATCTGTAGCATATAGGCCCATATTTCTGTCTCAAAATAAGAATTTTGGAAATTGCAAGGCAG
Source organism: Panthera tigris (assembly GCF_018350195.1). Classification (NCBI taxonomy): domain Eukaryota; kingdom Metazoa; phylum Chordata; class Mammalia; order Carnivora; family Felidae; genus Panthera; species Panthera tigris. The sequence goes on from NC_056668.1 coordinate 5,487,430, forward strand.
ACAAGACTAGCTTTACCAGGAATTAAGGAAAGGAGATGAAGAACACTCACATTTGCTAAGTGCCTGGCATATGGTAGACACAATCTATCTCCTCTCATATAATGGACTGCCTCACTGAAAGTTCATCCCATAATTAATCACTGATTTTGATGGAAAAGATTCTGAGATTCTAATACCTTCAGATGCTGCCTTTCCTAAAAGTATATGTATCTTCTCTTTAAGAGAAGATGCAAATACTCTTACAATGACAATAACTTAATTCAAAGCATTTGCTTTCTCTTGGCAGGTGTGTTTCAGGACAGAGTGCATGTGTATGATTTGGGTAGGGATGCATTTTTTCCAGCACGTCATAAAACTCACCAAATATGCATTTATTTAATATGCTTTTTTAATATGTACACGATAAAGTCTTCATGGTACCTCACTTCACTTAGCTTCCATCATCCTCTGTTGGTCCAGAAGAGTACTTACTGACATCAGGAATAATGGTCTGTGTGTCTTCATCAGATTTTGGGGAAAAGTTCAATACCATGCTGTGTTCTTTATTGCCTTTAGGGGATGCCTATTAATTTTCCCTTCATCTCCTATTAGAACAAGAATAGATACCAAATGCTTTGAGCAGTGCACACCCAAGAGGAATACTTCCTCTTGATAATTGCTCTTTGTTCCTTAAATTGTGGTCCTGATTCTATTTGCCATGGAGTGGATTGCTCAAGATCTTCCATGTAAAAACCAATGTCCTATTCCCTTGGTTTATTCAACTTCCACACATAAGAGGCCACACATAAGAGGCCAGTTTTTCCCAGAGCAAATTAACTTCAGTCTGCAGAATCTCACTGATCTAAATAAGAAAATTTTCCTACACTGACGTCACTTTCCTGACTTATTCCAGATCACATATACTATTTTTCAGTCTTCCATATAGGTAACCTGTTGTTTTTATTTTAATGTCCATTAAAATTATTGGCATTATTAAAATCATAGCTTTGAAAGTTGTGTTCTTGTCCAAATTAAGGGTGACATTTCTCTCTTTTCAGTTCCTCCGAAATTTGTGGTTCAGCCACGGGACCAGGACGGGATTTATGGCAAGGCTGTCATCCTCAATTGCTCAGCTGAGGGCTATCCTGTACCCACCATAGTGTGGAAATTCTCTAAAGGTATGAAGTTACTTGATTTGCTTGTTACCTGCCGAACATATGTTAGAATGTAAAGAATTAGATGAGCATTTCGAGTCCTTCCAGATGTGTTTCTGGCAAGTAAATATGTTCCCACCTCCACCAAGTCTTTCCTCTCACAAATAACCCTACTCCACTGAAATGTTTTTATTTGGACCAGGAAAGTATCTGGTCTTGCATAGCATTCCCTGGGGAAGATCACGAATGGGGCAGGTTATTCCATGGAAGCTATTTCAGCACCATGGATAGCTCTGCATTGCCTACAGGAGTTGTGTAACCATAATCCACTTGGAGAGAACTGCATACCCTGACATGTGCAGACACAAGGATGAATTGTCAGTATTGCTCATTGTTTGGAAAGTATTTCCCTGTTGTTTATACATTTGTGGTTAAGTGGCTTTAGAAGGTTAAAAATAAAAACACATCCATCCCCTATTTTCAGCATCCAGTGTTCTTTGTTTTCACTCCTAATCATGCTTTCTCTGTGCAAAGGCAAAGCAGCCTCCCCACTTTTAAGGTAACACTGTCAATGTTGCAGGAATAGAAACTTGTAACATGCAGACTGATGGGGAACATTCTAGACACCATGAAGATCATTTGTGTCTATCTTATTGTCTTCTCCAGGAAAGCGTTCTTAACTGTCCTTATGAACATATTGGAATTCTCTTTCTTTTTTCATTCACTCACCTTCACTCATTAATGTATCAAGCAGTTGAAGGCCAAATACACGCTGGTGGGATAAACAAACAAATCATGGTCTCTTTTCCTAACAGTCTAAGACCTACTATATGTGTTTAATTGTTCTGAGTCTGTTACTTATTTGTTTGCTTTATTATGGTTTGTATTCCACATACTGCTTTCTAAAATAACATGCTGTATTTCTTATTATGGAAATAACAACAATGGAAGAAAGACAAAATGGGTCACTTACCACCTCCTTCATGGTATATTTCCTTCCAGGGAGAAAGAGAAGAGGGAGGGAAGAGAATGCTAGAAACCATTTCGTTGCAGGAAGGAATCAATTACATTTTTAAGAATTCCCCGAGCCTACTGTCCTATAGCCTGCCGCATACATTGTCCATGCCAAAGCACTTTATTCAAAAAGCAAAGCCTGTTGTTCAGAGTAACTGCCCACATGACTTTTTATTTTAGGCCATATTTGAAGCCTCATGTTGCATTATATGGAAACAAACAGCGTACATTTAACTTAGTTTGCATACATGTTCATATATGATATTATGAACATTTTCCACAACACTTACCTTCTTCAAAATTATTTCTAATGTTTGCCATTGTGCAAGGCTCCCTGTCTCTCCTTGAGATTGTTTTCAGTTTCTCCTATACACTCTGCAGACGAACATCCCTGTATGTGCATCCCATCCAGTGTACATGTGTGTGATTGTTTCCTTAGAAGTAAAGTGGCATTTAAGGCTTTGGGTCTGTATGGCCCAGGGTGCTTGGGAAAATATTGTGGCAATTTGCACACCCACCAGCAACGTGAGGCTGTGTGTATCCCCGTGTCGTCACCAGATAGAAAGGATCTTTTTTATTCCTAATCTTTACAATACGATGGGTGAAATGGCTTTCTGTTTTAATTTGTATATTTGGGTTACTAATGATGCTAAACATGTTTATCCTATGTTTACTGCTTCCCTTTGGGGGAATTTCTTATTCATGTTACTTGCACACTTCCCTCCAAATCTTATTTATTTGTAAGAGTGTTATTCTTAGATGAAATAATGCTTTGTCTGTCATGGATCTGGTAGACATTTTATTCCTTCCCATCACTGATGTGTGAATGAAGTTATAGTAGCCTTTTTTTATTTTAAAATTTTATGTGCAATATGAAATCATCAAAGAAACAATGAGAGACTTCAATAAACAAATTTTTATAAATGTGTTTTAAATTCCCCTCAAATAACACCATTCAAAGATAAACAAGGATAAGTGCTCTGAACGTTTTTGGCTAGCCTTTCAGACCTGTCCCCTGGAAAATGCATATATCTGTGGATATACCTGTAATTTTGTGGGCTCTTTAAATCGATCATATGATTCTTCCTCACTTATAATCTTCCTTCTTCAGTTACCAATATACTGTGAATGTCTTTCCCTGTGAATAAACATGGGTATTCACTATGACTTTTTAATATCTGTGTAGAGCTTACATTAATACATCCATAAGTCCATCTAACTATCTCTTACCTTTGTTAGGATTGGGCTCAGTGACTTAAAGCCATAAGGGTTTGCTCTTTCTCGTATGAGGAGTCTAGACAGACAGTTTAGGACCAGTTTGTTTTTTCCTCTAGGTCGTCAGGGACCCAAATTGCTTACGCCTTTGATCTGCCCCTCTCGACAAGCAGTTAGCGCCACTGAGCTCTGTGGCCACTTCCCCTTTCCCCAGAAGAGGAAGAGCAGAGCTGCCACCCAACCTGAGTCACCTCCCCCCAAGGACCTCTCTGAAATGTCCTTAAATCAATTCCTCTAACAACCCACCACCCAGGTCACCCCAGCTATAGGGGGTCTGCAAGCTGCATTGTAGCTATGTGCTCAGCCACCATGCCCACAGCTTGGGCTATTTACCAAGAGGGAAATATGGAGACTTGGCAACTAGGTGTGTCCAACACAATTGTTGGATAGTGTTTGCTTTTTCCTGGGTTTTCACTGTTGCAAAAACATCACAGTGACTCTATCTCATCAATATTTGTACGTGTTCATTTTTTTTCCAGGGGTAAATTTCTGGAAGTAGAGTCACTGGCTCAAAGAGTAAGCGATTTCTATAGCTTTCAATATGCCTTGTCCACTCGCCAGAATTTTATTCATGTGCACATCCTTCCGCAGTTTACAATGTTGCCTGGTTTCCTGCAACAAAAATAATATCGTGTGTTAACGCTTATTTTTAAATATCTTCCAATGGAATAGGGGGAGATTGTGTAATATTATTTTAATTATACAAGTGACACAGATGTTTCTTAAGAAAAATTTAGCCTTGCTGATGGAACGCGTTTCTGGTAATCAAATATTCACTGAGAGCTTAAGGGCACCTTCGTTATGTGTGACCAAGGGGGGAAAAAAAGTTGTAAACCCAACAGACTTGGGCTGTTTCTCTGAGAGCTGCGACAATCTAATCCTGAGGCTGCAGAATTCCAGAGTAAATCGCAGTGGCTTAAGGGTGGCGATTGCAGGAATGAAACACTCTTTGTGGGAAAATAACATTATTAGAGTCTTGACCTTGGGTCCAGATGCATGAAGTCTAAAACATTCAATTCTGTCTCCTGTTGTTTTTTTTTCTTCCCTTTACATGAACAAACGAGGTCTCTGGTCTAAAGAGATTTTTTTTTTTAAATCAGGGCTTAATACCATAGTGGGCCTCACTTGTGTTCCCAGAAATCCACAACGAAGCACACATATGTCATTTATAGTGGAGGGAATGGGTTTCAGTCACTGTCCTAGGGACCATTCCCTTGTTAGCCACTAAGGCCCAAAGAAGGGCTGCTAAGGTAAGATACAGTTAGTGCCCTGGCCCGTGGCCGGCCTGGGTATCCTTTGCTCTCTGGCTGCCCATGGACAGGGCCACTTCTGACCCCCCAGGGAAGCGTGGTCATGGAAATGTTTAAGGGCAAGGGTCAGAGCATGCCTGGAAGGGGGCACAGGGGAGTGGGGAGTAGTTTGCATTTCAAGTAAGGTTGTCATGGAGAAGGTAGTGTGAGTAAAGCCTTAAAGAAATGGGAGATGAGGTTTGTGTGTGTCTGCAGGGGAAGCACTGAAGGCCTTAGTGCCAACTAGTATCAAAGCCAGGGGCAGAAGTTTGTGCCTGGAATGTTCCAGAAACACTAAGGAAGACACTGAAGCTGGGGCAGAGCGAAAGGAGACCTCAGAGGTCCCAGGAGGTCAGATCTCTCATCAATCATTAGAAGTGGTGTGATGGTGCCATGGTGGGGATGAGTAGGGGGTCATAGTAGTGACAGTGACGCTGTCCCTTTTCTTCCACTGCCATGCTGAGCCCAGAACTAGGAGGCTATTGGAGCAATCCAGGAGGGGTGGTGGGTCTGCCCATCCCCCCTGCTGTGTTGAACGTAGACCATGGGAAGGCAGGACTCGCGGCAGGAGCCCATTAGGAGGCCTGAGCTGTGATGTGGCTTGGATCAGGGTGACAACAGTGCAGGAGGATCAGCAGTTCAGAATCTACAGCCTGATGGGCTGGTGTGAGTGTGGGTGAAGGGACAAAGCCTCTGAGAATAGATGGAGCCATGCTGGGGGGGCAGATTGGGTCATGGTCAGTATGGGAGTGTGAGCCTCTCTGTAGACATACTCGTCAATTCCCAAGATAAGCAATGAGGAATTTCCCAGGTATACTTTTTTTTAAATGAGTGCTTTCTCTGCTGTCATAGCTTTTACCTTCCACCTGTTGGCCGCCATATACCCAACTTGAGATTTACCTCCATTCCGTGACCTGGGCCCTGTGCTATCCCTATCCTTAGCCATAGTGTTTCCAGCGAGCAGTATTCCAAGCTCTGCTTTACTCAAAATGGTATGTCTGTGTCTTTTCACACATAAATCCAGTTTGGCCTGTAGGAGATGGGTGGCTCACATTATCGTCCAGGAGGAAACCGAGGCTGCCTGACTTCCCGGTAGAAGGGACTTAATCATCTTCCTGCATGTACCGAAGAGCTGACTTTGGAGTCTGGCGAATGTACAGTCTGTGCCTTGATGTCATTCATTTGGGGTCAGTTTTCCCACAGATGTGGTGTGCTATTTAATATTTAGATTCTTAGCATCTTTTATTTAAGAAAAAAATCTCTTACGTTACGTCTGTAAATATTTGTTCTCTTCCCTTTTCCATTTGCTTCTGCAGGGTCTCCACATTTTTACCTTAATGTATATTTTCTACATCTTTTACTCAAGCAAATTTGTTCTTCTTTGCACAATTTTTCCTTCCCATTTGTGATTTTACTTTTTCTTCTTCTTTCGCCACTTCTGCCCGTTCATATTTCACTCTTTCTGGGGCCCTCACTTCCTAGGCAAGTGACTGGTTCACAGAGTTCATCTAACTCATGGCAGCATTCTTCTGGTGTGATCCCATGACCCGCTTTCTTTTCCTGTGTCTGTCTTCCAGTGTTCTTACAGTGTCTTTGCTTCCTTTTGAGAACTCCCATTCCAGGAAAATTCAGATCCCTAGAAAGAGAACGCTGTGTGCAGCTATCTGGTTCTGCACTTAATGCTGCCTGTCTGATTCTAAGAGCCACAGCAGGTGCAGGGAAGCCTCTGCCCGACCCAGCCTGGGCACACTGGTGCTGGTTTTGCCCCTCGCTGTGCCCCCACCTTAACAACGCGTCCTTTGCTGATGCTTGCCCACATTCACAGCCACGGTCGTCTGTCCTTTTCTTTCTGCATGTACCTCTGCTCGTGTACACTTTTGGTTGTCCATTTACCTCCTTTGTAGCTCACATTTTCTTTCCCTCTGTGTCCTAATTGTTCTTGTATGGTTTCCAAAAAAAGAAGAAATGTTAGTTTTATGCTGCCATCTTTAAATCTTACACCCTATTTGTTTATATACTAAGCTGTATAAAATTTGGACTTTCTGTAAGAAAAACAAGTAAAGTGGGAATCTAGGAGGAGGAGTTAAGAAATCGTCAGTTAAGAGAGTCGGCAGAGCTCGGACCCAAGACACAACACTGGCTGTGTTACCGCAGGAAAATTACTGAACCTGTGTGAACCACAGTTTCCTCGCGCACGTGTGTGTGTGTGTGTGCGTGCGTGTGTGTGTGTGTGTGTGTGTGTGTGTGTGTGAGAGAGAGAGAGAGAGAGAGAGATAAGATAAGAGGATTAACGTGATGGTTTAGTAAGATGATTCATAGAAAGCATTCATTCTGGTGCCTGGCACATCGCAATCAGTCAGTAACATTAGCTGTCATCAGCAGCAGCTCACATGGGAAGCCAGTTGTCCGAAAACCATTTATTGGATAGCCCAACCTTTCCCCCACTGACATGAACTGCTTTATAGTCTACGAGAAAAGAGCACACAGAGGACTGCAGTTGGCATGGGGCTTCCTTGCCCTGCCCGCTTCTCTCAGATTGCCTTTCTCCGTGCCTTTGCCTGTGTCCTTCCTCCCTCAGCAAAGAAAGTTATGTTCGCACAGGAGTAAAGCTTCTCTAGCCCCAGTTTTCCTTGGATGCTCAGAGCATCCACACCATGTGGCTCATGGCAGTTTCTCCCGTGCTCCGATATCTCCCACTGTCCCCAGAAAGCTGTTCCCCGTTGTCATTTCTGTACCCACAGGTGCAGTCTACCAGAGAGCCTAGCTGTCTCTTACCACCAAGGTCCCAGAAGTTTCCTCTTCTTCTGGGTGTCTACCCCTCTGCCCAAACCCTCCTCGCTCGTCATATATAGGGGCCATTCTCTGGATGTTTTCATGCACTGTGTTCAATTCCAAATTAAGAAACAAATGCTGCACTCAGTACCTGGTCCAACAGCTCAGGCGACCCCTCTGGAGCCTCCTCCTACTTCAGGGGCTGGCCCTAGAGAGCTTCACCTTGATCCTGCTCACCCCTTCTCTCCCAAGGTCGAGGTGGACATCCCGGGGCCTGTGTCTAGGGATGACACGAAGAACACACAGCATGGGGCAAGCCTCAAGTCCCTCCAGTTCTCCTGGGCTCACCACTTCCCTGCCCTCTGTGTGGGCAGAGCGCCCTGAGCCTCTGACCCCATGGGTTCACCCTCTTCCGTGCCATTGGTTTGCTGGACCTGCAGCGATCCTCCCAGCTCCTTCTAGCAACACCTGCTTCAAGCTCATGCATCAGGCTCATCCAAGTTATTGGGGCCCAGTTGTTTTCCAATGTCCTTGTCCCCACTAGCACATAAATGGGTGATGAGAATCTGGAGTTAATGCAGGGAAAGGGTTCAAAGAATCTAAAAAGGAGAAGACAACGCCTCCCTGTGATGAGAGTGGTGAACACAAACCCAACTTCAAGGCTGACTGTGGCTCCCCGTTTACGACACTTGTGTGGTCCCCACGTGGGGACACTAAGCATAGTGAGTTCTTGGGGAAGGACTGTGAGCCGAACAGAGAGGATGGATACTCAACTTAGTGTTTTATTTTCTTCCTTTGATGGTAGAATAAAACTCACTGTGGATGAAAATCTGCCTTCCTCTGCTAAATGGGTGGAGTATAGTGGCCCTAGGAGCTCCTCCGAGGTCCTTGCCCCTCCCAAGGAAGCTGAAATTCCGACCAGCCTTGGTAGAGTCACCAGGACGACAGGCCCCGGGCCCTTCTTGTGCTTCATTTCTTTCTTTGTCTCTACCCCTCCATCTGCCCTCTTCCTCATTGTCTTCCTCACTGCTCTTCTAGATAGAGGCAGCCACACCCAGGGCAAATATGCAGGGGTCTCTTGCTGCAGGGAAAAGGTGGCTGAAGGCCTTTTATGGCAGATACAGCTGCATGATCCCAACACACCGCGATGGCGACCTCGAGCCGTTTCAACACCCTGAAGGAGAGATCATGTGTCCTGTCAGCAAATGCAGACTTGGGTCAGTTCATGGTTACGTCTTCTGCTAAGCGACTCGAGGGCATAGTGTTCTGTCTTTGTGATTAAAAAAAAAAATCCTTGCCAGCTAGGGATAAAGTCATGCAGTTGGCATGCTGAGCTAGTCAACTCCCGAATTGTAGTCACCCCGGGGCAGGCATGAGCTCGCCCACCTAAGGGAGGTGGTTTTCTCTGGATATGGGCCTTCATTATAGACATAAAGGAATTAAGGGAAGGAAACTGAATTCCAAGTGAGCATAACTGATGGCCTCGATGCTGACCCAGTTAGGGTGTGGTGTTTTATCAAGAAAGGATTTATGGGGTGCCTGGGTGGCTCAGTCGGTTGAGCGTCCAATCTTGATTTCTGCTCAGGTCATGATCTCATGGTTCGCGTCAGGGTCTGTGCTGAGTGTGGAGTCTGCTTGGGATTCTCTCTCTCTCTTCTCTTCTCTCTCTCTCTCAAAATAAGTAAAGAAACAACTTATGCTCCCTCTCTGTCTCTCTCAATGAACAAACAAACAAACATTTTTTAAAAAGAAAGGATTTAATACCGGGAAGTAGAGGCATGCAAAATTTTGGCAAGGGTAGGAGAAACTCAGCTTCCTTTCTGGAACCTGAGAAATGTGACAACCTCGAGAAGCCACTTCCGACTGTGGTTGCAGCTGCCTCCGCACCAGGGCAGTGATTTATCCTCCTGGAAGTCACCTTGGCATCTGCCTGTGCACCAACTTGTTGCTTCTCAAGGAGAGTGATGGCTTTTCCATCCCTGCACCTTCTAAACTGTATCCAAGTGCCTCTCACTGGTGAAATACAAACCAGAACCTGGTGACAATTCAGCAGGAAATGGTTTTTCTCAGGCTTCCAGCCCCTGCAATTTAGGGAAGAGATCAGAAGTGTTCCAGTAGGCTGAGGATAGACAGACCATCTCTGATGCAAGCATATGGACAAAATGTCACATGCACATCCTGTACAGCCTGGAAGATTCTTTCTTGGGAATAGCTTGGGCTTGGGAATAGCTTTCCGGCCTGGACCTGGACCAGTGCCTCAGGACCCTACCTCTGTCCACTTCTGGGTTCTTCTCCAGAAGGAGACACCAGAACTTAGCACTCAGTCACTGAGTACCGGTGCCATGGGCGGCTGCTCACCTTGGAGCAGGTGCCATCCTGCTGTTGGGACTTGCTCTCCCCTTCCCATCTCCGCTTCGATCTTTGTGCCCCCTCACTCCCTGCAACCCACCGACTATTCCCAGACAAGGAAGACCACCTCCCTGAGCAAGCAGAACATACTTATTCTTCAGGGAAACACCACCCTCTCCAGAAGGACAAGAGGGATTGTGTTTTCAATTCCTTGGTGGGCAAAGGGACACGCTTCCTACTTTGCCACTGGGTGCAGCCCAGGGAATATAGACAGATCTCCTTTCTGCCGTTCTGCTGTTCGACTTCAAATCAATGTTATTTCAGCCCACTAGGGAGACCCTCTGAATGTGCTCATTGACCAACTTCTTCATTTCTTATGTGGGCATTTATGTGCACATTCACACGGCCTTGCTTCCTTTGGTGAACAGTAATCTGTAGAGCATGGAAATGCATTACTCTTCCTGTTCCATATACGGTGAAATTAAGGATGCAGAGAGAATAAGCTGCTTGCTCAAGGGCACAGTTCGTAAGTTTCCAATGCTTCTGACTCTTAGCCAAGTGCTCTGGCTACAGACCAGCAAGGACTCAAGAGTGGTAGAAAAGATGAAACAATCACCATCTTCGCTGCTGCCTTCCAAGTGGGCGTGCTTGGTGACACTCAGCTATTCTTCCCCCCCTGTGCCCACTCCCCCAGTCCTTGGGAACACTGCTAAGTGTATCTTTCCATAAAGAAGAAAGGTCACATGGTATTAACACACCCAGTAATTCAGTATGTGCCTTACATAAAGCTTTAACATTTTCTTTTCATGTAATAGAGCATTAAAATTGTCCCCACTTGACCCCAGCTATCCACAGAAAATTGGCAGCTTTTTAATTAATGACTTCTGGCTGCTACAGTGTATCTTCTAGCTAATTTCCCAGAGCACTCACCTCATGCCAACAAGATTACAGAATTCTGAATATTGTATGCACTGTGTTATATTTTGCTCTTTATAATAATGATGAACAACCTAAAGTGGATGGCCGATAATTTTATCAAGCTGTGACAAAGTCTACTTCCCTCCAGCTGAACAAATGGGTAACCCTTGGGACTGTTGTTCTTATGGTAGATGAATTGGTTCACTCTTCTGTTTAGCAAGCGTGATCAGATTTATAAATTGTGTAACTCTTCCAGTTAGGTTCACTTCCTCATGAAAAAAAGATTTAATGTTTTTCAAATGCATATACTTTATTCCTGTCTTTGTTAAGACCTTTTCATAATGAGGAGGCTTCTCTTAGTCTACATAGGAATTAATAGATAATCCTATCCAGTGATTTAACTGAGACAGCTGAGCTTAACACTAGTTAAATTTTATATTGTAATGCTTTAGTATAAGTGTGTCAAATGTTGTAAGTATTTTTCTGGTGAAAATTCTTTGAGGAGAGGAAAGCATACGTGTTTTTGACGTCAATGATCCTATTAACTGTCTCATATTCTATCAGCATTTTGTTAGATTTTTTAGGGTGTTGTACCCCATTTTACATAACTTATAAATCCCATTGCATTTTCAGATTTCCTGGTTTTCTGCCTTATGGATGTATTTTTAAAATCCTACGTTTGGCTGAATTTTTAGGTTGTGTGTATTAAACTACATCTGGATCTCTTACTGCAGTAAACTTTGGGAAAGGCATCAATAGCCTCGACAGCTTCAAAACATGGACTAAATTTAAGCACTTAAATAAAAATTAAAGGCTTTTTCAGTAAGTTCTAATAGTATCCTTTTATCCTTGCCCAAAAGAACACGTTATCCATAAAAACGAATTTTATAATTGGTAAAAACTGAATTTTTAAAACATACCGTCAACTTTTACAGGAGAAAAAAAACATATGATCATTTCAATAAATATTGAAAGGCAGTTGATAATATTCAACATTCAGGCCTGACTTTAAATGAGGGGTGGGGGTGGGGGGAAGTGGGTGATGGGCATGGAGGAGGGCAGTTGTTGGGATGAGCATTGGGTATTGTAATGGAAACCAATCTGACGATAAATTATATTTTTTAAAAATAATAAATTAAAATAAAAATAAATAAATAAGAAAAAATGAATTTGTGTAAAACTGGAGTATAGAAATGCTTTATAAGACCCAAGTGCTTTGGCAAATGAAGGAGGAAAAGACAGGAAGTCCAATAGATACATAGGCAAAGGATGTAGATGGGCTGTTCACCAAGAAAACAGGTATAAATTGCCAAAACATGATGATGTGAAAAGATGCTCAAACTTATCTACAGGCAAAACAAACAAAAAATATCAAAAAAAAATTGTCAAAGCATGCAAATTAAAATAATGATGAAAATCAAAAAGGTCAGTCATGTACATGTGTGAGGAAAAATTAACCCTCAGCCAACACTGATGGAAATGAAATCGACGTGTTTCTTAGGAAGCAGCTTAGACATACATTTCAACACTAAATGCACAGAATTCCCCTTCGAGCATTAATCCCAGAGGTTGCCTACCACTCCATTGACTGACTGATAAGTGGAGAGATTCCTTGCAACATGGTCCTTCTTCTTGTGGAGTAAGAAAGACAGAAATTCAACTAATCATAAAATCATCGTAAGGAGAAATCTTTTAAGAAGGAGTATTGTGGGCTTACTGTATGCCATACCATACTTAAAGAATTTCAATGCCTACATCACCTTATTAAGGAGATTCTATATTATCTCCACTTTTACAGGTGGAAGAAACTGAGGAACTGAAAGATTACCTCATTACCTAGTTATTCGGTGTTACTGATGATCTGATGCCTTGCAACAAATTATCCCCCAAAATTAGTGGCATGAGATAATGCAAATTTATTACCTCCCATGTCTGTGGGTCTGGAATCTGGGTATGGCTTAGCTGAGTCCTCCTGTTCAAGGTCTCTCCCAGCACTGCAGTTAAGGTGTTGGCCAGTGATGCAGTCATGTCAAGGCTCAGCCTGGGAAGAGTCTCGTCCCCCAAGCCCACTCGTGTGGTTGCTGTGTTGTATGGCAGGATTCAGTCATAGACTGTTGGTTGAAGAACACCCTCAAGGGAGCCTCTCCATAGGGTAACCTACATTCCCCACAGTGAGGCCACTAGCCTCAGAGAGGGAGGGATTGAAAGAGAGACCACAGAGGCTCCTGGGTGGCTCAGTCCGTTGAGCAGCCAACTCTTGATTTCAGCTCAGGTCATGATCCCAGGGTCGTGGGATCGAATCCCGTATTGGGCTCCATGCTAAGCACAGAGCCTGCTTAAGATACTCTCCCTCCCCGTGCCCCTCCCCACTCACTCTCTCTAAAAAAAAAAAAGAAAGAAAAGAAAAGAAAAGAAAAAAATATACATATGTATATGTAAAGAAGAGAGGTACCTGGGTGGCTCAGTCTGTTAAGTGCCCGACTCTTGATTTCAGCTCAGGTCATGATCTCACGGTTAGTAGGATCAAGCCCCGCATCAGGCTCTGCATGGACAGCTCAGAGCTTGCTTGGGATTCTCTCTGTCTCTCTCTTTCTCTCCCTGTCCCTCTCCTGCTGGTGCTCCCTCTCTCAAAATAAATAAACTTTTAAAAGAATGTTGGGGCACCTGGGTGGCTCAGTCAGTTAAGCATCCAACTTCAGCTCAGGTCATGATCTCACGGTTCGTGAGTTCAAGCCCCATGTCAGGCTCTGTGCTGACAGCTCAGAGCCTGGAGCCTGCTTCAGATTCTGTGTCTCCCTCTCTCTCTTCCCCTCCCTAGCTCACACTCGCATTCTCTCTCTCTGTGTCAAAAATAAACTTAAAAAAAATTTTTAATGTTAAAAAAAAAAGAACAAGGAGAGCCACAATCCTTTGTGATCATAGCTACATGCCCAGTATCTGCCCCACAGTGGGTGCTCAGTAATCAAACAATAAATCCCATTTATGTAAAAATAGAGCACATCTTTATATTCACTTATAAAATATTAGGAAGGGAAAATTATGAGATTGGGGTCTTGAGAAGAAAAAGAGGGCATTTACTTACTTACTTACTATTTGAATTTGGGGCCCAAAATTCTCAGATCCCTAATCTAGGATTCTCATGTTTTATACTATAATAAGTAAACTAACAGATACCTTTCATTAATTACTTTTCAAAACCAATCACTCATTTACTGGCATGTTCATAATTCATCAAACACTTGTTAAAAATCCTCTGTGAATTTCATGTGAATTAGGTTTCTAATGATCCACATTACACATGTTTCTAAATTTGCATTTTTTTACATTTTGATGATTTGTCTATTCCCCAAGAGCAAACAGATTAGGGGTCGGAATGTTTTTCTTCATTTTGTCTCACTTTAGAAAGTATTCAGAAGCTGATACCGGAGAGAGCAACATGTGGCAATTATGAAAGAAAAGTGTTGTTACATCTTTAAAACTTTCCATCCTTGATTTTGAATGCTTTATGAATGAGACATATTTTTTAAAAATTCTACTTAAAATTATGTTATGATATTTCATGCATCAGATGTGTGATAAAATACTAACCCAAATGTGTATTATTTGTATATGCTCCTCCTTCCAACTTTGTTTTTTAAAAAAAAATTTTTTTAATGTTTATTTATTTTTGAGACAGAGAGAGACAGAGCATGAATGGGGGAGGGACAGAGAGAGAGGGAGACACAGAATCGGAAGCAGGCTCCAGGCTCCGAGCCATCAGCCCAGAGCCTGACACGGGGCTCGAACTCACGAACCATGAGATCGTGACCTGAGCTGAAGTCGGACGCTCAACCGACTGAGCCACCCAGGCACCCCTCCTCCTTCCAACTTTGTAGTGATCTTACAGATGTGGGCTTCTTACAAACCAGATGTCAGCCACGTATGGGACATGAGTCAGATCCTACCCACACCCAGTCTTTCCATTGGATGCTATTAGAACACAGGCTGCTTTGTTTGGGTATTTTCTCTGGCTACTTTTGTGCCTCATTGGCAGAAGTATGTAGTTATATAACAGTGTGGCCTGCAAAGCCTACAACATTTATTATTTGGCCCTTTTGGAAAATGATTTCCTAGTATTGTCTGAAAAAATTGAGCATTTTGATCCATGAACATTTCTTTCGGTCTTCATTAATTGTTAGCAAGAACTTTTACAGTTTTCAGTGAGCAAGTCTTACACATACCTTATTTAATGAATTTCTTAGCATTTCATGTTTTGATGCAAATGTATCATTTTTTTTAAATTTCAATTTCCAATTGCTTTTTACTAATACATTTGTAAACAAAATTAACTTTGAGTTGTGTACATCGATGTATCCCATGACGTCCCTAAACTCACTATGTTTCTAGCAACTTTTTGGTAAGTTCTTTTTTATTAAGTATGACTTAGTTATAGGTGTTTTTGGAGAAACCTTTATCAGGTTAGTTCATTGTCTTCCTAGTTTGCTATGAGATTTGATCAGGATGTTGAATTCTGTGAAAAACATTTTTTTTGTATCTACTCACTCTATTTCTGTTTTTGTATGTCGAAGTAGTGAGTTTCTTTCATTGGCTAATTCCTGAATTTAAACCAACCTTGCATTCCTGGAGTAAGTCTCACTTGGTCATAATACATTGTTGTTTGTGTGTTGATATACCTGATTTGGTAATGTTTGGTTAAGGATTTTTATGTCCGTGTCCATTAGGGATATTGGTCTCGAGTTCTCTTTTCTCTTAAGATTCTTGTCTGACTTTGGTATCAGGATAATTCTGTGTAAAATTGGTTTTATTTCTTCTTTAATTATAGGTAATATTTACTAGTGAAGCTTCCTGGGTTTTGGGTGTTATTTGTGGAAGGTTTTTAACTATAAATTAAATTTATTTATAGATATGACTATTAGATCTACCTCCTTTTTCTTGAGCGATCCTTGATAGTTTGTGTCTTTCAAGAAATGTATCTATTTAATCTAAGTTGTCAAATTCATTGGCACAAAGTTATTCCTAATATTTTGCTATTATGCTTTTAATTAAAGTAGAGTGTATAGTGATGGTTATCTTTTTATGGTTATTTGTAACTTGTGCCTTCTCTCTTCTACATCAGTCCTAGAGGCTCACCTACTGTTTTTTTTTTCAAAGAGCTGGCTTTTGGTTTTACTGATTTTTTTATCTGTTGTTTTTCTGTTTTGTATTTCACTGATTTGAGTTTTCCTCCTTATTATTTCCTTCCTTCTTCATACTTTGGGTTTTTCTTGCCCTTCTTGTAATAGCTTCTTAAGGTGGGTGCTTAGATAGTTGATTGGTGACCTTCTTCCTTTTCTAATACAGTAATTTAATGCTACACACTTCTAAGTTTTGCTTTTATCTGTATCTCACAAATTTTGATATGGTGTTTTTATATTCATATGTATATATTCTTTTTTTTTAATTTTTTTTTAACGTTTATTCATTTTTGAGACAGAGAGAGAGCATGAACGGGGGAGGGTCAGAGAGAGGGAGACACAGAATCTGAAACAGGGTCCAGGCTCCGAGCTGTCAGCACAGAGCCCGACGCGGGGCTCAAACTCACGGACCATGAGATCATGACCTGAGCCGAAGTCGGCCTCTTAACTGACTGAGCCACCCAGGCGCCCCTCATATGTATATATTCTTATTACTCTGGTGATTTCTTCTTTGACTCATGAGTTATTTAGACATGTATCATTTAATTTTCAAATATTTGGGTTTTTTTTTCCAGATGTATTTGTGTTATTGTTTTCAATTTTCGTTTTGCTGTGGAAATAGAACGTAACATGTATTATTTTTATTTTATAACATCTACTGAAATTTGTATTATGACTAACAATATTGTCCCTTTTATTAAGTGTCAAATGTGCCCTCAAAATCAATATGTATTCTGCTATTTAGGGTGCAGAGTTCTGTAAATGTCAGTTAAGTCAAATTGATTAATAGTGGTATTAAAGTCTTCCATATTTCAAATCTCATTTCCTCTGCCCCCCCCCTTTCTTTTCCTTTTGAGACTATAATTTTCAGTGTTAGAATATTTGATGTAATTTCAGAATTCCAGGATAACCTATTTCATATTTTCCACTTTTTTTTTAAACTTTGGATGTTTTCCACTGACCTAGGTTTCAATTCACTAATTTTTTTCCTCTGTCTAACCTGCTGAGTAGCTTGTTTAAAGATTTATTCATCTCTTACATTGTGGTATTTGTTTTTATCATTTTGTCTTTCTTATAGTTTAATGGTTTTAATATTGCTTCTGAACCCGCCCCCCCCCCCGTTTATGGATATTAATCATAATTATTGTAAAGTCCCTGTGGAAGAACTCCCCTACCATAGTGATGTCGATATTTTTTTTTTCTGGTCCTTTTTTCTTGCTTTTTTGTGTGTTTCGTAATATTTTATTGAGTATGGCCCTGGTGCATAAAAGGAAAGAAAAGTAGAGATTGCGGGAGGTTATACTTACTTCCAGTCCTTGTTATCTGCTTTTATGCCGAGGTCCTGGTCCCCCCAACCTCTGCCAGAGATGGGATTATTTATCTCCTTGTGGGGCTTCTAACTTTTTGTAACTAATTTCACTTAGTTGTCTGTGACTTCGACTTTCTAAGTGACTCAGAGAACAGTATGATTTTGTAGATGAACAGCCTCTCTTTTTTGTTGTTAGAATGGAAACGACATTCCTTCGTGTCTCTCTCCATTGTCAGCAGAAATGGAAATCTGTTCTTTTAATTGAAGTCTTCATATGTCCTCTGTGGCAGTTCTGTGTTGGTAGCAGCCACCTGTTGTGGGGATTCTGCTTGTCCTTCTTGTTCGGTGTGAAATGTCCCCTCGGTACATTATGAATTTCCCTGGTCTCTTTGGTGGGGCTGGGTTACCTGATCTAGACATGAGGGCAGGGAGGGCACAGCCACGGTCTCTGCCACTGTGAGCTAAGGAGTACCAATTGGTAAGTGATCCGTTTGGCATGGAGATAGCATGAGAAAGTGTCTCCCTTCTCGTGTCCCCAGATGCAAAGCCTGAAGTTTCCTGCAGGTGGGGTATGGTGACAGTGCAACAGTGTGCATGTTCAGCTCCCACGAAGGATCTGGGGCCATGGAGACCAGCATGGGGCTCACGCTGTGGGCTTTCTCCAGGAAGATGGAATTGGTCTTTACCACTGGGTCCTGTCCCCAAATCCTCAGACTCAGGTCACACAGTAGGGAAGCTCTACCAGCTTATCAAGGCTTAGATCACACTCTCCCAGTCTCACCCAGGGCCCCCTGCACAGGGATAAGCAACATAGCAGGCTAATCCGAACCGCCGTCTTCCCGGAAATCTCCCTAGACCACCCTTGGTCCTGCTTTTTATTATTTCTAAAAGATATTTTTTTTCAGAACAGTTTCGTAAGGATCTTCCATATGAGTCATATCACACCTCTGTCCACGGCATGTGTCATCGGTGGCATTTTCTCCTTGAACGACATACTCTGAGGAGAGCGGTGTTTTAATTCTGTGCTGTCTTACTGGCACCATCTGACTTATTTATTTAGACGACATTAAGTGATACTAACATGCACGTGTGTCTAGACTTCAGCGTGACTGTGCTTAGAAGAGAAACCTGCGATACTTGTATTCTCTTTGTACACTCACGGCAAGCAAAGTCTTCAAATGCCCTGTCCCTGGAACATTCCTTGTTTACATTCATAGTAATTCCCTGGGAACACAAGGCTTCTATTTAGTCTCAGGAGAGGCGTCTACTCCTCTGCTGTTCCACTGCGATGTCTTTGAATAATTTATCAGCTACTTAACACTCATCAAATTTGGCTTTTTGTGTAGAAACGACCTGTAACAGTCTCTTACTCTCTCTCTCAGAGTCTGAAGCAGTGTCATTTTAAATAAATGTGCTTCTCTCCAAACAAGAATTTACACGTTGGGGGGAAACAATTCCGCGTATCCCACGACTGCCCTCTAGATGGTAAATACCCCTCACTTCTCTGTGCTAAGCTGCGTGAACTTGAACTCACTGTCTCCCCTTGTGTGTTTCTGTCGGCATCATCCTTCGTCCTTCTTGTTCTCCTCCAGGTGCTGGGGTTCCCCAGTTCCAACCAATCGCCCTGAATGGCCGAATTCAGGTTCTGAGCAACGGGTCCTTATTGATCAAGCACGTCGTGGAGGAAGACAGCGGCTACTACCTGTGCAAGGTCAGCAACGATGTGGGTGCAGACGTCAGCAAGTCCATGTACCTCACGGTGAAAAGTAAGGAAGAAGAATGCTTTGTTTTACCTAAATAGGTCTTTTTGTGCTTAAAGTTGCCATTGTCTCCGCACACGTCTGTTTAAAACAAAACAAAACAAAAAACAAAATGGTGGTTGGCTGCAGCTGAGGTTTGAGGTTTTGCTCGCCTGGGACACGACCGAAGAGGAGGGCAGAAATCCAGCGGTTGCAATAGCCTGACCGTGTGCCCGGTGTCTGGGGCCACATGCTCGTGTGCCTTGGGTTCCCTTGGCCGTGCATACCTAGCAGGTGAGTGGGCCTCTGCCTTTAGCGCCCACATTTCTATTCTGTTGATTTTACTGCGGAAAAGCCCAGCGTATGGTCTTGTGTGTGCTCTTTTCAGACAGTCTGTTTCCACGCATTTTATGATTTGCAAGCTGGCTTGTCCCTAGGTTTCCTTTTAGAGATCCTTATGAAATCAAGCAGCCGGAAACCTCATTACCAAAGACACACAACTACAAGACAGGAACATGTAACACCCTGCCTAGGGTCCATGTTGCTGACCCATTTTATAGGAGAGGGCAACTTATAATGAGATTATTTTTCTACTTTGGTAAGTAAACCACCAAAGGAAGGACGTAAAACGGGCCAACTTTTGTAAAGTTGCTGCTTTTTAGCAAATGGTTGGGCGCCTAGTTTACAGCGAATTACTTATGTCTTTGTCCATTTGTGCAATTTTCTGTTAGATAAATTGTGATCTCTTCCAGATAAGGCTTTGATCGGCCTTTCTCTTTTTTATTTTAATTGTGTTCTCGGTAGGCTGGAAAAGACCTCTACCGTATCGCTCATTAGAGGGATTGAATTTAAAAGTGAATCTCAGTGGGTCTTATGTATATGTGCGTGTGAGAGAGAGAGATTTAAGCTGACTGCACAAATGCTAGTATCTGCCCTATTTCACTCAGAATTTATTCTAATCCGCTATTTCCAACGTAACGCTGAAAATATCAAGCTATTTGTTTGCTATACTTTTATATCATGAAGAAATTACAGTTTGAAATAGGGTTGCTTTAAAACATGTTTTGTAGATATCCAATACGTAAATTTGATTCTAAATTTTATACTCTGGAGGAACTGATTTGCAAGAATCTGAAGACAAATTGTCATTTCATATAAATCCGAAGTTGAAAGGATAACTTAAAAAATTATAAATTGATGATATTTGAAGGAAACCCAAGAGCTGAAGACCAGTGTTGGCCAATATTGATCCATCTTTCCCCAATAAAAGAAATATATTTTTTAATTTGATTATATTTAATAGAATATGAATATGTTTGATTCTAAATTCGGTTATATTTTGCCACTTTGAAATATTTTAAAATTATAAAAATTCCGCAAGTCTATATCTATGCTGTAATAGATACAGGGCCCTGTGAAGGATGTGAATACTTCATCCACGGACTTATGTTTTGGAAGAGGAGATAACAAGGAAGTATATAGAGCTTACTAATATTAATGCAAGATGGAGAGTAATATAATATGTGCCATAGTTGTACCTTTCAGGGGAGGATATAACTTTCATTTTGTGGGGACTAAGGAGCATTTTATGGAGAAAAAGTCTTTTAAGTGGGTGGAATTTAAAAATACAAAAGCTGGTTTTCCCCAGATTTCCTCTCTACACACCTTTGATGCTCTTAGTGTGGGGCATGGGAGAGGACCACAGAGATGTCTTTCTGCCCTTAGCGACCTTTCTTTCTTGTGGGTTGATGGGGAATGGGTGTATACAACTGCCATCCAGTGGAATACACTGGAAAAGAGTTCCAAACACAAAGGCGCGCAGACAAGGGCGTGATTTACATTTGTGTGTAGGACCAGCGACTGCACAGTGACAACACATTGATTTAAGTTCAGTCTTAGACGATGCAGTGGGTATCAACAGGTCCAATCCTTGAGGGTGGATAGGGGCGCTTGAGGAAGAGGGAACAGAGAGCAGAGAGAAGAAATTAAAACTCCCGAGGCAGGAGGTAACTCTGTCCGCGTGTTGTACCCTGTACATGGAGGGGGTTAGACAGGGAAACGTTTAATAAAAGTGAGCAAATGTCAAACAGAGATGGTTCTTGGAGGTGGCCAAGTTTAGATTCTGTCAAACCATACAAACTATTAGCAGAGAGATGCTTTTAGGTAACAGTTAATTCTACCAGTTTTTAACCCTTGGTGGGTTTATAAATGTGTTCAGTTTCAAGTGTCTGGTATATTTAACCTTTTAAAATCATACTATTTGAATTCTGGAAAGTAAAAAGAATAATTTAAGAAAGCTATAGAAACACAAAGACAGGAGATATACAACAAATAGAGGTGTTACTCAAATGATACCATTAAAAAAAAAGAAACAGTAACAACAAACAGGGATAACTTCGCTTTTTCTGTGTGTATTTGTGTGACCAGACTACTTAGTGGATTAAAACGGACTCGTGGAGGCAGCACACAGCAATGCAAATCTGCTGCTTGGTGTTATCTATTTTACCATGAAAATAGGGAGGAAGGGGGCGCCTGGGTGGCTCAGTCAGTTGAGCATCAGACTTTGGCTCAGGTCATGATGTCACGGTTTGTGAGTTCGAGCCCCGCGTCAGGCTCTCTGCTGTCAGCACAGAGCCCGCTTAGGAACCTCTGTCCCCCCTCTCTCTGCACTCCCCCTGCTCGCTCTCTCTCTCTTAAAGATAAAAAAATAAACGTTAAAAAAAAAAGGAAAGAAAATAGGAAGTTGAGCACAGAGCACACCCTGGCTGACTTTATGCCCCTATGAACAGTAACATGTTTTATTGTTACTTCTGTAGAGGACAGAAGGGGAGCACTAAGCTGGAGACACACACCCACATGCACATGTGCAGTTACAGTGTGTGCACAGCAAACCCAGATGCCTTCCAGGTAGAGGCAAGAAGAGAAAGAACCATCATCCCATTCTCTTTTATTTTAATCTCTTAACATGGCCCTAAAAATGGCATGCACCCACACCCATGTACACACACACACACACACACACACACACACACACACACACACATACACACACACTGCATTCCATACAAACACAGAAAAATCATCCCAAATGAACTAAAGCTACCTATTCAAACTGCAGCCAGGAGAGGAATGAGAGCATAACAGGGACACTACTGGCCAATCCCTGGGAAAACCATTGCATGGTATCACCAAAAAAAAAAAGGGACAAAGCGTCCTCCCCCATCCCCCAAACAGTTGATTCCAATATTTCACACACTAAAGAATTTCTCTGTATTGTTGGAATTGGTTCCATAAAAGTGGTAACAAGTTTCCTTTGAGGTGGTAACTGCTATTTTGACAACCTCCAATCAGTTCTGTCCCCTAAATGAAGACCATCTTGGGGAAAAACAAGGAATCCTACATTCTGGGTCAAAATTAGGAAAGTCCTCAAAGCCTGTGTGCCGTGGACACGGAGGGCTGAAGTGTCATGTAATTAACAGGGAGCCCAGGGTAGGGTGAAGAGCCCCCCCGAGGTTGCAGCCCAAACAATCTGGTCCTTCTGGTTCTCCACTTCTCATTAGTGATCTCAAATTGCTTTAGTTCTCTGACCCTGTAAAATAAGAAGAATCACACCTTTCCTGGGGAGGGGGGGTATGAAAATTAAATGGGATAATGTATGTGGAGATACACTGTAAATCAGAAAGCACTCTATGTACAGATCTGGCACATACACATAGCAAGTGATCCTGCTGGTTAGAGAGAAGGAAACCGTAGATGCTGATGGTGCTGCACACTGGAATTCTTCCAGAAAACCATTCTGAACAGGAAAATTAAAAGGTTGTAGGGTAGGAAGAGGAAGAGGAAACATGACTTCCGAGATCCAGGCGGGGGGTACTTTCACTGTCCCTGTGATGCTGACCCATGGGGGTGGTGCCTTTGGAAACTCTTATTCCTGACTCCAGCTGTTTATGAATCATCAATAAAATGTTTGAGGATTTCAAACTGAAAAAAAATTGTTTGGGTAGAAAGGAAATTTCACGGCTTTAAATAAAAATTTTACGTACTCTCTCATTTTTATAATTCATATTTTTAAAAAGTGGGCGCAAATATTTCTAAATGTAATAGGACAGAACTTTCTGCCCGATCAAGCAATGTCAGGAAATTAAGGCGGCTTCTTGGACAATAGTCTGGATTCCCAAGGTGGCTGGTGCTGGTTTTATACACATTTGAAGGACCTGAACTCTCCCAACAGCGCCGGTTGCCAGGGGCTCACTGGGGACGCGAGAACTGTGCACTGGCTGAGCGAGCCTCTTGTCTGGGAAGTTCTTTCACTCGGGTGCTTTCAAAAACCACTACTGCACTAGGAGAGCAATTTGATGGTGAACCCCCACCCCCACCCCACCACACACACACACACACACACACACACACACACACACACGCGTTTTTGACATCAGACACATGGAGGCTGTGAGCAGAGATGAGGCAACCAAGCTTGGATGAACCGTCAGGGACAGCGACCAGTGGGATAGAAAAATAACCCTTCAAATCCTTCAGGTTTGTTGGTCTTGCTGTTTCTGGAACCACATTATTCATTATTATCCCAGTCATAGCTTAGCTTTTACCAAAACGCGTGCCCGGAATAGGGACCCGAAACATCAAATGTTGTTGAGGACTTCGGCAGAAAAGACAGAGGGACCGGGC
Organism: Panthera tigris; assembly: GCF_018350195.1. NCBI lineage: Eukaryota > Metazoa > Chordata > Mammalia > Carnivora > Felidae > Panthera > Panthera tigris. The sequence goes on from NC_056668.1 coordinate 5,511,085, forward strand.
TGTCCTTTTCATCAGACTCTACTTTCCAAACTTTCTGTTTGGCCTCTGGTGACAACGCTGCACCCGCGCCCCAGGCCCACGGGGGCGCTGCAGAGCGTCTCCATCCCCAGACCTTGTGCGAGTTGGGAGATCTGGTTGGTTGTAGTAAGAAAAGAGCTTCCCCAGACCGCTGGATCTCTCAAGGGGATGAGTCGTTGTCCCGAATGTTTCTCCCCGGTGCCAGAATTACATCCTCCCCTCCCCACTTTCTGCCTCTGGGCCCGCATGCTCCCTGGAACTGATCTCTGTGTGGATCTGAGGCCCCGATGCACAAACAGCTCCTGTTTTGTCACTGCATGCAGGATGAAAGAACGTCCCTTACCAAACAGGAGCAGGGTGCTGCCCGGAGAGGTGGTTGCTCTCCGGATCCAGTGATGCCACTGCCTCTCAGAGCCAACCCGCAGGATGTGGTGGGGCCTCGGTCCCCAAGCCTCCCTCGGGCTCAGCCCAGGCAGGTCCCTGGGTATCATGCACACATCTCTTTTTCCTCCAGGATTCGGGCATATAGGCCTTGCAGCTCATGTACACTCACTGTCAGCTTTGGTCAGTCTCCTGGACCTTGGCCATGATATTTCTGGATAGACCTTGGTGATGTGATAGGATCTCAGGCCACTCAAGTCCTGCCTTTGCTGGGGAGGATATGTTGGGGGTGGCGTTCAAGAATCTACCGCCATCTCCGAGAATCCATTCAACTTCTGTGACTTCCTACCCTCACACTGTGTCCCCACAGATCTTTACCCTACACCTCGTTAGCTAAATAAAAATCCCCTCTAGTCTTTGCGATGGCTCTGTGAGACTCCTAAAAGGAGGAGCAGGGCCCCCAGCTGGCCCTCTGTGAGGCTGTGATGGCCTTAATAATTCCTATAAAATGTTTTCCAGGCCCCTCCCAGTCACTTTGACAGGACACCTTTTCTCTAAAAGCAAAATAAGGTTTGTTTTCAGGCTGCTTTGTTCTTAACAGAGCAAGAGAGGACAGTTTTGAATATATAGAATTACTAAATTATAATTTTTTTGTTTCCTAACCTGCCAAAATAGCTGAGTGGGTCCAATGCTGTTTTCCCTGATATTTTAATTCGGGAGTTTCTAAATTTTTTTTTCAACATTTATTCACTTTTGAGAGACAGAGAGGCAGAGCATGAGCAGGGGAGGGGGAGAGAGAGTGAGACACAGAATCGTAAGCAGGCTTCAGGCTCCGAGCTGTTTGTTAGCACAGAGCCCGATGTGGGGCTTGAACTCACAAACCACGAGATCATGACCTGAGCTAAAGTCAGACGTTCAACCGACTGAGTCACCCAGGTGCCCCTTAACTCAGGAGCTTCTAAATCACACTTTGACTCATGGGCCCCTGTAGGCAGATCCCATGAGGTTCTGGGACCCCTTGATATCAGGTGCAAACGTGTGTTTTTTTGCTGAGGGGAAACACTGTGGCCTTCGTGATTCCCTCAAAGGGATGCATGATGCAAGAAGATCAAGAACCACTGCTCTGGAAAAATCACACCCTGGTTGGCCTTGTGTATTTTCCTTGCAGTGTCTCTCGGAGCATTGGACTGGAAGCAGCCAGGCACACAATGAGAGGGTAGAAGGGGCTAAGGACGAGTAAGCAGCCCTGAGCCAGGCACACAATGAGAGGGTAGAAGGGGCTAAGGACGAGTAAGCAGCCCTGAGTCAGGCAGCAGCCTGGGTTCTGTTGAAAACTAGGATTTTCTATTTCACTACCTTTGCTTCATGTCCACACTCTTACCGCGGCCTTACGCCACGTGTGACGTAAATGAATCAAAGCGATGTAACTCTGTGGTTACCAGTCAGGCTCAAAGCTCACACAGCCTGGGCTCCCTCTCTCCAAGCCTCCGTAGATTAGAGTCACAGAAAATATGTCTCTCGTGGGATCCCTATAAGGCTGGCATGACCCATCACTGAAGCACTCAGTAAAAATTCCTGACGTGGTTGTTGCAGAGCAATGGCGGCTACTGTTGTGGTTGATGTTAGGGCTGTTATTATAATTATCATCATCATTCCTAAATTACAGCTTATGACTCCCCCCAAACAAGCCACATTAGTGTCTGTTATAGAGTATGAGGTGTCCCTGACTCAAAAACATCCAGGTGACACATTTTCATGACTTTAGAGTCTGTCAGCCCCACTCCGATGTATTCTACATGTATGCACACACTCATATCCCTCACCCTTCCCTTTTCTGGTCCAGCTGTCAAAAATATCTACACTTTTCATGGGAATGCCTGGGTGCAGGAGCAGAGGATGGGAAGGGGCATGGGAAAGTAAGAATAGAAAAGGGGGGGCCACTTGTCAGCCAGTAGACACTCCACAGCTGTAATTGCCAATGGTGGGTGGCGGCTCCTTCCAGGGAGAGCGTCTTGTACTCCACATAAACATTCGCATTTCACTTCTTAAATGAGCCTGGAATTCTACCAGCTGAAGATCCTTTGGGGTTAATAAGGAATTTGTAAAATGGGAAGACTAAATCACTGTAATTTGTTGCCAGCTCCAATTTCAGCCTCGTCTCTCAGTGTTAAGTGTTGAATTGTGTGCCCCCAAAATTCATATATTGAAGTCCTGACCCCTAGTATCTTAGAATGTGACCTTATTTGGAAATGGCGTCCTTGCAGATGAAATTAGTTAAAATGAGATTTTATTAGAGTAAGGTGGCCTTTAATCTAATATGACTGATGTCCTTATAAAAAGGGAAATTTTGGAACTAGTCATGAGGGCACAGGGTCATGTGAAGAAGAGACAGAGACAGGATAATGCTGCCACCAGCAAAGGGAAGCTGGAAGAGAAAAAGAAGCATATTCCCCTAGAGTCTTCAGAGGGAGAACAATCCTACCAGCACTTTGATTTCAGACTTGGGGCCTCCCGAGCTGTGATAGAATACATTTCTGTTGTTTTAGGCCACCCAGTTGGTGGTGCTTTGTTGTGGCAGGCCTGGAACACGAATGCACACAGTGATAACAGAGATCTTCTGTAGAGTCTTGTGTTTGAGAGAAGCACACTATAACTACATCACCTGCTCCAGCAGGTAAATCCTAATCTGTCTAAACCCATGGATACGAACTCTAGTCTGAAGAAACCACGAGCAGCCTATTCCCTTTGGACATAATTGGTTTAAAGATGGGCATGAGACCCAGTTTGGGCCAACAAAATGTAAGAAGAGACCTTCTGGAAAAGATTTCCTTATTCTTAATAGGCAACTGTGCCAGAGATGCTCATCTCTTTTGATTCTTGGCCCCGCCTGGAGGTGACACCTTGATCCGTGGCAGCCATTTTGGTATTGTTCCCAGGATACAACCAATACCTAGAAGAAGGTAGCATTAAGAAAAGAGGAAAAGTGGAGTTTTACCCCTACTGTACTGCATCTTGAATCCTCTGAACTCATAGTTGTAGAAGACTAATTACTCGGTTGCCTTTCTGTCTAAACCAGTGTGGGTCAAGGCCTTCTTGTTTGCAACTGGGACATCCCAGCACAATAGGTAAGGAGACAGCATCCTCAGAAATTCCTGGGACTTGATTCAGCCATGCTGCTCTCCTCAGCAGTCGGGCTGAAATAAACACCTCTGAGGGACTGGGGAGTTTTATTTGAGTTGAGGAACTATTATAGGGACTCATAAAGCCTGATGCTTTGGGTCGGGGTAGAACAAGTCTGAGGGAAGAATGGCATTGGAGGGTCAAGGACAGCATGCAGGTCTGGGGAACATCTGGTGTCCCCAGAGCAGGGAGGCCAGTGCCTGGTGGAGGGAGACTGAGAAAAACAAACAGGATTTTTAAAAATGTTTCTCAGGATGGTACTCTTCTGAGGCGAGACGAGTGTATTTTTCTCTTTTATTTAGTTGCTTCCTCTTCCTCCTCCTGTTTAGAGACTCCCTTCTACCCAGCAGCTGAGAAGTTATGTGTTGCCTCTTTGGGGTAATCTCAGCTCTTCAGGGGTTTCTTGGTTGATTAAGATCCTTCTTCCCCCACGGCCTTCTGTGGGTGTTGGCATCAGTCTTCTGAGTCCTCAGTTAGCTGTCACCCTCCACGCCGGCACCCACTGAGATGCCTTTATTCCCATCTGGCCCTGGGCCATGGGATCGCTGCCTAGCTGCCCCCTTCGGTCCTCTGGCTGTCCCTTGTCCTTTCTGCCCACTTGTCTGGTCGGCAGTATTGACTGGGCTCCTGCTAGCCTCCAGGACTGTTCTAGACACTGCACATCGGATGAACAAGACAGAACTAGTTTACATCTCCATGGGGAGAATGACATGTGCATCGGTGTTTAGCGTAAAGCCTGGCAGAGAACAGAATGAAGGAAATGGGTTGTGTGTGTGCTTGGAGAGAACATTCCAGATGATGGAGTAGCAAGTGCAAAGGCTCGAGGTAGAAATTGGTTATGTTTGCAGAGCAGCAAGGAGACCATGTGCTTGGAGTACAAGGTACATGGCGGGGCCAAGAGACCTGGGCAGGGGCTGGATCCACAGTCAAACTTTGAACTTTATTTCAATGATGATGAGACACCATTGGAGGATTTTGAGCGGAGGAAAAGTATCATGACAATAATATTCTCATTCTGACACCCACACTCAAAATTCTATATTACATCTGACTTATGGGAGGAGCGCAGAGAGGCAGGAGAGCCAGCCAGAAGAGTAGGTGGCAGTCTTGTGACAGTCCCAGGAGACTGGGGGTTTGCGTCTGTCTCTGGGTCTCAGGGATTCTGCTTCCCATGGCCTGTGGTTAGAAAGGCCACCTTTTAGAAACCCAGAGAGATCCCTCCAGCCCCCATGCTGAGCTGGTGGAGCCCAGAGCTCCTTGATGGGACCGTCCCCAGTGGCCAACTCCTTCAGCTCCACCACCACCCATTTTCCTAGTGCGCTAATCTCTGCAATCCTTCTAGCAATGGGGCTTTAATTTCTGGTTTGCTATGCTGATAAGAAGAGGCAGTTCTCCCGGCGTCCACTTGGCCTTTCCTATCATAATAGCCCTCACTCAGCAGTTTGAGAACCATGTGGGCATTCTGCCAGTTACCAAGTGACACATTCTGGAACGGGGGAAATAACCACAGGATGGGTTTGAAGATTCATTGGGTCCACTGGAAACCAGACCTGTGCCAGAATGTATTGCCCCCTGACCTATAGAAGCCCCTGACTGGGGGACCAGGGTAGTGTTTTGGTTCTCCAAGAATTAGAGTCCGGTCAGGGTTACCACCCCCATACTTGATGGGTCATTTTTCTCTGGCCGCTTTTAAGATTTTCATTCTCTTGGGATTTCAGAGTTTGACCGTAATGTGCCTATATGTCGTCTCCTTTGTACTTATGTTGGTTTGGATGGAGGAGCTGGTAGGATCTTTAAACCTGAGAAGTTTTCAACCATTAGTTCTTCACATGATTTTGTTGTCATCGTTTTATTCTCTCTTAGGTCTCATTCTAGGACACGTATGCTAGTCCATTGGATACGGCCCCAGGACTAAGGTTTCTGATACTTCTGACACATTTTTCTTCAGTCTTTTCCCTCTGTCATCAAACTGCCTATTTTTAAATCTATTTTTATCATTACTGACACTTTCTCCAGCTGTCTCCAGTGTGCATTAAGCTCATGCACTGAAGTTTTCATTTTAGTTAGTGTACTCTTCAGTTCAAGGATTTTATTTGGTTCCTTTTTTATATTCTCTATTTTTTTGCTCAATTTCCAATCTGTCTACTCATTATGCACATGCATTAAGTTACAGCATCAGCCATATTTACAACAGCTGCTCCAATCCTTGTTTGCTATTTGCAACATCTGAGTGCTTTTATGGTCAGTTTCTATTGATGGCTTCTGTTTCATAGAGAACACATTTTACCTGTGATTTTCCATGTCTGGAAGTTTTTAAAAATCATGTGCTTGATAAGTGATACATTGAAGAGACTCTGGATTCTGTTATGTTCCTCCGAAGACTGACTTTTGTCCTAGCTGGCTTTCGGCTAGCTGGAGTTGAACGCCAAGGTCTCTCTCTCCCTTGCAGTGAGCAGCAGCTGAAACCTTGATCAGCCTCTAGTTGATGCTTTTCCCCTGAGCCCACTGTGAGCTTCTGCACTCTTCAGTAGTCATCCACGATTTGGGCTCATGTGAAAATGGTGGGACTTAGACACTCTCTGTGACTCCCTTCTCTCTAGGGTGTCCCCCTAATGTTCTCACTGCTCCTCCAGACCTTAAGTGTGCCCTCTGATAGATGGAGTAATTGGCCTCTACAGCTAATTCATACTCCAATCTAGAGAAGTGTCCAGTAAATTCACAGATCTCACCCACTGAGGTTTATCCTTTAAGGGAAGATACTATTTTAGCTCAGCTAATTCAGTTTCTGCTTGCTTTCATTGCCTGAATACCTCTCTCTGTCTCCCTCCCTCCCTCCCTCCCTCTCTGTCTATACACACACACATATATACAAATACATGCATATATACATACATACCCAGAATACAAAATCTAGATGTTATAGTTATAGGAGGAAAGGTTAGTCTATCCGAACTCTGCCAGTACTGCAAGTCTGAAACATTTAATTTTATTTTATAGTGTTTTGATATATAGTTTAAATTTTTTTATATAGCTAAATATAACAACTTTCCAGTGTTTCCCCCCCCCCATTTTGTACCCTGATTAAAAAGTTATTATCAACCCAAGGGATATTAATAGTCTATATTAAATATATAATATATAAATTTCTTTAATTTCTATAAACATACAGATTTCTATACTTGCCATTAACTTTGTACTACTTAAGAAAGACATTGTGATGTAAATTGTAAGAGTGAATATATTTTCTGCAAATGGTTAGTCAGTTGTCCTAACGTTATTTGCTGAACATCTTGTCCTGTCCTTACTTTTTGAAATAGAAATTTCATTTTAGGGAAAGATATTTAAGAAAATGGCGTCTCAAGTCAAACTTCCCAGCCAACAGCATACATGACATAAGGAAAAATGCATAACTTGGACTTCATAGAAATTAAAACATTGCATGCATCAAGAAAATGAAAAGACAGTTGAAGAATGGGGGGAAATATGTGTAAATCCTATATCTGATAGGGTACTTGTGCCTAGAACACTTATAACTCAACAAAACACAGCTAAACCAATTAAAAAGTAGATAAAGGATTTGAAAAGACATTTATCTAAAGACAGTATACAAGTGACCAATAAGTACATAAAAAGGTGTTCGATATCATAGGTCAATTAGGGAAATGCAAATTAAAACCCCAATCACATATCTCTTCATACCCATTAGGTTGGCTTAAAAGAAACAAAGCAAAGTCCATCGTCAAGGACATGGAGAAATTGAAACATCATGTGTTGTTGGTGAGACGGTGAAATGATGCAGCCACTTTGCACAATGGTTTAGCAGTTCCTCTAAAATTTAAACATGGAGTTACATATGACCCAGTAATTCCGCTCCTAGTCATACACCCAAGATAAATGAAGACATATGTATACACAGAAACTTGTACATGAATGCAACTATTCATGATAGCTAAAATGTGGAAACAATCCAAATGTCCGTCAACTGGCAAATGGATACTCCAAATGCAGTATGTCCTGTAACAGAGTACCATTCAGCTACACAAACGAAGTAGGAATACCTTCTACAACATGGATGTACCTTGAAGACATTCTGCTAAGTTAAAGGAGCCAGACACAAATAAATTACCATGTATCATGTGGTCCCTTTTATATGAAATATCCAGAACAGGCAAATCCACAAAGACAGAAAGTAGATTAGTGGTTACCGAGGGCTGGGAATGTGGAGCAAAGGCGAGGGAGTGAAAATGGGTAGAAGGTTTCCTTTGGGGGTGATAAAAATGTTCTAGAATGTTCTAGAATTAGTGGTGAATTTTGCAGAACCCTGTATATATACTAAAAATCACTGAACTGTACAAACTATACACTTTAAAAAATGAATTTCAGGGCACCTGGGTAGCTCAGTCAGTTAAGCATTGACTCTATTTTGGCTTAGATCATGATCTCACAGTTCTGAGATCAAGCTCCGCATCAGGCTCTGTGCTGATAGCTGATAGCATGAAGCCTGCTTAGGATTTTGTCTTTCCCTCTTTCTCTGCCCCTCCCCTGCTCGCTCGCTCTCTCTGTCTCTCTGTCTCTCTCTCTCATTCAGAAATAAATAAACATTAAAACAAACGTGAACTTCATGGTATGTGAATTATACCTCAATAAAGGTATCAGTTTTTATTTTTTATTTTTTTATTAAAAAAATTTTTTTAATGTTTATTTATTTTTGAGACAGAGAGAGACAGAGCATGAATGGGGGAGGGTCAGAGAGAGAGGGAGACACAGAATCTGAAGTAGGCTCCAGGCTCTGAGCTGTCAGCACAGAGCCCAACGCGGGGCTCCAACTCACGGACTGTGAGATCATGACCTGAGCCGAAGTCGGACGCTTAACCTACCAAGCCACCCAGGCGCCCCAAGGTATCAGTTTTTAAAAAATCCCAAAATACCTAGCAACTTCTAATGAGCCTGTGTAATAGTTGTTAAGAGTCTGGGTTTTGAAATCAGACAATCTGGTTTCAAATCGCATTTCTACTACTTTTGTTTAAGTTTATTTATTTATTTTGAGAAAGAGAAAGAGTGGGGGTGCAGAAAGAGGGAGAGAGAGAATCCCAAGCAGACTCCATGCTGTCAGTGCAGAGCCCAACACCAGGATCAAACTCACGAACTATGAGATCATGACCTGAGCCAAAATCAAGAGCCGATGCTTAACCCACTGAGCCACCCAAGTGCCCCTTAGTTCCACTAACTTCTTACTTATGTAGACTTGGGCAAGTTCCCCAACCTTTCCAAGCCCCATCTTCCTTATCTATAATGGAGATAATTGTGTACACTGCCTAGAGCTGTGGGCATTAACTGATAGAATATTCTGGCAGTAGCGTGTCTACAAAAGTGTGAGATAGCCTCTTAATTGGTGCAAGCTGTTGAGCTTATGGCCTACATGCTCATGGATACATGGAACTTTTAAGGCCCACACCCACATTGTGTGCTTAAATAATCAAATCTTTGTAATATGATAAAGGTATGATGGCATAAGTGTGGCCTCTCTCTGACCTCTCCACTGCCAGCCCTTCCCTCCACCGTTACTTGGAATTATCTTTGTTCTGCTCTCGTGTTTATCCTTCCAAATAAACTTTGGTCTCTTCCCGAAGCAATTATTGGGGGTGGGTGGAGATTAAACTTTAATTTATAGAACAGATTGGGGTGGAGAACCCACAACTCTACAGTATGGAGTCCTCACAAGCAGAAACATGACACTTCCTTCCAGGCTCTGCAGTTAGTTGTAAGCCTCTCACTAGAGATGCACAGTTTTTCCCATTTGAGACGCACATGTATTTCATTGTTTTTTCCCACAGAAATCTGAAGTCCATATGCTATTTTAAATACATATTTTGCCTTCCCCTTTTATTTTTACAAAGCCCACATTCCTAATAATTTTGTATTATTATGGGACTCCATGTGTGAATGTTTCTGCAGCATTAACAGTTTCAGGGTGAGACGGTGAGTACATGTAGATCAGTTTTGACAGCCGTTGCTTAGGTCTTTCATTAATTTAACAACCATTTGCTGAGTTGCGTGCCAGGGTGTCAGGGTGTCGGGCAAGCATCTGAGCTGGATTCCCACACTTCTGCACTCCCGCCTCCTTTCTGCCAATGCCCTTCAGCCAGAGCCTACCAGCCACACTAGTAGTGTAACGTATTGGGTTTATGGTTGACTCGAGGGAGAATGGACACCACGGGGTGCTGGTGGGAGGCTGTCTCCATAAGAAGGTGTCGGAAAGGAGGTGTTATATACTTGGGCCTATGTTAGGTGATTTGGGCAAAGGGTCAAGGAAGCAATGCTTGGCTCTACATTGGATACTGTTGGGAGTGGGGGCAATTCTATGATCCGGTGTCTTAATGAATCCTAAGGGAGGAAGGGCCAGGCCAATGCTTAGTAAACATGTGGCAGCCACTCATTAGTCAAGATGGTGGATATTTAGCCATGTAGTGGTTTATTTGGACAACAGTCACGCTGTTGTCTGTGTTCAGACATGATGGAGAGGGCTTGTTTAGTCTCGATCCATCTCAGCCAGAGTGGTCTGGTCTGATGTCGGTATTTTGTGAAACTGTCAAGGAGAGAATACCAAGGCCCACCTGGGAGTTCCCAGCCAGCTCCTGGACATCAGGGGCTACTTTCCTCTTCCTCCTTTCTCTTAATCACTGCTGTCACCTCATTGGTTTTAATGTAATTCATCTTGAAAAGGATGCAGAAGACAATGGACAGTTTTGTTTAGGCACGACTAAAGAAAAGCAGCCACAGATAAATGTCCTCAAGGGCCACGGACCAGTTTGTTTTTTGCAAGCTCAGCTGTACAAGCTCAGGAGTCATCCAGTCTTCCATGGGCCTCTTGAACAGGTGCATGGAAATAAGCTTACAGAAAGGTGAGGCTTGGAGATTCCCCTCTGATAATTTATTGTATGTAGAGGATGCTCCCTTTTCTCTTGGGGACACCAGGTTTGACCCTCTGCAGGGACAATCTGAACTACTCATGTTAGGGTCCATCCAAAGACAACATCCCCAGAGAGGAGTTGCTGATGAACGTTCGTAATGCAATGGTAGGTCATGGCAGGATGCCCATGGCCACCAGGGCAGTGACTAGCATCTGCTTTTTGCAGTTCCAGCTATGGCTGCAGCAGCAACAGAGACGAGTTGACAGTGGGCCTTTGAATATACTGTTTCCCCCCCTATGCATTTAAATCCCCATGCCCTCAGCCAGTTGATTCTAGCACCTCAAGCTAGGTATCCACATGTGTGCATTTAGCCATTGACTTTAAGGCCCATCGTGGAGGAGTACAGCCCATATACACATAGGCCGAAAAGAACCTCTTCATTGGAAGAGGTCACTTGAGTTGTAGCACATTCTGGGCCCCAGAGTGTGACTGTAATGGTCAGTGTTTTATATTATGCATCAAAGGACTGTACATGATTTTATAAACATGGGAGAAGCATTGGTGGAGAATGGCTGTCTCAATACACTTGTTCTCTGTAAAGAGAACTTTAAGATGAATGGTATTCATCTGATTCTGATTTTAATCTTTTCTCTAAGGAAATGGGGAGAACCCATAAATTGGGGCCCAGAGGCACCACTTCCTGCTGATGTGACTGGTTTCTCAATGCTGGGAGGTCCTGTGGGATCTGGTCCATACTCAGTACTCATCTTGTTCCCTGCCTCATTACTTAGCTTCTGTATTTGCTCAGAGCAGAGTCTTAACTGAGTAGGGAAGAAGTTGTGTGAGTTCCAGGAAGAAGGCACAGCCAGTGCAAATGCCCTGAGGCAGGAGAAAACTTGATGTGTCCCCTCAGTGGTGCTGCTGGTAGAAATAACAGAATGCAGGGCACCTATGTGGCTCAGTGGGTTAAGCATCTGACTCTTGATTTCAGAGCAGGTCATGATCTCACAGTTCACTAGTTTGAGCCCGTATCCAGCTCTGCACTGACAGCACAGAGCCTGTTGAGGATTCTCTCTCCCTGTCTCTCTGCCCTTCCCCTGCTCATATTCTCCTTCTGTCTCTCTCTGGGAAAATGAATAATAAAATAAATAAACATTTTTTTAAAAAGGATAATTAAAAAAAAAAGAAAGAAAGAACAGAGTTCAAGAAGAGGGGACAAAGTCTTTACGGGGCAGCAGGGAGGTGGTGTTGCAGTCTGGGTGAGCAGCACAACCTCTTTTGTTTCTTCTCCTAGTGGGTACATCTGTATGTGTCACCTTCTCCTTTAAAAAAATGAAAGCATGGGGGCGCCTGGGTGGTTCAGTCCATTAAGCGTCTGACTCTTGATCTCAGCTCAGGTCATTATCTTACAGTTCTTGAGATCGAGCCCCGCGTTGGGTTCTGCACTGACAGCATGGAGTCTGCTTGGGATTCTCTCTCTCCCTCTTTCCCTCCCTCCCCCATGTGCATGCACTTTCTCTCTCTTTCTCTCGAAATAAATAAACGCACTTAGGAAAAATGAAAGCACACAATGTTTGTTGGTTTGATTTGCCTTTTTCAGTTAATAGCATAGCCTAGTTGTCTCTCTGGATAAATACACATAACTCCTGCTCATTCCTTCCTTTTTTTAAAAAATATAATTTATTGTCAAACTGGTTTCCATACAAAACCCAGTGCTCATCCCAGCAAATGCCCTCCTCCATGCCTATCACCCACTTTCCCCTCTGCCCCACCCCCCATCAACCCTCAGTTTGTTCTCAGTCCTTAAGACCCTCCTTCCAATGGCACCTCATGGGGCACCAGGTGCCTTGGCATCACTTTGGAACCCATTTCTTACTGGACATGTAGCATGGAAACAACTTCATGGGTTCATTTCCTTTGAGAATAACCTACTCTGAGCCTTAAGTCATGGATTCTCACCCCTACTTGCAGCAGGAAGTGTGCAGGATGGAAGGAGGAGGAGAGCTGAGGCCAGATCATAAAAGACCCTGAGGAGGGAGTTTCAGACTGTGTATTTTTGGGTTTTCATTCCTTCTGTACATTTTGTATACTGTTGAGTACCACTAAAGAACGGTATCTTTCCCCAGAGATGCAACACAAATGCCCCACCTTCTGTGGCTCGTTTATAGATTTGATACAGAATGGGCCCTTACCGGCAAGTGGAAACAGAGTCGAGGCAGGAAGTGTCTCACAATTCTGAGTCCGCAGCCATTCGTCCTGGAGGGGAGAGAGGAGAGAAAAGCAGTTTTACGTAAAGCCTTCAATAGGCACCAAGGCGGGGGGGGCGCATCCCTCTGTGAAGAGAATGAGTAGAAAGGGGCCTCCTCTGACCTTAAGTTGCGTTAGTAAGGACAAAATACCCTGCTTGTTGTCACTGTTATCACACACCGCACTGCCAGCTCTGTCACCTTGGCCGTGTGCTGAAGGCAGGAGAAAGGCATGGGAATGTGCATGACCATTAAGACAATTGTTGTTTCCTGTGTGGTCTCTGGGATGAGTTGCTGACACTTCCTGTGAACGTCACTTTGTCATGTGCCGCTGGGAAGTCATTTCTGCAGCTGTAAAAACTGGGAGCAAAATAATTACCCCACAGGTTGTGTTACCATGTTGGTATTATCTAAGTGAGCCCCTTCTGTTTATGCAGTTCTGTCCCCTCAGGACAGGCAGGGGCCAGGCACTGAATTTGGCATTTGTGTGTGTTTGTGTGTGTGTGTGCATATTATATACATATATATATACACACACATATATATATGTATATATACACACACATACATATATGTGTGTGTGTGTGTGTGTGTGTATATATATATATGACATATATATGGGGGGAAATACACATATACAACAATTATCTTTGTTTTCTTCTCTCTCTTATGCCTTTATCATAGGACATAAGAGGTATTGAGTTTATATCATAGTATTTCATTTACAGGACAGCAAAGAGAAGAATGAACATCCTCCAGGGACTTTGCATCCTCTTTTCAGGGAGGGATTAGTGTTTTTGGTCTTCCACAGGATAGTTGCATCATGTTAGGTGGAAATATGACCTTACTATCCCTTTTATTCAGAGGTGAAGTGTGGTTTAAGGAAATATGGGTGGCTGCCATTGACAAGCGGTGGACTTTGAAGATTAATGTTACATGTCAACTTGGCTGGGCCATGGTGCCCCAATGTGTGGTCAAATGCCAGTCTAGATGTGGCTGTGAAGGTATTTTGTAGACGTGACTGACACTTGAATCAGTGGTCTTTCAGTAGAGCAGATTCCCCTCCATAATGTGGGTGGGCCTCACCCAGTCAGTTGAAAACCTTCAGAGGAAAAGACGGAGTTCCCTGTAGGAAGAAGGGATTCTGCCTCCAGGCTACCTTCAGACTTGAGCTACAACATCAACTGTCCTCTGGGCCTCCAGCCTGCCCTGCAGATTCTGGACTGTTGTGTGAGCCTGCTCCTAACATCAATCTGTCTATCCATGTGTCCGTCCCATCGGTTCTGTTTCTCTGCAGGACCCTGACTGATACAGACCTGGGAGCAGGAGGGTTGGCTGCTCAGGAAGGATGGCATTTCCACACACGTGGCTTGCCGTGCTCACAACATAAACATCTCCCTCCACAGAACCGTACGCTTTAACGTGCCATGGGGATTGCACCTTGTTTACTAAGAGTTGGAACTGAGAATGTTCTCTCTATAAATACTCAGGGTCTGCCGCTGCCTTTTAATTTGGGAATACCCAGTTTTAAAAACTCAAGTCGGAAATATCCAGTGGATACCTACTGTCTTTGTTCTCTCTCGCTGCCATGACGAATTGCCAAAAACTTAGCAACTTAAAAAAAAAATACCCGTTTATTCTCTCAGGGTTTGCAGGTTTAGAAATCTGGCGGGCTTGGCTGGCTTCTCTGCTTTGTCTCTCGCAGAGCCAGAGTCAAGGTGTGGAGGCTGCATTGCTTTCTGGAGGCTCTAAGGCAGAAACTGCCTCCCCACTCATTCGGGCTCTTGGCAGACTTCCCCTCCAAGTGGCTTTAGACCAGGGGGTCGTTGTTTCTGTACTGGCTGTCGCTTGGGGTCAGCCTTAGCCCCTAGAAGCCTCTTTTTGTTCCTTACATATAACCACTTGATCTCAAAACCGGCAAGTACAGGGTTGAGTGCTTTTATACTTCAAAACTCTCTGACTCTCCTTCTGCCCCATTTCTCCTGCCTCTTCTACAGTTGAATCTAATTAACTGATGTTTATCCTTTCCTCTTCCACTTTTTCTTAATGTTTATTTATTTTGGGGAGAGAGAGGGAGAGAGGGGAGCACACACGAGCGGGAAAGGGGCAGAGAGAGAGGGGGACAGAGGATCCAAAGGGAGCTCTGCACAGACAGCAGAGAGCCCAATGTGGGGCTTGCACTCAAGAACCGTGAGATCATGACCTGAGCCGAAGTCAGACACTCAACCAGTTAAGCCACCCGGGTGCCCATCCTCTTCCACTTTTAAGGGCCAGGGCCTATGTGACTATGCTGGGACCACCCACATAATTCAGAATTCTTCCTATTTTAAGATCATCTGATTAGCAATCTTAATTACACCTGCAAAGTCACTTTTTCCCTGAAAGGTAACATATTCGTGCCCCAGAGACTAGGGTGTGCACCTTTCTGGGGCACTATTATTCTGCCTATTGTACCTGCTGTGAATTAAGGCAATGAATGTCCCTGCCCTCACAGCCCTGACCAGCGCATTGGAGAAAAGAGCCATATGCTAATGACAGATCTGTCCTCACACCACACTAGACCAAAATGGTGAGGCTCAGAGTAGCACCTAAATCGCACAGCAGTAATGGAGCAAAGCGGTCTGAGTTCACTGCTACCTGACCCATAAACCCAGCACACTGCAACACATGACAGCAGGTGCTCAGTGGTTGAATGAATGGAGGCATAGAAGGGAATATGGACCCAGAAAGCTAAATCTATTGGAATTATCTCTTCAATGTGATTTAACATCTTTTATTGACGTGTCCATTCCTTAATTCTATGTTGAAAATGCACTCCATGCTGCATTCTGTGCAGGGCCCTACAGGTATGATGGTGAATAAACCAGATGAACACGTGTGTAGTTAACCACAAGGATAGGGGCGTGAGAGAAACGCACTAAACGCTCTGGCACCACTTAGCAAATGTCACACATGAGATACGCGAGGAGACTCCGAGGAAGCTGGTTTTTAAACGGAAAGCCAAAAACCAGAGACAGTGTGTCCTAGGCTGCCTTCCAGAGGAGACAGACTCCAAGGTGGGGGTTTGGGGGCAGGAAGCCGGTTGGGGACTGCTTGGGATCGGCACCTATTAGCACCCACGTAGGAGAGAGTCCAGGAGGTAGCAGGGGCAGAGGGAGATACTGGGCTGTGGGTGCAAGCAGGGCGTTGGCTGATGCTGCAGAGGGCTCGGAAGCTGAGCTGGTCCTTCAGAGTTGTCTAGAGCTGGGGCTGGAGGCCTGGGTTTCATGCCAGTTACCTTAATCCTTGTGTTAAGTTGCAGTGTGCCTCAGATTCCTTGGGGGTAGATACGATATATGCCCTCAGTGATTAGAAAAGCTCACAATTGCAATAATCAAATACAATTAATACTGCCAGCTGTACATATTATAATCACGAGCATGCTGGAAAGTCTGGTCTTGATGGGGGGATGTAGAGGTCTAACGAGTCAGTTTTCATTTTCTCCCATCGTGATGGTCTTCAACTGGGTTCTGTTGAAGCTACTGTAACGACTTCTTGGACACGTCTCAGAGCTTTCTACTTACTCCTTCGTGTAGTAGGAGTCAGACTTAAGCTGTGACATTCCACACTCCCCCTGGCTAGAGGTTCTGGTCTTTTATTCTGGGGGTTATAGGAGGAGATAGTGAGAGTCAAAGGAGCCCTTATTATCTTAGCTATGGATATTTCTCTAATACTTGATGACTGTCAAAGCCTGTAGCCTACATTGTAACGCCATCCCCTGACACCAACGGGGTGTCCTACGATTCAATTCAATTCTGTCGCTAACTACCTACAGTTAGTGTCTGATCCCAGAAATGAAAGGACTCGGTACCTCAGAACTGTTCTAACTTCTGACATTAAGTGGAGTCTCCAGGCCACCTACTTCTGTATGGCCAGCTACAAATTAGGGGTTTCCCAAGACCCTGTCAGTTTAAGAGTTCTCTGGAATGACTCAAAGAACTCGTGAAAGCCCTATGCCTAAAAATTGTTGTTTTATTGAAAAGGATATGAACGAACAGCCAGGTGAATGGGTACATAGGCGAGATCTGGGGTCATCCTGGGTGCAGGAGTGTCTGTCTCTGTAAGAGTTGAAGCAGGTTGCCGTCCCAGTACATTGATGTGTTCAAAACCAGCAAGTTCTCCAGGTCTTAGTATTCAGAGTTTTTATAAAAGTTTCACTGCTGAGGTATGATTGATTGCATCATGATGGGACTCAATTTCTAGCTCCCTACCTTCCACCAAGGTCAGGGGTGAGACTATGATTTCCAACCTTTAATCACATGCTTTGGCCTTCTGGCATGGCCAGCCCCTACTTCAAGCTACCTGAGAGCCCACCATGGATCACCTCATTAGCATAAACTCAGGTATGGCAGAAAGGGGTAGAAAGTAGTAATTGGGGAGTCTGAATTTCATTCTCCCACTGTTTTGGCACTCCCAACATCTATGGGTTCCTCTTATAGCCTCCTTCGCTTGGATTTGGGTGGGGGGCAAGTGATTCGAGCCATAGCACTCTCTCATGTCTCGCTACAATTGCCTCTTCCATCTCTGTGCCCCCCAATTTTGTTTTCTGCACTAGGAAAGAATGGGTACTGGATTAATGGTTGTAAGTAGCAAGGCTTAGTAAGTCCTAAGTGGAAATCTGGTCCTGGTATTCTTTAGGAAATTTAAGGACAGGGCACTTTGATTCTTAACCTTGAGTCATAGAAACCAAATCTGAGGCCATAGCAACTTGCCTTCTTAGCACCCGCTTATATCTTCTAGCTGGTCCCTTTAAGTAAAATACTTTCTTTTTTTCTGATTGTAATAAGTACACTTGTTCCCAGATCTTTTAAAAATGGAATAATAAGTAAAAAGGTAGAAAAATCTTCCCTGATCCCAACGTTCACATGGGGTGTTTTAAAGGAGACCTCATAGAAGTATTTTTCTTTTTCCTGCCCAAGAAAAGTATATCTGAAAAGTATGGAAGAGGCAAAAGAGTCAAACAATAGCATCTCATTTGTTGATGACAAAACAGATATGGGACAGGGCTGCTCATATCTCTGGGCAAAGAACTTCCTACCTTGAGCCGAGAATTCAACAGACTTACCCAGGCAATCCTGTGCATCACTGGGCTCCTGACAGCTTTTGTGCCTTACCAAGGCATGGACCTGTCATGCATGCCTCACTGCCCGAAGGTGGACATTCGTTTCTGTGGCTTTGTAACCAATTATCCCAGACTTAGTGTCTTGGAACAGCACACATCTATCATCTCCCAATGTCCATGGGTCAGGAGGCCAGGCATCACTTACCTAAGCCTTCTTCAGTGTCTCTGAAGGCTGCAATCAAGGCGTGAGCTGAGGTCTCATCTGAAGGCTCACCTAGGGAAGGCCTTGCTTCCAAGTTCATGTAGTTGGTGTCAGGATTCATTCCTCCAAAGCTGTTGGACTGAAGACCTTACCTCCTTTGTGGCTATTGGTCAGAGGCTGCCCTACATTCTTTGCAATGGGGACATCTCCACCACGGTTGATTGCTTTACCAAAACACGCAAGGTGAGGAGGCAGTAGACAGTCACAAGATGGAAGTTAGAATCTCATGGGGCCTGTGCACAGGAGCAACGTCCCATGAAATTTTCCATGTCTGTTGGTTACACTCACAGGTACTGCCCACACTCAAGATGGAGGGCTTCCATGGGGGCATGAGTACCAGGGTCAGAATCACCGGGAGCCATCACAGAATCTGCCCACCACAGGTGCATGTTTCTTAGGGCTTCCAGCTCCCAAGAAAAGGCAGAGGAGAGGACAACTTACTTTTTAAAAGATTTTTTTCATGTTTATTTATTTATCTTGAGAGAAAGGAAAAGAAAAAACACACATGCGTGTGCACAAGCTGGGGAAGAGCAGAGAGAGAGGGACAGAGAGAATCCCAAGCAGGCTTTGCCCTGTCAGTACAGAGCCCGACGCAGAGCATGATCTTGTGAACCGTGAGATCATGACCCAAGCCGAGATCAAGAGTTGGACACTTAACCAACTGAGCCACCCAGACACCTCAGGACAACTTACTCTTTTTTTTAATGTTTTATTATTTATTTTTGAGAGAGAGACAGAGAGAGACAGAGACAGAGTGCAAGCAGGGGAGGGGCAGAGAGAGAGGGAGAGAGAATCCAAAGCAGGCTCCAGGCTCCGGGGCTCTAACCCATGAACCGCAAGATCATGACCTGAGCCGAAGTTGGCCGCTTAACCGACTGAGCCACCCAGGCACCCCTGGGAAGCTTACTCTTGGAAGTAAGTTCTATCAGTTCTATCTACATCCTGCCCAGTTCTATCTACATCCTGTCAATATTTTTCTGCCATTCAGTATTCTTCTACTATGTGCTTTGTAGTGGCCTTCACTCTCCATCACATGCTAGTCCTGTGTCTGTTCAGACCTGTCTTTGGCAGCCAGTTATGCCTTATCATTTCCAAGCTGCATCAACAAAATGGCATCCTGAATATACTGCACTGATTAACAAAGAGAGTATAGGCGCCGTGTTCCAGAACCAGGATGCCAGAGCCCAGAAATATGCCGCAAAGCCTGCACTGTTTTTCAGGGTGTGGCAAGACAGAGATCGAGCTGGATCTCCGTGGCCTCAGCAGCCCCTGAACTGGTGTGATGAACAGGGCAGGGCTGGGAAGGAGGAGGTCTTGGGGACGCTGGGCCAGGTAACACACGCTCACAGCCCCTCCCTCGCTCGTTGGCCATTCAGGTCTTGGATGTGCCAACATAGCCCTCCACTGAAGCTGTGCTTAATTACTTCCGGCAGCCTCCGTGGACACGACATGTCAGTAATATTTCAAATGTTCTCATTAGCGGTGAGGCTGGGAATGGCAGCCGCACGCAGTGCCACACAGCAGCCGTCGCCAAGCCGGCACTGGCACTTTGGCGGAGTCTTAATGTGAGTGCTGCCCTTTTACTGATTAGCAGCGGAGATAAAAGGAGGCCACGGCGAGGCTGTCTGGGGATTCAGAAATTCTGGGTTGATCCTTCTGGAGGAATTGTAAAATGCCTGCCTTTTGCACTGCATTAGCAGGCCATCCATCACGTATGTCCACTGTGGACATGGGATTTTAACACAAACTGTAGACGATGCATCAGGCTGACCTAAGATTTCCATTCCCAGCTCACCATGCGGCACCAAATCTCTACTCTCGTTCCGTCTTGCCTGTCCCTCCCCTTTGATAGCCTTTGATGCAATTCCCCACACTCCTGATCCATGCCTCTGACCTTTTCCTTAAAACGCCAGACTCCTTGCCCTTGTAGGAATATTCCATAGATCTTACAAGATGCTGCATCCATGTGGATTGAGCTTGTTACACAGTCGGTGAATCCCCAAGCTTCTATAGGGTGTTCTGCCTTTCCCAACCCTGGAATTGCAGGACCCAGCCAAGTACAGGAGCGCTCTTGGATTGAAATTCAAAGGTTATGAAGTCAAGGTCATTGTGAGCAGGACCTCTTCAAAAACAGCACAGGGTGCCTGTGTGCTGAGGCTTGAAGTCAACAAGGAGGCCAGAGCATTGATTCAAAACCGTTCCACCCAGGCCTGAGACCCGGGTCAGCACAGGAGCCTCTCGCCCAAGTGGCCTGGCCCAGCGTGGCCCATCTGCCCTGACGCAGCCTCCAGAGGGGCCGGAAGCCCCCACTCACCAGCCAGAGCCATCTCTGGGCTCACGCACCACAGCAGACAATACGCCTCAAGGCTCCTTCCTCTCCTGGAGCTCCATGACTTGCCCCTCCACCATGCAGCGTGGTGGCTTACTGGCTTCCTTCTTACTTACTGGCTGCTGTCACAGAACCACTGTGTTTCCCCACAAGGTCATGACCACCTCAAGTCTGGGCTCCCCAAACTTAAATCTCAGTATCCAGGCTGTAAAGAGAGTTCCCATTTCACCCCTGTGCCTGGAAATTCGGCTCATCCCACATGTCCGTGCAACAGCTGCCTTCATGGACAACCTCCTTGAACCTTTTGGAATGTTCATGTATGTCCTTGGTCACAGCACTGCAGCCTGGAAGTCCTGGGCTCTCCAGTGGGAGGGGACGTCACCCGGTCCCCTGGTCCTGCATGAGGCTTCAGCTCCCTTCATCAACCCGGGCATGTCTTCACGAGTGATAAATCGGAGAATTAAACCCATGTGTCAGGGGATGTGCAGGCCTTCCTCTGGGGTCATCCGCCTTGCCCAAATGCAGGCTGATGGGAGCCCAGCCGGCCGGGGACAAACAGGGCTCCCAGGAAGGGTCATCTGGCGTGGGCTTGAACGTGTCCATTGACAGAGAGCTCACTACTTTCAGAGACATATTATTCTAATGGAAATATCATGACTGCTATTTTTATCCTATCGAATCCCTGGGTTGTTTGGTACGTTTATATGCTAATGCGCAAAAACGCTACAATCCGCGTCCCTGCATTTGCCGTGTTTCAGATGACGAAAGTAGTGTTCGTCAAGGTTAAAGACGGACTCAAGGTCACATATAGGGTAATCAACCATCCCTGTTGGCCTGGGATTCAAACTCCAGCATCTTGGGGATTCCTCACTCAAGAGGAAGTTAAGGAGCTGACACGTGAACCTTTGCTCGTCCAGGCTGAGCACTATCAATGTCTGCCTGCTTTTCTCATTCTGCTTTTTACTGTCTTCCCATTCCTGCTTTTCCCTCATGTTGGCCCCCTCTGCCCCTCAGTCCTGAGTAGGATGTGTCACCCGCAGCAGAGCCCTGCTCCACTGGGGCCTCCCCTTTTGGCAGTTCCTGCCCTTGGGGACAACACTGGGCACTTGGGAAGTGGTCAGGCACTCTTGCTCGTGCTCACAGAGGCCCCCTGGACATGCTTCTTGATGAGACTGGAAGGAGCAGGAACCTGGGTCTCCTCCGAGCTTGAAGCCTGTTCTGCCCCTGCCGCCCCCATCCCTCCCCCTGGCTGCGTCTGTGTGACCGCCGGAAGCCTCGGTGGTCTGTCCAGCTTTAGGACAAGCATCAGAGCCTGCAGCGCTCCAGATGCACACTTTGCCCGGCTCAGAGAAGCCTGTGGAAAATGACTTCCTCCCTCATTGACCCCTGGGATGAAGGGGGAGGCGAGGTTATGAGCTCCACCTGCTCAAGCCACCCTCTCTGCCAGCACCAACCTGAGAGGGAGGGCAACAGAGAGAGACCGGGGGAAACTCCCCTGTCTGATCTGTGCCGCATGTCCCCCAGGGCCTCCCTGCAGGAGGGGTGAAGGTGGGGGTCCGCAAAGCCATGCTGATGCCCAGCAAGCGGGGACCGATTGGGCCTGCTCCCAGCCCTCCCCTTCTCTTGGGCACTGGCGAGAGGCTCAGGTAAATCCTGCAAGCCCCAGAAGGATCTGTTAGGATCTGTTCAGAACAGTCCCCTTTTTGTCCTAATGAGGTGCCCCCACTCAGAGGGGTGAGCAGGCTCCGAGGGCTGTCTGCTGCCTCTTCTGACCATTGACACAGCTTCGATTTAAGGACATGCCCTTCGATCACCCATCATGTGTCATTAGCCCGACAGGCGGCAGCAGTGAGGAGACACAAGCACCAGTAAATCGCGCTGAAAGTCACCGGAGCCACCCTTTGTTGATTTTCCCTGAGCGATTCCGTGGCAGCTTGGACATTGTTGGGATGACACAGTGCCTTCTGCAGCGGAGGCGGAGGGAACAGGTTCGAGGTAGCTGGTGAAAGCAGGAACATCCCTCCTTCTCTTGATTTCCTTCCTGTGGGTTGGACTCTCACGAGGTCGAGCTCCTCATCAAGGAGCAGAGATGAGCACTGTTTCGTTCAACGGCCAGGACAGAATTTCAAGCACTTCTGCATGCAAATCGGGATGGCACTGAGCTTTCTTGCTTTTTTTAAGACCCTGCCTTCATCCACCCCACCGCTGGCTGCTGGAGAGAGTCAGGCCTGTGGCAAACCGCACGTCTGGTGACTTCTGCGGCTTTTCTGCCTGGCTTTTCTCTCCTCTCGCACTCCCCTCTGAGCAAGGCCCCCACCTCCAGGTGATGCTCCTGGGTAGCCTCCTGCTTGTCGAGCTTTGACAGAGCGCACCCTGGCTTTCGTTCCGCCCCCGTTTCTCCGGAATTTATCTGAGACCTCTTAGGTCTGCATCGTGAAAAATGAAACGCAAAACAGGCCCAAGGTCTTAAGGAAGTGATTAAGCAGAGAATAGTCCGTGGCAGCACAGTGGTGAATTGTAAGAGCTGTGGGGTCGCAGCCCGGATGATAAAAGATGTGGGGTGTGAGACCACTGGGAGAGAATGGCCACTTCCCATACAGCAGTGCGCCAGCTGAGGAGTGGTCTCCCCCACGTGTCGTCTGAATGTGAAAAGGAGAATCCATTCGGGCCCAGATGCGCATTTATGTCCTGCTCTCCTTTAGCTGTGCGGTCTGGGGTTGACAGGGCTGAAACGCACACAGTGGATGGGAACTGCAAGGTGGACCCCTGTGTGGATCCCTTGTCACCGCAGGCCTTCTCTGTGACATTGCGAGAATTGAATGGGATGACAAGTAACGGTGGCTGCCGGATTGGCGGGGGGGGGGGGGGGGTCCTTACTTTCTTTGCGTTATCCCTCTCCTGTCCAGAGATGCTGGTCTCATTCAGCCGTCACAGCCCCACGCTCGCCATGGGCATGGACTGCCGTGCACGAACAAAGTACACGAGAGCAAGACGTTTCTTAGAGTCTTGCAAGGCATCTGTCTGTGTTACAGGCAGGGCTGGCTTCACGGGGGAAGTGCCCAGCACCCAGAAAGGTCTCATGCTGGAGTTAGAGTTCTGCTGTCACTGTTTGGAAATTCTTAGGAATTTTTCAAAAAAGGGGCTTCACATTTTCATTTTGCATTGAGCCCTGCAATTCATATCTCCCGTTTATAGGTAATAGAATATGAAACTAGCCTTTTTAAAAAATACTCATTTCTTGGGTGGCTCAGTGAGTTCAGTGTCGACTCTCGATTTCTGCTCAGGTCATGATCTCATGGTTTGTGGGCTTGAGCCCTGAGTCAGGCTCTGCACTAACAGTGCTTAGGATTGTCTCTCTCCCTCTCTCTCTCTCTCTCTCTTTCTCTCTCTCAAAATAAATAGATAATTTAAAAAAAATTTTTAAATGTTTATTCATTTTTGAGGAACAGAGAAAGAGCGCAAGCAGGGGACAGCAGAGAGAGAGAGAGGGAGACACAGAATCCGAAGCAGGCTCCAGGCTCTGAGCTGTCAGCCCAGAGCCCGATGCGGGGCTCGAACTCACAAACCGCAAGATCATGACCTGAGCTGAAGTCAGACGCTTAACCGACTGAGCCACCCATGCGCCCCAGTAGATAAACTTTTAAAAAAGAAAGAAAAAGGAAAAGGAGTTCTGGATCTCTTTACCAGAGTAAAACAAGCCAACAAATCCAGGGCCCATGACCCCTGAAAATCTCCTCCCCCAAGGACTTTATTTTTCTCTCTGAAAAAAAAACCATTTTGTTACTTTTCTTTTTTCTCTTTACTTATGATATGTTCATTTGCTTTAATTCTAAACTGTGAAATGTAACAAGACTCTTGCAGGAAGACCTTTCTTCCCGAGCTTCAATGTTCCAGAGTTGGCATGAACATTCAAGAACATTAGCCGTATGTAGCACATTCGCGTTAGGGGTGATCCCAGAGCTTGGGCACACAGATAGCCCAGCTGTGAGCTGGGCCCAGAGGTCATTAGCTGTAAACAGAAAATAAGGTGCAAAGACTCAGAGACAGGGAAGGGCTGTCAGGTTGCCAAACTACAATGGTGATGAGGGGTCACCACCAAGGTCATGGTTATGGTTGGAAGGGTTCATCGGGAGGTAGAAATGAGCAGAGAGGAAGAGAGCCCCAGGGGCTTGCACACGTTAGGATAGAGAGGCTATGCCCCAGTAACAGGTAACCCCCAGCTCTCAGCAGCTTAAAACAGAGTTTTCTTGGTTTGTCATGCACATGATATGCCCACCATAGGGAGAACATGGGGCCCTGCTCCTTGTAGTGGGAGTCTCTCAGGCTCCCAGATGATAAAGCAGGCACCATCTCAAAGTTGCCTGTCACCATGCCAGTGAGCAAGTGTGTTCTCAATGGTTTCATCCTAGTAAGTAGACATTTCAGCCTGGAAGCTACATGTCACTTTTGCTCACAACTCAGTGGCCATAGCTAGCCACCTACCAACTGTCTCCTGTCATCACCAACCACAAGGGACCCAGAAGAGCAAATCTCCCAGGTGCTCAGAAGGTAGAAGACCTGAGGCCTATGGTGAACAGCATTAATGACCCTTACAAAGGCTAAAATATGACTTTTGTACTTGATTGTTTTGACCATCCATCCATCCATCTATCCACCCACCCACCACTCCATCACTCCATCCATCACTCCATCCCTCCATCCATCAATCCATCACTCCATCTCTCCATCCGTCCATCCATCCACCCACCACTCCATCACTCCATCTATTACTCCATCCCTCCATCCATCCTTCCATCCATCAGTCCATCACTCCATGTGTCCATCCATCCATCCATCCATCCATCCCTCCATCTATCCCTCCATCCATCAGTCCATCACTCCATCCATCCGCTCACCCATCCATCCACCCACCCACCACTCCATCACTCCATCTATTACTCCATCTGTCCATCCATCCTTCCATCCATCACTGCATCCCTCCATCCATCCCTCCATCCATCAATCCATCACTCCATCTGTCCGTCCGTCCGTCCGTCCATCCATCCATCCATCCACCCACCCACCCACCCACCACTCCATCACTCTATTACTCCATCCCTCCATCCATCCCTCCATCCATCCCTCCATCCATCCCTCCATCCATCAATCCATCACTCCATGTGTCTGTCCATCCATCTATCCATCCTTCCATCCCTCCATCCATCCATCCATCTCTCCATCCATAACTCCAGGAGTCCATCTAAAAAATAGCCATTTTTTTGTGTGCAGGATGTGATGCTAAACCTTAATGGAGTCATCCAGATCTCTGCATTTACAGAGTTTATGTTTGTTGGAGGAGCTGCACATACTTTGTGAGGAAGGGAGCCTTGTGTCACAAATGTCATGTATACCATGCAGGCAGTTTGCCATGGGAGTTTAGAGAAGGCAAGCCAACATTTTTTCATAGGCACATCAGTGGATGCCTTCATAGAGGAGGTAGCATTGGAGCTGCATATTAAGAATGTATGCAGTTGCAATAAGCAGAAAGATAAGGAGGTTGGTGGGAAAGGCATTTCTGACATGGGCAATAGCCTGAACAAAAACCTAGAAGGTAGAAAACAAGATATTTTAAATAGAAAAAAAGCAAGCATGATCTACTGTCAACCTGTGGAAGATGCTGAATACTTGTGAGAGCAGAGAAGACATCATCAGAGAAGTTCTTATGGAAAAGTCATTAACATCTGTCTGTATGCAATATGGTTGGGAATACATGGAGTAAGTGGAATAAAAATGGAGTAAGCTAGTAAGGAGACTGTTGCAATAATCTAGCCATGAGGTGATAAATGTTTACTCCCCACAGGTAAGGTGATAGGAAGGTCAGGACAGAATAAGAGCTGTCAGGAGGGGAGGTCAATAAAAATGACAGTGACCAGACAAGAATGGAGGAAGGGGAGCAGGTAGCACCCATGGAGGGCAACTGTAGGTTTAGCCTCAGGCCCGACTCTGAGCACTCACTCGCCTCTTCATTGTTACAAAAAGGGAGAAGTTACAGATAACATGGAATTTCCAAGACATAGCAGTTATTGGAAGGGTAATCACCTGCATGGTTAGTCAGAGTTCCCAAGAAACTGAGCCAAGAGAATATATAGACATAAATGTAAAGATCTAGGATATCTATATCTAATAGGATATCTGGATAGGTAGGTAGGTAGGTAGGTAGGTAGGTAGGTAGATGGACAGACAGACAGACAGACAGACAGGCAGACAATGAGAAGTTGGCCCACATAATGGAGGTTGAGAAGTTCCACTATCTGACATCTGCAAGCCAGAGACCCAAGAAAACCAATTCCAGTCTGAGGGGCAAAAGGGGAAAATCCCTTCTTCCTCCACATTTTTGCTCTCTTTAGACCCTCAGGGGATTGGATGATGCTCCCCCCCACACACTGGGGAGGGCAATCTACTTTCCTGATTCCACGGATTCAAATGCTAATCTCATTCGGAAACACCCTCACTGGCACACTCATAAGTAATGTTTAATCTGGGCGATGTTTAACATGGGCCAAGTTGACTAACCATCACAGGAGGTGAACGTCAGGGGTGTCAATGGTGATACAGACCTTGCTGGGGTGGAGGTCCCCATGGCAGAGGCACATGCAGGTGGCAAACTTTCACCTCCTCAGGTTGAGCCTTAATCATGATGGTTCCCTCATATAATCATACAAAGTGGGGTCTAGGGACCCAGAGCATCAGCATCACCATTACTGGTGTCTTTAAATTCTCTTGGAATGGGGCTAGGAAGTCTGTGCTCTGTCAAGATCCCTGGGAAATTTGTCTGCACATTGAAGTCTGGGAAGCTATGGTGTGTTACTGTACTGAGGAAGCCAGAACAAAATACAGTAGACCAGGGGCTTAAACTACAAACATTTATTTCTCTTAGTTCTGGAGACTAGAAGTCCAAGATCAAGGTGCTGGCCAATTCAGTTCCTGGTGAGGGTTTTCTTCCTTGTTTTCAGATATCCATCTTCCTGCTTTGCCCTCAACATGGGGTGTGTATGTGTGTGTGTGTGTGTGTGTGTGTGTGTGTGTGTGTGTGTGTGTAGAAAGAAAAAGATCTCTTCCTCTTCATATAAGTCCACCATGCTGCCAGTTTAGACCCCCACCTTTATGACTTCATTTAGCCTTCCTGACCTTCCAAGAGCCCTGATACAGTCACCCTGGGGAGAGCACAACCAGGACCCTGCAGATAGACCCTGAAATTGACAGAGATTAGGCAAGTTCTGAACACATTAAAAAGTGGCCAGTATAAGAGCACTCAGGGTCGCTGTTAAAACATCTCCAATATCTAAGTCCTTCTCCGTTTGCAATTACCAACTTTTGGATGCTTTGTGGGCCCTTTCAGAGCTGGATTATATAACTACTGCCATTGGCTATGCCACTTCCAGGGCAAGCGGCCATATTGAATCTCGCCTATCCTAGGTCAAGTGCCTTTGGAAGTTCCCTGTAAGAATCTAGGCAGCTATGCTCAGTTAAGTAACTTCTTACCAGCATAGGACAGCTACCTAATCTAAGCAATATAATCCACCTGAGGCTGGAAAACGCATTACATTTTGTTTCTTCTCCTCCGTAGTTTATTTCCTTTAAAAACTTAGAAGGTGTCCCTTAGTTCAGCATTGCTTTTTGCTGGTTTCATCCTGCACAAAAAAGCGACTAAGTCATATTTAAGAAAGAATGTCTCTGAAACGGGCCCCCTTCTTCGTCCTGTGATCTAAATCAAAGTCACTGTAGCCTTGAGCCTTCTTTATTATTACCTTCTCTTCCTGAGAGATTTGTGATGTCAGAAATCCTGTTTCCAGTACTTACTGTTGTTATATGTCCTCACTTTGTAAAAGACTAATTTCTCTCTCCTTCACTAGAGCCAAAATTATCTTTCAATATCTTAACAATCTTAATAGTATTTAGGATTTCGACATCCTGAAATGTTGCCTATTCTTCTCTGCAGAAAAGACCTTTGAAGCAGACCTTCTAGAGATGGGGAAATCAGTGAAAACCCATAATAATTGCTTGATTCCCCTCTGGACACATAAACTGTTCTCCGTATCTGAAGTCGTTCATGGGGAAACTTTTAAAGGATTATAAATTAGAAAATGAATGGTACACGTGATGAACATATTAAAACTCGCTCTTTTTCAGAAAGGTACTTCTGCTTCTCCCAATTCCAAGGAAATGGGAAAGTCACCTCTAATGGGGACTTGTATCCCTGTCAGAGACTCAGGTGAGAAGGGTACAGCCATGCTCCCCCTTGAAAGTGGTAAGGTTCTGTTTCTTTGGGTAATTACCCCATAGTTGAATTACTGGACCATATGTTATTTCTGTTTTTAATTTTTTGAGGAACCTCCATACTGTTTTCCAGAGTGGCTGCACTAGTTTGCATTCCCACTAACAGTGCGCGAGGGTCCCCCTTTTTCTGTCTTACACCTGAAAGTAATGTAACCTTGTGTGTCAACTATACTCAGAGAAAAGAAGAGAAAAGAAGGGTAACGTTCTAGAAAATCATGGAAGGGCTTTTATTTTTTTCCCAGACACTGCACTGTCATCTCTGGTGGCTGTCACAAAAAAAGAACACCAGCATCCCATTAGGCCCATGCAAAGCCAGTGGTTAGATTTAGGCCTCAAGAAGGAAGGACGTGCTGCCTGATGTTATTGTTTATTTAGACAATACACAAATTAGTTAATTTTCCTTTCTTCCTGCTGCCATGAATGCATCCCATGGAGTGGATGAGAGGCAACAGAAGCTTACCCACTTAGAGTACCTTGTTCATTCCTCTCCCTCCTAGAGGCCAACCAGGCCGACCCTGCATGTTTCGTGTTTATTCCAGCCACCAGCTAGAGTTTGGGGGTTAAACACCTCTTCCCTCTCCCCTCATCACCATTAGACCCAATGTCCCCAACAGCTATCCAGCTCTCCCAACCCCAGAAGCAAGGGCTATGAACTACCACTTAAGCAGGAGGATCTCATGAGGGTCAGGCTGTAGACCCCGGGCGTGGGAGAGGCCCACAGTCCCAAACCACCGAGAGTCATGTGTCCATCAGGCCAAATGAACACAAAACACAAGAAAGGAATGACTGGCACTGCCCAAGGGATCTCTAAGACAAGACTTTAGACACTGATGGCATTTTCTGCTCATACTTTGTTTTCAGTAACCCCCAAGAATTATGTATGATCAGCTTTATCTTGTACGTAGTCCCTCTGAAACCAGCTCTCAGAGTGGTGACGTGATTTTCCCAGTCACTCAGCCCACAAGAGGTGAAGTCGGATTTCCCGACCGGGTTTGTTGAAGGCGATTCCGTGATGACCGTCCTATCAGCTGTTCGAAGTCCTCGTGTTCCTAAAGGAGAAGCTCTGTACTTGAGTCAGTCTAGTGTCCCTTCATGGTCTCGCCCCAATTCTTACTAATTATTCCTGAACAAAAGTGTGGTTTGATATACAGGCTCCCCACCCACCATGCTGCACTGGTCAGGCTCCTACTTCCGTTCCTTCCCATAGTCTCCATGTTTGCCACAGTGGGGAGCTGTGACCTCCCTTGTAGGGTATGCCTCCCACATTTACAACGTATGAAATACATTCAAGACACCAAAGGATTTAATGCCATAAAAGATATTCAAGGGGCTGCTGACCATACCCAGATTGTGTATTAAATTAATTAAAGGTGCCCAGAAATACATTGCTCAAACAGTCATAAAGGTCTCCTGAGTGTTCCTTCTCTCTCTTCTCATTATTTGGTTTATCTATTGAACCTGACCCTTGAGGTCACTGTTTTTGCCCGTTTGACCCTAGTTCCTTCATTATCTCCAATCTCTCAACTCCTCTGTTCCTAGAGAAGAAGCCTAGACCTGACTGTCAGTCCTAGAGAAGAAGCCTAGACCCGGCTCTTGGCTTTGGGTGAAACTGCACTCGTGTGCCCACGTTGACCTTCATCCACAGATGCACCAATAATTGGCCTTTTTCTGTTTGAACACTCAACTCTGAATCAGTCTTGTCCTCAAAACTCCATATTTCCATTGTTTACTCCCACAGAGACCCACACAAATTGATTTTTCTCTCAAACTTGCAAAACCTCTGTGGTGGACTCTGGTGGACAGGGTGATGACCTTCCCAAAGATGTCTACGCCTCACCCATGGAATCTGACAATACGTCACCTTGCATGGCAATGTGACTTTACAGCTGTGATTTACTTAAGGGTCTTGATATGAAGAGATCCCTGTATTATTGGCAGGGGGGGGGCGGCAGTGTAGTCCTAAGGGTCTTTATAAGAGAGCGGTAACAGCATCAAAGTCAAAGAACAGGATGTGACAATGCAAGCAGAGGTTGGAGTCAAGGGTGGGGTGTTGAAGATGGAGGAGGGGCCAAGAGCCGAGGAATGCAGGTGCCTCTAGAATGTGGAAGAAGCAAGGACACATGCTTTCCCTTAGAGCCTCCAGAAGGAACATAGATAGCCTGCTGGCACCATGAATTTAGACTTCTACCCCACCAGAAGTGTAAGAGAATGCATTAGGGTTAAGTCACTAAGTTTGGGGTACCTTGTCACAGCAGCAGTAACAAATTAATATAACCCCCTAGCATTTTTGCAGCACTGTTTCTGGCAAAGCTTGATGAACAGTCTTCATGCAACAGACAAGATGCAAGGTCTGGGAGTGAGGGATGGGCACTGGGGCTCTGGTGCTCCTGGCATTGACAGGAGAGTTGGACAAGTGTCCAGTTGTTGTGAGATGTTTCATGGCAGCACTCGAATAAAGCTTCCCCATGTGCTTCCCATCCAGTTCTCCCAGATGCCCAGCCCGGTGACATTGGCGGCCATGGCCTCCTCTCAGACATTGCTAAAATAGAGCATCTGCGACTCACTGATAGTAATCCAGTGGACACTTATTTAATGCTTATTTAATGACTGTGTACCAGTCATTCCCCCAAGCTCTTTAGCAATATTAACTTGTTGAATCATTATTCCATCACGATGTTGTAGGTACAGTTATTAGCCCCATTTTAGAGGCGCCTGGTTGGCTCAGTCAGTTAAATGTCTGACTCTTGATTTTGGTTCAGATCATGATCTCACAGTTCATGAGTTCCAGCCCCGCGTAGGGCTTTCTTCTGACAGTGAGGTGCCCACTTGGGATTCTCTCCCCCTCTCTCTCTGACCCTCCCCCACTCATGCTGTCTCTCTCTCTCTCTGTCTCTGTCTCTCTGTCTCTGAAAATAAATTTTGAAAGAAAGAAGGAAGGAAGGAAGGAAGGAAGGAAGGAAGGAAGGAAGGAAGGAAGGAAGAAAAACTGACAGAACTGAGACTCATAGAACTTAAGACCACTGGGCTTGATTGAGGCAAAGCCAGGATGCATGTCTGAGTAGCATGTTCTCAGGGGTCTTCAGTTGAACCCTGGCTTGCTACATCCCTGCTGGCCTGGGTGATGTCCTTCCTCCAGCCACAGGGACTGAGGTCTAGATTCTTACCGCATATGTTTGTCCCACTGGAATAGTACCCTACAGAACCAAAAGTTCCATAAAATTATGGAATGACAAACTAGCCCACACCTGCCGACAATCATCGGAATAGAAAAGAGCCAGGAAGCCATTGGCAAAGGTGACCGTGTAACATGATAAAAAGATGGCGGAAGCTCAGACACCCTTCAGAGTGGGCACTGTGGGGAGAGCATTTTGACTTATCTGCTCATCCGATGTTGGTTGAGTCTACACTTTGTGCCAACCCTTGGGCTCTGTGCTTGGAATACCATACAGAACGGGGAGCCGTTTCTAGAATGTGGGCAGGAAACATGGCAGCCAAATTCAAGGTTTAGAATTCCATTGTAATATATGTAGTTGTGTAGGAAGAAACAAATTGTTTTCTATTATGGTGTACAGATCAGAACAGGCATACAGAAGAACTATGCTGTTTCCAACCCCAATATAATGCTTAGTAATAGATCCCCACGGGTACTTCATTACCTGGGGCTTTGGTAATTTTTATTTGAGCACAACAACCTTCATTTTGAGTAATGGAAAAATTACCCATGTGATAGTGAGCTTTCTTTTCTTAGTTCCATTCATGGTGCAAACATATGTTTATCATATCTAACGTGACAGAGCTCTATATATAATGATGATGGCCTCTAGCACGGTGTAAATAGATCTGATTTTTTTTTCCTGAAAAAAAAACGCAAGCCTGATGCGTTATCATTAACTTTTTGGTTGCATTGTTATCCAGAGTGAAACTGAATTTGCTTGCAAATGGATACATTTGAAGAAGTGACAGAAGAGGTGGCCCTAAGCAGGGGAAGAAAAGATGAGATTTGAATGGAAGGCAGTATTTGACCCTGATGGATGTGGTTCCATTTTCTTCCCTCCAAATGGACTGAATTCTATTTCCCATCTCATTGACTGAGCTTTCTTGCTGAAGAGGGACAAGGTGAATTAAGGGGTCAGAAAGAGCCTTGCATAGTTTTAAATAGCAGCTCTTTTAGTCTTAATTATTGGAATTTCTGTAACATTCTTCACATGAAATATGACAGAAGGTATATCATATTTTTGCTGACCTGACATTTTTCTCTCATGTTTTCCTGCTTTGTAAGTAAAATGTATTTCACTATGGTGGGCCTCACAGATGATTAGCATGGAACATAAAGCCGCTGACTATTTTGGGTTTCACGTATATCTTGGTTCTGTGGCCACTCTTGGCCCCTAAATATGTCCTGTTGTCTCAGTGGGATAAAGGTGAATAGTTCCACAGTAATATGTCCCCACCCCCACAGAACAATATGAAAATGTCCAGTCTGCTGTGTGCAGTCCATAGGAGGGTTTCAGCCACAAAGGCATGTCAATTATCCCCAACACTATCACATTTCTGAAAAGGCCGGTTTCATCAGAGTACGGACAGGTGACAGTGATCTTATTAATAGACTCAGGCCAATGAAGTCATGATATCTCTGGTGTGCGTGTAAAGGTGAGGAGCTGGAAAGGGACTGAGAAGTTGAGCCGATTGAAGCCTCTTGTTTGAGAGAAGAGGAGAAGACCCACCCTCGGGATGTATGACCTGCCTCTAGTCCTGGGCTTTATATGGATATGTCATATTCCCATTGCACGTTAGAAAAACAACTCACGGAGGCGGGTCAGGATGTGAGAGGTAGAGCCACGTAAAAATAGAAACACGGATGCACCCAAAGCATTGCCAGTTGAATTCTTCGAAATGCTCCAGGAACTGGAGCAGCTGGGTGGCTCAGTCGGTTGAGCGTTCGGCTCTCGGTTTCGGCTCAGGTCATGATCTCACAGTTCATGAGTTCGAGTCCCACATCGGGCTCCATGCTGATGGTATGGAGCCTCCTTGAGATTCTGTCTTTCCCTCTCTCTCTGCCCCTTCCCTGCTTGTTCTCTCAATCTCTCTCTCAATAAATAAACTTAAAAAAAAATAAATGTTCCAGGAGGGATGACAGGGACTGGGACATCACAGAAAATTGAGAGAAGATGGGGCAGTGAGCTGGATCAAGGAAAACATCACGGAGTAGCAAGGAACAGAGAGAGGAAGCAGGAAACAGAAGCAGTAAGGTCACTGCAGACAGGAGTCAAGATAGTCACAGAATTTCTCACCTGCCTTATTTTATAAAAATTGGAAAACCAACCACATCTTGTGCCAACATTACCAAGAATGGAAAAGCACATAATAGCTTCATTTACTAATTGTCCACGAAGGGTCAGGCCCAGTGGGAGGTGGTCTGCTTATCATACCGTGCATCAGCCTCTTGAAGTGGTTGTGGCCATGACCTCCGTTTTACAGATGAAGAAACTGCGACTCAGAGATGTTGAGCAACTTGCCCAAAGCCACAGAGCGATTCCATACCGCAGACTGGATTTGACGTCGAGGCTGCACGGGTTCAAAGCCCACCCTCTTGACAACTCACCTGGACAACTTAACTCGACTGGATTCCAACTCAGCAGGATAACTTCATTTGCCTTGACACGTAATACTAAGTCATCCAAAGAAAGTACTTTATCCTAAAGGGCAAACATTAAGCCAAGTAGATATTGTAAGACAAAGATGACGTTAGGAGAGCACAGGCACATTTAAGCCTCCCTGGTTCCGCAGGCTGACTTTGTGCAAGGACTTTCTTGTGCTTCTGTGTGTGTGTAAGCGTGGGCCTCTGGGTATCAGCTGTGGTCGTGTTTCGCCTGAGAGCTGAGACAGGAGGCACGAAGAGGTGGACGGGGCCGAGGGGGTCATACCGCGGCCAGAGTGAGGCAGAGAGGAGTGTGCAGTCTGTCCCTGAGGCTGTCAGGTGTCTGCACATCTGGAAGCGTCTTCACCTGCAAGGAATATTGCGCAGCAATGAATGAAAGGGAAGCGGGGCTGTACCAGGGTCCGTGCAATTGCCCTGAGCTATAGCTGTGTGGGAAAAGCAATACGCAGAGAAATATGTGCAGAAGATACCCTTTTGGCACATGAACCATGACCAAAACACTGCACTGTGCACATATGTGCTGTGCATGAGTTGGGGGGACTGTATGGATACAGAGAATAATCTAGAAAGACCTACTGGCGGTTACAACAGAGTGTTCTCAGGGCAGAGGTGAGAGAGAGTGTGTTCCTGTGGAGGGAAGAGAAGAAAGGAAATGTATGTCATTAGATAAACAGGATATAAGATGCATCTGCATTTAATCACAATTACGTAATCGTGTGTGTGCGCATGTGTGCACCTGCATACGTAAAAAGGGCTGTGAAAATGTGGTCCCCAGAACGTGGGCGGTAATTGTTTTGAGGTGGCTTAGTTTTATTTTTTATTTTTTATTTTTTATTTTTCCAATATGTGAAATTTATTGTCAAATTGGTTTCCATACAACACCCAGTGCTCATCCCAAAAGGTGCCCTCCTCAATACCTATCATCCCCCCCCCACCCCCCATCAACCCTCAGTTTGTTCTCAGTTTTTAAGAGTCTCTTATGCTTTGGCTCTCTTCCACTCTAACCTCTTTTTTTTTTTTTCCTTCCCCTCCCCCATGGGTTTCTGTTAAGTTTCTCAGGATCCACATAGGAGTGAAAACATATGGTATCTGTCTTTCTCTGTATGGCTTATTTCACTTAGCATCACAGTCTCCAGTTCCATCCACGTTGCTACAAAGGGCCATAGTTCATTCTTTCTCATTGAGGTGGCTTAGTTTTAAATGATCTTCGTTTTCTTCTTCAAGTGTAAGTATGTGGTTAGGGTTCTTGCAGCCTTCAGCTACTTTTGAATGGAGAAAAAGATGGTTTAAATGATTACTTTGGTCTTAAAAATTAATATGGCCATTTATTAAAGTTATCAGTGCAAAAACCCTCTATCTTCCTTTAACTTTTAGTCCAACTCAATAATCTTACTGTATATATACGTATATATACGTTACATATATATGTTATATACATATGTGTATAATATATATACATGTACATATATATGTATATAATATATGTATAATATATATATGTAACATATATATACCATTTGAACAAGTACTTTTAAGGGACTTTTGATTAATGTTTTCTTCCATTAATAAATTCAGTTCGTTTTTCATCTTTGTGGACTTAACTATGGCTATAAATTAAGTGTACTTGATTTCCTTTTTAAGTCCTCCAGTGATCTGACTAACTAAAGATTTCCAGGCATCCAAATAACTTTTGTAAATCAAATACATTAAACTTACAAGTAAATTTAGTTATTCTTGTAATTTTTTCAATGTTATATGATTGTACCCAACCTTGGTAAGCGTCCCACCTACTCTTGCCTATCTAAATCAATTACTCCATTGTACATTAGAGTTAGAATTAAAAGTCTGATATGGAATACTAATACATCTCATAAACATAGAAATTGCACTTATTCTCACAAACATAATATGTGAATTTTCTTCTCTACAACATTCCTATACTGTATTCTAGCTCTTTCTGGTGGTAGAGATATTTATTTGCTGAGGAAACATGACATGTCAACGATTTAGGGGGAAGCTTCCTCGGAATCTTCAGGGGCATTTTCTCGGTGGACTGAAGTTTCTATTTTTCTTCTCTTTTTTTTTTAATTTTCTTTATTTATTTTGAGAGAGGGAGAGGCAGAGAGAGAAGGAGAGAGAGAATCCCAAGCAGTCTCCACACTGTCATGGCAGAACCCGGTGCGGGCTTGAACTCATGCACCCTGAGATCATGACATGAGCCAAAATCAAGAGTCAGATGCTTAACTGACTGAGCCACTCAGGCGCCCCAGTGGACTGAAGTTTCTTTATCAAGGAAACCCTTTGTAGATACACTGGCTGGTTCTTTGATTTTGAAACTCACTCCCACCCTATTCTATGGCTGCTGAATTAAGGCTCCTCAAATGGGGTTTGTCGTACTCCATTCTCCCTAAAGTCACGTTACGCACTGCCTGACTCCATGGCTGTGCCATAAGTCTGCCACTCTTATGCTGCTGAACCACTTGATTTGATTTAACAAATCCATGTTGGGCTCTATTATCTTTGAATTTTTCCACATCCCTCTGCCTTTAGGGTCATAACAACAAATATAATTCAGTATCTTAATGCATAATGCATGACTTTGTCAGACTCCTGTTCAGGGTATAGGTCTGCTGATACAAAGGGAGGAAATTCCGTTTTGTAAACATGTGCTATTGTACACTGTTGAAGGAAGGAAGGGAAGAAAAGAGAGAGAAAAAAGGGAAAACAGTAGTGGTGGTATGTCAGAGGGATGCTGGAGTCAGCCAAAATGGTACTCAGTGGCTAAATCTGGAACAATTTGAGAAAGAAAATAAATAGTGTTGGATTATAATCCAAAGAATAAAATAAATATCCTTGAGTCCACAGTGCTATAAATAAATGATTGAATAAATAAATAAGAATACACACACACACACACACACATCACACACACACACACACACACACACACACACACACACACATATATATATATATATATATAATGGAATATTACACAACAATCAAAAAGAATGAAATCTTGTCATTTGCAACAACGTGGATGGAACTAGAGTGTATTATGCTAAGCAAAATAAGTCAGGCAGAGAAAGACAAGAACCATATGATTTAACTCATGGGTGGAATTTAAGAAGCCCAACAGATGAACATGGGGGAGGGGAAAGAAAAATAATATAAAAACAGAGAGGGAGACAAACCATAAGAGACTCTTGAATACAGAGAACAACTGAGGGTTGCTGGAGGGGAGTTGAATGGCGGGGGGAGCGGGGGGTGGGCTAGATGGGGGATGGGCATTAAGGAGGGCATCTTTTGGGATGAGCACTGGGTGTTACACGTAAATGATGAATCACTGGGTTCTACTGAAGCCAAGACTATACTGTATGTTAGCTAACTTGAGTTTAAGTAAATAAATTCAAATAAATAACTAATAAATAAATAAAGTGCTTCCTTGCAAAAAAAAAAACAAAGGAAATCTGAATAAACTATGAAATTAATCATGTGAAAATGGTCATTTAATCATTGTATAATGTAAGATGTATACATAACAGGAGAAGCTGGGTGTAACTTACATGAGCAGTTCTCTGTATTATCCCAACTTGCCTATAAATCTAATTACCTCCTAAAATGTTAAGTTCATTTAAAACAAAACAAACAAAAAATAACAGCAAAGCAGAGGCATCCTCCCCTAGGTGGATGAGTTAGGTGGGAGTGGGGAGAGTGCAAGGACTTTTAGCTGCATTTCTCCACAAACAGGTCTGATCTCAGGATAGAGTGGAGGCATTCCGGATTCTGAGAAAATTGACAGAATGATCTGGGCACAAATGCTGGGCATTTATGAAACAGTTTGCCCTACATGCTGTCTAGCGTAGCAGCCCTTCCCATAAACTTCAGTTTTGTGAAGGGCTACAAAAATGGCCCTTTTTGAAAGACTTGGTTAAAATGTTTTGAGCTGCCTTCCACCACCTTCAGGAAGGTGGGGTTGGGGACTGTGCTGTTACACTG
Source organism: Panthera tigris (assembly GCF_018350195.1). Classification (NCBI taxonomy): domain Eukaryota; kingdom Metazoa; phylum Chordata; class Mammalia; order Carnivora; family Felidae; genus Panthera; species Panthera tigris. Next base: position 5,549,487 of record NC_056668.1, read on the forward strand.
TGGCCGTCAGTCTTCTCTGAAAGCCTGGAACATTCCAGTGCTGCTTGTTCAGGGATGGAGCCTCTACATGAGCCGTAGCTCATCACCCCCTGCTCATATGAGCATCAGTCCTTGATCCTTAAGTGATTTCTTCCCTTCCAAAATGCCTGAGACAGCGTGCATGATCGCGACCAACAAAAGTAGCAAATGCACCTTTTAAAATATATCGCTACACTTCAAAGAGGCTCCCGAACATTTGAGTATGATTTGGGTTCCCGTGTTACAACTTGGCACAGCCGGTCAGGTCTTTGTGGACGGCTGCTTCACGGGGTTGGAACATTTTGTGGCCTGCAGGCTTCCTACACTCAGCATGAAGCTGTCTTCCTTGCATTTTGCAGCCAAGTGGAATCATCAGTATCATTTTAATACCATGTTTTATCTGCGGCTTGATAATCTCTCTCAGCAGTGAAATATGGCGTCCAAAAGAAATGCGAGACAGTGGACCTAGCCACTGTAAAGTCCGTATTCATGGGGGAGTTTTCTGGTTCAGCCCGAGAAAGTGCTGGCAACCCATGAGTTACAAAGAATTACTTACCAAATAGTAAGTGAAATGATGGATTCCGCGTTTACATCTGCATTTTGTCCTCCAATTCCCTGTGCGTCTGACCTGCATTCTTAATTTCATAGGTAGCCGTCATTTAGAGATTATCGTTAGATAATCATTAGATTATCTACTCATCAGATTATCATCATAGATTATCATTAGAGATTATCATCCGGAGGTAAGGTCAAGGGCACAGATTGTAGGAACCAAACTGTCTGGATTGGTATCCCAGGTCTGCCGTGTAGTAACTTTCTGTGCCTCAGTGTCCTCACCTCTACAACAGGAATAATGAGAACCCACCTCATTGGACTGATGTGTGGATATACAAGAGAAAGTATATGTCACACACTCAGTAGATAGGTTCTACTGACATGTGAGAGGTTATTAGCGAACGTATGTAAGAATGGATGTGTTTCTGTGTTGGAATCGGCATCATTCAAAATTGGACTACGTCAAAGTGATGATGGGACTGCGGTTTCATGGCCGGTGCAGCAGCACCAACACACTGGTGTCTGATTCCAAGAAGGTGTTGGCCCAGGTAGAGCTTAAGGAGGTCGGTGAAGGGGGCCACTATTTGTCACCCTCCCCCCCACCATCCCAGTGAAACGCAGTAGACCCAGGAGCCACAGGGGTAGAGGTTGAGAAGGAAGGAGCAGCAGCTTGCCTCCTGGGTGGCAGAGACTTTACCCCCAAGCTTCGCACTTTAGCAGGGCTTATGGGTGGCCTCTTACCTGAGGGACCCGGGAGGTGGCTATCGAGCTCACACAGACAGGGATGGGAAAGAAGATGCCCCCGTTTCTCGCACATGTGGTCGACCTGAGGCGTTTTGAAGATGTGAGAAGGAGGGTAAGAAAGGGCATAAGGGTAAGAAAATGGAAGGTAGAAACATGAGAACTTGTGGAGTGTTGGAGAAGCAGTGGTGTGGATGGCTGGGGGGTATTGAGGGGCCATGACTGGGGTAACTGGGGGTTGGGGTTCAGTTGGAGGTGAGCTTCCCAACACCAGGTGGGTCTCTTGGGCTTGACCTCAAAGGCCACTGAGTGTTGGTGAAGTCCAGGTAGTCAGGGAAGGTCTTGCAAACAGGAACAAAGACAGTAAACAGGAGAGAAAAATATATATGTACATGTATGCATATTAATTTCCTATGGGCATTGTGGGAGGGAAGGTCTGTGTCTGAGAATGGGCGGGGTCTTTTACCCATTTGGCTTGGCCAGACTCCCTTGAACTGGCAGCTTTCGTCATTTACCAATAAGCAACCTGAGTACATCATGTCTGTATGATACATGTATGCTGTGTACCAGCACATCACAGCATGTAACATACTGCTTTTAAAGGGTAGTCTTTATGGGGCGCCTGGGTGGCTCAGTCGGCTAAGTGTCCGACCTCGTCTCAGGTCATGATCTCACGTCTCCTGAGTTGGAGCCCCGTGTCGAGCTCTGTGCTGACGGCTCAGAGCCTGGAGCCTGCTTCGGATTCTCTGTCTCTCTCTCTCTCTGCCCCTCCCCTGCTCACTCTGTCTCTCTCTCTCTTCAAAATAAATAAATATTAAAGTAAATAAATAATAAAAAGGTAGTCTTTAATTCAGTCCAATTGAGGTTATCAAGAGCCCATGGTCAACCACACTAGAGATCAACGATTTTAGCAACTGACAATTCAATTAAGACAAGAGGCATTACTTATTTATCTTTTACAAGTAGGTGGCATTTTTAGTTTGGAAACTCTCTGGTGTGTTGTGTGTGTGTGTGTGTGTGTGTGCGTGTGTGTGTGTGTGTGTGTAGCCCTTCAGACAGTTGTCCTAATTAATGTCACTTGAAGTGATATAGTCTCAGATACCAACTTTAGAAAACAGGAAAGTCAGTTTTTAACTTTTTAATTTGTGACTATACCGAAACTTCCAATAAGAATTCGAGGGATTTCTTTACCGCCAGTATTGTACTTTGCACATTTAAGCATCGATATTTATTTGTGGAATTAAACTCACATTCATTGATGTTACAGAGAATCTTAGTGCACACAGGGAAAAGCTGGGTACCCTGGCTCATCTTTCCCAGTCAGAAGAGTCTCCCCGTAGGTGTCATGGGCTCTGTCCTGACACCTAGCATTTCTCATGAAGTGTTGTTGTAAAAGACAGACCCATTTCAAAGTATTGGTTTCATAGGCAGTCAAATCAATTTCTTTCCTTTCTTTTTAACGGTCATTTAAACTGTTGACTAAGTTCAAAACTACCAGAACTCTTAAATGTATATCTGTGTGTCCCCAGATGTATTCTCCCATGTAACTTAACCAAATCCTCTTTGAAACAATGTTAGTTCTAAATAGCACATCAGTGGGGGGCGCCTGGGTGGCTCAGTCGGCTAAGCATCGGACTTCGGCTCAGGTCATGATCTCGCGGTCTGTGAGTTCAAGCCCTGTGTCTCGTCGGGCTCTGTGCTGACAGCTCAGAGCCTGGAGCCTGTTTCAGATTCTGTGTCTCCCTCTCTCTCTGCCCCTCCCCCACTTATGCTCTGTCTCACTTTGTCTCTCAAAAATAAGTAAATGTTAAAAAAAATTTAAATAGCGCACCAGTGATTAGCTAATGAAAGATTATATGCCCCAATGTCTTGGGAAGGAAAATAGATTGGGTTGTAGGATATTTAAAGAGGTTTTCTTTTTAATAAAAAAAAATTCCCGTCGTATCTGTACTTAGGCACATGTTTTCTCAATTACCTTGTGCAGATGTTGTGAGGGTCCTGTGGATTTTACTTCCTCCTCATGTGGTTGTTTCTTCTTTCTGAAATTTAGGGAATGCACAGGGACCCCCAGCATGGGGGGCGGGGGGTGTGCATCTTGAAACTTTCCATCCTTCACAAACCCCCAGCCTGTCTGAACAGGTGGGAGGTGCCTCTCTGAGCTCTTACCCAGGGTTAGGGGCTCTGGGGGGAGGGGGAGCGCAGGGGGAGACTCGAAGGCCCTCCTGCAGAGCCTGCTGCCCACATGCCCAGCAAGGCAAACAACATGACTTACAGAGCTGTGGGGGATGGGCCCAGGGCAGGAGAGAACCAAGAACAGTCCCAGGCATTAAAGTTTAATTGGAAAAACTTCCACGAGGCTCTAAGCCTTGGAAGCACATCAGGACAGAGTTTGAGTTTGTAAGCCTTCCTAATTACATAGAAGGGCACTCCTCAAACATGCTGGTCTCAGGATAGCTTTATACTTTCAAAAATTATTGAGAACCCCAACATGCTTTTATTGATGTAGGTTATATCTATCAGTATTTATTGTATTAGAACTCCAACTGATGGGGCTCCTGGGTGGCTCAGTCTAAGGTTAAGCAGCTGACTCTCAGTTTCAGCTCATGTCCTGATCTCACAGTTTATGAGTTTGAGCCCTGTGTTGGGCTCTGCACTGACAGTGTAGAGCCCGCTTGGGATTCTCTCTCTCTCTCTCTCTCTCTCTCTCTCTCTCTCTCTCTCTCCCCCTCCCCTTTTCATGTTGTCTCTGTCTCTCAAAACAAACTTAAAACAAAAAACAAATCCAACTGAGAATTTAAAAGAAAAACATTTAAATGACAGTAATAAACAGACCTATTACCATAGATACCACTTGGTATTGAAAAAAATTATATTGTCCAAAACAAAAACAAAATTTAGTGACAAAAGAGGCATCACTTTTACATTCTGAGAGTCTGGCTACAGCTGGACAGCATAGCAACTTCTGCGTTCAGTCTCCTGTGACGTGTTATTTTGGTTGGAGTATGTGAAGAGAATATAGCCACACGCCGAGATGTAGCTGTAAAAGGAAGGTGTAATAATAGCCTTGTGAGATCATTGTGGCCGTTCCTCTTTATACGCCACCAAAATTGGACAGGTGGTAGTCTTTAAAGGCTAGCTGCCACACAGAATCAGAAACGAGGGGCAACCTAAGGGGGTGCTCAGTTGGTAGAGTGTCCAACTTCAGCTCAGGTCATGATCTCATGGTTCCTGAGTTTGAGCCCCACATCAGGCTCTGTGCTGACAGCTTAGAGCCTGGAGTCTGCTTCAGATTCTCCCCATCTCACTCTCTGTTTCTCTCTCTCTCCCCCTCTCTCTCAAAAATGAATAAACATTAAAAATAATAATAAAAATAACCAGAAACCGTATCAACAGCCTTATTTGCGCTATTACATTAAAATCTATTGGTTTACTTTGCACTTGGAATGGATCTTTTTTTTTTAATTTTTATGTTATTTATTTTTGAGAGAGAGAGAGAGAGACAGAGCATGAGTGGGGGAGGGGCAGAGAGAGAAGGAGAATCAGAATCCGAAGCAGGCTCCAGGCTTCAAGCTGTCAGCACAGAGCCCTATGCAGGGCCCTGAACCCATGAACCATGAGATCATGACCTGAGCCGAAGTGGGATGCTCAACCAACTGAGCCACCCAGGCACCCCTGGAATGGGTCTTTTGCACGTGCATGGTTTTGTGGCACCCAACATTGGATTTTTGGGAAATATTGATTTGAAAAATTTGTGTGGGTATTCCAAATGTTGATATATTGCATTAGACAACATTTCTTAAAGGCGTAGTTTTTAATATCATCACTAAAATCATCCAAAAGTCTTTAAATATTAGGAAATTATATTATGTGCATGATGGAGAATGCAAGTTTTTCAAAACTGAATTTCGACTTGAAAGCTCAGATTTTTTATCCGTGGCAACAAATACATTCTCTGGTTTTCCCTGAAGTGACAGCCCGCTTCATTCATTTCGAGAACATGTGTGTCAAATACCCAAACAAAAAATGGTTTTTCAGTTTCCTTTCCATAAAAACGCAGTTGCACGACGAAAGCAGCCAATGCGTCTCACAGCAGCTCTTTCTCTTGACCGCCCGCACGTGCTCACGTCATGCGTGCTTGCCACTCTGTCACATGGAATATTAAAGGGACGTGTCCTCAAGGGTCACAATGGAATGAAACGAAAGGGTTGTTACTGCCTTGTCAAGGACATACTTAAGTGGAGCTTAAGTGGTAAGCACTGCGTTTGTTTTTGCTGTGAGTGTTTTTGCTGGCGAGGACGCGGGCCACCAAGGCAGGATAACGTCACCACCTGATGACTGCCTCGGCATGGCCACGATCCATTTCTTCGTCTTATTCTGAAAACACCTTTTAATCTCACAGGTCCCCTGAAAGATTCTTGGAGATACCAGGTATGTGCTGACCATACCCAAGGTCATCTGAGAACAGTTGACAGAGAAAAATCCTACCATTGTTTTATGTGTGTGTGTGTTTACAAATACATATTTATTTTATTTTATTTATTTTTTTAGAGAATTTATTGACAAACTGGTTTCCATACAGCCCCCAGTGCTCATCCCAACAGGTGCCCTCCTCAATGCCCATCACCCACTTATGTTAATATTTTTCAGGTTATACAAATCTCAAATCTGAGCAATCCAACCAGGTTGGATTTTAGGGTTCTCTGCAGGTTGTAGGGTAGGGGTATGCCATAGGTGGGCAGGTAGCATAATGCCAGCGGGACCATTCTGTTATTCTTGTGACACTAATGAGGCTTCGTCCTTTTGCATAATAATGAACAGAGGTACTGGAATCAGAGAAAAATGCACTGACGTCCTGACTTTCCTTCTCATCCGCTGGGTGATCTGTAGCATGTGTCCAAATGCCTCTGAGCCTCAGTTTCTGCATCTGTGAAGTGGAGATAATGCAAAGCCAACTCCTAGGACTGCGTGAAGATTAATGAGATGGAAAATCCTCTGATGGAGAGGTTTCACCAGATACCTTATAAAAGTAGTCTCCTCCAGCCTCACGGTCCTCTGAGCGCAGAAAGGAACACAGGCGGGATGGCCCCCCTCGGGCTGAGTGGAGGGGTAGGCCTGTGGGTGAGGGCTTCTCCCATTGCCTCCAGCTTTGGGTCTGTGCACAAACACCCGGGGAAGAATTGTGTGAGGGAAGAATTGGGTCCCCCGCCTGTTTCCTTGGTGACAGAACAGTGAACTCGCATGGAGAGAGCGTCATACTTTCTCATCGTTGTATGGCACCAAGATTATGGAGACTTTTTATAAATAGGATTATGAAGTATTAGACTTTATCACAGCAGAGTATACAAGACATCCAGTTCGTTTACACTCGATATACATATCATGGAGAAAAATACTTTTTTTTAAGTTTATTTAAACTTTATTTTATTTAAACTTTATTTATTTAAACTCTCTCAGAGAGAGAGAGAGAGAGAGAGAGAGTGCGAGTGTGAGCTAGGGAGGGGCAGAGAGAGAGGGAGACACAGAATCCAAAGCAGGCTCTGAGCCATCAGCACAGAGCCTGACGCGGGGCTCAAACCCACGAGCCGTGAGATCATGACTTGGGCCGAAGCTGGATGCTTAACCGCCTGAGCCACTCAGGCGCCCCATAAATACTTTTAAGGAAAAGGTAGAATTAGTTCATTTCCCTCTTGAATACCAAATACCTTAACCTCAAAACCCAGGCTGAGACTGATACACGGACTAGTACACAATGTTTTTAGAGAAGAGAAAATAGCAAATTCAGTTAATATTTTATTGCGTATTCAATTTGGCATCTTCAGTTAATTAGAAATCAAATTCAACATGTATATTCACTCTATACTTTTCTGATTCTTGGCTTAGCTGTGTTTGGAGAGTAGCCACCTGAGGTCAGTTATGGAGAAAGAAATAGCTCGCTGCACACAGACATTGGTCCACTCTTCCTTGAGCGTCCACATCTTCCTTCCATGGTGTCCACATCATCCTGCAACTGCCCCCAGGAGTCCAGTGCCCGGGAGGGAAGAAATGAGGCAAAGCTTCAAGGCAAATTAGGGATATGTTTTTAATTTTTTTCATGTTTATTTTACTTTTAGAGAGAGAGAGACAGAGAGACAGAGACAGAGCATGAGCAGGGGAGGGGCAGAGAGAGAGAGGGAGACACAGAATCCAAAGCAGGCTCCAGGCTCCAAGCTGCCAGCACAGAGCCTGACGTGGGGCCTCAACTCACAAACTGTGAGATCATGACCTGAGCCGAAGTTGGTGCTTAACCAACTGAGCCACCCAAGGGCTGCAAGGCAAATTAATATCACCCAGTCTTTCCCGTCAGAGGAAAAAAAAAGAAGATAGAACAGAACTTAACCCACCAAACACTGTCAACCATCTACAGATGTTAGAAAAAGTACATTAACTCCTTAGATCCAAGAGATTCCAGTCTCCTCTGTCTCATTGTGACGCACGACTGAGACCATAGTGCATTAACACCTTAATGACTTTACGGAAGTTCCATAGATGCTTAAAGCTAATTTCCCCAAACTGTTCAATATCTTTTATGGAGAGAAAGAAAATTTGTGTTTGGTCTCCATCCAGCCTATCCCAAAAATATTATTCGGTATATATAACAACGTAAAACACGTGGCCAGTCTCAATATATTGAAACTCGTATTAATTCACAACAACAGATATATTGCTTATGAAGTTGAGTACTATCTAAAAAGAATTTTACTTAATTCCACAACTTATGGAGCACTGGCTGGACTAATAAACACGTAGGGAAACTTTAAAAAAATTGATAAAATGGAATGCCGGCAGGAATGTACAAAGGTACGCGTTCGGATATGGCGTTCAGCAGGAAGCTTTCTCTAAGGCAATTTGACAACATGTATCAAAAGCCATAAAAATGTTCATTTCTTGTGATCCACTAATTTCATCCTTAATTATCCATACCAAAGAAATAAAGTGTGTAGACTAAGATTTATGTAGGAAGAGTCAACATGGCCCTTTATAATAATAAAAAATGTCTCTTTGCATAGCCAATTAAGTGAATGCGTATGTGAACTTTATGGTGCCTCGACCTAATTAAACAGATAATTTTAAATGATGCTTTTCAAAAGTTTCCTTAGTGTCGGGGAAAGTCATATGGTACAGCTAAATTATTAAAAAACAGGACATGGAAGGCATAAACGATACAATAATCTTAACAGTGTGAGGAAAAGTGCGTGGAAAACACGAGCAGGAAATGTCAGTGTTAAAAACATTAGCTTCTATGGATCAGGATTACGGATGATGTATTTTTGTGCTTCCTTGTGGACTGAGCTGAATGAATCCACCCCAAATCTGTATGTTGAAGCCCTGACCCCCAGGCTGATGGTGTGTGGAGGCGGGGCCTGTGGAAGGGAAGTCAGTTTAGAGAAGGTCAGGGAAGCAGGACCCCCACGAAGGAATTAGTGTCCATAAGATGAGGCTGAGACCAGACCTGCCCCTGGCTGCCAGGGACGGGCCGCGAGAGGGTTGGCCCTCTGCACATCAGGAAGGGAGTCCTGATCTCAGGCTCAAAGCCTCCAGAGCTGTGAGACATACATCTCTGCCATTTAAAGCACCCCATCTCTATGGGGTGCCTGGGTGACTCAGTCCGTTGAGCGTCCAACTTCGGCTCAGGTCATGGTCTTGCGGTCCATGAGTTCAAGCCCCGCGTCGGGCCTGGAGCCTGCTTCCGATTCTGGGTCTCCCTCTCTCTCTGCCTTTCTCCCGCTCATGCTCTGTCTCTGTCAAAAACAAATAAACATTAATAAATAAATAAATAAAACCCCCCATCTCTGGTATATTTTTTATGGCAGCCCAAACTAGGACATGCTTCTCCATATTTTGCTGCATTTTCCAAATTTTCTAAATCACTCTTCCGGTTTGCCATCACGGAAAATTAATCAAGAAATGTAATAAAATATTATGAAATACGCATTGTCCTCTGAGTCACTGGATATGAGATAATCTTGAAATAATAAAAACCTTTGTCATAATATTTTTTGAAAAAGGGATAAGGAATGTTCTCTTGTAGAAAGTCGGGGTGTTTTTCGTAGTCATATGAGAGAAATCTATCTGGGCCTTTCTCCCCACAAAGGGGGGCGATCATTAGTTCTGTTGAATTTTTTCAGATCCAGCGATCTTTGTTTTCCACTTATGGAAACTGACTTTGAAAAATAAGGCAAATGACATTAAATTCTCAGCCAGGAAGAGACATTTGTCATTAGGCCCTGCTGAGGCATCTCATCTCTGCTGTCACCCTGGAGCAGGACAGTGGCTCCAGGCAAGAGACCAGGCATCCAACCACCTTCTCATCCCCAGTCTTCCCTGGTCATCTGTACGAGTGGTCCCCAGCCACACTGCTGGGCATCACCCGTGCTATTCAATAAGCCAAGTCCTGTCTTCCAGGTGCAAAATTCTGTGATCCTCTGATGAACTATTCAAATGAGTTCACTCATGGCTGTACAAACTTAGCTGTCAACAGTAGAGTGACATTTTCTACCCCTCCCCTCTCACTCTGGTAGTATAACTGACTATAGATTAACAGAAAGTGTTGATTATAGATATCCACATATAGAAATCGCTGTGATTTCAAACATTCTAAAGTCAGCTGACCTTCTTGCCTCCAGATGTTTCTAAGAGCTTTTCAGGAAGCAACCGATTTCATATAAATTTCATAAAAAATGGATCATAGGTCTGATAGGAGTCCGAGAGAAATCATGGCGTGCCTTGAGGCACTTATGCTTATCACTGTTCTACAGAAGGAATATTGGAATAAAATGCATTTTAATGTCTGGTTCCTTCTCTAGAAAGACTCTGGAAATGATACTCTGGGACTCAAGAAAGTTGGCTCAGTAAGAAAAAGAAAAATTGAAAGTCCTCCTGGAGATAGGGAGCCTATGTTCTGAGGATGCCCTTGGTCCAGAAGTAGGTAGGCAAGACTCAAGAGTGGATATGTACATAAGATAAAATATGAAATGTGGAGTCTAGTATATTTGAAAATCTATAGTGAATGACTGTGCTAACAATATGTAAATTAGGAGTCTCTGCAGGAGGATGGCTCCAGGTGGCGAGGCTGGTTGGCAGTTCTGACTGGCTGGGGAGAAGGCAACGATCCTATCCAGCCAGAGTGGACTGGGCAGCAAACTACCTGAAAAACATTATGAGCAGGAGAGAAAGGGAGGGAGGCTTTGTTTTGCAAACCCAGCTATCACTGACTGCCCGACACCTCACCCTATGTGTGTGGGTTGTTTTGCCGTCTGTCTAGGAAGGGAAGCTGCAAAGGGATAGAGATTCTGAAGACCTTGACCACTGCCATGGTGCCGGCACCTGGTGCAGTGCCTGACACAGTGGGCGCCTGATGAATACTTGCAAAATTGAAGGAATGATTGAGTAGATGAGGAACAAGGTGGTTGAGTTGACTAGTTAAATGAGGGAGTGCATGCCCCATAGTGAGGCCTCGCACACCAGCACATGCCTACTGGCAGAGACCAAGCTACTGCCCAGAAGAGCGTTTGAACCCAAAGCAAATTTTTAAAAACCCGGAATGTCTATAGGGGCAGTGGGACAGAGCAGGGTCAGAGCTCTGACATGTTGTAAAGGAAAGACACATGCAGGGAAGCATGGGACCCCCAAAGGCAGGGGTGAGGTCTTCAGAGGAGAAACTTCCCTGCTCCCACCCTAGAAACATGGGGTGAAACCAAGACGAAGACAGGCAGTGGCACAAAAATTAGGACATGGGTTCGGTAGCAATTAAAAACAACCAAAATCAATAGTGGTTTGAGAGGAGAGTGTGGTTTTGGCTTATGTGACATCTGCATATCCACAATTCAGTCACATAGAAAGCTGCAGAGAAGGGAAGGGGATGTTTGTTGAGCAACTGGCCTGCACATTAGGGCTAATCATGGGGAAAGTGAGAGGAAGGTGAGTCTTGCATCAAGACTCCTACATGAACCATAGTCCATGGAGCAAAGCAGCTCTAGGGCCAATGAACTCAGACTAAGGTCAGAAGCAAACCCAGTGTCCACACCCTTCCAGCTCACATGTGGTGAGTTGCAGGAAGACAGGATTGGAGGTTAATTGGGTGGAAGCGGAAGAAGCATGAACTGCTCCCTCTGTCCCCGCCGCCTGCCTCTACTTAAGTGGAAGATTCTGGAAATAAAGTGGAAAAGGAAGAGCATTGTGCCATGTTGTTGAAAGCTAGGGGGCCAGATGCCTGCAGCATCAGAGTTTGCTAAAGAGACTTTGCCTTCCAACATGGCTGTCCCTTAGCTACAGGTTGGAATGACCCTCAATGACCAGGCCAAGGCCCTGAGGTGCCCCTAGAGGACAGAAGCTGAAAGGTAGAGACCCAGGGGTTACCCCTTCAGGGGAGAAACCCTATAGCACTCCTGGAGCTGGCCTCCTTATCTCCCTCCTCCAGGAACCTTCTTTGCCTCAGCTTATTTTCAAGAGAAGGAGTCCGTCCTTCCGTGTCTTCTCTAATCAGTTCCATCGTAGCCTTCTTCTCCCCTCCATCTCCACACCAGCAACCCAGCAGTGTCTCTTAGCTTCTGGAAATAATCTGTAGTGGCCGCTAAGACACCTCCTACATAGAACCCAAGTAAGAACTCAGTAAGTTAAATGGGACTTCTCTACAACTATCATATATTACTCATGGCAATGCTACCTACAGGTATCCATATCTATGTATCTCTGTCTATCTATCTTTCATCTATCTAAGTAAGTGAGTAGGAATGTATGGTGGAGGGGCGTCTGGGGGTGCTCAGTTGGCTAAGCTTCCAAGTATTCATTTCAGCTCAGGTCATGATCTCATGGTTCGTGAGTTCCAGCCCCGTGTTGGGCTCTGCACTGACAGTGTGGAGAGTGTGGAGCCTGCTTGGGATTCTTATTCTCTCTCTCTCTCTCTCTCTCTCTCTCTCTCTCTCTCTCCTCCCCCCTCCCCCCTTTCAAAATAAATAAATAAACATTAAAAGAAAGAGAGTAATGTATGGCAGAAACAACTTCTTAACATGTATTTTGGTGGCCGCTTACAAGCTGTTTCTAAAGCTGCCTTGTTCATGCGCCTTCCTGACACACCTAACACCAGAGCCTGATTGGAAACCATTGAGGTACCCGGGGAGGCAGAGGCCATGAAGAAGCAGTAGGTCACTTCACTTGGTTGCTGGCTCAGGGTGCACTTTTTAAACCACATCTGGTTATTATGTTCATGCTCCTAGGATTAGAAACAAAAATACCTCAGAAACCCTGATACACAAAATAAAGCAATTCGTAGAATAGGAAGTAAAAAACACGGAATAGTAAGTTTTCATGAAATGATATTTAAATTATTTGGGGGGGGGGGTTGCCTTCATCTTCTAGGGCTGCCGGAACAAATTCCCACAAATCGGTGACTTAAAACAAAAGAAATGTATCCTCTCAGAGTTTGGGGGACCGGAAGTCTGAGATCAAGATGTCACCAGAGTTAGCTTCTTCTGGAGTTTCTGAAGGAGAATTCATTCTTACCTCTCCCCTAGCTTCTGGTGGCTTCCAGCAACCCTTGGTATTCCTTGGCTTTAGATGTGTCGCTCCAGGATCTGTCCCTGACCACATGTGACTTTCTTTCCTGCATCTCTGTGCCCTTCTCCTCTTCTGTCTCTTACAAAGACACTCAGCATTGGATTTAGGACCTACCCTAATTCTGGATGATCTCATCTAGAGGTCCTTACCTTATTGAATCTGCAAAGACCCTTATTCCAAATAAGTTCACATTCTGGGGATCCAGGGCTTAGAATGTGGATGTGTATTTGGCAGCTCACAATTCAACCCAAGGCAGGGATGAAAATTAAAATGGAAAACAGGGGTGCCTGGGTGGTCAGTCCGTTAAGCGTCTGACTCTTGATTTCAGCTCAGGTCATGATCTCATGGTCATGAGATCAAGCCCCGTGTTGGGCTCTGTAATTGGCATGGAGCCTGCTTAAGATTGCTCTCTCTGGCCCTCTTACCCTCCCCCATTCATGTTCATGCTCTCTCCTTCTCTCTCTGTCTTATGCTCTCTCTCAAAAATAAATACGTTAATTAATTAATTAGTTAAAATGGAAAATATCGACCTTCCTAAAGGATAGTTTTATTGCCAGGTGCCTGGGTGGCTCTGTCAGTTAAGCATCTGACTTCAGCTCAGGTCATGATCTCTCGGTTCGTGGATTCGAGCCCCACGTCAGGCTCTGTGCTGACAGCTCGGAGCCTGGAGCCTGCTTCAGATTCTGTGTCTCCCTCTCTCTCTGCCCCTCCCCCCCCCCAAATAAATAAACATTAAAAAATTTTTAAAAAGAATAGTTTTATTGCCAATGATGTAAATGCCTCAGCATCACGGCATCTGAGAGAGGCCTCACAAAGCAGATGTGTGCCCTTGTGTGAGAATGTGTGCCCTTGTGTCAGAAGCAGCTTAGGATGTGCAGAGGGATGTGTCATCCTGTCGCCATGAGTGATAGGCATTCTCACAGCTCACGAAGGAAAGCAACGGTAGCTGTCGTAAAAGCATTTCCCAGTAAGGATGACGTCCTGAGAACTCAACACAGAATGCTGGGACAAGTAGGGCATTTTCAAGCCTTATTTCCTAGTTCACGGTCTCTTCCCTTCTGGCACCATGATGACTGTCTGAGCAATTTAACTTCATTAGGTTCATGGGGAAATGAGCGGGATTGATGTGCCTTGAGGATACTGTTGGGAGAGAGTGACAGAGGGCTTGCCGTGCGTTTACGGTGGCGTCCCTGTTTCTCATCTCCAGAAATCCATTGTTATGGATTAAAAAATCCCTGTGAATGTCAGGTTTGTGAACAGCAATAGATTACCATCACGATATAGCACCCCTCGGTGTTGCTCCGTCACAGAAGTTTCTAGAAAAGGCGCTGGCTCCACAACGATGCGAGGCACTATTGATAGCACCTCCTTCCGAGAAATCCTACAGAGAGTCGTTCGATGCTGGTGAGATGGCCATGACTCTCGCTTCTCAGCTCAGGACTGCATTTGGGCATTGATAGTGGGTTTCTCCTCAGATCAGCCAAATACAGGAGACTAATTACTTCATGAGAAGAATAGCTGTTCCCCCTTTCAGTAGATGGAGCCACATGAGAAGACAAAGGACTGCCAGAGAGGGCTTGGCATGATGACTAGAATCACAACAGAGGGCCCTAGAAACAGAAACCTAGAATTTAACAGTGCTGACCAACAGGACCGCTCTGCATTGCCTTCTGCTGTGGAAGCTTTGCCAGTCCAACCCTAATCCTTGACATTTTGGGGTCCAGATATCTCTGTTCTGGAAGGAACATGGGCAGCTCCTTCCCTGCTTCCATGTGCACTTTCTTGTTTGCTTGCATAGCTGTCAACTCCCTTCATAATGACACCTTTTTTCTCTAGATTTCTGTATAGGTTTATAGTTAGGTTATAGCCAAAGCTTGCAGCTCTGGAACGATCTGGGGCTTTAAAGCAAAAATTTGGAAATTTGGGGGCCAGGGACTCTTTGAAACATTGGAGGATAGCTCTGGCTTCTTGCCATAGAAAATCAACTATATCCATACAAGTTGGAATTCTATTTGTGACCCCCTAAGGACCTGTGGAGCCCTATCATGAATTCCTATGATAAGTAAATATTTCTGCTCTATGCAGGCATAGGTAGATTTACAAGTGCTGTATCTCTTGGATTCTTGGAACCCTTTGTGTTTGACCCTATATACTCCCTCTACCAGTAGACAATGTTGAAGAAATAGAAATAGTAGCTTCCTTTTGATTGTTAGATACATAAAATATATTACATGTAATAAATTTATTTGTGCACAGTTTACATTTGAGTGTGGGTGATAGAAGAAAGGAAGCTGAAACTCTTTCTCGGGAAGATAGTGCAAGAGCTGAGGTATAATTTTAGGAAAGAACATTCTGGAAACATGAGAGTTAATAACACCTCCCACAGGGTTCTAGATGGACAAATGTGGACACTTTATCATTGTACTTCTCATCGGTGTGTGATACATGTTCATCATATGTCTGGCCATGGCCAGCTGGTCCTGAGATTTGAGTATATGCCATAGATAGGGTTCGTTCCCTCTGTTCCTGCCCCCCCCCAGTTTATCTCTGCCTGGGAAAGCCAGATGCAATGGGCTAATTCCTTGAAAGATACAATCTGCCAAAACTCACTCAACAAGAAATAGACAACTTGAAAAGGTCTGTATCAGTCAATAACAACCTTCCAAAACAGAAAGTGCCAGGCCCAGAGGAATTCACTGGTGAATTATATCAAACATTTAAAGAATAAATTATACCAATTCTCTACAATCTCTGTGAAAGACTAGAAGCAGAGAGAATAGGGGTGCCTGGGTGGCTCAGTTGGTTGGGCAACAGACTTCGGCTCAGGTCATGGTCTCATTGTTCATGAGTTCAGGTCCCACATCAGGCCTGTGCTTACAGCTCAGAGCCTGGAGTCTGCTGCCCCTCCCCAGCTCACACTCTGTCTCTCTTAAAAATGAATAAACATTTAAAAAATTGAAAAAAAAAAGAAGCAGAGATAATAGGAGCAGCTGAGTGGCTTAGTCAGTTGAGCATCCGACTTTAGCTCAGGTCATGATCTCATGGCTCATGAGCTCAAGGTCTGTGTGCTGACAAATCAGAACCCGCTTCTGATTATGATTCTGTGTCTCTCTCACTCTCTGCCCCTCTCCCATTCATGCTCTGTCTCTCTTTCTCAAAATAATAATAATAATAATAATAATAGTAATAGTAATAATAATAATAAACATTAAAAAAGAAGCAGAAGCAGAAAGAATACTTCTTAACTCATTCTGTAAGACCAGCATTACCCTAATACAAAAATCAGACAAAGATATTCCAGGAAAAGAAAACTAAGACCATTATATCTTATAAGATAAATGCAAAAGTCATCAACAAAATGTTAGCAAATTGAATCTTAAAAAGTTTAAAAGAAAATAATTCTATACCATAACCAAGTGGGATTTATCCCACATTTGAAAATTTAAAAATGTAATCCATCACTTCAACACTCTAAAAAAGAAAAATCACATGATTATTTTATTTTCCCTACATCATCAACAGATGTAGAGGAAATAAAAAGAGCATTTGACAAAATTCAACATCAATCATGATAAAACTCTCTGTAAAGCAGTAGAGTAGGAATAGAGAGGAACTTTTTTTCAACTTGATAAAAGATTGTCTATAAACCAAACTTTCAGCTAACATCATACTTAATGGTGAGAAACTTGAAGCTTTCCAGATCAAGAACAAGGCAAAATGCCCTTTCTCACCACTCTTTTTCAACACTGTCCTAGAAGTCCTTGATAATGCAATAAGGCAAGAAAAGGAAATAAAAGGTATATAGGTTGAGAAGGAAAACATAAAGTTGTCTTTGTTTGCAGATGTCATGTTCATCTCTGTAGAAAATCTCAAAGAATGGACAAAAGACTCCCAAAACTAATAAAAGTTTAAACCAGGGTTTTAAAATACCAGTTCAATATATAAGTCATTTCTTTCCTATATACAAACAATGAACAGGTAGAATTTAAAATTTAAAAATACAGTGCCATTTATATTAGCATCCAAAAACCGAATTACCTAGGTATAAGTTTCACAAAATATATGCAAAATGTATATATGAGGAAAATTCCAAACTCTGATAAAATCAAATAATTAAATAAATGGAGAGAGATTTCATGTTCATGGTAGGAAAACCCAATGTCAGTTCTTCTCAAATGGATTTATAGATTCAGTGCAATCCTAATACATATGTTAAGAAGTTATTTTATGGATATTGACAAACTGATTCCAAAATTTATATGGACAGGCAAAAGACCCAGAGTAGCCAACACAATATTGAAGGAGAAGAACAAAGCTGCAAGACTAATGCAACCCGGCTTCAAAACTTACTATAAAGCTACACTAATCAAGACAGTGTGGTGTTAGCAGAAGAACAGACAAATAGATCAATGGAACAAAATAGAGAGCCCAGAAATAGACCCACATTAATATTGTCAACTGATCTTTGACAAAGGAGCCAAGCAATGCGGTGGAGGAAACATAGTCTCTTTGACAAATGGTGCTGGAATAACTGGATGTTTATATGCGTAAAAAATTAATCTAGACACAAACCTTACCTCCTTCAGAAAGATTAACTCTAAGTGGGTCATGGGACTAGATGTAAAATGCAAAACTATAAAACTCCTGGAAGATAACACAGGAGAACACCTACATGACCTTGGGTATGGTGATGACTTTTTATCTATAATACCAAAGACATGATCCATGAAAGTGACTAATTGATAAGATGGGCTTCATTGAAGTTAAAAAATTCTTATTTTCGATTAACAGTAGAAATACTGTTAATTAGAACACAAGCCACAGACTGGAAAAAAATATTTGCAGAAGTCACATCTGATAAAGAACTGTTATCCAAAATATACAAAGAATTCTTAAAACCAGCAATAAGAAAACTAACAACCCAATTGAAAAATAGGCCGAAGATCTTTTTATTTGTTATTTCTTTTTTTTAATATGAAATTTATTGTCAAATTGGTTTCCGTACTACACCCAGTGCTCATCCCAACAGGTGCCCTCCTCAATGCCCATCACCCACCCTCCCCTCCCTCCCACTCCCCATCAACCCTCAGTTTATTCTCAGTTTTTAAGAGTCTATTATGGTTTGGCTCCCTCACTCTCTAACCATTCTTTTTTTTTTCCTTCCCCTCCCCCATGGTCTTCTGGTAAGTTTCTCAGGATCTACGTAAGAGTGAAAACATATGGTATCTGTCTTTCTCTCTATGACTTATTTCACTTAGCATAACACTCTAGTTCCATCCATGTTGCTACAATAGGCCATATTTCATTCTTTCTCATTGCCACATAATATTCCATTGTGTATGTAAACCACAGTTTCTTTATCCATTCATCAGTAGATGCACATTCAGGCTCTTTCCATAATTTGGCTGTTGTTGAAAGTGCTGCTATCAACATTGGGGTCCAAGTGCCCCTCTGCATCAGCCCTCCTGTATCCCTTGGGTACATTCCTAGCAGTGCTATTGCTGGGTCATAGGGTAGATCTGTGTTCTATTTTTTGAGGAACCTCCACATCTCCACATCCTCTCCAGCATCTGTAGTCTCCTTGTTTGTTCATTTTAGCCACCCTGACTGACATGAGGTGGTGTCTCAGTGTGGCTTTGATTTGTATTTCCCTGGTGAGGAGTGACCAAAGATCCTAACAGGTACCTCACCAAAGAAGATACATAGTTGGTAACCAAACCTATGAAAAGATGTTCTACATCTTATGTCATCAGGAAAATGCAGGCGAAAACATCGATGAGATACCACTACACGCCTGTCAGGATGGAAAAAACCAGAACACTCAAGAGTACCAAATTCTGTCAACAATGGGGGACAACAGGAACTCTCATACATTGTACGAACTGTCCATATAAAACTAAACATAACCTTAGCCATACCACCCAGCAGTATCTCTCCTTTGTATTTGCCCAAAGGAGCTAAAAATTTATGTCCACACACACACACACACACACACACACACACACACACACACACACAAAGCACTTAGATGTGTATAGCAGCTTTTTTCATAATTACCAAAACGTGAAAGCAACCAAGATGTCTTTCAGTAGGTGAATGGATGAACAAATAGTGGTACAACTGGACAGTGGAATGTTATTCAATGCTACAAAGAGACGAGCTGGCAAGCCAATAGTCATGGAAGAAACTTAAATGCCTATTTCTGAAGGAAGCAAGTATGAGAAGGCTACGTACTGTATGATTCCAACTATATGACATTCCTGAAAAGGAAAAACTATGAAGACAATAAGAAGATCAGTGGCTGCCAGGGGTGGGTGGGGAGAGAGATGAACAGGCAGAACACAGAAGATTTTTAGGGCAGTGAAGATAGTCTGTATGATGTTATAACGATGGACAGATGTCATTATACATTTATTCGTCCAGACTCATTGACTGCACAACACCAAGAGTAAACCTTGGGTAAACTGTGGACTTTGGGTAATTATGATGTGTCAATGTAGGTTCATCCTTGGTTAAGAACAAAATGTATGATTCTGGCGAGTGATGTTGACAACAGGGAGGTTGTGCAACTGTGGGGGCAGGAGGTATATTGGAAATCTCTGTACCTTGGTCTCAATTATATTGTAAACCTAAAACTGCTCTAAGAAAACAAAAATCTCTTTAAAAAAAACTGAGCACATGAGAATATTGCAACAATAAATATTTTGTGGTTGCCTCTCACTGTGTTGCCCCCAGAACGAATGGCCCTGATGTCCCGATAAAAACTAAGGGTCAGGAGAGTAGAGGTGAGCAGTGACCTGGGGCCACATGATGGCAGTGTTTATCCATAAAGGCATATGGATGTTCATTTGTTATTCTGTGTTTCGCTGTATGGGAATGAAATATTTCCTAATAGATTGTAAGAGTACATATAACAGCATTCAATATAAAAATGTGGTGAAATTGGTATGGGTTCATGCTGCCACTGGAAAATGTGATCACCTACCAGGATAACTCCCAGGAAGCCATACCTGGTCTGTAGGAAAGCTGCTGGCTTACAGACGGACATCTGGTATACCAAGCACTCGGTTGCCTTCACTGATACCCGGAATAGCAGAAGGTCACTTTGACCTGCTATGTCAACTTCTGGGATTCAGAGACACTAGGGTCTGATGGAGCATGTCCTCTGGAGGTGTTCTGGCACCACATACTGACTAAGGGAAAAGAAGCAGGTAAGTTTGATGAGGGAATAAAGCCATAGGCATCTCCGAAAGGACATGAGTCCAGTATCTGCTGACCTGATGGACTGGAATCAGAATCTCAGGAGGTTGGAAAAGTGCTACAAGAAAAAAAAAATGAAACGAAAGAGCTATATCACCAAATCTCTAAGATTTGAGGGTGGAAGGCCATTCTTCAGTGCCGCGGTGCAGAGAGGCAGTGGTCTCTGCCCTTTGGTGGAGGACTCAAAGAACTTCAGTACCTGGAAGAACCCAAAGAACGACATCTTTTCTTTGTACCTCAGAGAATCTGCCGCGTCAGAAGCAGAAAGCCTCTCAGAGGAGAGAACAGCTTCTCAGAAACAGTGGCAAGAGCACATGGAAATGGACACACTTAAAAGCAAACTGTGCAACCTTTGTCTCCAGCAAAATAGAAGCCAGGAAGAAAGCACTTACCCAGAAAAATAAGGTGGTCCTTTGTTGAGCAAATGGATGGACGATAACCCACAGAGTGAGCCAGGGAGACTTTATAAACTAATTGTGGTATTCAAGCGTGAAAAACCAGCTAGAATATAGCAGGAAGTGACAGGATCAGAATGCTGAGGGTTTCAGCACATGCTTCCCAGCAAAAGTCCAGTGGAACCTAACAAAGGTCAGGCCGTATGTGGGAGTCCCTGTGCTTTCCCCTCTTGATCTGCTGTGAACCTTTGCTCTTAAAAAAAAAACTCAACATAAATTAAAAAAATAAATGCACACATAACTTAAATGATATAATAATTAAATTAATAACAGAATATCAAAGGCAAAGGAGAAACTCCATTTCAAACCAAAAAATCAAATAAAATGCATTCTACAGTCTATGTTCTTTGACTACAGTGCATGAAAACTTGGTTGTTTGACTCCCGCTTCAAATTCTAAAGTAGATCTTCACTTCCTTTATGTTCAATCCAGATACCCTGGCCTGTCCCAGAGCGTGCTTCATGGCCTGACCCCTTTTTGATGTTTTACTCTGCAGTCGGTTATCGGGAAACCCCTTCAGCAGCTCACCTGAGCTGTACACCTCTGTGCCTTTGAATGCCTGCCCTCTCTGCCTTGAACACCTTCCTTTGGATAAAAGTTCTAGTATTTTCTTCTCATGCAACAAACGTCTATATTCATAGGGCAGCTACCATGTTTCAGTCACTGGAGTATATAAAATTAAGACACAATCTTTGACCTCAAGGAATTTATAGTCTGGAGGGGAGAGGTAGCAAGAAAGAAGTGAGGCAGGAGCCTGGGTGGCTCAGTAGGTTGAGGGTCCGACTTCAGCTCAGGTCGTTACTCGCAGTTCTTGAGTTCAATTCGAGCCCCACATCGGGCTCTGTGCTGACAGCTCAGAACCTACAGCCTGTTTCAGATTCTGTGTCTCCCTCTTTCTCTGCCCCTCCCCAGCTCACTCGCTCTCTCTCTCTCTCACTCTCAAAAATAAATAAACATTAAAAAAATATAATGCCTCACCAAACAGGCAATCTCTTATAAAACCACATGTACACTTACCACACGATCCAGCAATCACATGCTTGGGCGTTTACCCCAGAGCCATGAAAATGTTCACAAAATGTTCACAAAAATCTCCACTCATGAATGTTCATAGAAGCTTCATTAATAGTAGCCAAATTCGGGGGGTGGGAAGGAATGTCTTTTAATAGGAGAGTGGTTGAAAATCTCTGGTCCAACCATACAATGGAATAGCACCCAGTGATAACAAGGAAGAAACTATGGGTGAATGCAGCAACTTGGATGGACTTGAAGGGTAGTACGTAAGCTTAGGGAAAAGAGTTGGTCTCAAAAGTTGGTTCTGTTTTGTAACATTCTCAAAGGACAAAACCGCACAAGTAGAGAATAATCTAGTGGTTTCTAGGAGACAGGGAAAGAGGTTGGGGTGGGGCCAGGTGCAAATACAAAAAGGTAGCAACAGGGACTTCTTTTGTGGTGATAAAACCGACGGTGGGTGCCCAGCTTTAAATTAGATAAGGTTACATAGAACTACACACATGAAAACACACACACACACAAATGTGGGTGTAACGGTAGCGAAAAACAAGTAAGGTATGTATTTCAGTTAATAGAAATGTCCCAGCGCCATTTCCTGGTTTTCACATTGTGCCACAGTGACGTAAAATCTCAATATTGGTAGAAGCTGGGTGAAGGCTGCACAGGACTCAACACTGGTTTTGCAATCTCTGTGAGTCTGTATTTCAAAGTAATTTTTTTTAAGTTTGTTTATTTTGAGAGAGAGAGAGTGGGGGTGGGGTGGGGCAGAGAGGGTGGGAGAGAGAGAATCCCAAGCAGGCTCCAAGCTGTCAGCGTGGAGCCCCACGTGGGGCTCGATCCCACAAACCATGAGGTCGTGACCTGAACTGAAATCAGGAGTCAGACGCTCAACTGACCGAGCCACCCAGGCGCCCCTCAAAATAAGTCGTTTTTAATAAGTAATGTCCCCAAACACATAAGGCCAAAAGGAAAAAAAAAGATAGCAGGTGGATATGTAGCACATTTGTGGTGTGGACATGACAGTGTTGGGAGAGTTCAGAGGAGACATCATCCTGGAGAGGTGAGGTGGGGGGCGGGGAGGAATGTGAGTTTACACGGGAGGGTTGGGTGGTAGTCGGACCGGAGAAATGGGGGTGACTTGGGGAAAGCTAGAGCACTGCCAACCAGCTGTGCTGGAAAAGGGAAAGTATGTTCCCATACGGGATCGGGGAGGTGGCGGAGCACTCAAAGTGAGTTCGGGTGCGAAAGCAGAATTTTTGGTTGAAGGAGGAGTTACCTGGTCAGTGGAAACGCAGTCTGCAGGGAGATTGCAAACACCTTGGACTTCAAGCTGTGGGAACAGAGAGCAGATAGTAGGAGCCGCCGTAAATTGCAAGTGAGAGACTGTCATACTGGGGGTGGCATTTTGGGGGGCTGAACCCGGCGGAGGTGGGGAGTGGATCGGAGTGGGGCGAGACGAAGGGTTCGAGCGCCGTTGTCACAGCCCAGCACAGGCTTGCACGGAAGTGACAGTTGTGTGCCAAGGACGTGAACGATGCTGTGAACATTAACCCAAGAGCACCAGGTCCCTGATGAGCATGGGGACCCGGAGTGAGTCCAAGGTCGATCCCGGCCGGGATGCAAGAATAGGGAGGAGAGACTTTGGGGGGAAAGCCGCCACCTTGTGCTTTGCCCACGTTGAGGAGGTGGCGTGCCCTCCTTCTGCAGATGTCTGTGGCTCGCTTCCCGAGGTGTGAGACAGCAGCTGAAGACAGGTGAGCCACTGTCCCGGGGTAACCCGCCGCCACAGCCCAAGCAGATGAGACCTGCAAGGGGGAGACTGGACGGGGCGATGCAGAAGGGAGGAGTGGAAGCCTCTGCACGTGCAGGCGTGCCCGCTACAGGGTCTAGAAAATACGACGCCCTTCCTCGCCCCACCCTTCTTCTGTCATTTTGCCTGGCATGCCCCTGGACAGGACCAGGCCTGGCTTCCTGCTCTGCCTGAGCGCTCCCTCACCCCCCCTGCTTCCTTAACAAGCTCCTGGCACAGGCTGTTGTCAGGTGCACGTCGTCAGCCATAGCAACCAGCCCTGAGCGTCCCCGGCTCCAGGGATGAGGGGAACACCGCTCTTTGTCCAAGTGGCCACAGGCAGTCTAAACCCCCAGAACCTCGACTCCACAATTAACCCTGAGTGCAAGTTCTCGAAATGGTGCCCCCTCATCTAGCTGTCAGCTCCCTTGCACTTAGAGCTTCCAGAAAGAAATCACAACAGCTCAGACCTGATCTTCGGGGCTGTTTGTTTTGAGGGCTTTTTCCTTAGCTGGAGGGGGAGGGCTGCTTCCCATCGCCGGCAAACACTTCTTACGTCTCCCTAGAGGATCAGATCGCCCTGTTTTATGTTGCTGTTGGGTTTTTAATAAGAGGGTGAGAAGAGGGAGGGAGGACAGATGGGGGGGGCTCCAAACGGGCGGCTGCAGCTGTCTCTCCCTGTGTGGGCTGTGCGACCCACGAGGATTTCATTCGGTGCTAAATCGGACCTTCCTATAGACAGTGGTTATCTAAGGATCACTTTGTTCGTGTTCTCTCCGTGCCCGAAGTGTTCCTTCGCGTGTAAGATGGAAAGGGACTGTTGCCGCTTCTCCCGACTGGATGGGAATCCCTGACCGTGCAGCAATCTGAGCTCCTTGGAAAAAAAAAAAAAAAGACACAAAGTTCTAGCTCAATGAGAGGGTCTGTGTGTCCAGCCGGAGACCTCTGGAGATTTTTCTTTCATTTGTTTGACAGTGGAACTGTGGTCTGATTCAGCGCAGCGATGCGACCTCCAGAAGAGTCTTCAGCCGGGGCTTGAAGATGTGTTATTGCACCTTTTTTTCCTGGGTGATCCCTGTACTGATCACGCTTGAATCTGGGGTGTTTCACTGGGACCATAAACTCAAGCCAATTAGTTCATATCATGTCAAAAACAAAAACAGAACAAAACAACTACGCTTTCTGCTTATAAAAGTAAATGTGTTTATCGTAAAAGATTCAGAAAAATCAAAGAAATAAATGAATAATGATATAATAAATAAATGAAGTGAATATACCTATCATTCCTCCTGTTAACATATTGACTATCTTTTAGGACATTTAAATTTTTATTCCTACATAGAGATATATAGAATTTGTCTGTATGCAAAGAGAGAGGGGAGGAGAGAGTGAGAAAGAGAGGTTCTTAAATACATTTTTAAGAACAAAAAAATGACTATGCCTTATAGGCTTTTTTATCCAGCAGATAATATGTTATTGGTATTGTGGACTGAATTCTGTCCCCCGCCCCCTGCCAAAATTCATATGTTGAAGTCCAGCCCCCCTCAGCGTGACTGTATTTGGGTGAGGGCCTTTATTTTTCTTAATGTTTTGTTTATTTATTTTGAGACAGAGAGAGAGAATGAGCAGGGCACAGAGAGAGGGAGAGAGAGAATTCCAAGCAGGCTCCATGCTGTCTGCAAGGAGCCAGACGCAGGGCTCAATCCCCTGAACTGTGAGATCATGATCTGAGCTAAAATCAAGAGCTGGACATTTAACAGACTGAGCCACCCGTGTGCCCCTGGGAGAGGGCCTTTAACAGGTAATTTAGGTTGAATGATGTCATGAGACTGGGGCCCTAATGAAATAGGACTGGTGTCATTGTAAGAAGAAGGGAAGGCACCAGGGGTGTGGCACACAGAGAAAAGGCCGGGTGAAGACACAGGCGGCCATCGGCAAAGCCAAGGAGGGGCCAAATCTGCAGACATCTTGATCTTGGACTTCCAGCCTCTAGAACCGTGAGAAAATTCGTTCTGTGATTTAAGTCACCAAGTCTTTGGTGTATTGTTATGGCAGCCCAACGAAACCAGTGCAGGTATCTTTTCTTTAGTGTTTTAATGGCTGATTCCTAGTCCATTCTATGGCTGTGTAGTTACTTATTTAAACAATCATGAATATTTGTTTTTATGACGAGCAAGGTTGAAAGAAGCATCCTTATACATACACGTCCATCAAATCATTCTTAGGGTGAAATAGGAGAAATTGTATTGCAGGGTCAAAAGATGTGTTTGTGCAAAATTGTGTCACATGTGGCCAAACTAAACTGGCTCCCCCCCCCCAAAAAAAAGCTGTGCCAACCGGCATTTCCATTTGCAAGATTTAAGTACCAGCATCCCCACCTCCTAGAAAACCAGACACTTTCAGTCTTTAACATGTTCTACATTCGTGGGCAAAAATGATCTTTTAACTTCCTAACAGAAAAGGTTGAGTATCTTGATATTTGCTGAAATTTTAGTTTCTTCTTTTTAAATAATTTCTCTGCATCCTTTTTCATTTTCCCAGTATGTCTTGTTGCTCTGGATATTGATCACGTGATCATCCTTTCTCTGGCATATGTTACAGTATCTTTTCCCATTTGCCATTTTCCTTTCATGTTTTGCTTAGAGGTTTGCTTATTTATCAGTAGAAAGATTTCTTAAATTGTTGTGTAGACAGATCTACGAAGCTATTGCTGCACAGTTTCCGGTTTGGATGTCGTGCACATAATTTTTGTTTCTTCTTCTCAAAATATTCGCCTAAATTTCTTCCGAGTGAATATCATGAGGAAAACCAAGGTTAAGGATGTTTGGCACACCATTATTTGAAATGAAAAACAACAGGGGCACCTGGGCGGCTCAGTCAGGTGAGCATCTGTCCAACTCTTGATTTTGGCTCCAGTCATGACCTCAAGGTTTGTGAGTTCGAGCCCCATGTGGGGCTCTGCACTGACAGCTGGGAGCCTGCTTGGGATTCTCTGTTTCCATCCCTCTCTCTGTCTCTCTCTCTCTCTCTCTCTCAAAAATAAATATATAAACATTAAAAAATATTTTTTATTTTTATTAAAAAAAAGTAAACATTTAAAAAAATTGTAAAAAAAAAAAAAACCCCACTGTTTATACTTTTTGGTGTAACACATCCAATTAGCCATGTCAAAGTGGGTAGGACGTATTTGGTGCCAGAGTCACCCGGTCCTCTGGGCCAGTGGGTTTCAATATGTGGTGGCCAGGAACTTGCGGGGCATACAGGCTCTGGGGTCCCTCCCTAGACCTGTAGGATCAGACGCTCAGTGAGGCCAGGTCACCTGTACTGTGACACACCCGCCATTGATTGGGAAGCAGGCTCAAGTCTGAACACCGCTTCTCTGGCTCTGCAGACAGCTGCCTCCCTGTGGGGATCTCAAGTGCCTTTCCCCCAGGCAGCTTCCAGCCATTTACACCTTACATTCCGTCCCTGTCATTAGGGACACATCCACTCGGATGCAGGCGTTTTCATCACAGCTCATTTGCACACACAAACACACGTGTGTTTTAAAGCCCTCATTACATACATGCATTGACATTACTTATTCTTAGAACCAGGTGGATTTCAGAAAGAGGGACACCCTTGCGGGACAGATTGAATGTTGAGCCAAAACTCACCATCCCTCCTCCTTGTGCACCCAAGACTCTCTGAGAAGGAAACAGGTGCTGCGGCCAGTGCCAGGATGCATCTACAGACTTGATGCTCTCATGTTAAATATCAGAAGTCAAATGAGGTAAAAAAAACAAAACAAGGGGCGCCTGGGTGGCTCAGTCGGTTAGACGTCCGACTTCAGCGCAGGTCACGATCTCGCAGTCCGTGAGTTCGAGCCCCGCGTCGGGCTCTGGGCTGATGGCTCGGAGCCTGGAGCCTGCTTCCGATTCTGTGTCTCCCTCTCTCTCTGCCCCTCCCCCGTTCATGCTCTGTCTCTCTCTGTCTCAAAAATAAATAAAACGCAAAAAAAAATTTTTTTTTAATTTAAAAAAAAAACAAAAAAACAAAACAAAACCTGGTGCCTGTTTCATAAATATTCTTCAAACGGGATGGAGAGAACACCACTATCATCTTTCTTCGTGGGAAGCTATTAAATGTCCTTTAATGTGCCTGAATCTCTCGTGACAGGCTTAAATATTCCCTATACCTGTTTTTCTCCATTTTTCTTTTTTCTCGTCTTTTTCTTATGCCTGTTTTGTATATGGTTAAGGTGAAATACACAATATCAGTATGCACCTATAAAGACAGCAAATTGGGGCCATCCTAAAGGAGAGGTTTTTAATGCGTTGGTTAATATTTCTCGTGGCTTTGCAGCTCAGGCCGTGTGCTGCGGGAGCCTGACCCCCGTGCTCAAGTGCACACGTCCGTGCATGAACGAGCAGTGAGTGAAAACCGAGAGTGTCCCGGCAGCACTCACTTCGCCCGAGCTGAGTCTCCTAGCGGGTTTCTGCTTCATTTAGAGCTGTCAATACCTCAATTAGTGCCTGCTCGCCTGCCCCGGGAGGGACGGTTACGCATTGCACTTCCCAAGCCTCTGAAATCTAAAAACCCCCTGAGAGCCGCTCAGTCATAAAATACCTCCTGATTAACAGTGCCGTTTGCCAAAAAATCCCCTGCTCCTTTCTGTTTCTTCCTTCGTAAGATTTATCGACTGCCATAAACAGAAGACACCAAGAGGTGCCACCTGCCAGCAGCTGACGCTGAAAACGTCCCCCAAGCATGCCATGTGAGGGTTCACTGATTTTATGCCTGGATCTGAAACTCACAAGTCCACAGCACAAAGCAAGGAAAAGGCACAGATTTCAGCTGTTGTGTGCGCCCGGGTGTGCACGTATCCTGGCGTTTACGTGTGAGCTTGGACATGACCTCCACCCTTCGGTATCGTTAACCCTACAATTCAGTACGTGGAGAGAATTTCCCTCGCCTTGAGTTAAGAAAGGGAAGGCAGCTGGTTCAGGCTCCCACAAGGCTGTGTTTAGCGGTGCCGCTGGCTCCTTCAGAAAAGGTGTTTTTCTGTCTGCAGAGTCGTCAGTGCATTTTGTATCTCCATAGGCTCTTTTCCGAACAGATGTTGCCTTAGCAAACCTATCAAAGAGGCCAAGAGACCATCTGAGCACTTTATTTATTTTTGCTTCTTGAAGGAGAAAGCTCTCAAAAAGGAAATATATCATGGCATATTTATTTTCTAATAAACATTATTAAAAATGCATGTCATTTTGGCTTTCATATAAAATTGGGGAGAAAGAACTTAAAATAATCAAATGCTCTAGTGGCTTAGAAATTGCCCCGGATGCCTCCAACACACACACACACACACACACACACACACACACACGTGATCGCACATGTGCACATACACATATGCACACTGTGCACATGTCGAATGCATGCACATATACACAATCACACGGGCACACCTGAGTACACGTGCACCCACACACCTGTACAAATATAGACTCTTCTGGTGATCTAAGGCAATAATCCCTTTGAAAACAACCCTCAAGGGGTGCCTGGGTGGCTCAGTCGGTTGGGTGTCCAACTCCAGCTCAGGTTATGATCTCACAGTTTGTGGGTTCGAGCCCCGCATCGGGCTGTGTGCTGACAGCTCGGAGCCTGCAGGCTGCTTCCGATTCTGTGTCTCTCTCTCTTTGTTCTGCCCCTCCCCGACTTATGTTCTGTTGCTCTCAAAAAATAAACAATATAAGGAAGAAAATAGCACTCAAAACCTTCTTCTTGGAAAGTAAGCAGTCCATCACCCCATTTTCTTCATATCAGGGGACCAGAATTTAGCACGTAGGAAACACTCTTTTTCCTTTTTTTTTAACCTGTGCTGTCAATTATCCAGGTGATGTGATGGATACAGCCATTATATTATTTGCCAAATCCATTAATATTTCATTTAGAACCTACAAAAGGGAAATTTACTTTTAAATATGTTTTATTTATCGCTCAAATGTTATATAAACCACATGGCATAGTTAGATCTTTAAAATCTCTACAATCCCTTCACCCTAATGCTGTGTTTCCCACCCCCCCCCCTTTCTGGTCCTTGCCTACATACATATATAGAAAAGCTCCTTCAGCCTTGGTGGAATATAAATCTAATTGGGAAAACAAGTCATGGATGCAGATATTAGCTAGAGAAAAAATAACATTGTAAACGCCTAGAGTCTACAAAGGACTTCCTGTGCATTTGATCTTTGCAGCTGCTCTGTACTGAGGCGGCATCACCATGGCACCCACTGAGGGCTCGGGCTCAGAGTATAAACACTCCCGGAAGTTTATAGTCCACAAATCGGTGGAACCAGAGCTCAGTCAGCTCTTCTGATTCCAAATCCTGCACTATTTCTGCAGAACACTTTCCCAGTGATTGGGAGTGATTGGGTTGGGGGCGGGGGGCAGGGGGGATGCCAGGAATAGCTCTAAAGCCATGGTGCTCCTGTGTGGCATGCACCAGAATCTCATGGAGAGTTCTTCAGGCCGCCAGCCCCAGGGTTGCATTTCTAGAAAGTTCCCAAGTGCTGCTCCTGCTACTGGTCCAGGAGCGACTCTTGAAGAAC